>NC_055695.1:11060161-13460161 GCF_017639745.1 Melanotaenia boesemani | reverse complement strand
AATGAAAGCTCATAAAAGGATGGCATTGACATTTGCATGAATATTTTGAGTGTTGATCTGATTTATGCTTTTCTGCACATATATTTATAAAATTCTTCTTGTGATTGATGTGGAAATTATATATTGTATATATATACTCTAAAGTACACTATAAGCTTAAGCACTGGCATAAAACAGTGACATGAAATACAGCTTGAAATTTTGTATTTATTACACACTGTCATTTAATTTACACTCATTATTTAGCCCGTGGTTAATGTCCAAAATATTTTAGATAATTTTTTCTAACTTTAAATTGAAATTTAAGTGCAGCACTACACTAAAACTATGTTTTATAGCACTTGCAGAAATGGTAAAACAAGATGACATACTGAACCTCAGAGGCAGAGACAGCGGGGAAATCAATTTCAGTGATGGCTCACAAACAAAACCTCATCAGTACAGAAAATGGGTTTTTACAAGCACAGCAAATGGAAAGCTTTTATAAATTTTTGCAAACAAGACCAGGGTAATGTAGGCCGTAAACATTCAGATGAGCATAACAGCTATTAGGAGGTGCAGTCTGAGTATTGGCTTTGAATGATATGAGGGTGTGTAGATGTTCTTTTCCTGGATTTATTTTTGCAAAGCATTCACCAAAAAGTCTTGCAGTACTGATGGGATGTTCTCTCAGATAGATAACTTTTTTGCTTTCATTCTTATACCATATATCACCAAATATATTTATATATATAATATTTATACCTTCATGTAAAATCTAAAGTAAAACCTCTAAATTCTGATGTTTTTATGTCAAGACAAGGACAAGTCATAATATGTGTCACCATGTCATTATTTATTTATAATAAACAAATCCAAAATACGTGTAAGCAATGTGTAAAACACTAAATACATCTTAACTACTTCCACAGGAATTAAGAAGGTAAGTAACAGCCAGGTCCTGCTCATCAGGCACTGGGCAGTTTGTTGCTCTGAAGCTTTCAGATTTGTGTTAATTCAATGTTTAGGTTGTCAGCAATGATTGAAAGTGGACGGAAAGTCACAGCACAGAATGTTACTGCCTGCTCAGACATACTGTACATACACACATGGCCAAAATTGTTGGTACCCTTCAATTAATAAACGAAAAACTCACAATGGTCACAGAAATAACTTGAAAGTGACAAAAGTAATAATAAATAAAAATTCTATGAAATTTAACCAATGAAAGTCAGACATAGCTTTTCAACCATGCTTCAACAGAACTATTTAAAAAAATAAACTCATGAAACAAGCCTGGATAAAAATGATGGTATCCTTAACTTAATATTTTTGCACAACCTTTGGAGGCAATCACTGCAATTAAACGATTCCTGTAACTGTGCCTCAACTTATTAAAATGTTTGTGCAAAACTGAGGAGAAAGTGAGGGTGTTAAAACACTATGGGTGCAAAGCCCAGCCAAGTCACCCACAGTTTCTCTCCAGTTTTGCACAAACAGCCAGTTACTCTCTGCCGTGTCTGTGCTGTGGATGCCTCTTCTCCCCCTCCCTCTCTTGGGACATGACAATAGCTTTGAGACAATAAATAACAATAAGTGAGTGTCGCGACTAAAACTAAATGCAAATCAGATGTCAACATATTTGAGGCTGAGATAGAGCGAAATTTTGGACAATTTTAAAATTCCAGCCTGAATCTTGGCCTTTTGTGGGCAGTGTTGGAATCATCGTTTGTTTGGGATAATGGAAACTGCAGATTTTTAATTGATGCAAAAGTCCAACTTTAGACCGAAAAAAGTTGAAAATCTTGGGGGGAATAGACAAACAAAAAACAAAAAATACAGTAAAATCCCAAACAGCACAACATTAAACAACGTAACATGGCATATAACACGCTCCTATTTATTTAATTAATTATGCAACCTAACTTGACTTTTCAACAGCCCTGATGGATTTAACCCTTTTCCCAACCTTCTCCACAGTTACATACAGATCTCCTTCATCAAAAAGCTCTTCAAAAGGCTTTATAAACTGTTGTTGCATTTTCTTTCAGCAGTTTTGCAAACCCCGACACCCGTTGTGTTGCCACTTGAGCTAGTCTTTGTTTTTGTTCAGTATAATAAACACCCATTTACTTATTTTATCATCTGTCCACCATATATTTTGTTACACCCTTTCATACCCCTATCCTGGGTCATAACAAACATATTACCCCTGTTTTAGCCTCGCTGCACTGGCTCCCTGTACGTTTTAAAATTGATTTTGAGGTTTTACTGATTACGTTTAAAGCTCATTTAGGTCTGGCACCCGGCTACATTACAGAGTTACTGACACCCTACGAGCCTCCCCGCAGCCTTAGATCCTCAGGCAGGTCCCTTTTAGCTGTGCCAGGGTCGAAACTCAAGACCAGATGTGACGGAGCTTTCTTCAGTCCGAGCCCCTCGACTCTAGAACTACCTGCCAGAGGAGATAAGGCTGGCACCATCAGTATCATCTTTTAAGTCACTTCTTAAAACACACTTTTATCCACTGGCTTTTTTATAACATGTTTATTTACTTTATTTATTTTCAAAATGTACTCATTCATGTGTCTTTTCTTTGTTGATTTTATTACCTTACTTTGCTGTGTGCTGTTTGTAAACCTTGTTTTTTAAAAGTGCTATACAAATAAAGATTTATTATTTATTATTATTATTATCTATTCTTTTTTTTTTACCATAACAGTACAGTGATGTAAAAGATGTGTTTGATTCCTTTTTTTAATACTTTTAAGAGCAAACTTTTTATTGATGAACAAATACCTGGTTGTTTCCTGGGTACCAACATTTGTGTCCCTTTACAAGTTTTAGAATGTATATAAATCATATCGCTTAAAAAAATATGCCTTTTTAAAATTTGATTCTCAATCTCATTCTGTTATTTTTATTTTTGTCTTCTTTTTTTGATGTAAAGCACTTTGAGTTGCAGTTGTGCTTGAAATGTGCTATAAAAATAAAGAAATATACTAAATTACTTACTATTTATTTGAACATGTTAAAATAATACAACCTTAGTAAAACAATAGTCATAATGTCATTTGTTTCTCAGTGGTGTGTGCATGCTGGTGGTCTGCTGTGTTTTATATCTCTTCCAAGAAAGTCTAGCCCCAGATAGCCTAGCAAAGGAGCTTGTAAGTAAACACGGACAGCATCCTTAAAGCCCATTGCTGACTGCTGAATAATGCAAGGCCACGGTTTCCATCAAAACCAGCTTTAATTGTGTTTTTTCTCCCTGTTAGGATGTGAGTCTGCAGAATAACATCTATTCACAAAATCCTTTTGAAATAACTAGGGGGTAAAATCAATCACCATCCAATTACAGGACATAGCAAGTGTGTCCCTGTGTTTTTTTTTTTGTTTGTTTGTTTGTTTGTTTTGTTTTGTGTTGTGTTTTTTTGTTTTGTTTTGTTTTGTTTTTTGTCCAGTTTTACTTGGAAAAATAATGTCTTACATAAAACAACATTTTAAAACATGCCATTAAAAGCTAATTTTGATGTAAACACTGAAAGATATCAGTACTGCAGGTCATATCAGCCATTATTATTGTCAGTGTGTTTCTGCACAACTCTCATGTTGACAGCAGCTGGAGGACCTTCAGTACCTAAAAGAAAATAGACATTTGCTTTGCTTCAGTTGCTGGTCATACTGGTCATATGTTTTTCTATCCTGTCATTTCATTGTGTCCTGTTCAGTCAGCATGCTTTTTGACCATTTTCCCACGTTTACCATTTACATTGCTCCTTCATCTAACTAATCAGAAATGTATCTCCCTCTTCCTCCTCCAATCTCTTCATTTTTTTCACATTTGAAATTTTTTGTTGTATTTTCTATCTGGACTGAGACTAATCTGATTAAGACTGTCAAATACAGCTTCTCTGATATCAGCGAAGCAACTCAGTGCAGTTTCCTATATTTTCTGGTCTCCTCTACAATGTCTGTCAGTGCTTTCGAGCTAGGAGAGATTAGTTAAAGTGCAAGGCTAATAGTGTTTCCCATTGAAAGAGCTCAGAATAAAGTTTCATTCAAACTTCCTTTACTTTAAGGATGGCTTAAATACCAAAGTAGGCACAATGCTTTCCTGCTGTGACTGGTGTATTTCCAGATGAACTGTCTTCGTCTTACCAAAAGTGAACACTCCTTAGCATTTCATTGTGTTTGTAGGTTGCAATGCAGATTCTTCTTTTTATTGGGCCTCACCATCAGTATTGTGGAGATGTGCTTTACAGGTGCCTCCTGAGATTTGAAGTAGAGATCTTTGCCACTGACAGACATTTATTATCACACACAGTTTGTACTTCACTGTAATGTTGTTCTTGGCCTTTTCCCCAGCAAATTCTAAACAATGAGAATACTTACACAATGTCATCCCCCTAGCTAAGCTACATGTGCACAGTGCCACATACTCATAATTGGTTATCTTCCACAAGTGTATAGCTACCTGCAAAGGAGTAAGGAAGAGAAAAATACTTGAAGCAAATGCAGCTGGGATTGTCTTGTTGTTGTTGTTGTTATCTTCTGGCAGTAAAAACAATGGAACAATCAACCAAGGTTCTAGCAGGGAATCGAGCTGGTGTATTTATCTAGTTTGTTGAAGGCCACAGGGATGTTCCTTACAGCTTCTATAGTATTCCCACTGGAGATGTGATTGGTATTTAATTGCCACAGGAGGAGCTTAGCTGAGGGACAGAACAAAAGTTAATATGACAAAAAGCATATGTTGTAGCCTATAGGAAGAGATTTACTCAACCTGATACACAAAGGCTAGCGGCATAATGACTTTTAATGATGGTAGCATGCATACACATGTGAAACACTCCCTTTCCACACTTGGTATAAATGTGCTTTTTGAAATCAGATTTTTTAAGTGAACAAGGACACAGTCAAAGGACAAGAGCTGTCATTTCACCTGTCAGATGTGTTAGACACTTTATTGTACATTCATACTGGCCTGTAACTCTGCTTGATTGAAGTGCAGCAGATTGATGCTTTTAAATATATAATGTCCAAAGTTTTCTTCTAGGGGAACATGCCCCGAGACTCCCCTAGAGGGCTTGTATCCTTCTCACCTTTTTCACCCCTGACAGATGAATGCTCTTTCTAGCGTCCACTTAAATCAATACAGCCCACCATGGCCTCTTCACCAACCACCTCCATAAAAGGTGTTCAATGTACCCATCAGGTAAAACATAGACTACTTTTGTTTTGCACTGCCCCCTAACAAAGGTATTACGTGTGGACAATGATTTGGTATGTTGGGAATATTTACCCATTGGGTTGCTGCAATTCAACCAGTTAAACTGTAAGGTCAGTTTCTGTTTAGTGTTTTAAATTTGTGCTCCATGTACCCATTTTAACTTTGAGCATCTGCCCCTCCAAAGGTCTCAAGCCCTGCTAGGAAGGTATCTTTATGGAGGGATTTGGATTAAAATACCATTCTAGAATTTTGCATCGACCTTCACAGGAAATGTCTGAATGATTATGGGATTAGATGGCTTAACTTGAAACATGTACCCAAAGGATAAACCCTGGTGAGTTTGATAATAACTAACCTTCTATCTGGTGTTACCAGTAGGTCAGCCTTGTCACGCATCTACTGAGATATCAAAATCTAGAAAATGGAACTAATAATAAATCTTTGCATTTATGATATTGTATCCGAAAGGTTTTGAAGAATTCTTACTTTTCCTTTTGTAGAACAAGTGGTGTTTAGTCACCAATTCCCATAATCCTCTGGAATTTTTATGTACAAAAATTATAAATTACATTTTAGTTTGCCAGATACATCTACCTAAAAAATATATTATGTTCCACTGCACCTCCTGTTTAACTTAATTAGCAAACCTTGCTAAATAAAGAGAGTAATACATGTAATTTTATTTTACTAATGTGTTGCATTCTTCCCATCCATCCATTCATATTCTACACATTTTGTCCAAGTCAGGGTCATGAGTGGGGCTGGAGTCTGTAATATACTGCTGTCCCTTAAAAATACAGTGGCATGTTGACTGAGACACAACAATGAAGCTAGAAGGGATTTACTGTGTTGAAATAACATGCTGGGAGCACAGACACCATCAGGTTTCTCCCAAGATTGGGGTGTGTAAAGAAGCTGTGTCTCTGTCATGTCTGTCAGTCAGATGAGTTGCTCGATTTCTAGGCTGACACTTCCCACTCAAGGTTTATGTGAAATGGTTGGAGATTAATTTATTCAAAAAAGAGCAGGAACAGATTTGTATTTTCATTTCCCTGCTAATGTAAGGTGGTCCAAGCTGGAAATATTTGACTAACCCTAATTAAGTGTTTCTAGTGCTTAAAGATTGCTTATGTCTGAACCTTTCCAAACCCCAGCTTAAAGGGAAACTGAAAATAAACTGTTAAAGTGGCACAGTAAAGAAAAAAAAAAGAAGGGGTAAGGTTTCTAATGAGGAAGTGTCTGCCAAGTTGAAAGTGATGCTTATTCTGCTCTGCTACTGTTCAGTTTTGCTGTGCTTTTTTCTTTGAGACCGGGTTGTTGAGATTTCGTCTCTGCATTCTAGCATGCTAGAAATAAAATGTTGAAACTTTGTGAACTGAAGAATTGTCCCTACAGATTGTAGGGTGATTGTTTTGCACTTTGTAGTACATCAAAGTCACACAGAAACATAAAATAACCAATCAAGATGGTGGCAGACCAGCAACTACTGTGTTTGGGGATTTAGAACTACTGTTTTTGTTACAGTATACAGCTGAAAAGGCTCTCTGATGGAAAAAATACCGATTTCTGTGACCTGATAGGATTATCTGTAATTGCAAATATTTTTGTAATATTTTATTGCATTTAAGTTGGTAGCATTTCCTGAATACAATGATATTCATGCAGGGTTCTGATAATTATCTGTGATTTCTTAAAATGCCTTATCAGATTCTGTAGCTCTAAGAAATATGGAACACTTGTTTTTCATATTTCATGACACATTGAAGTTACTGTTATATATATGTATATAGCTACTAACATTTTAGGACAACAGCTAAAGTGTTAATGTCATGCACAAACCTAAATATTGTAGAAAACTGGCTTGAATGTGTTCAGACTAAAATCTGTCATGTGCAGTAATATCTCATCCAACCTCACTGCAAAGAAACAAATTCATCCTTTTAAAAATAAGCAGCTGGAGCTCTTGTTTTTGTATTTTATGAGATCATGGCTACTGTAAAATCATTACAATACACAACACTTCCCCATTTGCTCTAGTAGAGAAGAAACAAGTAACCGTATGCCAAAGTGGTACCTAATCAATTTTGTCTCTTGCATCTTTGGTGTAACATCAGCGATGTCACTAGTGCCAAACATCCTATGTAAAGGTCCGAGCATAAGCTTTTAACAAGCTCTCAGGATCACTGCAGTAAACTGGTACCAAAAGCATATTATTAAAGGAGAAATGGGAATACTGTTGCATTAGCCAGGTGATGCAACATGCATTTAGAAAAGAACACAACTAATCTGATGTTTTGAGTTGGCAGTTCACTGACAATTAGCTCTCAAATGCACAAAAGTCTCAAGACAGTTGAACTGTATGAATGTCCGGGAGGGCATAAATATAAAAATTCATAGGCACAGCACATATAAATCCTGCCCTTTGGGATGTATTTATGAAAATATTTGCAATCATCTTCCTGTGTTTGCCACTGCTGAGCAAACTGACACTTGACATCTAAAATTGACAACAGTGATAGCGGGAATCAGAATAATGCAAACACTTATGTGGAAAATAATGATCCAAACGGTAAAGAGAGATCCCCACTGAGAGGAGAATTACAACTCATTATGACAAGTGTGCACTGATCGAGATCTTGGCTTCCGCTATAGCAGCTCTCACCTCACAACAGGAAAAATACTTGGAATATGAGTTGACTCCAGCAGCGTTTTCTTTATTTAGCCAGCAGCAATTATGTTTGAGTTACAAAAGATTCAACAGTTTATTGAGTCTTACAATCTTCTCATTAAATATGACACAGAGAAGACTAACAAAGCTGAGCTAAAAACCTATGAAGACAGAAGTACAGTGTAAAAGTAATATATTTTAATATAATAACTGTTCTCACAAAATTCACAAATAAAGAATCACAAACAACATCTATACTGTAATAACGTGAAAAGACATCACAGCTGTGAATATACAATTTCATATATTCATTTAAAAAGCTTTTCAGCACCACCAAAAAGCATAAACCTTTATGCCAGAATGTTTATTATTAAGTGATTTTCTGACCATAACTCAAACCAAAAATGTTCCAACTGAATGTTTCTTGAGTTGTATATCTCATTAAATATGATCCCAATGAAAAAAGGACAAAATATTTTTTGTATGTTGAACAGTAAAATTGCAGTCTTTTCTTGCTCCGCCACAGTTTTATTAAGCAAAACTTAAACAGTTTGTGGAAAGCAAATAAATAAAACAACTGTCTGCATTTTTCTTACAATCATTAGTGCATGTGAAAGCCTTGTTGAGAGAAAGTGTGGAAAGTGGTGGTGCTTCGCTAATTCCTCACAGTCACACTTTACTCACTGAGAGTGATCACACGTCAATACCACTCCCCCCCGGGTTGTCAATCTGCTTCTCTTTGGCAACACTTTGCATCTCAAGTAAAACATGTTTAAACTTTTTGTTTGAAAAATACATTGATTTATTACTCTGCTAATTAATTTTTGTCATGCTAAGATTTATTGGGTAAGAAAAAAAACTGGTTTGGGCAATTTCCCAAATTATTAAGATAATACTTAATTAATTAAGATTAATAAGATAAGAAAAGATAAGATAAGATATCTGCAAAATTTCTGTAGTTTATCCGTTGTATAGAAAATCTGATTTCAGGTGTTATTTTCTATTACATTCACATTAGTTTAGCTTTGTTTGTATGGCACCAATTCACAACAAGGTCATCTTAAGGCTCTTACAGACATAATCATTTCAAGACAATTCACTGTGATCCTACTAAAACAAATCCACATCAGTCCAGTTTATAATAACTGTGTACATACAAGCCAATACATTTAAAACGCACAATGCTAATACTATCAAAACAACGGCCGGTTCATCATATAAACACACACAATGCATGTCTAAAATAAAGCTTGACGTAATTTTAGCGTCATTTGGAGCTTACTGCTTTGCTGTGTCCATGATTTCCATAGAGAGAAGGAACTGACCCCTCATTCAGACGCAGTCTTTCTGCAAATCCATCTTAATACTAGCGAAGGTTGCTGAAGCATTCGTCCTTTAGGTGCTTTGCACTGGCGGGAGCGTGGACCCACCTGTGGCCCCCCCTCTGAAGGTATACTCGCCTACATGAACCACGATTTATCTACTCTTCATAATCGTCTTTAGTATTTGACGTATTTGACAGTGTTTCAATATGGCTGCGCAAAGGAGAGTCATGGAGAGGGCGTCATGAGATCACATATACACTTAACTCATGGTGCAGCAAGGACAGCACAAGTGGAGCCCCAAAGCATGCTGGGAAATATTTCAGTACACCCATCCCCAGGACCAATCGATCAGCTTTCTCTGGGCGGGCCAAGCCCAGGGCCAATCAGAAAACAGCACCACTCAGGCGGACCTTTTAGCGTATCTAAACATTTAGTAGGATCTTTTAGAGCGTTGCACCCCTGAATACGGCGGTAAGTTTTGTTTTATGCAAGTATAGTATTTTTCAAATCGTTGTAATGGTATGAAATTTAGTTTTTGAAGAAAATGTTTTTATTCTTCTCGGAGTCGTTGAAGTCAGAATGCTCAAACCATACACATTAAATACAGTAAATGTATTAATGATTTATTGATAAAGATTATATCACTATAATCTTCATCAAGAAATCATTACATTTACTACAGTTACAGTGGTGTAATGGCAATGTAATGTTGAAAATGCCCGAAAAAGATAGTAGAAGCCAGAGTTTGTACTAATGGTTAAACTAAGAAGGGGGTGTCTTACTTTCTATTTTTTTCTCATAATTATTAGGGTCCGAGCCATACGAAGTATGGCAAGGCCCTATTGTTTTCCAAATGTTTATTCTTCTCCTTCTCCTTCTAAGCATTTTGAGCCTAAATATCACCCCCTAAACACCCATGAAAAGTTGTGAAACTTGGCACACACATCAAGCCCGGTGAAAAATTTGATATTCTAAAGTCCGCATTGACTTCAATGCAAAATTGGCTCAACAGCGCCACCTAGAGACACCAAAAATCCCCAAATGAATGGGGTCCCAAAAGTCTACTTCGACGTAGGAAGATGAAACTCGGCACACACGTGTAACACCCCGAGTCGAGCAAAAAAGTCAATCTAACACCTGTTGCCATGGCAACGGGGTGCCCACCATCTTGGCGTGTAAGGCCATTTCTTTGCCATTTTTTGCACTTTACACACATCGTATTTGAACGAACTAGTCTGAGGGGATTCGTGCGACTGACTGCAAACTTGGTGGGAAGCTTCCTGACAAGTTGGGGACCAAACGCTCCTCAAATCTTTCTAATAGGAGAAAGCGTGTAACCGTGGCAACCGACGGAAAAATGCCTTCTCGCCATGAAACACGGTTTGCTTATATCTCCATAGGAATATGTGGGATCTGCACCTAACTTGACAGGATTCATACAGGTTGGGTCCTTAACACATAACAGCACCTGTTGTCATGGCAACATCGGGTCCAAGCAGCTCGGACCCGATGGATGCCGCTTGCGGCTTTAATTACACTTGTGTTGCAAATGTGATATGTTGAAAAATCCTAGTTTCGTGACGGTAACAATTCACTTGTAACTTGTTTTTATAAAATAATGAAAAAAGGAATCATATATTTTGCGTCAGCCTCTTTTTTGCTCTGGGCTGAATGTGCCCCTCTGAAAAACCCACTGGCCCCAGCCTGGCCCCCCCTGTAAAGGTGGTCTAGAACCGCCACTGGTGCTTTGTGCAAACCAAAAGGACTTTCCCTGCTGATGTCAGTACATTTCCATGAAAAATTAAATCCAACCTGGCACTTCAAAGAGGCTCTGATGGCGGGGGGCGATGTAAAGAATTGCATGGGTTGATACACCCAACAACCGCACATTTTGACTTGTCTGCGGGTAACTTCGGTATAACTAAATGTGGACTACAGAATCGCTTCAAGAAAAATAAAAAATTTTTTTTAAAAATAGCGCATTCACAAAATTGGATACCTGGAAGTCCATGACCTTATTTAGCAGACCCACAGCAAATACTGTGATGTAATACATAAAAAATGTAATAGAGAATAGAGAAAACTAAACAGACTAAAATATATGGCCCAAAAAGAATATAAAAATTTATACACAGCATCAGGAGAGAATGTACTTAAATTTTCTGCATTGATAAACACTAATAGTGCACAAAAACATGTATTTAAAAGTGGATTTTTCATGATATATCCCCTTTAAGACTACAATAGATCCTAATCATCATGTAAATATGTAAAAAATAACCATGGCATATTATGCATGTAAATCTGTACTGATACTAAAAATGATTAAAAAAAAAAAAAAACAAAGAAAATCACTGATTAATACCGCTGCCTCTAAATTCACTAACAAAGCAATAGAGGATGATCTCTCACAGTGGAGGCGCTTACCCATATCACTCATGGGGAGGGTTGCCACAGTTAAAATGATGGTTCTATCTAAAGTAAACTACCTGTTTTCAATGGTACCCACTAAATCATCCTCCAGCTGGTTTAAGTCACTGGACTCACATATATCTAAATTTTTATGGAAAAACAAGCCATCACGTATCAGTCTAAAAACTTTACAACAGACTAAAGATAGAGGCGGATTGGAGCTACCCAACTTTAATCATGTTTTCTTAGCTAACAAGCTGCAGTATATCTCCAAATGGCCTAAACCTAGCAGTCTGGATGAACCATGGTTAGATGTAGAGCAAGCATTATGTGAGGATCTGGTTATCTCTGACCTGCCATTCATCAGCTCAGCCATCAAAACACATAAGTGTTTTAAAAGCATCAATATCAGTTCCTCTTTAGTGGCTTGGTGGGAATTTCGAAAAATAACCAAATCCTCACTTTTTCCATGTAAGTTTACACCCCTCTGGAACAACCCTGACATCCTGCAAAACAAAAAGCTTATCAATTTTACTCAATGGAAAAATAAAGGAATAAAACAGAACATATAATAGAAAATGGAAACTTCTCATTTAATATTCTCACTTCACAATATGGAATCAGTAGCAAAACATTTTTAGAATATCACCAGCTTAAATCTATTATATGTAAAAAATATACCATTAATCAACTAAACTTACAGCTACCTATTAGAGTGGCAGAATTCATGAATCTCAATGCCCCAAAGCTATTATCAAAAACATAAAGACTATTATCTAAACTAGAAGACTCAATCTGTCTTCCAACTTCAAAATGGGAGGTTGACTTATCCAGTAACTTTAATAAAGATGAATAGTCACAAATATGTTTAAACACCTTTAAAATGACTAAGAATTCAAATATACAACTGATACAATTCAAAATTCTGCATAGAACTCATTATACAGGACAAAGGATGTTCAGGATGGGTCTGTCACAATCAAACATCTGCCCACACTGCAATGAAAACACACCTGACAACTATCTCCATGCCTTGTGGTCCTGCACACCTGTCCTCAGGTTCTGGCTTCAGGTATGTGTGGACACAGACAGGTATGTGTAATATTCCTGCAAACCCCACACTGTGTCTACTAGGTGACTTGGGTGACATTAATATGGCAATTAACTCTACACACATGATACAAACAGCATTATGCTTCGCAAAGAAAACTATCCTTGTGAACTGGAAAACCAAAAATAATCTGTGTATTCAGCAGTTTAGGAATCTCTTAGTTGACCACATCAGTAGTGAGACAATGTCTGCCTCCTCAAAGAACCATTTAGCTGAATCTCATTCCCTCTGGTCCCCTGTGCTTAGCTCCATCACTTAGTGTAGGTGGAGGACTGTGACCCCGTTGCTTTGGGGGTTGGAAAATGGCGGGAGTGACTGGTGGTTGCGGGTTCTTTGTGGTTTCCCGTGGTGCGGGACCACGGGACTGCTCTGTGATGGGGGTGGCTCTGGGTCTGGCCCTGTCGGGGACTGTGGAAGCCAGCGGTTGGAGTCGTCTAGTGGCGGGGGGTGAGGCCACTGGTGGCGCCTGGGTTGGTGGGTGTCTGTCCTGGGCCGGGCGGGGTGGAGGTTCTGGGCTCTGGTGCCTGGGGTTGGTCCCCCTCCCTCCGAGGTGGTGAGGTCCGTATGTGCCGGGGGTCTAGGCCTGCCCGGATGTGCTGCCATGGTGTGGGTTGGTGCATGCCCTGGTGTCTGGTTGCCGCCCTGGGACCCAGGGTATGGCCCGGGGGCAGGAGGGGTGTAGGGGTTTGAAGGAGGGCTGAGTGGGATTCGGGGGATTATAGGGGGAGGTGCTGGGGTGTGAGACAGGGATGCTTGTATGTTGTGTGTGTGAAGAAAGAAAAAAGAAAAAAAGAAAAAATAAATAAATAAATAAATTCACTAACAAAGGTACCAAAATTCACATGTGTTACTGAACCCAAAGGCAAGAGCTTTGTTTTGTTTTGGGGTTTTTTTATGATCCAAATGGCTGATTATGCTTAAAGGAAAGGGGGATTTCTTTGTTTGTCTTTTTTTCTTCTTCTTCTTCTTTTTTGTTTCTTTTGTAAGCCCTATTTGACCAAACATAGCAGCCAGGGGGGCCTACATTAAATCACCCTCAGGAACTGATGCAAACAGCTAGAGCACAAATGATGCTCTTAATGCAAAGATGGTTTTAGAGGGTAAGAAAGCAGATCCCTGCTGCTCTGTCCCTCACAGAAGACGAAGATGAAAATAAACCTGTGGTGACACAAACACATTTAGTACAAGGTAAAATGAGGATGACGCTGACATCATGCCACAGCAGCACGGAAAGCCATTAATGGTGTTTGCTTGTTATATTCCTCTGTGTTTCTGTCCTGCAGGTTCACTGTTCTCAACTGCTTCTGAAAATATACCATGTTTTGTTTGTGTGTATGTCCTTTTTCCATGTTTGTGTGTCTTCATCTATACAGTTTGTGAATCCTTGTCAGTCTAAAAGTTGTTTTCAAAATGTAGTTTAACCCATTTATTTGAAAGAACAAAGCATTAGAAATTAACTGTTTGCCAAGACTAAACAAAAAACTATTAAGTAAATTTACTTTACATAGTATTAAATATAACCCATAAGGGCTTGCCTACTTTTTCATGGAGATATCTGTCTGTGTCAGTCTCATCCTTTGAAAAGTGAAGGATCTTGGATATCCAACCAACAAAGATTACCTTGTGTGTAGCCCTCCAAAGAGCTAACAAAGTCTAGTCCTCAGATATGACAAAATTCTTTGGTCGAATGTTGATTGGTTGAAAGTCAATTCAAGCCGGGGGGGGCAACAACAACAGATTTAATCACAAAAATGAAACACCAAAAACAATATTGTATTATTGTGATATGAAAACCTCAGAAAAGTGGAGACTGAAATGGATTGTAATCTTTTGTGAGCTGCTGTTTCTGTTCTCTGTTTAAACAGAATTATTAATAATGATGGAGTGTGCATGCTTATTGAAAATACGAGGAATCATCAGGGTGTAGAGCAGCAAAACGGTTGAAAAGAAAAAAAAAAAACAAAAAAAAACCTTTTTTCTGCACATAACTTTAGCCCCCAAAACTTTGGTGCGGATGATCTCATTAGTGTCTTACCAACTCGTGGGACAAATTGTCCGATAAGTCAATTCCTAGTGCCGAGGAGAGGTACCGTGAAGCATCACAAGACATTTTAAAAGGCTTCCTTCTCATCCGGGTGAGTGCCTCGACAAATAAGGAGGAGAGAAACGAGGATGGAAAAAGATGAAGGTGAAGACGTGAAGAAGCAAGGGGAATCACTCGGGCGGAATGGAATCCCTGTCGAAGGTTAATGAGCAGAAAGATAATGTTTGAGCTTCAAATACGACCCTGGTGCCATCTGGAACCCTAACAGGAAGGATTATGGAGAGTGTGGTGCAAGATAGTGACGTGTATGAATTTTGTGTGTGTTATCGGCTGTAAGAACACTCCTATATTTGAAGCATCTGATTTACTCTTTTCTTCAGACATAAAATGTTTATGTCACAGCTATGTCTGCAGGTCTTCTGCAAACATAAAAAAGTAAAATAAAAAATATATTGAGTCTGAAAGCATTGTTGTGGGTTTACAAGACTTTATGCAAACTTCATGTCAGCTAGATATATATATTTCAAGTTTCAATTTTGAGTACTTTTTGACCAAAAAATAAATAAAAACACTGATAGATCCTCACAAGGCAAACTCGATAACATAAACGACATGGCCCATGTATTTTCACTCCAAGATGTGTCTGGCAGCAACCTGTTCTGTCAGTTTTATTTTATGTTTTGTTATATTTCTGCACTTCCAGTTAGCAGCAATAAATTCATCTAACAGCTTTGTGCACTCTCGTGCAACCAGACAGCATCCCTACAACATGCATGCCATATTTTGTTTTTGCTGCACCTGCTATCACAAATGCATTTGGACATCATGTTCCTAAACACTCATTCTGTTGTCTTTTGTCCTCTGCTGCTGATTTGTTGTTTCAGAGCTTTCATTAGCTTTGTTCAGACAGAAACTGAGGCTTTGCAGCTGCGACACAAATCCCAGCTATGTCTGGATCATCCAGCAATCTCTACAGAATCAGCTGTGTTCAAATAAAACATTGATGAATTATGTAATGGTAGGTAATATCAATTAATATGATCTATAGAAATGAGAAATATCATTAACATGTCCTCTGTTATTTTCAGACCTACTATAAACTGAAAAGTAGCTGTTAACTGCACAAAATTTGAATTCTTAACATTCTTAACAAGTGGTGGATAGGCTTTTTAAAAAAGTTATATCTTTGTGTCATAAAGATCTATGTGTTCTAGTGTTTCTGGCCTCACAGTAATTTATGAACTCCAATTCACCTCTCATTTTTCTCTGACAGACGCTGCTAACCCTCACCCATCCTTCATTTATGAATTTATTTTCAAATTCTCTATGATGAATGTTTTAACTGCAGCAGCTTTCTTGTCTTTTGTTCAGCGGCTCCATGTAAACATTATGGATGTTTCACCCTGTGTCTCATTTGCTTTGGTGGTTTTTTCCCTTGAAGTTGAGATTAACCTTTTACCTAATTGTTTTGTTGCCCTATCTGAACTCTGTTAGGGATTTATTGAACTTGACTTCATGCTTTACATTGTCAGTATCCTTCCTTAATTTTGAACGTTGTAATTGTTTATTTAGTGGTTTTAGTGCCGTTGTGCCTCAACCAAAGATGATGTTTTGTTTGCAGACGTGTTTGCAGTGTTAATTGCAACAGCTTTGTGACTAAAATAACATTACTAAAGGACATTACAATAACTGCTCATCAGTGTTGCTTTGCTTTGCCACTTGCTGAAACGGCCATTCTGCATGTCACATCTTGAGGGCAAAGCCCTGACAGAAAAGGGAAGTTTTAAAAAGAAGGTAAAGCAGGAAAACAAGACATGAAAAAATTCACCAATGTCGCTCAAATCATTAATATCCCCTCCGCCTTTGACATATAAACAATAGAAGCCTACTGGGGGAAGCATTTGAATCAGTACCCATTACTTCCTAATCAAATCATATAAAATTTTATTAATAAAGTATTTTTAATACAGGAGTAGCACAAAGCACTTTACATAATAAAAACAAGAATTTTGCATATTTAAAAGAATATAAAACAACAATATAAACACACACACACTACTTGTTTTCTCTCTTTCTCACATGCATACACACACAACAATATTGGTAGTGGCATTTGCTACCAAAATTGTAACTAAAAGCCCAGCAAGATAGAAACACCAGAGAACCCCTCATTATTGTCTTTGAGATTATCTTACATCTAATAAAACCTCTGGCAGTTCTTGATGAAATGGAAACGGAGCGGTTTGGCTGACTTTAAAACATGTGGTGATGCTAAAGCAATAGATTCTCCCAGTGATTTCGTCAACCGGACATGCCAGACTGTTTCAAAAGGGAGTGGATGGAAAGCAGACAGATCCGGTGCTTGGCCTCACATTTGGCTTCATGATATCCAAGCAGCCATTTTAATCATAACTTTTAACCCACAATAACAAACACTAAAAGTGAAGTCTGAAAAACCAGGAACAATGTGAATGTGAAGCCAGAGAATCTGCAATTTGGAGTTATTTTTGCCAACCAATTTTACCCATCCACAGAGCAACAAACTTCCAACTTCATAAAGCCCTAATCCTCCGGGGACATACCCACAGAGCAGGGTGGAAAGGTGGAAGCAGACAGCAGAGAAGGAAAAGCTGAAAGAATTGATTGTATTTTCAGGAGGGGATTGGATATATGGAAACACAACAGAAAATGAGAAGGTGGAAAATTGGACAATCAAACACACACACAAACAGAAAGCAGACAATTTCAGAGGGTTGTACAGACGTCTAATCAATTTGATTTCCCTCATTCTCAGCTGACGCTACGTGCACACGCATACACCCACTCACACACACCATGGGAATGACAGCAGGGTACATTATGAATACTGTAATCGAAGGAAACGTCTCAGACGGCTCCGGCATGTTAATATTGAATAATCGCTCCCTCATTTCTCTCTCTCTGGTTCTCCGATTTATTGACAGAATAAAAATCAAGGCTGCTAAAAGAACAAATTAGAGGGTTGGAAAAGGAACACGTCCCCTGCGGGTGAGGGGACTTCAATTACAATGGAGAGCCGTGTTTGGCAAAAACAAAATAAAAAAATAATCATAATCATAATTTTAAAAAATATACAATAAAAGTTGTCTCCCGGATCTGCTGCTCGCCTTTCCTCAAGAATCAATTTGTCATATTCAGGGACGTACGTATATGAGAAGCAATCTATTTCACACTCTGAAAGAATTACTCATTTCCAATTTTCCTTGTTGACATTTGAGCCGTAGGGGTGGGGGCACTGTTTGTTTGTTTGGGTGTGTAAGTGTGTGTGTGTGTGTGTGTGTGTGTGTGTGTGTGTGTGTAAGATAGCAGCAGCATTATTTCTTCAGTTCCTTTCCTGCTTTTATTTTTATTTTTTTATGTTTTCCCTCAGTTCCTTTGAGATACACCATCATTCCTTATAGCAAACAAGCTCTCTTTTTTTCCTTTGCTGCACACAAAGAATCACTTAGTGATCCAATGTTAGGAATGCAAAGATAAGAAAAACACATTTTTAATGTAAACTTAGCACAAAGAGTAGGGAAATTTGTGTTTGGATGATTATTTCTCCCCTTTAATGATACCAAATGGTGTAGTACTATACATTGTTGGAAACCTTTACAAGTAGTTTAAACTTTGTGCTGTTTTTTTTTTGTTTGTTTGTTTTTTATTACTATGGGAGACTGCTGTCATCCAGTGGGTGGATACCATCAGGAAAATATTGCAGATGGTTTGGCACATTTTTGGGGCACTACCCATACATTTAGATGTGACTCATTGGGCTTTCCAACGATGCATAAAATAATATCATCTAGTTTTATTAAATGGGAGAAATAATCAACCAAACACAAATGTCATTACTTTATAAAAGACATCCCTGATCTGGAAAAACGTAAATGCCTTGCTATCTATTTGAGCAGTAATAATAATAATCACACAGCCACAATAATAGAAGATTTAATTTCCTCCAGAGACCTTTTTTTTTTTTTTTTTTTTTTTTTTTTTTATATATGAAAATGGATTATTTACATCACTGGAATCAAATACTGCAGAAAAGAGGTGGCTATTTAGAACGTTTAAATAAAAAACCTAAATGATTTGAAAGTAAACTAAATTCCTGTGAGATCGTGTTGATCATTGTGTGCCTTTGTGTTGGAGTCATCTTGTTGTGTAGAGATAAAACTACATAAACACATAAAGAGAAAGTGCAAGAGGCCAGATCAAGCCGGATGTCTAACATCTGTTTGAGGGGTTTGTTGATGAAGAGTCATCATTTGTGCAAGCCAGCTTTCAATCACCTGTGGAGCTGCACCGAACTGTGCTTGTTGCAAATTTTTTGACTGCTGTGGAGAAAAGTGCTGTCTCTATTTTTAATTCCAGGTTGCTTGGTTGGAAAACAGCAATCACAGAGCACAACACCAGATGCATTTTTGAATGCTAAAAAATCTAAAATGTGGGCATCGAGTCTGAATAGGTGCTCTACAACAAATTCTAAATTTACTCTTTATTTTTATAGTCTGAAACGACTAATTGGGCATGGATTGAATGCTGTCAACACACTTATGAGTCATTTAAGAACATCCTAACTGTTTGCGGTTTTACTGACACCAATGAAATCAATTAACATTCATGACTTCCTCTGACATTCTCCTGTCATACTTCACATATTTCCCTTATTCTATACTGTCTTTTTTCTACCACGTTGCACTCTTTCTCCCTCCATCTGCTTGGCTGCATTGCCAACTAGGGTCAATTAATCATCAAATACTATTTGCATATTTACAGTGGGGCTAAACTAAGCTGATTACTGTTAGTCCAATAGCCGCTGATTCAACAGGGCTTATGCTGCGACATAATGTGATGAGGATTTAGGGGAAACGGCTTTAGACCGATCTGATTGGATCTCATCCCTGAAAGCCTAGATATCAGAGGAGAGCAACATCAGTGACCTTCACAATACATTCCTCTGTCATCGACAATCCCCACAGAAATGGATTCTCTCTTTTTGTATTTCCTCTCCCTCTTGTCTTTTCTTGTGCTTTATGATACATTTTTGTGGGACAGGATAATTAGAGAACATATGCTCACAGAAACACAGTCATGCATCAGTTCATGAAACTACTAAGAAACATGCCTTGGACATGCGGGTAATTTAGTTTTAAAAGATAAAACCGTCCTCATCAGAAGGACAAGAGAGGGTGGATGTCTGACATCCAGGGCCGTCATACAGAAGACCTGTTTGTCTTCCCTCCAGACAAGACACATTCATTGTCACTTGCTCTTTAGTTTAACTTTAATTATTTAATTTAGTTCATGTTTATGCACTTAAACCATTTGCTCAAGTTAAAGAATTAAATGTCTTATTTCTACAGTGTTGGTCTAAAACATGTTTTAGGTCTCTACAAGTCCTGCCTCTTTTGCAGATTACCCTAAATCTGTTGCAAGCATGCAAAGAAAAAATACCTTGCTTTGTGTCCTCTGGGGTTTAAGAAAAAAGTAAATTCTTCATGAATATACTTTGTATTTTGGGCTTAGTCCTTCATTTACAATGAAACTAGGCTGATTACTCACAGTCTAGATGAGATCTGACACATTGCTAAAGTCCCCATGATGCCATTAGCTCTGTTATAGAGGGTTTTACAGGTTTGCATCCAAACTGTATTTAAATCTTATTGTAACTCTTGTTGTACTAGTATGGGTTTCATGTCGATATGTTCAATAATTAACCATAGGCTTACATTCGAATGTTATAATGAATCATTTTTACGGGGGAAAAATGTTCTTTCTCACACAAAGCAGGATGTGTAGCTATTACTGCAGATGCTCATTACAGTGAGCAGTGGTGCATCATAGTGTTGTACTGCTGCTTTGTTTTTCTCTCTGTTTGGATCAGGTCACACATAGTTTGGACTACTACGCTCTGGTTTATTTCAGGAAAAACCCAAGTCTCTATTAGATTGTATCTTTGTTTTAGGAGCGACAGCTTGGAGTTTTACCATGATCCTGCAGGATGAAATGGGAAACAGATGGATGTTTTAGTTGGATCTGCCATTAAAAGTGGCACTGCAGTAAACTCTGTGGTCACTGGCAAAAAAAGCTGAACTGCGAAGGTCCTGCAGTACAGTCAAACACTAGCAAGAGAAAATTCCTGGTATATTACTGTGTTAGGTGAATTCTGAGCAGCTCAGTTTGGAATTATCGAGCCGGTTTTCACTCTTATGGAATCATAAACTGCTGCAGGCATCATTCATCATCAGAGTCAGAACTTAGTGGTATGGTTTTTATCCATATTATCTATCATACTGTTACTTAATCTTGATTTATGTTTCATTGTTAAGTCAATGAAGGTTTTACATGAACAAATATTTAAATGCTATACCTGTTGTTAGCATTTACATTTGCTCAACAGTGTGTGCCCAAAGCTTTAGGTCACTGCTACTAGGAGAGAGGAAAGAGTAGTAAATTAAATTGCTTTAACTGTTGCGGCTGCAGTAATTTACAGTCCTCTATGGATGCATGGGATTAAAAATTTCACTTGAATGTATGTTTGGTCTTCATTTATTTATATTCAGGTACATTCACCTTTACAGAGTAAATCAAACATTATTACAGATAAGTACAAAGTCACTCTTTTCAATTTACGTTTTATATATAATTTATTTATTTTAATGTAATTAGCTTTTATATAATAAAACAAAACTCTTATAGTATGAACCTTATTACCTTTGCTGGTCTCACCTTATTCTATCTTCACTGACATTTACCCCTAAACTCATCTCTTCCAATTAAAATTTTTTCTGTATTTTTATGTCTGGTCATGTGGAGTATTACTGCCCCCTGGTGATGCAGTATGGACACAGATGGCCAGTACAGGGATGGAGCTGCAGTGTGTGTGCATGCGTGTGTTTATCCCCATGGACATGCTTTGGAGGAGAGGCAAAAAAAGAGAGCACAGGTTTGGTCAGTTCTGCAGTGTTGTTTTCGCCAGATAAATGTGAGTCTGCACAGTCCATGAGACACAATGATCCTTGACATTCAAAAGGTGCTCACTGATTTTATCCCTGTTAAGTAGTAAAAGAGATGCTGTCTGGGTTTAAATGTGTGATCAAATTTTCTTTGCTTCTTTCTTCCCTTATTTTCAACACAGCTCAGTTATATTGGATCTGAACATAAAGGAAAAAGGGGCATCAAATTAGATGATTTCAGTCAAAGCCATAAAATACAATAGGTAGTAAAAAAAAAGGGGGAGATAGAAGAAGCAAGCACCAACATACTGAATGTGTATATTTTTAGAAAAAACATAGATGAAGAGTTTGCATCAGAGGGATTAATACACAGCAGGGTTCACCTTTTAACTGTGACAGGCTGAGTGGCAGATGCATACACAGTGCAGGTTACAGGTTGCAGATGTTAACATGCGTGACACACAAACACAAATGTATTAATTCACTGAGGTTTGCTCTGTGTGGGATTCCCTGTGCAGGTCTGTTCATAGGCAGTAACTGTGCAGGAACAGATGCAGACACTTTGAGGAGGTTTATATGAAGGTGAAGGGGTGTCAGAAAAAAAGTGAGGTGGCTTAGAGCCAAAAGAGGAGCTGAACTCATCTTTATGTAAATTGGAGAGTCTGCAACAATTATACAGATACAGCAGTAAGTGTCCACTTGACTGATGTGAGCTCATGGAACATTATGTTCTACCTGAGACCAAAACCAACATGTTACTTCCAGTTCAGCCTGCTACAATGCAACTGCACACAGAGGAATGGAAATTACTGCAGCAAGGGCAATAAGAGAGGAAATCTTTTTGACACATGAGATCCAGCTGTGGTTAAAAAGGATATAAATGCTCAGATATGGTACAAAAAGGCTACAAGCATTTGGGTGTTTTTAATTCATTTGTGAGAGAAATTAGTATTTTTGTATCTGTTTTTGTATTAATTTCCAAAGTAGAACTTAAATAATGGAGTGGAGTGTTATTATTGATTTGAATAATGACCTCTTTCAGGTTCTGTAACATGTTCATCAAGTGACTTGAAAGGACAGAAATAAATAAAAAATAATTACATAAATTATTTTACTCCTACATTTTATACAGTTCTGCGAGTTTTTTTTTATTCCTCCAGATTGGCTCTTTTCAGGAAATGGGTATTGAGATAAATATTTTAACTGCTAGTTGTCAAGATCGAAAGTAAGAATAATTTGGCAGAAATTATATAACACAAAAAATGTGAGGAAGGCCTTGAGATACAGAGAAGGTATGGCTTTTATGAAGATGGAAAAGAAATGCAACAAGCTTTCCTAGAAAGAGATTTCCATTAGTTAGCTTCCATTAGTCATCTCTACTGCTGTACCTAAAACAAGCTTTGAAGACAACCATATACAATAAACTAAAGAGAGTTGTGAACCTTTCAAGGCACCCATGAACTTTCTATGTATTTTAACTGAAAGTAAAGTCAAGTCAATTTTATTTATATAACACATTTTGCGCAAAACCAATGTGTTTCAACAACACAGCACAGCATTACATAAGCAATACATGTAAGATTAGAAAACATAAGATTTAAAAGAAAACAGACAAAAAGAGAAATGTTGCAGATTAAAACAATTAAAAGGTAAAAGTTTACAGTTAAAAACTAAAAGCTTGTAAGAATAGAAATGCTTTGAGTCTGCATTTAAAAGAAGATACTGAAGTAGCATACTGGAGTTCATATGTTAGGGAATTCCAAAGCGTAGGATCGTAGTAACTGAAAGCACCATAAGCTGATTTTGACTGAATTCTGGGAATGCAGAGTAGACCTTTACTTGATGATCTCAAGGATCTGCCTGGTGTGTATTCAGTGAGCATGTCAGAGATGTAAGGAGTGGCTGTGCTATTCAAAGTTTTAAATACAAGTAAAATTTTCAAATCAATTCTTTGCTGTACTGGAAGCCAATGAATAGATACTAAAATGGGAGTGATGTGTTCACACCTTTTGGTTCTAGTTAAAACTCAGCGTTTTGAATAAGCTGGAGTTTATAATGTGCTTGTTTTATTAATCCTGGGTAAAGTGCGTTGCAATTATCTAACCGACTTGAAATAAAAGGATGAACCAACTTTTTAGCATCTGGTAGGGATGAAATGGGAAATATTTCCAAGATGGTACAAAGCAGTTCTGGAGATGTAAGAAATATGTTTCTGAAAGTTGAGATCAGCATCCATAATCACACCTAATATTTTTACATGTTTACTGGGTTTAACAGAGAAAGACAAATCTGGTGCCTCAGAGTCCTCGAGCCTACTAAAAGAATTTCTGTTTTATCATCATTCAGTTGTAAAAAAGTCTTCAGTCATCCAGTGTCTAACATTATTAATAAATTGAATAAGATTGTTTACTAGACTCAGGTGGTTGGCAAAAACAGATAAGTATAATTGTGTGTCATCAGCATAGGAATGATATGAAATGTTGTGCTTATGGATTATGTAACCAAGTGGGAGCATGTACAGATTGAACAAAAAAGGGCCAAGAATAGACACTTGGGGAACACCATATGAAATGCTAACTTTGCAGGATTTAAAGTCACCAACAGAAACAGTAGGATTTACAGGTTAGATAGGAAGAAAGCCAGCTTAGAGCAGTGCCTTTGAGGCCTACACATTGCTAAAGGCGCTGAAGCAGGATACAATGGTCCACAGTGTCAAAAGCGGCGCAGAGACCAAGAAGAACTAAGACAGAAACTTTGGCTGTCAGAGTTAATTTTAAGAAAGAACAAAACTTCTTTATATTTAATTTCTGTACAATGTTAGCAAAATTGTTTGGAAAGATTTCTTTATAATCCTACACAGCGCAAAGTTAAGTTAAAGGTTAAGTACATTTGTACAGTTCAGCTGAGATGCAGAGTGTTTCCTAAACTTTGGCTTTAAAGAAATCACAGGTAAGAATTCTTTTATGATATTACTATCAAAGCAGATGTGACAGTGAGCAAAATTCTGCAAATCCAGCAGCTTAGTGTTGCTACTGTTCCTAAGAGTGGGTTTTTTTTTTTCTTTTTATCCATTTAAACATCAAAATATTCTGAATAAAACAGCAGTAACATTAAGTAGCTTGATTCTTTTATACGACTGGATTTGTAAGGGTTGGAGTTGGATTTTCAACCACAACTGCTTTCAGTGTGAAGTTGAACATTTCATTAGAGAGGAAAGGACAAGATGTGGGATTTCATCTCAAGCTCAAGTGCTCTGCCAGAGTTGAGGGTCCTACGTGCAGGATATATATATATTAGGGCTGTTAAAAACAACACGTTAATGGTGGTTACTAATTTATGTATTTATTGCGTTAATACTTTTACCGCTCTGTTATAATGGCAGGATGTAGAGAGGCGAGATGAAAAAGATGAGCCACACCACACTTTTTTAAATTTTTTTACTTATCCTGCATTTTGCACCAACGTGTCTAATCTAGAGGCTCTTTGGACGTCTTTATCTATCTATCTATCTATCTATCTATCTATCTATCTATCTATCTATCTATCTATCTATCTATCTATCTATCTATCTATCTATATATATATATATATAGATATAGACAGATAGAGAGAGAGAGAGAGAGAGATAAATAGATATTTAGATAGAGAGAGAGAGAGAGAGAGAGAGAGAGATAGATAGATAGATAGATAGATAGATAGATAGATAGATAGATAGATAGATAGATAGATAGATAGATAGATAGATAGATAGATAGATAGATAAATGACAGGGGGATGATAGTGTACATTTCTCTGTATGTACGTCTTAGTACATAAGCAAAGTCTTGAACACTTTTATTGAAAACTATCAGAATGTGTTACTTTACTGTACCTTCATTATAGAAGGTATTGTAGACTTCAATAAAAGTGTTTTCAAGACTTTGCTCGACTTCTAAGATGTGCAGAGGACTCCCTGCAGTCACAGATTCTGATGGGTCACTTATCTTTGTAACTGTGTTTCGGTAAACTTGTAAAAGTTTTTCACTGGATCTAAATTTGTATTGCGAAAATGGAAGAGTGTTTCACTCGATGTAATATTGTTTTGCACTTCCTGGCCACCGTAAAAAAAAGTGCTAGGAATGTTTCTGCTAAATTTAATTTAGCAGAAACTTTCCAGTAGATCAGTTTGTACACCACAACTCATTAAACAGACTGGTTAGATAAATCAATATCAAAATATGTCAGTGATAAAAAAGTGATAAAGTACTTTTTAAAATTAGTTTTGTTACTTTTTCACATGGGCAGATAGACATGTTGTGATGGTTCTGGGTAATGTTGTGAGTCTGTGTAAATGTCCTCCTCATATCACTGGTTGTGATATGATATGGGCAAAGGGCAGGTAGCATATTCACTCTGAGCCTTTTTTAAATCTGCTCCTTTGTCACTGCCTTAATTGAAATGATAATAATTTTTTTGCTAATCAGGATGCTGTGTTCTCAAACAAGCTCCTTAACATTAAAGTGCTCATGCATAAAAGGCTTGTTAGACTGAAAATAAAATAAATAATTTGTTTAGATGTTAAAGTTATGTCTCTTGAATACCAGCCTCATTGGAATGAGCCTTCCTGTACAATCAGACAGCATCACTCTGTGTTCTGCGAGGAGCCCTCTGCAGCAGACGGCAAGCTCCATCCCACATTTCAGCTGGGAGGAACGACCAGCCAATTACATCTTCTTCCCCTCTTAAGTCCATTAATCACCTCATTACAAAGGCCTCTCTTCCCTTAAAGGGGAATTTTGTCCTGCCATCACACTTTATCACATTAGTGCTTAATTAAGAATTATGTCCTAGCATCTTGGTTTTAATTATGTGAATGCCTAGCTCCATTTGTAAAGTAACTGTTTGGTGTCACATGCAGCAGCAGCAGCCACTGCAGGGAACGACACAGAGGGAAAACAGACGGTGGCCTTTTGCTGAAGTAATGAATTTAGTTTTAATCATAAAGGAATACAGGGCAGAGCCTCCAGGCAGCAGTGGCTTACTTGGAAGAGTAAAAGGGAGACGTGAAGTATGTTTGTCACCTCACAAGGCCAAAGTTGAAAATAGATCAATGAGACAGAGCTGAAATCACTGACATTAACAGTCATGATTCCATCAGCACGATAAAAAGGATTGTTGTGAGGGGGGGTGTTCATCACTGCTTCTTTTTCCTAAGAGATGTTTGCTTTGAAGAGGGAGGATAAGAGCTGTTATTCAGAGGAGATGACACTTCTGCAACTTGTTTAGAAGGGTTAGTGCTTTGACTCCTGCTGAAATGTGTTTCTCATGTAGCGCATGCTTGCAAACATTCACGGCAGGTTGACACGCCAGCAATACTGACAAATAATGAAATCTTACTTCCGTGTGGAGTTTGGGTAATATCCACATGGATTTCCTTTCCACACACAGTCACACAAGACATGCATGTTCGGTTAATTAGTGGTTATAAATTGTGATCATGAATGGTCATTTGTATTTTGGGACCGACTCCAGTTCCAGCAGGTCTACACCAGTAAGTATCCACCTTTTTCACCTGCTTGTATCTCATTTAAAAATTTCATACAGTACTACTGTATGACGGCAGTGTTTAAAATGCATGTCACTTTTGATATGTTATTATCAAGAGTTAATATGTTATTATTTATTTAATGTGTATAAATTGAACTTTGATGACACCTGTACAGTGCACCGCTTCCCAAACCCTATTAGCTATGTGATTACATAACTAGTTTTTAAAGTTACTGGGTCTTTTATTGATAGTTTTTCTTACCATCTTTGTAAGGATTCTTGAAAGCCCCACTATTGAACTGGCAGATTTTCTCAGAGGCACTCCCCAGTGATGACTGGTTTGACATTCATCTTGTGTCCTGTCTCTACTCCATGCTCCCTCCATCCAGCAACAGCTGTAAACTATTTTACCCCTAAAACTGTGTTGTTTACAATGGGTCTTATATGATGGTTTATCATAAGTTATGCTATCATAGATGTGATTATTAAGCTTTCATATTACAATGACTAACCTCTCATGATGTGTTTTAAGGTGGCATATTAAGTTGGATGTGGTGGATCCAGCATTCTTTTTTATGCTACTGATGTTGCAGCTTGCTTGCTTTTGTTAGCTCCTGTGTGAAGTTCTTATAACACAAAATGGAAGTTTAGAGCATAAAGTGGGACGGCAACAGGTGTTCTTGCCAGGATTGCTTTGCTTTTCATTGTTTACACATGCATATGCCATGTGTATGTGTTGCAACTTAGATTTGAAGTTTTTCTCATGGTTAAGCATGCAAGAATTAACACTTCAGCTGTTAAGTCCTATGTGTTGGTTTTAAGTGTTGATGTAAGAGCTATAAACTGTGACTAAAGGAATGTGACGATAAGGAGTTACTGTCATGAGAAAAACTAATGGGAATTCCTCTCAAACTGTAAATGAGTTGTAACTTCGCAATCTATTGAATTTAGATCCCATAAAAGAATGTACATGAACTTCATCAAACAACAACTTCTACCCTGGATGAAAATACAAGGGCAACAGCTAAGTTTGGGCTGTTAGAAGAACCTACAAGGAATTACTCAAACACAGTATGAAGTGAGCTTGCGGCAAAGATGAGGAAATGTTCTTGTTACTTTCAATTAACACAAACAACTAAAGGCTTCTCACAGAAGGAGGTGGAGGTTAGGGCGTTGGATGTGATAATAATAAGTTGAATGATGCTGGATGTGATGTGGGGGACCACTGTGGGCAAGTCAGAGCAACATGATGTGGTTTGTGGATAGACGTGTGAAAAGACTCCATTTTCAGTCTCCCTGACACAGGATTCTGTCATCTGTAACTCTGCAGGATGGCAACACATGGATGGATAACAACACCTGCAGTACAACCCATCATTCTATGCTTTTTAGAATGATGGGTAGCCACTGGGAGACCACCTCTGGAACAGATATTTTGAAGCCTAAACCTTATTTTAATTCTTTCATGATTTAAAGAAGTGATCATATTTGGACAACATGATGGAGCTGCATGTAGACATAAATATCAGTTATTTAAGTAAATATTACTTTTAAAATTACTACTAGAAAATCCAAAGGAATAAATTCATATAATTGCATTATATATGTGTGTGTGTGTGCGTGCGTGCGTGTGTGTGTGTGTGTGTGTGTCATGGTTCCTGGGTTTTGGTGTGTTTGGGTTGTGTTAGATTTTGATCATGGTTTTGGTTTGTCATGTTTAGTTCTGTTTTGATCTTGGTTTCTAGTTCTGGTTTTTGTGATGTTTGGTTTTCTGTTTAGATCATCGTTTGTGTCATGTTTTAGTTTTTGTCTTGATTTTTGGTTTATAGTTCTGGGTTTTGTCACATTTAGTTAAGTTTATATGTTTTCCCTCTTGTGTTTCTGTGGTTTCTGTTTCTAGCTCGTTAGTTCACCTGGTCTAATTACTCATTCACTCCTCCTGTTCCTTGTTACTCCCCTTGTACATATATGCCCCATGGTTTTCAGTTTGCTCTTGTCAGATCCTTATGGTTTACTCCCTGTTGTGTGTGGATTTTGTGTTCCTGTTTTGGGGAATAAACCTGGTTGCCTGCACCGTTCTGTCTGCTGCCTGATCTGCCTGCATTTGGGTCCTCACCGCCGTCACCCATGACAACATATATATTTAAGGCATTAAGCATTTAAAATTTTAATTAAAAATGTAGACATTCACTTTCCATTGTTAGTGGGAAGAAGCCATTCATATAAAGGTGGCTCTGATTAGATTTTATCAAATAAATCCATTTAATTAGGAAACCAAAAGTATTTTTGTTACTTCACTGCACAGGATCAAAGAAGATATAGAGATATAGAATTTTTTATGAAAATTGTTCCTGACTTTATAGCTATAAGGTACACTGTATATCATGTCACCAAAGTCTCAGTAGTACAGTCAGATTCTAAATCTTAAACAATAAATAGAACAATAGATGTTATTACCTTTTAATAGAATTATGTTTGTAAAAAGCCTTCTTAATCAGTATGTTATTTGTTCTTGGTTGTGCTAGCTGGGTTAGTTATATTAGCATCCTATCCTTTCTGTGTAGGATCTGTAACCAAACCTTTTCCAGCCATGTTTTAAATATTTATGGCACATTTATTTAATTTAGGCACTGTGTACAGATGGAAATGTTGTATGTATATGTTAAGATAAGATTTATATTATTAATCTTTACACGCTTACAAGTTTTATTGGAACCAGCCTTTACATGCTGTCAATAATATTCCACATTGAGGCTTCATCTGTCAAAAAGGTATTCAGCTTTTACTGTCTTTAACTTACAGTTAGAATAAAGAATAAATATATTTCAATTTTTCTAAATGAAATTGTGGTACCAGCTCCCTTCAAGACAAAACACCATGGAAAAAAAATAGGCTTAAAAAAAACTAGGCAAACAACAAGGACACAGTTTTCTTTTTAATCATGTGCATAAAAGTACTTAACTTTTTCTTGTAATGCTGCATGCATTCATCATATCCAGAGCCCACAATGCAACTTGACTAACTTCAGTTTCAGGGAAAGAAATGCCCATAAAATGGTAGAAATGGCCCACATCACCTCAGGCTGCTAATCTCCAGCAGAGATGAGAAGCAGGCTACAGACTGTAGCTGGGCTAAATCTTTCACTCCACTTTTCTTTTTGAACAAGTCGTGGCATTTATTTGAAGAAATTTGAATTCATTTTGCACAATACTTTCCAGAGCTCCTTTCTTCTTCTCTTTTTTTTTAAATAGCAATGCAGCAATTTTCCCCAACACTGATGTGTAAAATCCCCTGTAATTACTTCTTGAAATGAGTGTGTACTGAATAAATCGTGTTAAAATTCTATATGAGTCATCATTCTCTCTTACACTGACATGCACACATGTGCAGGCATCCCTACCAGCATACACACATTCATATTACACACCCTCATGCACATTTAGTAAATGCATAGACGTGCTGACATAACCACTAAATAATACGTGATTGTATTCTCAGGCACACATAAACGTGCAAAAACGCAGATCCACACTGCACACATGAACATGCAGCACATTTCCATGCTTCTCCACACGCATACAAAAAAAGGGTATCTCCTCTGGGAAGTGGTATTCAAAGAGACTTTCTTTGTCACACCAGACATTGACAGCATGACTGAGCTGATGTTGTGTTGCCATTAGTGACATCTGTACAATAATGTTTTCAGCTGGCACCTTGCTGTGAAACAAGGACACTAAATTAGGACTAACCCAAAGAAAATACAAAAAGAAGAACCAACTTCCCTTCATCCTGCTATTTTCACTTATTTTCAAAATCACGTCTGTACGGACATGCTTACATTTTGCTTCACACCCTATACTATCACAAAAGAAAGACCAGTCTTTTGGAAAATCATACATTCAACCTGCTCACATCAAACACTTTGCAGCTTTGACCTTACATTTACAGATTTTCTTTTTCTTTACCTTCTTTAACTTTAACACAACTGTGTCAATCAAGTTTCAATCAAATCTAATTTTATTTATAAATCCCTTTTCATACAACAAGTAACACAAAGTGTTTTTCCATGTCAAAAACTATTTTTGAAAGTTAAAAACACAAGACACCACACACTAGTGCGGAGCAATTTGGGAAACACACAGTCAATCATACTTTAACTTTCTCTGTCTCTTTCTCTCTCACACACACACATACAGACATACCCACTAAGGACACATAGAGCCCACTCCCACCTCGCACCCCCTAACCCCATTCCAAACAGACTGTCTCTAGCACAATATGTCTATAAAAATAACATTATAAACAGGTATGTGTCCTGGCACCAAGACGTAAACCTGACAGGTGAGTAATATCTGGCAAACATTTCCAATTTTTTATTTAAAACTAAAAATCTTGAACTTATTTAATTCAGCGTTTTAGTTCGTTTGAGTCTTAAAATTTGGATTATATAGAGCAAACTTGTTTTTCTTCTTTTTAATAAGAACCTGAAAATGAATAGAATGTACAGATGAATAGAAATATAGCCTTTATTACTTTCATTTTTTACATTCTTAGGAAATATCAAATGCATTTTTAAAAAATCCTTTTTATAGATTTATTAAATTAGTATTAACTATATTAAATTCATATATTAGGACAGCCTGTAATTAGTCAAAACGTCACCAGCTAACTTAAATAGGTAGCAAACATAATTAAGCAGCTAAATAATTTTCCTCACAAAAACTTCAGTAACACATAAAAAAAATGAACACATGTGCTTTTAACTATACAAAAATTACCCAAATCTGCATTTGAAAAATAAACCTATTTAGAGGCAGCTGCAGAGCAGATGCAGTGAAATTATGTTGTGACTTGCCTGCAAAGTAAAAATGATGAGCATCCTCATTTTATAAGCTCTGCAGTTGGAAGTTTCATACAAAGTAAATAACAGCAGCGGGGACCGGCTTTGCCGTAGTGAAATTCTCCATTCAAATGTAATTAAAAAACTTCTTGCAAAGGAATGAATTACAGGCTCCCTGTAGCCTTAATAACCCTGGAATGGCAACAAGCCGGAGTTTAAACAGTCTCCTAATGGGCCTGTTAAAAGGCCCTTTAATATGTTTTCTCCTGTAAATGATCAAAACTCCCTTTTCAGTAACCTCAATAATGATCTTTATCAGGAAGTGAAACAGAAAATGTTCACAAAGGATTGGGGGGTGGCGCTCTGATGGGCTAAAGGCTAATTGTGTCTGAAATGAGTTTAAATTAGCAGAGTATGCAGCACACAGTAGCTGAGAAACTGAAGGAAAATAGGAGCAGGTCGCATATATATAAAAATGTCAGTGCTCAGAGGGTCTGACTCTTTGTTTGTGCAGCTCTCAAAGCCACACAGGACGCCTTCTGGTGATTAATTTGGCTGACTTAGAGGAGAGAACCCTGCCATTACTTAGCATATTCATCTTTCATTTCAGTCATTTAGACACACTCCTCTGCAGAGCCTCCTATGATTGAATCCATACATCAGCAAATAAAAGTAACAGATGGAACAACAAATTCACTTAAATGTGCAAAACAGAAGTTACAAGCAGACACAAGCAGATCAAGCAAGAGGACATACAAATGAGAGGATGTAGCAGAGCTGCTTAAATGGAGTTTTCAGGTTAGATGTGCAAAATGGGATTCATTTCAGTATGAAACAACGCGAAGAGGAAAAGAAGAGATGTTTGAGACATGGTGAATGGTGTTTATTGCTCCGGTAAGGGAATAAATATGATGTAGCATCTCCAGCTGTGCTCTCAGCTCTGTCAGCATGTGCGGCCGGCATGCAAATACAAGGTGATGGATGCATGTGGTGTGGTCTAAAGGGAACAAGACACTGAGGGGAAAAAAGACGAGGCTATGGTCACTCAAAGACTAATGGGCCGATTAAGAGCTTCAAGGGGGTGGCCATTTATTTGTTGTGTGTGACTGGATAAGGATTCGCTTCATTAATATAGCCCAACACTTAGCAACACTGTTTTCCTTTTCTCTTTTTTTTTAAACTTGCTCCCCAGCAAGTTTCTACCTCCCTTTTTAGTGTCTGAAGCTAAAGTGGGAAAATTGTATCTTAGAGATTAGACATTTAAGACATTTTCTTTCTTATAACAAAGCCTTTATGTGAGATACAAGTACAGTGAAAAGTGGTGTAGGCATCTACATTGTTGCTAAGGCTAATGGTGATCAGTTATGTCTCGTATTATGATGCTGAAGGACTTTCTTTGTGCTTAACTGATTTTAAAAATCCCTTTTTTTTTGTTGTTGCTCTGTAAGCCTCTATTGGGTACTTTTACATGAAATACAGCATTTTCATCATTAATGTTAAATCTGTACAACCAATAGCAACAGATTATGGAAGAAAAATTCCACTTTCACAGAGGATAAAGACACAGAAGAGTCAAGAACCTAAAACTGAATTTCTTTCAGAAAAGTTTAGTTTGAGTTTGAGACAAAAAGCCTAAATTAGGTGTGTATAAAAACAGAAGCATGCATCATTTTACTCATAATTAAGTTCATGACAGTTCAGCTAATGCAGAAACCTGAAGTGAGATCAGATTCTGGGTATGGTGTTGAGGACGATTCTATTTTCTCATCATTCAAGGTGTTCCACTTAGAAATGGTGTGAACTTTTTTTGCTTTGCTTGTGTTATATGCATTTATAGCATTGTTAAGATGTGTCAGTCAAGGGGGGGCTACCCCACTTTAGAGCCTGAAGCAATGGAGATTCACCTTTATTCCAGATGATGCACATGGTATGTTTTTATTCTCTGGATAAGTTCCAGTGCCGTGACATTAGATGTTACATAGCATGTTTCAAGCAACAGCCTACAGATGTGTTGTAAGGGTAGATATGTAAACTAAAACTAAATATGATGAAAATCCTTTCATAGAGAAACATTGTAAAACTGTATAAAAATTTAAAATAAGGTCATTTTAATGGTCAGTCTATATATTTTTTAGATATAACAAAATGCAAAGCTTTTTTTTTTTGACTCTCAAACGCGTCCTCTGTAATGAGAAACAGCATGCAAAAGCACTAGAGTTGGATGTTTGCGAGATGTTTGTCATCTTCAGCTCTCCTAAAAGAGATGGCTGATATCAGTCCCTGTTATTTAAGTTCTTTTCTGTAATTATTTAGAGGATTTTTAAATACTGTCTGTTTTCTTAGAAGGGATGATGATAAATAGTTTTAATGATTTTGTGGATCTTTTTTTTTCTTACTCAAGTCACTATACTGAGCACATCCAATGCCACCTCGCCTAGATGTCTTATATTGAATTTCCCTGCAAGGGATTAATAAAGTATTTCTGATCTGATCTGATCTGAATAATGTTGAAGTAAAGAGGTAAGAGACCACTGATTTTTGGGCTAGTTCATGTGTGATGTGGCATTTTTCCCTGTTGCTCATCTTCTGTACTTATTTAGGCCTTCACTTTTCCAATTTTCTCATATATTTTAAGGATAGTGGCTGAACTAGACTTTTATACATGGGTGACCAGAGGGTGGGCAAGACTATAATCAGTGGGGTTTTTAAGAAAGCTAATTATTACGTTTCTCTCTTTAACACAGTCACACTAGAGATACATGAGAAATAACACCTTTACATTGGTAATCTGTATCACCAAGTAGTAATATCTGCAACAAATTCAAAATGGTCAATCGAAAGGCAAGTTGGTTGTAATGGGGTGCAGTATGTGGCACTTGATGTGGTAGTACAGGGATCATTGGCTTTCCCCCCTAGCAGTTCTGGCTTACTGTTTGGTGGCACTGGTAGACTGGATCCATGGGTCTCAACACAATAACTTGCATGGCTAGTTTCTCGTTAGGAGCTTCAGGGTTGCTGATACTGGGGCTGGGGTCTGACTCGGTAGGATCTGTGTCCTTTCTCTTTACAAAAAAGTAAGAAATATATTAATTTCTCTTCAGACTCTGTTGAATAGAGTCTATTCTCATACAAAATAAACTGGTTACAGACTGTATTTCTCCACATTTTTAAAGCTGTAGCTTAAAATCAACTAGCAGCCTTGCTAGCTTTCTGTTTAAATTAAACTTGATCATGGTGCTGTAGCTTGGTAACTTGGATACTGAGGTACTCTGAAAGCTTAATAAACTTGGTTGATGTTTTGTCCTTATATTCACTATAAACTAATAATGACATGGTTTCCCAACATTATCTATAATTTGCTAAATTTGAGGTGTATCTTCTGCTGTTTTAATAGTACTGTTGTGTCCTCTTCTTTTGAACTTACAGAATTAACACCACCCAGGAGATCTTTGTTGGAATATTGCCCCTCCCTGTTATTCCCATTTTTACCTTCTCTCTTGATATGTCAGACCATTTGAGATGCTAGCATAGGAAGTGAAAAACAAACAGAAATGAGTCAATGCACAAAGCATTCAATAAATGAGATATCCCAACTTAAGAATCATCATTTTAAAGCTGAGCCAGTTTAATGACGTATTGCATCTGTTGTTTTGTTAAATCTGCACATTCCTGGGGCATTCATTGCCTTGCAGCATCCTGGAACTGCGAACTCCACCCTCACAAGTTAATGTTACACCTCAGGGCATCACATGGCAGCTGTGTTTTGCTGTGTTAGAAACAGATCATATGGTTTTTCATTGTTTTCATTCTTTCTGAATAGTTGCATCATCATGTCTTTTAACAGGTCTAACAAAGCATGAATATGCTACTCCAGCCTTGGACTCCCTTCACTGCCTCCCTGTCTGTTCCTGAATTGGCTTTAAGGTTTTTAAAATAATTTCTGCCATCTTTATTGGGCATACCTTCTACACAAAAACACCTTATAAAACATTGAGCTGTCCAGCCATTAGTTTTAGATGTTGTTGGATTACCATAAAATACAGATAATCAATGTTTTGCTGTGGCTTCAGTGAACCATGAGTTTCCCTCTCCACAAATGCATCACTCAAGACTTAAGCTGTTTTCAAAATGCTACTAAAGTCTATTTTCACCAGGTTTTCTTCATGCTTACTTTCAAACAAGCTTATTTTCAGTATGGCCACTGGAGAATATCTAAGTGGATGTTGAAAAGACAAGACATCCACTATCAAGTCACCAAGTCTTTGATATTTGGAGTTCATAAAGATGAGGCACCTCCAATGATTCAGTCTTATTCCCTTTAAACAAAAGACAGCACTGACAGATTGAACTCGACAAAGTCATTATGGGGATACTGCTTAGTGATGTGATTTACTAGGCAGAAATGTAATAAAAGCTTAAGGCTATAATGGGGCCTGTCATATCAACCAGCTTGTCAACATAATTGCCACTTTCATCTGCAATTAGATCCCACTGCATTCAGTACTTTCCATTTCCATGTGGGCCATTCAGCTGTCTGATAGTCAACCATTAAGTGAGAGGTTTTAATGTCATGCTGAAGGACATTTTGATGGACATACTAACTGACTGCCACGCACTCTGAACTTACAGGTATGTGTTGTTTCTCCAGCCGCTGTAACACCTCTAGTTCTCCAAACTGTCTTAAATTTATAACTAAAAAACATCCAAAGTTTCTTGCTCCTTTTGTTCAACTAAACTACAGCTGGGACAGCATAAACTTTTGTCCTTAAAAGTCCTCTTCCTCCTGTTTCTCCTTAGTTTTAACCCTGGCTGAGTTTAGCAGAATAAAGAAATCAAACTCTTGAGTTGTTAAAGTAATTGCCAAGCTGGCACGTCCCCAGTTCCTCTGCAAAGAGACGGCGGCCACTTCAGAATGTTAATGGCCACCCTGATCCAGCAAGGGCAATGCAAGCTTGGCATACGCACTGGTAGTAGTAGTAGATTTTATGCAATGGTCATGGTCATGTGTCTATGCAAAGGTGAACCAATGCCTAAATCAACAAATTATCCAAAAGTCTAAGATTTCTTGTTCTTTTAGTGACCTTTAATTTAACTTGTTTCCTCTACCCACCAACTTTCTTTCAGGTTTGTGCATCAGAACAGAGAGGCCATTTAAACTGATCATGTCTAACTGATATTGTTTTATCACTCTGGTGTGATGTGTTGTTTAAGAATTGTATCGTTCATTAATCATCTCGAACAGAGGGTCATGATCTATGTATGACATACATCCCAAATATTATGAAATGTGACGCTGCATCCATTTTGGATCTTTTGTGGAGCACTGCTTGCAAATTATTCAGAAAGTCTCCAGAAACAAGTTGTTGCTGACAGCCCTGTCACAAATTTGAACCAAGAGCAGGCGGATAGGGTCCCTTGGGGAAATATGTAAAGACAATACAAATCTGGAATACCCAATGACAGTTTTACTTTTGACAGCAAGTTGTTAAATGGAACAGTATTGTAAAATTTACACTACTCTCTATGACCTGAGTAGATGTACAGGTCAAGAGAAAATTAACATCCTTATAGTCAAACCTGATAAAAAGATACTAAGAAAAGGCCACTGTCTTAAACACAACCCTGTGTGTTTGCATAATTTCTTTGGCTTGTGGATTAAAATGTGTGTTCAAACATGAAAAACACACATACATACACACAGAAACAAACAAGAAAGCACACATCTAACACACCTCATTTGCGTAAGTCAAATGCCCTTACAGGAAACCTGGTATAATTTTTTTAGGGGGTTTCTTTTCATGCAATTAGCAGGCAGTTCTTACTAATTGCATATACCATGTATAAATAACTAGTGTGATGTTCTCAGGAAGGAAGCACAAAAAACACAGTTCCCTGCTGTGTGTTTAACGCTACACACAGAATGCTGTCAATGAGCCACTGCAGCAATGAATAAAACACCCTGTCCGTTTTGAACTACAAATTCATGCTATTTCTTCATCTAAGGACCATTGCAGTTACCCAATTTAGACCACGCTATCCTTCATTTTCACCATCACTGAACTTATCAACAGGAACGCATAAAAATATTCTGATTTCAGTCATTTTCATTTATTAAATTGGCCAAAAGCAGCAAACCGCTAAAATAAAACAGACTGACGAGGTAATTAAATTTGAGATCATTTGAAAACTATGGTGCATAATTTATAAAACAGATTTAAAAATAGTGTTTGCAACTAATCAAACGAAGGTTGATGCACATCAGTGATGTGGGAGAGCTGTATTTTGGAATATATAAGAACTCAAGCCTGAGGTAAACTTAGCTTGTGCTTTTTGTGATAGGATGTTAACAATTAAAGGCGTGAGAAATTAATTACCACATAGGTGTTTTTAAATACCTTGTGCTGTTCTAGAAATGGTGCGTCAAATAAAGAGAAATGTACCTGTTTCTGACAGTGCTCCTGAGTGCGTTGGCATCATTTCAGAGTAAATCGCAAAATAGCTGCTTTCTGTTTAACTTGATCTGATTTATAGATCCCGGGTGCAGATATTACACAGGTGACTGGGTAATAACACACCATGATTTATTAAATTCACAGACAAGTTAGCTTTAGAACAGACCAAGACTTAAGTTTCCTGGAAATTATAGCCAGCTTCATGACCAAATAGAAATTCATTTTTAGTGACCACAAATATTTCATCTTAGTGTAATAAAAAGGTTAAGTGATTTATCTGATTTACTTTTTGGATCTTTATGGTACTAAACACACAAACACGAAGAGCTGGTGTGACTGGCAACCCACTTTAATCCCCATGAATTAACATGTTTTAATGGATGTCAAAAGCAACTTATTTCTGTTTCAAACATTTCAGTTTCAAAAGGAAAAGGAAGAAGAAACTTGTGACATTTATAAATTTGATTCACAACACAAGGCATGTGGTATGTACACCAGACGACGTTGGGTGGGGGGTATCAGTTCATCAGTAGTTTCGTATTTCTGTAGCACCTTTGAAGCACAGAGTAGCCATATCCGGGGAAAACTAAAACAAAGACAAATGTTAGTTATTGGGAAACTATCTCACAGTAAAACTACTGTAAAGAAAGGTATAAATATTCATTTATAGCCAAGTTTGTGACTTCAGTTCAAAATAATTAACACAGGAAGGGCACAGAACAGAACAGACATCATTCAGCTAATTACAATACTGATTTACATATACAATATAAATCGAGAAGGGTGCAATATATCCAGATTTTAGGGTTCCTACAAATTTTTCCTTTTACAAAATCATCTTAACAGACAATGTTGGCCAGTTGAAGTGCTAAAAGTGGCTATTTGACAGTTTGACAGAGGGCAAACTACAGAAGAACAGAATCAAGTTGCATATTTCCAAGCCCAATATGAGTGAGAAAAATTTCTGGGTCGTCGTATACATCCCACACAGCATGAAGACTTGAAGATTAAAATTTATTTTCCAAACGTAGGAACCCTGAGAGATTTTCGGTGTTTTCAAAAAATGAAGAAAAAAAACAAAACAAAACAAAAAAAAACAAAAAAAAAAACAGTGGAGCCGCCATATGAAATCAATACATAAAGATGTCATCTGTTAACTACTGTGACACATCTTCACAAAATGCAATGCATCCTGCAGACAAATCTACTAGTGTTTGCATTCAACAGTTATTTTCTATTACAAATAATTCTTTCAATATTTGACTAAGACATTTAAATACTGAGTTCCCACTACAATACATTTCTTTTTTAATCCCCTTTCCCCCCATTTACCTCTTGCAGTCCAACAAGAACACCTCACTGAAAATATCCTGTAGATGAACAATATGACACTAACTTTACCAGTTTCAAAGCCATCATTGGCTGGCTTGAAAAATAGATTTTGTGTTTGCTGGTTATCGGTTTAAAAAAAAAAAAAAGAGAGAGAGACAGAGAGAGAGAGTTCGTGTCCATCACTGCCTCATTGCTGAGAGGCCACCGTAACAATTCCTATAGAAAGAACAAGGGAGTGTGCTGTTATTTAGTAAATGCAACGAGGTATGGAGTTGATGCCGCTCAGACATATTTATATTAAGATGAAAAGAAAAAAAAACAGCAGCTGAACAAAAACAAAAAGCAACACAGTCTTTAAAAGCTAACAAAAAAATCCACCAATTATAATAATAATAATAATAATATTAATGTCAATGAAAAAAAAGCCCTGTGCTCTTTAGCTGCTGCTTCAGAGTAGACTAAAGCATCACTGCAAATACGTTTACTCAAAAATAGAAAAGTAACATGCATTAAAAGAGTGCTTGTGATTCCGTGTTGTTTCCCTCTCCTGCTCATAGCTCTCAGAGCCACAGAAGGAAATATTTGTCCAATAATACAGCACTCAGAGTCCACCTCCATTAGCTTACTTCCTATGAGCCCAGCCTACACCGGCTGAGTAAGAACAATGGTTGGTTTTTAATACAGGGGGCCGGGGCCTTCGTCCTGAGGAAAACGTGAGTGAAGGAGAGTCTCCATGTAGGAAACAAAGCCACTGCTGGGTGTGTAGCTGTTGGACATGTGCTGGGGTGGAGGCAGAGGGGACGGGGTGGACAGGAGGGGATCAGAGTTCAAAGTAGCCTGAAAGGTGTTGGACTGTGGCGTCAGCAAGGGGTCTGAGACCAGGGGCGACTCTGTGAGAGAATCGGTGAGGGTGTCCATGTCCATCTGACTGCCACTGGAAGGGACAGGGGCTTCCTGTGGGGTTGCGGTGGGTTGGGACAAAGGCTCTGAGATTGGTGGTGAACTAATACTGTCATGCAGCAGGGCTGGTACTGCAGTTTGGGGGCCAACTGACAGATTACTTGTTTCCATGGGGACATCAGCAGGTGGGGTTGAACTGGAGGGCAGTCGGGGGCGTTTAGCTGCTTGGGCTTCATCTGCTGGGGAAACCTCCTCCTGTGCAGCGGGTATAGCCTGAGAGAAGACAGAATATATACGGTTTTGGTAGGGAGAAAGGTTACTTTTAACTCATCATAGGTCTGCTTTCCCTCAGTTTTTTAATTTTTGTATATTCGCTTCTCTTTTATCAACCAAACAATAACAGCAAGGCGCAGCACTAGCGTCTCATGTTGGTGTGGGATACGTTTGATGTTGGAATGCTGTTGCTGGTAAATTGGTAAGCTCATGCTTAATCCTCTTAGGGATGAAACAGGCCGTTGCTTCCAAGTGCCAGCTCAAACTAACTTTTAGTCAATCAGTATTTGACCTGTATTCAGTGTCATTTAACATGTCCTGCTACAACTGCTCCCCAGGCACTGAAACATGGCAGCCCACTGCTCTCAATTACATCTAGAGATGGGTTTAATGCAGAGCTAAATTTCTCAATAGGGATTAATAAAGAAAATATCCATATATCATTATCATTATTATTATTGTCTGTCAATATATGCAAAGTAGCTTTTACACAAACTGTCTGCATTGACTGAATAATCAATTACTCAACTCAGTATGGGATGAAATAAGAAATATTTTAATTATTTATAATAAAGACTATAAAAGAGAGTGTATTGGAGGGCTCATCATGCAGCCCATCAAAAAACTTCTTATTCGTGAGACCGATAGACATCTGTTTCACTTTCTCATAACAACACGAGGAGACAGTTTCACCCTAGGTCTTTTTGAGATGAGTCATGTCTTATTTTAATTTTTAATAACACTTTTTTTCAACAATTTATATAGGTTTCAGAGGTCCAACAACACTGTTTTCAAAGTGTATTAACCCAAATTCCGCCTTGGTCCTTAATTTCAGCCATTCTAAATGTGGCTCTAGTGAGCTCTAATGAGAACGGGCTGTTTCCATGTCTGAACCTTTAAATTTTCATGAGTGGTGCCTGTCCACAACCCTCTCTGAGAGAGGGTCCGGCCTTCACTGGCCCCCGCTTGGTTATTTTAGAGCGCAGGCTCAGCTAGCCCGGCCCTTGGCTCCATATGTTTTTCTCCAGCTGGACCTCTTTAAATTTTAGTTGAATACCCCTGCTCTAAAATATAAATATGAGGCCAACCAAGGTACACCAAATTAAAACTAGAGTGTTTGAGCTTTAACACACACAAAGAATTTAACTGCTCTCTCTGGTCACGGTGCCAGGTTCTAAATATTGTATTGCATATTTATCTTTTAAGGTACTGCTTTCACCTTTCATTTCTCAATGTTTTTTTGGGAGCTAATTTAAGGCCAAAAAAGGTAAAATAAGTGAAAAAAAAACCAACAAAAAATTAATTGAGAGATGTTAATCTATTGGTGGTTCTGTTTGAGGCTAATGTTTTGCCAACACAAACTTTACTCTATTACCATTTACATAGAATGCCAGTTTACTATCTAACATAATCTGTGGTTGTCCCAGAAAGTGTTTTTTTTCCTGGTACAATACAACTAAGATGACAGAAAGTCCATCTAGGATGCGAATGTGCCGTTTTATTCACAGAATGTTTTTTTTTTTTTTTAACAGCTACTTAATTTACTACTTGGCCATAACGTATGAAATATGTAAGTGTGTGTGCAAGCTTTGTGGTAAATAATTGTAATCTTAATCTTAAATCTGCCCACCCTTCTCTTGACATAAATGCTGATGGAGTCTCTTACATCTTTCTCTGTAGATAAAATCAATATTTACTCAGACTAACAATGCCATTTTACCCAAACATCCTCTGTGATTAAATAGCCGTTTCATTTGCAGCTACTTTAACTGTCTTTTACTAAAGAAGAAAACCAAACGTATCCTTTGGCTGGTGTAAGAGGACAGCAGCATTTCACGAGCATACTTACCAACCGGGCTTTGACCCTTTTAGGTAATTCATGGTCCTGGTGGAAGATCTCCGAGTGTTTGAGCATCAGTTGACTTTGGTCCTGAAACTCAACCTATACAGATACGACAAAACAGCAGATTAACTCATATTTTCTGTAGTTTTTCTGCAGCGATTTAAGAAAAACCTATTGTGTGCACACGAAGAGGTGTGAGAAAAAATATCCCAACACACTTATGAGTTTACATGAGCTAGTAAGAATATAAATTGAATGACAAATGAGGACATATTTGTGAGGCTCACAGTAACGAATTGTTCCATTAACCATGCGCTCTCACCAAATTGCCCTTGAGTGTTTCATTGAACAAACGCTGTTTACTGACTGCGCACGAGCCTACATTAAGCAATATTCAGACCGTATTAAAAATGAAATAAGTAAAATGTTTGAATTTAAAAAAAAAAATCATCAGAAGGGGATAGGCTCAGGTTTGATGGCTCTGTGTCTGTGACCAGCAGGAGGCTTGTTTGTCGCTCAACACAGCAGCACATGAAACACATGAAAGAAAAAAAGAACAGAAAAAATGGTGTTTCTATGCAATTAAAATGTAAGCAAACTGAAAAAATTAAAGGGACAAAAAAAATCCACCTGAAAAAAAAAAAAAAAAAAAAACACAACCAAGATAAATCAAATAGCTGATTATAAGAAAACAAAGTGTATCCTTAATCATCATAATCATCGTGGCAACTTTAACCTTTGTGTTTGGTTGCATTCTTGTGTTTGTATGTTTGCAAATCATTTTTAGCATGTTTCTTCTCAAGTAGAACTCAAAAAGTTAGTATTTTCTGCTTTTTTTACTCCTTAAGCAGTGTTGATTTGGCCCAATCAATCACCAAAAACATCACTCCACTTCATTTCTCAATCCAAACTGTATCACAATGATCCACCATCATCTGCAGGAATTAATCTGCAGCCACATTGGTTAATAACAAACCTGGGAGCAAAACCAGATGCTAGAAACAAAACACTTTTTTACCAAAAGTCCACATAATGGGTCACCTAAAGTCCTTTTGCAAAGGAGCATCATATGAAATGTTCAAACAATAACGCCACATTTAACCTCACAAAAGAATCAATAACGGATCTGTAAAATGTAATAAAAGAAGGCTTGCAGAGTTTCCCTCACCTGGTAGAGCTTGTGAACGTGCTGTTTGATAAAGGATGCATTGAGGATCTGACCGTCAGGTGTGTTCACCACAATCATTTCCCCTGCTTCAGGAGGACCGTTACGCAGGCAGTCGTGACTCTAAAGGATGAGGAGGGAATGAAGGCGGGGGGGTACAGAATGTAGAGAAGCTGAGTTTGTGAGTGAGACATTTATGAGGTTCAAGCTGCTAAATGCAGATAAAATTGAGAATTTCAATTCCTCTGAAATTTATTTAGTAGATGTGATAATTCTGGTAATTTACATTAGACTTCTATAAATAGTTTTCACATAGTTCAACCACATCTTTAGTCGATGTTTATCCCTCAGGGGATTTAGGTTATTAAATTTCAGTTAGTTCCTAACTTAAAGCTTATTAAAGCTTACACACATTTAGATTTAGTCATTATAATTTCAAGTCGCTCAGTCTACAAAGCACACGCATCAGTTGCTAGGATATCTCTGAGTTTAAAATGGAAAATTATACTTTTCAATTAGGAGTTAGGAATTCAAGAAAGGATACTCACTACTACGTTTTCTGGGTGTAGGTTGTCCCAGTATGACCCGTCATCAAAGTTGACCTCAAAGAACGTCTGTGTTGCCATGCCGATGATGGTGCAGGGGTAGTACCAGCCATCGTTGCTGCGTCCAATCACCTTCTGGCCCAGGTCCAGTTCTTGTGGGGTTTTGGGAGCTGTTCGAGGCTAAAATGAACAAAACAGACACAAGGGTTAGAACTGACATTTTACTGGAAATGTGCGTGTTTTTTCAAATTTAAAACAGACATGTTCTGAAAATCAAAATTTAAAGCAAATTGATCAAAAACAAGGCGGTTATATTTAAAATAAATGCACTGTCAAGCACTTGTCTTTGTTTTAATTATCCAGTCAACTGGAAAGGGCTTTATGCAGCTCAACAATGACAATATTCGGTAGAACATTTCTACAAACATGTCTAATCTCAGAATTAAGTACATGCTTAAATCAACTAAGATTGAAGGCATCTAAAACAGAAAAATATCCAAAAGCCTGACAGAAAGGTCAGTGTTGAAAACTTAGAAAGAATAAAACAAAATAAACATTGATGGCTGAAATATGTGGCTTGCATTTTAAATGACTGCTTTTCCATGATATTTGGCATTAATTAATGTTCGTATACATTTTTTATATTGTATGTTTTATTGATTGTTGTTTTATTACTTTATTTTTTTTTATTTGTTTTCTATAAAATGGCTGCTCTCGGTGGGGGGGAGTATTCATGTTCTCCTCGTGTAAGCGTGGGTTAATTGATGACTCTAAATTCTCGAGTGCGAGTTGTTTGTCCCCTATGTGTTGGCCCTGTAATGGACTGGTGATCTGTCCAGAGTGTACCCTGCCTCTCATCTGTTAATGCTGGGATAGGCTCCAGCTTACCTGCAACCCTTAATGGACTAAGCAGTTCAGACAATGAATGTTTTAACATCTTCTGAAAAATTTGCCGTGGTCTAGAATCAAGCGTATTTCATATAATATTCATCAACTTGCATTGTCCTGTCCAAATAATTCATTTTAATGGAAAAAAGGGAGGGGCAGACACAATAACGGCGATCTCCATTTCCTTGATTTGCACTTACCTTCGGGGTGCTCCTTTTATGCTTTTGACAGGTGACGGACACCACGTAGGGCCAGTCAGCAGGCTTCATCACCACTCCAGCTATCTGGGCACAGGTGACGTGGAAGGAGGTGGCACAGTTCTCATACGTGCACTGGATGCAGGCGCCACGGTTCTGATTAAAACTCTTGCTATGGCAGAACACACATTTCTGCAAATAAACAAAAATATAAAATCATTTGGTTTTTCCTTACAGGTTAAAGGTACTTTGCACTGACACAAGAAATTCCAATTATAAGAACTTATCTATTTCACTGGCAACAAATTGACCTCTGAAAAAGTTCAATATCTCATCAGCACATCTGACCTATCTGACCTTGAAACAACGTTTCTTTTATAGAAGCAAGAGACGATGGATAGAGCCAATTTGCTTCATTCATGTGTTCTTAACAATTCATATTCATTCTAAGTAAATTACAGATATGAACACAAACCTGATTTTTAACCTCAGTTAAACTCTTACTTGTTTTTAAAACTGGGAAATCTGGTAATTTAATCTGTTTTAACTTAGGTTGCTTATCAAGAGAATAACAATCTTTATTTATTTTTTAAAAATGAAAACAGACACCAATTTGTGGTCTTGCTTTTATTTGTATATAAATCAATGTGTGTATCCTACTCCACAAAACGATCAGTTACTTGGTTGTGAAAGTTCTGAGAGTGATGCTGTGAAAATTTGCTGGTGCACCCAAATTAAAAAGTTAGGTGCACCAGTGCATCCAATGCTAAAAGTTAGTCTGGATTTATTTCACTCTTCTTGTTTGAAAAAGAGTGAAATTGCAGTAATTGCAGGAAATTTCATGAAATGGAAAGAAGCAGGAATCAACCTTGTTTTAGTTTTCTTGTCTCTTTGATCTTAGATTCTTCTTTTCTCAAAAAGATTTTTTCCTCATTAAAAATAGAACGGCTGTTTTCACCTTTGTACACAACAAGCTTGTCTAATCATCTGTGTCACTTGGGTTAGTGCAGTGGTGACATTTTATTTATTTTTTTTTTAAGTTTACACTTGTTAATTAAACCAGACTGAAGTATCACTTTGACATTCAAAAGATCATTTTTATTCCATAGTCCTTTTTTTTGGCATTTTACCTTGCTTGTTCACCTTTAACAAATCCTGCATGGATGCTCTTCTCAAATCTCCAGTGTCCCTTCAGGACGCACCACTCGTTACACAGGACTTAATTATTCTACATTTTAAATTACTTCAAAGCCAACCATGTCAACTGGTTTTTGTCCATCTACCTTCCTTTACCATCCCCCATTTTCCCCTAAATTGAAATAAATGTGCTTTATGTAAGACCGCTACCTTTAAAAACAGATTAAACTATTTATCACACTTAACTCCCACACTGCTTACAAAATCCATCACAGTAAGCTGATGTCTCACACACCAAACCGACTTTAAGATCCAGAGGCTGCCTGAGCACGGCCCCTGATCTAAACCCTACTAAATGAATAAGTCTAAAAACAGAGGCTACTGGAGCCTGATAATAGCAACGGAGCAAACACACTGACAATACAACGCCTAAAGCCTGCCGCACACGAGAACTATCTACTGAGCTAAAAGTCATTCGAGACTGTTTTCTCAGCAGAGAGCTCGCCGTGTGCGCCTTATTTTCGCTGACCTTTCTACCTCGCGAGGCCTTGAGGTGAAAATCAAACACGTTAGATATTTCTTGCCTCGCGAGGCAAAAAACTCACCGTCTGCGTGGTACGAAAGTTACGTGCTGAGGGCAGAAATTCAAGTGACCAATCAAGACTCACATGATTCGCTCACATGATTCCAAGATGGCCACCCACAGCGAAGTTGTCAATGACTACATTTTGGAAGATAAATTGGTCGAAATGTGGCCAGACTATCCTTGTTTATATGATGTCACCTAGTCGGACTTCAAAAACAGGGACAGGCTTGCACAGTGGACCACACACCATTGTTGTTGTCACACTTTTGAATCTCCAATGCTGGCCTGCCATTTTGAAAGCACACACATGGATGACAGATCAATAATGTGTGGGTCACCTAACAGCATCTCAATGTGACAAGGGCAGCTGTTACGGAGTACCATTTGGGTTTATAAATTTGTGTAAATTTGTCTACAGCCTAATTATTGAAAACAGCAGCAGCCCTTTTAAGAATCTCAACGACTCATGAAAACACACTTGGATGCTACAGACTATATAACATCCTGCTAGCTTTGACATGTATTAACTAAATACAGTCATTTCAGTTAATTATACTGCATTCTATTTGGCTCTCATGTGAATCTCTACCATCTCCCAAACACCTGCCCAATCCCTCATTATTCCACCTTCTCCATCCCTCTTTTGTGTATTCACTTCCTCTGGAAAAATAAAAAAGACTGCAAGTAGCTGTAGCACAGCACCAATCAATAGATAAACTAAATTATTTTATTACCATGTCAATACACAACCCCAAAACAGCAACATTTAGCTGCAGATGTGTACATTAAGGGTCTCAATTAAGTTGAGCTTACTACTAAAATTTTACATCTTGGGTTTAATTTAAGATGGTTTACACCTCATCTACTATAAAAGAAGATTGCAGACTTTGACTGCAAAGTTTACCAACAAAGAACAAAATAAGAGTGGAGCAGCATTTTAACTTTTGTATTCTGACATTTTTCTTGACTTAATGTTTGTAGGTCTCACTCAAATGTTTTTCTTGGATGTTGTATCAGTGCAGAAGTGTGTGTGTTTGTTGGAATCAACCAGTGTTTACACCAGAAACACTGATTTTTGTTGGAAAATATGACTTGTGTTTCAACACTACAGGCCTTTGTATTAAAAAAAAGAGCCCTGAAATGATCTTGTAGACTAAATTCAATGTGGTTTAACTTTACACCAATTCATATTACTGGTCATAAGACCAGTTTTGCTCAGCTTACTGGGTGAAAGAGTCTTCAAAAAAAGAAAAAAGGAAACTTTTTGACTTAACAATTAATCCACAAGAAGTTAACTGGCCAGCTGATAAACAAAACAAATCAATTCAATGTTTTGTGTAGGAGCCATTATTTCCTTTCCTTATTTGGTCCAGGCTCATCACAGTGGTGGTATTTGTTTATATTGAGAACGGCACAGGTGACTTGAATTCCCCTCCGCTATTGGTGGCGGGGTGGAGGGGAAGGGCATAAATGGGTGGAGACGGCAGAGCGCGGTGTGCTTGGGTAACGGGAGGTCGTACGGTTTTTTACCGCTACGCTAAGGAACGCTAAGAGGATAGAACACTGACAGAGAACGCTGAGACCACGCTGAAAGTCACGCTGATAGTCAGCAGAAAAGGAAAGGTTAAGAAGTCAGAGAACACTAACCAGCTTAGCGCCTGGACACGTCTTAACTGTTGGTCGTCATAGCTCATTAGACTCATCTTTATCACTTCCACCTGTCGTCGTATACCGCCCTCTTGGAATGCAAGTAACTATATCTTTTGTGCAATAAATGGGAGTTAACCCGAACAAACCTTATCGTCTGGACAGTGTTTCATTGAAGCGCATTATAACCAGGATCCCCCGTACCCAGAGCGACTAATAAAGGATAGGACAAGATAGTCGCTACATTTTGTGTTTAGTATTTTGGATGTTGCAGGACATTGAACCTTTGATGGCTACTGGAAAACAGTTTAGAAAATGGACTCTTTTCAGCAGCTTGCATTTCTAAGCTTGAGACAATGTTAAAAAAAACAAATAATTGTAGCTCTACTGTAAGTGCAAGATGCAACTTTTGGGAATGGTACATCTATTAAGGAATTGAGCTGCAATAAAGTGTCTGAGAAAGTCTGAAATAACCAAGAATTAAAATAAATAAATAGATAAAAAGCGATTTGAATAAAATCTTTCCATCCTTGAGAGCCAAGTGTTCAAGGGTGGGAGGGGAACACACAGATTGCTGAACATGGTGCAAAATAAACTGGTTCCACGGCTGCATGTTCACATTTGATCAGCCCAGGCATCTGCATCATTAGACTGCACAGCTTCTTCTCAAAGGCTTTTAAGAAGAAACAGAGGAAACCTGCTTTGACAGCACTCCGATGCAAATGTCACCCAGCTTGTCTTTGATAGATTATTCAGAGAGGAGGAGGGAGTGAGGTGACATTATTTGTGGGTTTGTGATAATGTATCAGCAAGCACTGCTATGACTTGACAAGGAGCAGAGACTGAAGGATGGATGAAAATAAAAGGAGGAAAGGATGGTATGAGCAAGTTGTGTTCAAAGATGCGGCAGCAATTGGGAAATTGCTTTCAGCCTACGGGATCGATGCAGTTCATTTGGCGCAGTGAGAAATGACAGCTGATTATTCAGCCAATCCCCTGAGCGTGTCTGTGTTACCCCACTTCTCTGGAAAAAACAGATCTACCCATCCACCAAGAAAAGGGGAGGGGGGCTAAAAAAAAATGACAGATATAGAAGCAGTGAACAGAGAAGGCAGTAATCTGTTTTAGAGTAAGACTAGAAGAGCAAGAAAAGAAGATCAAGGATGAGGGAAAGATTTCACGAAAAGAAAAATTAAACCTCTGCAGCGGGCATAAGTACAGTCTAGCTGAACGTTCTTTGAAGACAGGGGATGACGATTGTCAATATAAAGATGGCCCTGTTTGGATTTAAATGCTGACCTCTGCCTGTTCATGTGCCTTAACTTACCAGATTCTTGCGGGTTTCTGGGACAGCGCTGACATCCACTGGCTCCCTCTCAATGGCATTGATGAAGCGAGCTTCTGCTACAGCAATGGCACAGATAACATGGACCCACCTGATGACAAAGCCAGGAAGAGAAGGCAACTTGAAAACATGAGCAAAAAAAAAAAAAAAAAAAGGACAGAAAAAGAGTAACTACTTTGGTTTTATTAGAGAATCATGTACAAGCAAAAGCCCAAGCACTAACCTGTTATCTGTGGTAGTTTTCAAAGCTCCCCCACGTAAGTTACAGAGACAGCATTCCTAAAGAGAGATTATCCATAAAATGAAGATTAAGTTTTTCTGGATGTTAACTTGGATTTAGCATGCATTCCTATAAATGTAGGTTGGTACTTGTCCATATAGACTGCATTAACAGATGCTCACTAAATTCTGCAATGTTAAAGTCTCAGTTAAAGCAACCACTTACCACTGTCCAGGCTCCTGCTGCACACCTGGAGCACATCCAGGAGTCACTAACAGAGTCGGGCTTTACACCATAACAGCCTGTGAAAGAAGAGATATAATTCACATTTGTAGACGTGCACTGTGTTAATATTCAGTCAGATCTGCATGGCAACAAGGCTTCCATCTCTATTTACCCGTATGATTTAAAGACCAATCCTGTCTGTTAGCCTTTTGTTTTGTTTTTTCGCAACAAACACACAATCTTCCCTTCACTATCTCTTATTTCAGCTTCTCAATCCAGAGGCCAGTAGGTTTACGCAACACCTGAGCAAGTCTGAATACTCTTTCAGTCCCATTTCCACTCCAGAACCATGTGGAGCAGAGACATGGGATGAAGACCTGGCATTTTTTGACAGGAACTCTTTCTGTTTGAAGCCCTCTTATCAATAGTAGTGCTGTTTCGGCAGCTGAACTCAGCTCATTCCTGGATGACTAATGAACAGGCTTTGAAGGTGCACTCCAGCTTTAGGGATAATAAGAACCCAGGAGGGTTGATGTGTGTGTTATGTACTACGGATGTGTCCACATGTCCGTGGTGTGATTTATGTGTTTGTGTTTAAACGGGCCTAAGACATCTATCCGAGCAGATATTTCCAAAAATGTAGCTGCTGTTAATGTATGCATACAAGACAATTTGTTTATTCACAACACTAAACAAACTTGAAGATATTTAGTCTTAAAAGCTTCTCTTTGGAGTTTGAAATATGAAGCAATGCAGAGATCTCTCATTCACACATTCATGATAACAAGCGGCCTGCTTGCTTACACTCTACTTCTAAAAGTCAACTACTTTCTTTTAGAATTCGGTGAAGCGAGGAAAATGGTGTAAATAAGGGCTGGCAAGGGTTTATGGTTAACTGCTTTCAGAAGGAACTTTGCTTAACTCCAACAGCTTCTTCACTTGATACGAGGAGAGTAAGACAAGGAAGCCTCACTGACTGCGGCAAAGGGGGAAATGAGAAACACACTGATATACCCAGTGGTGTCTGTTTGTAAAATGACTGAGACCAAGACTCTGTGTTTTCATTTAAATGTTGCACAACAGAATAAATAAATAAAATAGTAGTAATAATAAAAAAAATAAAAACTTTTTTTTGCCCTCTAAAGAGAGCCTGTATGATCACATTTGCACATTGCTAATCTATAAACCATTAGCTATGAATGTTAATTACACAATTGAGTCCTAAATATGTCTTAATAGTTGCATCTATTCTTCTGTAAATGTAAAAATTTGATCATTCAGATAAAATAAGATTTTCTGTACATTCATAACTAGTACAGATGATTATTAAGTAAACTATATGTAAAGCTGGGCTTAACTTACTGGGTTTTGCACTGGGGGTAAACAATAAAAATAACGGATTAGATTTATATTTTATGATTTCACATTGTATCCATTTTTGATTCCCTCCTCATTCATACTTGGTGATGGTAAGCTACATGTGCAGACACAGCTGCCCTGGGACGAACTGACAGAAACGTGGAAGCCAATGGCCTCGCCGACCACCGCCAAACTTTCATACACATGTTAGCGATGTTGACACTGGAGGCAAGGAGGGTGAGTGTCTTGCCCAAGGACACAATAACAGATGACTGTGGTTAGTGGGATTCGAACCGTCAACCTTCTGGTCATTGGATGGCCTGCTCTACCACCTGAGTGCAAACAAACAATTGTGGCCATTAGCTAGGTTTCCAAAAGGTGAAAGAAAAAAAAAAACTTCCACTAATTTGCAGAAAAGTTCACATGCTAGCTTGAGGTGGTTTCTGCCTGTTTAGATGAAGATGTACTGAAGGGGACACAGAAACAGCTTTACCATGCCTGACCTGGCAAAAAGTATATAATACACCATTTCTTATCTGAGTCAGCAAACAATCAAACCACATCAATTTGTGGCATCTTCACAGATAATTTATATCCTGATCATGAGATTAAAGAATTCCCTGAAGAAGAGCCCTCTGCATTTTCTTCTTGTGGATGTCCACTGCAACTGTTTATTTTTCCTTCCTCAAGGTTTGTTTCTGGTGAGCTACTTATTCAACTGAATTAAAACCATGACTAATGAAGCTGAGACTGTCAGCTTCTGGTGACATGAAGTGGATTACATTATTCAGTTCCAAACAGATCATTTCCAAAGACTGCTTCAGATATGCTTCACTAGTGAATAAAACCCAACTATCATCTTTCTTTCTGTTGTGACAACTTACTTGCATGAACCTGCATAAAGCAAGACGGACACCGAATCAGAAGACTGGTTCCATCCTCTCCGATGTGGTAGTTGGTAGGCGGTGGCTCTGTGCTTCCTGCACCAACGCTGAAGCACATCTCTGGGACAAGTGGACGAGTCGCACTGCCATGACGGGGCAGAGAGGCATCGGGGGTATCATTTACAATGGAGGCATCTTTCTGTGATTGGAAGGGTCATGGAAAGAAAAGAGCCTTTAAATGGTAGAAACATGAGTTTAACATACCTAGCATTACTACACCACCGATGTGTGAATCTGCAGCAGTGTGCATGTACCTTTGTGTATGGACAGAAAAGGGAACAGACAGCACAGTGTGGTTGGAGTGCAGCCACTGCAGCATTAAAGGACTTTTCTGCCACAAAGTTGGGGGAGTGATTCTGCCACAGGTGCTCCTGTTTCTTCATGTCGCTGTCCAGCGGCATTGGAGAGGACAGCTCTGAGGACAAAACGGAAAATATGACTGGCTGCTGCAGGTGTGTAAACAGATACTAACAACATGTAGTAATTCATACCTTTTGTAGATGTGACAATATTCATTTCTGGTAATAATTTTTATCTTTTAAATGCCTACAAACCATTTTCAGAAGAGCCCTTGAAAAATAATAATAGTGTATGAAGACAACAACAAAGCCCGATATAATTAGCTGTTTAACAAAATATCACAAAATAATTTGCTGCTCTGGGTCAAGATAAATTTTGCTTTGAAGCTGTCAAGCTACTGATCCACGCCGTTTGTTAAATTCGGACAGAAGTAGGAGGATTCTTTAACTTGTGTTTCCCTCCCCCATCCACCCTTCTGAAGGACAAGAGTCAGATCCTTGGCTGCCAGCCTTAAGTGACTTTGAAAGCAGGTAATTGGAAGTCATGATCCCCAGATCAATAAATGTCAGTCAGAAAATAAAAAACAAAAACAGACAGAAGGTATGGGGGGGGGGTCTTGGTTTCATTGTCCCTAAAGGGCGATTTAAGTTTAAAAGCTTGTTTTTCTTTCAGCAGATCAGTAATCAAAAAGTCTTTTCCTTATTTCAAGTGTTGTGATGGAAATATCTAACTGAAATTAATAACTGATATTTCTTTCAGCTTAACTTCTTTCATGGCAATTATGTTGTCCTCTGTCCTTTCAAACAGTTTAGAAAGGAAACTGAAAAAGGGTTCATTAAATGTGCAGTGACATAAAAAGCTCATACCTTTGTCACTGGTTGGGTCTTGCTTGACAATGGACAGTGGTGTCCGCATGGGTGGCTTGCTGAGCGGGTGTCGGCGACTCTTCTTCACCTCTGTTGGCATTTTCATCTTGGGGTAGCTCGTCTAATAAAGCAGAGTTATTTCATATTGTCTTGAAGTTTCACTGAACATATTTTAACTTTATAAAATCCATCTCAACAAAAAAATTCTCCAATCAGCATACTTTTTTATTTTTTTAAGTTTAAAATAATTTTTAAGAACTTTGAGGATTAATCTATTGACTTTCAGTTACCTGGGTGGTAGTCACATCCATTTTGCTGTTAGCCGGGATGTCCCTGTGTCTCGGAAACTCAGCGTCGAAATGACCGACCATTTTATTCTTTGAATTTTTCATGTTAGCTGAAGTAAACTGTTGAAATGCTTCTTCAAATCCAGACATGATAGCTGGGATAGTAGAGATCCTCTTTTGCTTTTTGATTTTCTTTTTGTCAGCATCATCCATTAAGTTCTGTGGTTTGGTTTCTGGTTCTTGTTGTGGAAAAGAGTCCCAAAAAATAAATAAATAAAAAAGAGAAAAGAGAGGGAAAAGTCAGGAGATTAGTGACAACTGGTACACTGCTTGGGGTATTGCAAACAAAGACTATGGAATCTGCAGATAACATTTGTCTTGGTTCTGATTACACATTCTGAATGATGCACATAAACAACATGTAGTCTTTTTGTTGTCGTCATATCCTCCTCACCCTCTGTGACTGAAGAGTCTGCTGCTTTAGCAGCAGCCTCAGCAGCCTCCTGCTCCTCGCGTTCCATGGCCTCCAGTGTCATCATGGCCTCTCTAGCTAAACGCTCCTCCCTCTCTTGTCTGCGCTGAGCCTCACGTTCCTCCACCTGCCGCTGATAATCAGCAGCATTCAGCTCAATTCCTTCCTCCGCCAGCACCTTTACCTCCTCCAGCTTTAGACGACGAATCTGCTTCATCTTTTGCATTGCCCTGGGATCGTGCAAAAAGCAACTAAGTTAAGTCTTTCAAATGACATCCAACACTGATCCTTAGTTTTTAGTTCTGTATACTACAAACACAGGAGATGCCATTATGTTAACTGCATTTATGTTAACAGCTGAGTTTATTGGGGAACTACCTGTCAACATCTTATGCATCAGAACATAAGTGCATGCAGTTTATGTCTCACCTTCGCAAGAGGCTTTCTCTGAAGGTGACTCTATGCTCCCTCCAGCGCTCTAGCTCAGGACTGCTCAGCACTGTGGGCTTCAGGTGGTCCAACACCGTAATGTCTTTTCCCTGCTTCCATAGCTCGTAGCGATCAGGTTGCAGTCGGCGGACAAACACGTCCATTGAGATCTTGACCATGTCCTTTCGGCACGAACACTGGACAAAAACATGAAGAGAGGGACAACTCTGTGTTAAAGCAGAGAACAGCTGCAGGGTAAGGAAGATCAACATTTTGCAGTTACAAACTGGGCCTGTGAAACAGTTTCACATCAAACTGCATTCAGATTTTTAGAGCCTAATCCCCATGTCTTCTGTCTACGAATGAAATGTCTTACTATGTATAATAACGATAAAGCTGATTCTGTTCGCTGGCTACCACAGATGGCACTTTTCAAGCTACACTTCACACTTCTACACTTTTTTTTGACACATATCTCAGTGCAGTCAGGGATCAAAAGAGGAGGCAACCCTGTGTGACAAACTGCTAAACAATGCCACTGGCAGCAGAAAAGAGGACAGTGAAGAACAACAAGGAGAGAGCAGCAAAACAGCAGGAATCACACTTCACAAAGAAATGTCTCTCAAATGTTAATATTATGTATTTATACAGATAATTTGTCAAGTTTCTGAATTAATAAATCCTTGTGTTCAGATGTCTGTTAAGCACAATCAACACAACTCTCCTTTTAATGTGCATCAAGACATTTTTGCCTCATCCTCAATATGTCAATAACCAAGCTACATTTACAAAGGACTGATAATCATCTTTAATTATATTTATATTATATCTATATAATATAAATATATTTATTATATAGAGTGAGGTGGAAGAAGGTTAAAAGGATAACAAGAGTAGAAAGAAAGTAACTGGGAATCAAATATCTGCATAGTAAATCTCTGACACTGTCATCTATCTGGGTTACATGAACCCAGCTGGAAAAACACAAATGCAGTGAGAGTGGCAGCTAAATCCGATGACCAGTCACTTCCAAATGACTCCAAAAACCTTAACAGTGACGTTACACATTGATGAATCATTCTGCTGACTAAAGAAGGGATATTCTTTATAATGTAACCACGGCACAGGATATAAGCAAGTGGAAAAATAGCAGGTGCAACACGACTTAGTCTGGGAATAAAGGAAACAAAATGAGGGAGAAAAAAAAATTACCAACCAAAAAATAGGTAGGAGCCAGGGAGAGACGGGAATGTTTTCTTTTCTGCATTGCTTGTTGTATTACATTCTGGCCCTATCGTCCTTTGAGCTGTACTCAGAGCCTTATGTTCAATTATGGGAAACACAACAGCTCGAACCACAACAGCAAAACAATATCCTGCCTACATCTCATCTTGGCACCACTTGACAGGCGGAAACATTAAAATATGGTGTTGGGTGGAAGGTGTTGGAGCAGGGAGTAGGAGGGCAGAGAGGGGCAAGTAAGCATGAGTACAGTAGACTGGAACCATCATGAAACCTTCAGAGGAGAGCACCTGTCAAAATATACCATTTTTATTAATAAAAGTCCTTATTCTTTTGAATCTATGAAAACCTCTTAACTGCAGCCATCCCTATGGTCCAAGACATGCTATACTGTGTCCATATATAAAAACTTTATTAGAAGAAACACATTTGAAGATGCCAAATCTTTTAACTTAGGACAGTGAGCCAGGAAGTATACTCATAACAGAGTCTGCACTGACACTAAGATAGGTTGTGTCATTTTTTAACAAGTATATGATGCTAATCTCAGGTGTAATAATTAATGAGGACTGCAGGAGTGCATGCTATTTTGTTGTCAAACATGCACAAAAGCAAACATTTCTCCAATTGGAATGCAGCCCTGAATAGAGCTGTTTTAACAATCTTTGTAATAAAGATAAATAATTGCAGTACTGAGGTAATTATACATTCTCAAAGTGCAACTCTACTCATTCTAAAGCCACTTTTCTATTTTTTAACCTGTAGCAGGAAAACTTTATGAACCCTTGAACACAATGAAAGTGCAAATATTAACAACACAACCAGGTTCATGACCCAACCGTCCTGTACCACAAAGGAGAGAAAACTTATAATATCTAAACTTAAAATAATGATAATGATCCTAAGAACAAGGAATCATTTCAGAGGCCATCACAGATTGTTAAGACACAAAATGCTGATTATTTTACACTTGGAGATGAGAAACGTAGATATATTATTTAGTAAGTGTAGTTACATGTTTGATTTTTGTTGCATCAAGTTCTCTTTGTTTTTTTAGGCTATATTTCATCCATGATCTCAGAAGTATGTGATTATCACAATGCGTGACCAGAAGTTTCTGCTTTACTTTCATTTCAACTAACACTGCCTCATTATGATGCATCTCCCTTTTAATAGCATTGTATACAGGCACAGTGTGTTTAACATACTTGAATGATGAATTTACAAGATGCTACAGTTATAATATCAGGCTTTTATTGGAGTTGAGTTCAACTGGCAGTGTTTCAAACAACCACAAATTATGCTTTTAAAAAATTTTGTATAAAGATGCAGAAATACGTAGTTTAAAGCTTATGCAGTGTACATGCAGAAGGCAATCTACATCCAACCACATATTCTGGGTGTATAAGCCTGGTTTCGACAGCCTTGATTTTTCATTTTCCAAATTTCAGTTGGACAGACATTCATATGCATTTTTTTTTCTAGTGAAATGTAAACTTACTGCTCAATGTTAACAATGCACTTGGCATTATAAGCCCTGCCTCCACACTGGAGGATGGAAAGACGTGAACGGCAAATACAAGTTGCAATTCTATATGACTAATTTCCTGATTAATAATGTATTATGACTAAATAATAAAAATAAGGAGCAAATATATTGAAACCAAGTCTGAAAGAGCATGATTATGTCCAGGTTAAGTGATTTTTTTTTTTTTTTTTAAATTTTACATTGATACCCATCAGTCTGGCATGTTATTGCTATGCCAGCTGCAGAAGATTAATTGTTTATTCAAAATGTTCAGATTTATGGCACACTGCATTATTTGCAGTGTGCCATAGGCCTGTTGTGGGCTAGTTAAAATCTCATGAGGACCAACTGTGTAAATGTGTTCATGCTTCTATTCACCTGACTAACACTGAAACCATTATGAATAAAATCACAGGTTTCTAATGTGACATGAATGTTTGCATTCTATCTTTGTTGTATTAGCTGAGAAATTCTCATAAACACAGGAACAATTATGCTTCTCTGTTAAATAACCAACAACTTAAATAACACATTTTTTAACCGATTACCATGAACTTACTGTAAGGTGGACATGAAGTATTGTAAGAATCTGCAAGTCAGCAAACATAAACAGAACTATGGAGCGAGGCATCTACAGTTGACTATCGAGGAGAAAAAGTGCTGTGATTTAAACTGAGAGCAGGGAGGATGATTTCAGCTCTTCTCCCAGACAGAAAAATCACCCTGAAATCCTAAAGGAGCAGCGGCAAACACTGACTGAGCACCAAATGAACAGAGAGAGGCTTTCACTGAGAATTCAGCAGACTCAGAAGACAAACTGTTTACTCTCTGCAGCATAATGGTGTGGCAGCCATAACTGCAATAAGCTGGAGGATCCGTTTTTCCACCTTCAGTTCTTCAGAGGGCTCAATACTCTATGCTGTCTAGCAAACAGTGTAGAATTTGTAAACCATTGTAGCTACTTGTGCAAAACTTTTTTTATTCCATGTGCAAGTTATCTGCTTGTTTATGTCATACGTACAATTTTTAATAAGGATGACAGGGCTTAGACAATTTTTGTTCAATCTGCATAGAACTGTGTGATGGACTATGTACAAGCCGCTGAACCTGTGAATTACAACATACATTTCAGTTGGTTTGGTTCCTTATACAACAGAAGTAAATGAATACGCGACACGTTAAAAAAAATAGAGTGCTGACAACAGGGCTACTTTAAACGCAGGTGTGTATTTGGCTGGTAAGTCAGACAGACTGGTCAGCACTTGAGGAGCATGCATTCAATAAGACCGGGAAAAAAGGCATGGTCAAGCTCCCCGTCTCACCTCCCCACTATAGTGTACTGGCAGCCCCAAAACGGTGACAAATTCAATACTGAGCCCCATCGTTCACTGTCCTGTTTGGTGCTGACAGAAAAGAGCTTGGTAGGCGGGAAAAGGAGAAGAGACAGCCAAATGAGCTAATGGATGACTGTTTGAGCCAAAACAGACACAAAAAAAAAGATGAGGGAGTTAAGAGGAAGCCTGAGAGAAAATGAGAGGCTTGATTGTTGCCAAGCAAATGGTTGGTTTGGGTGAGCTATTTAGAAATAACGCATCATGAATTGCTAAAAAGAAACAAAAATAGCTAAGAAAAAGGGTAACTGAAGCATGGGTATAGTTCTTGAGGGCTATTCAGTGAGAAGACATTTTAGTATTTTAAACCTGGATCTGAAGGCTAATTTGTATTTAATAAAATTACTTTTTATCAGGGAAAAATTATGAATGTATCAAGGCTTACTGAATTGGTAAGATTACTTCTCAGCACGATTTTCTGTAAAATCATCCAGCTCTTTTAACAGCAGAATCTCTGAACAGTGTCGCTAAAACAGAGTGAAAATGCTTCTATGAAACATAAAGATAAAGAACGCTGGACACTATAGATATGTAGGTATACGTTAGTAGTGCAAAAATGAGCACTCATCTTTATCAAACTGAAACAAAGTGTTCTGGAGATGCTCCCCCAAGGATCAGAGCCTGGACTACGGGTTCTTAAATTACATGTGGCCACATGGGTAAAATAGGAAGGCTAAAAATGAGCAAGAGTGAGAAGAGAGGGAGATGTACTTCTGCAGACTGGCACCTCATAAATCTGACATGCAGCCAAGTAGAGAGGAAAGCAGGGAGAATTGGACACACACACACACATAAATGCAATGAGAAAGAGAGGGACAAGGAGTGCAGAGAAAATATAGTAGAATATACAGAATAAAGGGGGGTTCTTCGAGAGGACACTGCATTTGTGCTTCTTTCAACAACAAACCCATGCCTTGATAATGTCATGCTTAAAAGCCCACAAGCAAAGAGGCAGTTTGCGTCAGTGTGAGGATGCAAGGGTACAGTTAGTGTTGGTAACAGATGGTGTGCAACAGAGATGTAGAAACTACTCTTATATTTTGATATGATCTACTACTTCATCCCTTAAGAGAAGCAAACAGAGCAGGAAAACTGCAGAGCTGCTTCTGAATCACATGGGAGGAAATTTTATTTGAGGTCTCCATTTGTCTGCAGAGTATTTTTATGATGATTAAGATAAGTAGCGGCTAAAAGTCGTACTAACACAGACATATATCAATTCCTGTTTCACATGTCACATATTTATAATCTTCAATGTTTACTATTAATAAAGTCTTAGCTTTTCCGGAAACAGTTGTACTACAGCTTCCCAAACCGACACACTTACCACTACTCCAAAAGATTTCAAGTCAACAAAAATAAACATTTCACAATATTGCTAACATAACTGCTAAAACTGTTAACACAAGGTCAGACGTTCATGTGTGTTATTCTCTGTGCAGCAAGTTTGAAATAACCTGCTGATCTGAATTTTCTTACCAGGGCCGCATTCTTGCCATAGTCCACCCAGCGAAGAGTGGCAAAGTTTGTGGACTCGGCGCAGTTGAAGCCGTGGTTGAAACCAGCGTGGTAGCCATAAGGAAAAGTGACCATAAACTCTCCTTCATTCTGAGTTATCTGTGCATATACAGATGAGAAAAGAAAGGTTAAAAATGTCAGAATATTAACAGATTCTTGACTTTTTATGCACAATCCTATTTTTTGCCTGAGTGCTGAAATTATTAATGGTGTAGGCATGGCTTCAATCCATTTAGACAATTTCGTGCAGGTATGACTCATGACGTTCTGATTTCAGGAAGTGCAAAACACTCTCTTATTACTGATGAGTCACAGAAAGACAACACTGCCATTAAGGTTTGAAAGATAAACAAGGACTTCAGCTCCAGACAACCAACTTCTTCCTAAACTTTTCTGACTTTAACGTGACTGCTGCTTCCAGTGTTGCACGTCTTCCTGTAAGCTCAGTGTTTTTCTGAGAATGTTTAAGAAAGTGAGGACAAGCACATTCTCTGTTTGCCTGTTGCACCCAAAACGTAAGCCCAATGTATATGACTGTGGATCTCAACATATTTGTGAAGCCTTCGATCAAGAGATGCAGCAAGCCAGACGAAGAGACAGGCATGAAGAGAAAAAAAAAGGAGGTAGGGGCTGAAAGCAGGAGATAAACTTCCTCAACATATCCAACGTTTCTCTTCACAGAGGCAGAAAAATTTTTATTTTTACACACGAAACAGTAAAAGATACTGAAGATGTTTAACAAGTAACATGTTCACTGTGATAATGACGTCCTGGAGGGAAGGGGATGATACAGGTTGGGTGAGGGGAGGGGGCCTTTTTGATGGTTGTGGGAAACTTTAGATGCCTTTTTTTTTTATCTCCTTCAACCTTTCCATTACATTTTTGGCACTGTGGAGGACTGAACAGCGAGTTGAACAGAACAAAATACAGAAAGGTGAAAAGATGCCAATTAATTTCCTGTGACAGACACACGAGATTTTCTTTATTCACAACAAGCCCACCTCTTCTGCAATTTAAAACAACCCCACGTAGAACAGCAGGTAAAAATACATGATTTCCCTTCTTCGGTATTCAGATATCAGTCTTGTCATCGTGGTCATCACTGTGGCTACTGAGGCTGAAGATGAATGGATGAAGATAAACGAATAATGCCATATCAATTTATTTATGTGACTTCATCTAATGTAACTCTCATGACTGATTATGTAATGGAAGAAAAAAGAAAGAGAAAGAGCTTTAACTTATACATATATTGACTGTGTTGATGGTGTATGCATGGATGATTTGCCACTCACCCTGTCAAAGGGAATGCTGTATTTCTTTAGGATAGAAGGAGAAATCAGTGTCATCTTGTGGCGAAGAAAGGCGTCACAGCCTTGGGAACTGCCGGGGAAGAAGCCTGCAGGGGATGACAGTGTGCACAAGTTAACAAGAGCATGTAACCACCTAGAAACCCAGATTGTGCTGTAATGGCATAAACAATAAACTACAGCTTGTGAGTGTCCATTAGAAATAAAAGGATGCTGGTAATGCATACATAGATTGTATAGGACAAAAAAAAACCTGATTTCATATTTAGGCTTCAGATCATCAGACATCTTTACAAGTATTGAAGAAGTTTGATTATTTTTAATCGTTATATAGATTTCTAAGCATCCTTTATATATTTTAAATGTATTTTAGACACCCATCATCGAGAAGCTCTCTGTAGCTGAAACATAGCCGTGTTTATCACATTACTGTTAATCCCAGAACAAGCAAAAAGGAAATCTGGTTTCCCTTTGACACAGAAATAAATTAATTTACTGCCTTGAGTGTGATATAATCACATTATCACAGTGCCTGTAAATGCACTGATTGTGTGCCTCCAGGTTAGATTTCAGGGTAAATTTGATGGACTTCACTATGAAATGAAGGAACGTGGCAGCATTAAAATGAAACTGGATGCTGTCACCTCAGAAAGCTATGATCTCATTCAGCGCAAGAGAAAATCTTTGCCTCAAGACTTGCTTTATTTAAAACACACTATTAATTTTAAAAGATTAACACTAAGCAACACTGAAAGACAGAGGATAATATTGTACACTCATTTGGTTCTTGCAATACAATTAATCTTGAATCCTGGTTGTTAGAGCTTTCAAACTGTATTGTGCAAATGCACCAACAAAGTCCTGTCTAGCTGCCTTAAATTACCAAAATTGCATTATTTTTTTTTTTTAAAACAAAAACGGAATTCTTTAACCCATTAAGGCACGACTTATGAAAAAATCTACCATTTATTACCATGTGATATATTAAAAATATTATGTGGTTTTCAGCTTCTGGGTATCTATTAGGGGACAGAAGACAAGTATCAGATTGTGATTTTGAGCAAAGTTTATACCATAAATTGAAGCAAAATGTCTCAGAAACTGTATGTAATAAATATGTCACGTCGGGCTCTTATGGGTTTAAAAGGCACAGACAGCTTTGAGATCATTATACATGTGACTTTTTAACTTTTAAAGCCACAACTTGCTTGCTTAAACAAAAGCTCACTTATCTCATACAGCCTCTGCATAATAAAAAACATACAAACAAAACAAAAATTCACCATCACACATCCTCCCACTCTTTACTATCTGTATCTACTAGTCCCTTTTGGGAAGGGGGGCATCTAAGCCTCCATCCTGTTAAACTTCAATGTGACTGACAGTATAATTGGCACCTATTTCATCATTTATTTTCACTGCTTTGTTTCAACCTCTGTTCCACCCTACAAAGCCAAAGAGGGAGAGAGGGAGCCTACACTCTCATTGCATGCCTGCTTGTTGGAGCTGATAAAGGTGAATAATGCGCCGACAGAGAACGGGTATTAATCCTTATTAAAATGCAGCTGGCTCTCTGAGCTCTCCACGGGGTAATATTAACTTAAACGGCTTCATTCTGTCCTTTCTGAGTTTGAGAATTAACTTGCTGTCTTAAACCCTACACCCTCTGCTTCCATCTCGTCCACCCTTCAACAAAAGTCTAAAGATATTAGTGAAATAATGCAGTTATAGCTGCCACTGTGTCAAATATTTGAAAAGAAATTTTCAAGTAACAACAGCATTGTACCAGTCCAAATTGGCATTCCTGTTACACTCATAGCTGTCACTTTAGGACCTCAACAGGTGGCCGTGTGTGCCGACTAAGGCTTTGATAGGTCAGTGGGTGCTTGTTAAATGCTGCTGGTACTGCTTCACCCTTCAACTGCCAGCTGCTTCGATAAGAAAAGGGAAAGGCTGCAGTCTAATTGAAAGAGTAATGCTGGAGTTGACATTGAATATGTATTTTATAATATGTTGGCTTGATTTACCCAAATCTAACCCAATCAAGCAAGTCTTCAATAAAGCAAAACAAGGAAATATCAGAAAGAGAGATTGAATGTGGTGTTAAAATAAAAAAAAATGCACGTTTCTATAAATTTTTTTGTCTAATGTCCACATGCTTCTTTTTTTTAGTTTTTGGAAAATACTTTCATGGGTGAGCCATGTTTTTCCTTCCATGTTTATGCATGGACTGGTCAATCAGGTTTTTTTTTTTTTTGCAATGTCAGACTGGACTGTGTGCCACTATCTCCGTAAGCAATCTGTGTCGAGCTTCCCTTGGTTTACATGATGACGAGTGCCAACCTTGGAAACAGGACCTTTTGCATGTTTACACATCAATAAGAACTGCTACATACATGCAACAGTCCAACAACACAGAACCAAACAACGTCGCTTGCTTTGGACCAGACTCGGATTGATGGGACAGCTTAGAATGATGCGGTTTTTGGTGAAAAATGATTTTCTTTTTTGTTTTTTGCATGCCAGGCCACTTTAACGTGTCTATTACATATGCAAGTCCCTTTAGTATGAATGGATGGTATATGGTAGTAGACTAATTTGTTCTGAGCCTTTTTCTTTTGTTTGTTTGTTTTTTTTTTTTTTTATAATGTGCCTTGGATGGGGCAACTCTTTATCTCTATCTTTTACTTTATTCTGAGTAACATGCAAAACTAAAGCTAATACCTACTGTTCAATATAGGGATAAAGAGGAGGTGAGGAGGGGTGTTTGAATAGAAACAGGGGGAATGAAATGAGGCTTATTTTGTCCCCAAAAAGCAAAACAGAATGGCTATAAGATCTGGGCTGTGTCCGAATGTCCACCCTACTCCCTAACCCCTCGTTCACTACATATGGCTGCACTATATAGCACACTACATAGTGGACTCATTCTCTTGGCATTTCGGACACGAAGCTGCCTCTTTTTTCCTCCCCGCAAACCAAGCGACTATCAGCCGTCAACACGGCAACCACAACGTGTGCCAAGATGTCATTCCAAATCCAGTCCAAAGTTGTGTGTAAATATTTTCCCTTTTATTCCTTATGTTGTATTTTGTTCTTTGTTTGTTTGCTGTTGTTTGCCGCTTGATTTTTTTCACTTCTTTGCGCCATGTTGAGCTTCTGCCCGCAATGCATTGTGGTCTATATTGGCACATCTAGTGACCATCGATGCTCACTACTTTTCAAGATGCATTCTGGGTAAATTTTGAGTGCACAACTTTTTTCTCTCAATTCGGACACATTGACAAAATGGCATGACCCCTATATAGGGCACTACGTAGGGAATAGGGTGCACATTCGGACACAGCCCTGGACTCGACTTGCACTCGCACTCAAAAGATTTGACACTAAACTCAGACTCGTGATTTGAGACTCGAGAACAATCTTTTTTTTTTTCCTTTCTTCATGATCTTCTTTCTGTCCGATCTCTTGTCTGCTGTCATTTCTTCAGACATAACACTGACATAACATCACAGACATGCACACAATATTCGAGCAATCAGTTAAAACATTGGCAGCACCAAAGAACACAACTGTTGCTGCAGCGCCATTGTCAGTTTTGGGTATTAAAAACTTAATAAAAAGGGACCGGTATAAGGGCAGCAAACTGGAACGTCTGTGGTATGAAAGTCTAGGACGTTGGATCCCACACACCCACCTTCATCCACCTTAAAACACACCTGGAGAGGTTAGTCACTGTAATATAAAATCTAATGTTAGCACCGATGTTAGCAACGACATTAGAGCAACAGCAGCATAAATGTTAGCTTGTTACTACCTTAGTACAAAACTAATATTGACTCCAGATTGGCTGAAAAACCAGGGACAGAGCCAAAAAACCAGAGAGGCACAGGAAATTTTAGAAAAAAAGATCTCTTGCAACAAAAAACATAACTTCTAAAGATGATAGTTCTGGGCCCATAAAAGAAGTCAACAAAACAAACTTCAACATAGGAAATTAAAACAATAACTAACCTCAAAAACTGACACACGAGGGAAACCATATACTGGCTGATCAGGCCATTTTGACACAAAAGGGGAAAAATAAAATAACTATCTAAGCAAACCACAACAAAGACTTAACTAATTAGTACAAATCTAAAGAGTAACATATCCAACACTGAAGACAGATGCTCTGCCAACTGAACTATCCAGCCTCTCTCATACAACAGAGGGCCAGCACAAATGATATGACAGCATGGTGCTGTGCACTCTGTGAATATGTTACATAAGCAGCATTTATATTATCTTAAAGAGTCTGCATAACAGTCTTTTACACTTAATGCACACTACTCAGAACAGCAAAAGCAAGGAAGCAGCTAAACATATCCAACAACAACAAAAGAACAACTAATGGTTATCAACAGAAAGCAGGTCCTTACCTTGTGCCAGCCTCTCCAGCCTCTTGCCATGTTCAGGTGGGATAGTGTACCTGCAGAGAAAGACGGAAAATGTGATCAGTTTGGTATATTACCAAGAGAACAAGAGGAACAGAAACTTGATTTCATAAGTGAAAAGCAAACTGTAGTAAACAGTATTCTGCCACCTAATTAGTTTAAATTTCTATCATTCATATTGCTCCTCCACAAATGTTGTCCATGAAAAGAAATAATGATATTCATGTATAATCAGGAGTGTAAGTTTATTGTTAGCTAGCTATGTTCTATGTCTGCAGAGCTCTTTTGCTGGTTATCTAAGGCAAAAGAGAGGGAAAAAGTGGAAGGCAAAAAACATCCCAAGGATAAAATTCATACCTTACGTAAGGATATTAATTAAACATTAAAACTGACACAACTCTGTCAATCTCTATAAGGTGTGCTAAATGAATCTACACCTGAGATACATAAAATAACTTGTGTTCTGAAGGAGAGTAGAAAGAATAAGAAGGGGGGGGTGTGATGGAACAGATAAAATAGTCGGTGAAGGACAGGAACAGGTGAAATCACTGTTTTGGGAGTGCTGGGTCATTTCTCAGCCCTTGGCACTTAGCAGTTTAAGAAATTAAATTGTCCGTGACTAATCCCTTACTATCCCTCTCTAAAAGTTCTTTTACTCATGTACTCATTTTCAATTTTCTTATTCATATCAGAGGGATGGCATCATTACCTTTGCTCACACTGCTTTGAACAACAGTATCTTCATTTTAATGCTTTATTTTTAAAGTGAAAAACCTGTACAAATATGCCAACACCCACACTTTGTGTGTTTCACCATGATTTAATATCTTTTCATCTTCTACCTCATTACTGTACAAACACAAAACCCAGTGGCTTTGGTTCTCTGTTGCTGCAGAGTTAGGTATTACCATATCAAGTGTGTTTATGCTGGTATAACAGGAGGTAGGCACTGTAAAGTATGAAGCATTTCCCCAAATGTCAGATGCTGCATTTAGAAAGCAAATTTATTTGTATACCTGAGTGGGAGGGAGTCAGCAAGCTCAACTCTAATCTGTTCATTTGTGAAGATATTACATACTCTTTATAACTGCAATTATTTCCTGTGGGTTGTATAATCCTCCAGAGACCTAAGGCAATGAAGTATGGGTGGAAAAACCCTACAACTCTCCTTTCTTGCTGAGCAACATGGGTGCTTGAAACAAACTAAGAAATAAAGTAAGAAAAGAAGAAAGGCAGGGATGGTGAGAGGCAACAACTGTTAATGAAAGAAAAGAAAAATGAGAAGGACATAGAGAGAGAGAGATAAAAAAAAATAAACAGAACAAAAGTAAAATACAACGTCTATCTCAGCAAGACTTGCCAAAGACATGGAGCCATACTGCCACCTGTAGACAAAAACTTAGACCTTCACATGGTCAAAGTCATCTCAGTGTATTATCACTTTTATATGAGCATTCAACAATCATCAAGGGCTTGTGAACAACAATATGATCAATAAACACCAAAGGTTCATTATCAAAATCAGGTAATAAATGTAATCAGCAGACAACTAAATAAAATTCTGACTAAACAAAATGTAGTGAATTTAAATAGTCATCCCAAGAGTTTTACCTGATCACTATAGGGTAAATTCATTAAATTTACACATTGTCTCCCCCCAAATCTGTACACAAAGAACACACTGCGAATGTATGTTTTTCACTCTTATGCATAATGGCTGAGGCAAAAATTAATCAGGTTATACGATCAGAGTAATTGTCCTGTGGCTGTAAGACAAAAACAATAAAAAAGTAATAACTTCTGACTGCTGGCAGGTCCCATTATCCTTCAGAGATAACTGAGAACTTTGCATTTATTCAAATCAAACCTGACCTTGGGTTATGATTTTTCATTATCTACCTCACACTGCATGTGCCCAGCAGGCGTTCTCTAGTGCCAATATGACCACATAAAGCCCTCAGACTTTGTCTCTTCATAGGCGTGACTCTACCTCGTTTACCCTTTCACATTGTGGTTTCACCAAACAAGTCGTTCAAACAGCCCTGCAACACTGGTTTTCTATTGCACACCAAGTCTTTCAGGTGTTATCTGCAAAGCTGCAACAAGAGCTTTTTTTAATGTAATATTGTTTGTTGTACATGCAAATCACTTCTATGCAAACATTTGTGTCCAATATTTTAATGGCAATGCAGCTCAAAACATAATTCCTGCATTTAGCGGATACTGCACTCATTGTGACATAATTCCTCAAGTCATGTTGGGACCATCCCATAGATCTGTTCGATAAATCTTTTAACATGGGGGTCTTAAGTCGGCTGTCTTCATATCCATGTTCTTCAGAAGTAAATACATTTTCTACTACGTTTTATCATTTCTTTAAAAGGTTATGCAGCTAGTTTGCATTGTCCGAGTTTTCTGTCTAAATGTGCAAATTCAAAATGCTGCACAAGGAAAGTCTCAGACAAACCCTGCTTACAAGCTACAAACTAAATAAGATGAACCGTTCAGCATGTAGCTTTCTGCACTCTCCTTCTTCCAATGACCATGGTTACCATGGCAGCAACACACTTCACTTTAGCAGCAGAGAGAAACTTAAAACTGCACATATGAAATTAATACTTAAAACTTTAATCACCTTAAAACTTTTACACCTTTCTGATGAGAATGATTTGAACATGATGGGATAAGAGTTATCACAGCATGGACAATGTTTAACACAAAATTACAATATATTTGTGGCACCCATACTTAACTTTGTTTCATTAAAAATATGCTGTAATACGATATTTTCTGATGAACCCATAACTGATGAGAAAGTGGATAACATACATTTCAGATCGGATGTTATTTTCCTGCTTCCTAGACATCAAATCTGTAATATATTGATATTAGGGTGCACATTTTTTTTTTTAGCTCCAATACTTCCAAATCCAAAATGTTTTTTTTTTTGTAAAACACAGTAACAACTGTGGGAGATTTTAACCTGAGAAAACAATGATAGCCAGAAAATGCACTTTTAGTAACAAAATACATTAATTTAAAGCTAAGATCATCCCAGCCAGTCTCCGAGCAGCAGTACCAATACATCTAATGTGGATCTTTAGCTCTTCACTTCTCTCCTCTGAGACACTTCAAACGAGAATGGTTCAAACCTATTGGACTACAGAGAGGGTGGTGAATGGACGGATTTATCATAAGTCCTTTCTTCCCAGCAAAATGCGGCTGGGCTTCATTTAAAAAATATCCATTTCTATTCTCTTATGCTAGCCTTTTCCTACTATTCCCCTTACATGCTCAGAGGCTAATCTTTCATCTGACAGCAGAAGTACTGTTGTGTGTTGGGATAAAGAGGTGACTGAGAGGCTTTCAGCATTGAAAAGAAAGAAGAAAGAATGATGGAGGGATGTAGACAGGAAGAAAGTGACTGGCAGCCATGGATGTGATCTCTACACATTCACTAGTGTGTATAAGGAGGAGTAGTAGTTATAGTGGGTGACTTTGATGGGAGCAGAGTTGCTGGGGGAATACACTTAATTTCACAAACGATTGCACCATGAGAGGAGAGGAACAGAAAGACAAAGAGAGCATGTATGTGTGTTTTATAGGAGCATGCTCTGTTTAACAGCCTGTAATTACCCTATCACCTGCTAGTATAAAAGGTAAAAAATTATTAAGTTTCAAAAAATAAAAATATGGCAAGGAGAGACAAATGTTAAAAAAATTAAGACAAAGAGAACTTAAGAGCAATAAAACCTAAAATGGCAAATTGTACAAGAATGATAAAAACTTATATAGTGAGTGTCATACACTACCGTTCAAAAGTTTGGGGTCACTTCCCTATTGAATCCCATGGCAAAGTGACCCCAAACTTTTGAACGGTAGTGTATGTACATGTCCATTAAAGTCATTATAACAGACTTTTTACACTAGGAAACTAATACGCCCTTAATACTTGCTGTGCAACTAAACAGTTGTGCTTTGACTGTTTTTTGACAATATTCTAAGTCTTCCAAGCTAATACATTCATCATTCCCCACTACAGCAAACATAAACCTTATAGGCCCTAAAAAACACCTAAAAAGACATACCCAAAGTAAAAGAAGAATTGCTCTGTAATAAGGTTAATATGCATGTTCTTTGTATCTACGGATATCTACGGACATACAAGAACCTAAGCAAATATATTCCCAGTGTAAAAAAATGGTGTCTGTTACTAAGCCTGAGTAAATGGCAATAAAATAAGGGAAAAAATGTGACATTTGTGACACAAATGTCTTTGAAAAAAGTTCAATCATTACTACACATTAATGTTTGAACTAATATACAGTCTTGTTTTGTAGACATTATGATCTAAACTTTAAGTACCAGTTAAAAAAATCATCACTGTCCTGCTTTATTTATTTTTAAATAGTAGGTGATCATCTCTGTTATTTTTTCCACCTCACTTAAAAGACCAATCGAGCTTTAAAGGTAACCAAAATCTCTTAATGGGTAACAGCACTGCAAAAGACACTTGCATTTGTCACCTCAATTTTTATGTTGTCTTTTTACTCTAGTTCTATTAACAGCTAAATGTCTCCCATGAAATAATTAAAGGAAAAAAAGCCAAGACCATGCAAATAACACTATATTAAAAAGCTACAAAAGCCCTTTTTTCCCCATGTTTTTTCTATCCTAGTTCAGTGTTTCAGCCTAGTAACGCTACTGGACCCAAGATGGGCACTGAAAGAAAAAGATAAAAATAACCAGTGCAGCAAATGCAGACATTTAGCTCATTTAGTGAACTGTTCTTTGTGATCAGTTTTCTCTCAATGCAGAGTTTGCTGTGGCATGTAGGTGCAATTAATGTTAGTGACTGGATGAACAACATTGCTTAGCACCATGTAAGGATTTCCATGTCTTTCTACATATATAAGTATAGTTCACACAATCTCTTAAGAGACTGCTTGGTACTTCAAAACATTGCTGATTTTGTTCTAGAAATGTTTCTGTGTAGCTTGATGAATGTCATTTTCATCCACAGATGTGCTCATACTTTGACGCTAAGTTCTATCAAAGCATGCCTGCTCTTGGTGAGCAGCGTGGAAACAAAATCAATGATTCTAATGAGATCACATCACAGAGAAGGAGGGCTCTAACACACACAGATCCTACAGCACACCGGGAGGTAGACAGGAAGGGGGAAAGCATACTGTGAAGAAAAAGAAGACAGGTGAGAGGCAAATATAGAAGAAAGGCTTGGAAACAAACACACACACACACACACACACACCCAGTTATAAAACTATAATTCAGAAAGCTGGATTGGCTCTGCACCCCCCCTCCCCTGGGGAGCCTGAGATGGAAAACAACATGGAGGGAAAGACAAGATGGGGAAAAAAACAAACAAAAAAAAAAACCACACACACACACAAACACACACACAGGAAAAAAAAAATCAATCAAAAGACAATGAAGGTTAAGGGAAAAAAAGTGATTTTCCTCAAGAACCAGGTGCTTCCAGTTATGTGTAACATAAAGGACAGAGGCAAATGTAAAGATGATGCTAACAACAGAAAGCATAAAGCAAAATGTCAACTTAAATCCCTAACACTTCTTATTGATATGATGTAACCAGCCAAACGCTTATAAACACAGCCTAACACAGAGAAGAAAAGTCAATTAAAGAGCACATTAAGATAAAAATGGAATAAAAATAAAATAAGATTGGAAGCAATTCTTACACATATGCAATGGAAAGTCAGACTGTGCAATGAGAAAACCGTCACTGTGGTGAGTTTAACTGTGTCAGGTTCTGGGGAAGTACAGTTTGAAGACACTTCTCTCTGCTTTCAGATAAAGATTATTCCTGAGGAGAAATACGTATCACTGCTGCACAATCTACATTACATGTGTGGGGTGATACTGTCCTTTAAACACAGAATATTAAAAAAAAAAATACATATATAGATGTAATGTAACATATGTATATATCATAGGACAATGACCAAAAAAATAAATAAATTGCCACATTGACTGGAGTCCCTGAAAGGAGTGCTCATGTGTTCATGTCTCTGTATTAAAGACTAATCTGCTTCTTTACACGTCTCTGTTGCTTTTCCAGCTTTGATTTCTAAAACCTTTGCACTGCTAGGATAAACCGTCAAACTAGATTTTGCTTTCTGCTGCTACAGCTGTCATTAACATGAGCGTACTGCCTTTTTTTTTTCTTTTGAATAAACATCTGGAAGAAGAAAAAGGAAAATGTTGGGTCATTCTGAGAAAAGATATTTTCTAATAATCCCATCATAGGAGGGGATTATGTCAATCTTTCATTTTTTTAAACAAGTGACAGCCCTAAGGCCACTCTGATTGTGTGTGTGTGTGTGTATTTTCAAAAAGAAAACTATAACTGACCAGGATTTGGGCTGCCCAAAATGCAGATAGTTGATGCTGTAGAGGTCCATGTCCTCAGTGTGCCATGCAAAGGTGGTCTTCCACATGCCAAAATACAGGTAAGGAGTATTGACACCCTCAATGACAATACCACACTCCTGCTCCACCATATCCAGTAGTGTGTTGAGCCGGCCAATGTTCCACTCTTGAATGTCCTGGAAAAAATACCATGCATTCTCATGATAAATCTGCACAGAAATGCCACTTGAAGCCTTTTTGAGGCAGATCACAGACCACCAGATGGTGCTGGAATTAGCTACATCAGCACATGCTCTTTGATTATTGATCTGGTTGTCTTTATATCACATTTCTCATTTTTATATAAAATTGGGAGATGCGTTTGATTGGTGCTGTATAATAAAGAAGCGTTAAGAGTGTTAACCCTCACCTCATCATAGATAGAGCCACTAACATCAGCACCATAAATAGGTGACACAAATGTCAGGTTCTTCCAGTACTTTCGCTCAAGGTCATCAAAGTCTTTGTGGCGCGGGGTGCAGTACCTAAAGACAAAACAGGAACAGTGACAATTAAAACGTGTTTAAAAAAAAAAAAACAAAAAAAAAAAAAAGCACGTCAGCTAAACCCTCAAACATCCAAAAGCATGAACTACACAAATGTTTGACTTCTCAATCAATAGGAAGTTTTTTTAACTTCTACTTGTATTGGATGGATCCAACAAACTGTCAAATTGTAAGGACAATTGCACAAATTTTTTTTAGCATCCAGGGACCCAGATGAACAACAGAATCATGTTTAATGCGCAGACCGTGAGACTATCAAGTCCAAACCCAAGTCTAACATTATATTAGCAGGTTATAGAGTGACGGATAAAAACATAATGGCTACACTGCATTTAAATAAACACACAACTACAGGATTTACTAAGTGCTATCATTTGTTTACTTTACAATTACCATTAATGTCAGTAAATATACAATTGAATAATATTAACTCAAGCAAAAGCATTTTAAAGCCACTAGAGGGTGGAAAACACTACTTTAAACTGCAGCACACAACTTAGTATAGTACAGAGGTCTATAGTAGGTTTTAAAGTCTTAACAGTGTTAAATAGTAACAGTAATAGTGTTAGAAGCAGTGCATCTCTACTGTCCTTGCAGCAGCAGTGCAACATTAAACACGTGTGGCATGTACCTAATTGCTCTAATTATCTTATCAGGCCACACCTGAAAGTGTAGCAAAAAGGCTTGTCTGGTGCGGATTACATGGCGGCTCATTACTCTTGTGCTGCTGCAGGTTGCCTTCAATAGCATAAAAATAGACTTACACATTTTTGTAGTAAGACCTATTTCTAAACTTCTTATGTTAACCAAAAGAAATCATCTTTGTCAGAATTCTTTAAATAATCCATAAATCCATTTTTGAAAATGTTCAAATGACTCATTTAAAGTTCAGCTGAAAACACTTTTTCTGGCAAAGTTACATGACAAACATAAATCAAATTAAACATCTGGGCTTGAAGCTCTTGTGCGTGCTGCTAATTCCTAAAATCAAACATTATGCTAACATTTGATTTATCAAAAACCATTTCTTACACATCATGCTTAACAACTAAAATGTCAGCAGTTGCCAGAATGTATGTTTTTTTGTAAACATCAAACCAGAGGGAAAAGGGGAGAATTAAAAAGATCTTGTCTTTTGTTTTATATGAAGGACAGAATCTACATGAACTGTTCAAATTTTATGTATTATTTATGAATGACGCCACATCACTGGGGACCTACTTACTTCTTGCTGTTGGCCAACTTGCGGTATTCACTTACAGTCATGGATTTCTTCTGTATGTTGTACTGAGTGAACAGACCTGACTGGCCAGTCACCACCTGCATTATAGGAGCTGGAATGACCATGTCTTCAATAGTGTCGTAGGACTTGCGTGGCTTCCAGCCCTTTGGGGGAATCACCTGAAAATGAAAAGTGGTAGTTATCAAATTAAATCAATTTTATTTATAAAGCACTTTTCCTACCAAAGGCAACACAAACTGCTTTACATGATCAAAACAGTTTATGCATATTAAATAAAACAAGCCTTCACACATCAAAGTAGCATAGCATTTATAAAAAAAAAATTCTAAAATTTAAAAAAAATTCATTGTTATCTTTCTCACATGTAGTCACACCGACATCAACACACATGTAGACAGAGCAGTGAACCCCTATTCTAGAATAATAAATTATATAATATACATATATATGTGTGTGTGTGTGTGTGTGTGTGTGTGTGTGTGTAGCCATCGGATCTTTAAATAATTAAAAGTAAGACATTAAAAAGAATAAATATAAATATTAAAATCTGGCTTGACGCTGCTGTGGGGAAATGAAGTTAACACTTAAATGTAGTAAGCTGACATTTAATACACTGTATATCTTAAGTTGCTAATGGGAATGAAGCTGTGCAAACAAGACTATTGCCTTTGTTTGCAGAGGACTATAATGAGTATGTAAAAGGAGGGGTTGCTGTCCTTACCTTTGCCAGGCCAGCACGATGGGCTCCCTGACTCTCCATGTAGACGATATATTTAGCAAAGTCTTTGAACTCCTCCATAGTGGGCCGAAATGTCATGATCTTGCAGCTGGGATTCTTGGCGGAGGCTGTGGATAGGGGTGGTGGCAGGGGTCCCAGTGGAGGGACTGAGGGTAGTTGAGAACCTGGAACAAGTTGTGGTGCCACATTTGGGTCTGTAGAGTGAGCTGGGGTGTGCTCTGAGGTCACTGCAGGATCAGGGGTTTCAGTGATTGCTGGGTCTTGGGTGGAACTCTGGTCCTGATCTGTACTGGAGCTGAGAGCAGGAAAGGGGGCTGGGACAGGATCAGGGAGTGAGACTGGGGTAGGGTTAGGAGCCGACATGGTGCCCATGGGCATGTCGGTAGCCATCAGGTCTTTAAAGGATTGCAGGTAAACCTGTAGGAAACAATCAGAAATGTTTTATTTAAATGCAAGGAACTGAGGTTAGCGTTAACAGCAAAACATAAATATAAACAACAAACTAAAATAATACATGCACACAATGAACCTTTACAGCTCTACCAAGACCACTTCTCTTTTTGACATTTTTGTTGTAGTTTGTTATTTAAATTACAATGGATATATGGCTGTTTTGTGTGTGAGCTGTGCTTTCATTTGAGTGTTCCTAATCCAGGAAATATGAAAATTGTAATTGATACTTTTTGCTGCCTCTTGGCCAGGACTCCCTGCAAAAGAGGTTTTTAATACCAATGGGACTTTCCTGGTTAAATAAAGGATAAATAAAATTAAAAAAAAATCTCTTCGCAACAATACTGGATGAACATGTATATACACCAATTTGCTGCATGAATTAAAATTACTGGTCATGCAAGCTAAACTGGGTGGAATCATCAGGGTGTTGAGTTTCCTTGTTTGGCAACAAACCATTAATTCCTCTAAATGGTGGCACACGATGTGCTCCTGCTTAAAGAAAAAAAAAGAAAGTGTTTTGTGGTTTTGCAGGGTGTAGATATTCAACATGCAAACATTTGGAATATATACCATTTTAGCCTGCAATGCTGTATCAATAAAGTTTACTTTATTTAAAAGTTCAGGGAATGAGCCATTATTTTTTCATTTTCAAGCAGTCTTGAATTATGAAAATTCCAACATTAGATGCAACTACCTTCCTGTTAGTAATAAAGAAGTTGGCAATGACGCGCAGAGCTGTTTGCAAACCACTGTTAAACAACATTTCACAACAGCCAACATCTGTGAATTTAATGGTGTAAATATAAGAAGAGCACGAAAAGCTAAAGATTACAACTTTTTGTCTGGAACTCAAACAAAAATGAGGTCTATTTCATATGATCTAGGTAAAGCTGGTATAACACAAGTCTACCATGATTATGCACTTTCATTTAAGAATAAAGCCTCCAGCACACATTTGTCACAAATCTATGAAGTAGTTCATCATCATACTGAAACATTTAGTTTTTTACAAAAGAACATGACAAGTGTTGTATAAAACACTCCTACTTCCTCATTTATATGTGTTTGTGAATGTTCTGGATCTGTGTTGGATTTGAATGTGTGTGTGTGTGTGTGCTGGAGTTGGGGTGTGACTGCAATGCTTCACCATTTCTTAAAAAACTCCCTTGTCTCTACGAAAAGATGTTAAATTAAAAGAACAGTTTCCCACAAACAGGTGCAACAGGTGTAATCTCTCTGAAGATCAACTTAGACCCTGTCAGTTACATTGGTGTCACCCAAACACAATGAAGAAACTATTTCTCAGCGGCTGTCTGCAACAGAGATGTGCAATATAGAACAGACATATCTCAGGAAACTAGTCCTGATATTTTCTGTATACAGTATTTATACAATAATAATTTAAAACTGTACTTTGCTATATATCATCATATTGTTATTTCCAGGCAAGTGTCAGACATTAATAGTTCTCTAAAAAATGATTTATTAAAACTATACATTAGTAACTGTTATTTGCATTGTATACAATACTATTATCAGACAACAGAACAAGTCAGAAACTATGACTCTAGATCCTGAGTAAAAATGGTAGCAGCTGTTTTCATTTCAATGTTTTACTGTTATCAAAACAAGAGAACAAACCTGAAGTTGTGACTTAAATGCAGCTGTAAACATTAACCACTAATCACTGACTAAATCACCATTTTTGACTTGCAAAATGCCCAAAGAAAACTTTTGTGCTTAAATTTCAGCTACAATGGGATGTACATGGAAAATCAAATCAAGCAATTTGTTGTTTTTGGGTCTGAGGCTATAATAATTTTTTTTCATTATTTTTACAAACTAAACATGCAAAAATTGAGAAAATAATTAGATATTTAATTCATAATGAAAATGATTCAATAGTTTTTGGATGAACTGTAACAGACTGACTCCTTCCCCACCAACTTAATTTGCTAAACATTTGATTTATAATTATGCATGTGTTAATAAATAAATAAAAAGCTAAACATGATAGTATAAAGTCAGCATGCTTCTGCTTTCATTTTGATTTTGCTTTAGACTTTTTTCTTTTCATATTGTAAGTACAATTTGTACACTAAATAAAAGTTTTTTTAACACATCCTTACAAGCCTTTCACCTGTATTTGTTTTTATGTGATGCAAATTTTTTTAACTTAAGTTAAGTGTAGCCCCAGGATAATCCACATACAACAGCAAAGTAAAGTTTTCATTTACAACCTTAAAAAAGTTACTGTTAAAATATCACTAGTTTTAATACTTTAGGCACTGTGAGTTCCTACTTTAACGCAAAACAAATTGAGACTACTACGTAGAAAGTCATTTGCATCAGACACAAAACCCTTCTGTGCTGAGAACATGAAAATCCAGTCCATTCCCATGTAGGTGAATGGAAAATCAATGGATTTATAAAAGACAAATGCATTATTTTAAGCAATATTCGCTGAATTAAATATACTGTTTTATAATTACATAAAAAAGTCTTCTGAAAAAACTATTCACAAATGCTAACAAGTAATAATACAAGTATTAATATATTTGAGATGAACAGTAGCTGCTCCAGACTTTTAAATCATCTCAGTAATGAACAGCATCATTTAAATAATGGTCCTTCTTCCGAAGGCCACATGACCCCCAGCTGCTTAGACAACAAAAAAGGGCCTACATGGCCCCTTTAACTGCATTTCGGCCTTACAACTTGTGTCAATGTTGAATCAAGTGTCCTTCTTTCTTGAAAGCAAAGATTATATCGTTTATGTATTATATCCCACACCTTGAGACCGATTTAATCAAATGTGCTTGTTTCACACTCCTGTGCGTCAGAATGTTAATTATTACTCATTGCTGCTAAAGGCGACGCTAGCCTTGCACAGCTGACATTAACTGCTAGCATTTTATTCAGCATGACAACAAAGAGGTGAAAATCCATAGCAGGCGCCCACTGCAATGAGTAAAATGCGGATAATGTAAAAACGACCTGTGCATTTTCTAAGTAATTATTCTATACAAGCCAACAATTACAATTTAAAGAGCTACAGTTTGCCGTGCTTTCACATTCGCTAGCATCTAGCTAACTGCTTCCATATCTGCATTTAGGGAAAAAAAAAACAAACACCGCGACGACTGAAGAGCACACATCACGATTAACCGACTTAACGACCCATGGTCTTGCATCAAATTAAACTTGTTGGAAGATATTACCTCCTGCAGCAGAAAGGGGTCCTTTTCTCTTTTCTGTTCAAATAATTTGTTCTCGTTTAGCAGATTCTCAGTATCGATTTTCTCCTAGCATTAGCTAGATGAGGCTGTTGAGGTTTAACGCCCACTTCCCAAATTGTTTCATGTGATTGGTTGGGTGACGTAGAGGCAGGCTTTGTTAGTGAGAATGTGCTAAATCTGGTTGGTTTCTTTATTATTGACATACAAATCGACCAATTGATTCACACGCTAACAACTACGCTTGATCAGATGCTTCTACGTGCCACACGCCACGCACGTACACACTAGCGAGTTTAGTAAAAGGGCTGTGAAGCTCCGCAGCCATCAGGAAAAACAAATTGCCCAGTGCAGGGAAATGTATTTACCTTCTCTCTTAAGTTTAGTGTTAAAAAAACTAACTACATGTAATGCTCAATTTTAGTCAGATTCCTTAAGATTTTGTGGATTTTAGCGGTCAGTAAGAAAGCTCAAAATTAGCCAACAATTACATGGTTTACTCTCCAGATCACTGTACGCCGACATTTTATCTTAAAAATGACTTCATAAACACCAATAATCCATAACCTGGCTACTGGCTAAAATTTTTATTAAAAAATTGAATATTTATGTCAGAAATATACCTATAACAAATATATAACACATTCATAAGAAATTAATAATACACATCCCACTCAAAAACAGGTACAGTATACCAAATTTGAAGTTATGTTTATTGAACAATGAAAACGTTTAGTCAAAATTCTGCACCAATGTGTGCAAGGAATTCTAAAACTACTAAACAAATCTAAAATTGCCTAAAATAATGTACAATTTCAGAGAATATACATTTTCCCAACCTATGAAAATATTCATCTTTCACAAGACATGAAGCACTTAGATTAGAATTGGTACACATCGTTTATCAACTTAAAAAAAATAATAAGTAAACGGACAAAAGGAATAGTAAAAAGCTGCTGATAAATTTAGTTCAGTTGAATTGCAACAAGATTTCAGGAACAGCATGTGCATTTACCCTAATATTTAATGAAGGCATTTCTTGCATTTTAAATGAGGTGAGGTATGAAGTGAAAACCAGCAAGAAAAAAGGATTGTACCCCTTCCCCCCATTATATATATATATATATAAAAAAAAATGGCAGTAAATAGATTATAAAAAAGGACAAAAAAAAATATATATATATACACATACGCACATACTTCAGCTTCATCAAAAAAAAAATTAAGTCACTAATCACATTTAGGTTTGAGTGTTAGGGACAAAATCTAGAGCTAGACAGATTGGAGTTCTACTTCCATCACATCTTTGGACTATTTAATCGCAAATCTTTCCAAAAGATGAGGGAATCTATATCTGTTAGGATAAAATTTTTCTTTTCAATTCATTATTATGTCTTTCAAAGTTTTATCAAACTCAGAAGCATTTTCCAACTTTAGGAAACTTCACATACAAAAAAAGAAAAAAAAAAAAAAAAAGAAAAAAAATCCTTTTGACAATATTAACGGGTTGATTAGTTAACGAGTTAAAAAGAAAAAGGCACAAATGAACAGTCCCCAGATAAAGACACCTCCTCTCAGACTAAAGCACGGGAAAGCAGAATCTGTTCTCATCCACTTTGTGCTTGTAGATTTTGGTTTAGTCTGCATTTTAAGAAGCAGTTAAAGTCTCAACTTTTGTTCACTTGTCACAAAGTACAATTTAAATCTAATCATGCCAGAACCAATTAAAATTAATCAAAGTCTTAAATCCACAATTAGATCTTTTTGAAGATTGCACCAGAAATATATGACCAACTAAAGAAAATAACAGAGAGAAATAACGAGAACGTAAACAGCCAATAATGGCCTCAAACAAAAGCTTTTCCAGCTTTGGGAAACGGCTTAAAAATCACACTGACTAAACCTTAACAAGTGTGAAACATGGAAGAATTATTAAAAGGGGGGTGGAGTGTCAAATTACTGACATTAGCAATAGTTAAATGGCATAAAACACTTAATCAAGATTGGCATCCTTAATGGTATAATGGCACAGTCTATTACAAAGAAATTCTCAACTTATCAAAAGTACAACATGGCGGATCCAAGGTGAAAGTGGCAGCATTTCAATCCACAAATATTGTAGTTCTTTAATCATAGAAAATATATTAAAAGAAACAGATTCTTTAATCGCCTCTGCTGAAAATGCCCCTTACGGTTTTCATTGCGCTTCCTCGAGGTCTTGGTAAGCAAAACCAATGATCATCGGCCATTGCTGTACCCGGGGAAAAACTGATTTAGAATGTCTTGCAGAGCTTTGTTGACGGACATGGAGTAGTTTTTCCCCAGGTCATGTCTGCAGGCTGGACAGGTGTACACTTCTGCCCTGAAGGACCGTTGAAGACATTCCTAAAGTGAAACACAACATAAAAACATTAGTTCTCCACAGATTGTTGCTGTTAAATTTCAGAGAAACTTGCCAGAGGTGCAGGAGGTAGGTATGAAGTAGATATGCATTAAAAGATAACATGCAATCAAATAATTTATGCTAACAATCCTAATCCTTCCATTATCTTTTTAGGTCAGTAGTATGATTAGTTTCCAAGTACAATCTGGTCATATTAAAAGAAAAAGATTTGCTGAATGTTTTCTCATTTTCCACAACATAACTTTAGGAAAGATCATCCAAAGTATACTACATAGTGGCAATGTATCCATGGAGGTCTTAGCCCTTTTAAGACCATCTATAAAATATGGCGAGAAGACTCCCTTAACTTGATGTTATGTTATCAGAGGAGCAACAGTGCATCTAGAGTAGCACATTTCTCTAACCCAGCTCCTCCAAAGGGCTCTTACCCACCAGCAATCAGAAGTCAGAAATGTCTGACACATTACTGAACCTCTGTTTGTCTTGAATTTTTGACCACAGCTTTTTGGGATGATTCAGGAAGCCGAGTCACAAATAGATCTGATTGTGACAAAGCTCACAAGTCCATACACAGATGATCAGTTCAACTGTTTAACTGCTTGCACTGCTTATTTAGAGGCATAACAACTTGACACCTCTCCATTCTGCCTCCTTTCCTGACTAAAGAGCAGCAAAAACCACACCTTGAGAGGCCAGCGTAAAAAGAAAAATGCTTTGAAAATCAGTCCATTTGCAGCGGCCACTAATCTTAATTAACCAAATAAGTTTAACTTTCTTACCCTGCAGACATTGTGCTGGCACTCTGTGGTGACGGGCTGGTAAACCACCTCTTGGCAGCAAATGCAGAGGAAAACTTCTTCAACTTTGCTCAAGAATTTCTGTAGGAAAATATTCAAAATCAAAAATGTTGTCAGATACTTAAACACTTGTGTTGCAACTTGGTTAAAAAAAAATAAAGAAAAGAAAAGAAAAACTACATCAACAAGCTCAAATGCTTGCCAACAAGTTTGTAAATTTTATTTACTTTGTAGCATGCAAAAAAAGGACACTTGCAGCTTCCCTAAATTAACATGTAATGAATCTGATAAATTGGTCAAATTTGAAGGTTTTTCCTGCCGTAAGCGTCGCCATGGTCTCAGCTGCAGTAACATACAAAGCTATCATTTGTAAAACTGCTTCGAATTTTAACTTCAGCACATTACTGTGTGAGAAAACTTTGCTACTGTGCACCTCCATAGAAAATGCAAAAAACATTTGCTTAGCACTAATGGCTCCACTAGCATTGTGCAGCTCAAGTAGTGGTTTTGCATAGGAAATTTTAGTTCAGAGCATTTTATAAACTCTTGTGGTCATCTAATGACATGTACTGCCATGCTCACCGGTCCGAGTGACAGAGACCCCATGGCTTCATCCCACAGCTTCTTGTTTTGCTTATCACTCTTGATGAGGGCTTTCTGTGCCTGGGAAAGCTTATACACCTCCACTTTGATCTTCTTAGGAGACTTGGCTGGTGAGGTCTTTGGGGATTCTGAAAAAAACCAAGACACATTTTTCCATTTATTAGGTCTTTTAGATTAGATTAATAGTTTTTGCTCCAACATCAGTCTGCCACCTGCACCCTCAGATTGTGATCACCTTTTCCAAATGTGTCCTTTTCCATGTTAGTTTAATCATATTCAACCATAAATGCATGGCCTTGGGGTAATTTGCAACAAAGAAAAAAAGAAAAGAAACCAAAACTACAACCCATCAACTTGGCATAAAGAACATACCAGTGCCCTGAGATTTTCTCTTCCTCTTTGCCTTGCTGGGTGTCGCTTCCTCCTCTACTTCATTTTTGTTCTCTTTTTCTTTCTGATAGCCGGCAGGATACTACAACAGGAGTCCACACAATCAGTTTTAAACAATATAAGCATGTTAATGAGAGTCAACAGTAATTTGACTACCTGATGCAACACTCTGCATTTACCAGCTTACATAGTCACCTGCTCAGTCACTGCAACAAAACAAGTGCATGCAGAATGAAATCAATGATCTTAACCTGAATGGTGAGACCAAGCTTCTTGATGCGTTCTTTGCCATCTCTGGTCCAAGGCGCCGGCTCGTCATCATCGCGCTTTAGCAGGTACCTCCAGACCAGGAAACCAGACTTGCCTTTATCTGGCCAGTACTTGACCACCTATAGAAAATGAAAAATATAACACATTTTATCGGTATAGTTAGTTAACCAACACCCTTGCGTTTTAAAGTTGGTACATCTGCACCTATAGGCACATGCTGACATCTTCCCTTCCCAAATAACGGTATGAAAACCAGTTTGGTGTTCTCTCATACCTTGTATATACCATCATATCGGTTTCCTTCCTCAGGGCAGTATTTACTGTGCTTGCGTCCCTTGCAGTTGCGCACGACTCTTACTGGTTTCCCTTCCTTCCAGTTTTTGGACTCTGCTCCATTTTTGTCATTGACAGGGACGTTGCAGTTGAGAGCCAGAGCTCTAATGGGCCCCAAAAACAAAACAAAAAAATTACTATACAGAAAACAAAATCAAAGCCTAAACAAAATGCCATAAATTGAAAGTCCATGACATTTGTCTTTCACTGCCATACCTGTTCATGTGGGTAAGTGTCTGATCACATGACTGCTCAGCAGTTCTCTTGTTTCCAGATAGATCTCGCCCTCCTGAGCCAGTGTAAGTGAACTCATTACCATCATCCTATAGGGAAACATAAATATTACACACAAGAAATAACACTACAACAGTTACGTAAGTAAAGTTTTTTTTCCACATAAATTTGAGACACACATTCAATGAGACTGGGATAAGATTGCCCTGAAAACTGACAGAAAGCAGCACCCAATAAAGAAGCGTACCACATCATCCTCATAGCCTCCTGCCAGGACCAAAGAGTAAGCACCATCATTGCTCCTGCCATGAATTCCAGCAACATGAGGCCTGTGGACACCAGATTCACTGACCTGGAAGAAATAAAAATAAATAAAGGAGCAACATTATTGTAGGTTGTTACAGATTTTTCTCAATTTATCCACTTTATTAATAAATTTGTAGCTTGTGTTGGATCCCCAGCGTCAGATGTCTTCATTATTGTCTTACTAAAGAACAAACTTTAAATTAACATTTTAATTACATGTTTTATTTACAGTTCAGCAAGTGTTTATAGATTTCATGCGACTCTTAAATAACCCTAATGAATTTCAAGTTCATGTTTTGGTGCAACAGAGTTAGACTGGCCTGCACTCTGAACTTCCACAGAGAGCCAACAGGGATGCCAGGTATTGGGCCGTAATGGTTGGACGGGACAATGGTGCACTGCTTGGTTCGACCCACACATGCCATTCCCTGAAAGGTGAGAAATTTCAATTCAAGACTTGTGGCATTTCAGTTCCTAGAAATAACCAAGTCTAGTCATAATTTTACACATGTAAATAAATTAATTAATTACATAAATGTATGTATTTTTTTTTTAGATATATGAACAAGATTTGCTGCCCATCACCTTGCCCCAGTCCCTCTGGCTTGAGGAGCTAGCAGAAGCCATTTTAGCTTTCTTCTTGCTCTCCTTGAGCTTCTCTCCTGCCAACACAACCTCGCTGGTGTCATTACGGCAACCTGGGCAATACCTGAGATAGTAAAAGATGTAAAAGTCAATCTCACCATTGTGATAAATCTTCCAGACAGTGACAGAAGAGGTACAAGTAGGGGCTCAGAAATAAGACCTGTGTATATCCCATTGCAGATCAAGTCTAAAAACAAAACATTTCTACAAAGTGGAATATTACATCACCATATTAGCTATAAAATCAATTCAATTGTTAAGATTTGAACGGTAATTTCCCAACTTGATAGGTAATCTGTTTGTCCTGAATACACTGTGGAATGAAGAATCTACTAACCAGTCCTCATCTTCGGGGATGGAGGTCAGTGGAGGATTCAGACAGTAAGTGTGATAGGCCATGTCACACTCGTCACACAGCAACTGTTTGTCAGGATCCTGCTTGATGCCGCAGATATGGCAGTTACACCAGCGACAGTTCTTCTTTGGATCATCCTTACAGTGTTTGCACTCAGGTCCATTTGATCCTGGACAGTACAGATATTACATACTGTATTTAATTATACAGCAAATTTAAAAAAGGTATCAAACATCCATGCCAAGAAGCTTCCAAGACAAATCTTGATGTTTTACATGTCAACTTCTGTCAACTCCAGTAGTGAAAAGATACTATTGGGATCTGTCACTCAATGCCGAATTGCAATGTAAAAATTAAACCTACTTTTTAATGGACTCTCAGACCCAGCTGGGGTGTCACTCAAAGACCCAGGCTCCTCGATTTTGTAGATTTCCGTTATAAACATGATACGGCAGTCATTGAGAGAGTCACCAGCATCACTGCGAACAAAAACAAATGGTCAAAGTTTCCTACAAAGCAGTAATATAGTTGCACATTTGATGTCCAATATTATAAATATAATACTCCACAACATGACGACATGAAAACAGAAAATCTGCATCTACTGCTTGTGGCTTTACAAACCCAACAAACTGCGATAATGTTAGAATGACACTTCCAAAGACAATGCCTACCTGCCACCACAGATAGCTGAGAAATATTTTACAATAAAGCTCATGACAACTGACCCTGCGAAATATTATGATTCATGATCTCTTATGGGACTGTACCCTTACCCAAGAATGATCTTGGCATAGATCTCCCGCAGAGTACGAGTCTCCCGCTTCCTCTGGATCTCAGCATCGTACCAGTATCCACGTTCCTTAGGGTCATCAGGGTTGTAGTTGACCATAACAATCATTCCTGGTTCCAGCTGGTGCCACTGGTACACTGTACGGGCCCTTGGGCGAACATCCTTAGCCAGAAGCTGAATCACTCCATTCTCTGGATAACTAACAATTAATGCAGTAATGTGTCATTTAGTAGCTCAACTAAAAGACATTTGTCATCACAGTTCGCGTGGTTCTGCAGTCTTGTCTACTTTATGTATTATAGGAAATTTGCCATTTGATCTTTATTAATACACCACTAGAAGGCAAATCTGGGTTGACTGTGATATGATTGTCTTAATCTAGACAATACTGACATTTTTGCAGGACAAGATTCTTCCAAGTGAAAATCTAACAATAGATAGCTTTTGAGAAAAGATCAAAACTAACAAAACGGATACTTACTCTTCATATTTAACATGGTACAGGATCTCTTCCTCGTCTGCATCAGCAGCCTCTTTGGGTGTTTTAGTCGTTTTTGTTACACTGACGATCTGGGCCTCAAACCACGCTCCCATGTTTAGGTCTCTTGCATCCACTAACTCGTTGATCTTCAAACACAGAAAAGACAGAGTTGCAAACTAATCAAAAAGTTTTACAACAAGCTGTATCTTTCCATAGCAATTAGTAAATAAGACATTCCTTCACTAAAAAAACAATAAAACATACATTTATAAGTTTAGCTCATAAAATTAAACATCATAATGCCTGTAACAGCTGTCTTTTCTGATTAACATTATTTGTACATTCGTGCAGGAAGTGCACTACACTAACAGCCATCACAACTAAAAACAAGGAGATGAAATCGACACTCAAACGACAACACAGAAAACAGTAGAGCAAAGTCGGTCCTCAAGGGCCGCTGTCCTGCAGGTTTTAATGTTTCCTTGCTCCGACACACCGGACTCAAATTAAATGTCTCCAATGGCATATAAACTTTTGCACAATGACTCAAACATTGAAACAAAAAAATGAAACATTGAAACTCTGCAAGATTGTGGCCCTTGAGGACCAAAGATGGACAGCCCTGCAGTAGAGGTACCACGTTACTGTTTTCCACAGACTTCTGTCCTGGTTTCAAAAATGCTGCTTTTTAAATATAAATCTAAAAATCTAAAAAATAAAATGCATTACACACATTAAACCTGCAGCCACACAGATGAATGAGCAACGTACCCCAGCATTGCATTATCCTTTGAAAAAGTCTTTTTGATAAGACCTTAATGCTAGAGAATTTTGAACAATGGCCGCTTTCTCACATCTGTACAGCTGATAATGTACAGCATATTGTTGGTATTGATGTCAAATATTCAGTTTTTGAAAGTTGCAGAAATGGTCAAATGGCCTCCCTCAATCTGATGTCTGAAAGCCGTGGGATATTATAAGTTTTTGAAGCCATTTAGTATTTATGAAGAACAGCAGCTCATACTGTTGGAGCCACGAGGAAGGCCAGAACACAACAATATAACTTTAACATAATTCTGCATCCACATTTTTAAAGCACTTTACGCACTTCATGTCACATACATTTTCTTTTCTACACAGATTTGAACACTGAAATTCTTAAATAAATTTGGTTTTAACCCAGCAAAAGTACAGCCATTTTTAACCAATAAACATGGCCCCAATCTAATCTTGACCAAAATCTTTAAAAACGTACCTTGTAAAGTCCAAATCCTGGGTCGATGAGCTCTGGAGTGTTTGTCTGAGCAGAGGTACCAGCAGTCTGACCCTCTACCTCACCATGAGTCGAGTTCTTGTCAGACTCACTTTGAGTTGAACCACAGCCAGAATCAGAATCAGAGAGCTCAGCTTCTTTGTCCTTGCTTTTTACAATATTGGGAGGGGGCATCTCCTGCCTAACAAGCAGCTGGACTATGTCGTTTAGCCCCACATTATAATCAAATATGGTATGGCCGTCTTCCATCTGATATTTAGGGGGGGGAAAAAAAACACAAACAATATTATTAAAAAACAGAAATAAATCAACATTTTCCCTATTTTCTTGAAGTGGTTTTTCAGTTTTCATAAATCTATGATTGTAACTGTCCAACAATAACAGTCCCTTCACAGAAACGTGAAGAGTGGATGAAATAAGCTTAAACAAACCAAATTATTCTAACATGTTATCCTTGAGAGTTTTGCAATTTCTGGACTCACAGAGATATAAAAACAACCAACTATGAAGAACAAAGGTACTCTGAACAAACATTTCACCATGCTGCCTCACCTGCTTGCCACGATAGAAGAGCCTCTGCCTCTCTGGCTCCACCTTGAAGAGCTCCATGATTTTCAGACGCAGCTCATCCACTTTGGTGAGTTTGGACAGGGAATCCACCCGGTGGGTTTCCTTCCCATCCATTGTGCGCACTTGAATCCACATTGCAGCTGCCCTGCGTAAACACCCAAATCACAGTGACCTTACAGCAAAGGGTTAATCCTTTTAGCACTTGTATTACCATCTATAATCAAAATCACCTTTACTGAATGATCTGATTTCATGAATCATTTTACTAAAGCGGGCATTTTAATAATGTAAGGAAACAGTGTTTATTTAATACGCTGAACATCACCGAATGAGAAACAAGAGTGATTTGAGGTGGACTGTCTCTGGTTTAAAAGAATGGGAGCCAAAAATGCAGGTGACGCTGATTAACAAACATCACCTACTGTATGTTACAAGTCTGACAAGGTCCAAAATAAATCTGTTCATTACTAGTTGCTAGTGCTATGTTAATACTAATATGCTCCAATTGTGAATAGTGCTTTATGGTTAACATAAAGTCTTAAATATCTGTCTAATCAGATCTAAGTGTGCCTGGAAACAGCAACACAGCACTATTCATATCTTCTGAAATCATTTTGCAACCAAATGATGCTCATTCCCCATCTACCTGCATGTGTAAGCCAATACCTACAGCTGACAGGCATTCAGCGTTATGCTGACCAATAAGGGAGTTTTTACACAAAAAATGGCAACCTCATTCTCTATGTGTTCAAACTTCAAATGAATGTTTCCGGGTTTTGTTAAGCTTTTCATCCAAAACACGCCAGGACTGAAATGCCTGCAGTTTCCTTTTAAACTGAGAGATACACTAAACAAGTGTTTGCTTTATAACCAGAAATATTTCTCTCTCCCTCTCTTCCTGAGAAGTGTACTGTATTGTGCAGCTGCAAGTAGTGGGTTGTCACTTCATCGGAAAATCAGAAAGGGAGGGAACAGTCCGATTTAAATACAGTGCGGGAAACTGAAGCTGCAGGCCACGCCCCGTTCTTTTAAAAGCACATCCGGACGCGAGGGAGTGCTAGCAAACAATGTGCCGTCGCTCACTGACAATAAAACACAGCGATATACTACTTATGTTTACGTCTGGATGGAATATTAATCCTACAGAGACATGTTTTCTAGAAATATTCGTGTTGGGGTCATTCTAAATAGTCCGGGGATGGCTTAGTGGCTGCTTGTTTTTACTTTTGCGCTCTCAGCTGAGGTCTTGCTCCCCTGATGGCTCGAAGTAAACCCATGGCAGTGAATGAAAAATACACCAACTTTGTCTTTAAAAAAACACACATTATTCTACTCATGGGACACTAAATTTAGTATACAATTAATTTAATTTAGCAGAATAAAAATGCTATTGCGTTGCAAGGCAAAACAGACAAACAGGAAAATGAGCTATTTTTTTGGTTAGCGTACTTGTTTTTTATCTATTGAGAGCGTTGCATGTACAATGCAAACACACTTTAACATGCGGTGTATGTTATTTACATGAACAACAAACAAAATGAGCAATCTAACAGCTCGCTGTGCTCAAGTACATCGCCCACCCATATCAACGCTTATAGCATACCACGTTACAGTTTATTGTTACAGAGCTTTATAATAAACTAAATCCATGTAAGCGACCACAGTAGTCAAAAGCAAAAAATCTGCCCCGATTATTGAAATTTTAATGTTTCTGAACTACATATTAAGCTGAATGCCCACTTTAGTACAGATAATAATAAAATAAGATAGGACTTTGTCAAGTTAGCTAACCTTACTATGCTAGCTACTGAGTAAAGATGTCAATGAAAACCATTTTAAAAGTTAACAGAACACGCATGAAAAACTGTTTTACCTGTTTGGTCGTCCAAATAAAACCAATAAATTGACGTTTAAAGAATAACGTGAACGGTTTCCCCCAAACAACTTCTTTGAAAGGTTGGTGCGACCAACTCTCTGCCTTGGTAGATTTCGATCAATGAGTTATTCTTCAAGACTTTGACATCCCGCCTGCTCTAAAAGTACAGCTTCACCATTGGCTGCTTTTTTCTAAATATATTAACTTTATTGGATAGTAGAGCTGTCAATCTGAATAGTGACTGGAGCTTAGCGTCAGCGCGCGAAACGACCAACTCGTGGGTGCAACTCGCCTGCGGATATTTATCGCGAGATTATGGAGTGTCCTACAAACCGGTAATCCAGAAAAAGACAGATGGTGGGTCCAGTAAACAACCTCACTGTTACCTCTCAAATGTGTCTTCTTCTTTATGCTGTTTGCGAATGAATTTCCTCTGTCAAACTAGTCATCTTAATATGCGGAGATACCGATTAGACTTTCATTATTTAATTTACCATGTGTACCTATATCACTTTCAGTTTGGCGGGCTCAAAGTAAAAGAGGCCAAGTCAGATAAAGATTAAAACGAGAAGTGTCGGCACAGGTGCGAGGAAAACTGAATTCCGGTACGTGGGAGAGACTGAGACTTTGCAACATACGCTTACGAGCAACATGTGCCTCCTTCGCTTGTGCATTCCAAAAGTAGAAACTTCTCTTTGATTTTATCATATAGTTTTCCTATGGTTTGCAAAAGTCTGTTGATCATGAGCTCAGCTTTAATTGGTGGGAGAAAAAAGCTAGAAAAAACAGCTCTGGGGGCGAAAGAGTTTATTAGCAGGAAGCATCTGCTGGACAGATATATTACATATATCAGGTACATAAAACATATGTACATGCCTGCTATAAAAATAAATAAATAAAAACATGAGACTTTTAATATTGCATTTTAGTACATTTGTAGTCTTCAAATCCAGAAACTTGATGAGATGCAGACTAAAATACTAGAATATAAAGAATTTGTGTTCTTTTATGCTATGGCCATTGCAAAACAAATGGAATAATCTGCACTTACTATACATAGTGTATTTTAACCAAAGTAATGTATCTCCCATGTACTTTAATTACTCATTAACAAACATACAAATTCCAGTGTACAAGGTACTTGTAGGCCTTCAGACACAACTTGCAGGCTTAGGGTTGAACCAACAACATTGTGAGAAGCAACTGTATCACTTGAGCCACAGCCAGTGGAAAACAGGGTAAATAATTAGCCAAATTATCAATAAATAAGGCCATACACCATAAAGAAGTTATTGACAGACACAACACAATTAGAGAATTGCAAATATAATTTCTAAAGAAAAAAAAGGAAAATCACAGCTACCACATCATTATTGTTCTAAATCTAAGAAAAGCAACTTTTAAAAAGTTACAAATGCTTTTTTCATTCACTCCTGGGGCCACCATACATAACCCTGCCATCAAATAGAAGTCATTTTTCATTAGTTTTCCCCATTATATGATCTTTAAGATAGCAAGCCTTCTTTTTTAACAGAGACCAGGACTGGTATTTAAAACTGCTCCTTTAATACTTCAGAAAGACTTCAATTAAATGAAATGAAAAATATTTTATTTATCCCAGAGGTAAATTACAAATAATCAGTAGGTTCTTGAAAAGATTCATGTTGTTATAGCATCCACTATTAGCACAGCTTTATAGCTGTTTAGCTAACAATGTTACAAGCACTAATTTAGCCTAAATGCCACTGGTGTAGCTAGTTCTTCTATTAAAGCTTTTATTGGCAATGTAGAAGTTGTGTTAGGTGTTTTAGTCATCCTAGACAGCACTCTTTCCTTTCACTCCCACATTAACAGTATCACCCGGTCTGCATATTTTCACTTGAGAAACATTTCTTGTCTCCGTTCCTCTTCCACCCCCCACACCACTGCCATCCTCGTCCACAGTCTTGTTACCTCCCGGATTGACTATTACAACTCTCCCCTCTTTGGTCTTCCCAATAAATCCCTCCAGAAACTGCAGCTCCTCCAAAACTCTGTGGCACGCATCATTACATGGACCCCTACTACTCACCACATCACCCCCATCTTACAACAACTTCACTGGCTCCCTGTAAAACAAAGAATTATCTTCAAAATTCTCCTCATTACATTCAAAGCACTCCACAATCTGGCCCCACCATATATATCTGATCTTCTGCACATTGCCACTCCGGTCCGTTCACTTCGCTTCTCCTCCTCTCTCCAGCTTCTTGTCCCCCCTGCCAGTCTCATCACTATGGGGAGGCAAGCATTCAGCCGCTCTGCTCCCCATCTCTGGAACTCTCTTCCCCTTGACATCCGTACCATAGACTTTCTTCCTCTCTTCAAATCACAACTCAAAACACATTTGTTCAGACAGTCCTATGCCATCTAGTCACTCTCCATCATCATGTTGTCCTCCGTTCCGTTTTGTGTTGTACTTATTGTTTTTTTTAACCATTTTAATGTTTGTGTTGTACTTATTGTTTTTTTTAACCATTTTAATGTTTGTTTTGTACTTATTGTTTTTTAACTATTTTAATTCTCTTTTGTACAGTGTCCTTGGGTGTTTTGAAAGGCGCTTTTAAATAAAATGTATTATTATTATTATTATTATTATTTTGTTTGTTTGTTTTGTGTTTTTTTCTGTTATTTTATTGATTGGCTCTTATGTGCTGATATTGACTTAAAGGATTTTACTTGCTGCATGATAGCTAGTGGCCCATATAATTAGTGTTTTTTGTTATACATCAAGAATTTTCATTAGTGAAGCTTAATGGATAGAGGCTCAAACATTATAGAGAAAGGTCTACCTAAGACTCCCACCAAAAATAAAATAAATGAATAATAAATATATTTATTTAAGGTTTAAGATGTGGCTACCCAGTCTCTGGACTATTTGTGAAACCCTGATGAGAGGATGAAGACTCCTCCCTTCTTCTAAAATACCAGTACAATTACTTCCCCTCTCCCTGGAGTTGTTCATTATTTTACACACAAATGACACTGAGTGAGCTCTATCAGCTGTATGGTGTCTCTGGTGTGGTGGACCCTGGACAGAGCTGCTTGGCAGGCACTGAGCAGCACTCAGAGCTCAGGGAGGATGACAGGAAGTGAACACGACAAGCCAAGTCATCCAGGAAATCCTTTTGTATCTTTGTTATTGCTTGAGAGAGCACAACAGGTAGCGACTGCACACCGAGAAGCATTGAGTCCAGTTTCTCTTCCAGAGCTATGATCCTCCTGTCCAACTCCCCACTTCGGTGCTGCAGCTCTGACACTAGATCATACATCATGTTCTGAGTCTGGAAAACAACACAGAGACGGTACAACCATCTGATAAGGTGTGGTCATTTTCAGGATAGTGAAACGATGCAGGATATATATACATACACACATATACATATATATATATATATATATATATATATATATATATATATATATATATATATATATATATATATATATATATATATATATGAATATATTTAGAATTCTGATTAAAATAATAAGTACACAAACCTTAGCAAGATCAGCAACTGTATTGGCCTGGTCAGTTAACTTCCTTTGCTCCATTTTGACTCTTCGCAGTCTAAATTTGAAGACCAGAGCCTAAGTCACTTTTTTTCCAGAATGAAATGAGGGTAGTGGACAATTTCTCTTGGCAGCATCTTCACTAACGTCTAAAGTTTTAACATTTAATAATAAAGGGAAAGGTGCAGATCCTAGCTGCCCTCCCTGATGGTGATAACAAGTATTGATGCCTACTGGTGGATGGCTTGGAGGAATTTACGCTGATGGTGACGTATGCGGGCATGGTCAATCCTTTTGACCAACTTGGTGTTTTTGTAGATGAGCCACGTCTCCCTCAGTACATTTGCTGCTGTGTTTTTGATCTGAGGATGTAAAATCATGGGAATGAAAAAGCAGAGCAGAAATGTAAATACAACACAATTTAAATCAAGTTGGTGTGATGTACTACTTTCATTATCATTGGTTAGACATGACCTAGACTGAAACCAAACTAACCCCTGATCTGACCACTTTGGTCACAAAAGCAAAAATAGTTTAACTCTTTCCACAGAAAGTTTGCGTTTCTGTGTCTAAACAGACCTTTTTGTAGAGCTGTGTATCCATCATAAAGTTATGAACGTGTTTCTCAGCTCTGGTGAGCTCTGACTTCCTTGCAACAACAGCTACCACTAAGGCTGTACATCCTGCTCCCTGCGGAGAAGAGAAGCAGCAGTTACCATCGCAGAGGAGATGCAGTAAAAGCATGTTTAAGAACAGGCTTTAGACTTGTATTTTAACAACATACAGTATACATTTAGAGGGATTTTCTATCAGGGCTACAGAAGACAAAGTTATGTCAATAGGTGAGACGAAAATAAATCTCAGCCTTGAGGAAAAAATTAAGCCAAAGTTAGTGGTAATAAATTAAAAAGGTTATTAATGCACAAGGAAGTTCAGTAATTAAAACATACAGGTATACCCATTGATTTATTTCAAATTAAAAAATGCTTTGTTTTGTGAATATGACTGATATTAACCCAACATCTTGACCCCAACTGAATCGCTGCAAGTATTTCTCATACCATAATTCCTGTTAAGAGGCAAACCCCTTTTCCACAGTAGGTGTGAGGGACCATGTCCCCATAGCCAATGGACAGGAAGGTGATGGAGATCAGCCACATTGCTCCAAGGAAGGTGCCGGTTACTTCCTGCGAATCATGATACCTGTTGAGACATGACACCTGGCTGTAACGCCATTTCGTGTTCAAGCTAAAGAAAAACTGAAGAGAGGAGCATGTTATAGTACAAGACTACTGTTTATAATACTTTATTAGATTATCTTATTGATTATATTGAAATAAAGTAATTAAAGTTGATACCTCTCACATACACGCACGGTCCATGCAGCTATGATCCAACAGGACACACTGAAGACCAGCAGCACTGTGCCAGGGCAGATGGTCATCAGAGTCTTCATGACAAAACGAGTGTCAAAACTGATCTTGTTGAGCGCCCCAATGCTGCGCGAGGAAGCATCTGTGAACAACTTGCTGTGGAGCAGCATGACCCGCCCAATCAGGTACAGGCGCAGGAACATTGGCACTGAGAGGATGATGTCGACATCAGCGTCTGCCATTGATGCAGTGTAGCTGAAGGCCAGTCGAGCAGTCCAGGTGAACACATACCGACCAGGGATCGGATGGATGGTACAGACAAGAAGCTCCAACGCAATGAAGAAGATGCGCTCAAAGGTCATGGCTATTCTCCAGTCATCTGCCCCATTGTCCACCATGAAGAGCTGGAGGGGATGAGAACAAGACTTAGGGGTTTTAATGATCCTTTCAAAATTCCCAGTTTTATTCAATTTTTTTCCCCGCTCTTTCTCTCTTTTTTTCTTTTTTTTTTATGTTTTTTAATCTGCTTTATGTGGTTTAATTTCTAAATCATTCTGTTACATTCTTAAGAAAAAGTGTTAATACATAAATTTATGGTTATTATACCTGGATCTCTCTTGCATGGTACATCAGAATGAGTCCGAGAAGAATGGCAGTAGAAATACTGATTAGGCCTTTTAGTACATATGAATAAATAGATTCCTGTACATAACAGAAACATATGAACATTATGAGTGTAGCCTGAAACAGCAAAAACAAACTGTTATACGAGGAAATATCTGCAAGATTTTTTATTCACCCAGAATGTGGTCATTGTAATAGCTGGATCTCAACACAAAACTGAATCTAAAATTAAAGTCCAGTTCTAAATTAACTCTTTTCCATGTGTCTATCCTAGGTTCTCACAGCTTAGGCTCCACAATACTTCCTTGGTTATGCCAAATCTACCACTATTTTTGCTCCTCTCTTCAACTCTGGCAGACCAGTCTGGTATGCTGCACTATAAAATAACTTACTTAGCTAATTTCAATGGTAATCATGTTGATGTTGAAGTCCAGCTGTCCAGTTTTAAGTCATATTATCCAGTAGTGCATTTGCTGTGTTGGTATTAATTGTATTTGAAGGTTAAAGTTAAGTGTGTCCCAATCAGTCACTGGGAAGGTGTCACATATCTGCCCTTCAATTAGCTGTATCAGTCTGTCAGTGAATAGGAATCATTTTCCTTGCATCTTCTAGTCCAACTACAAACAACTACAAACACATTATTAGGCACATTATGTGATATACAAAGTGTCAAAAAACACAACAGTAAAAAAATATTTTCAAATTTTAGCATTTCTGTTCTGATGTGGCCAGCTTGTTCATCTGCACTGTTTTATAAATAAACTGATATCTGAACACTTCAGCAGTACCTTGCTGTAAAATGCTCTTGACAGCTCTGTCTCAATCACCATGACGATGATGCCAAACATCCCACAGACTAACGCATAATCGCTCAGTTGTTTCCGTTTCCCAAAAAGCGCTCTCCTCTGTCCCAGCCGGTAGCTTATGTCCTTGGTCTTCTTCTGTGGCATTCTACTTTCTTCTCTGATAAGATTTTCACTGTTGGCCTTACTGGAGTCCTCTCTAATGACTTTGGAGAAGGCATCCTCGAGGATGGTACTATGAAGAAGCTGAAGAGGCTGCTGACCTGATTGAAGATCTGAAAGACTAGATCTCAAAGTACCCTGACTGCTGAGGGGTCTAACTGTATCCCCGTTTAGTATGTTTTCAGTTTCTAAATTGTCAGGAAGTGGAGGAGAGTGTTTAATGGGGGGCTGTTTGAGTCCACTGAAGTGCTGAGAGTTTGCCTGCAAAAGGAGGCAAGACTGTCAACACAGGTTATGTGATGTGCTCACAAACAGAAGAACACAGAAATTGTTTTCTAAACATTGAAGACTTGCAGCTATCATACAATGATCATGCTGAAATGATTTGTAACTCTATGGAATACATAAACTGTCACATAAAAAATGACGTACCTGATTTTGTTGCTGCCTTGTTCTCCCCTCCACTACCTCCTGGTTCTCCAGTGAGCTACACTGACTGGTGGATATAGACTTGACACTTTTCTGACTGAAAGGTGTAGATGACCTGTTCACCCACTGTGTGCTGGTGGGACGACTATAAGGGAGAGGACGGCACTTGAGCATGAAGGATGGATATCCAGATGACATGAAGGTTTGATCACCAGCTGTAGAGCACTTGGAGTCTTTCTTTTGACGTTGCTGAATCAACAGGGGCTCTTTACCAAAAAGCTCTCTCCAGCTGATGTCTGCACTAACTGCAGCATGAGGCTGTTGTTGAAGTTTCATATTTGTTGTGGCACAGTCAATGGAGTTTGGAGGAATGTTAAACAAATTTGTACGAGTTAGTCGGCTGCTGTCTTTGAGTTTCAAATGATTGCTACGCTGTTCTTTTCTAACTTCTTGATCAGCGCCGTAAGGCATGTCCTTTTGATAGCGTGTTGTGTGTTTCTGAAGATCTTCTTTCTTTGTTTGTCGTTCAAAAACCTGGCAGGTGGTAGAAATGTGGGTGTTTTGACCGAGAGGCTGTGCGTGAGATGATGAAAGGGTTTTCTTATTTGTTACTCTTGAGAGGCCATCCTGAACTGTGCCCTGCCTTGGTTGTGAGTGAAAACTAGAAGCCTCCGAATGTGGGGGAGCATCAGGACAGGAGCATCCACATCTTTCATTGTGGTTTAGATGTCCAACAGTGGTCCCTGTTTTTCGTGATGGGGGTGGATCGTCTCCTTCGCTACTTACCTGGCCACAAAGCAGCAGCCAGTCCTGGTCACTCAGCTGTGATAAGGTGAGGTTTTGGTTTTTCAGTGGTGACATTTTGGCTGAACCTCTTGGTGGACTAACCCCATTAGATCTTTCATGGAGTGAAGGCAAAGTAAAGCACTGATTCTTTTCCTGTGAGGGTGAAGATGTTTCACCTGAGGTTCCAGAGTATAAGTCATACTTCTCCTCAGGACCTCCCGAGGCACAATGTTCACGGTCCCCATCACGGAGGACTTCGCCTGTTGAGTCAAGACGCCGCGTTGCATTGGTGGGTTTAACCAGAATCAACCTCATGGTGTCACTGTAAAGCTTAGAAGATATCATGTAGATGTACACAGTGCAGCTGTAAGCGTCTCTGTTTCTCACAAATTTAACACAAAAATAAATGTAAAAAAAAGTAGGGGTGCAGAATCATTCCAGAATGATCCAAGAAAATAATACAAATCTCTAAGATAATAACTCTGCACATCAGAAATGCTGTGCTCCAAGTGCATTTAATATTTTATATGTGCAACAAGACAAATTTAAACGTCTTTTAAAAAATCATCAGTACCTACTTGGAAATGATCATAACACATATTCATGTAGAATATTTATGTTGCAGATAGTTTATGTACAAATAGAAAACTTGTGGATTTCACAGTGTTTTAAAATAATGTTTTATCATTATAACTAATTTTGTTTTCCTCTTATAAACATGAAGCAGCAAAGAAACCAAGTAAAGCTATAAAGTAAACACAGTGAGAATAAAATGTAATCTTTTCTTTTGAGCTGCAGTCTCAATTAAGTCTACTTTGAGTTTGTGGCACAGTACATAAACATATGAGCGTTTCACCATTATTAATTATAATTAATAATATTAATATAAGTCATAACACATAACAGATAAAGACTTAAAAAAAAAAAGATTTTGCTAAAGAAACACATAATATAACTCCTGTTGCCTTACCTGGTAATGTAGGCTTGATAAAGAGCCGAACTTATTATTCAGGGTCAGTAGTCACTGTTGTAAAAGGAATCATTTGTATAATATCAGACTGTGTTTTCAGAAGCTTTTCAATAAGAAACACTCTGTCAGGAGCAGATGTGCCCCCCCACTTCTTATGTTTTTTTTACTGAGCCTGGTAATCAGAAAGGCTGAGAGTATAAGTCTGAGCAGTTTCATGCAGTATATAACTTAAGTAGAAGAAACTAGTACATATACTCAGATACAGCCAAAAGGTCAACCAACAACCATCAATAAACCCCTCAATTAAATATAAATACTCGATGCATAAATGTAATGTATGAATACATCAATATAACAATTATATGATTTTTAAATTTGGTATTTTTTTAAGTAATTTCAAATGAAACAATTATGTATTTTTCATAAAATAGCCCTTTAGCTGCAATTTCTCTATTTATATGTAAATAATTTTTACATGGAGATATGTGACCCAATCCCCACCACCACAGGTCATTCTTACCTTCCTCCTCCATCTGCTAGTTTATCCAAACATGAAGAAGCAGGCTGCAAACAAGTAGTGCACCCCATATGCAGAAATCTTAAGAAGAGAAGTCTGAGTGGGTGTTGGACAGCAGCTTGTCTCCTCCCAGTGCAAGCACTTGATAAAGGAGCTTCAGAGACCTTCTCCTTTGAAAGTAATGATTAGAATTCAACATGAAGAAAGAAATGGGCAGCTGCTTGGTGAAGGGTTGCCATGCAAATGGAAGGGAGCGGGAGGGTGCAGGCTGTGATACAGAGAGAAAAAAAGTATCATCCACGGTGTTACGGCGGAACATCACATGTAAGCTCAAAGAGGCTGCTATAAATTGGGAATGGACAGGTAAGCTGGAAGAGAAAAGGAATTGATAGCTTTCAATGCAAAGCAGAAAATAAAAGGCCAGTTGAACTTGTCACAGAAGCTTTGTGGTTCAAAGGCCTTCGCACAGTCTCTTATCTCTTCCGCCTCAAGAGCCTGGAGGACAAAAGTGTCCATTTTTAAACCCAGCTCTGAATGAATCAAGCGAGTGAGCGGAGGGCCTCATCAGATGTGTCCGGAAGATCTAACAAATGCAACAGGAGCTATTTAGTAATCATTGTGCAAAAAGACAAATTCAAAAACACCACTGCCCTTTAAAGAAAACATAAAGGTTTCAAGAGCACCTTAACTCAGATCATGTTTCAACATCCAGACTCGGTGAGAATGGTGTCGTTTTCTCAGCCATTTTACACTAAACTATATGTATTTAATTTGCTTTTAAAAAAAGCTTAATTCAAAAACTATATAGTCAACTTAGCATATACAGTGTACATTCACTATTTCTTTTTTTCACTTTGTTTGAATTTAGTTAAGGGTTACTCTAACCATACTTTCATATCTGTGAAGTTAAATCCTTTTCCCATATAAAACAGTTGACACTGATACCTGTACCATAGTTGCCTTTAGGCAGCCTCAGCCTTATTTCATCTGTCCTCGTGGTTGTATCAGACAAACCTGGAAAGTATGCAGCTTGCTGTCTCAGCAGCTCAGTATTTGAATGTTGCTGTGCTGGAAAAAACCTTTGTCTCCAGCAGCAGCCTCACTGCATCTCTTCACTGGTTAAATAAATTATCTCCAAATATATTTAAAAAAATCTTGACAGTATTCAGAAATAAGAAAATACTTCAACAACTATGAGATTTTTTTCTCTGCCTGTAAAAGACATTGCTACACATGGCATTACTTTATATTCTGAAAGAAGGTTTTAGTTTAGACACCAAGAGCTGAGAGGACAAAGTAAGCAAGGCAACAATGTTTTGGGTCATGCCCCAAGTCTTTACTTTTAGAAAGTCATCATCTCTATTCTGTTAGAGAGAAAGAGACTTCAAAGTTACAACTGAGTAAAAGCCAAAGGATCTGGCATAAAAAAAATTTTAAACAAACTTTATGCTTGTGGGATAAAATTATAGTCTTGATCACAGTTCAAAATGTTTTCTAAACAAACAGGAAACCATGTCTATTGTTGCTGAAAACAACTACATCGGGAATCAGACAAAATTTTATGTTAATTTCTTAATTTGGTATGTTATCAGGCAACATATCTGACATTTGGTTTTCCTGGAAAGAAAAACAAAATATCCTGCTCTTAGCAATCCTAAACCAGATACTATGGACAGCAATAGAGAGCACCAATTCTAGCTTTATTTCTAATTAATGCATGTTTGTTAAAGAAAAAAAGGTTAAGAATTATTGTGCATTTGAAACACACAATGAAGATATAATCTTAATCCATATGCAGCTTTAAGATTAAGGCAATCTGTTTAGATGTTTAGGCAAGGTAGCAGCACCTCTGAAGGAAATAGCAAGCCAAAATATCTACAACGACCTAAAACACCCTTTGAAAACGTTCAAAATTCTGTGGTTGGCATATACTGTAAACACTGGACTCTACATTTGACTTTGATCTTGTATATAGGAAGGTAATTCATTTTGTACACCTACCAAATCTCATTTTAGTTTTTGCTGCTATGTCCTCACAGCATGGGCTGCACAGTTAAAAGCGACACAAGCTATTGAAGATTGAGCAGCGATCTTTAATAATTTACTCTCAAAACATCTGGGTTCTCATTGTTCCAGAAAGGGTAGGAATAAAAAAAACAAACAAACAAAAAAACATGTATTAGATGCTGAGATCTCTCATTTGAAGCCTCATGCACAAATCATAGTTATCAGCTGTTAATTTAATCAGAAAAAAATTGGATTCTCCTTGTTAGTGAATAGAACAACAGAGTTGAGTCATCTGGCACAAGAGTGTTTATGGGTGCTTAATTGTAAAGTTTTTGTCTGCAACACTCGTTCTTCAATGAAATTATTACATTTTCCAATGGAAGTCTCCAATGTGCATAGGCAGAGTTTTCAAGCGGCGTTATCAGAGAAAAAGTGAATTCACTTTGAGTTATAGTTGACAAAGCGCTGGTTCAGGGGGTTCTCTGGTGCTTTACCCCACTCCTTCTTCAACTGTTGCTTCAGCTGCGACAACCTCATGTTGGGGTTCTCTTTTTTTAGACGGGGCATGTTTGCTTCCTCATATGCTGCAAAGGCGGCTTTCATTCGTCGCTCTGGGTGACGGTCCAGGTCCTCAGGGCCAGTGCTGAGAGACAGAAAGAGGTCAGGACAGGTCAGCTACAGCAAATTGCTAACATCCCTATATGAACAAAGTGACAAGAGTGCCACACACGCCGAGTACCTGAGCACAGCAATGGCATCCTCTATTGTTCTGGCTTCCACAGTTCCTTCTTCAGGAATAATTCGGTTAATGTTCTCTTCCAGCGGAGTCTCCAAGTGACTCTTTTCTGCATGGTACACAGGACAGTTAGAGTCACAATCAAAGATAATTTATTTGTTTTAAGATATTGTTGATTTTTATGAGGGAATTTCATCTTTTTTTAAATATACACCTGTCATCTTCGCAAACATGAACTTTACCTTTTGGCTTAATCTGCTCCTGTTGCTCCTGCTCATTCTTAAGAGTCTCTTCAATCTGGGCACGAGTCACTTTTCCACCAGCTACAGCCTCCTTCTGAGCTCTGCCTTTCAATCTGGCATTCTCCTCATCTAGCAGGCGCTGGTTTTCCTTTTTCCTCTCAAGGAGTTCCAACCTCTTTTTCTCTTTTTCATCCTGCAGCAACATAACAGTTTTAGTGTTCACACAGCACTAGTTATGGCTTTGCTATTCACTGATGGTCATCCAACATATCTGAAGATAAAGAGTCTTACTTCCAGATATTTGTATCAGACATGTTGACATTATAAAAGAAATGCTAAAATATGTTGATAACATACAAGACAGAACAAAAAATGATGTCTGGGATTTATTTCTCTCAACAAAACATAAAGGCACCTAGCTTTACTTTGCAGCCATTATTTCACAGGTCATGTTTAAATGGACGAGACTGAATGATATAAAATTTGGGTTTCTGTAGTGGCTTTGTTTTCTCTTTTGAATATGATACATTTCTGTAGTGATTGTCAACACTAAACATTTAACATGTCATATCAGTGCAAACATGAGTTAGGATTGATCACCTCGTAAATTTGAACATCACCACTGCATGAAGAGACAACTCACCTTTCTGAACTCTTTTTTAAGTACATGTTTGTCAGTTTCCTGCCAGAGAGCATCCTCTTCTTCTTGCTTCTTGCGGGCGTCCGCCTCAGCCTTCGCCTCAGCCTTGCGAGCTCTGGCGGCGGCTGACTTGGAGTTCTCACCCTGGAACTTCTTTGGCATCCTAACAGCTGCTTTTTAGCTGAGGAAGACAAGGAAATAAATAAGAAAAATCAGAAGAGATATAATAATAAGTATCTTCCACGGCAGGTGTATAGTATGGAGAGCCTTTTTATTCAGAATTTAATAAATAAATACTTAAATTAATAAATAGCCCATATTATAAAGAGCAAAGAATTTAATAAAATATAAAATTGTCAGTGAATGTTTATTTAATGACACATATTGTTTTATATCATTTATTATAAATTATTTATTTTGTATTGTTTCGTATTATTTAGTTATCGTGCTAATGACCTCTCCTTAGGATGCTTACCAAAATCCACACTGTTAAAATGAAGGTATGTGGTATATTCTATAGGACAAAATCAAATGATGTAGCTACACGGTAAACTACCAAAAATAATGCCATAAAATATGTAAATAAGGTAGCGCGAGCCAATTAGGTAATCCATTAACATTTAAAATTCTCACTTCAACTCATTGCTTACCTACAAGCAAGTCTGCAAAGAAGTTAAACAATAACGTAAATAAAAAACGTTATTAAAGTTACAAATTAAGTCTCTGTTATTAAAAAAAAAAAAGAATTGAGGAAAAATTGCCATGTAGCTAGCATTAGCTAGCTCCTTTTAGCCCGATAAACCAGACTGGTCTACTTATCAACGAGTTGCCTTACCCACATACTACTCATTTAGCTAAAATGATAAACACGGTAACACATAATTAGTCAACTATAAATATTGTTTCATACCAGTATGAGAGGAAAACCAAATCCTAGGCAAACAACAGGGTTGTTTCGAAGAGGCATCCGCCACCTCCTCCGAAACTAGCGCGCACAATGATGACATCATGCTTCCTTTGTTATAACCAACCCGGTACTAACGGTTCCATCGATCATGTATATATATATATATATATGTATACATATATATATATATATATGTATACATATATATATATATGCATATATATATATATATGTATACATGCATATATATATATATATATATATATATATATATATATATATATAATATGATCATACGGAAAACATAACCACACAAATAGTATATCTTAAAGTGATGCTTACCATCTACTACAAAGTTCTGTATGTAGATCATGAAAATTACATATGCTTGAGTAAATCACTCCTGAACCTCTAGATGTGAGTTAAGGTGTTTACTATTTAGTTGGCGTGTTATACATCTAAAAAATTAACATCTTGTGTTATTGTAGGCTGATCAAGAAGTCTTTTATTCAAGTTTATTTTTGTTATATAAATTAATATCTATCATTGCTAGTCTGTTTTGATAGATATTTCTTTTTAGATTTTTGGTCATATATTGAGCATATACATAAAAAACAAATATTGACAAAAAAAAAAAAAAAACTGCAAAAATATTTTATTTACATGCCACAGCAAAGTTAAAAGTACCACAGTCTTTTCCCAATGACTTAATCATGATTTAAACTGAAAATGATTTAAAAACAAAACAAAACAAAAAAACATGTTTCTCTTAATTGGAAAAGAAAATACACACAACATATTCAAATATACAAATGTTTTATTTATTTAAGTAATTGTAGTACTTTATATACATACTCAAAAACAGGAGCTACATTGGGAATTGAAAAAATAATGTACATGTTTGAGAAGAAACAAGGTTATATATTGTCAGCTGGAATATAGAATCAGATGGAGCTCATGAGCATGTGTGTGCTTCATTCAGAAGTCATTATCACTCTCCTCCAGCAGAGGGGGTCTCATACCACCTCTAGAAGGACGATTACTCCTTGACAATGGGCCATCCAAACTATCATCATCCAAATCCTTGCCTTCTTCCTCCACACCCTCCTCATCTTCCTCATCATCCTCATCCACATCAATCTCACTGTCTTCAGTCTGAAACAGCAGACGCACAACAAAAACCACAATCAAAACAAACACAAAAAGGCCAAAGCTTGTTCCGGTGTAGTGATTTAAGACGTAAAATTAGGCTTTTCTGCGCTACTGACACAGTCACTGTAGAATCACAATATTAGTAGGGCAAGTTTTCATCTAAGCACAGAACGATTCCTAACACTATTTCAAAACACGAGAATCTAATGTTTTAGATCCTTCCTTTTGGCAATGAAGACATTGCATTTCACTAATTTAAAGGAAAATCCACCCTAAAATTAAACTGAAACATTTCTTTGTTAAAAAATGATACTGGTGACAAGGCCAGGGAATATTCTTTTTCTCTGTCTTGGTTTTTACTCAGTCAGCAGCACTTAACATACTGGTAGTGAGGTTTCCTGTGTTTTTATAGAATTAACTGTACAGTGATTAGTGGAAATATACAATGTAACATAACCATTGATATATACCTCTGTTCCATTGTTAAAAAGAACATTATTAACATTATTTAAACTATGTAACACAGATTTGAATACTTTTCTTTTACTTTCAGAATTTAAGAGTGGATTTTTCCTTTAAATTCACAAGGAAGGGAAAAAAAGAGTGAATTCCTTGTCCTGCACAAACCTTTCCTTTCCTTTGATTTTTGGAATGAGTGATTGGCCTTCTGGACATTCCTAAAAAGGCCTTTTGAAATACAAGTGAATGATAGAAAACCATTAAATGAAGAAATAACAAGAAAAGCAAAAAGAGGTGGGAAACTGACTAGAGGGCCTGATAAACACTCTGACCTGACTAAAGAGCAAGTCGCCCACAACAAATACCATCTAAAACTCAAAATGACTATATCAACACAAAAGCTGGCACGTTTTCAGCTGTAGCACATAAAATGAGGGGCAGAACAGAACAAAATATATTGTTATAACAAGACATTACTAACCTCATCACTGTCACCACCTTGCATGTTACCAATGAAACGCCCTCCTCCCCCTTGTTAGAAGAAGAAAAAAGAAATTCTAAAATCATCTGAAAGGAGGAGCCAAAAATGTTATTACACTGCATATTTACTTTTGAGAGCCAGGTAAAGAGATAAAATCTTCAGTCAGAACCTATTTTAACCAGGGACTTATTTTCCTTTTTATTTGGGTATGAAATATGTATATGAAAAAGATGTAAAAACTCTTGTTGATACACTCATTATTGAAGATTGTCATCTTTGCAAAACCAATTTTTACCAGCAAAACTGCTTCCTGTAAAACACAAGAAGGAAACCTACACTAGAGCAACTTTTCCAAAAGAAAAAAAGGCAGTTTAAGGACCAGGAATTCCTGCTGCTGATGTAATAAAAGAAGTTTGATTAGCAAATAGCCATTTGAAACATCTGGTTGCTGATGGTTGCTCTATGTTTATACTGTACACAGTTTCTAGATCATCACATATATAATTAAAAATAAAAAACAGGGATCGTCATCAAATTCAGTTCCCTTGTGGAAATAAATTAATGTTAGTATTTCACTCTATAAAGGGTTTTCTACCAACTTTTCCAGGAATTTTTATTACTTGCTATTTATTTACCAGAGTAATATAATTCCTGGTAATCTGCGTGGTTTGCATTTCCACTGCACCACAAAGTTCTGGAAAATTAATTCTAATCAGGCTAATACCAGTTGGTACGGCATTTGGGCCCATTTCGGCCAATGCAGTCATTCAGCTTCTTATCTTATTTTAGTTTCTTTAAAATTTCCTGAATTGTGTGTGCTAAATGTTTGTGTGCGCTACATCCAGCTCTACCAGCTCGCCAACAATTGTTCCAGACACTGCTGTTTGCAAGTTGATGGCAAATATGCTCAAAAGAGCCTGGATCTTATCATGTGCACTCTTCAAAGCTCTATTTTCCAAGCAATTAAAACATCGAGTTAAGTTAAATAAACTGTTTGTAGCCACACACCGACATAAACATATGGTGAACTGAAGTGTGAATGCTGCATATTAATAATTTAAACCCAAATGGAACAGAAAATAGTGTCCAACATACAGAAACGTTCTTCGATTCTCCTCGAATAAGAAAAAGAAAAAGTTAAAGGCTATCATTATGACTCTACCTTACACTGGCATTATCATGTCTATATTTAACATTTACCTGTTCCTGTGCCAAGCAGCAATTAAAAATGAATCATACCATGGACTTGGCTACAGCTTATCTGCGTACCTGCCATGAGGCCGTTTCTTGTTGGTCGTGGTTTAGAGGGACGAGATTCTTCAAGATCGGTGTCTGAACCTTCATCCTCTGGAAGTTCTAAATCAGAATCCTCATCTTTCACTGCAAGAAACAAGTTAAACAAATGTTTCCATTCATGAAAAAAGGGGTTGGGAACATATTTGTAACTCCTGCTTTTAGTGTCTAGGTTTGTTTATCTCACAGGAGCCCTTCATCAAGTCTCTCTCCTCTTCTCTCAGTTTATGTTGCATTATCCTCAGCGTGTTTTCAGCTTCCTGCAGGGGAGACCAGACATGTTTACTGGAATATGCTGGCATTTCCAGTCTTCAGATCATTCTCTTCTATTTTACCCAGACAAATTAATTAGTTGGTGATTCTTCCTTCTACATATACGGTACTCATTCAGTCCACAAACCTCAAACCTTTCCTGTTCCAGGCTGTGGTATTCATCCAGTTGAGACTCCAGGAAGCTGAGGTTCCTGAACTTCTCCACATAAATGTCATACTGCTTCTGTAGATCTTCTTCTATCTTCTCATATTCATCCATGAATGCTGGCCTGAGATATCAAGAGAAAAACAAAACCTTAATTAGAAGTTTCTTATCTGTGTAAGATTTCTTTAAAGACCTTCTCTAAGTGGAAACAGACAGGTTTAAGTGGAAGGGATTTTTTTTTCTTATACCAAAAATATATAAGTACTGTGGCTTTGTCTTTTGCCTGTTCGGTAACAAACTGACCTGACACTTTGCAGCGTCTGGAGTCTCTTTCGATGCCTTTCCAGTTCTTGCTTCTTCTTTTCTATCTTGGCATCCAAACTGGTCTCATCGGAGACAACATTACTCAGCATCTCTTTGGTTTTTTTCACACTTTCCTTGAACACAAATGAGTAATACAACATTCAATGCAACGTTATTTAAAATGGAAAAACAAGCCATGGAACTTGCCAGGATGAACACTGACCAAAACTTCCTTGATGGCAGCTCTCAGGGCCTTTTCAGTCTCATTGATCTCCAGAGGCTGAGCAATGGCTGCAGTTCTCATTTCCTGTGAGTGACATGAAGACAAAGACAGAAAAATAACTATTGTCACTGGTTCTGAAAAAGATGCTGCTCTCATCTGAGATTATGTTAACTTCAGAAAAACAAAGCCAACTCATGCCGTCATCACTCAGAGAATATTAGTTAAAAGCTGAAATGTCAGTTCAGCGTGAAAAGCAGTTATTAGGCAGAACATTTGTTAAAATGATCGTTAATCAATACTGAATTAACAGTAAAATAACCCAGTGTCTTTTGAACAAAAATATTACTGTGTAGCTTAAGGTCATGAAAACTTAGTATCAGTGGTTTTGCTCACCCTTAGGTCCACCTCTTTTCCCAGTAAATCATATAGAGATGCTCCTTTAGATGTGACCTCTGATGCCAGCTGACGAGCTGCTTTTAGATCTGAAATCTACAATAAGGACAAAGTGATCAGCAGCCTGTTCTGTTCTAGAATATGAAATACAGCTAAATAAGATATGAGAAAAACAGCAAAATTCTGAGCTGTTTTGAAATAAGAAATTAATAACAAAACAAAAAACAATGTGACTCACAATCTAAAACTTAATGCACATCTGGGTCAGATAAAATATATTTTTAATTAGATAATGTAGCCAAAATATAATTAAACAATTGGTGATTCACAGTCACAACTGAGACTTTACTATATATGCCAGTAAGCAATAATATTTAAATGTGCTCAATATTGTCCAGATCATGACACCAAAACAGCTTTCACTGAAAATGGCATGGGTTCTAAAAGTTGTTTTGTGATACTGGTCATCAAGACTCTGGCTTCTAAGTTCTGAGAGTTGCAATGACACCTTTCTCCCTTGTTAAATGGTTCATGTCTGATGCATTGTAGGAGCTTTCAGCAGAGAATCAGCATGAAGATTCTAATGGATCTACAGCTATAAACAACAAGCATTCATGGTGTTATGACACTTTCAGCATTTTCTACTGCAGTAGTTCTTCTGTGGGATCAGGGCACATGGGCTGAGCTTCTTTTCCCACATGTGCAAGTGATTCATTGGTTGCCCTTATACTTAATGTTAGGTAATAACCACAAAGTGGCAAAAAGAAGTCCCGGGAGAGTAGGAGCGTTCAGTGGTGATTATCAGAGAGACAGAGCTAGAGATGGAGATAATATTTTATTCTGCTGTTTATAGTGTGTTTTATATAGTTTTACCATTGTTTTCAGTAGATTTTACCACAGTTAGTCGTTTTAGCATAGAAAATTACTCATTTTTACCACAGTTCTTCAGCAGGCTTAGCATAGTTTCTTGTTTGTTTTTAGCATTACAGCATTAGTTTTTAGCTTAGTTTACATTAGAGTAAGTTAGATAAGTCTTAGCATCGTTCTTAGTTTTTTTCTGCACATCAATGGCACAGAGGAAACGCTTACTGAACTTACTGTACATCCAGTACTTGCAAATAAACCTGCACTCTGTACATAAAACATAGTTTCAGAAACAAACATAACAAAAAGATATATAGTTCAAATAACTTTACTAACCATTTCATATTTTTCTGCATTCATAAGTGTTTTGGTTAAAGGATTAATTGTTTTGGTCTGTTTATTTAGCAACACTAACCTCTAACAACACTAACTAACCTGAATTTGAATTTATATATGTTTTTAGTCTTTCAATGCTCCATAACAGCTTTGTTTCTATTGTACATATTCTAGGGATATAAAGCAGTTAAAAATGTTTCATCAGATGACAGTAGAGTGGAAAAAATGCCCATGTATATATTTAAGTTGCTTTGTATTGCAGGTGAAACATTTAATCAATCAAAACGCCTTCATACTCTGCTCCTAATGAGTGTATCTAAAAAAACTAAGAGATTAGACCATTGTAATAACTTGTATGGTGTAAAGAAACATTTTCTTTATTTTTGGATATTTAAAAATGTTTTGGATCATTAAGTTTTGTGTGTTTATTTAGCAAAATGTGATGAAAGTTTTTCAGAATTTTGTGTATTTTTTATATTTATGGTATAATTTCAACACTTTTATAAGTTATTATTGCCCATTGACTGTCATAATCTTTTAGCTTAAGATGTACAGATCATTGAAATATGAAGCACTTGAGGAAACTCCAAGAAATGACTCCACTACGCACAATAAGTAGTAGGCACAGGTGGATCATTTCTATTGCAGTTTTTAAAGGGTTAATCAGCTTTAGAAACAGACGAAGATCAACATTTATACGCAGTGTAAAAAGTGTGCCTCACCCTTGAGCCGAGGTCAAATTTGAACTTGTTGGTGTCTTCTTCTAATTTTTCTTCTAGAGCCATCTGCTTGGTTTTCATAGCATTGTAAAGCACAGAAGTGATCTTCAACATCTCTTTCACTGCATACCCATCAGCCTGATAGAGACGCTTCGTATTAAGCTTGATGTGAGCTTTTGTTGCCTGCAATTCAATGAGATAGTAATTAAGACAGACTCCTGAACTGCAACTCTTTTACAGTCAAAGAGAAAAGGCAGAATCTTAAATTGAGAAGATAGGAATTACCATGAACTGAGCCACAGCCTTAATGAAGAATATTCTGTCTGACTCTGTGTCCACATCAGTAGGAATATCAATGGTGGGCTCATATCTATAAAGAGAGAGAAATAAAAGGACAAGGAAGAAAATACAAAAAATTATCAAGGGGACAGAAACAAAGAGTTTGTGGTAGAGTGGGTGGTATAACAGTTCCAGCTTAACCATCACAGACTTCTACATAGTGGCTTTTTTCCACTTGATATAAATAACTTAATGTGAATTTTGAAATCTCTGGTATACCTCTTTACAATCCATATTAGGATTTCTGCCACAAGAGCGAAGTTAGGAGTTCTGAAATTTTCCATCGATATCAAGCGAGGATAGCCCAACGCCCTCATCATTTCTGTGAAATCTGCAAAATAAGAAACAAGTCCAATAAAGCTCTTTCTACTGAGCAATGTAATGTTTATCACAGAAAATGTGAAGAAGATAACTAGTAAGACTTACGTCTTAGGTCTCTGAAGGACATTTTTAACCAGAAACTCACTGGTTCCTATTCTGTTAAAAATAAAAACAAAAGAAACAAACAGAAGTACTGACAATGAACATAACCTGCCAAGTACTTAAAGATAAGTCTTGTGTTGTTAACCAGTCTTTGGAAATCTCAGATACATATGGGTGATTTGGATTGGAATACATGCACATTGTGATAAGCTTACAAGAACTACAGTCCGTCCACAGCGTCAGGCGTTTTTAGTTTAGTAAAAGCTGATATTGTGACGGTAATATCGCGGTTAATAAATTTTAATTGATTGAGATTTATGTAAACTGCATTTAAAGGCAACGATCGTTTGTTAAAGCGTTATGTTGGTTAACAGGCACAGCGTTGATTCCACAGTTTCGGTAGCTTCGTTAGCTGCACGTTAGCGAAAAGCTAACATTAGAAGTAGCCAGTAGCTAACGGTAAGCTAACCTTTCAAAATGCATGATATTTTCACTATCTAGTCAACGGATATTAAGACGAGTCGATTTGGTTTATGGGATTGTTTTGTTACCTGTTATCTTTATATCAAAGACAAATTTTCCAGTAGTCTCCACCACAGATGGTCTCTATGGTAACAAATCCTTATCTACGGAAACTCGAGATGGTCAAAATGTTAGAAGGAACTTTAATAATAATAATAACAATAATAATAATACAATTATTATATAAAAAATAAACATAAACCAATCAAAATTTTGTTACGGGGGCAGTTCCAGAAAGGAGTTCAGCTAATTCTTAATCTAAAAAGAAACTAGGCCAGAGTGCAGCAACTCTGAACAATTCCCATTCCAGAACAGCTGCTTTGAGTTGGTTCAATCAGTTATGAGAATCTTAACTCAGAGTTGAGAATAAAAAAAAAATCATCATTAATGGAGCCCCAATACCTGGATTTACCATCACAAATTCACAAAGAGCTAGTTATGCCACCCATTTGAAGCAAGAAGTTCTTATTCAAACATATGGGAAATAATAAGAGGCGTTTCATTAATAAGGAACACTACTGCTGCTAAGGAGAGAAAAGCTTCCTTGGAGAAAACTGCTCCCTCAGTCAGTGGGGAAGTTGAAATCCACTAGCCCACTGACTTTAGCAACTTTAGCATGTGGATTAAAATATTGGTGGATAGAATAAAATCCTAGTTAAGTTTAAGTAGACAACTGAAAATGAAGTATAAAAAGGTCTTTTTGAAAGGTAACACATATTGTTCTAGACCTAGATGATTGGACATCTTTTTATTTCTATTTCATGCTGGTTGATATACAAATTCAATATTTAGTGGCAGTTTTTAAATCTAATCATTTACACCCCCCCGCCCCCCCAACAAATGCTCTCTCTCTCTCTCTCTCTCTCTCTCTCTCTCTATATATATATATATATATATATATATATGTATACTGTCATAGTTAAGAATAATGTTATGTAGCCTCCAACCATAATAGAAAGCCCCCTTTTTTTCTAATCCTGTTGTTCTAAGTACCCAGTCGCATACACAGTTTAAAATAACTGATCTCTATCATGGGAGGAAAAAGAGGATGGTGAAGAGATACTGTCTGCTGGGATGACTACAATAATGTGACATAAAAAAAAAAAAAAAAAACACAATGTCTAGATCTACCCATCCACACAGGATTATTTATGGAATTATGTCCATAAGGACTTTCCTCATAACTCAACATACCAATGTTTTGTGTTGTGTTTTTTAAAAAAGCATTTCAGTGCAAAGCACAAATTTTGCTGTAAGGTTATCTCACGGCCATGGTGTTTGATGTTCGATATAAAAGGCAGGAGAATTTGAGTGAGTAATTATTTACGTCTTTTTCAGGAAGAATGTGGCTAAAATTAAATAGGCATTTTTTTATTATAAATTCAAACAAATTTTGTAGCTGTTACCATTTCCTCTTTTATTCTTATATGCACACTTGAAATTAAACTCACAAAATTACTAACACACTGAGTTTATAAGGTGTAGAATCACATATTGCTATTAATCTAGTTTTAGTTTTCAAGAAGGAATGAATGTCAGCAATGTTGTTGGGTATCAAACAGATTGTTGTTGTTACACTAAACTGACACTTGTGGCTTTTCCAAAGCCTAAATAAATTTCAATGGTGCTTGTATAAACTACAAACTTAGTATATAAAATACAGTTTTGGTAAAAATTAATCTTTTAAATATACACATGATATTAAATGTCAACTAATACACAAGCACAATGGCCTTCATGATGCTTAAAGCACATGCCATACTTATGTACATTTTAAAAGTTTTACAAAGTGAGAGTCATCTTTGTGTTTCTAGTTATGCATCTGGACTATGACTAGTCGTGTTGAAATATTGCAATACTATCAGTGACCACGAGGCGGCGACATATCTCGCTCTCCGGCACCACTATTCTTCTATGACCATGGGCTGCTTTCCTGACGCAGAGCACTATGGAGCAAACTGGTGAGCCCCCCTATAACAATAACAGCGCGGCTGACATCGAACCTTCTGCATGCGGCCTCCACACTAAGCGTTTAAAAGAGCTGGAAAATGCCGCCCTGCAAACTACATTAATATCAAGAATGGAGACGGAATCTGGGGCGGACACGGGGAGCTTGACGGAGCAGCAATCCGCGGAAGGTGAGCAGTCGAACGGCTTGTCCTTGAACCACCGACCGGCCCCTCTGCAGCTTGGAGCGGACACCGAGATGGAAGAAGTGGAGCCGGGAAAAAATATGACCAAACAACGTGTCGAAGACGAAAGAACACTGACGGACCATTTAAACAAACGGCTGCTCTCGTCGTTTCTTGAAAAGCTTAACGAAAGGGATCTGGCGCTCCCCGGCGTTCAGCGCCTGGACTGTGCTGTAGCCGAGGAGGACTCAAACAGGGCCGCAGATGAGTGGTGAAGCCCCGGGCTGAGGAACAGCAGCGGTATCAACATGGAGATGGTGGAGGGACTCAGGACCAACGTGCACGGAAGCACAATGGCACGTCATTGAAGACAGACATGCATATCTTCTCACTAGTTGAATTTAGGAGCTTGGGTGTCTGGAAATGTTATGTTTACTTCAGTTTTGTCAGATTGGATGAATGATTAAGAAAAAAATCACAATAAATGATCATATAAAATGAAGTGCCGTTGCAGTTATTCAAGCTGGCAGCCATTATGGATGCAGCTGTAGTTAGGTGTGGTAATAAATGTTCATCACCAGATGTCAGTATACGCTAAAGTTGAGGGAAGCAAGCACTGCAGCTGCTATTTTATATAAGTTATAAATTCAGATGCCACACACTTAGTGTGTTATTGTTTTATTGTGCTTTTCCCCTAATATATCACATATGAGGCCTAAAGGATGCTTCTTGAGGGAAGGGTCATATTTATCATAGCCTAAGTGTAACAGAATAACAACCAATATCCAGTACACCGACACTGGCTGTCAAAGTTGATCTATTAGAAGTAGGAATGCAGTCACAGAAATGTTGTCATGAAGAATACATTTTATTTGTCTTAAGAGCTGTGCATTTTACATATAGGATAAAACACTGTCCTGAAGATTCACTGTAATATTGACAAATTGCCTTCTAAGAACAGCAAAGTTTAAATGCTTCTGCCAGCTTCATGGCCTTTTAAGAAGAAAGTCTTAAGTTATTCACTATCCATAGGGAAAAAACTGACTTAATAAAGATGTGTTAGGGCTCTACCTTAAATATCAAGGGTACAGCATGACTTTACAGTACGTAATGAGGAAACAGTAACTGAACTGTTGTTCAAGTACACACAGACTCCCTTTTGTATTCTGTTGACCCTGGTAGACGTGCAGGTGTGGATTGTTCCAGATTTGGAACATACCAGGCCACACTAATATTGGAATTACAAAAAGACGCTGAAACCAAAACTTTTTAAAGGAGCCGAGCTGGAAAGGAGGAAATAAAATTGTAACGTTTTACTGCCACTACAGAGGAAAAGGTCCCAGTAATCTTTTAATGACAAATGGGATAACAACCTTGCCAACATCTTAATTCTGAATACCACTTTAATATGCCGATCATCTGTTAGTTATTTAGTCTTTTACTGAACATCTTCTTTGTGCAGGTTCACCAAAGGCACCACATGTGGTTTATCTGACACTTTGTCTTCCTGCAAAAAAAGACCAGAATTAAGGTTCAAAAACCATCCCGACATCTGTTTTTCTGTATCTTGCAGTTATAATCAAAGGGATGATTTATTTGGTTGTTTTACCTGGTTATTCCTTCTCAGGTTCACAGGTGTATGCACCGTATCCCAACATGCAGGGAAGTTATAAATCCTGGACACTGTGGCAGTCTTAGGGTAAACAAAAGATATCAAGACCTATGTTATATTAAATTCATGGTGATTCAGTATCATATGAAAATGAACAGATTTTCTAAACAAAACACATCTACGAAGGAGCACTGCCTCTGACATCCTTCAAGGTTTTACAACTATTTGTCCATTGACATACAGTATATAGAACTTCTCAGGTAGCGATCAAGCACTTACTCTATGTTCTGATAGGACCTTCACTGTCTTTTTATTCAGGTCCCACCACAACAAACCCTCTTTAATATGACTCCGCTTTGTTGGTCCTGTGTTGAAATAGAAACAATAGAATTCACTCATATTACATAAGTGAAACTTAACATGTTTTTACTACACTGGGAACATTTTAAATAGTTTTGGGTGTGGTTTAATAGGTGTGTGTGTTACTGAGAAGTTTCCATCAATGTGATTGTAAATCTGCACAAAACTCATGTCACTGTCACAATGTCTCAAAATTTTTTTCTTCTTCTTTTTAATGACTTTACCTGTTGCATAACTCACTATCAGCCCGACGAGTACAACTGAACTTGTGGCCATGGCTCCAAAGTAGAGGTAAGACATGGAGTAGAAGTTATGGATGCCTCTAATTTGGAAACAGCAAGGGAAAAAATGTGCTATTATCTTTAAAAGATTTTACATTTTGAATTTTAACAACACCTGACAATTTACTCTGTGCATGGTCAAATATTCTGAAGTGAATAGTTAACTGAGATGAGGATAAAGTCATTCCTAAAAAGCCTTAAAGATTAAATATTCTTTTCATTAATTTAAGGAAAATGAGTTTTTCTCTCTCTCTCTCTGTGCTGTGTTAGAGAGGACAAAAGAGATCCAAGAGATCATCATAGAAAAGTGGACTCACGGACCCTTGGTTAATGGGATGAAGAGGGGTGGAGATGGAGTGTTGGCCATGGTTAGTGCTACTGCTCAGAGTGATGTTACTTGGTTCGCAGTTTCCTGTGAAGCTGGGCAGGACGCCCATGGTGTCCTCACTGGGTGGGTAAAGAGTCGAGCCAACAGCCAACCACAGGGAGACACAGTAGCCTACTAATATCCCAGAGAATGCCCCCTGGAAGACAGATACAGTAATGATCTGTTGCGATGTTGTTGAGCAACTCTGTGCTGTGTGTGTTTGAAACCCCCTTTTTTTGTCCATGGTTTCCATCCAAATATCCAAATATGATCTCCTTGTTGAATAACTCACAAAGGTGGATGAGATATTATCACAGCTTTGATAATCAGTGAATTTAAAGTTTCTCCTTCCTTCTTTTTTCTTTTCAAATTTTTGTTGTGCAGCAGTAGCCCTGTTCATGCAGTTTTATTTGATATCTTCTTTAGACTTGTTTGATTTCCCCCCCATTACAATACTGATTTTTTAAAAAATATTTTAATGCTGCTTTGGGGATTTATGCAGATTATTCTGAGACTTTTTAAACATTTTGAAGATCTCATCAAGACAAAAGAAAATGTTTCTTTGAATTTTTTCTCCTTTGGACAATAGTAATAAGAAAATAAATGTGTTTTTTCTAAACAAATGTTTGAGGTGACAGTTGTTACTATAGTAAACAATCATAAAATCCTCAAATATGAAAACAGAAAGGAAATAACAAACTTGTTTTTTGCATTACATACCTCATCTAAGTGGTAGAGAGGATTCGGGTAGGTTTACTTCTATTTTTTAAAATAAATTAAGTATATTAACTGAAAAATTGCTTTACCAAATGATGCAAAAGATTGTTAAATAGCTCAAACAAACAAACAAAATGATCTGTTCTGATGTGCAGCCATGCCAGCAAGAGAGCTGATTACATGTGGGAACAGCTGATTGAGCTTTCCAAACACAAGTAATGTCCAAGAGGAGACCCAGAAATGATCATGGAAAATCTGAGGTGAGTTTGGAGCAGTAGCACAAACCCCAAGAGAGTGTTTTATTAAGGCTGACATGGCTGCAGCACTTCTCTACACTACTTTCAGATGATAAAGACAGTCAGAGACTGAGCTGTTGTAATCTAGGACATCTTATTTTTGTACTCCAGATATTGAACTGTTGACTGTAAGTATTTGTTAATGTCACACATTGAGTGAGTACACTTGTGTCCCTTGTGTTATTCTGCGTTTCTTATCATACACAACTTTCAACACTGCATGATACAATCAGTTGCAGATGTTGCCAAGCTACAAACACAGTCCTAATGCGCTCTCTCTCTCTGTCTCTCTCTCTCTCTCTCTCTGCTAAATGTCAGCCAAACTCATAGATTTACAAAGGAAATCATCTTTTGTGCTTTGCCTCTCTGTTCAGTGATTTCTCTTCATTTCCCCTAGAAGTCAGTTTGATTTGATCAGTTTTGACGATATATATCAGTTATTTTGATTTATCAAGCAATAGCTTAAAACAAGTGTAGAAATATTGATTATTTATTTGAATCATTATTTGATTGTTCTGTCCTTTTTCTGAGAATTAGAGTTTGTTAATAACAAATGTTTCCTGCATGTTTTTTCTGGTTTTTTGAAACACAAGTTACTCACCAGCCTGTTTGTTGCTGGAACAAACATTCCCAAAATAAATACACCGAGTAATGGACCACTGACCACACCCATGACAGTGAACGAACCCTAAAGTGAAAGGACAAAAACATGCTCTGGAAAATCAACTGAGTATCTCAGACTTAATCAAACAGTATATATTTTATTGCAGCTCATTGTGAGTCAAACTTGAGAGCTCCATCACGGATCATCAGCTTAGGTATCGTACCTGAAGAACCCCCCAGTCCAGGAAAGAGGAGAGAGCAGCTACGGTGATGCAGCCAGCTCCATAAAGGAAAGCTTAGAGAAAACAGAGAAAATAAATACAATATAAACGTGCAAAACTGGACATAGCATGGCATATAGCTTTCATCTGAGACTAAAACCATTATTATAGGAGGGATTGTATTAATTGTGAAAAAAGAAATATACTATCTAGTTCTTTTATCAGTGACACAACAACAGAGTTAGAAGTGTTTGGTCTCAGCAAACAAAGCAGAAGCTCACAGATCTTCTGGTTTTCAGGTTAGAATGTTTTGATATTAGGACAAAAGAAGTTAATAATGTCTTAAAGTTAAATCAGTTGTTAGTGCGAGTCAACCTACACAGTCCTTTGGAAACAAAGATCAGTTTCTTCTGGGTCATGTGGAGCAGATGGGGTCGTAGCAGGTCCTCCATAGTAACTGCAGCCATGGCATTCATGCTTGTGGAAGCCGTACTGTTAAAAATGACACCAGTAATGTTTGGAGCTAAGTGACTCATTTTTACATAATATCATTTCCATCTCTATGGAGGTGGCTTCACCAAAGGTTTACCTTAAAACAAAAAAATATATAAAACTAAACGCAAAAATCAGCTGGTTTAATAAATCTACTGACTGTAGATATAGAACAAATATGATAATATAAGTAAGTAAAGGGGAAACAAGTAAAACAAACATGTTTTTGGACTGTGAGACAAGGCTGGAGTACCCAGAGAGAGCCCATGTAGCATGGTAAGAACATACAAACGCTACACTTAATGAGCCCAGCCAAGGTTCAAACCAGTAAACATCTTGCAATGAGCTGATGGTGCCAGCCACAACAGCCAAAGTACAATTTATTCCTTAGACATGAAGTGTAATTAAATACGATTACATTTCTCCCTGGCTTTCTGTATTTTGGTAAAATCTCTCTTATAAAGGTATCTATACAGGTGAATTAAAAATTAAAATACCTGAGAGTCCCACTGTATGCACAGGCAAGAAAAAGACCTGGAAAGCCTGGATGATTTCTGAATATGTCCAACACGAAGAACGGCATATACTTCATCAATTGAGCAAAGAGATAAAAGTAAAAATGTGATTATTAATATGTAAAACATTTAAAAGAAGCACATCATATAAGCAAGAGAAACAGAATTTCTCAAAATATTGAAAAGAGGTTGGTCTTTTCTATCTTGGTCTAAACCAAATATAACAAAACAGAATATCTGCAACAGGGTCTCCCTGAGTAAAATCTGGTGTACAATATTACATGAATGACAATCTTATTTAAATAATTAATTATGATGATTGGAAAACAATGACTGCAGCATCATAACAATAAAATTCAGCTGAACTTGCAGGTTACTGTGAGACATCTGTGCTAGTCCAGAGAAATATACATACCAAATCTGGTGCAGAAATCTTCCCTGACTTCAGGGGATCACAGTTGTGGTAATAAGCAAACATGACGATGCCGCAGGTTGCTGCACTGCTGACGATGAGGCACAGACCCACCTGATTCACAAACAGAGCCCTGCAATGAAAAAGAAGCACATTTTAGTACAGCTGTTTAGACCTTTTTCACTAGGTGCTCATTTAACTGCAGATGATTAAACAGATTCTCGCAGATCTAACATTTCAAAGAGTTTGGTTTAGCTGAAAAATAGTAAAACAAGTAGGCAGGAATTACACAAGCATGTTACAGGATCATGTAGGTAGTTAACAGATGTAAAGACTTGACCACTGGGTAGTTGAAGCAGTGTCTTCGGTGGGAAAAAAAACTCCTTTTGGTGCAAAATTCTGGCCTCTGTAACTTTGAAGAGCTTTTACATGTATAAAAACTAAATAACACTTTCTCATTAAAGAGAAAAACAACCAAACAATTATATAAAATAGAAGGAGTTAGAACTTAAAGAAAATAGAAATATTTATATATTTATAGTGCGTTAAGTTTAACCCGTCTACACTAATTTCAAATAGATATAACCAAATGAATTTACTCTGCTTTAAAGCACATTGCTTGGACAGCAAAATGCAATGTCAGGAAATACGATATGTTACCCAACTAAACATACAACACAGAGATCATTTATATCAGTGCAAACAAGGACATTGTGTTCTGAGTAATTACTTCTATTCTAACATTTCTCTTTTCTATTGAATTCTTTGTTAACCCAGGCTTTCTTCATATCACTTTATAAAAGGTCTCTGTCAATTTTAATAAGACTGTCTCACTTTTAATTAAGATAGGGAGTCATAATGTACATTGACTATGATGATGAAGGTGATGGATGGATGGATGGATGGATGGATGGATAATTCAATCATCCAATTATTATGATGGTGGTGATAATAATGGTAATAATAATGATGATGTATTTTCTGTTGACATCTGTTATTACATATTACCCATTGTATGTGTTCTCCTGTCGTTTCTTATGAATATGTACAGCAGACCGGGCTGCCTCATAAATGAAATATGCTATATAAATAGATATACCTTGCATGATTACCTGTCACTTCAGCCACAGGAGAAGGTATGGAGAATATTTGAAAAATGGACATATAGCTATACCTTTGCTCCAAATAAAGCCAAAAATGAATTCTTGCAGAAAATTATTAATAGGCTATTTAATACCCAGTGTACTAACTTTTATGTTTAGTATGTTAGTTGCACATGAAGTCGATTACACTTTAAACAAATCTGTTTTTGCTTTCTCTGCTCAGTTAGTTGTGTATATACTTGCCAGCAAAATGAGACCAAGAATGAAAATAGACTTCAGTGTTTCCTGAATCACCAACAACACACTATGTTTACTTTGCCTCGCTGGTGCTGCATTACTGTTTTAAGTTGTGTTTATGGGCCTAAGTGTGTTTGTTTATGTGATTTATTACTGCTGCTGAAGTTATTAATTCAGCTGGAGTTCAGGTCAAAGTTCTTGAAGTTAATCAGTTGTGGTTGCAAATTTGATTTTCATCCATTGATCACTCAGTTTCCTTTTAAATAAGCTTTTACTGTGAGGCATCAACATAGAGTCCAAATTATGAAGTATTTTAACATGATTTTGACCTGGAATATCACAAGGAAAAAATTAGTTCAGCTTGATGCGTTTCATAATGAGGTTTAACAATGACATACATACTTGAAGAGATTTAGGCCATGTACTTGGTGGTCAGGTTGTCTCAAGACAGAAATAGGTGAACAACATGCTGCAGAACAAAGTGGCTTGATGCACCAGATGGTGCATTAGATTGTGCTTAGACTCCAGACATCCAGGACACTTCTTCACTAAACATGCATGTTTCTTTAGGTAATACCTTGAATAAAAGCCTTTATTTAAAATAACAAAAACACTCCCATTCCCAAGTTTCAGCACAATGAATGATATCACACTCTGTGCTATCAGTTAGTGGAAATTCATTTATTTATTTTCAGCTTAGTACAATTAGGGTTGTGGGAAAGCTGGAGCAGCAGTGCTGGGATTTTGAGTGACCAGGTAACCTTACAGGCTGGTGCACATGGTGAAAACCCACAGATACATGGGGAGAACATGCATTCACTCTAATTCACATCTTAATATAAATTTATCTTAAATCCAGCTAATTGCCGATATATTAAGTCTTAAAGTGCAGGAACTTTAAGCTATAAACATGTCTCCACTCACCACTGGGCATCTCGCTCCGATCGGCAGGAGATGTACCGCTGGACTTGTGCTTGGTTTACTCCATACATGGACAACCAAACCAAGGTACCGCCAACAGAGAGGGTCCAGAAGGTGTAACGCTTCCTTGGGTCAAAGTCAAAACTGTGGAGGAATATCACAACCATCTATTAATACGCTACTATCCTGTGTGGGCCCTTTGAGTAATTCCTACCCATGGACTTTACTGCATAATATCTAATGATAAAATATACCTAATATCTAATAATAACAACAACAACAACAACAACAACAATAATAATAATAATAAAAATAAATAATAATAATAATAATAATATCTCTATTTAGTTGCAATATCTACTTATTATCTAAATATTTGTTGCACTGAAAATGTATTTACTCATTAAAATTAACACGGGATCCATTGATGGCGATCTCCAGTACTTGTGAAGGACTACCAACCAGAACTGTGCCATGGATCAAAACTGCTATGAACCCTGACAACATGACAATGATTTGGAACACGTCAGTCCAGATCACAGCCTTCATGCCACCCTGCACACAAAAGATGACAGAGACAGAGAGAAGGATTGTCAAGGTGAGAAAAAGACTTAGTTTGAACTTTGGGGACACATTAGTATTTTATTATAAGCATCTGTTCAAACTCATGATTGAAATTTCCTAATCTGTGTAACAGAAAACACAAAAATGATAAACCAAGTGACAGTTTAGTATATAATAAATTAAAAATAAACAGTATAAAGTATTATTCTTTTTCCTCCTGTCCCTTTTCCTGCCATCTTGGTGGGAGGTAATCAATAAATCTTGAAGAACTTCCATCAAGTACACTGAGGGGGAAAAATATGCTGCACATACGAGTGTCGATACAAATGATTCTTCTTCGAAGAGTGGCTGTCTAAACTGACAGTCTGATAAAGATATAAATGGTATGTTCTTACCAGAGTAGTGTACAATGTGCAGATTATCCCAGTGGAAAATAGGGAAACCCACATATTGAGTCCAGTAGCTGCAAAAGCAAAAGTTGTTCTGTTGTTTTATTGAGTTTGACGCTCAACATTTACCACAGTTAGTCCTCACTTTTTTGATTCCTAAAAAAATAAATAAGTAAATCTAGTGGGCAAAAACTTCACCAAAACAATTATCTTGTTTACTGCACAACCCACTGGAATGATCACATGTGAAAATAGAAAACATAACAATGGATGATAAGGAATTCAACAAAACTGAAGATTCAGTGCACTATATTGATTTCCTGTGTGTAATATAGTTCTTTTTGTTTTTGTTTTTTTTTGGTGGCTGGCAATCATGGCCTGCCGGGGTCTATGCCCTGCTCTGGCTGGTGGTGGGGTGACTTGGGTTCGTGCTGCGAGATTGCTGCTGATTGCCAGGTCTCTGTGCTGCCCTAGTCTGCCTCTAGCCTCCATAGATGTAGAATTGCACAATCACACTCATCTCTGATCACTCCTCATTCCTCACACACAGTCACTGAGATGTCCAGTGGGTTTATACACTAACAGCTTTTTGTTCTGTGAGTGTTTACTTGGTACTTTGGTTGTAGTGATAAATGTTTTTTTTTCTTTTGTTTTTTATCTTTTGTTGTTGATCTCTGTGTGAATGTCCCAGAGTGGGAAAGTTCACATACTCCCCATGTCTTGCCACTCATAGAAATTATTGTAATTTTTAAATATTACTGTTATAACCATGGAATCTAAATTTGCTGTGCTTCACAGTATGATCAGTACAGTATAAAATTATTCCAAAAGGTTATTCACGATGTTGTAGAACATGTCTACACCTTGAATACCTTGGAATTTGCATTGAGAAAATCATGATCAATCATATATATATATATATATATATATATATATAATGTAAACAAAATTCATAATGGAAATGTCTTATTATTTTCTTCAGAAACGTTTAGTCTCACCTACCTTGGTTGAGAATCAAGGCTGGTGCATAGATGACGATCCCTGTGTAAAGCAGCTGAGAATATGCAAACACAAGCAGATTACAAGCAAATGCAAGAAGGAAAATTTGCATTTGCAGACATTTGCATTAAATATTTTTCATCTCTGTAATAGCACTAAACACTGAACTTTGAGTAAGCTGATAACAAGGCCTGTTTTACCGTTGCAAGGACAAACTGGATGCTTCCCAGCAGCTGCATGCCTCTGCCAAATCTCATCTTCAGGTACTGTGACAGGCAGATGGCTAGAGTTATATCATCATGGAATATTACTGCATACAGCTTTCATCCTTCTTCACCTCTATTTGCCTTTTTTTCATAGCTTACAGGTGCGTTTTTATCAGCTTGAGAAAAAACCTGATTTTGTTTCTAAGCTGTCATTGACTGGTTGGAATGTAATCCTGATTATAAATTATTTTTGTAATTAAACTTTGAAATCTCTAACTATTTCCTCATCAAAAATAAATCTTTTTTTTAAACTTATACATGAATATTGCTGTGTATAGCTGTTTTTGTATAAACTAAGGAAAGTATGGGTAAATATCTTTTTGGTAAATACTTTTAGCTGTATATAAATAGCATTGGGATGCTTGGTGTCTAAATAATATCTACTTGTAAATTATCAGTGGTAAAATTTTGTCCAAACTCTTTTTATTTAATCTGTCACCACCTTTTCCAAGATGGGTTAGCACAACTTCTTTTTCTTTTAGTTTTATCTGTTCCAAACACAAAGCTGAACAGTAAGGGTGACAGAGTGCTTGCAGTCAAAGCCCCTAAACTGGAATAAACTGCCTGCCAGAGCATCTAAATTTGAGTTGGGTAACAGACCCACCATGACTCTGCATTGGAATAAGAAAGTATAGAAACTGGATGGATGGATTATAACAGCTTAAAGCTCTCAATGGCTGATACTGGATAGGAGAAAACATGTAACTTGAGGTTGCCATTACTCTAGTCAGACTTTCAACAATAGACTCCAGTTTATGAAATGCCTGAAGCAACAGCTGACCTGATTAGTGCTAGTGATGCCCAGTCGAAAGAAAACTGGCATGAACAGGTAAGCTGTCAGCAGGGAGTTGATGCTTTGGCCGAGGCACATATAAAGGAATTTAAAGCCATAGCGAAAACCTTCAGAGGGAACACCCAGAACCTGGACGGCTGACATAAAACTGGCACAGAGTGACAGTCCAACAGGCACAGCTGGCAAGCTGCGGCCTCCTGTGAAGAAGTCATCAGCACATGAGTCCCCTGACTTCCTCTTCAGGGCCTGAAAAAGACCTATTGCCATAGATATTGACAACATGGCAGCAAAGACAGCGTAGTCGGCCAGAACGAAGCCTGGTTCTGATGGTTCACCTGCAGACTGCTGCTTCATTATTTGAGTTTGAGGCCTCTGTCTTGTAGATGGTTTTGGATCCAGATGTTCAGTGAGCCTGTCAGAGTTACAGTCAGTTAGTGATAAAAAAAAAACAACAAACAAAAAAACAAACAAAAAAAAGAAAAAAAAAACAGATGAAGAAACAAAGCACGTACAGTATTTGGGAAAAATTTAATTGAAAGGGTTTCACAGGAACTTAACAATAATGAAATAATCATTTTTATGTCTCTTTACTTTCAATGAGAAAATGCAACCAAAAAGTCTTTAGAAATAACTAACATCTATAATCAGAAGTGTTCACCCAGCTTCAAAATTAGCTCTCTTCAAATTAATTTTCTACCTTTCTTTGTTAGACCACTATTTAGTTTTGAGCTGTGCATTAACATTGGTCATCACCATCATTGGTGGCTCTGAAGTCGGACTCAAACACACACTCATAGAAGCCAGGTATGGTAAACAAACACTTGAATCCATAGGCAGAACAATGAAAACTGATACCCTACTGGTAGGTTACAACAAAGAGCTGACAACTAACACACACACAAAAAAGGAGAGAATAAAGAAACAATATATCTACAAAGATGAGCAATAAACAGAAGCAAAATCTGAAATACAAAAGGCAACAAACTTTTAAAATGAAATAGGATGTAAGCTAAGCTAAGCTGCAACATGGCAGAAAATACAACACAAAAGTCAAAAGATAAAATTCACATAAAGAGGAAGAACATATCTAAAACTTATAGACCATGCCAGTTATCTTTGTACTCATCTTCATCATCAGGTGTCACATTTAAATGCAGCTGATAACCTTTAGCAAATTCTTTCAACATGCTAGGTAGTGATCTGCAACAGTGTGTTAATGGTTGAGGAAATTTAATTTAGCAAAATCAAAGTTTTGAGGTAAGAGATGGTGGACATGCATGGACAAGACTTTCTCTCAGGAGGCTGGAGTTCAAGTCATAAAAAAATTATTAGAATGGGGGGCAGGAATAAGTACGTATGTACTTCATCCGGCTCTTTTTTGAATTTCATAACACTTCTTTTTAACTGTTCTGTTGTTAATTTAATATGTTTTTTTCTTTATTTATTTTTTTTTATTAAGAATAAATAAAAGAATACTGAATACATAGAGGACATAACTGGTTAGTGCTTAGTTTGTGTCCTATAGGCTCAAATGAAAAAACTACACTCTCCATGTTTCTGCACAAACCTGTCTTTTTACATGTAACAGGCAAGTCACCAGCAGAAACATTTGGCTACATTTACATGGCATGAATTTAACACAGGGGGATTTCTACAGAGTCCAGCTGCCAGCTCGTATTTTGAATAAAGTATGCTAGAATGCATTTTTAAATCTGATACCAAGGAACCAAGACCTCATTCCTTAAAGAATCATTGTAAGTGAGGGAGAGTTGTTTATTAGTACGTTTTTATTCTTTAAGGCCTTAAATGCTAAAACAGTCATTCTCTGAGAAAGCCCATAAAATGAAACCTTTACTTGTTTGTAATGAAAAAACATAATTCATGTTCATAGCTATAAAAATTACAATTCTATGAGCTATGTCAGTAGTTCAATAGTTTTGTTTAATCTCTACCAGCTTTACAAAAAAGGGACTAATCTCAGCCTAATTTACATAACACTTTCTCAAAGTGCAACAGAGCAAATCAAAAGCTTAAAAAAACATAAATAAAATGGCAATAAAATAAAATAAAAAAGATTAAAAATAAAAATTAAAAATGAATGAATGAAAGAACGATAAAATTCTACATTTCTATTCTACTGCTTTTTGTTTTTGCATCGTTTACAAATAAACAACAATAAAAAAAGGATTCACAAATATTTAGGTCATGATTATAAAATGATCCCTAAAGTCACTGCTTCACTTTGTCTCAAAGTTTGCTGCATGAATATGCTTATGCTTTGTAAAAGCCCCCAAAACTGTTAGCACCATAGCCACTATTTGTAATATAATAATGCACAAGTTAATAATATTAAATTTATGTCTATGTTAAAACTTTAGCCTGATATATATTTACCTTAGATGACTTCTTGTCTTTCTCTTTCAGCTGCAAAAACATACTTTAAAGAAGTGTTTTCCCTGTCGAAGGATAAATGCAGCTAAAAAAGTTCTATAGTCCATGAGGTTTGCTTCTAGCACCTTGAGCACCTTGTTCGTTTCAATATGTACAGCTTAGCCAACAACTGTCAATGAGACTTTAGAGGTTAATGTGTTTTATTGCAGTTTATATAAACAAAGCAGAAGTTACCTGCTTTAAACAAGTTGAATTAAAAAATCAAGTAAAGTATTTCAAAGACTCACCAGTTCTCTCCTGTTAGTTCAGTCCAGTAATAAAGAATGTGCTGACAGTGCTCTTCGCTCTTCAGCAGCTGCCTCCCCTCCAAAGACCTACTCTGAAACACACGTGTGTATGAGTGATGGTTGAGCACATCATGAGAGGTTTCTTACAGATAAGTACTCAGGTGTGAGGGTCAGGGAGGGTTTGGAAAGCGTAACTGAACAGAAAGGGTTACGTAGAATAGTTTGTGTTGAAGAGAGGCGAGGACCTGCTGGAGAAGAAAGCAGCCAACTTTCTACATCACATGATCTTATGTGGCTGTGTGTGTATGTGTCTTTATGAGAGACAAAGAGAAAAAGCCAGGGATGTAAGGGAGAAAAGGCAGATGGCAGAAGTTGTTTCTGTCACAAAAAACATGTGTTCTGCATGTAAAATATGTTTAGTATGGTCCAGCACATCTTAATATAGATAACTCATCCTTGTTAAATAAAAGCTATGAACCATTAGTTCAAGAAACCGTCTTTCAGCTATGGTTGCTATACAGGGATTTCTCTCCATAATCTAATAGATCTGAACAAATCCTGAGCCAATGACTTACCTTTACCCTGCATTTCTACTTCTGTCTTGCTTTCAAGTACATAATCACCACATAATCTGAGAGAATTTACTTTGACCCCAACCAGTTTTTAAGATTTTTCTGATTTCTACCAGAACTTCTTTCACTGGAAACATTTAGTGTCACAAAGTTACATCACTTCTGGTAATTTTCAATTTTATTTAATTAAATTTTAATGATGTAATTAACATGTTTTTTTTGTGTATTTATTTTTACTTAATTATTGATTTATTTTTTGTTTATATATTTATTTATTTTTATTACTTATTTGCTTAATATTTAACTGTAGTTTATTTTATTGCAAATAGCTTCTCATTCCAGTAGTTGGGATACTGAATGTGTTACCACTTTATGTGTAGAGTTTGCATGTACTCCAGCTTCTTTCCACAGTCTAAAAACAAGCATGTTTCTAGACAGCATTTTTAAAGTGTGAGTGGTTGTTGGCTCTGTCACGGACTGGCAACCTGTCCAGAGTGTACCCTGCATCTCGCCTAATAGCAGCTTGGACTGGGATAGCTTCCAGCCAATGTACAGCAGAAATGAAATAGCTGTTGCTTCCATGTAATTTTATCTATACTGCTTTCTTTTACCCTATTCACCTCAAATAATTTTGTAAATAATAAATAAAAATTCTACCATAATTCATCTCTCTCGATTACATATGGCAGGTTCTCCAGCTTTATAGAGTAAAGTTTATCAATAGTTTTACGTATTTATTCAAAAATAAACATATGGTCTTGGATTATATCTGATCTAGATAACAGACTCTCCACTTTGAATCTGACCCGCTTTGAATCAATTTTCAGACAATCCAGCTGAGCTGTTTATGTGCAGAAAGGACAGCTGATGTTTTAGGCTCACAACACCAGATTGTGTGCTGCCAGCTGTGTGGCTTACATCACAATATGCACTGTTAACTCTTTTGTTTACTTGGTAACAGTAGATGTAGCTAAGATCCTGCTAGCACCAATCTTTACAGGACTTTTTTATATTTGCATTTATTTATTCTATTCTATTCTATTCTACAGTCATTTAGCAGATGCTTTTATCCAAAGCGACTTGTCACTGAGAATTCTGAAGAACGACAGCATCACACCTTGTTACTGAGAAAACGCCACCTACTTATTTTTGTATTTACCAGAAACTTTTTTTTTTTCTTTTTTTGTCAGCCTTTTGATTCTGAGAGATGTATTAGGATTGCAAAATAGATATGTTTGTGTGAAAAGGCCCTACATTAGCATTTCTGTACAAAAAACCACCTTGATGCCAGTGATAAAAAACTAGGTGCATATGAGTAGAGTATTATAGTTATAAAACTGTCATGGTTTGGACCCTAATGCACATTAAACAGGCAAAAACATGAAAAAAATGACAGCTTTGGTTTTTAGAAAGCTAAGGAAATACATAAGAAAACTTGAACAAGGAACAAAGAACACAGCTGCTAAAAATAACAGGAAGCTCACACAAAATCACAAAACGAGATCCTCAAAAATAAGGATTAAAGCCCAACCCAGAGCAATAGAGCTACATGTAAACCATAAAACAAAACAGAAAACCCAACCTTAGCTTAGCAAGGCCTATTAGGCACATCATAATGAAATACAGAGCCGAAAGCACATACCATAACAGAAACAGACATTGCACAACCCACCTTATCAATATATGGGATCATAGTGAAAACATATATTTATAGAAAAAACATAGCTTTCATATGGAAATAACAGGACACACAAAGGAAAAGAACATAGAAAACTGTTCCTGAAAATATGTGTGGAAAACAGAACATAAAACAAGGAGAAAGTAGATAAAGCAGATCAGAATACTCACTATAGAATAGAATAGAAATACTTTATTAATCCCTTTGGAGAGTCCTCAGGGAAATTTGGGTACATACATTTGGGTACATATCTACACTTACCAAGTAAGTGTAAATCTTGTCTAGAGGACAATATTTTTAAGTGCAGGGGAAGATTTAAGATAAGATAAGAGAAAAGAGGAAGACAACACTTCAATGTCAGCTTGCATGGAAAATTTTATTGCAGTACCATTTCAACTATATTCTTTGATATGACATTAAAAACACCTTAACCATAAAAACAATCCGAATCAACAATAAAATTAATTACACATTTAAAAATGCATTCTTAAGTCATTCACTTTAATAATAGGATGAATTATGAAATGAAAATTGCAATGTTGTACTATTTTTTTTATTTTTTAAATGAAAACCATAATAATTAATTAGATGGTAAAGCCTTGTTCCAGAGGGTAATAGCTGTTGGCAGGAATTACCTCCTGTACCATTTTGTCTTGCACTGGACTAGAATGAAAGCTTAAAATATTACTCGTCATCTTATTCATCAAATATCATCTTAAAATATAGTAACAGAATGATACCTTGCAAATTCTTGCAGTTTAGCACCAACATTAGTGAATAGCCAACATGAACTCTGTTCTAAAACCATTCTGGTGTGTTATAACTACATGACCTTTCTCATTTTGAGAGTAATTTCAGGCTATGACATGAGGGGATGGCACCCTGCATACATTTGAAGTAAACCATAGCCATTTTCTTTTAGAATGCAAAGTCATGTCAAGTCATCTTTGAGTTCATTTTATTTACATATACAGTGGGTTTTATTATTTTAAAGATTGGCTTTAATCTTGGGACTCATTTAAACATTAGATATATTCAACATTTGGCTATGACGCATTTCTTAGAGGCTATATCTACAGTATATCCATAAAAACACAATACTGTGTCTGGAATGTGGGGTCCAAAACAAGCAGGAGTACAATATGGTGTTTAAATGGATCACACACATAATTTCAACATCATAAATGATTCACAAATGTACCTGGTGCAGCCTGTGATTTATACTAATTGCACATGCATTGCAAACAAAATCTGACATTGGGCAGGTTGTGCTGTTTGATTTGAGTTAGGCATGGGACAAATATTCTGTTCCCATGCCTTAGCAACACATCATGACAGCACAATATCTTTTCTAACATGTCACTAGGAGGGTTCCATAGACAATATCACAGTTACATTTTGCAAGCATATATTTAGATAACACTGAAATAGAGGAAATGCAAAAAAATGTCTATGAATAATAATAAATAAAGATAAATATCTTCATAGTATTTTGTCAGAAATCAGAAAAGGCTCATTTCTGTTAGTCTTATCACACAAAGAGGGCATTAAAACAGTAAAATTGACTGTACTGGTCTAAGTGCCAGAAAGATGATGGTTGTAATCTTTTGACTTTAAAACTTCTGCTATCTTTAGCCTTTTATTGCAGACAGGGGAAATCCTGTTCACGAGGGCCACTGTCCTGCAGTTCTTAGATGTTTTCCTGCTCCAACGCATCAATTCAAATTATTGGATTTCCTCAATAGCTTATTTGAGTCATGTTTACTGAAACAGGAAAACACCGGTACAACCGGTAGGACAGTGGCCCTTGACGACCACAACAAGATACCTGTGCCGTAGACTTTGAAACAACTGCATGCACTATGTAATGAGACCATTGTACCTTCATAGGTCTGTTACAAAAGGTGAGGGAAATGAAAGAAAAGAGCTCTCATGTGTTATTTTAAATTATTGAAGAAAATTGTGTAAAACAGAAAATATAGTCATGGAATAATGCATAAGGGGGTGTGTAGGGAAGGTATAGGTGACGTGTAGGGTACAGGTATAGAAATACTGTTCTGTGTACAGTAAACTGAATTTCAATAAAAAGAAAAAACTCTCCCTTGTCAGTGACAGATGATTACCATGGACATTTTTCCTGGCAAACAAAGGGATGATATGGATATTTGAAGACTTGCAAGCAAATAAAACAAGTTGTTATACTGCAAGGATTTTTTTCTGTTATATGACACCATAATAAAGTTAATTCATTCAGCTGTTATGTTTATGAGAGGTTATAAAATAATTAATTTTTTGTGTTTGTTTGACAGCCAAAGAGCCACCTCAGCAGACATCCTGTTGCGTCTTTTGGTTTGGTGGTTTAGCATTCTGCTCACCTTCATATTCTGGATCTGATTCGGACTCAAGCATGCACAATTGTTATCACCTTTAAAAATGTCATCTTTGTCACCATTACCACCACTCAGTGGATAAATAAAGTTTTATATCTGGCTACACTTGTTACCTCACTGACCTTCACTGCCTGTCTACATTGTGGTGGACAGCGGTGACATGTTTAATGCTGATCAACACAACACATGTCCAGTTTTACATTTTCTCACTCTCTATTTTTGCTATTTGCCACTTTCCTACATCTACACTAATCCACTAAATAATAACTAGAGATGTTGTTATTTTGCCTTTGTTTTTTGTTTCATAATTGTGTGTGTGTGTTTTTTTTCCAAGGCAGAAAGTGACAGTATTTGCAATGTGATTGTAGAGAACAAATGAAAAGAAACTGCTGAGAAAAAAACAAGTGGAATACATAATTTTGAAAAGCTTTTTGCTCTGACTCTTAATATTTTACTAGTTCTTCTACTATTTCTGCTGTTACTACTACTACTACTACTACTACTACTAATAATAATAATAATATCACAGCCCAGCCACCACTTCTTTGAGTGTTGCTGCAGGTGTAGTCTGGTGATTAGTGGCATGAGTAGCCGAGCCCATTGGTGCTCTGCCTTTTTAAGATCTTCACCATTCTGCACTTGGTGTCTCCCAGGCTTGGACTGGGAGGTCATCTGGGCTTGGGCAGGCTTAGCATGTGTTGTGCACTACATTCATCCAGTCACAGCTGACATTACTGACACTAACATGTTCATGGTTTATGCATTTGTTAATAAATTATTTTATACACTACAACTCTACCCAGTGCCTGCCTCCCTCTTCTGTTGCAGCTTTTGAGCCAGGCTGTAACAATAAAAATCATAACAGCAATAATAACATAAAAAAGAGGTAGTCAAAACTTTTATTATATGTCCTCTTCCATGCTATCCAGGTCCCAGCTGGATAGCACAGTTGGCAGGGCACTCATCTCCCAAGCGGGAGACCCGAGTTACTGATTAACCACCTTCAGATGTAAGTTGCTTTGGAGAAAAGCATAGCTAGGCCTGCTGAGCCTCAGTGAGCTGAAGCATTGTGGGTTGCATCCAGCATCCATTAAAAAAGACATGACACACAGAGGCAGGACAGCTCCCCTTCTTTCATATTGGTGTATGCACCACAGTGATCTGACTAGTGTCATGTATTAGAATGGATGCTGCCCTACACTAAACAACAAGTTTTGCAACTCAGACCAATTGTATCTTTTTCTTTTCAAAACTAGAACAGGAAACTGTACTGCTGAAAAGAGAAACCACAGTTGTCAGCTGACTTTCTTTTCCTGTGGTGTCTGATGAATTAATCTTTTTAAGGAGCTGCACTTGCTTTCACTAAACATCCCTTTCCAAGTAATGCAAACCAGAGATGATCACATTCTGTAAGCACTCACATCAGTTTACAGTTTTACTGACTGAGTTTTGTTTTACCAAATTTGTGACACTAAGGTTTTACTAAAGTCTATGTTAGTCTTTATATAAATTTGTTCTCTCAAAACGTAAGATAAAATCTTGATTTTCAAGTAACTTATTAAACAATGTATGCTGGACTGAAGTTTTAAGCTGCACTGAAATAGCTTAATGTTTTATACAGGAAAAAAGTAATAGGTTTATTGTTGAATGGCTGTGTTTATTTGATATTTTGTGTTTATATGATAGTTTGATAGGAGCATGGTGATTACTTAAGTATACCCTATCTGTTCTGGGAGACTTAAATGTGAAAAAGTAGAACTTTTGGATTTATTGTGTTTGCACTTATTCTTGGCAGAGGAGTTTTTCGACAACAGTAATATTTTTAATGTAGTGATTGAACAGGACGGACAGGGGGCGAAGGAACCTAAATGTTAGAATTTCAAGTCAAATCTTTGATGATTATTTGTCTAACTTTGTAATTAAACTGATCATTTAATCCACAACAAGCATAGCATGTAACTGCCTGTGAAACAGTGACATTTAATTTAATGCGTTGTGTCTTTGTGCCAAAGGAAAGAAAAGCTTGACAGAGATGAAGAGAAACTGTCGACATGTTGCATCGGCTTGTCAAAATCAGGAAATCATATTGAACTTCCTGTCAGCACACACACACAGTCACACGTACAGGGTGAAAATGCAGAAGTAAGAGAAGAACCTTTGGATTTAAAAGAGAAATAAAAGAATGAAATTTGGATGTTAGCTGCCTACATGTAAAGGTAACAACTCTGCCTGTCATTTTAATGTCATATGACATCTGTCTTTAGAGCTAAAACTGTATGTTTAATATTATTTGAACTATTTCTTAACACCGTGCTAAAACATGTGAAGGGCCTATTTTCTGCTGATAAGAGCCAGGTTTCGTAGCGGTGAATGTGCTTGGTCTGTTGCTTTGCTTCTTCTGCAGCTACTTTCCATTCCCCAGCTACAAACTTTGACAAAGACTGGGTATTTTTAAAGTATTTTCCTTAACCTAGTAACTGGTTAGAGATAAAAATAAATTCTCTTTGTATTTTGGTCTTACGCTGATAATGTTTCATGCGAACATATGCAATATTATCAGATATTCTTCCTGATTCAGTGACAGCAGAGAGTGTTAATCAGTTTAATGTAATGTAACAAGAATTTCTAGAAATCTGCTTTTAGATTTTTAAACATTAAGTTTAGAAGGTGTATCCAGATTTATGTCTGGGCATTATATTCATGTGTAACACAGATAAATTTAAGCCACTAATGTATGAACTGTCTAACCTTTAGACACACAAACACAGCTCATCATTGTTACGTCTCCCCCTCTAGGGATCAGGGAAAACGCAGAAAAAAAAAGCTTTAAAGATAACAGAAATGGTCCTATTAAAGAAAAACCCGGAAATATCTACAGTTTCAATAAACAAACGAAAAGTGTCCTTTTTCAGGTATTAAATTTAAACAATAACCCAACAAAATCAACTCAAAATCAACCAGAAACCCTGGGAGTAATACATTAAGAAAACAAAAACACACAGCTAATAAACTCAAGGCGTCTCTTTAAAGAGAGTCAAATAGTCAAACAATTTAACATAAATGTTTATCAAAAGCAAAAGGTTCATCAAAAGCACAAATTTAACTGAGAGAGTCTTTTCACCACTTTACAAACAATCCAGAAAGCTCAGTATCCACAATTTCACCATCTAACAGTTAAACCACCCAATTCAACACAATCTCGAACTCAGACCAAAGCCACCCTTGGCGCACTGGTGTTATCCAACCACACAGCCACCCTGACAGGTTGTCTTTGTCTGGCTTTTATGGGTGATTAGTCCATCTTGGTCTTCCGGGGATGAGTGGGAGCGACATCGTCCAATCCGGACTTCGAAAGGAGGGAACTTGGACTGAGTCAGCAGCCAATCCTCGGAGTGCTGAAGCACAGCAGTTCTGCGTACTCTGCACAGGAGGCCGTAACAATCATTTATTCTGATATAAGTGGTATTAAAAACTTAAAGATGAGATAAAGGAAAACAGTTGTGATCATCTTTTTTAAACATGTCTGTTTAATTTAATAATAATAATAATAATAATAATAATAATAAAACACACCTCATGTATCTGTCAGGAAAATAATCCGTCAACCTGGAAATCAAAATTGTTACTGATTTTACTAAAAGGGACAACAAAATAGAGAATAACTGTTCCTATAAATAAAAATGAACTGGCCATCATTGCCCTGGACACTGTTGATCCCCACACTTAATGGCCATGTTTATTTTGGTCTGTTCTAGCATTTTATTGGATATTGTGTTTGAGTCAAATTAATTTGTGAAAATCACCCAGTAGATCCCCCAACTGTAAATATATAGTTTGACTGCAGTTGGTTATTTCTTCCCCAGATATGCCTACAGGTCTCAGACAGGAAGAGTTGACACCTTTGGTGATCAGAGATCGAGAAGGCAGCCAGAAGTCCAGTTCAAGCATGGCCTCTGGTTTACAAGTACACCTCTACTTCTTCCCCGGCACAAAGGATGCAACAACGATACACATTTCCTCCGGACAAATATCGGCTGAAAACATTTGCATAGAAGCTGGGAAAAAATGTGGTAAGATTTTCTGACTGAAAATCTTGCATTAGACCACATATGGTATCAAATCGTTATAATATTGCTTATTTCTTTCTCCAGGTATCTTACCAGTTTACATCAGTCTTTTTGGTTTGGCATCTGCCGACCTCTCCTTTTGGTATCCCCCTTCACACATGTTTGACTCAGATGAACACGTGGAAGTTCACTTTAGAGTCAGGTAAGTGTAAATTCATGATCAAACGTTCACTTATTCAGTTTAGAGAGGTGTATACATCTAAATGAAACCATATAATATGAGATCATTGTGGTCATTCTGAAAATCTGTTTAGCAAGAATTATCAAAGCTAAATAAATATTTAAGAAACTGTCCAGAGCACTGAAGAAGTCTGTAATATCTACAGATAGGAAATTTTTATATACTAATATCTGTGATTTGTTAAATGAAAATACCACAATTCAATGAAATTTTTCTTGTACTTTAATATCAATAGTTTAACAAACAGAATAACAGAATCCAACACTATGTAAAACAGGATTATTTTTAAATTGCAATGCATTTTTTTATTTCATTTGTTTTTTTTGTTAGTAATAATCACATTAAGGTACTCACATAAGGAATGCCAATTTATTTATTTTGCTTTTAGGTTTTTCTTTGAAAACTGGTTTGGCCAAGGACCAAGAACATCATACCGCTACAGTTTGACAAGAGACAGAATCAGTCCGGTGCTTGACTACAGTGTCATTGATTATCTTTTTGCCCAGGTAAATGACAATGTAGTCTCTTCCATTGGTTCAGTCAAAAAATTAGACACACTTATTCAAAATTAAAAGTTATGACTTTGAATTATTTATGTTTTTTTCATTTTTTCCTTTTTTGTGCCAAGTTACGAAGTGACTTTATTGCCAGTGAAGCAGGCATTGCTCCACCTTTGAGCACCCAGGAGGAGTGCCTCGGTCTTGCTGTGCTGGATCTGTGGAGGATGGCCAAAGAGCGCCATCAGAGTGTAAGAGATCTCTGCAAGACTGTCAGGTATCAAAAGTTTGACAAAGTTTCATTTTCAGCTCTCATAATCACCAGCAAAATTGGAAGAAGTGTACTCAAGTGATTTTTTCTTGCAATAACTGAACATTTTAAATGTTATATTTAACATTTGCTAGCAAACAATAACACACATTAACTTTTAAACAACCAAGAATTTTATTAAATAAGATTTTCCTCTAGTAAAAATAGTGGCTTTGCTGTATTTCTAATAAAATGGTGTGTTATCCTTTTTTAATGTTTTATCTTTACTTTAAATACCCCTTTTCAGCTATAAATCATGCCTCCCAAAGTCACATCGCCATGACATCCAGAAACGAAACCGCCTGGAGCGCTATAGAATCCGAAACACTCTGAAGCATTTCTTGAAAAAGATTGGCAATTGTTCAGTGGATGAATGCAGCTTGAAACTCAAATATCTGATTGAATTGGCTGGCATTGAGCCTTCACTTGGAATTGAAACCTTCAATGTGAATCATTCTGCCCCTCACTTAAATTCATCTATCACTCTTGTGCGGGTTATTGGGGAGGCAGGAATTCAAACCAATGGAAATGATCACCCTGACAATGTCTTGGTAAGTTAAAAATTCAACTTAAGTTTATACAGTTAGAATCTAGTGGACATATGTCACACAGCATCTTAAACTTAGCATATAGGTCCAATTGGTCAAATTACAATACCTATAATCTATCTATCTATCTATCTATCTATCTATCTATCTATCTATCTATCTATCTATCTATCTATCTATCTATCTATCTATCTATCTATCTATCTATCTATCTATCAGGAGTGGCAGACTTTCTGTGATTTCCAAGAAATCATTGACATCAGTATAAAACGAGTCGTGCATGAGCAGGTTCCACAAGACAGCAGAATGGTCACAATAGCTCGAAAGGATGACAGATGCTTGGTAAAGGACATGATTTACACATGGAGCTTTGCCATTTGTTTTTCAGAAATTAAGGCCTGTTTTGCCTTGCTCCCTTTTCATAACAGGAAGTCAATTTCCAGACTCTCAAAGAGGCACTTTCATTTGTGTCTCTTATTGATGGCTACTTCAGACTGACCACAGATTCTAGCCACTTCTTCTGCCAAGACATTGCACCCCCAAGTCTTCTGGAGGGAATTAAAAATCACTGCCATGGCCCAATTACGTGAGTTATTTTTACATTTACCGAATCTGATAGTTCTTTTCAAAAGTACCCTTGGTGTTTATCCTCCTGAAATATAACCTGTAATCCAAATCTAAGTTAGTGAACCAAAAGAACAAGATGTAATAGAGAGAGAGAGAGAGAAAAAAAAAAAAAATCAATAAGCTGCAGATGCATTCAGAGCTCACAGAATTAACTTTTGAATTAACCACCTGTGTACTATTGTAAGGTCCTGTGACATTCACCTGTTACAGAGATTTCTGTCGTGTCTTGTTTGATCAGATCAGAGTTTGCTGTCAGCAAGCTGAAAAAGTCAGGCTGCAAAGGTGGTACCTTCCTTCTCCGCCACAGTCCCAAGAACTATGAGAAATTCTTCCTGACGGTTTGTGTTCAGGTAAAGGCAATGGCATTAAAAACTAATTAAATAGTTCTGTTACAACAATTAATTCAGGTGTGTTTTTGTATGATTCATTTTCCTGATTAAAACAGAGGAATTTACTGGCATCTATGCAGCTGATGTTTTTTTATTTTATTATTTTTTATTTTTCTCTGTCTGAACATTGTTTCCAATGTTGATGGATAGGAATTTTAACACTGAAAGGCACTCATTGTTTTACTAATATGTGTGGGGATAAAAATAAAGAATAAAAATACTGTCACTATCTTCTCATTAAATCTCTCTCTGCCTCTGCAGACACCTCTTGGACTTGATTATAAAGACTGTCTCATTATTAAAAATGACCATTACAGTCTCCCTGGTGTCCAGAAATTATTTTCCAGTTTGTGGGAGCTCACCAGCTATTACCAACATAACAAGCTGCTGGTGGCTGAAATACCTGTCAAGTTAGCTTCCTGCTGTCCACCTCGATCCAAAGGTATTTTGTTCTTTTGTTTTTTTTTCCAAACCACATTTATATTATGACATTGCAACAACTACTTGCAGAGCTAAAGAGTTTTTAAATGTTACCACAGTCTGATCATTTATTTATAACTAGAATTTGATCTGCAGTTTATTTCAAACCTGGGCAAATTCGGATGCCTTTGGCCCACCATGACTATCATGATGACCATATATTATTAAATAAAAAGTTATATAATCTGGACACAATACTCACCTGTATCCAGCTTTCCACAACAGCTCAAAGCCCATATTCTTGAATGAGAAAATTTGGCCTGCATTTATCTCATACATTAGTATTTAAACAGCAATTTCCCACAATAAACTACAAAAAACATGCAATTAAATTATTGAATTGCTTGAAAGCGCTAACTTTAAGAGCAATAACCCCCAACTCATCAAATATTAACGCTTGGTCAGGAGCCCTTCACTTCAGTTTTTAATCCATTTTACTGTCAAAATTTGACAAAGAGGAAATTGTTCTTGCAAGTTACGGAGCATTAGATGACATGCTGGCTGCACAAAAAGTAAACACAGGTAGGAATTTCTGAAAACGTTACTTTGCAGTGACTGCAGAATTACACAGGAGCTTTTTGAACTATTTTTAGAGCTCCTCTTTAGTGTCTCAGGTAAACGTTTTTTTTAGGTGAGCTCATCTGATTTTCAGGGGAGCTGACTTCACCTTAGCTCATGTCACAAGTTTTAGTTTATTTGTAAGTAACAATGTGTACCTTCAGATAATGGGAAGTAGGACACAAATATCAAACAAAAAAACACAAGACTCTTATTGATCCATAGTTCTTGTACTTGAGCTTTCTTATTCGTACACAAAGAAAAAAAATCCAATTGACAAGTTCAGTTAAAATCTTAGTGTTTGCAACAAACTGCTAAATGTGTCTTGCGATAATTTTATTTTTAGATATGTTGATGGCTATAGTTTGATGCTATACTTGGGTGCATTTTTGTCTGGGCAAAAACCTTTTTGGGACTTTTTTCATTTTTAATGTCAGTCATATCTAGAGAACTTATTTTTTCCTGAGGTAGTGCATAGTGTAGCGCATAGCTTTTCAAAACCTTGCATATTCCTCAAAAATTAAAAAGTGACACTCTTTTTGCTTTAAAATGGTGAGATTATACATATTTGTGTTTGGTGGTGGTTGAGGACCACTGTTTTAAATCATCTGTAGAAGTTATTTCCTTTTTTTTCCCCCAAAATTTCTTCTTCACCTTCACAGACTTGATAAGAAATGTGAATATGAATTGAGAGTACAAGGTTTGAGTTAGAATTTGAAAGTAACTGGTTTGGCTTTGAAAAAGTCCATGATTAGGTGTTAAAATTGTGTTTTTTTTAATGGTGGAGCTCTTAGCTGTTGTTGTAGCCACGGTGACTCATTGTGACATCTAATTTGTGTCTACCTCTTCACACTTAAAACCAACAAAAGGGTTCTTGATAAACTGTGATGAGTTGGGGTGAAAACATGTTTTCAACAACATTAGAGAATTTGTGACTAATGCTAACACATTATTTCTTTAATGCATTAATAGATGAACAGCAAAGTTATTACTTATGCCATGTTAAAAATTAGACTTTGGGATTATCTTCAGAAAATGATTTTGGTGTAGGTGCTTTGTTACAGTGGTGAACCGAATCCAATGTTTTTGTTATAAAACATATAGATTATTTCATTAATGTTAACTGGCTGAATTTCCCTGCAAAGAACAAAAGAAAACTTATTACCAAAATACATGTTCAGTATTCATGCAGTCACACATCAGTATATATCAGCTTGATTCTTTAACATCTGTCTTTATATTTGCAAACATTACCCAATGTATGTAAAAAAATCTTTTTCTTTTCTTCCCGAAGAGCTCACAAACCTGATTATCATTCGTAACAACAACTTGGTTGAAGCTCAGGGCTCTCCAACACCTGAAAGAAACAGATTTGGTCACATCCAGTTCCAAATGATCAAACATGAAGACCTGAAATGGGTATGTGTGCATATGTACATTAGCACTGTTCATTTATTTATCTATTTTTGATATTCTCTTCTCATTGAATGCTGCTACTACTGCAGTAATGTAGACTCAGAGAGGAACTTTGAACATTGGTTGAATGCAGGCTTAAGAGTGTTATTGATAATAAAAGACTCTTTCTAGTAGTTTGTTTGTGTCTTTTTCTGTAAGGATGAAAGCCTTGGGCAGGGCTCCTTTACAAGAATTTTTAAAGGATACAAAATTGACATCCGTGAAGGAGAGAAACACATGACAGAAGTTCTTCTAAAAGAGCTTGATGCTGTTCACAAGACCTGCTGGGAGGTGGGTTTTTATAGATGAAGGTATTTTTGGAAATTTGTTGATGATTCATATCAGCTAATACATGTCACCAATGCAACTGCCTGTTTGTGTGTTGCTTTTTTTTTTAAGTCATTCTTTGAGGCTGCCAGTTTGATGAGCCAGATTTCACACAAACACCTTCTTCATGTATATGGTGTTAGTGTTCATGGAGTAAAGAGTAAGTACAAGATCAGTTATATGGCTTTATATTTTCTTCCTATAAGGCTAGTTGGTCATAGGCTTAGTAACAATAATGTACTGTGTGTTTTTTAGATGTGTTGTGTAAATGTAAAACTTCCAATTGATGTAAGCATTACTTGAGCTAAGATTACATTCCAGTAATCCAGCCCAATAAACAATGCAATTAAGTCATCCATATCAAGTAAAGTGGATTTGCAAATATTGATGGCATCTTTGAACTAATTGAAAAAGGAAATGACAATCAATGAAATTAAATGAACTGAAATGGTATATCAGCCCTCTCTCACTGAGCACATGAATACTCACTGGACCCAGCACAGTCCCATTTCACGTGGATGAACATTTGAGACTCTGTTTGAAGTACAGCTGTGGAAACAGATCTTGCTGTGTTTTACAGACATCATGGTGCAAGAGTTTGTCAAGCATGGGGCCCTTGACCTATACTTGAAAAGAGGGAGATCTGTGTCAGTGAGCTGGAAACTGAACGTTGCCAAACAGCTCGCATGTGCACTTAACTTTCTGGTAAGAGAATTAACAAAAGACAGTCTGCAACTGAACAATGCAGAGAACTTAACTGCTATTTGGGTATGTTCGAAGTGTGGTTAATATACAACTAATAAATGACAACAGAAAATTCAATTCTCATGTTAAGTTAGAAACTGCATCATGACATTCATAATTAAAATTAGGCTTTCTGTAGAAACTGTTTACAGTTGATAACAAATATGGCATTTGGGCTGTTTAGTTTTGTTCTGTTCTGATTCATCTACCTGTAACTCTGTTGAAGGAAGAGCAAAATATTGCTCATGGAAATATCTGTGCCAAAAATCTGCTGCTGGCAAGAGAAGGTGACCCTTCCCAGGGCAGCTCCCCATTTATCAAGCTGAGTGACCCGGGCATCAGTGTGGCCATGCTGGGCAAAGATGGTAATCACGCTTGTTAAAAACCAAAAAAATGGAGAATACATGACAAAGGTTTTTTTTCTGAGCCATTTCATCTAAGAGAGAGTAAATCAATAACAACTAATAAAATGTGACTAAACACTAAAAAAAAGATTTGTTTTAAAGTACTATGACAAAATGATCTTTAAATTTAATGGTAAACGAACTTGTACTCATAGTGCTTTTCCAGTCAGCTTAACAACTGGAAGCACTTTACACTACCTGTCACTTTCACACACACACACACACACACACACACCCCAATAGGCACATCGGGGGCAACATGTCTTGCCTAAAGACACTTTGACATGTAGCCAGGGAAGGCCTGGAATCAATCCACTGTCCTTCTGGTTAGAAAAACAACTGCTCTTCCTCCTGAGCTACAGCCTGCCCATAATAAACAAAAGTCTATTTCTTCAGTTACCCTGGACAGGATTCCCTGGGTGGCTCCTGAGGTGCTTAAGACCCCAGACAACCTGACTCTTGAGGGTGATAAGTGGAGCTTTGGTGCCACTGTGTGGGAAATCTTCAACAATGGAAACTCTCCATTGCAAGGATGGAACCTGGACCAGGTAAAGCAAGTTTTGTTGAGCATTCACTCATTGGGATGGGCTAATTGAGTTTATGTGCCATGATATAAATTCATAGACAGAAAGGTAAGGTTAGGACTAATCCAAATTGCTTTGTGCTGCTTTGTGCTGCAATGACTTCTGGTTTACAGTTTTTAATATAAGTTTAAAGGTCAAAAGGCCAACCAGCTGCACACACCAGCATGAATGTACTATAGCACAAACCACTGATACCAATGTGAGGGCATGACCTTTGGAGTCTAGAAACCTGTTGTCTAAAATTTATTTGAAGGCTCTAACTAAAACCCACACTTGTATCTAAAATTGGTTGCCAAGCTTAGTTGAAAAAACATTTGTAGATGTTGCTTTTGAACTGAGGCTTAATTCATATTGAAACAGGTCGTTTGCTCAACTCAACTCAACTTTATTTATCAAGCCCTTTAAAACAACCGCAGCTGAAACAAAGTGCTGTAGATAAATGGACAAAGCAACACATAAAAAAATACAAAAATCAACCGGGAAATAAATAATATGATAAAATATAATAAAATAATTGTTCATTGTTTTTAAAGCAGTTTTAAAACAATAAGCAATTTTAAAAGAATAAAAAAATTAAAAACAAACAAAACCAATAAATAAAACAAACCACAGCACACTATACAGGAACAGTCTCATGCTGGGCTGAAAGCCAAAGAATAAAAATGGGTTTTAAGATGAGTTTTAAAAATAGACAATGAAGAAGCTTGCGGAATGATGATTGCCTTAACACACCCTTGTGCAAACACTTCCAGGCTGCCTGTGAACACCAGAAGTGCTTTAACTAGTTCAGGTGGCATTGTGCTGACTGTGCTCTCGCTTCACTGCACAGCAAGAACATTTTGAAACTTAAATTCTTCTCATTCATGTATTCACCGCATTCAAAACTGTAAAAATTCTATTTATTTTTTTCATGTTGATTTTGGAAAGCTAATAATAGTCAATAAATGAATGCATTCATCATTGTGTTCATTTCTAACAATTTAATTCCTTAATGTTCCTTTTTTTTAAACAAATAAAATCATGTCCTTTCATTCAATAGTTGTGCTTTGGGTGCGTGTGTGTTTTTTTAATAGAAGCAGAAGTTTTACAACAATTTGCAGCAGCTGCCTCCCTCCCAGTGGACAGAGCTAGCGGATCTCATCAGTCAGTGTATGGACTATGAAGCAGCATTCAGACCTTCTTGTCGTAGCATTATCCGTCAGCTCAACAGTCTCATCACATCAGGTAACAATGTTTACAATATGGTGATGGTAGCCAATCACGGTCATTTATTTAATTTCAGTGCAGTATTTTAGTGTTAAGCAACAAACTCAATGTCAAAAGATAACAGTATTTTTGCCTATCGGTTAATGCCTCTGCATCTCTTTAAGTTTAAAATTTAATACAATGACATCATTTTCACGTGTCATGGCAGACTATGTGTTACTTCATGCCACTGAACCTGTCACACCAAACCCTGTGTGCAAAGTTGTCTGTCCTACTCAGCAAGACCATGCACTGTTTGAAGAGAGGCATTTCCGCTACATCTCCCCTCTGGGAAAAGTAAGAGTCAAACAACACACAGTATGCACTCTATTCAAAAAGAGCTTTAGTTTCTTAATTGTAAAGACATCAGCAGTACTGTCCAGAAAGAGCAAACTGATATTGTAGACCAGATACAAACTATGCTTTTTGCTTTAAAAGTAAAGCTAAAAGTATTTTACGGTGAAGTGTTCCAAATATCCTTCATGCATGTGCTGCAATAGTTCAGATACGAAGAAGTTTATTTTCTCTTTTTGGTGAAGACTGACTACTGAGTTAATCTAAATTTTTCTAGGGAAACTTTGGCAGTGTTGAACTTTGCCGTTATGACCCGCTGGGTGATAACACTGGTGAGCTGGTGGCTGTGAAGAAGCTGCAGCCTAACAAGCAGTCAAACCTGGAGGACTTCCAGAAGGAGGTCAAAACGCTCAGTGTTTTACACTGTGACTACATCGTCACGTACAAAGGAGTCTGCTACAGCATGGGTAAAACAACCCAAAAAAAAACTGTATTTGCCATCAGAACAGATGAGTTTAAACATATTTCCTGAAATGATCAGCTTCATTAAAAGAACTAAAAAGTTTATTTTTTAATTAATCATTCCTATTTTATAGTTCAGCATTTGCACTATGTGGGTTAAAATTAACCAGAGAACATGCTCTTAATTAACCACAAAGTTTTCTAATGCCAGCCTGTCATTACTTTTTCTGCAAGATTAATTATACCTAACATCTGACTGACATAAAACATCAGCTCAGTCATTGTTTGGACTAAATGTTAAATGTTTCCTTGTTTGCAGGTCGACTCAGTATGAGCTTAGTGATGGAATATCTTCCCTATGGCAGCCTTATTGGCTATTTGGAGAGTACCCGACATAACATCAACACTAGACAAATGCTACTTTTTGCCTCTCAGATCTGTAAGGTGAGGATGTATATGTACATGTATATGTATATGAGTTTAAAATATACAGATCATATGATATTTTGTTGACAAGATCTCATATGAAAATCATCTTCACATAGTGTAATTTTCACTAGTATACAGTAAAATGTTTCTAAATTATAAACACAGTATGAAACAGAAATGTTTTCTGAGTTCACAAATACTTCTTATTAAAGGAGGCTTCAGATATATTAGATATAGATTCATGTAAAATCCCTCTGCCTGAAATCTATCATTGCATGACAACGTACTGGTAATGGTTCAGACTGCATTGTCCACATATCACAAGTGTTTGTCCATTTTAAAAAGTTCTAAATGGCTGAGAATTTAAATTTTAAGAATGCTATTCATAAACTGTATAGTTGTGTGTGCTGTTAATTGTGAAGGACTGGGGAACAATTTATAGTTACTGCATTATCCTGCATAACCTGTATTTGATGCATACTCTGTATTATGTAGTAATAACAGATCTTCTTGAATGATATCATTCTGTCTTCGAAACAATAAGATACATTAACAAGGCCAAATTCAGGCCAAAAGCCTATTTATTTATTTATTTTTACTATGAAAGGTACACATTTGTTTTTCTAGTTCAACTTTTAATTCATTAAGTCAGTTTTCAAAGTTCTCTTAATTGTGTCAATATTGTTTATTTTTGTCTGCTTCTGATTTTTCTCTCAGGGGATGCAGTACCTGCAGACCCTGCGTTATGTCCACCGAGACCTTGCAGCCAGAAATATCCTTGTTGCCAGTGACTCGCTGGTGAAAATTGCTGATTTTGGGCTGACCAAGGTTATCCCTTTTGACAAGGAGTACTACCGTGTCACACAGCCTGGCGAGAGTCCCATTTTCTGGTAAATTCTCATGCCAGTGTTTTTAAGCCTAACCCTGTAGCAGTTAAGCTGTGCTACAAGTGTACAACTTGGTAGCAGGTATGTTTGGTATGTGTGTGTGGGTGTGTGTGGGTGTGTGAACAAGTCCCTGGAGTACAAGCTCTGTTTTGTTGCAGCCAAATGGTGCAACTTTTTTCATATTACTCGGATATGGAGTGGCTTCTTGAAAATGAAAATAATCACACTTCACTTTGAGTATTACATTTGTAACTAACACTAACAGGGATGATTTGAAAAGCAGATTGATCTCATGTACTCAGATCAGAGGCCATTCTATATTTAGTTTACCTGGCAAATTCATTGCTGGATTATGAAGAAATATGCAACTGTATGCAAAGTTGGTAAAGTAAACCAGGGGTCTATTGAAACTCTAAAGGATTATAATCCTCAGTTGAGGGGAATCTAGGGATTTTTAATTTCGGAAAGAAAGGTAAGTCTTACCTTGAGCCTGTTGCCATGGTGTCTTTGGCAACACCATGGTGTTTCACTTAGCTGAAACACTTTTCTGGAACAGGCCCCAGCTCACATCTTTTGAGAAGACTGTAATGCCACTGTGCTGTTATAATAAAAGCAACACACTGGTTATTTAATGCAGGTATGCTCCAGAGTCCATCAGTGAGTTCAAATTCTCCCACAAATCAGATGTCTGGAGTTTTGGGGTCGTTCTTCATGAGCTCTTCTCCTACTGTGACATGAACTGCAATCCAAAAAGAGTAAGAACATTAACAACTGTTAGAAGAATGGACAACTTTTTCAGCTTCAATTCAAAATTTTAAGAAGGGCTGTTTTGTTAGCTGTGTATGCAGGAGATTGGACACAATGTGCAAGGTGCATCCATTTCAATGCATCTTGCAAATATTCTGAAGAATAACTGGAGACTGCCAGCTCCACCAAACTGCCCTCCCCAGGTACGTTGACACTTTTATTCAGAACCCCTCTGTGAAAAAATTCTCTGCTTACATCAGTGACAAAGTTACAGTTTTCCCAATAACTAAGACTACACATGACAGATTTTCTTTTTTCATTGCTGTTATTCCTAAATCTGTTTTAATATTTTCTCATGGAAATTGTAGGTGTACAGTTTAATGAAGCACTGCTGGGCATACAACTCTGATGAGCGTCCGAGTTTCTCCAGCCTGGGAAACCAGATTGAAAAAATCATGCAGGATGAAAGAGAGAACCCAAAAGGATGAGGAGGAACCTTCTTGAATGTCGAGGCTTTAATTGTTTGACAACAGAGGAACTTTGTTTTGTTTACTTTATCAGTTATAAAATGCATCTCCAGTTAGGGAAATTTGTTCATACAAATATGTTTCTGGCTAACACGGTCATTTTTAGAAGTTCTTTTGCATTTATTTGCATTTTTTTTTTATTTTTGCATGGTATGTGTATATTTTGTGCTGCAAGGCAGAAACGCAAATTGCACTCATACAGGCCTAGCTTTACTTCTGTAAATATATGTATATGACCATTAAATGCAATAGTCTTCTAGTTAATTTTTTTCTAATCTAAAAGTTTGTTTTTGAGGTCAGCAGGGCAAACACCCTCACAAATGCCCCTTATTTTTACCCCATCAAGTGCTTTAATTGGTAAATGATTACAGAAATTTTAAATAATTTTTAAACTTGATCATTTTTAAAGTGCATATTTTGCATATATTTGAAACAGTGATTATGCTTTTTTTTTTAACCACATACTTGATTACCCTTATGTTGGTCTTTCCTTGCTTTCCCTGCCCTGTCTTCAGCTGGTGCAAAACAGTGCTGCGCATATTTTATTGGGTATGAGGGAGCACATATCTCTTGTTCTAGCTTCACAGCACTAGCTGTCTGTTCCTTTTAGAGTTCACTTTAAAATTCTTTTAAGTCATTGAACGGTCTTTTTCTCTACTGAGACCCCACTTTTTCTCCTTGGCCTTTGACCAAGCTTGAGAGTTGATTTCATTAATATATATTTTTTTTTTAATCATGATCCTATTTTAGTCTTTAAATTGTTTTGTTGTGCTGTATTGCTAAATCTATTATTTTATGGCTTTTTTGTTTTATGCATTTTTAGTCTTTAGCACTTTGGTCAGTGCCTGTTTTTTTTTTTTAAGTGCTTTATAAATAAAGTTGGCTCGACTGTTATTTGTGTATGTATGCACCCAGTATGTACACAGAAGGGTAACCAAGTCATTCACTGAATCAGATCAGAAACCACAGTATACCCCATGAGTAAACATCCTATACATTTTGCCACTTCTACTGTTATTTATTGGACATCATTGTACATCTAAGTATAGCAGAAAACACTGCACTGATATTGCATTCAAGTTATTGAATGGACATTTTATCAGATGCTGCAATAAAAAAAAAAAAAAAGGATTTTATTAGAGCAGTATGATCTCAGTTGACATGGAGACATCTGGCAGAAAAGACAAAACTATGCGAATGATTGCAGTTTTATTGGGAAAATCAGCTACACTTACACCTCACTGTTTTTACAAAGACAAAATAAGAAAATATGGAACAGTGGAGCATGTGCAGCACACGTGACACGGGTGGAGAGCGAGCGAGGTGAAAAGGGAAACATCAAGTGGTGGTGGAAAGAATTTTTATTCTTTCAACTTAATAAAATCGTAAGGTCAATAGTTAAATTTTCTCTAGAGGAATGCAAGTGTAACAAAAGGAAATCAATTAAAATCAGGGAGGCTAAAGTCCTTGAAAAGAATAAATAAACAAAAAGCTCAGAGGTCCAGATGAAGCAACACAGTCCGTGTAGTTCCTGCAGCTGTCACTCCTGCCGTGGACTTCTGGAAAAGGAGATTTCTGCCAGTACTCTGCGTCAGTACACTCAACCACAACAGGCTTCCTTTGACAGGTGTCGCTAAGGATCCAATCGATACTTACGCACGTGTCTTACACGTAGCAACCCCTTTCTTTTGCTGTGTAGAGGCTTCTCCACTGTACCCCAGTCCCTCATCCACCTCTGGGTCTGCTACGCACTGCCTCCAGCCTCTTTTACTCACTGTTGTTAGTCCCGCCTGTCCTGTCACAAGGTCCTTTATTTTATTTCCAGGTGCTGCCTTTTGGCTGGCTCACTCTGGCTGCTGATAGGCCCATCAATTTGTCACAGGTGGGAGTCATTTTCCCCAATCAGTCTGCAGGCCCAAGGTGAGTGAACTTGCATAGAATTAAAACCAAATAAAAACCAAGTAAAAGAAAACCTATGCAATAAATAAAACCAAACTAGATAAAAACCACGCAATAAATACGAATAAATCTATAACACCAAATAAAGGGAAAACCTCTAAACCATGAAAAAACCCACTATGTTCACTTCAACCCTGTGACACACATACCATTTGATTTAAGGTGAGTTTAAACATACAGTGATCCGACCATTTTATCTTCATGTGACAGTTTTTGAGCGCTTTGATTTTTTTTCTTGCGTGGTGTAAATTTGGTAAATAAAAAAAAAAGAGGAAAGCTCTGTTTCATTGAATGTAACAAAGGGACAAATAAGGTTGCACCATATCTACACATAAACACACTCGCATACAAAAAGTAAATAAATAAATAAAAATGCAACAACAAAAAAGCACCTTTCAAACCCACTTATGTTCCCCAAACAAAGGAGACTCAGACCATATTGATGTCTTTATACGAATGATCTGGTGTTGTGGAATCAGAAAAGTGATGTCAGAATAGTTTGTTTTACAGTGACGGCACTCCCTTTCTTAACTCGTTTCATATCTATTAAAACCACCTGACTTGGATGCATATCAGAGGCTGTTCAGCTTCCACTTACATTTCACCTTTGTAGTTTGATATTACTGATATATATAGCGTTTTCTCCATGTTAAGGGAGTGGCCCACAAAGTCAAGTTAATCCTGCATAAAGAATGAACTAAGCTTCTGTATAGCTCAGTGAAATAACCGCAGGGGGAAATCTATCTGGTCTTAAAATGGAAAACTGACTAAGTCAGAGGGACAGATAACAGATCATTTACAGCTGACTGGCAAATATATAGTTTTTTCTTTATTATCATGAATATTATCAGTATCTATGATAACAGCAGTGTGGAAACATCAGGTCAGAGCTTTGAACAAGGTCTTGATAACACAACTGCCAAATAAAGTTCAATAATAATAATAATAATAATGGATTAGATTTATATAGCGCTTTTCAAGGCACCCAAAGCACTTTACATTGTGTGAATCCACTATTCATCCACTCCTCACTCATACCTGGTGATGGTAAGCTACATGTGTAGCCACAGCTGCCCTGGGGCACGCTGACGGAAACGTGGCTGCCATTCTGCGCCTACGGCCTCTCCGACCATCACCGAACATTCATCCACACATTCATACACCAGCGATGCCAACACTGGAGGCAAGGAGGGTTAAGTGTCTTGCCCAAGGACACAACGACAGATGACTGCGGGAGCGGGAATTGAACCGCCGACCTTCCGATCATTGGACGACCTGCTCTACCGCCTGAGCCACTGCCGCCCCAAGAATGAAAGAAGAGAAAGGATAGACAGGGTGAGAATATGCAGGTAAAAAACATAAAGCCCAGACACCAGAAAACAAGGGCATCTTTTTAAGATGAAAACAAAAGAATCAGTGGTGGTGGAAATTTAACATGTTAATAAAATTAAAAAGTTACTGTAACATGTTGTAAACTCATAATCAGAGAACAGCTGGAACTGTTAAAGTTCTTAAAATGACACTATAACTTTGGTCTATTAAAGTTTGGCCAGGGATATTTTATTTTATTTTATTTATTTTTTACTGTTTTGAATTGAAATGCAATTAAATGCATTTTTCCAGATATGAATAGAGCTCAAGTTTACAGTAATAAAGACAATGTCTATTACTTGATTCAGTTGTCCACTAAAACCTATTTAGTTCTGTATATATATGTATATATAGGTTTTGTAAATAATCAGAGTGGCTGGAGTTCTCCAAAGTGTAGAAAATCTGGTGGCTGAATCCACAAAACAAAACAAAACAAACAAAAATCAGGCAGTCTGACTTAAGCTGAACAGAGAGGGACAAAAACAGACAGGATCACTGGAAAGTCAAGACAGGGAATAAAACTCAACTGATTGTTAGATGGGCAGACAATACTGCCAGAGCCAATGCATACACATATTTAGTGTTAACTGACCTTCCCTTGGGTAAACATCAGAAGGAGTCAGTAAATGCAGCATGTAATGTACATCTATGTTGTTCTAAATCTTCTCTACCATATTCTAGATCATAATGCTGAATTCATATATCATCATCTCACCAACCATCTCCATGGTTATAATTATTGTCATAAAACCAGCAAATGTGACGACTGAAGTTAAACAGCCAACTTTGATGAAGAAACTGATTAAACTGATGATTTGGATAAACATGTTTTTCTTTTTATCACTGAAGTTTGTACAGCAGTGATAAAAGTCCTCTAGCAGCATCATCCAAAGTAAGTTTTTCTTTACTTTTTTACATTAGATGATCACTTTAGTTGTAATAATCAGTTAAATTTTTCATAAAATGTAGACCTAAAAAAAAAGGTCTAATTTGTGCCCCCCTTTTCCTGGTCAGTGCCCCTGCCTGGCCCCCACCAAAAAGTTTCTAGACCCACCCCTGCATATCTGAGGCATAAACCCTGGCTACCACCAAACAGCTACTGTGTTAGAGAAGGTCCTGCCAAAAACAATACTTTGGGGTAAATATGTGATGATGTGAACAATGAACTGCTGGTTTCCACCTTTTCAGCTGAACGATAAACAAACGCTACATAAGAGAAAAGCTGATCATAACACAGAGAGCCACGATTCACAGAACAACATGAGAGGAGATAGATGAAGCGCCTGCTGCGCAAACAGAGACAAAGAGAGTCGTTAGAGCAGGCTGGAGGCTGAAGGCAAAATGGAGGTTAAGTATAAAAAAAAATAAAAAAAATAAAAAATACGGGAAAAGTGCAGGTGTGGAACCCCCTCACCAGGAAAAGAGTGTGTGTTTAAAGACCCTCATTCTTCACAGGGCAACATGCTCCATTATGTTCGGCTCATCTTTTCCATCTTGCCTTTCCATGTCCCGCCATTATAACAGGGAAATGACAGATGTATGGGGCCTGTCATGCCGTGCCTAAACGGTTTATTATTAACAAACCAATGGCTGTCAGGCCAAGTAAAACTCAAAAGAATTAACCCTAAGGAACAATAAGGCTTCATTACATAAAACCATGAGTTAAATTTATAAATCATGCATCTCCACAAATGCCAAAGGTACACATTTGTCCTGTGGTAATATTCACTTCTTATGTATAGCTAAAATTGTAAGTCAGATCTGTCATATTGGTGTGGAAATAATCATTATGGCTAGAAATAATTTATCCTTCTCAGAGTTCATTGTATACTTTCCCATAGATCTTTTATGTTTTCATGTCTATATTCTTCAGCACTGACAGCTTGGTGATCTGGTTGTTTTGTTTCCTTTGGTGGATCGTGTAATCTTTCAGGTTGCTGGAATCCAAATAGCTTCTTTTGTTCTTTGCATTTGGCTGCATTCTCCCTTCACCTTATCACTGTTAGCTAAACGAGTCTGACTGGTGTTCCTGGTGTTCAACCGACTCTAGTCCCACACAGCTGGGTGTGGCTTATCAGATTACTTTGTGCTCTTAGCATAAAGCAGTGATCTTTGGAAAATCCCAAGCAGGCTGATTTAACAAAGGATCCTACTCAAAAACCTTATTGATGGTATAAGAAGTTGTCCTATCCCTTAAAAAGGACTTTAGAAATCTTTAGAGAAACATTTAAATTATGGAAGTAATCACTTGATTCTTCAATATAGTCAATTTGCTGACAATTGGAAAGGATACACTTTTCATTTCACAATCATTAAGCCTACTATGTTCAGTTTAAAGCTTTAGAAAAAGTTTTATACTCCTTACCAAGATCCTTCTGGTTAAAAAAGCAGCAGGGTACTTATGTACAGACCCAGCCTGTTCTAACATTTCCTTTTTAAAGGAATTACATAAAAGCAAACATAAAAAAAAATATTTATCTCAGTAAGACACTGCAATTATGAATCAAGAGTGCCATCAAAAGGTGTCAGTCCCTTTACAGACAGTAAAAATAATACACAATGTATAGGAGGACACACATATACCTTTTACTATAGTTTTTTTCTTCAATTTTCCATAAACAAATCTTCGCCAAACAGCATTAAATGTATATTCAATTATCATTTTCACAACAATACAACTGTGAAACACTTTGGTCAGCTGTGTTGTTTTAAAAGTGCTAAACAAATTAAGTGGAGTTGGAGGTCTGCTTAGTTTGACAGTTCCTTGCCAAGTTTTATCCTGACTTGCAAATCTTGGGCCATTTGGGTGTTCCTTTGATAATACCAAATCCATTCAGCCACTGCAGACTCCAACCAAGTTTAGGGCACATATTTTTTTATTAAAGAGAATAAGACAAAAAAGGGCCATGTAAATAGTCCACATACAGACTACACTGATTTAACAAGAATTTGTATAATATATTCTTTACCCTGATAAATGAGTAGCAGGTCCTCCAGGCTTAACCCGCACTACCTTTCCCCTTTTGATATTATTATTATTATTATTATTATTATTAATAATAATAATCATAATAATTTTAAAAATCAATAAATAACATCAACTTCAAAGTTCATGCAGACACCAGGGACACCATTACCTACATTACCTATACAGTACATCATTTGCAGTATAATATTTAACGTTATATTCTTCATTTTTTTATATATTAGTCTTTAAACAAATCTTAACCAAACAGGTTACTTCATTATCAAATGTCCCACATTCAGTGATCATTTGCTAAACAGCATCCACAACAGATGTTCAAATAATGCCTCCATCATACATTCAACGAGAAAACTTCTCCTACTGTAAAGAAGTAAAAAAAAAAAAAAAAAGACAGGCAAACAAATAAACTCCACTACAAAGATTTTTTTCTTTTAGTCGTGCAGATGACACCTTTTCAGATGAGGTAATGTTCTGGGACTCAAACAAAGACATTAAAAAAAAAACTAACTAAGCTGCTTCTGACAGAACATGTATAACTACTAGTTCATCAAATAGTTGTTTTTTTCCTGCCCCTATTTTAATTTACTGCTGTAATCCTTCCATACATCTTTGGCACCTAACTACTCCGCCATACTTTGAGCTGTTCAAACCGTTCAAACATAAATGCATTCGTTTTTAGTTTGTTTTGTTATTTAATTAAGGACTGACATGATTGGACATAATTATACTTATTATAATGAAACGAAAAGATGTAAAATCAAAATGAAATTTAAATATTCTGAAATAAATATATTTGTATGAAAACACAGTAACATTTTCAAGGATTTGTTTTTTTTTTTAAATATAATTTCTACTGTATATATCTATACTCTTGCTCATTTGTATCTTCCAGAGACAAAGAACATATTCACACACCTGATTTTCAAACCTGACTATTCAAATGTGTGTCCTCAATGCAGCAAAAACATTTTCACACCAAGCCTGGTTGGTTAATTTTAACCCATAAAGGCCTGACCCATGAAAAAAAGGTAAGTAAAGTCCATTTTTTATATGAGGTCTTTATTTGGCCCTTTAACAAAATGTAACAAAAAAATTACATTTTTTTTTCTTTTTTTGGGTGGGGGGGTATCTACCAATTATTACCATGTGATAGTTTAAAAATATTATAATGTGGTTTTCTGCTTATGGGTATCTATTAAGGGACAGAAGACAAGTATCAGATTGTGTTCAACCGGATTTTAAACTAAGTTTATACCATAAATTGAAGCAAAATGTCTCAGAAACTGTATGTGACAAATATGTCACGTCGGGTTCTTATGGGTTAAACTCTAAACATGTATGGCAGAAAAGGATTTAACACAATTTAAAAAAAAATCCTGATTATTTTGTATTGTTGTTATTCTGAAGCTGTGAATATCATAATAGTTCTCTCCAAGGTTCTGTTTTGATCAACCTCACATGTGTCTTAACTTTAAAATTTTGATTTAGATTATAGATATGACTGGAATTTCTTGCAACACCCAACAATGTTTTTAGAAACTAATTCACAGAAGAAAAAAAAGTAACTTAAAAAAACATAAAAAAACACCCATTGTGTGCTATGATACATAACTCATAGAAAACTCCTAGCTCTAGTTTCTCAAGCTTTTACTTACTGGTTGTTCGACGCCATTATTTCAGTATCATTGTGGAAGGACATTTCAGATGTCGATCATGCACTTGTTTCCACAGTGCATAAATCTGAGGTGGAAGGTATTTGTGCACAAGTAGTAGCTGCCTCAGAAAGCAATGTTCATGATCATCTTGTTCTTTGGAATGTAGATTTAGTCCCAGTGTCTTCACACCAATATGGGAAGAAGGTGAAAGTCCTGCTTTGGCCAGACACATCCCCATGTAAGCATCATCAATGGGATGAAGGGGTATGTCCTGAGACATTTTGTATATAACCAGTGCTGTGTAGCCAGACAGTATGTAGCCCCCACCCCCACAGTAAGGGAGGTACTGGTTTTCCTTCTGTATTTGTGTTGGAATATAATATTTACTTGGAGGCCACCTAACAACCTTCTCATTTGTGAACAAAAAGCCAGTGAAAAGGTGCTGGCTTCCATCATTTTCTGTGAGGCTTTGGAGATAATCAACAATATTGCTAGTGTGTGCAAACACATCATCGTCTCCATTAAACAGGAAGCGAACATTTGGACAGTTACTTTCCAGCCACTGTAGGAAGAGCATCTGCTTCAAAGTGAGGTTGTAAAATGTGTCACTGAAGTCCCACTGAAGGATGTCATTGAACTCCTGGTGCTCCAAATCAAGTAGTTTATTCAACTTTTCCTTTTCTAAACCTTCACCAGATGTTCCGGAAATAAAGATCCTTCGTATCCACACACCATTGTGTGACCTCTCTTTCGCCCAAGTTTTACGCAGCACCTCTCGTCGTTCGTAGTTCTCTGGGGAGCTTTTAATGACCAGCAAAAGGAAGACGTCGTCAGAATTATGCATTCCTCCACATTTGTCAGGAACATCCAGTAGCTTGGGGAAATAGCGACAGTGTTGATAGTACAGGAAGTCTTTTAAATGATCAGGAAGAGAGCTGAAGTCTTTCACTTTGGTAACATTCATGTTTTGTTCACATTTTGACACGAGCTCATCGGAGTTGATTGTGATTGTTAGGTTTCTTCGATTTATATTTCTAGGCTTAGGAAGCCGGAGAGGTACACGGGCCCTGGTGAAGTTGGAATCAGCATTATATTTAAACAAGAAAATCACCACGGCAATCACCAAAAGTAAGAAAGTTTGTGAAATGTTCTTCAAAGTCCTGCAATAAAAACACATGACAAATATAAATGCATATACCAAGAAAGTCATTCTTTGCTAAATTCTGTTAAAATTTTCTGTAACAACACACTGTTCTTGAAATGATTTTTAACTTTTAAGAAACAGGTAGTCTTTTTAAGAGGATATGTACAGTTACTGATCTGACATTAATTTCAGATTTAATAACAGGAAATAAAAGGATCACAACAAACATTTTGGAAGCCCATGTCAATTTATGTTTGGGTGTGAATCACTATCTTTAAAGTACATTGAATTGCAGGACTTAAAGTAAAAAAAATAGCATTTTTCACAGTTGTGGATTTCACATTTGTGAACGCAAAATAAATGCAATGAGATTAATCGGCTACTGTTTTCCATAAAGTAATTTTGGCATCACATCCTGAGCTCCAGACATGGGCTTCCCACCCCGATGTCTTGTATTCAGCAGAAGGTCTCCCATTGTTGCTTTTTTTAAATAATTAATTCTGATGTATAGAAAGTAGCTGAAAAAAATTATTCTCCAATGTTCAGGTGTGCAAATGGCTGCGGAGATGCTGTACAACTGCTGAGTCATCTAAAATCAGGCAAAATGGATATACTTATACTAAACTGTAAATGAAAACTAAGTTTACAAGACAGCTGCAGTAAACACATCTTAAAACTAACTTAGATTGTTTTAATTGTTCTAAAAGCTTCTGACTGCAACCACAAAGTAGCATATGTTGACCAATCTGGTAGACAATGCAATAAGACAAACCTGCCTGACTTGAAATTGTGCACTGACCTCCCTCCCCCTGTTGTTTCGTGTTCTCATGTAGCCGGTCTCATGATACACCAGGAAAGAACAAGAATCTATGTGTGCACAAGTGTTAAGTGTAAATGAAAGACCAGAGTTAACATGAAATAAAAACCTTTTCATTTGCAGTAGTCGCAGTTTATAACACTGGAAGTGAAGACAAATTTGTGTATCAAATAACTAAAGTCAACAGGCAACTGGACACATTATTATCTATCCCATCATTAAGGCTTCAGTTTTAGAGGAAACAACTTTTAAACATGTTTTTGGACAGTCTTTGTTCTATGTCCAAAATGAGAAAGAGAATGTGGCACGACAACTTATTCAGCAGCGAAACTGCGTGTAAACCAGGCGTTTTTTTTTTTTTTTTTACTTTGTTTGTTTGCTTTTCTGTTTCTGCCCTTTAATTTTTGCATAATTGTCTCCAACATTGCCACTAAATAAATAAATAAACTTAAAACAATGTCCAATAGTAACTTTAACATCGGAAACAAATTATATTTAGTTATTAAAAGGTTAAGACAGTTTAAGATTGCGTGTATAGCCTAATTGTGTTTGTGTTGCCTCTACTCAAGTGCTTAATATCATTTGGGATTTATTAATTCATTGCAATCCACATTTCGAAGCAGAAAGTCGCGAAAAGGCACAACGTGACAAGTTTTATTGATTTACTGTGAAACATAGCCTAAACGTATGACACGTTTTAATGTGGTCGTCTCTGAGGAAACTGCGGATAGCAGATTTAAAAATTGGAAAATATAGGATTTTATTATTATTATTATTATTATTTCATGCCAGGGTTAAGATATGAGGAGGTTCCGCTGTTACTGAACACCTTGGTTAGAATAGTCTCAAAACATGAACACGAACGTAAAACTCGCCATGAGAGGAAAATACTGTAATACATTACTTTTTAATGTGTCAACATGAATAATATATTGTTAGAACAATAAACGTTTCATAGCCTATTAGAAGATCCCGTTTTTCTTTACCTGGGGGTGGCAGCAGTACGTTTTCCAGAGAATGTAATCAGCTCGAGAGAAAAAAATTGCAGAACCTATAGGCAACAGATCACAATGCATATAAAAATACTAATATACTAGTCAATATACTATACCTGGTCATCTTGAGGTATAAACACGTGAGTCCACCTGACTTATCAGAAAGCTGTAACTTTTTACAAGACGTCAGGAACGAGCTTTCAGCCGAGTCTATTTCTTTACCCGTTTGGATGAGGCGGAGTCAGAGGAAAACCTAAGAAACACACCTGATACAAGAAGACAAAAAGATGGATGGGGAGCTGCCCAGCGAGGGTTCAGCATATTTCACCCCGAGTTTAGGTAGTCAGAATGTCGCTGCGCCAAAGCAGAGCGAGCATCCCGAAGTATTTGCCTTTAAAATGATGAGTTTAAACTTTGAGGTTAAAAACAGTGTAATGAAAACAAATAAACAACTGATTTTTGGTGTCGTATGTAGTCGCGGTTGTTAAAGTGACCCGGCGTCCAAGGAAACGGTGCCTGAGCAGACAAAAGCGTGAGAAAACCACCAACAACATAAGGCGCCTTTAAGTGGATATTCTGCAAATGTGGAACCAGTTTTATCAAATGCCTGTGATTTCCCACCTGTATGGAGGACCTAGCAACATTTAAAATGGTTACAGAAATTAAAAAAAAAAAATCCAGTAGACTGGCCACTTAATATAACAACAAATTATAGAAAAAGCATTTTCCACTTTAATTTTTACAATGTGACAAAATGGCAATTTCACTTCTAGTTTCTGACTGTTTTATTTTAACTTTGTATTAATAAACTTTTGCCGCTTAATTTCCAGTTTTATTTATTTTATTAGTTTTTTTCTTTTACAATTTTTAATTTCATTTATTTATTTCTGTGTAAGTCTCCCAAATCATTTATTTATTTAGTTAGTTATTGTTCTTTAAAAATCATAGTAATATTTAAATATACCATTTATTTCCAATCTTGCATTTTCTTTATGTATGTATTTCCTTTTTACATTTCTCGAGCCAAGTGTTTCTCAATCCAGGTCTTCAGGACCCATGGCCTGCATGTTTTAGACACGTTCCCATCACACCTGATCCAGATTAATGAGCTTCCTCATCAAGTTCATGCCTTGTTAAATGTTATTTATTTCATTCGGGTGTGTTAACATAGGGTTGCCTTTAAAATATGCAGGAAGATGGCTCCTGAGGACCAGGGTTGAGAAAAACTGCTCTAGCCACTTCTGCCTTGTGGTCAACTCCTTGCTGATTGGTTAGTCAACACTGATGCAGGTAACATGCCTAAAGTGCAGGAACGACAATGTCTGGCTGTCCTGCTTGTGGTCTTTGTAGGAAGACTGTCACAGTCTGTCCTGCCACTCCTCCAGCACTCCTCTGATCCTCCACACCTGTCCCTGATCCCAGCTCTCCAATCCACCCAACCTGTCACACCTGTACCTCATTGTCTCACCAGTCCTTATAAGCTCCAGTTCACCTCCCAGTCTCCGTTGGACCTCGTTCAAGCAAGCTGAACCTTTCCACTTCCCCATCCCGGTCCCGACTCACCAAGCTGTCAACTTCATGATCAGAAGGCTCCTGCTTCAGTTAGTTTCTCAGTTTGGAATAAAACCTATTAAACCAGTCCTGTCTCAGAGGGGTCCTTCACACCAAAGACGGAGATGTTTTGAGTGGAAAGGAGCAGATAGAACTGCAGCCGAAATGGCTGACCTTTGACAGGAGAAATTGTAGGTGCTTAGTCACTCTCTTAGCTGAAAATCACATAGTTTAGTAACTATTAACAGTTACTAATAACTTAACTATTTACAAAACAAAACCAAATATTTAGAACAGCTCCACTGAGTGAAGCATTCTTTATTCACTTCATCAGGACATGTCAGAAGCTGAAGTTTTTCTGTTCTGTGTTTTTTTAGCACACTATTTGTCATTTGTGGAAAATTTGTCTGGAATTTGACAGCTGAGTGTAGCAGTCAGACAGCTAAGACAGCTTTTTACCAGCTCAGAAACATCAACAGAATTAAAAGTTTAGTTCCCAGAAAGACCAGGAGAAATGCATCCATGCATTCATCTCCAGTTGAGTGGATTACCCTAATGGTCTTTTAACAGGACTTCCTAAAATGAGCATTAAACATCTGTGCTCATCCAAAACGCTGCTGCTAGAGTTTTAACCAGGACTAAGAGATCTGAACACATCACACCAATTTTGAAATCTTTACTATGGCTTCCAGTCAGTCACAGAATAGATTTTAAAACCCTTCTGATCGTTTACAAATCCCAGAACGGTTTATGCCTAGAATACATCTGTGATATGTTCAGAGAATATAAACCTAGCAGAGCTCTTAGAGGAGATGATTGTTGGAGCCATCCTGGACCTGTCACTGTAAACAAGAAGATATAAATAGGGGACATCAAATTGTTTCTTAGAGTTTTAATCCATATCCTCTACCCAGAGTGTAAGTGAGGTGTTCTGGCAACAGCATCAAATCCAGAGATTTCAAGAAACTGAGCAAACAAATAAGGAAGTCAAATGCAAATTATGTAGAATAAGAATGTCTAATTACAGTTGGGGATTCACAAAACTGTCTCAAAAATGTTGCTTTTCAGGAAAGGAAAAAATGGAAAAATGACTGGTTTTCTTGTAGCTTAACACGTGTGAGAGTGAAGGGCACACACGAATGATGATATCACTGTAAAGGTATGACCAGTGGACTTTAAGGCTGAAAATATACTTGATGTAAATTACACATATGTGTGATTATCATGGCCGCCTTGCATATTTTGCATTAAAAGCACCATTCACGCACATCCTCAGAAATTAAGGTTACTCATTCACAAGCTGCAATATTTGAGTAACTGCCAGGGGGAGTGTAGGGACTGATTTGATGGAATGTCAACGAGAAAACAGGCAAACAAAAAAACTCCACTACAAAGATGTTTCTCTTTTAGTCGTGCAGATGACACCTTTTCAGATGAGGTAATGTTCTGGGACTCAAACAAAGGCATTAAAAAAAAAACTAACACAAAGGGAAAGCTGCTTCTGACAGAACATGTATAACTACTAGTTCATCAAATAGTTGTTTTTTTCCTGCCCCTATTTTAATTTACTGCTGTAATCCTTCCATACATCTTTGGCACCTAACTACTCCGCCATACTTTGAGCTGTTCAAACCGTTCAAACATAAATGCATTCGTTTTTAGTTTGTTTTGTTATTTAATTAAGGACTGACATGATTGGACATAATTATACTTATTATAATGAAACGAAAAGATGTAAAAACAAAATGAAATTTAAATATTCTGAAACAAATATATTTGTATGAAAACACAGTAACATTTTCAAGGATTTGTTTTTTTTTTTTTAAATATAATTTCTACTGTATATATCTATACTCTTGCTCATTTGTATCTTCCAGAGACAAAGAACATATTCACGTACCTGATTTATAAACCTGACTATTAAAATGTGTGTCATCAATGCAGCAAAAACATTTTCACACCAAGCCTGGTCGGTTAATTTTAACCCATAAAGGCCTGACCCATAAAAAATATTTTAAATTTTTAAATATGAGGTCTTTATTTGGGTCTTTAACAAAATTTAACAAAAAAATTTACATTTTTTTGGAGGGGGGGTCTACCAATGATTACCATGTGATAGTTTAAAAATATTATAATGTGGTTTTCTGCTTATGGGTATCTATTAAGGGACAGAAGACAAGTATCAGATTGTGTTCAACCGGATTTTAAACTAAGTTTATACCATAAATTGAAGCAAAATGTCTCAGAAACTGTATGTGACAAATATGTCACGTCGGGTTCTTATGGGTTAAACTCTAAACATGTATGGCAGAAAAGGATTTAACACAATTTAAAAAAAATCCTGATTATTTTGTTTTGTTGTTATTCTGAAGCTGTGAATATCATAATAGTTCTCTCCAAGGTTCTGTTTTGATCAACCTCACATGTGTCTTAACTTTAAAATTTTGATTTAGATTATAGATATGACTGGAATTTCTTGCAACACCCAACAATGTTTTTAGAAACTAATTCACAGAAGAAAAAAAAGTAACTTAAAAAAAACATAAAAAAACACCCATTGTGTGCTATGATACATAACTCATAGAAAACTCCTAGCTCTAGTTTCTCAAGCTTTTACTTACTGGCTGTTCGACGCCATTATTTCAGTATCATTGTGGAAGGACATTTCAGATGTCGATCATGCACTTGTTTCCACAGTGCATAAATCTGAGGTGGAAGGTATTTGTGCACAAGTAGTAGCTGCCTCAGAAAGCAATGTTCATGATCATCTTGTTCTTTGGAATGTAGATTTAGTCCCAGTGTCTTCACACCAATATGGGAAGAAGGTGAAAGTCCTGCTTTGGCCAGACACATCCCCATGTAAGCATCATCAATGGGATGAAGGGGTATGTCCTGAGACATTTTGTATATAACCAGTGCTGTGTAGCCAGACAGTATGTAGCCCCCACCCCCACAGTAAGGGAGGTACTGGTTTTCCTTCTGTATTTGTGTTGGAATATAATATTTACTTGGAGGCCACCTAACAACCTTCTCATTTGTGAACAAAAAGCCAGTGAAAAGGTGCTGGCGTCCATCATTTTCTGTGAGGCTTTGGAGATAATCAACTATATTGCTAGTGTGTGCAAACACATCATCGTCTCCATTAAACAGGAAGCGAACATTTGGACAGTTACTTTCCAGCCACTGTAGGAAGAGCATCTGCTTCAAAGTGAGGTTGTAAAATGTGTCACTGAAGTCCCACTGAAGGATGTCACTGAACTCCTGGTGCTCCAAATCAAGTAGTTTATTCATCTTTTCCTTTTCTAAACCTTCACCAGATGTTCCGGAAATAAAGATCCTTCGTATCCACACACCATTGTGTGACCTCTCTTTCGCCCAAGTTTTACGCAGCACCTCTCGTCGTTCGTAGTTCTCTGGGGAGCTTTTAATGACCAGCAAAAGGAAGACGTCGTCAGAATTATTCATTCCTCCACATTTGTCAGGAACATCCAGTAGCTTGGGGAAATAGCGACAGTGTTGATAGTACAGGAAGTCTTTTAAATGATCAGGAAGAGAGCTGAAGTCTTTCACTTTGGTAACATTCATGTTTTGTTCACATTTTGACACGAGCTCATCGGAGTTGATTGTGATTGTTAGGTTTCTTCGATTTACATTTCTAGGCTTAGGAAGCCGGAGAGGTACACGGGCCCTGGTGAAGTTGGAATCAGCATTATATTTAAACAAGAAAATCACCACGGCAATCACCAAAAGTAAGAAAGTTTGTGAAATGTTCTTCAAAGTCCTGCAATAAAAACACATGACAAATATAAATGCATATACCAAGAAAGTCATTCTTTGCTAAATTCTGTTAAAATTTTCTGTAACAACACACTGTTCTTGAAATGATTTTTAACTATTAAGAAACAGGTTGTCTTTTTAAGAGGATATGTACAGTTACTGATCTGACATTAATTTCAGATTTAATAACAGGAAATAAAAGGATCACAACAAACATTTTGGAAGCCCATGTCAATTTATGTTTGGGTGTGAATCACTATCTTTAAAGTACATTGAATTGCAGGACTTAAAGTAAAAAAAATAGCATTTTACACAGTTGTGGATTTCACATTTGTGAACGCAAAATAAATGCAATGAGATTAATCGGCTACTGTTTTCCATAAAGTAATTTTGGCATCACATCCTGAGCTCCAGACATGGGCTTCCCACCCCGATGTCTTGTATTCAGCAGAAGGTCTCCCACTGTTGCTTTTTTTATAATTAATTTTGATGTATAGAAAGTAGCTGAAAAAAAATTCGTTACAAATTACTCTCCAATGTTCAGGTGTGCAAATGGCTGCGGAGATGCTGTACAACTGCTGAGTCATCTAAAATCAGGCAAAATGGATATACTTATACTAAACTGTAAATGAAAACTAAGTTTACAAGACAGCTGCAGTAAACACATCTTAAAACTAACTTAGATTGTTTTAATTGTTCTAAAAGCTTCTGACTGCAACCACAAAGTAGCATATGTTGACCAATCTGGTAGACAATGTAATAAGACAAAGCTGTCTGACTTGAAATTGTGCTCTGACCTCCCTCCCCCTGTTGTTTCATGTTCTCATGTAGCCGGTCTCATGATACACCAGGAAAGAACAAGAATCTATGTGTGCACAAGTGTTAAGTGTAAATGAACGACCAGAGTTAACATGAGTCTGTTTATCAAAACACTGTCCTCATGTAAATGTCAATGCAAAGCAGCTACTGTCGCTCTCACTTTGGTAAAACCTTTAAACCATGTTGCATTCGTCCAAACAAACCAGCGTTCAGACCAGTCACTGATAGCCCTGCATTAGCTATAACCAACATGGGTGGAATCTACGTGCAGAAATAAAAACCTTTTCATTTGCAATAGTCGCAGTTTATAACACTGAAAATGAAGACAAATTTGTGTACCAAATAACTAAAGTCAACAGGTAAATGGACACATTATTATCTATCCCATCATTAAGGCTTTAGTTTTAGAGGAAACAACTTTTAAACATGTTTTTGGACAGTCTTTGTTTTATGTCCAAAATGAGAAAGACAATGTGGCATGACAACTTATTCAGCAGCTTTTTTTTTTTTTTTTTCTGTTTCTGCCCTTTAATGTTTGCATAGTTGTCTCCAACATTGCCAATAAATAAATAAATAAATAAATAAACGTGATGAACTAAAAACAATGTCCAATAGTAACTTTAACATCGGAAACAAATTATATTTAGTTATTAAAAGGTTAAGACAGTTTAAGATTGCGTGTATAGCCTAATTGTGTTTGTGTTGTCTTGTGTTGCCTCTACTCAAGTGCTTAATATCATTTGGGATTTATTAATTCATTGCAATCCGCATTTCGAAGCAGAAAGTCGCGAAAAGGCACATGAGGAGGTTCTACTGTTACTGAACACCTTGGTTAGAATAGTCTCAAAACATGAAACGTTGTATGACATACCGAAAGTGAAAGTGAAAACTCGTCATGAGAGGAAAATACTGTAATACATTACTTTTTAACATGAATAATATATTGTTAGAATAATAAACGTTTCATAGCCTATTAGAAGATCCCGTTTTTCTTTACCTGGGGGTGGCAGCAGTACGTTTTCCAGAGAATGTAATCAGCTCGAGAGAAAAAAATTGCAGAATCACAATGCATATAAAAATACTAATATACTAGTCAATATACTATACCTGGTCATCTTGAGGTATAAACATGTGAGTCCACCTGACATATCAGAAAGCTGTAACTTTTTACAAAACGTCAGGAACGAGCTTTCAGCCGAGTCTATTTCTTTACCCGTTTGAATGAGGCGGAGTCAGAGGAAAACCTAACAAACACACCTGATACAAGAAGACAAAAAGATGGATGGGGAGCTGCCCAGCGAGGATTCAGCATATTTCACCCCGAGTTTAGGTAGTCAGAATGTCGCTGCGCCAAAGCAGAGCGAGCATCCCGAAGTATTTGCCTTTAAAATGATGAGTTTAAACTTTGAGGTTAAAAACAGTGTAATGAAAACAAATAAACAACTGATTTTTGGTGTCGTATGTAGTCGCGGTTGTTAAAGTGACCCGGCGTCCAAGGAAACGGTGCCTGAGCAGACAAAAGCGTGAGAAAACCACCACCAACATAAGGCGCCTTTAAGTGGATATTCTGCAAATGTGGAACCAGTTTTATCAAATGCCTGTGATTTCCCAGCTGTATGGAGGACCTAGCAACATTTAAAATGGTTACAGAAATTAAAAAAAAAAAATCCAGTAGACTGGCCACTTAATATAACAACAAATTATAAAAAAAGCATTTTCCACTTTAATTTTTACAATGTGACAAAATGGCAATTTCACTTCTAGTTTCTGACTGTTTTACTTTAACTTTGTATTAATAAACTTTTGCCGCTTAATTTCCAGTTTTATTTATTTTATTAGTTTTTTTCTTTTACAATTTTTAATTTCATTTATTTATTTCTGTGTAAGTCTCCCAAATCATTTATTTATTTAGTTAGTTATTGTGCTTTAAAAATCATAGTAATATTTAAATATACCATTTATTTCCAATCTTGCATTTTCTTTAGTTATGTATTTCCTTTTTACATTTCTCGAGCCAAGTGTTTCTCAATCCAGGTCTTCAGGACCCATGGCCTGCATGTTTTAGACACGTTCCCATCACACCTGATCCAGATTAATGAGCTTCCTCATCAAGTTCATGCCTTGTTAAATGTTATTTATTTCATTCGGGTGTGTTAACATAGGGTTGCCTTTAAAATATGCAGGAAGGTGGCTCCTGAGGACCAGGGTTGAGAAACACTGCTCTAGCCACTTCTGCCTTGTGGTCAACTCCTTGCTGATTGGTTAGTCAACACTGATGCAGGTAACATGCCTAAAGTGCAGGAACGACAATGTCTGGCTGTCCTGCTTGTGGCCTCTGTAGGAAGACGGAGATGTTTTGAGTGGAAAGGAGGAGGTAGAACTGCAGCAGAAATGGCTGACCTTTGACAGGAGAAATTGTAGGTGCTTAGTCACTCTCTTAGCTGAAAATCACACAGTCTAGTAATTACTAACAGTTACTAATAACTCTTAACTATTTACAAAACAAAACCAAATATTTAGAACAGCTCCACTGAGTGAAGCATTCTTTATTCACTTCATCAGGACATGTCAGAAGCTGAAGTTTTTCTGTTCTGTGTTTTTTTAGCACACTATTTGTCATTTGTGGAAAATTTGTCCGGAATTTGACAGCTGAGTGTAGCAGTCAGACAGCTAAGACAGTTTTTTACCAGCTCAGAAACATCAACAGAATTAAAAGTTTAGTTCCCAGAAAGACCAGGAGAAATGCATCCATGCATTCATCTCCAGTCGACTGGATCACTGTAATGGTCTTTTAACAGGACTTCCAAAAAAGAGCATTAAACATCTGTGCTCATCCAAAACGCTGCTGCTAGAGTTTTAACCAGGACTAAGAGATCTGAACACATCACACCAATTTTGAAATCTTTACTATGGCTTCCAGTCAGTCACAGAATAGATTTTAAAACCCTTCTGATCGTTTACAAATCCCAAAATGGTTTATGCCTAGAATACATCTGTGATATGTTCAGAGAATATAAACCTAGCAGAGCTCTTAGAGGAGATGATTGATGGAGCCATCCTGGACCTGTCACTGTAAACAAGAAGATATAAATAGGGGACATCAAATTGTTTCTTAGAGTTTTAATCCATATCCTCTACCCAGAGTGTAAGTTAGGTGTTCTGGCAACAGCATCAAAGCCAGAGATTTCAAGAAACTGAGCAAACAAATAAGGAAGTCAAATGCAAATTGACAAAGTCAAATGCAAATTATGTAGAATAAGAATGTCTAATTACAGTTGGGGATTCACAAAACTGTCTCAAAAATGTTGCTTTTCAGGAAAGGAAAAAATTGAAAAATGACTGGTTTTCTTGTAGCTTAACACGTGTGAGAGTGAAGGGCACACACGAATGATGATATCACTGTAAAGGTATGACCAATGGACTTTAAGGCTGAAAATATACTTGATGTAAATTACACATATGTGTGATTATCATGGCCGCCTTGCATATTTTGCATTAAAAGCACCATTCACGCACATCCTCAGAAATTAAGGTTACTCATTCACAAGCTGCAATATTTGAGTAACTGCCAGGGGGAGTGTAGGGACTGATTTGATGGAATGTCAACGAGAAAACAGGCAAACAAAAAAACTCCACTACAAAGATGGTTCTCTTTTAGTCTGCAGATGACACCTTTTCAGATGAGGTAATGTTCTGGGACTCAAACAAAGGCATTAAAAAAAAACTAACACAAAGGGAAAGCTGCTTCTGACAGAACATGTATAACTACTAGTTCATCAAATAGTTGTTTTTTTCCTGCCTCTATTTTAATTTACTGCTGTAATCCTTCCATACATCTTTGGCACCTACCTACTCCGCCATACTTTGAGCTGTTCAAACCGTTCAAACATAAATGCATTCGTTTTTAGTTTGTTTTGTTATTTAATTAAGGACTGACATGATTGGACATAATTATACTTATTATAATGAAACGAAAAGATGTAAAATCAAAATGAAATTTAAATATTCTGAAATAAATATATTTGTATGAAAACACAGTAACATTTTCAAGGATTTGGTTTTTTTTTTAAATATAATTTCTACTGTATATATCTATACTCTTGCTCATTTGTATCTTCCAGAGACAAAGAACATATTCACGTACCTGATTTATAAACCTGACTATTAAAATGTGTGTCATCAATGCAGCAAAAACATTTTCACACCAAGCCTGGTTGGTTAGTTTTAACCCATAAAGGCCCGACCCATGAAAAAAAGGTAAGTAAAGTCCATTTTTTTAAATATGAGGTCTTTATTTGGCCCTTTAACAAAATGTAACAAAAAAATTACATTTTTTTTTCTTTTTTTGGGTGGGGGGGTATCTACCAATTATTACCATGTGATAGTTTAAAAATATGATAATATGGTTTTCTGCTTATTGGTATCTATTAAGGGACAGAAGACAAGTATCAGATTGTGTTCAACCGGATTTTAAACTAAGTTTATACCATAAATTGAAGCAAAATGTCTCAGAAACTGTATGTGACAAATATGTCACGTCGGGTTCTTATGGGTTAAACTCTAAACATGTATGGCAGAAAAGGATTTAACACAATTTAAAAAAAAATCCTGATTATTTTGTATTGTTGTTATTCTGAAGCTGTGAATATCATAATAGTTCTCTCCAAGGTTCTGTTTTGATCAACCTCACATGTGTCTTAACTTTAAAATTTTGCTTTAGATTATAGATATGACTGGAATTTCTTGCAACACCCAACAATGTTTTTAGAAACTAATTCACAGAAGAAAAAAAAGTAACTTAAAAAAACATTAAAAAAAACACCCATTGTGTGCTATGATACATAACTCATAGAAAACTCCTAGCTCTAGTTTCTCAAGCTTTTACTTACTGGCTGTTCGACGCCATTATTTCAGTATCATAGTGGAAGGACATTTCAGATGTCGATCATGCACTCGTTTCCACATTGAATCAATCTGAGGTGGAAGGTATCTGTGTACAACTAGTAGCTGCCTCAGAAAGCAATGTTCATGATCATCTTGTTCTTTGGAACGTACATTTAGTCCCAGTGTCTTCACACCAATATGGGAAGAAGGTGAAAGTCCTGCTTTGGCCAGACACATCCCCATGTAAGCATCATCAATGGGATGAAGGGGTATGTCCTGAGACATTTTGTATATAACCAGTGCTGTGTAGCCAGACAGTATGTAGCCCCCACCCCCACAGTAAGGGAGGTACTGGTCTTCCTTCTGTATTTGTGTTGGAATATAATATTTACTTGGAGGCCACCTAACAACCTTCTCATTTGTGAACAAAAAGCCAGTGAAAAGGTGCTGGCTTCCATCATTTTCTGTGAGGCTTTGGAGATAATCAACTATATTGCTAGTGTGTGCAAACACATCATCGTCTCCATTAAACAGGAAGCGAACATTTGGACAGTTACTTTCCAGCCACTGTAGGAAGAGCATCTGCTTCAAAGTGAGGTTGTAAAATGTGTCACTGAAGTCCCACTGAAGGATGTCACTGAACTCCTGGTGCTCCAAATCAAGTAGTTTATTCATCTTTTCCATTTCTAAACCTTCACCAGATGTTCCGGAAATAAAAATCCTTCGTATCCACACACCATTGTGTGACCTCTCTTTCGCCCAAGTTTTACGCAGCACCTCTCGTCGTTCGTAGTTCTCTGGGGAGCTTTTAATGACCAGCAAAAGGAAGACGTCGTCAGAATTATTCATTCCTCCACATTTGTCAGGAACATCCAGTAGCTTGGGGAAATAGCGACAGTGTTGATAGTACAGGAAGTCTTTTAAATGATCAGGAAGAGAGCTGAAGTCTGTCATGTTGGTAACATTCATGTTTTGTTCACATTTTGACACGAGCTCATCGGAGTTGATTGTGATTGTTAGGTTTCTTCGATTTACATTTCTAGGCTTAGGAAGCCGGAGAGGTACACGGGCCCTGGTGAAGTTGGAATCAGCATTATATTTAAACAAGAAAATCACCACGGCAGTTGCTCCCAAAAGGAAGAAAGTTTGTGAAACGTTCTTCAAAGTCCTGCAATAAAAACACATGACAAATATAAATGCATATACCAAGAAAGTCATTCTTTGCTAAATTCTGTTAAAATTTTCTGTAACAACACATTGTTCTTGAAATGATTTTTAACTATTAAGAAACAGGTTGTCTTTTTAAGAGGATATGTACAGTTACTGATCTGACATTAATTTCAGATTTAATAACAGGAAATAAAAGGATCACAACAAACATTTTGGAAGCCCATGTCAATTAATGTTTGGGTGTGAATCACTATCTTTAAAGTACATTGAATTGCAGAACTTAAAGTAAAAAAAAAATAGCATTTTTCACAGTTGTGGATTTCACATTTGTGAACGCAAAATAAATGCAATGAGATTAATCGGCTACTGTTTTCCATAAAGTAATTTTGGCATCACATCCTGAGCTCCAGACATGGGCTTCCCACCCCGATGTCTTGTATTCAGCAGAAGGTCTCCCATTGTTGCTTTTTTTAAATAATTAATTCTGATGTATAAAAAGTAGCTGAAAAAAAATCCGTTACAAATTACTCTCCAATGTTCAGGTGTGCAAATGGCTGCGGAGATGCTGTACAACTGCTGAGTCATCTAAAATCAGGCAAAATGGATATACTTATACTAAACTGTAAATGAAAACTAAATTTACAAGACAGCTGCAGTAAACACATCTTAAAACTAACTTAGATTGTTTTAATTGTTCTAAAAGCTTCTGACTGCAACCACAAAGTAGCATATGTTGACCAATCTGGTAGACAATGTAATAAGACAAACCTGCCTGACTTGAAATTGTGCACTGACCTCCCTCCCCCTGTTGTTTCGTGTTCTCATGTAGCCGGTCTCACGATACACCAGGAAAGAACAAGAATCTATGTGTGCACAAGTGTTAAGTGTAAATGAACGACCAGAGTTAACATGAGTCTGTTTATCAAAACATTGTCCTCATGTAAATGTCAATGCAAAGCAGCTACTGTCGCTCTCACTTTGGTAAAACCTTTAAACCATGTTGCATTCGTCCAAACAAACCAGTAGAGATGTGACACTCATGAACGAATCGCTTCTTTTGAACGACTCTTTTAAATGAACGATGGGAACCGATTCACAGCTGTGAGCCGTTCATTTGTGAGCCATTCTTTTTATATACAAATTTTTGACACTGCTTTCATCAAACCAAATCAAATCAAACTTTATTCATGAAGTGCTTTTCATGCCATAGGCAACACAAAGTTCTTTACATGATTAAAACCATTTATGCATATCTCAGTTCATATCTCATTGTTCAATAAAACAAGCCTTTACATACATCAAAGTAGAATAAGAATAAGAATAAAAACACTCAATGAAAGCTTTCACACAGTCACACGCACACACGTTTACACACACACACACGCCAAGCCCAACCCCCCTCCCCCCTTTCCAGCTAAAAAAGACTTAATGAATAAATGAACAAATAATTAAATAAGAAGTAGTAAAGCTGAGTCAAATGAAAATAAAATAAATAACATTTGTGACATAATAGAAGTCTGATGTCCAACATGCTCCATTCATGTAAAGCATCTATGGGCAGAGAGTTTTGTTTGGAAACAAATACTGTGGGTTCGATCCAAAATATTTACTAGAATTTGCACTGAATGCTCAAGTTTATCCTTTTTATCTCTATTTTTCCTTTAATTTCTTAATCTTGTAGAGTAGATTTTATATAGGTACATATTTTGATTTTTTGTCATTCTTACATATTGTGAAATTTTGTAAGATATTGTGAGAACGAGCCAGTCTTTTGAATGGCTCTTTAAAAGGAACGGCTCCTCAAGATCCGACTCCCTTCAAAGAGCCATAAATCCCATCTCTACAAACCAGCGTTCAGACCAGTCACTGATAGCCCTGCATTAGCTATAACCAACATGGGTGGAATCTACGTGCAGAAATAAAAACCTTTTCATTTGCAGTAGTCGCAGTTTATAACACTGAAAATGAAGACAAATTTGTGTACCAAATAACTAAAGTCAACAGGTAACTGGACACATTATTATCTATCCCATCATTAAGGCTTCAGTTTTAGAGGAAACAACTTTTAAACATGTTTTTGGACAGTCTTTGTTTTATGTCCAAAATGAGAAAGACAATGTGGCATGACAACTTATTCAGCAGCTTTTTTTTTCTGTTTCTGCCCTTTAATGTTTGCATAGTTGTCTCCAACATTGCCAATAAATAAATAAACGTGATGAACTAAAAACAATGTCCAATAGTAACTTTAACATCGGAAACAAATTATATTTAGTTTTTAAAAGGTTAAGACAGTTTAAGATTGCGTGTATAGCCTAATTGTGTTTGTGTTGTCTTGTGTTGCCTCTACTCAAGTGCTTAATATCATTTGGGATTTATTAATTCATTGCAATCCACATTTCGAAGCAGAAAGTCGCGAAGAGGCACAACGTGACAAGTTTTATTGATTTACTGTGAAACACAGCCTAAACGTATGACACGTTTTAATGTGGTCGTCTCTGAGGAAACTGCGGATAGCAGATTTAAAAATTGGATAATTTAGGATTTTATTATTATTATTATTATTTCATGCCAGGGTTAAGATATGAGGAGGTTCTACTGTTACGGAACACCTTGGTTAGAATAGTCTCAAAACATGTTGTATGACATACCGAACGTGAAAACTCGTCATGAGAGGAAAATACTGTAATACATTACTTTTTAATGTGTCAACATGAATAATATATTGTTAGAACAATAAACGTTTCATAGCCTATTAGAAGATCCAGTTTTTCTTTACCTGGGGTGGCAGCAGTACGTTTTCCAGAGAATGTAATCAGCTCGAGAGAAAAAAAATGCAGAACCTATAGGCAACAGATCACAATGCATATAAAAAATACTAATATATTAGTCAATATACTATACCTGGTCATCTTGAGGTATAAACATGTGAGTCCACCTCACTTATCAGAAAGCTGTAACTTTTTACAAGACGTCAGGAACGAGCTTTCAGCCGAGTCTATTTCTTTACCCGTTTGAATGAGGCGGAGTCAGAGGAAAACCTAAGAAACACACCTGATACAAGAAGAAAAAAGATGGATGGGGAGCTGCCCAGCGAGGATTCAGCATATTTCACCCCGAGTTTAGGTAGTCAGAATGTCGCTGCGCCAAAGCAGAGCGAGCATCCCGAAGTATTTGCCTTTAAAATGATGAGTTTAAACTTTGAGGTTAAAAACAGTGTAATGAAAACAAATAAACAACTGATTTTTGGTGTCGTATGTAGTCGCGGTTGTTAAAGTGACCCGGGGTCCAAGGAAACGGTGCCTGAGCAGACAAAAGCGTGAGAAAACCACCAACGCAAGACGCCTTTAAGTGGATATTCTGCAAATGTGGAACCAGTTTTATCAAATGCCTGTGATTTCCCAGCTGTATGGAGGACCTAGCAACATTTAAAATGGTTACAGAAATTAAAAAAAAATATCCAGTAGACTAGCTACTTAATATAACAACAAATTATAGAAAAAACATTTTCCACTTAAATTTTTACAATGTGACAAACTGACAATTTCAATTCTAGTTTCTGACTGTTTTACTTTAACTTTGTATTAATAAACTTTTGCCGCTTAATTTCCAGTTTTATTTATTTTATTAGTGTTTTTTTTTTTTTTCTTTTTTTCCCGACTCACCAAGCTGTCAACTTTATGATCAGAAGGCTCCTGCTTCAGTCAGTTTCTCAGTTTGGAATAAAACCTGTTAAACCAGTCCTGTCTCAGAGGGGTCCTTCATAACAAAGACGGAGATGTTTTGAGTGGAAAGGAGCAGATAGAACCGCAGCAGAAATGACTGACCTTTGACAGGAGAAATTGTAGGTGCTTAGTCACTCTCTTAGCTGAAAATCACATAGTTTAGTAATTACGAACAGTTACTAATAACTCTTAACTATTTACAAAACAAAACCAAATATTTAGAACAGCTCCACTGAGTGAAGCATTCTTTATTCACTTCATCAGGACATGTCAGAAGCTGAAGTTTTTCTGTTCTGTGTTTTTTAAGCACACTATTTGTCATTTGTGGAAAATTTGTCTGGAATTTGACAGCTGAGTGTAGCAGTCAGACAGCTAAGACAGCTTTTTACCAGCTCAGATACATCAACAGAATTAAAAGTTTAGTTCCCAGAAAGACCAGGAGAAATGCATCCATGCATTCATCTCCAGTCGACTGGATCACTGTAATGGTCTTTTAACAGGACTTCCTAAAAAGAGCATTAAACATCTGTGCTCATCCAAAACGCTGCTGCTAGAGTTTTAACCAGGACTAAGAGATCTGAACACATCACACCAGTTTTAAAATCTTTACTATGGCTTCCAGTCAGTCACACAATAGATTTTAAAACCCTTCTGATCGTTTACAAATCCCAGAACGGTTTATGCCTAGTCAAATGCAAATTGACAAAGTCAAATGCACATTATGTAGAATAATAATGTCTAACTACAGTTGGGGATTCACAAAACTGTCTCAAAAATGTTGCTTTTCAGGAAAGGAAAAAATTGAAAAATGACTGGTTTTCTTGTAGCTTAACACATGTGAGAGTGAAGGGCACGCACGAATGATGATATCACTGTAAAGGTATGACCAATGGACTTTAAGGCTGAAAATATACTTGATGTAAATTACACATATGTGTGATTATCATGGCTGCCTTGCATATTTTGCATTTAAAGAGTACCATTCATGCACATCCTCAGAAATTAAGGTTACTCATTCACAAGCTGCAATATTTGAGTAACTGCCAGGGGGAGTGTAGGGACTGATTTGATGGACTCTAAGTCACCATGCTTCCCGTTTATACCCAACACATTCTGCAACTCTATCCAGACTGCTTTTTTAATACGTACTCCAGCAGCATACTACATAGATAATAACATGCAAATAATAATATGAACAATAATGTTTGTCATCTGACATGTTAAGAGTAGAAAAACCTGTAAATCTTCTGATACTTTTGCCAAAGTTCATAAAAACATGATACAGTGCATTTTTAAGTGTGTGTGTGTGTGTGTGTGAATGTGACAGGTAGTGTAAAACGCTTTGAGTGGTCAAGCTGACTGGAAAAGCTCTTTATAAGGACAGTTTCATTTACCAAAATAAGAGTAGATACAAAAAAAAAGTAAAATGTTGACACAGAATGACCACAAATCTGTGTGTGATAAATAAAATGGAACAAATATCTGTCTCTTTAACAGTTACATCAGAAATAAACATTGCAAAAGATGTCTAACCTACTGCAGGGTTATTCTATGACACTTTATTACTTGAGGACAATTTTCATTTAGAAACTGTCAAAGTTGTGTGTGTGTGCATGCGTGTGTGTGCATGCCTTTTGTAAATATGTTGCAGTAACAAAAGTTTGACGCCAGAGGGCAACACAGTCCATTGTTTCCTTCTGAAACAAAAAAGGGACATCTCTGCACATGCTGCAGTGAAAGATTAGAAGAGATTAGAAAGATTAAATTTAATCCTGTCTTGGACAAGGATAATACTGTCAGGAATCACCATAAAATATAAGATTATGGCAACCTATGAAGAATTATTACAGTTGCCAAATATCAGGATAACAGTGGCATCAAACAAGTGATAACACCATACAAAGTATATCCATTGTGAAAAGTGTAAGTATAAGATGTATTCTGCATACATCCCTGTAATAAATAAAAGTTTTTACATAGATAAAAACTACTTTTTCCCTTTACGGGCTATTTGACTTAATACATACCAACAAATTAAATTAAAGCAATAGTGTTTTATTTCCAGCTTTAGCTGTAAAAAGGGAAACTAAGAGACAAGTATAGAAATTATTGTAATTGTGTCACAAAGTATTTTCAAAATGGTTGACTTTCATCATCCAGCCAGTAAATTGTTTATTCCGGCAAATATGACTCATCTTGGTGACTTCCTAAATTAAAACTTTATGGTAATTTGTTTATTGGTATCTTGTCTTCCGTTTGGTTTTCAGCTTGTGAAATGCAGCAACTTGTGTAGAGAGTGTAGAGAGAAGTGCTTTATTACTAAATCCTGTACATATTTACCTTGAAAATAATAAAATAACAGCTGAATTCTTTTACAGAAAGTGTTTTGTATCAGTGTCCATTTGTAGTGTTAATCACTATGCAGTTTCCTCATCTGCATAAAGCAACACTTTCCTTCAAAATCAATTTTACTGCTCGTCTTCTGTTACATTATTAGTAAAACAAAAGTGACATTGGTTTGAGTCGATAATTTTTTTTCAAGGTCTGTCTTTCTTTCTTAACATGGCTTATAGATTGTGCTTCTGTTGTAAACTTTATTTGCTCCCATAAATTCTTTGAAAGGGTAGACACAATACTTCACTGGATGCTGTGTTGGGGTTTTCCTTTACCACTGAAAAGATCCCACATTTATCCACCTTTATTGATGGATGCCAATGCATTTTATCTTTAGGACCGTTGACTGTTGATCTGCATCATATACTCCTGCTGTCTCTATTAGACTTTTGTTTTTGCAGCCAAAGAAAGACATGCACCGAGAGTTCCTTTGTAAATATTATAAGTTCCAAGTTACAGTTTCCAAATGCAAATGTCGCACATCTAATTAAATACAAAACTTTTATCTGCTTAACTGATGAGCATCACTCTATGTAGATGGCAACATTTGTACATAAAACTACTTTTTCAGCATCCTTGGAGCACCTTTTAATTTCAAAGCTATTCATTTATGAAATTACACAACATATAACATCTTCTTAGCTGCATGAAAATGAAATACATTTGGACATGTGTTCACAGGCGATACTTCAAATGAAAATTAACTTAGGAATAAAACTATTTTAAATTTGACTATTAACCGGAGACCATTTATAAATGTTTTTATTGAGACCTGACAGACGGTACATATCTTCAATATACAACAGTGAAAATGTACAGCAAGGCCCAAACAGTACCTTAATGCCTTTCCACAACACACATTTTATGTTATAAAAGTAGAATAATAAATAACCCTGAGAAATAATTTCCTGCACAGCTTCGACCCAGCCATTAAATACACAGTCCAACAAGAACATAATTTCAAACTTTAACTAAATAATAAGTCAACTTGATCAAGTTTTTGGTTCCTTCTTTGAACAGTTGAATATTTTAACATAAAGAACAAGAGTAACCTGACTGTCAGACTGTATTATAGATGTAATACCAAGCTGTAACACAACAATCATATTACAGTGGTACTTATGTTCTTAATGTAAGAAATGTGTACTCTCTTCCACACAGTCACTATTACATTTAGGCCACCCACATATGACACAATTGTGTGAGTTTCAGCAAATACTGCACCAGAGGCCACATAGCTGCGGTCGTGTACAATACCTTTTTGCAGTAAATGGTATGTACATAGCCTACACACCCACAGTGACCCACAGTGCTGTACAAATTAAGTAGCTGAGTTAACCTCTTCTGGTCATACTGTTCACAGAGTGGGTCATCCCTCTGAATGGAAATCCGCAACACAGTGCTATGTCTTAGAAGACATTACAGGTGTATGCAAGAAAGGAAAATCAGAATGATTTACAACGGAGAAAAAATAGTCAATTATTGAAAAGAAATGGTTTAATTATGGTTACCAGACTGTTCAAGTCCATTAATCAGACTGTTCAAAGCAAAACTCATTCATTGTCCATTTCTAAGCTGCATTTGATAATTTTACCACTTACGCATGCAAACATGTCCCTTACTTCCCACGGAGATTGTCATTCAGGCATGAAAGTTAAGTATATAGTGACAACAGCAGCCTATCTTCTCGTGTTTCAAGACTTCACTCTGTTTGCACACACAGGTTCAGAAATATGCTCCAGCTGGTGCCTTTTGTCAACTGAAACTTTCATATTTTAACCCTTGGTTTTATCTGTAGGTGCACAAATAAGCTGACATCAGCTTGCAAAATCTTTGTAGTCAACTCATCTTACTTGAAAATCATGTTGAAGAAGCTGCCATACAAAATAAAAAGCACATGAAAGGACACATTATGCTTCCTTACGTGTATTCTTTCACAGTTGTGGCTCTAGGAGGCTTTAAAAGTGTCACTCTACATACTTGTGACAATATCTACAAACTATTGTTGTGAATGTAAAGAAACCCAAAGCTTTTAAGCCCATCTACTGTTGATAAGATAAAATATTAGTGAAATGGTTCAAGGAGGTGTTTTCCTGTAAAGACCATGGCTTTTATGTCAAAAAGCATCTTTATACTCGTGCACTGTTTGGCTTCATTACCAGCTCGTAGTTCCAAAAGTTCATGCACTCTATTGAAGGAAGAAGCATATGTAATGTACAAAAATCACCCATCTTTATAGCTCATAGCTTTTAATCTGTTAGTAGTTAGTGTATTCTGGATGTAAATTTGTATGGCCTGAAGTTTGTTATATGGTTTTATCTCCCAGGTGTCATGAAGCCTGGGTTCATCAGTAATTTCAGAAAATAAGATTTAACAAACAGGCTATATATTACCTGCATGGCAAGAACAAATAAATTAAATAAATGTGCAAAATTTGGCACAAACTAAATATGTCATATTGTCATATGGTCATATTCTCAGCAGCTGAGAATGAAACAAGTAAATATTGAACTAACATTTGTTAACGAGCAGAATTACAATGCTTAATGTCTGCTTTGAACCTGAATAATTTTGTCTTTGTTACTGTCAAAGTGCTCAGTGTCTGTTCATTCAAATGTTGTGACAACAAAGCTTACATTTTCAAACCTTTTTTGCAAGAGAAATTGAAATATATAAAAAAAAAAAAAAAAATTCAGCCCTTTATCCCTGTAAAGACCTGCCAGTGAGTTATAGCGTGGCAATATTAGGCATTTGGTTAGAATGACCACATTTCAGATTTGGGTCCTGTACTCTGTGCCACATGACATACATCTGTGCAGGAAGGAATCTGTGTACCAGTAAAACGTCTTTATAATAGCATGGGTTATATACATCTGCGTTGGTGAAGGGAATGTACAATCCTGCTGTCTTTACACCCATATGGGATGCAGGACCAAGCCCTGCTTTGGCCAGACACATCCCCATGTAAACATCATCAATGGGAAGAATTGGTATGGATTCTGACATATTATATATAACCATTGCTGTATAGCTGGAAAGAAGGAAGCCTCCACCACCACAGTAAGGTGGGTATAATTCTGACTTCTGTATCTGAACTGGGATAAAATATTTGCTCTGTGGTTCTCTAATGGGCCCCACATTCTGAATTAGGTGGCCAGTGAAGAGATGCTTGCTTCCATCATTGTCTTCAAGACTTTGGAGATACAAAACCATGTTGTCTGTGTGTGCAAAGACATCATCGTCACCATTAAATAAGAAGTGAGCTTTTGGACAATTTCTTTCCATCCATTCAAGAAAGAGCATCTGCTTCAAGGTGAGATTATAAAATGTGTCACTGAAGTCCCACTGGAGGATGTCACTGAACTCACGTTGCTCCAGTTCGAGTAGTTTGTTCAGTCTTTCCCTTTCAAATCCATCACCTGCCATCCCTGAGATGAAGATCCTTCGGATCCACACACCGTTGTGAATCCTCTCTTTAGCCCAGGTTTTGCGCAGCACCTCTCGGCGATCATAATTATTAGGGGAGCTTTTAATGACAAGCAGAAGGAAGACTTCTCCGGATTTATCAGCTCCTCCACATTTGTTAGGGAGGTCCAGTAGCTGGGGGAAATGGCGACAGTGTTGATAGTAAAGAAAATCTTGAATATTTTGAGGGAGGCCTGAAAAGCCTTTGATAAGGGCAGCAGATGTGTTTTGCTGACATTTTGGCCAGGAGTATACGTAAGATTTTTTGGTGAGCTGCTTCCTTTTGTTGTGAACTTCTGTCTCACTGATGTTGAGTTGTCTGGTTTTGTGGTTAACAGATTCTTTACAGAGATGGAGGACGAACAGACCAAGAGCTCCTGCAATCAAGATATATCTTGCCTTGTTTTTTCTCATCCTTGAAACTCTGCAAACAAAACACAAACACAGGTGTCATAATACATCTAAGTCTGATATAAATAAAGGATCTGACAAATTACTAAGTACTCAATCAACTCCGAATTAAGAGCATTACAGTATTTTAAGGTTGTTTGTTTGTTCACTGATCAGTCTAAGCCCCCATCCTTATCTAAAGGTCATGGCTCTATTTTATTAGTTCAGCCTTATTTGTCTGTGCAATCACTGCATTTGTTGCACCATTCTGCTTGTCAGTCTTGCTTCAGTTTTTTTTTACTTGTAAATAAGACTTAACTTAAAATTCTACCACTCAAGACCAGGGTTTATTCCCAACTCAAGGTGATCCTATACTGGCTGAACTGGACTAAGAAACATCTGTCTGACATGCAAGGCTGAACCACATGAATGCAGCTCCTTTTATTACTAAATCACTTTCCAACCAACACAGGGATTATATGATCAGTAGTGTCTAACAAACAGTAGTGTGGCCTTGTAATAAATGATTTCAAATAATATGTTTACAGGAGATAATTTCTTCATTTGATTGTTAAGATTAGTCCAATAAAAATAAGGCACTGTTGTCATTTCTAATTTTAAAAGGTAAATTATGGAATTGATTTCAAGGGATTTCCAGTTCTTAAAGATTTCTCCCATCAAAATACTTTGCAAAAAACATACAGAAAGTATAACTCATTTCATGTTTAGATTAGGCGTATATTGGAATATATATTCTTGTTTAGGTGTGCCTCTGTTATAGAAAATGTACTCACATTTGAATTGAGCCAAATAACTCGAGTTCTAGAAGTGTGAAACGCTGTGATAGATCACAATGTCAAATGTGATGTATTGTCTTTTATATACAACGACCTAAAGTTTAGGAAAAAACTACAGCAACGTACTGACAAACAGATCTTCAACAATGTGCAAAACAGTATTACAAAACCACTTCCTGTAACTTAGGCTTCAAAGAGAAAGCCTTTTTTAAAAAAGGACTTACAAAGATCACAAGTCAAGGTTATGTTACTGCTGTGCAGTATAAATCTATTACACCCAATACTAGAATATGTATGTTTGATTAATGACACAACTTCAAAAATCTTAATATGTTTGTCTAATAATACAGATACAAATTGTACTACCAGGTTCAGGCGATAAAGAATGAGAGATAAACCACTGTTAATCAAAATCTAATGCAAATGTGGGTTTTTTTAGATTTCACAAAGTTTACAGGAAACTGCCGTTCCACTTTGCGGTGGTTTGCGTCAACGGCTCTGTTTCTAAGTTACAGATATCAGAAATAAAGTATGAAGGCACACTTTACTTGATGTCCCCTTATGTATTCTTTGAATATTAAACTAACTACTTTTAAACAATATAAACAAAATAAATACAAGGACATTACAATATTTGAATCATTACACAATTAGCAAGGGATTATCGTTTCTAGTATATAGACTAAGACTGTTTATCTTTTTTTATCTTATTTGTTGTTCTTTGTTTAACAACCTTTCAGATATTAACTTTGCAAAAATACATTGATATAAATTTTCATGTGTTTTTTATTATATTGGACAGTGTTAGCAGCTATTCCTTAAAGGCAAACCATGGGGAATGCTATTGGTTACATAGCTGCATGGCTTCATTTTCAACACTGATATCAAGATAGAGAAAAACATATTTCTTTTTCTTTTGAGAGAATGCTTGTCTCAGTTGCCGCCTTGGAAATTTGACTTGTGGCATTTTTCCCCCTCTGACCAAGCCCCAGTTGTCATTGAATGTAGCCCAACAAAGAATATAGTCCACAGTCCATCTAGTGGTTCAGAGCCCCTCTCTGAGCCACAAATGAACCAAGCAATCGCTCCATCCTGTGATGGTCTGTCCTTTCATAAATCATTATGATGTTGTGGAATCAGAGAAAGTGTGACGTTAACACAAATGAGTTGGTGTGTAGTAAGATGTATAAAATGTGCATCCCCATTGACCTGTAAACAGCACACAATTTGACACAAGATGGCCTAAAAATGTTAATATAATAAAATTTTTGACTAGACTGATGGTTTATGCTTCTAAAAGCGATGGTTGTGCTAGTCGCCACCATCATATGTCATCACAACTGATTTGGTTAGGGGTTTTCTGATGTGAAAGCTGGCAAGCCATCATTTGAACTAAAATAGCTGTTTCTTCAAATTTTCTCTTCTGAAACTAGTTTACTTCAGTGTGCCATTGTTTTTCAGTTACTATTTTGCCATCTGCTGTGAAAAAGTTGCTGTGCAATTTTACAAATGTTCATAATTATCATGACCCGGCATTCCACGCAGTCTGAATTTGTCAACTTCAAATTATGCATTAATCATCAATAACATGAATGAATTATGTGCCTGTTTATTATATTGTACATTCGGATGTGTTTGTGACACCATCCCAAGATTTTGTTTACACTCTTTGATGTGTGTGTTTCTTAGAGTGGATGCAATGAAACCTAGATGGTTTTCTGTCTCAAGTAGGGATGTGAATCCCCACCAATGAGACCGATTCGATACGAATCTCGATATGATACAAGCGATACGATACATTAACAATAGATTGAAGCAATCCATTGATACACTGCAATACATTTCATCCCTGTTCACAATGCAATGTGATTCATTAATGATTTAATGACGATTTGACTTTATACAATGCAATTTGGTTTGAATCAATTCATGATGCAAATTCAAAACAATTTACCACAGAACAAAGAATTTACTTTACACATCTGGTTTCTAAATACTACCACAATTATTTGTCTTCTCTCTTTCCCTGTGAAGGATGTATCTGATACTTGACTGTTTTCTATAATGCAAACCAATAAATCCAACTTAAAAAGAAGATGCAATTCAATATGATAGAGGATTGTTTAATTTCTAATAAACACTAAATCATAAACAATTATTTTTTTTTTTTACATTTGTTTTTAATCTCATTCTCTATTTATACAATGCATGTTCGCTTTGGCCTGTTAATAATGATAGTAATAAATTTATGGACCATTCAAAGTCCTTTTTCAGGTCCTTTAACTAATAATGTTCCCTGTCTGTAATTTTACAAATTTTTACAAAACACTTATAAAAATTAGATATGCTGAACATTTCCTCTTCACCTGTTGTCTCGCTTCCCTCCATGTTTGCTAACTGATGCATTCAAGGCACTTCGGAAGCAGAGGAGATAAACTGTTTAAAGAACTTTCTGTCCTTATATGAGATAAATCTGATTCTTTTAGCTTCAAACAGTAGTAGCAGATTGTTTTTGGAGGAAACCATGTTTTTTACCTCTCTGCTGTGTACTAATATATATCCTTGCACAAGTGACTTGTGACGTTGCGGTGCACGCCCTGAAAATATATGGCTCCCCCTATAACCCCTGAGTAATTTGAGCCCCGGCTAACAATATATAAAAACAGTCAACATAAACACTTTACATTGCGAGCTATTTTCTCAGTATTTGTAGTTTAATCGTTCAGTGGAACTTATATACATTTTTTCAGTATCAATAAAAATTTTCAATACTCATGATTCAATAGCAATGTTACTGTTTTAAGTTCAATTTTTTTTTTCAAAGTCAAATCTTAATTTCAATATCAATTTGAGCTGTCAGTGTTCTATACCAATAACATCACCTCTTGTGTAATCACAATATCACAAGTGTGAGATTGGCCCACTTGCACAGCAACATGACAACAGGAGCGGGTAGACCAAGTGTAAGACCAGACATGAGGTGGATTGGCATCTGCCTTGAGAGTCCCACAGCACTGTCACATTGCAACAAATCAAGTGATGTCATATTTCCTCAAAATGGGTGGAATATTTGACATAGGGTATGTCACACACCCAGTCATTACTGTAAATTAAACAGCCAGTTAGTGAAATATGTACAGAAAAGAGATCCTCCCAGCACAAGAATTTACCAGTCTAGTCCGTTACAAAGCACGAGGATGCTGCTAAGGACAAAAAGTAACAGCAATTAAATAAATCGACACAGCAGAAGTTTGGGTTAACAAGCAGCAAGAAAGCTGGGAGTCCTGAAGTGTACTTCTGTTATGGAACCTCTGTTTTTGTTTGCTGGGTTTGTTAACAGAGAGCTTTTTAAAAGACTGTTAAAATATAATCTTCTGTGTCTTTTCATATTTGTAAAAGTTCCACTTGTTACCTGTTTCCTCTTCGAATTTTTAATGCATTTTAAATTAAGTAACCACAGTTCAATACGTGAGGTCGTGTTAAATGCTATTGTTTAAGATGTGCTAGCTAAATATTTAATAATAATAATAACAATAATAATAATAATAATAATAATAATACAGTCCTCCATAATATGCCTGTTTATTTCCCTGCCTAGCTCAAGGTTGTCCAAATGTGGTACTTGAGGGCCACTGTCCAGCAGCTTTCAGATAGTTCCCTGCTTACGCACGTCTGCAGATAACTTGAGGACAAGCTGTTGAGGAAATCCATTTAATTTAAATAAGTTGTGTGTGTAAGAATAGAGAAATAAACTTGCATTTATTTCACAAAATCTTCATAATAGCATAAAGAACATACCTGGGATGCTGAATAGGCTAATATTTATAATAATAATGTTTATATGGATTAATGGGGATCTTCTCCCAAGTATACCTTGGTAAATTCTGGCCCTAACAGATTTTATTATGACCTTAAGGCTATTAATCATAAACTTGATCCCTATGTTCTGGTAAATCATCACACAACTGGATTGTTTGTCCTATAAATTCTTGTGAAGCGATAACTTCTAGAATTACTGTTGTTTTCAGTTACTGTTAATGATTCACTTTTTTCTATTCAGAGCTTCAAACTTGGAAATAAATGTGTCCAAAAAAAGCATTTAAGGTCTTTTTTTTAAGAAATGGAGAGATTTTTAATTGTATGTAGTTTTGGTGTCACTTACCAATTCAGAACACACAGTTAAATTCAGGAACAATATAGAAAGCTCTGCAGGTTAGCATGTTTGTTACCATACCACTGTTTTTTACTTTGTAGCCTACGAGGATGAAAATGGACATTTTAAGATGCTACACATCTTTCTGCTTGCGGTTCAGCTTCAAGGGGAAGTCATCTCCCTGCATGGGCTCAATATAAAGTCATAAAGACTTTGCAGCTGTAAATTAATGTTTGCAAAAAAAAACAAAGCTTCTATTTGTAAATCAAGGTTGTCTTCCAGTAAATGATTTGCATGGCTGTAGAAAAAAATTGTATTTGTGGAAAATTATAGAAGTTCTTTTGCAAACATCCTGTCCACAGAAGTACAAAACTGTGAGCGAGTGTGACTTTTGTCCCTCTTTTTATGTCTATTTAATTGGATGGTGACTAATCGAACTGTCCAATCAGAGAGCAGATTGCTGCCTGTCCTTCTGCACCGCTGCAGGTTCTTAAAGGGGAGTAGATATATTTTAAGGAAGGATGGTGGTGGATTGAGTCTCATTAAACTGATATTTCTCAGCCCGAAACTCGAGCAGCTGGTGCTGCAGACTCTCTCTCTGCAAACCATCATTTTTACTTCCACTGGTTGTTATTGGTGGCTGCCCCTGACAGCATCTCATGGGGGAGTGGGGGAGAGCGAGAGGTGACAGTCCAAAAATGGTATTATCTACTGGGCTCCGGTACATCTGACCACCTACCTGGGGGGCCAACACCCTTGCACAAGCGGTGCTTGTTTTTGGAGGAGTTAGGGAAAACCATGGTGATCGTCCTAATGCAACAGCGGCTACCCCAGAATATAAGCGCTGTTGAAATAGTTACTGCTGCACACTGAGGCCAGCTGGAGGATGGACTGGGTGGAGGAGAAAGTGGTGGTTTGCAGAGAGAGAAAGAGAGTTTGAAGTACCTGCTGCTGGAGTCTCGGACTGAATATTGTTTTATGTTAGAGTGCAATGTCTGTTACTAATAGACAATCTTTAGACGTATGTACATCGTTGTGTTGTTTGAATGTCCCGGTCAGAATTAAATAGAAAGGATGGCGCCTCCTCTGTGCCGCAGCACACGAGTTCTGAGCAACATGTCTCCTGTGTGTGTTCTTTAAGTTACTATGTAAAGTTCCCTCCATATGTTTGAGGGATATCTACATCAGCAGAGATGTCAGAAAAGAGCCCCTGAACTGTAAAAAGCCAACAGTTCATCATATTTACTTTGCAGGTCCACACTTGGTCTGAATCATATTGTTTTGTCTGATAATGTCACAAACTTCATCACATTCATTTTGTCACAGAAGTTGTTGCATCCAGTGTCATCTAATAAACCACTCTGATCATACCATCACCTGTCTTTAAAATTTATCTACTCCCCTTTAAGAGCCTGCGGTGGTGCGGAAGGACAGGAAGCCGTCTGCTCTGACTGAACAGTTTTATTAGTCACCATCCATTTCGTGGTAGTAAAAAGACTGTGCCAAAATTCACAACTGCAATTTCATGTTTTACTGGAAGTCTTGCATGCAGTTTTGTGCTTCACATCAGTGGACAAGATGTTTGCAAAAGAACTTCTATTTTTTTCCCACATATACAAATCTTTTTAACAACCATGCAAATCCTTTTCTGTGCATTCGCAAACTTGAATTTTTCGAACAGATTTTTTTATGCAGGAAGACAAACTTGACTTACAAATACAAACTGAAAGTTTTTGCAAACATTCATTTACAGCAGCAAAATCTTTATGACTTTATATTAAGCCCATATCCTTGTTTCCATTCACTGCCTGACCTCTTATGATTGAGTGACTAACACAAAACTTGTAAAATTGAATGTATGACATAAGAACAAACCACTGCAATTTTTTCACATTTACTTTAACCCTCTGATGCATGAATTATTAAAAAAAAGTCCACATTTATTTGGTTGAATAAGTAGAAAATACTTGAGCTGGGCTTCAGCTCATCCTCTTTGTATCACATTGTATTTACCAACCCTGTCAGTTCAGTTATTGACAGATGTGATTCTGATACATAATAATAGTTATATTTCCGATCTGGTTCTTTCCTTACTGTCCTAAGCCCTTCCCTGTGAAGATGGACATATGCAGATTTATGTATGATAGAAATACATCACCACTGGGGTCATCTGCTTGACCCATTCATCAACTGCAACTTTGCCAGGACTTTAGTGTCCTTTAAGTGCTGCTGTCGCACATTATGATGTACAATAAGTACAATAAGAATTTACTTTTTTTTTTTTTTTTGGAAAAACAAATTTAACCGATTAAGCGGGTTTATTCATTTTGGATTTTCCTTTTGGAATCAAAACACCGATATAGCTACAACGCCATCTAATTTCTCTACAGTCTTAACAAGTTACTCAAACAACTTTGGGACATTTCGCTGTGGGCGCATCATGTGATAAAAGATGGTGTCAGGAAGTTCTTAAAGTTTGAGGATCGAGTGACATTTATATTTAGCCCGCTCACACAAGTTGTCTCATACAAGTGTTTTAAAAACTAAGTGAAAACAAGACTGAAAACACATTAAACAGATGCTGGAATAATGCAGGAGTGGAGTGGAAAAAAATAAAGAAAAGAAGCATTTCTGTGAGGTTTGTGTTTTATTCTTAATCGTATTTTGATTTTTTGATTTTTTGATTTTTTATTTTTGCGCTTTGTGCAGTTCGACTTGCAAAATAAATCCAAATTAAAACCGAAACTATACAACTCCAATGCAGTTTAAAAAATGTCACTTTCCGTTATACGCTTTCTAAGCTTCGCAAACTCATTCAAGTTTTCATCTCCGAGAACAAGAAGCCTGATTAATAATATTTCATAACGTTAGTATTCAACCAAAGCTTTACCAAGTTTTCTTACCTGTAGAAAGTGACCAACACTCCTGTCTGTCTCGCTGAGATTGAGTCCGGTATTCTAAGCTGCATGACTTTGGTGTCTTCTGTCTCAGGGCGGTGCCTCTTTCTGCTCGATGCGCGGCGTCAGCAGGATGTCAAAAAAAACTTCTCCGTATCAGTCAAAAGCTGGCTCCTGGACATCAAACCGCGCACATTTGTCTTTTGCTGACATCTTTTAACCATGTGCAGTGTGTCATGTGTATATTAACATTGTTTATTATATATGTTTATTTCATGACTGACCTTTGTGTATTTTTAACGAAGTAATGTTTATGTATCGTAATAATCTTTGTATGTTGTGTCCATTTGTGTATTTTACCATGTTTCTTCTTACGTTGACTTGCCATGGGACTACAGATGAAGAGATAAATCTGGTATGTTGAAGAACTTAGAAAAACTTTGTCATTGGTATAGCAGTGGGAATTTATCTTTGACAAAAAGGCTCACAAAATAAACACACAAGTTAAATGATCCATAAAAACATAAAAGACATACCAACAAGCTAAGAAAGCCAAATTTAAGATTTATTTAAAATGTTAACTGCAGTTGGAATGAATGATTTCTTTACCGTTCCTGCTAATGGTACCCAACAGCAGCCCCATGGAAGAAGCTGAAATGAACTGCTAAGTGGATGTAAGCAGTCTTTGATAATGGTGTTGAGTTTAGATTTGACTGCCTGTGTGGAGATCTGTCAGTGAGGTGTGGAAGTAATTTTAATGCATATGGTAATCGATCATATTTACTCATATAACAATCACAAGTGTAATCATTCTTTCATTCATATAATACATTTATTCATTTATTACCCTCAGTAACATTTCATAATGTGTATTTTCCTTATATAGAACATTGAAGTTATTATTCTCCTGTTGGGTTCTTGTGTGAGGTCAGGCTGACCACTTTTCTTCCAGACTCGTGATATGGGGAAAAGTTGAAACTGATGGGCAGCCGCTAGATACAAACAGTTGTTTAGAAAATAACAGCCTGTTTGGGCAAGACAATAAGAGAGCAGCGCCTTCTAGTTTCGCTTCTCCTTTTTATCAGTTTAGAGACTGGCCTTCAGCTAGGATCAGGTTGAATAAAACCGATTCCTAAAATGTAGCAAGGGAGAGTGTACCAGGATGAAATGTTGTCGGTCAAGACTGAGTGATATGTAAACAACTGTTAAAACGTTCCTGCCTACATTAAAAGCATAGCAAACCTCATATTAATATGCATTGTCCCATTTTAAATAAATCTGCAGATCTCTTTGTTTCCACCTATCAATCTGTTGTGATTGAATGACATAGAAAAAAACCTCTGTATTTTTTTCAAATTTACGTCAACCTTCTGATGCATTAATTATCAAAAAAAAGTGCCACAATTTTTACATATAATTAATTCTACAGACAAGTACAGTGATGATATTTACTTAGTATTTTTTTAACCAATTCTATAAAAATATTTATTATTCTATAAAATAATATATTATTTACTTGTCCTATTTATCACTGAGGCAAACTTGGTAATTACAATGTTTGTATTTTTTTTTTAAATATATTTCTTTAGTCTACAGTGAGTGGCAGTGTATTGGATTCACTAATTTCTCAATAATGATCACTGAAGTTGTTCATTTGCAAATATATCACCCACATCCATGCATATACTAGAAAACAGCATTTAAATAGGTGGTTCATTATTGTTATTATTATTATTATTATTATTATTATTATTATTATTATTATTATTATTATTATTATTATTATTTAATTTTTTAATTCATTTTGTTAGTCTTGACTCTTTATTATTGTGTTGTCATCTGGTTGTCATTTGCTGTCATCAAGGTATACTGAACTGAATTGAACTGAATTGAATTGAATTGAATTGAATTGAATTGAATTGAATTGAATTGAATTGAATTGAACTGAATTAAATTGCATATATCTGGCAACCTGTTCAGGGTGTACCATGCCTCTCTCCTGTTAACTCCTGTTCTCATGACCCTGAACCGGAATAAGCGTTATATAAAATGGATAGATGGCTGGATAAATTGAAGTGAATTTTATCTTTGTAGAACGTCTGTTGTTTTTTAAAACAATAACCAGTGGATCAAGTTGATGAGATGCTGATCAAATTATTTCTTCGTTTTCTTCCACAAGCTAATAAAGACACTGAACCATACTGGACGCCATTGTTGTTTTAAAACAGAAAATAACTACTGACCTTAAGTGAACCATCAAAAGAAGATGAAGAAGGAGTCCTATCAGGCCTTTTTGGCCTGTGGGACTCTGGAGGCAGCCAATTGGTATTGCATGCTAAGCGAAACACAGCTTCGGTGGTCGCTAAGGCAAAACTCCGGCATGGGAGGAGTTTGGAGAGGCCATGGAGAATGACTTCCAGACAGCTTTGAGAAGATTCTGGTCCATCATCTGGAGGCTCAGGAGCTCCATCAACACTGTGTACAGTGGGGATGGGAAACTGCTGGCTTCGACTTGTGACATTGTGGGTCGGTGGAGGGAATACTTCAAAGACCACCTAAATCCCACCGACACATCTTCCGACAAGGAAGCAGAGATGGGGAACCCCAGCGTGGGTCCTCCTATCTTTGGGGCTGAGATTGCTAAGGTGGTTAAAAAGCTCCTTGGTGGCAGGGCCCAAGGGGTGGATGAAATCCGCCCGGAGTTTCTTAAAGCTCTGGATGTTGTAGGGCTGTCTTGGTTGACACACCTCTGCAGCATTGCGTGGACATCAGGGACAGTTCCCCGGAGGGTGGTGGTCCCTCTCTTCAAAAAGGGGGACCAGAAGGTGTGCTCCAACTACAGGGGGATCACACTCCTCAGCCTTTATTTCCAGTCAGGGTTGGACTCCATCAAGACTGCCCTTTGTTTCTAGGTGCAGCCGAGGTGCTGAGGGGACCCGGTTTGGTGGCCTCAGGATTGGGTCTCTGGTCTTTGCAGATGATTTGGTTCTGCTGACTTCATTGGGCCGTGGTCTTCAGCACTCGCTAAAGTGATTCGCAGCCGAGTGTGAAGGGGCTGGGATGAGAATCAGCACCTCTAAATCTGAGACCCTGGTCCTCAGCTGGAAAAGGGGGGAGTGCTTTCTCCGGGTTGGGAATGAGGTCCTGCCCCAAGTGGAGGAGTTCAAGTATCTCGGGGTCTTGTTCACGAGTGAGGGAAGGATGGAGTGGAAGATTGACAGGTGGATTGAGGTGAGGTCTGCAGTGATGCTTATACAAGTATTTTTAATATAGCTTGGGTGAAATTTCACCAAACTACTTTTGTTTAAGATATATATGTATATACAAATTGTTTCCCTCAGAGATGTTTTTTGGTTGTGGATTTGGTATGTTAATATGTTGTCACTCAAAAACATGATAATGTGGGTGTTAATGCTGTTCAGTGGAAACTGTCACTAAAAATCTGAATATTAAAATATGATGCTGAGGTCTCCTTACCAAGAGTCAAGTAGATTAACCCTACAATTAGCCTGCTGTAGAGAGTGGCACATTCATTTAAGATGCCACCTTTTTTTGTGTTTTATTTTGTAGCTTTAATTTTTGTATTGCTGTTAGAAATTTTAGAACAGGTTACTCTAATTATTGACCCATTATAAGACTTATTTGCTCACAGTTTAATGATCTATTCAGAGTAATGATCAGTAGAAAGTAAAAATTGTTAAAGACTAGGAGAAAATGTATGTCCAGGGTGTACCCTGCTTCTCACCTGCTAAAAATGCTTACACAGGCTCCAGCTTACCCGCGACCTGTAATGGAATAAGCGGTACAGAAAATCATTGAATGAATAGAAGGAAATGCTGGTGACCAAATGTTGACAGGGAATAAATGTATCTTGCTGTTAATCATTACTTACTGGTTTTACAAACACTGCCAGGTTAAGGTGACTTTGTATCAAATATTGAATCACATATTGGATAACAAATAACATGGGTGGTTTCAGAAACACAACGAAGGACTTGAGTAACACTGTTATCAAACCATCATTTAATATTTAAACAACTTTTACCATGCAGAATAGATGGAACATAATCCAAGGAACAAGGAGTCTGACTAACATATGAAATCACCAAGTAGAACCATTGTGACAATATTAACATTGTCTTGTGTTCTTTCAGTTATTTACCCATTACAGAATTTTTTCCCTATCTTAAAAGCAGGAATTAAGATAGATTTCTATGAGTTTTGCATAATTTGATCAACACAAAATTTACATATTTTTATATACATAAATCCTTTTTGGTTGTAAAACAAACAGGAAAAAAGACTAAAAAAGACTTTTGCTGGTTTGACTCCAGATTTGCACCCTATTTACAACTGTGTTTAATTTTTCCTTCAATCAAATCAAAAAGAAACATGACTGTGGACATTATAACCGTCAGCAAAACATTATAGATATCCATCTGTCCATTCATTTTCTGTATCTGCTTCTCTCATTGCCGGGTTGAGGTGGAGCTGGAGCCTATCCCAGCAACTATTAGGGAAGAGGCAGGGTACATCCTGGACAAGTCTCCGTAAAGATATACCTTTTTTATTTATATTGATCATTGATAGAATGACTTTTGGATTTACATATTAATTGACCTCACAAGGGGGTTGGGGGTAAAAAAATAAAAAGATGAGAGAGTAAACAGTAGAATAAAAAAGGGAGAGAAGAAAAAGGAGACAAGGATACAACAGATAGAAATCAACAGCATCAGTTGTTCAGTCTAAACAGAAAAAAAACAGACAACTAGTTGTGATACCTTTAAGGAAACAGAAAACTACCTGCAACATCATCAAGAAAACAGAAATGACAATCAACAGGGGCATCTATATAAAATACAGACAAGCTGGAAAAAATCATGAATCATAACAACTAAAAAGTCAGCAACACAAAGAAAAAAACATGAACATAATTGTAGTTGTTGTGATTAAACCCACAGGACAACATAGTGATTGTATCAGCATGCAGGTTAGTAAATGTAGGGGCAAAATATTTGGTATTCATTGTGACTGCTATCTCCAGGGACATGTTGACTGTTTAATTTTCATAATGATGGTAACAAAAGCATTGTTTAAACCTGACTTTATATGGGATTTTTATGAATGTGGACTACTTTGTCTGGCTTTTTTATTTTCCTTTTGTTGTTGGATATGGCACTAAGGGCATGTCTAGATAAATTCTAAACTTCTATGGCTCCCATTCAGACATACTACTGTTTACTTTTATCCCAACTCTGTGTTTAATAATATTTCTTGTTTTGTGTCTTATAATAAATAATAAATAAATAATTAAATTATATATTATAATAAATTATATATATATATATATATATATATATATATATATATATATATATATATATATATATATATATATATATATATATATATATATATAAATTCTAAACTTCTATGGCTCCCATTCAGACATGCTACTGTTTACTTTTATCCCAACTCTGTGTTTAATCATTTTTCTTGTTTTGTGTCTTATAATAAATAAAAAATTAAATTATATATTATAATAAATTATATATATATATATATATAATCAGTGATGAGTGTATTTGTGCAAATGTGATCAGGTCCCTGCAAAGATCAGAGACAGACCAGGGGGCCCCCAGAGCCCGGGACACCAGCTGCAACCCCAGGGCACAAATTCCACTCAGCCCACCACAAGGATGACCACGGATCCACCCAGAAGATGGCAAAAGACGGATCCATCGAGAAGATGGCAGAGGTAGGCCTAAGCCAGAGTGCCCCATGATGCACATGCCCCAGGGACCCAGGGCCCCAGAAGCCCGAGAGCTTCCCAACCCCTAAAGGCAGAGGCCCTGTTGAATGCCCAGGAGGACTAGGCCCCCCAGACAGCTATACAATATGGTTCAACACCTAACCCAGTACCCCAGTCAGGCACCCCCGGCGACCAAGGCACCATCTCCCATTACCTCCTTCCTCCCAACAAACACAAAAAAAGAAGTAATTTACTTTACAGCGTGAACTGTGAAACAGATGGATAGATAAGTACTTTATTATTCCTGTGAGGGAAGTTTTTCTTTACAGCAGCAGCCATCAGATTAAAATAAATAAAGAACAGATATACAAGAAAAAATAAACGTATAGAAAAAAAAAAAAAACTCAATATACACAATATATACAAGGGAAACCTAAAAAAACACAAACAAATAAAATAGCTATACACACAGGCTATAAACAATTATGATTATAAATTATTAGTTATGTTTGGGTAAAATTCAGAGATAATGATCACTTCTAGCATGTGGAGGTGTGGTTGTTGTGGGTTATTGTGAAAGGAAGGAATGATTTCCTGAACCTCTCTTTATGACAGCGGAGCTGAAGCAGTCTGTTTGAGAAAGAGCTCCACCGTCCCTCCAGTATACTGTGTAGTGGATGTGAGGAATTATCCATGATGGAGACCAGTTTGTTCTCTAACCTCCTGTCTCTAACTGTCTCCAGTGTCTCCAGGTTGTGTCCAATGATCTTACCAGCCTTATGGATCAGTTTATTGATCCTGCTGGCATCCCTGGAGCTGATTCTGCTCCCCCAGCACACCGCAGCATACATGATGGCACCGGCCACCACAGACTGGAAGAACATCGCTAGCAGTTGGCTGCATACAATATAAGATCTGAGCTTCCTCAGGAAGTAGAGTCTGCTCAACCCCTTCCTGTATACAGCATCTGTGTTGATCCTCTGTTCCAGTCTGCTATCCGAGTGCACACCCAAGTATTTATAGCTGTCCACAACCTCCACCTCGTCACCCAGGATCCTGATGGGCTGGTGGGCAGCTTTCCTACTCCTAAAGTCAATAACCATATTCTTTGTTTTGCTCACATTCAGAAGAAAACGGTTCCTGCTGCTCCAGTCCACAAAATTGTTCACCACCAGGTCCCTGTATTTCTCCGCCTGTCCATCTCTGATCCAACTACCACAGAGTCATCAAGGGTATTTCTGCAGATGGCACAAGTCAGAGATGTATTTAAAGGGGAATGATGACAGGACCGTTCCCTGAGGTGCTCCGCAGGGATCACAGGTCGAGCTCCAGGCAAGCACGGTGACCTGGAGAGAGCTAACAGCTGTTTGTGTGTGTATACCTGTACACGATGCCCCTTAGGTCAGCACAGACCCTCAGCCACAAAAAGTGCGAAAAGGACTAAAAGAAACAGAGAAATGTGATGGAAGCTGAAGATGTCCAGGCAGTGATTTTAAGTGAGAAAAAGACATTTTAGTTGAGAAAAGGAACAGAATAAAACAAGAGAAAGATTAAAGAAGACACAGAGCTGCTGTAACTAACTGCCACACTCACAGCGCCATGATGGAAAAAAAAGGAAGAGGGAAAAGAATTGCCTAAGTGGCTATCATGGTTTTTCCACTGTTATTATTAAATATTGTTGAAGTATGGACAGATGACATCGACAGCATCAAGCACAGACTGGCACATGTTCAGAGATGCAGCGAGAAGCCCACAAATCTTGAGAAATATAATTAGTGACATTTATGAATGATGTAATTTACTTTGAATTTACTCCCCAACCACAAAGCCTGGATGAATGGAGAAGTAAGATCTCCATGCAGAGCTATAAAAGTTGCCTTCCAATACTGCCAGAGCAAGACTGAAAGTTGATATCAAGAAAACAGCAGAGAGTGGAGCGAGACCTCAGCAACTGTAAAAATATGTAGTCATATATGTAACAATTTATTATTATTTATTTTTTTATATTATTTGTTAATAGGCTGCAGTGTTTCGGATGACTCCCTAATGACTAATGTGTAAGTACCAGTGGCAGGCTGTGCATTTGGTTCCTGGGCCTTCAGTGGGGGCTTACTCAACTTAAACTATTTCTTAATACCACCACTTTCACGTTGTAATTATATACACCATCAATCATATATGAAAACGCAATATAACGAGCCATTGCAATACAGAGATAGAGGCATTTAGCGTATTTATGGTGAATATCATTATCAATAAAGCAAGAAACCCAGTTAAGACAACACCAAACCACTACACCGCATCCACAATTGCGCCACATACATTACCCAGTGCAGTAGTGTGTGTGGCGTGTGATCTACATTGTGAACTACGAAACATAAAAAAAATACATCACACTCACCAGAGATGCTGATTATTTATAATCATCCTTCTTTCTTTGGGCAGGAAAACATAGTGTCACAGAGGTGATCTCTGCATTTCAGTTCCATTAGCAAATCCTTTTCTATAGCCATGGAGGCAAAGGCTGCAAGTCAACTCTGTCTAGCCATATTGCTGGCATATGTTTTTATTCTCTGGAGGGCAGAGAATGTCTGCTCAACAGAGGCAGTGGATTTAGGCATTGTCACAGTCAGACATGCCAGTCTGTATAGTTGTGGCATACCTTCACTCAGATATTTTTGGTGTAGGAAACTGAGGAGATTAGTGGGACATTTGCCTTCAAAGTCTATCATAGCATACATCACACTCAACTCTGTTTTTAAACAGGACAAATCAGATAGTGTTCCATGGCTGTGCGTCAAGTTGAAGAAGGTTGTATGTGGGAAATTTATCCAATATGTCTGAAACGGCTGTTTGTCAAGGAGGGAGTGAAACATTAATTGTTTGTAATCTCGAAATCTATTCTGTATCTGGCAAAGGATGTTGTCCAGAACACTGTTGTGGAGTTGCTGGTAGTGTGCACATATGTCTCCTTGTGCTGGCCCTCTCCATGCACTCAGAGCACCTGAGATGCGCATAATGGAGATGTAGATAGTAGCATACTGGCCCCTCTCTTGGTCATTGATGTCACAAAACTCCTTCACTCTTGCCAGACAGAACTGTACATCGAGTGATTTGTTCTGAAGTATTCCAAAAAGCACAGCAGCATGCTCAAAAATCCCATCAAATGCGTCTGCTAAAATGATTGTAATGTAAATGCGTGGAGCAAAAAACAAAACTCAGAGTCATTCAGGCGTGTATTAATTCCATCAGCACAACACACTGAGTCATCATCATATTTGTCGTGATGTTCCAGTATGTGGTTAAACACCTCCTCGAGAGCATCTCTCTTTTCAAAAACTTTACTAACCAATCTTGAGGTGTACTGCCAATGAGTTGGTGCCACATGAGGAAGACGCCGCTGGCAAATATCGTCCAGTAGTTGCAAGCATTTTGGAGATCTGGAGAAAAATGCAGCTAGCCCATTAAGGTTGGTGTAATAAAGTCAGTTTCCTGACTCAGGAGACACAACTGGGTCTTTTATTCCTACTATGCAGCTCGTACTCTAACATTCTACACAATGAAGGATTCCTCTGATGCAAAACTGCTCTCAGCCACCCAAGAACCTTTCCAGCTGGCGGCACAAGTGCCCAACCTAAATTTTTAACTAACAAACTTCCTCTTAACTAGGGGCAGTATGGCTCAGTGGGTAGAGAGGTCCTCTTGTAGCCCGAGAGTTGCCAGTTCCATCCTGGCCTGGAGGACTCATATTGAGATGTCCCTGAGCAAGACAGCTAACTGTCCTGATGGATTGTGGTTAGCAAGACACCTTGCATGGCAGCTTCCGCCATCAGTGGGGGGATGTGCTGTATAATGTAAAGCACTTTAGGTATCATTCTATAGTTAAGCGCTATATAACTACAGACCACTAAACAACTTGAATCTAACATCATAGAATGGGTAAAAAAGTATTAGTACTAAATTCAATTGATGTGCATAGCAGCATATGAATAAAGCCATAGGTGCCCTCTTGTAAACTTTGGCTTGCACCCTGTTTAGTCCACATGACATGACTGCTGTGCCACAGCTTTATCCAGACATTCATATTGTAGAATATTATTGTATTATTATTATTATTGTATAATAAAATGGTATTAATATTATTGTACAATAATAATACAACATAAAATAAATAAATAAAAATAATAATAATATTGTATTATTATTGTTGTACAATAAAAGAACTGAACTGGATATTCCTCCAAGAAACAATAAGTGTTGTGATGTCATCAGCCTACTTGCCGCTTGTAACATCTTCATATGTGACAAACCGCTCCTCGACACCTGCCTCTATCACACAGCACAGGACCAGAGCAAGCTGCTCTGTGTTAGTCATGTCTGTCGTCTCATCCACCATAACAGCGACAAAGGGTGCCTTATGAACTCCTTTTTAATCTCTTTATTAATCAGATCATTTTGAATTTCCCCAAAGTCCCACAAAACACTTAGTTAGTGGACAGATGGTAATGCAAGTCAGCATTGTTTTCAGCTAAAAAAAAGTATAGTACTAATACTACTACTGTTTAGTTTCCTGTTTGTGGACCCAGCTCTTTCTTCATGTCCCCTGAATGAAAGTTCCTGTTTACACAAAAATATGACACAATCTATCAGCCTTTTCAATGTTTCCCTATTGCTCTTCACCTTTTCATTGTAGAGGGCCATTTCTCAGTGGACTTGTTTGTTGAGCTGGAGATCAACTCTGGCTTCCCTAAATATTCTCAAAAGCACTGCAGCCTGCAAGTACCCCATCATGGCTCAGTGTCACACCACTGCCTTGGTAAGACAGCTCAAGTTTGCAAATCTTCTGTAGCTCCTAACACCAAGTTGATCAGTTGCAAATAACAGGAAATGGCAAGCAAACCTTTTCCATTAGCTAGCTTCGGGGATGGCCAACCTCTCCTCATGATGTCCAGCTTTTCTGGAAAAGTTCGCTTTGAAAGTTTTTTTTTTAGCATTTCCGAGACCAAGTCAATTTCTCCTCCTCCCTCATCTATTGTGGCTGTGAAAACTTTTAACTCAAATGTAATGATATGTGCAGATTGCTACAAGATGTGTTCTGTTAGTTGACCTTGGATGTAACAGTTTTGCTCCAATCAATCAGAGGACGCACAAATGCTGACTTTATTATGAGGCACATTTGAAATCTGATTGGTTAAATAAAATGTCCCATTGCTAATATGGTTTAAGTTAAATCAACCAGCACCACTGATTCTGAAGGCCCTAGGCAGATTAGACTGACACTGCAGCACAAAGAGGCTAAAATCTGATTGGACAAAAAAGCTAACATCCACATCACGTAATGGAAGCAGTGCATACAAGAGAAACGCTAAGAAATTAAGAGAACAGACTGTTGTAAATTAATACAATTTCATGGAATAAAATTAGAATTTAGGCTGTAAATGTAGGTCACTACTTCTGATAGTATTTAGGCCAGCAGAGAGGGCCTTGCTGGCCCTGATGGCCCACCACTTGTAAATACCATCCTCACACATGTACTAGAAAACTGGTTTTGAAAAGCATCCTATTTAAAAAGAGAACAAAAAACTCCATTGAACTTAGCCTTTGAACAAAGACTCAGGGGCCAAAAAAATTTCACTTGCCCCTATATCTGGTGGCTAAAGGCTAGATTTGTTTAATCTGTGTTTGAATAATTTGAACAAACATGAAAAGCAGTGAAGGCATTTCTCTACTGTGTATAGTACTAACTAGATTGTCAGTGTATCATGTATCCCTTTCCGTGCCCTGTTTCCTCCTGATTCTAAATCTATTGAGTCTCAGCTTGCACTGGGCTTTGTTTGCCTTCATGATTTTTACAACACTGGGCCTGCTATTCCCACATAAAGCATATTTTTGCTTTGTACCCTGGTTTAATGCCAGAATTTCACTTAAAAAACAAGGTCCCCCCCTTCAATTTGCATCTGGTTTGTAATTGTAGTTTCCATGTTGTTTTTTTCACTTTGGGTACCTTTCCCTTGAAGGTCCATTTATGCTCCCTCATGAATATAAATTGGTATGCCCTTTTATCTGATTCTGATTCTGATTCTAAAACATTGTCATTCCTTGCCACCCTTATGCTTCCATGCATTTTTTCACATTGCCATGGTTAGTAGGTCAATTCATCCACTAGTGAGTTTTGAGTTATGTCCCCTTTTGACATCAGTTATCGACATAAGTTGGTTTAACAACTATAGAGAAGAAAATAAACATTAAATGGAAAAGAACAAAGAGCAAACAAGACAAAAACAACAAACCAAGGGGTAACCAAAACAAAGGACAAATAACTACAAATGAATAAGTTTCACAATTCATGTAGGACACAAGTTGTATGTTGTATACAGTCATAGTTTTTCTAGCCTTCTTGTAAATTGTTTTGATTGTATTAACATATGAAACCAACATTTTGTCAAACATTGAGAAAAGTGGCTTCTTCTGAGAGAATTCACATTTGTGCAAAAAGAATTTGGTCATAATAATCAAAAATTTGATAACATATATCCTTTATCGTATTTTTCAAATTCTAAAACCACATATTCAAAGGAATAACCATCCAATAAACTGTCATTAACAATTTAGAAACATCTTTTACAGCTTTATCTTTTCCGCCATCTTTACAATATGGCATGGGAATGTGACGACACTGGCCCTGCGGTGGCTGACAGGAAAAATAGCCACTGTTGGAGGCCACTTGTGAGGCGCTGGGATCGACAAGGGGAGAACTTGTTGCATAGTGAGTTGTAATGCACATGATTGATGGGAACAAATAGCAAATGGGCTGTTTTTTATGTTTTTCCTCCATGGAAAAAAAAATCAAGGGGGTCTTCTGTCCAAAGTAACAAGGAGGAGGTGGATGGTGTGGATATCTGCAATGAGACACACAGATATAAAATGTTCTGATATCTCAGGCTGGTTGAGTGTGCTCATGGCATTTTCATTTTGGTAAGTGTGAACATTTCGCTTAGTGAGACGATTGTATGCTTATTTTGTTCCATATCCAAGAAATTTAACAATAGGTTCCTCTGCATGTTTTTAAGCTAGCACAAGTCGACAAAGCAAGCAAGCAGTCTAAGGACGGCTAGCGATGAATGAATGGGACTCAAACAGCACTCAGCTGAGCCAGTCTGAGAAACTGGATGTAACCCAGCCAGTACGAGGGCTTTTTTAGAGCTTGACAAATTCTCCTAGTAATCCCTACAAGGGTGTTTGCCATATTTGATCAGGTAAACTGACAAATAGAGGGTTTTTGAACTGTACATGAGCCTCCAAAAACTTAAAATTTCTAAGATGAACCTCAGTAAAGGCGCTCACACCAGGAACCAGATACACAAAAATGTCAGGAAGTCAGATGAGGTAAAGTGTCGGGGTCTCAGGTCCTCTCTTTAGTCAACATTTCATATGGATCATTGATGATCCATATATCCATATATATATCCATATACTATACAGAGCAAGCTTGTCCCTGTAGCGCACATTTAATTTGTTTCTAACTTTCAACATTATGGTTGTTTAAATATTTATCAATCTGCTATGGTCAGGTTTTTCTCTGTGTCAGTTTTCATCCCTTCTCCTTTTTCTTCTTCTTCCTCCTTCTCCTCCTCCTCCTATTCTTCTTCTTCTCTGGTTTGCTCCTTTCGCTAGTCACATGCCAACTGTACTGCTCAACACTGTCCATGCAATTTCCGGTGGTATTGCTCTGTTTTCTGCAAACCCCCAGAAAACTGATCAAATGACACAGGAGACAAATTAAAATGTCCATCTGCGCATAAATGGGCCTTTAGGGGTTTCTGCATGGGCCTGAAGGGCAGTTTTTACATTTCTAGGCTTCTGATATATTCTTAATTGTTCTGTGGAAACATATTACCAAAAAACAAATTGCATAAAAACTCACGTCCATATTTATTTATGCAATTCCTTATCCAGATAAATTCAGCTTTATTTATAAGCACTTTAAAACAACCAATGTGGACCACAGTGCTGTACAGAAGAACGAAAGGACAATTTCACAATGCCCTTGCTTTGTAGGCAGGCACTGCACTGGAAGGAAGGAAGGAAGGAAGGAAGGAAATGAAGAAAGAAAGAAAGAAAGAAAGTCAGTGTATCTTCCTTTTTGTAAAGCCTTAGTTTGACGCTCTGACCCTTGCTTTCATCCACGTGTCACTTGTAAAAAACAAAAACTCCACAAGATCTTTCGTATTCAGTCAAACAGTTTACTTTAAAACTTCACAAAAAAAAAATGGTCCATTAGTTCTCTATAGTATGGAAAATAAAATAAATAAAACATAATGCCATGAAATGAGAGTAAGAGAGGTCAAAAAACTGTGTGGCTCTACTCCAGGCTTGCCTGACTGTGTTGTTTGATCAGGTCCCAGCCCCACCCCTTGTTAGCCTGCCCAACCAATCAAATATGCAAATCATCTTAGAGCCACAATATCCTCTTCGAAGTTACAAAGTTATCCATGCACGTAATTAAATAAAGCGTTTTTCTTGTTTTTAGCTTGAATTACAAAACACCTATATATGAAATAATCTGAAAACATGCATGAAATCTTTAACATAATAATTTTAACTATAACTTAACTAAAACTTGCATTCAGTCAGTCAGTCAGTCACTGGGGGGCATATAAAGCACCAGATACTGTCTATACAGGTCACCCAACAACAGAATTTTCCAGCCCAAACAAGTCTGAGAGACCACTTTTGCAACACAAATTTAAAATGTCTGTTTACAGGCTACAGGTTGCCAGGGGCGACCGTGGCACATTTTGTAAATGACTTTCTCCTGCAAATAAATATGTAAATCTCAAAAGACTTTCAAATTGGAAATGTGTTTATTTGCAAAGAAAAACAGGTCAGTTTATTTAGTTGAATGCAGTGGTGAGGGAGATGCAAATGTTTGAGGACGTAGTAAATAGTAGTCAAGTTTTCTTTTTTGCTTTGTTAGTATAAGTTGTTTTGATTTAAGTAAATGATAGGATAAAAGATAGGATGTAATTTTCTTTTTTGTGGGCTAGCGATTAGAGCTAGCTTGTTCTGAGTTTTTAAGAATCACAATTGTAAAAACACTTCTATGTTTGTAAGTGCATGGTTGTGGCTATAGGCTTTATATACATGGTGGTCTCATGACTGGGAACCCCTTAGCTTTCCTAAACCTAAACCTGTCACACTTCAGCAGATTGGACCCTCAAAAGATCAGAGACCTCAGGATTGGATGAATAAGATTTTATTGTGCACAGGAAGATAGCTCAAGACAGTTATATCAGGTCCTTGGCAGTAGGCTCATCTGTGGACATTGGAGAACAGACTTTGAGAACTGAATGACCATAGGGCAATGTTTCAGGTATATAAACGTATCAGGAGAAGTGATGCAATCCTGATCTGGAATCTCCACCAGGAAACTGCGAGCAACTACTGAACAGGAGATACTGTAAGAGGGAACTAGAGGGTTAATAGCGCCAGATTATTCTGATTCAGGCAGTGTACTCCAAGGGTCCAGTATTTCCTTCTATTCATCCAAAAGAGAAATAAGCTTGGTCCAGAATCCAAACGAAATCTGCAAAACAATCTGAAGGTCAAAGTCAGAGAGAACCACACAAAATAGAGCAAAATGTTTCCAGGTTGAAGCAGGCAGTAACAAAAAAAAAAAAAAAAATAATCCAGGAAGGTAGAAAACCAGTCAACAGGCAGATAAGAAGAGCTGGAAACGTACAGGAGTAAACAGCAGCAGAGAGAGAAATGTAGGTTGATCTTTTGGAGAGGACTTCCTTCTTATCACGCACACATACACGGCTGCGAACAATTGTGAGTCAGTTGGTCAGTGTAAAAGGAAGTAAAGGAAGAAATACAAAACAATGGACACAAACAAACTGCCAGACCAACCCATGCACGTTTTTTTTTCATGTAACATCCTGTGTTTACATCACTTGTATTGAAAATCTGCTGTCCTATGCATTCCATGTCATCAATGAGCATGTTTAATTAAAATATTTATTATAAAGTAAGATGAACACAAAATAACTCTTCAGTTCCCAGTATGAAATTTCTTTCTCAGAGTTGATGGGGCCCTTTTTCTGGAAAACCTACTGGGGGGGAGGGAAAGATCATAAATAAAGAATAAAAGAATCTTTGCAGAGAACTAACAAGCAAATTAGGGTGTTTGTATATTTAGGAATATAAAACAACTTTCCTTCTGCAGCAGACTGGAGCTTTTATCAGCTTTATTATCCTGAGGAAATGACAATGTTTAGTTTCTCACAACGCCCTTTAGAAGGGCACTAACAGTGGAATTGTGGTTTTGCAAATATCTCTGCAACTAAGCCCTCTCTGAGCAGGCATACCATTTGTAATGTAAGGCAGGAAGTCAATACACCAGAACAAAAAGAGAATAAACAATGAAAAGAACACTCTAGGGAAAAGTATTCAAGCAACATATGTTGTATTGCTGAATAATCAGAAAAACTGGTTCCACAGGAACTGATATCTCATGGAACACGCATGTGTTCCATGAGATATCCCTGGACAACATGCTACAACATGTAGCTGAGCGTGTTGTCCAGGACTTTCAGAATAAATTAGTAGATACCACTGTGTTTTTTTCTGCACAGAGAATGGCTTTAATTCACCTAAGAGGAGATCAAGGAGGAGGAATAAATTAATTTAATTTCACATGTGCCTTTCCATTCTTCTTTTAAAGTAAAAAGAGCAGTGATGAGACTAGGAAACTTGGTTTATGGATTTGAAAGGGATGAGGTAAATGGCTAGCTCGCTTTAATTTCCTCAGACAGCTCAGACATTTCCTTATACAGCTTTGATAACTTAACACAAGAGACTATTATAAATGTATCCTTTTAGTTAAAGGGAACAGATTAACAATTAACAGATGCATCCTTTTGTGAATAACTCAGAATGCACCATGGTTACAGACACTGATGTTTATTTTTTTCTGACAATGGGACATATTTAGGGGAGCATATTTTATGTGACTTTATTGAATGCAAGACTAAAATTGTTGGTATAACATTTACCCCAGAAATGTTAGATTCTACTATAATATCTCTTATGAATAAACAGACAGTTACAAATACAAATCCATCCATAAGCTCTTCCCATTTTATCTTGCAGAGAAACACAGAGGACTTGTAACTATATCTGTTACCAATGGGCATCGGGTGCTAGCTACAGGCTGTCAGTACAGGTCCTCACTGTGTTACAGGGCAAACAGAAGCATCATCAACCATGCATACACACAGCATGCTCAGAATGCCTTTGAATGTGGGAGGTAATCAGAGCGTCTACAGAAAACACATTTACAAAACCTCCACAAACCCAAAGCTAACAACCATACTGTCAAAATACACATCTTGCTCATCTGTTAACTTTAATTTTCATCTTCTCCTTTAACCTACTTGTTCGGCCTTTTTGATATAAGTGTGAGGTTAATGGAGGATTGAATTAAAATCACATTGAGCATAAACCTCATAAACATCAACAGATCCACGTCTCCATTCATGATTAACACCAGAGTATAAATCTGACAACCATTCTAATCTGTCAGAGGCTTAAAACAAGTTTTCTCCACTAAGACTTGGCATGTAGCATCAGTTTTAAACACGTTGCAATACAAGATGGGAGGACGTTATGAAACTTCTCGGGTCAACTGTATTATTAACGTGCAAGCTTGTGATAATGCACATTGCTTTTCAGTTTCAACCCTGAGACACGGCTGCTGCTCTAGAAACAGAAGCCAAGCAGATCATTCTGCAAATTAATTTAGCAGGGATGTGGAGACCGATAATAAAGTTACCATGACATTTTCCCTTCATTTGTCTTGCATTCATTAAAAGATAAAGAAAAATTACATTTTAATAAGCATTAAGAAGTCAGTATTATCCGCTCTGGTTTTATGCGCTTGTTAAAGATTAATCTACCATGCATGTTCAGGAGATAAACATCAATACTCACTCTAGACTGAGATCACTCAATGTGCAACAGGTAAATAAAGACACAAATACCTGAAAACATTAGGTTTTTATTTGATTCATTTACAGCACTGAACAGAGTTAGGCTACATTCAAATAAACCACATGTGTGCATTTGTAAAGCTGCACAAAATAAATAAATGCTTCCTTGAAAATAAATACCCACCACACTACTCAGTAGTTTCAGCAAACACTAACAAAATGATCTCTTAATTAACACTGACACATTTCACAAAAGATAGCACACGTTTTTGTTCCCATATTAGAGCCAGTTTTCAGAAAGCAAACATGAAACTAAACATATTCTCTCATCTCTTTCCCCTCGTACATAACAGTATTGTTGCAATTCATCCAACTTTGTGCTGAATTTCAGCTTGTAAATGGATTGTGGTTTGGAGAACTGATCCAGCTTTAATGAACAAAGACACCATTAAATTCTCTTACATATCATAAGCACCAGCTTTTAAATGTAAGAAAGGAAAAATAGGAGTGATCCCAAAGATTAACTGAGCAGAAAAATGCTAAGAAATGAAACATGTTAAGCCTAAAATATTAGGCTTAACAAATTCCAAAATCCAACAGGTAGCATACAGTCCACACAGTCCACAGTGCTTACTGAAGTTTGACACTAACATGTATAGAAATGTCTAAGTTACAAAGGCCAAGAGAAAACCTTACAGCAGGAGTTTTTCCTCAAATACTTAAATCAGATTAATCATGATTCCTGTTTGATATTCTACAGTAAAACATATCCACAATACTAAAAAGGATAGAAACAAAACACTGGAAAACAAAGTGCAATTAAAAATAAAGGTATTGCATATGGTAACTTCTCTAATACAAAATTAAGGAAGGTCTACCAATTACTTGTTTTGTCTGCTCAACAGCCCAAAACAAATATAGGAAAAAAATAAAGAGCAGAAATATATTGGTTTCTTTTTTTTCTATATAATCTGTTATTCATTCAATTAGACTTTCAGGCTTTAACACAACTCTTAACATTTTAAACAAGTCATTAACCAAGGCATTTATTCATTTGGTTGATATCTAAAAAAGAAATTAGAAGTCTATTTGTCCAGTGCTGTCCACTTAGACAGTCGCCAGGACTAAAATTACCCTTAAAAATTAAGGCACAACAGTAATGACAGCAGGCCTCCTCCCCTCCCACAACACAAATATTCATGTCATTATTTGCGTGATGTTTACCTCCTGGGGGAAGTGGTGGGAGTTGGCTGGTTGGAGTCTGATCAGCTGGGTGTGTCGGTTCTGAAGTCACTACAGGGTTGACATTATTAGCAGGACAGGCTCACTCAGCTTTATTCACCATCCAAGTCCAGCTCATGCATTGGTTTCCTGGCAGCAGAGAAAACACCACATTAAACTGGTCAAAGTGTATTTTTCTGCAAAACCTGGTAAACATTACAAGTCAAGGACTTTCACTCACCGCGACCGGAAATTATTTTTTATTTTTTTTTAAGGGAGTAAGTTGTTAAAAGGCATGTGGTGAGACTTTTCTGCCAAATCACACGTCGGTTTTTCGCACCAATCTAGTTGTCGAGGTGTCAAAACTTGAACGTCTTGTGTGTTTCACTTTAACAGTTTAACAGTCTCATTTTTTTTTCAACTTTTAACCCTACTCATATATATATTCATTACACGCTGAGTGCAAAGTTTTTTCCTCTCCCTATTGAGCTTGGTGTAACCTGAGGTATTCTCTTGTATGTGATAATTTCGAGAGATCCTGTGAACATAAAAGGGAAAGACAATAATGTCCAATAAAAACCAAACTGAAGCTGTCAAAGTCCATACATTTCTAGCTGAGGCTGACAAATAAAAATGCTAGTGGACAGCAACTACTCAAGTTTCCTAGAAAACCCTCAAGATTATGAGGTGGTTTTCAAAAACTCTTTACTGGGTAAACACTTTACATGTAAGTTACTTCTCACTGATGATAAAAATTGCTCAGATTTCTCTGGCTCAAGTGAGTCAACAACCTTCCTGGTGATGTCACAATCATGAGTTTTTTTTTTTTAATTTTTATTTTGGGACATTCTAAAGAGGAAACACCTGTTGATCATTTAAAGGGGCAGCACCTTTTCTTCATTACAGACAGACAATGGGTGAAGTGATATCACTGTATAAACATGGGCGAAAAGAAGCTCTGTCATTTGGAATTACAGAGTGTATATTTATACTTCAGCTTAATCAGAGATGTATGGGTATAGCTTGATCAGATGAAAGGCAATGAAAGAATTCAAAACAAGTCTCACAAGATTCTCATCTTTCATTGTAATGTCTTATTTGCAGGGTGGTCATAGGGAGCAAAACATAGCTGTAAAATGAAGAATACAACATTTTATAAAATTTAGCAGCATGTCAGATTAATGCAAATATGTAGAGACCTCTTCGCATGTTAATGGACGCCATTAAAGCATGCAAAACATATTCAGATGCATCTTCACTTAAGGCTCTTTACTCCTCGATCCCCTTTCCTCCTGGTGCCTTTAAGGACTTGAGGTGTCCTTCAGAATTTTTCGCTGTAAATGATGTATAGGTCACAAGCAAGAGGACGGAGGAACGAGGAGGGGAGAAGGATGAAATTAGAGAAATAAAATGACCCAGCGACCCTGAATTGGAATAAGCGGTATAGAAAATGAATGAAATGACTTATAAAAGCACTTGTAGTTTTCCTTGTGCCGTTTTCATCACCATTAATATTATGACAACACTGATCACAAAGTCAACCAAAAAGCTACTAATTGTATTGAGAAGCTGAAGTGGGAAAATGTTTTCAGAGCCTTTCGGTGCAGAAAGACATTACAGGGACAACTCAATGTGCTCTTTTCAGTCCTTAAATGTACATTTTGTGTTTGTCTCTTGTAAGCTGTGTGCCCTCAGCCACATCATAAAAACTGACTCCAAAATAGCAATGAAGAGCAAATGAAGTGAACACATACATGAATGTCTGAAATTTCTGCCCAGGGGGAGGTAAATAAAGGTCTCTGTGTTTGTAAGTTAACTTCACTTGCCTTTCCCAGAAATGTGTTTGGGCCCACAGGTGGCTCCTGGCTGATGAGAGGATCTTGGGACTCTTTAAGGGAGAAGCTTTGCACAGTAAAAGACCTGGAAGATGAGCACTCTTCTCTCCACCACCACAGAGCCATTCCCACCAGCAGCATGCTGAGAAACACTGGAAAAAAACACATAAAACACACATTACTTCATGGGCCCTTTACAAACTGGGCAACAAGTACAGCAGGAGGCTGACGTAAGCTTTTTGCATGATGTCAGCCATCTCCTTGGGTTGTACAAACAGATGGCTGGTATGACTAGGCAGAGCTGTAATGAAGGGCATTTGAGAGAAACCCATCAAATGGCCCATCAAAGGGGTGGGAGCTAACAAGCTATGTTTCTTTTCACTCCTTTTTGAATATGTCAATTTTCTTTCTGTTTTAGTTTTGCATCCTCAAATTAATTTCTGTATTATGCCGTGTAAAGAATTTGTTTAGTAGTAGTTGGGAAGCCTAGAACTTTTTGCATATTTGGAATAAATAATAAAAAAAGGAAGAAAGAAAGAAAAAAGGCAGCATGAGATACATGCAGTACACTAATACTAGCAGCAGTCTGCTCATTACAAAGTGGTCTGTCTCATCACCATGTGACAAAAACTCTGCAAGCAAGTGGCCAAATAAGCAAAAAAGCAAAAATAAGCAAAAACAAAAAACAAAAAAACAAACAAACAAAAAAAAACTTTTGCTGGTCAAATGTTTTATTACATACATAAAAAAAAGACTCTGCTAATGAGAACTCCTATGACTCTGCCTTTGTTTTAAATGAATCAGGAAGGTTCCTGGTAGTTTACATGATGAGGCGGGTTTTATAGTTTTAAAAAAGTAATTATAGTTACTAGTTACTTTTTGCTAAAAAAGTAACGGAGTTCTTAACAGAGTTATTGCATTATAAGAATAACTGTTCGCTCAGATAAGTTAATATTCCGATAATTCTTGAAAAAAAAAAGTTCAAATATGTTCCCTTTAACAGAACCTCAAATTCATCTGCATGTTGATTTATTCATAATAAAACCAAATATTAGATCTAATGAATGAAACAGAAACCTAATTAAATAAATTACTAACAGAAAAATGATACACACTACACTAATCTCAAACAACCTGCAGACACATTCAAATGTGAAAGTTATGTTCACCCAAAACAAAAGCCCATCTCATCTTACAATAGTAACGTGGGGGGGTACCTTAATTCTCCCGACTGAGGATTGATAGGTGTCGATATTTAAAATCAGCTGATGCATTTTGGAGACATTTATCTACATAACACTTATATTAAAACATCTGAAAAAAACTTCTCCGGCTAACAGTTTTCTATTTTTGCATTGTTACTCATCATACATTGCCAATTCCTAGATGAATTGGGCTGCTATCCTTTGGTTTTTACTGATAGTAATGTGTTTTTCTTTTAGAAGAAGACATTTTCTATTGTGTTTCATGTGAATTTACTCTGACACAGTAACACATGCTGATTCTATAACTTCTTTATGTATTGGCTTTCTTTTGTGACCAAGACTATACATACATCTGGTGTCATTTCGACTAGAAGGCAGAAAAAACACAGACCTTGTGAAGAAGTTAAATAAAGTTTAAAATAGTGCATACAGAAAAATTAAATATGTTAACATGAAACACACTGGTCCCATTTTAAAAGCCTGAAATTCGAAAGGATATTCGGTCTAAACGAAGCTTGTTACACATTTTCTTACACTATAACCGACAGCTTAGTCAGAACTTCTGCTATCTCTTCTTGAATTTGCCTTGTCATAAAGTGCAGTTGAACAACTATTTGTCTGAACAAAGAACATCAGCACAAGGATATCCTCTATCTCACATTTAGGATTTCTTTTGTACAATGATACCCATATGAGTAAAAAAATCAATATTTATCCATTGTGGCTGATAACTTATTGTCAGGTGCTTTTGTTGAGAATGCTAATAAGCTGGGTGACAGCTTTCTGTTTGACTAGTTCATGTTTCTGGCAGACTCGTACTGTCATGAATAACAAACAGGATTTAGTTCCTGGTGAAGGTAGAAGTCTTACTGATTAATGAGAGGATTCCAGCAAATGCAGTATCAGATAATGTCGATGATGTAGTTTTAGAGGAAATGGCAGGAGGAGAAATGCAGCTAAACTGCAGCCTCTTGGCCAGCAGGTCAACGGCACACTCATGTTGGCACACCACCCCAGGAAGTCCACACGCAGACGGTCCTTAAAAGCAGCAGAATAATCACTGTGAGGTGGAGCCAACTGGTTTATTTTCTTTGAGCAAAAACATTACCTCAAAACTGCACTTTATCAAACAGCATAGTTATAGTCTGACACATTCTGAATTGGTGATACCGTTCGGTTGAAGAGCAGGCTGAAGAATGGCCACACCGCCTGGTGAGGTTAAGTTAGACAGCAGAACCTGGAAGTTTCTGCCATTGTGCTTGTTTGCTCGGCAGATGGAACGTGTGACTTCTTCAGCCCAGTATACATATCCCTAAAAACATAAAACATTGGAGTTACTGCCACATCATGACAGTTTCCCATCAGACCAATCTGTATTTGTGTTTTTTTTTTTTTATAAATCTTAAGTGTGATGCTACTATCAATCAGTGCAAGAAAAGACTGATACCTCAAACACAGCGAGACCAAATGACCGGTCCAGATAGCCGTTAGATTGTACTACTGTTTTACGGTGACGACCCTCTAGATTTACTCTTGAGATGCTCCTCATTCCCTGGTCAAACCAGTACAGCAGCTGGCGAGGCATATCTAGGGAATACAAGAGCACATTCATGAATGTGCACCATCAACAGCAGCACTGAAGGAGAAACATACTGAAACTAAATCACAGATGTAAAAGCCACTTCGCTTCTTGTAAAAACACAATGTTCCCGTTTTAAAGGGGAAGCTGGATTTCACCACTTCCTCAAACTTATCTGTGCAATGCCCCGGGACCCAGGATATGGCCCGGGGGCAGGAGGGGTGTAGGAGTTTGAAGGGGGGCTGTGTGAGGTTCGGGGGATAGTAGGGGGAGGTGATGAGACAGAGGTTTTGTGTGTGTTTACGCTGTGTGTGTGCCAGGATGAGTAAGAGTGTGCAAGGATTTAGGTGTGTATGTGGGGTGGGGAGGGATCACATGCACTTGTGGGGGAGGCCTGGGGGTGGTGGGCTGTGGGTCTGGGCTCTTCCACTGTCCTCCTCCCCCCTCTTGTCCTTCCCCTTTAGGCATGTGGTGGGTGGGTGCCTTCTGGGGTCGGTGGGGCTCACTGGCTGCAGTCACTGTTTGACCCGGTCGTGGGGGACGGCTGCCCCTGGCTTGTCTTGTCCTGGGGAACTGGGGTGCCTAGTGCCACCAGCAGCTCACCTTCTAGAGGGAAGTTCACTTCTCTCTGGACTTACATGCCTGGACCCCTCTTCTTCCCCACTCTCTCCCACACATATACACACACACACACACACATAGGGATTTGGGAGGTGTGCACATCATGTGGGGAGGAGCAGCGGGGGCCTCTTTGGTTGTACCCTGTGGTGACTCGCCTCTCAGTTTTAATTACAATTAGACATCAAAAACCAAAAAACAAAACATGCAAACAACTTCTGGGGGGGTGTGCCATGTAGTGCATGGTGGTGTGGGGCTGGATTATGTTTTTTTAACATACATACCCAGAGAGACGGCAACAGGCTGGTGAACTGAGGAGGTGACCAGATCTATCCTGTCGCTCCCATTTAAGCTGGCCCTCTGGATCTTTGGAGAGCTCCCACACTGTGTCCAGAAGAGGAAGCTGAGAAAACGAAAGCATCTGCGTTTTAATCTACTTTCCATTACTGTTAGTTGGCTTTGAATTTTATCTACAAATATCTTTACCAAGATAAACGGGTGGCCTGTCTATGGTGTATTCTACCTTTTGCCTGATAGCCTCTGTGATAGGTTGCCAATAAAAAAATTAATAAATAACTATATTTCTGTTATTTGTGTAAAGTCATATGCAACACTGTTCTTCCAGACTGGACCCAGTAGTTATCAGTGCCAGGTTCATACAAGGTCAGTCTTTTTAAATAGATATGATGTAATTTGTGTGGGTGGATGGATGTTTTCTTGCAGCTCTTTAGGATTCAACACTTACAAATAAACCTTGTTTAATCATACCCAGTTTTAATGTGCAGCTGTTAACTGTACTTAAATGCACAAATGTTGTATTTAATCACATATACATGGTGGTGTGTTAGTTCTCAAAACAAAGCTTGGAAATAAATCAATATATTTTAAATAAAATCTTCTCAACATTTCATCTGGTAAATCATTTAATGGCCATACTGATGCGCTTTGGATTGAATGTAATAGTACAGGCCCTCTCACCCTTGGAGAGGATCCACAGCAACAGCAGAGGGTCTGTCGAGCCCTGTGACGAGCTGATGCTGAAAGGAACTGTCCAGCAGTGCCACATTAACAGAACCCCTCTCTGGACTGGTCCAATAGAGAAGTCTGTGAATCCAGTCCACGGCAAGGCCAGACACTGAGCCTTCGACTTTCAGCACCAACACTGCTTCCTGCGACTTTTCATCCACTGAGATCCTGAAAAAACATGCATGTAACATTCAAACTATATGAGCATCCACAACTCAAAACAAATGGTGACTTTTAACCATGAAATGCAACTTCATCTCTACCCAGTACTTATTCTTGCTTATATTTACTTTTACCAACTACTCAACAAAAAACAATAGGATTAAATCAATAAATGACATAAATACACATCTCCAACTGTATTTAGTTATGCTAAATACACAAATGACAAATGAAGTAAAACTTACATTTTGTGCTACTTTGTTTGAAACTACTCATTTCACATAGTACCAGTCAGTAATGGGAAGTGTGTCCAGACTTTTGACTGTAACTGTATCTTTACAAGAAAAAAAAAAACTTCCTGAAATCTCTCTTTACCTTCAAGTTTAGTTTTCTTGTAAAACAAGAGATTCAGCAGGAGTCAGTGGAATAATACCACCATTTCCATTATCTGTAAAAGAGCAGTCTTACATACTGGCTACAAGTCCAGAGGAGTTTCCATTTCTGTGCCAGGAAAGGGCTTTTTAAAAAGATTAGATTGTAGTTTTTAACAATGGGGTGGGTGTATAGTTAAACTATTTATTGTAGCATCAAAGCCCTCTATTTAGAACATTATTGCTTAGTTGTGTTAAAACAAACAACCCTGTATTCCATAGCTCACAGCATTTAAACTGAGCATGCAGCAAGGAGAATAGAAAGCCCAATTTAAAATAGGACAATAGTGCGTGTTGTCTGACTGCTCAGCGTGCATCAAAGTGACAGCTGTTATGTCATAAAAATAACTAAAAATGGCAGTATGAAGCAGATGTGATTGTTCCAGTTTTGAACAGACTTTTTCTTTGTCCATATCATTGCACTTTTGTATTGTTTGTATGTCTGATTTTTTTTTAGATTTAAAAAACAAATAAAAGAGTAATTCTTTTATCATAAGCTTTGGGATATGACTGTATGGCTGAATTAAAAGAGCTAATAATGTTAAGACTTGTACTGTATACTCGAAGCAAACAGTTGCGCAGACATGGCACGAGTGTTCGTGCTACATAGTGGGTGTTGGTATAAAGTGACATGTTGAAGCTTATGCCAACAGTGAATTTACTTTGGCTGGTTACGCATTTTCTTAACATTGACTTTGCACAGCTAGTTATTTATAAAAGATAGGTTAGAAAGAGTGCCAATAAAACAACTAACAGTTATCCTATCTCAGATCTCATGCAAAGCTGTGGTTTGTTATTAATAAAATATCAAGATCAGGATTTCAGCTTTCTGCTTTCTTACGGTCTCTTGTTTAGTCGGCTACTCTTCCTATCATTGTAAGTCTCTTTTTTCACTTTATGCCAAATGGTTAAACTAATGTTCAGTGTGCTGTTTTATAACATTTGTGCCATGTTGTGTGCATTTGTTTTATTCCATTTTAAAAGAATGTCATTTTGAAATCTTCTTCAAATTGTTGACCACATCATCCTCCACCATTTGGAGTCCCGAGCCTTATCTTGCCTACAGTATACTCCCACAACTTACTGTGTTTACATTTATAAACACATATTAACATATTGTATTTTCATCAGGAGATGCAACTGTCACAAGTGATGCAACAGCTCTTCCTGTGCTTGTTACCTGTATATGGATTTTTGCCCATGTTGAGCCCAGTACAGTGTTCGGTTGGAAGCCACGACTGCCACAGGGCCCGGTCCTGGTAAATGTGGGGCCAGTACCTTATTCTCACTGTTAACAAGACTATTAAACTGTATTCCTTTTGAGGTGGTGAAAACCAGCTGAGCCTCTTCTCCTGGAATAAAAGACAAACAAAAAGTAACTTGTATTATTCTTCATAGCTTGAGATTTTCTAGGAAAAACAGGATGGTATCAACACAGTCAATGTCAACAACTTGCATTTTTTGGACCAAAGTTCTCACTTAAAGCCAGTTCTCACAAGTGGCTAAAATGTCTGGCACAGACTGTTGTCACAGTGTGCCTGATTTTAGGGTCAGATTATAGAAACTGCCCTAAAGAGAGGCCCTACGAGGAAAAAGGAAAACATTTCACCAGCTGATAAAATGTGGTTTTGGTTTTGTTTGCTGTGTTTTGTACCTCAGAGCCACCGTAACAAAGAAGCTCAGGCGTTACATTAATAAAACATCAGGAAAAAAACTAAACAAAAGAAGACCTTGAAACAGATCATTAATCAACTATACCAATGCAGTGTCTGATTTGACATCACAGAACAATAGAAAATAAAAGTCTGGTGACTAAAAGTTTTCAGTACCCTGCGTGCTCGATGTATGGGCACACATTACAATAGAAAGGTGTCATTGCAGAACTTTTTGTGGAGATCCATTGCATCTGAATCAGGTGCGTTGGAGCAGCAAATATCTAAAACCTGCAGGATAGTGGCCATTAAGGATCTTCAGTAAAAGGGCAAGTAGTTGCAAATCATGTCAAAACAAAATTCACTATAATATACTGTGTTCCAATTTATTATGTATGCAGGAATTAAGTTATTAAACATTTGGGTTTTAGTTTTTCTGAGGAAGACTTAGTTTGTGTTGCTTCTCCTGTCTGTTTAGATCACTGATAACAATTTAAGACTGGTTAGATAATTTGTTTCCCAGGTGAACTTAATTTTAAGGGAAACTACATAAGAAGGTTTCTCCAAATTATTAAATCACAGTTTCCATGCAGTATGAAAAGAGAAGGCTCTTTATTCAAATGAAAAGCTTGAAACAAAGTAATGCCCTGTCAAAGAAATAAAAAACATAGAACATTTCACAAAAGCTTAAGCAAGACGACAGCCAAAAACTTTAGGAGCAAATTCTGGTATCCTCAGATGAGATCTGGAAAAACTATTCATAGACTCAAAGGTTCAATGCATGAGAGAGTTGTTAATTAAAGAAGGCTCCAATGTTAACATTTGTAAAAATATTTGGATTTGTTTTTAGAAACATAATCTATGTAAATCAAAAAATACAACAGATGCACTTTTTCAGTTCTTGACAACGTATTTAATATTTTGAAACTGAACAGAATATTTATTGTGAATTTAGAGTTGTAGCCAATTTCCTGGGACAAAATGTGTGTGGCCTGGAATTTAGAGAATCTGGTAATAACATTTCAAATGTGAAGGGCATGACAAAAATACTGATTTAGCTCTTCTGTTGTGGGATTTCTGTGGAAACTTGGTAATGTCTCTCATTAGCTGCTTACAACATAAGTTTCTCACCTTTGGCTTTACATTCTCCGGCATTTGGAGTCCTGTTATAGCCCTCTTGGCAGTCACAGGTGAGGTTGCCATTTATGTGAACACACAGCTGATCACACACATCACCCTCCAAGCACATGTCAACCTCTACAGGGACAAGCAAACAAGTTACAAGGTCTTATATTTCTGCAAACATGATGCTCCATTGCGTCACAGAAATAGTGTATAAACATCAAATATTTATCAAAATGTAAACACTTATATCCTGGCTGAGCAAACAGGATCCTGGTCATCCTGGCTCTTTCTGTCACCCATTGTCTGGTTACTACATTGAGTGTGTAAAATTTTACATGTTTGATTAGTCACACATGAATGTGCACCCTCACCATATAAATATAAAACTAAACTCCGGCTGTCGCTCACCCTCACATTGGCTGTCGTCCACCAGCTTCATGTTGTCGGGGCAGTGGCAGAAGAAACCCATCTTCTGGTCCACACAATAATGAGAGCAGCCGCCATTGTTGACCTGACACTCATCCTGATCTGCAAAACCAGAGAAACTGCAGTTACAAACAAGACCGCTGCTGCTCACTTATCTGCATCATTTCTATTTCTTTACAATTTTTTTTCCTAAGATCTAGTGAGGAATCTATGATGTCACCAAAAGTTATTGCACTTTCTAAAGTTATATTTTAGGAGTTCATTTGAGCAACTCTCCATGTTAAAGTCATTCTTTTCAGCCGCACTGGCTGAAATGCCTCGTCATTTCACTTGTCAGTATGAAAGTCAGTCATCTGCCACAATGTCCTATTGTAATGTTGGTAAGTCATGCTCAGTTATGTGTCAATACCAGGAACTAACAATAGCAGTTACACCTAGTGTTAGTCACAATTTCAGAAACCTACAACGGCTTCCTGCATGCAAAGAGCGACAATATAAAAGGCATGTAATGTATGTATGTATGTAATTGTGGACCTCTAAACTCAAAAGTCCTTTACACATGACTGATAATGCATCATCATGCCCAGTGAAGAAGGACTTTTTGGGTAAAAGTGCTATATAAATACAGACCATTTACCATAATGCCAACCATTGTCATGGCCTTTTAAGAACTTATAGTACAGATAAGGTGAGAAGGCATACAACACACACAGGTATATTAACCTGGACATTCAGAAGAGGTCTTGAGCTCTTCTAGATCCTCCACAAAGCTGAATGAACCATTTGGTGATGTCAGCCTAACAGAGTATGTGAGATGAGATCAAATAGAGATATTGCTAAATGTATATTAAAAAATGTAGATAAATGACCATGCTTAATCATTACTATACAATTGGTTTGATGTGTTCAAAGTGTTAAATTCTATCAAATTAGCCTCTTTCCATGAAATTATTATAAAAGAAAAATAATATAAATATAAAAATTATATAAACAATAATAAAATAATTTATAAAATATAACTTTCCCAATTCTAATATTTTCAGTGTATTATCTTATAACATTGAGGGGGGAAAAAAGCTGCAACCACACAATGATAAAGTATTTTAGCCAGCAACTAAACCCAGCAATCTGCAGGAAACACAATCTGAAGATGTTGAGAGCCTTACTGTGAAACGACTGGACTGTGTGGAAAAGTAATATACTGCCCTCTGCTGGGTGGTCAGCAGAACAACAGCAGACTATTTATGAAGAATAGCTAAAGCATCTCGATTTGCACCAATAACAGTGTTTCAAATCATTCCACATTTTTTCAAAGTCAAAGAATTTTATTTGTCACATGCACTGAGATACAGAGTAAAACATGCAGTGAAATGTAAAAAGGGGGGTTCTTAGTGATGCATGATAATCACTAGCACAAAAAAGGTTAAAAGTGCATTCAATAAAAACAATAAGTAAATTAAACTTTTGAAAGCTGTAGTCAGACACTTTACCACAACCACTTCCTGAATGATCATCTTGTCTGATCTGAAATTAGGTATCCGTCAAGTAATGAAACTTCCTGATGTTGACAAAGCTAAATTCATTTCCACCTCTCATCTCTCCAGTATGTAAACGGGCCACCACTAGAATGTGACCACAAAGTGCCACCCCAAGTGTAAATAATTCAAAGAACATGTTCCCTCCCTCATAATAAGCAAGATTGAACATGTATGATCTACTGTTGCTGGGTGGATTGAAACATTGCAAAAGAAAATGTTATCATAAAAGTAAAAGCAGACTTGGACCAAGCTTGTCTGTGTGTTGGGGTTGTGGCTGCAAATCAAATAGTAAAGCCAACACTATTTTTTCTTCCACCCATCCAGAGCAGGTTTGAATGCCCAATCCCTGTTCTTCCCCATGACTCTACCACATAGTCTTAGCCTCGTTTGTTTTGCAGATATAATGTGCTCCTTTCTTTTAGATCAAGTTATCACAGTCATCAGCAGGGGTTTTTGGACTGACTACTCCTCCTAAATCAACAAAAGAAAAGAGACAATTTTCCTGCAGAACAAAGGAGTAAGGTTTAGTAGTAGCACCCAGGGGAGGTATTGGGCCTTAAAGATCATGCTTTATTTCAGTCTTAAGATATTGTAAATCAAGTGTCTGTTACTTAAGACAACAGTCAAAATGAAATATCGAGTTAATCTTTTTTCTTCTTACTTAAAAAACAAAACTAAATAAAAATGTGTAATTAGTTCTAGAGAAATACATGCAGCTGTATAACATCACTCACCACAATTTTCCTCATCGCTGCCATCGGAACAGTCTGGCGAGTGGTCACACCTCCATGCATGCCGGATGCATTCTCCATTGCCACAGTGATATTCCGACACCGCACAAGCAGGGGAAGTCTGAGGCATGGGCTTAGCCAAGCCACAAAATTCCCAGGTCTCATCCCGTCCATCTCTGCAATCAGTCCGCCCATCACAGAGCTTTATTCTGGGCAGACATGCACCGGACGGCCCGCAGGAGAAGAATCCAGCCGTGCAGTTGTGGCAGGAATCCTCGTCTCTCCCGTTATCACAATCATCAACGCCATCACATAAGAGTTTTGTTGATATACACTGTTTGCTATGGCAGGCAAATTCATCGTTCTTACACCACACATGGCCTGGGGAGAGTCGGAGATGTAAGTCAGAAGTGTATTTTGAGGAACAGTGTGTCACAGGGTTTCACTGTAAATATAATCTGAAGAGTTTCAGTTGGAGTTCAGTGGAGTGTTGAGGTTAGTACTGGATTAGAAAAAGAGGATCAAATTAATAGCAGAAAAAAAGCAAATATAGCCTATGTACTTACACAATAGCTGCATATAACTTAAGAAATTTAACATAACATTCAAACTGGGACCAATATAATTAATTATCAATCTGCTATATTGCCTGAGTTAGAAGAAGTCAAATAATGACCATAATACTCAAAATGACTTGCAGGAATCTTAGACATGATTTGTTCCTGTGTTTTTTTTTGGCAGCAATGTTGTGAGAAACCAGTGAATGGCAGAGTGCTACTTGAATCCATCAATGCTGTTGAGAGAGACGTTTTCTATGTGCAAGCTAATCCCTCAGCAAATTCTCTCACATCAGGTTTTAGAAACACAAAAAACACAGTGCTTGTTGAGGATTTCTTTATTCTTCCTGACAAAAGCTCTTTCCCTCATTTGTGTTAATAAGAAAGATTCTTTGTTTTTATTCCTGCTGTCATTTAGTCTGTAGGGTCCCTATCGTCCACCTCCAGTAGATAAACCTAGTCAGTTAATTTGTAAAATAAGTAAATGAATAAATAAAAAGCTGTAGATCAATGACTAGGCCTAATACATGAGAGATCAACATCAAAGACAGCCTCTGCCAGGGCAGAAACTAACAAATACGTGCTCAAAACTGGTGTGTAATGTCATACAGAAGATTTTCATGAAAGTCAGATTCTGAGAAAAGTTTATTTCTTTGTTCTTCTGGCAGCCAGTCAAACCCGAGTCTTTCATGCATGCTGGTTCTTCTCACATCAACAGTGTTAAGGTTTAATGCCAGAAATCACATTAAGGTCTTAAAGATCTCTGTCCTGCAGAGTTCTTCTTAGCAAACCTGCAGTTCGAGCTCAACAACAAAATCCCTCTGGAATTCAACGTCTCAGGCTCTAATCCTACAGACTCTCAGTGGGATTAGAAAACAAAAATCTGTGGTGACATATTCTCACACAGTAACAGTAAATGAGATGATCTCACAGAAAAGGTCACACATGGTACGATGTCAATGTCGGATGGAAGATTACCTTTGTTAGGATGAATATTATGTTCCTGACATTGTTCATTTGAACTATGTGAGTTATGAGGTATGAATATGAGGCAGAGTCTGATTCTCTGGACTTACTGGGGCTATATTTTGCATGGATTTATGTTGTATTGGTTTTATTATTTAGGACCATTTATTAGCTGCAGCACAACTAATAAGGCTTGGGAACTTCTATATCTTGCCTTATTGTCTCTACATGTCATACTCAGAGTCCTGAGATCAGTGCGCAGGTGTGCACAATCAGGGTTGCCATCACAGTGTCAACTCACCGCAGTGGCGTTCATCTGATCCATCCTTACAGTCTGAACGCCCATCACATGTCTTCAGACTCGAGACACACGAGCCATCACCGCACCTGAACCCCAGTTGCTCGTGGCAGACAGGCAAAGAGTGACCTGCAACAGCAGACACACACAATGAATGACCATTTTACTGTTACTGTGTAAAACATCAGCTGATAAGATTACCAATAAGTCCCACAGAGCAGTGCTGTAATGGCGATCACTTCTAATGACAAATTTTTTTTTATTTTTTTATTTAATTCTCATATTCATATAGACATCACAGCAGCAGTGACACCTCCACTTGAGCACTAATTTGACTCTGACCTTCTTCCACTCACCTAGAGAGCCCAAAGCAGACAGGAAACAGCTTCAGAGGGTATGCAAACTGCAGAGAAAATTACTTGCTCTCTCCCTTCCCTGATGGACATGTACAACTCCCACTGCCTCAGTAATGCACCAAATATCATCAAGGACAAATTCATGTTTAACTTGTTGCCCTCTGCCAAACGCTACAGGCACATCAAAGACGGAACAAACACACATAGTTTCTGCCCTAAGGCAATCACCTTTCTGGATTCACACATTCTGCGCAGTATTTCTTTTCTGCTATGCTGTTGAATGTTGTCTAGTTATGCTGTCATTTTGTTCATGTGTTTTGTGTGTTACCAGTGTGTAACCTTTTAAATAAAATTGATCAGGCTGTAATGGATCATCTGTCATCTTCTCAAAGTATGATGGTCTTTTATGCTAGTTTTTCCCCCCACTGCATGGTTTAAAAATATCAATATGGCATGGTCCTTACTTACACACACACACACACACACACACACACACACACACACACACACACACACACACACACACACACACATACATGCTGGATAAACACTGACAGTATAATTTCTTGCGATTTAACATTCATGTTAACGCAAAAACAGCGAGAAAACCTTAAGTAAACTGTCAATTTAACTGCAGTTTTAAAATAATAAAATAAAAGTAATTAAAAAATCACTCCAGTTAGCATTGAAAGACTTCATTCAAAGTGACAAGTGGACAAGCCACTGAGAACCGCCAGTGTTAGTCATGCACAAAACACCAAATACAAGCTCATGGTTTATTTAACAACCAAGAGACTGCAAACCTGACTACTTACCTCGAATATGACGGTAGATGAGCGGCGAGATGAGAAGAAATAAAACTACAAGGTGCCCCATGCTCGTTCAACGCGTCCTACAGAAACGAGGTATGCGGCGCAAGATTATGACGCAAGAGTCTTTCTGTCACACTGGAGGTCTACGAATGAATGAATGAATTTTGTTACTATTTCACTCGTTTTATCTGATCTTTGTGATACGTTTACAGCGTCTAAAAGGCAGTTTATTTGGTTTAGTGTATTACACTATTCTAACATAAAAAAATCTCAATTTAGAATTTTAAAGTTGTTAACAAAAATACGTTTTATACCGAGATTTTTTAAAGAATTGTTTTTTATATTTCACTTGAACATAGATGTCACAAAATGTCCAAAGTAGAAAATGCCCAGAACTAGTGATTTTCTACACTAATACAATACGGCAATATACTGAGGGTAAACAACTTGTCACTTTTGAGCTGAGTCTGTAGACAACTGCCACACAGTTGCACAGATGTTTCTGTGTTTGCTGATTGGACCTCATTGTTACACACATGGTGGCCATTATTATAAATAAATTTGTAATATGAGGTAATCCATCATCTCTACAACGCATTTTAATTTTAAGAATAAATACACACATCTTGTTTATTTTTAGGTTTATAACCTTTATGAGTTATAACTAAGTTCACACTTTTCACAATCTGACAAGGATCCAAGAGTTTTTTAACCCAATAAATTTATATTCTAGCACAGAGAATAACAGAGAATATTTACCTCCTGCTGCTGTATATATTTGCATTAGATTGGTGTTTTATATTCTCAATGAGTATTTCTAAGAGTCAAAACTCAAATAATCTGTGCATTTTTTAGTGGTGAAACCATGTGCAGACAGGAAAATGTTCCAACAGATTTGTATTTACACCCTTTGTACAACCTTTCTTGTAACTCTAAATTAGTCAATTGTTTAGTTCACCTATAATTTTAGGTCCACATCTCTTATAGTACTTATTCTGAATTCGTGCAGAATTTTTTAATTTTACAGTGTGTTTCACATTCATCTATCACACACAGTGATGATGAAGAAGCTGCCATATAACACTCATCTTTTCAATTTGAAAAATCTCTGAGTTACTGTCTTGCCTTTGAGTATTTTCAAATGTGGAAGGGCAGAAGATTGAACCCCAACAAGAAATCTGTTTTTACAGTTAACAATATTACCAAAATAAAGAGCTGGAAAAAAAGAAGAAGTAAACATATAACATTTTATTAACACTTTCTATTATACAAGATACAACCAACATTTGCTCAAGTCAGAGCTCTGCAGCACATCTGGATGTAGAAGTGATGAAGAGTTTTGTCTTGCTCCTCAGAGGTATGGCTGATCTGTTGAGAGTGGTGGCGGTTTATATACAGTTCCCGGCACCACTGGAGCCTTTGAAGTTTCAGCAACTTGACTAGAGAAGAACACATATAGAGCTTAATTATTCAATTAAAAGACATAATCAGGTTTGCTTCATGTTCAACATTTATCAAGTTATCACCATGCATGGAAAATATGCAAATTCATTTACCTGCCGGCAGTAATTGCCTTCTGAGTTGACATCACAATAGTGGCAGGTAATGACTCTCTACGGCCATCTCTGGTGTAGTAGTAGTTGTTGGCAAATTTGTGACTCGGGCCTACTGGCAATCTAGGTGGTGGCTGTGTCCTTCATAAAAAAAAAAAATAAAAAAAAAACTGTAAACAATCTTCTGAAATATGGCTATTTTCTTGGATTAAATACAAACTTTGAACCACTGAATTTATCTGGACACGCAATCACAATTACAGCTGAGATACAGGAAAGTGTTCTGAATGGTAGGTTTTAGAAAGAGACTCTTTACCCTAAATCTTTCTTTCAAGTTATTTTGTGCTTAGACATTTTCAACCTTTTCCCTAATTTAAATTAAGAAAATTTTGACTATAAGATTGATGCTGCACATTTTGAATGTTTGAAATTATTGAGATCTGTACAACGTCTTAATGCACAGCTTAAATGTGTAATAATGTCTGATCTACCACTGGGACAGTACTGCTGTGAGTTAAAATAAATAAAATAAAATAATAATAATCACTTTTTCTGACAGTGTTAAGGATTGTACATGGTCTGGCAGTTCGTGTCGTTTAAAGACACGATCAAACTGAATGGCAATAAAGAACCCTTTAGCATTTGCGGCACCTCATCGAATGTATTATAAAATTAACACAATATTAATATTGTGTCTTTGGTTCAAGTTATTTTGTGCTTAGACATTTTCAACCTTTTCCCTAATTTAAATTAAGAAAATTTTGACTATAAGATTGATGCTGCACATTTTGAATGTTTGAAATTATTGAGATCTGTACAACGTCTTAATGCACAGCTTAAATGTGTAATAATGTCTGATCTACCACTGGGACAGTACTGCTGTGAGTTAAAATAAATAAAATAAAATAATAATAATCACTTTTTCTGACAGTGTTAAGGATTGTACATGGTCTGGCAGTTCGTGTCGTTTAAAGACACGATCAAACTGAATGGCAATAAAGAACCCTTTAGCATTTGCGGCACCTCATCGAATGTATTATAAAATTAACACAATATTAATATTGTGTCTTTGGTTCAGGGTCTCTAGAAGCTAAGGTAACATTACTAACTGTATAGCGTAGTGGATTAAGACGTACCTCTTTGCTATCTCTTCATACCGCAGCTGCAGTTTCCCCTGCAGATCACGCTGAAGAATAAAAAACAAATGAGGTGAATTTTTGTTTAATTTTGTTTAATGCAAACTCTCCTTCACATGCTCATTAGTTAACATTTAGCTGACAAGAGCTGCTACTGCTAGCTCGATTCTCAGAAACTAGCTAGGCAAAATTGCCGATTTAGTACCATCTAGACATAATTTCTTTTACATTCTTACGGCGTTCTGGGTTTATTTTCTAAGTCGACTGGTGTGCAATTGCTTACCCCTGATAAAAAATTACGCAGCCTTTGGATGATTTTAGTAGCAGTAGCCATGTTAGCAGTTGTTGTGAAGGACACGGGGCTTCTTCTGTGGTTATCGGTAACACATTAGCATAACAGTGACACCTGGTGGCCACAAAGTCAACTGCTGACTGTCATAAAGATCTCAAATGAAAACTCTTCAAAACGCTTCCAAAAATGAATAACTATAAAATAATAATAATAATAATAATAATAATTATAATTAAATAAATAAATAAGTAAATAACCTAAAGGGCACACATCATGCTAATTGACAGTTTTAGAACTTTGTCCTGTCAATCAATTCCACAGCCATTTCACTTCCCCTAAGGAAAACTGAGGACGTAATTCTGCTTCTCAACCAACCACAAAACTCTTGGAAACTTTGGATACATTTCTTCACTTGGACCAAAGTGCATGTATTCTAGAGTATTTTAGAGTACACGTTCTTGTGGGGCCATATGTCTCGACAACTAAAACCTGGCTCAAACTGGGTCATGCAACATAACATTGATCTGAAATAAACCAGAAAATCGCCATCAGAAAAGCTTAAAAGGGAAAGAATTAAAAACCTTAACGTGTGCAAATTATGTCCACAAAACAAACATCAGTGGAATCCAACTTAAGTCAAAGAGAAATACAAAGTTTATTCTTTGCACGAGAAAACACAGTACATGGCAACAACGCCGGTATACCATGCAGTCAAGTATTACAGCTGTGTGCTTGTCTCATGCAGCATGCACTGAACAGAAGAGTTCACAGTAGAACACGTGCACATGTACAACAGCTTGACTTGCCAGTTTGTTTGTTGAGAGTATGTTGAACACCTGCTGACTTTGTATACTAACCTCGACCTTCAACAGGCAGAGATCAGCACAGTGCAAAAGTATGTTTACATCCACATGAGATCCCTAGTTAATTAAAGAAACATTTAATGAGATTTCTCAAAATTACCACCCCTTCATGTTTTAGAACTTGGTAAATTTAGTGAGATCCAGTAAAGTTCTGTAGCTTTAACACCTGACAGTTTGGCAAATTTGTCTGACTTAAACATGGTTACTTACAAATAAAACTAAGGTTCAGTTTTACTTTCTCTCTAAGAATTCTGTCACATAGGTGCACCAGTTAAAATCCTTATGAAAAACCAATTTTAGTGCTTACAAGATCAAGAAATTAAGCTTTTGCAGAAGCAGTTTGAACCAAACTTTCCATAATACCTTATTTCATGTGATTAAACAAAACTGTTTTTAATTAAACAAGGATTTGGCTACTTATGTGCATGTAAACATACAAAAACGCTACTCAACTTGGAGCTAAAATACTCTTCGCTAACAATTACTTCAAAACAAAAACAGATGCAACTTCCACAAGAACAGATTTTTCCATAGTATCAGAAAGGATAGTTTTTGTTTTTTTGTCATATAGAGCCACATGATATAAAGTGTTTGTACAGTACATCGCATGGTTTTTCAATGTAAACAATTCTGTCAGACTGCAGAAATGACTGAGCCACTCGGTTATCTGTCCACTTCATTAACAGCATGATGAGAGGTTATCATCACGAGATTTGAGGACTCTGAGGAGAAAAAGGTGGTTTAAGTAAGACATCAGACAGAGGTCAGGAACAAGCGCTGACAATTTAAGAAACAAAAACCCTTAAAAACAAAACAAAAACAATGTATATCAAACTTGTGTCAATGTGAAATACTAATCTGAATCCTGATATAGTGGTACCAAAAAAAGAAGAAAAAAAAAGGAAAGCAAAACAAAAAATGACCCACATCATAAAAATAAATTCAGGTTTCACAAAATGTCATTGTACAGCATTACATTCCCCAACATACTTGGATTTATGCACAGCACTGATACCAAAATATACATGAACATTTGTACAAAACAAAGACCAAAAATATTTGTTCAAAGAAGCCCTGGATTTGGATTCACTATCAATGCATCCCTCTGCTGTTTCCAGTTGATCTTTCAATACTAGTTACAAAATGTGTCTCAAAATAGTGCACTTTCCTCTGATGTAAACATGACTACACAGTAAAGAAGGTAGGAACAGGTCATCAAAACATGGTGTGCCTCACTTCATTGTTGAGTAAAATGAATACAAACACTTTATGGGAAACACACTTAAAATATTCAAGAATGAAACACTTTCAAAGGCCAAAGAAAAATTCCAAAATGCCTTAAACAAGAAAAAGACAACCCTGTGGTTCCCTTCAGGCTTTGATAAAAAAAAAAAAAAAAAAAGCACACCTCAGTCTGACTGCTCAATGTGAGTGAAACAAGTTGCTTCAGCATGAGGCAAATCACCTCAAAAAGTAGCAAAATCCAGAGCTTAATGATAGGCTTCATAGAGTGTTGTCAAGATAACACTAGCAGTGAAGAAATGCTTAAAAAAAACTTTGTATGTTGAGCACATTTACACTGACAGTTGAGAGCAAAGATATGGCTTAAGAGGATGCTGCTTGGGTGTCATGGCAAATCATTCCCTTCAAGGCAGCTTCATCAAGTCCTCATAACAGATCGTACTTCAAAGTCACAGCCGGGTGGTGTCTTGGTGTGATCTGCAACATTGCCCTGAACTGACTGGCTCCATGTGAAACAATAACAAAGTAACCGTGAATTCATGCAGCAAAAAATAAGAACAAGAAGTCAGTTGTGTCTTATATATTCCGGGTGATAGATATAAGAAGGGGTGGAAGCAAAGTAACAGAGGACATCTACAATACATGTATTGGTAGCTTAAAAAACTTTTAGAGTGGGACAAAAAAATGACCAGAAAATAACAAAATCAATCATATTCTGCACTGTGAGAACTCAAGGGTTGGTTTGAGTCTTTTGATTGATTAACAATACTTCTACTAAAGCTATGCTATTCAAATCTATGATACTGAGGGAAAAAAAATCTTAACTTCTACATTAACTTCTCACTACTTTTGGTCCTACAGCAACCCAGCATTATCTGTGCCTCCAACATTAATTAAAAATAGACATTTTTAGAAAAAAAAAATGCATTCAAAAGACATAAAACTACATTTTATGGATACAAAAAGTTGAGCCTTGGCTATTCCAACAATGAAAACCTGTGTCTTGATGAGCTCCTCATACTTTACAAATATAATAAATATGACCAGAAAGTCTGAAATGCCTGAAGGCAAATATTTACAATACAAAATTCAAGTAAAACTTTCTTCCACCCTTTTAGCCAGACAAGTTTGTACATATGCTTACAAATTGCAATTCCACTGGGTCAGACTGGAAACAACTCAGCTTCATATTATTTCTTATATTAGAGATTAACAATTGAAATGAGTGCAGTAATGAGCTTTCACTTTCTTGTATGTCCTTTTTGAGCAATTTCCTCTCTGCACTCAGTCTTCTCTGATGCTGGTGGGCCTTGATGTCCAGTGGAAGTGGTTCCTGCTGCCTTACTGCTCTCAGAAAAAGGAGGACCTGTTTTATCCTGCTGGGATGAAGAAATCTCCAACTCTGGGTTTTCGTTGGTATCCTCTCCATCTGAGCATGGCTCCCACTCATCTTGCTCTTCGCTCTCTGTTGAACCTTGAACAGCGATCTGAGGCACCAATGTGAACCTCCTCACCACTGGCACTTCCAGTTCCATCTCCTCCCCGCTCTGGGGCTGAGTGACCACCCAGGCCGTTCTGTGCTGCTGAGGCTGGGGAGCTGTGATGGTACCCGTCACAGTGCTGCTGGTTTTCTCATCTGGTTCATCAAAGCTCACCTCCTGAACAGCCTCTTGCTTTTTGAAGGAGTCTCGCCGCTCCGACAGGTTGAGCTTCCGCATCACAACCAGCTGCTCTGATCTGTCTATCCCAGATTCCCGCATCCTTTGGCTGCTCATGTAGCCTCCAAGTCTGCTGTGGTCAGCACTGATATAAAAGCCTCCGCAGGCACCTTCTAACTCAGTGTCACCCAGTAGGTCAACCTCACCATAAAAAGGCACTTCCAGTGTGTGCCTGCGGGGGGCATAAGACTTCTTCTCACTATGATACACTCCAGACAGCTTCTCAGCTGACTGCACCCTCTTGAGCAAAGGTGACCGAGGTGGCTCTGCACTGCGGGGACGGACAATGTGTCTCACTATGGTGGGGGGTGATAGGGTTTTGCCATGATAAGTGTGAAGGGATTTGGCAAACCCTGGCAGTGGGGAGGGTGAGCGCTGAGGAGAAAGCGGCTGGTTCGTGGATGAGGAGGAATTGCAGGCCAAAGGAGAGGGGGGGATGTTACTAGTCGATTTCCGACGGCCCACCTTAGTGTAGCGTTGTGTATTGAGTTTGGAGCCCAGGCCATGGAGCGAGTTGGGTCGGATGTGTGCAGCTGGGGAACTGGGAGAGCTGGAGCAAGGAGATGTGCTCTGAGGAGAGTTGTTTTCTAGGAAGCAGACATAACACTGTTTTCAAATACTGCACAATGTGTGCAAAACATTATCACAATGGCAAATGCAAAACGTCAACCTTCTCATATTTCTATTCACTCAGAAGAAACTTTGAAATTCTGCATCAACAACCTTGAGGTAAAACTTAACCCACCACAACCCTGATGGTCAGGTGCAGGGCTCCGGCAAGGTGTGGAGGGGCCAGGGGACAGGCTGTGTGTTGGGGAGCCCGGGAGGCTCTCACTGGAAGAAACAGAGTGATGAAGACCTGAGGAGAAGCTGCGACTGCTGTGCATGACTGTGCTTTGCTTGGACAATTTCTTCAAGATGCTCCGTCGCCTGAGAAGAATTCAATACCAGATGTTACTGTAGGGAATTTCATATGGACTGATAGCTTTAATTATAAAATTATTTGAACTTTTCCTGCAAAAAAAAATTTGATATATTTCTTTTCATAAACATGTATTCCTCATCTTTGTAGATGACTAACTTTCTGTGACAAAACCTAACGCTAGAGGGAGAAAGTGAACTGACAGACACCATATACTAGCCAAAGTAAACAAATGATGAGTAACACTGCAGAGCTGTAGCCAACGAAAGAAAACGACAGCCAAACCTCAGATCTTCACCTGTCATAATTATCTCTCTTCTTGCTTTTTTTGCTGCGACGAGCCATCTTTCCTTTGTGTTTGCTCTTCCGTGCTGGACCGACTTTGATTGACGTGTTCTCAAGCGCTATGGTTTGAAGAGCCACCTTGTTCCCGCTCTGCAGATTTCATGTGAATCAAAGATTAAAAAACATAAACCAGAAAAAGCAGCTTCGGCTAAACTGAAAAACAACTGCCACATTTTGCCCCACTGGGCTGTTGTACCTTCAGTAGCACTTCTATCATCTCTGGGTGTACCAGGCCTTGAACAGATTCTCCGTTCACGTGGGTGATAAGGTCTCCAGTGCGGAGACCTGCCTGGTGAGCCGGGCTGCCCTCCTCCACACTCTGTTAAAACAATGAGGAGTGGAGTTTGAGTTTAGAATTACATAACTGCCTTTTTAAAGCATTCTCTTCTAGTTTGGGATCAACAAAACACTACATTAGAAACACATAGTAGCTAGTTTCAGTTATGTGATTTGTTATGCAGGCAACATTTTAAAGGCTTAATGTCACACCCACCGACACCATGTGATGAACAGTATAGACATCGCTGTCACCCATGTATACCCGGATGGCCTGAACGGTGAAGCCATACTTCTTCCCTGAAGTGTGGATGACAATTGGTGGCTTTAGGCTACCAGGGCTGAATGACAGGTCCCTGTTAGGGGACGAGTCACGAGATGAGGGGTTGGAAGACAGCGAGCGTGGGGAGATGGGACTGGGTTGGAGACCACTGGGTGAGTCATCTGAAAAATACACATTTAACATATTTACATACAAATAAATACATCCGCAGTCTCAACTGTTATGATTCTATACTGTATGTAAACCTGTCTAATATCAACTTTAAAGCATCAGGTGTAGCTTGGTTCCCCACACCTTTACTGTGTAGAGGTTTGGGGAAATACATACAAAAGTAAATAGTAAATACAATGCAGAAATGGGTCATTAGCTTGATAAATCATGCTGGATATAAAGAGCACACAAATAAAATACTCTTAAAAGTACAAGCTCTAAAATTTCCAGATTTGATTCAGTTTGAAAGACACAAATAAAATTCAGAGCAGTAAGAATATTTTTCTTCCAAATAAAACAAATTGATTTAGGAAGACAGGGATTTAATGTAAGAGTGAAACTGAATTTAAAAAAGGAGCATGTCAGGTTGAAAATATGTATTTTTTTAATATCAAGGGTTAAGATTAAGGTAAATTAAAGGCGTAAGAATGAATAAATTTATACTATATACTGCCTACTCCCTTTCAGACATGTGAGGAGAAGGAAATGTAAAGAATATGTTTGAAATAAACTATCTTGAAAAGAAAGATATCAAATTAATGGATTATTTCCACTTAAATTACTAACCGTAGACAAGGCAAGTTTATTTGTACAGCAAAACCATGTACAACACAATTCAAAGTACTTTACATAAAACATTAAAAGCATTACAGTGGGGTGCAGGAAGCAATAACAAGTGTATTAAAAACAAACTTTGAAGCAAATAAAATAAATAAATAAAAACAGAAAGAAAAAGCTAAAATAAAATAGATAAAATGCAAGAAATAAAGTTCCAGTGTGAAAAATTTAACTGTTGTTTTGATAAAAAGCTGTAAAATGCCATCTCAAATGAAGTGCTAAAACAAGTGACTAACTGTTGAGATATTTCTATTATCTGCTGGACTCTGAGGTCATGATAACCTTCCGTGTACCTGGAGTGATGATGAGGGACAGGGCTGAGACAGAGGCTGACTTGGGAACCTTTCCTGCACAGGGCAGTCGCTGTCTGTCAGGTGTCTCCAGCTGATTACCGAAGCGTCGAGGGCCTGTTGGTTCCTTAGGTGATGAGTGTTTGGCTCCAGTGCTGTTGCTGCGAATCCTGATCCTCCGAAGGTTTGACACCACCACTTCAGCTGCAGATCGGAGTTTCAAAGGTAAATAACATGCTAATGTGCTCACTGTTACTGTTTTTCTTAGTTGCTAAAAGCAGTAAAGCCTATTGTCTGATCAATTTCTCAGTGCCTTAAACAAATTTTCTTTTTAAATCAAACTTTTGGCCAAACCGTGACCATTGGTCAGGAACTTGGACACAATTTGCAAAATTCATCTGCTCTTTTGTGCAAAACCTTAAACACACTCTCAGTCACTAAACAGTCTTCACACTGTGATGCACTGATGTTGCAAAACTGGAAACACTGACAGCATGTGAACACAACTCCAACACTGCTGTCATTTTTTCCCACACAACTCAAACTGAACACACCCGTATCTAATGACGTAACCAGACCAACTATCCATGAACCACTCATTGTTGAAACGGTTATTTAAAATGATGCCAACAAGCTCTGTGAAATCCAGCAAAGAGAGTGAAAGCAGATGTCAGTGCTGATTGAAACAATGGTGTTTCTGTCAACTATTGACCATGTTCTCCAACACAACAGACTGAGCATAAAACAGGTGTACAGAGTTGCCTTTGAAAACAACTTAGCAAAAGTCAATAATCTGACATAGTACGTGCAGGTGAATTTAACCTCCAAACAGTGATGCTTCCGGTATAATCCTATAGTCATAGACCTGCTACTTTTGCAGTACTGTAAACTATATTGTAATGTACAGTATATAAATCTAGAGGTAATTTAGTGTAAATACAGTATTTCAAAAGTCTGTCAGTCTTTCTATATCACTTACTGTACTAAACTACTTTTTATCTGTTTTTTTTTTTTTTTTTTTAACTCCACACAGACATGATAAGACTGAAGACAGAGACTGAATCTTGGTGACTTTGATTATGCAGTAAAGTGCTTTTTTTCTTTCTTTTGTAATATGATAGTACTGAATGTACTATGAAAACCTGTATTACAATGTATCATGCAAGGATAAGTGTGGGTTTACCCTCATCATCAGTGGAGAGGGCGAAGCGGGGCATTGTCTCCAGGCTGTGAGTGCTGCTCATCACCAGAGGACTGGTGCTCCTCTCAGACTGGGATGAGCTGGAGGAGGCCCGAGGGCGAAGGCTACAAACAGTCAAAGGCAAGTTTGATGATTAAAACCAGCTGGTACATGATCAAGTGATTAACACAGTGAATCAGCCATGTGTTGTAAGACACAAGTTCCAGGTGCAAGTGAGTTGTTTATTTCTGGTCTGTTTTAAAGGTATTTTGCAGAAAATCTAGCAACAAAAAAAAAGTACTAAACAATTCTTAGGACAAACAAAACACAAAGAGTTCATGGAGTGGAACGTATTTTTCACTTGCATGTACCTGGCCATACGCCCAGAATGTCTGTTTTCTACACTGCAATCTGATGGGCTTGGGGAAGGGCCGAGTCCTCCCACATCCCCGCGGTCCTCTTTATCTTCACTGTGGCTTCGGTCTGAAGAGAAGCTCAGGTTGGATGGTGTTGCCAGATGTTCTGTGCTGCTGTAAACCTTGAAAGATAAAAAGAAGGCAGAATGAGAAGTAAACAGCTGGACTGATTTTTTACATCTTTGCTGGATGTCTTCAACTGGTTTTACTTTTTTTTTGTGTGTGTGTGTGCTTGTGCGTTTTATCCCTACTTTTTATTTTTTTTTACACACAGAGCAGGTCATAGCTAACATTCTTACTGTGTCTATCAGATACAAATCTGTGTAGCCATGTGGGATTAGCAATATGCAAAGCACAGTAAAATGTACCACAGCAGTGTTTACCTTGCTGAAGCGATGTGACCAGGAGGAAAACTGCCTGATTTCCAAAGATGACTCCTCATCATTGGTTTCCTCATCTTCATCAGATGCCAAATGATGGTAGCGTTCTGAACGAGCTGAATACAGAAACATTCAGAACCGATGAGAAATTTACATCCATCACTATGATCCTATTTGTCATCTGATACAGATTTCATTGACAATGTTTTCAGCGAAGTGTTTGACATATACAGACTTCTTCTGTACACAAATACAACATCAGTACAGGATTAATGCATCAGGTTTGTCTTGATCTTTCAAAAACAATCACTGATCTTGCATGGATTAACATGAAGTACTGTGTTTACAATATTCAATGACTTACTGTCAAAGTAGCTTGTGTCATCCTCTGCCTCCAGTTGAGGAATGAACTCAGCTTTTTGCCGGAGGAGTCCATTCCAGTCTAAACCCAGGAAGAAGGGGTGTTGCTTCACCTCAGAGGCTCCACCTACAACCACACAGTTTTCAGTTAATCAGTCATCGTGTTCAGTGATTCAGAATAATAACCTTGTGTTCTTTACTTGAGTCACTTACTTATTTTGCATACTTTCCTTAATTTTGCTTGTCAATTTTTATCTCAACTTTTGTACGAATTCTTTAAAAACATTTTATGACATAAAAATCTAGTATCAAATCTTATTGTTTTGAGGTAACAGTATTAACATTAATCAAACATCACTATTATCCATATTTATTCACCCGTACCTGTTCCCAGTCGGTCTAAAGGGCTCTGTCTCAGCAGACGTGTGATCAGGTCCTGGGCATCAGCAGGCAAGGCATCATCTCCTTCTGGCCAAATGATTTCATCTGATAAGAAGAATCGGAGGACAAAAACAATTCAATATTATGAATAATAAAGCAGCCACATTCATTTATTTCAAAGATAGTCATAAAGAGTAATTACCATTTGTCTTAGTTTGCAAATTTTAATACCTAAAATTTCTATTTTTAAATTAACTTTGCAGTGACTTTGGCACAAATATCTGCAAACTACAGTATGAAGATATGAAGACTTCCTGACATGAGTTCAAGAAAGTGCAGCGCAGCTTTACTGGCAGCAATATCTCACTTTTATTCTGGATTAATTTGATATTTTTTAAGTGTTTTCAAGATGTCCTTTTCTACTTTTTATATGAAAATAAAATTAATGATAAAATATATATGCCTTTCACATTGACCCTCACCACTGACAACTTGTCCAAAAAGCTCTTCAGGGGTGTCTCCAAAAAATGGGACACAGCCCACAAGGAACTCGTAGAGGATAATTCCCATGGCCCACCAGTCCACTGGCTTTCCATAACCCTGTCTGAGGATCACCTCTGGGGCAATGTATTCTGGAGTGCCACACACCTGCAAAAGCAAACCAACAACAGATCCGTCTGGTCAAAGATCAGCCATTTCTATAAGACTTCCTGTCCAACAAAAGTCTTAATCTTCTCTTCTGCAGAATGATATTTTTCTCTTCCATCTGTGAGTGTCTCACCTGTTTGTCAACAAACTCTCTTGTGTCTTTCTCCATGTGACCCTCATAAAGGTTGGTGGTCATGTTCATTAATCCAATTTTCGACAGACCAAAGTCTGTCAACTTGATGTGGCCCATAGATGTGATCAACAAACTGTTGGGTTGGGGGGGGTAAGAAAAAGTTAAATAAACAATAATAATAATAAATAGAAATCTTCATTGTTTATGGATGCAATCATTGTTGGTTAAGCCAATTAAACAGAGCTGTGCAGAATGTTGGTCTCCTGCAAAAGTGTAAAATAGGAGGGAAGAAGAGATCAAATGTTCTCACTTGTCAGGTTTAAGATCACGATGCACAATGCCGTAGTTGTGTAGGTATTCCAATGCCAGGACTGTTTCAGCAAAGTACATCCTTGACATTTCTACAGGCAGCGGGCCCATGTTCTTCAGTAAGTTGGCACAATCTCCACCTAGGCAAAACAGAAAACATTTAGATTTTCACTTTTACTATCAGACATGTCAATATGTTATTGGATGCTGCAAATCTCACTCTTGGACCTGTTAGTAACACAAAGTATGTAACTAATTGTTGGCTTTAAACTGTTCCATTTAAAACGTCGATACATGTCTGAAATATAAAAACACATCAGTTGCAGCAGGCTCTCTGCACTTTACCTTCCACATACTCCATGACCATGCAGAGGTGACGTCGTGTCTCAAAGGAGCAGAACATGGAAACAACAAAAGGGTTCTCAGCGAAGGTTAGAATGTCCCTCTCCACAAACACCTGCTGGATCTGGTTTCTCAGCACCAGATTCTGACGATTTATCTTCTTCATGGCAAAACGTTGGCGGGTCTCCTTGTGACGTACTAGATACACAGCCCTGTTGAGAACACAATTATTTGCAATTAAATCTTATAAAGACAACTACTTTTACCATTTCATGTTAATTCACAACCATCTTTTGAATAAGGTAAAAGCGGTTTTTAGTCTCCAAACAACTCTTTTAAAGCTGTTTTTCAGTTTTAATATTAAGAAAAGAAAGGGGAAACAACTAATTTTACTTCTTACCCATAAGCACCATTACTGATGAGCTTGATGGTCTCAAAGTCACTCTCAAGAGGTTTTCTTCTAGTCGGAGTGAGTGTCTGCGGGGCTTTGTTCTATAAATGCAGTGTAAACAATAACACAATGACTGGGTTCAATCCTATTAATTTTGTTACTACATTATAGCAGAAGCCAACCAGCTGCCTAAATACTGAAAACTGTTTTTTTATATTTACATCCATCTGTGTAATGTTTTCTAAATAAAGTAATGGACTTGAATTCAACATTTGAAATGCTACTACCCTTTACAAATGTCTATTTAAATTGAAGTCACACTTTCGAGAGAGATTCCAATGTTGCCATTCATCTTAAATTTGCTTTGGATTCCTGTAACCCACTTAACTAAAATAATACCCTGGTTTGAAATATTTATGGTATCTTTTCACACTAAACTGGGTCACTGCATTTCAGGGAAACAAAAAAGAAAAAAAAAGAAAAAAAAAGTCCCAATCCTCTGGAGAAACAGTTGCAATCGACACTCAGAAATTCCCAAAACAAGAAATGTGATTAAAGAAAGTGAAAATAGTTCATATACTCTCAATTTTTATTTTTTTTATGTTAAATCATATTATTTTACATATCAAATACTGTGCACACTGGTATAAACATACCTCTGCAGGAGCATCTGGTTCCACTGTCACTGAAGGACTGGCATCATACTGTTCAAGCTGTACCATGTCTACAAATAACACAGGACAGTGTTTAACATTATAACAAGCTACTTCCATTCCCACTAACATCCACTCATGAGCCATTTCTTATTCCAATTTCCTACAGTGATTGGAGACTTTCCTGCGAACCCAAGCCATTTAAAACCATGTAAACCATGTAAAGTTCTGGACATTAGCACACTCCTTTATGTACTCAACCAGTGTGCTAAAGCCATTTCCTGGTTTCCATGTCTGTTTGCATGAAAGGTCTGTGACATAAGTCCATTATCTGCAGGAAATCTGTTTCGCAATCAGTTTTCGGCCACCATGATCTGGTTTTTAGAGAGTGGCTTTAAAGAACAACATGTTCTTTACTGAAGGAAATTTAATGGCAAGCTACCATGGCAACTACATCCCTATCTCTCTCTCAGGGAAAGTAAAATTGTTTTAATGTATCCTGCTTTGTAAAATACATTTTTGGATCTCTTTTTTTTCCCAACTGTCGATATGTCAGTTTAAAATAAACAAAAAAACAGTTCCGTTACAAGATGTGTGCTTTGGTATGTCTGAATTAATGCATTAAGAGAACAAACAAAAAAATAAGGACTTCAATTAGCTAATACAATTCCCATAACAGATGAGCATAAATGCTCCCAGTGCAGCTTAACAACAGTCATTAGCTATACTGACATGCGTCTGTCAACACTTTCATATAGCAGGGCATATCAAAACCTAGTCAGATCAGCTGTTCCACATGGAATATATGTCTTAGGATAAAATATGTGCTCTTGAATTGTTTTCTTTACAAGGAAGATGTGTGTCATCCTGATAAATCTAATTAGCACATTAATTAGCAAAGATTTTTCATACCAACACATCTGTCTGTGGATGCTATATATCTCTTATTACCTGGAACTTGTCAACTTGTTAAGTGTTAGAAGCTAATGACGATTTCCAGGGAATCATCAAAATGCTACCTTACAGTTTTGTATCTGATCTAACCCATAACCTGCAGTTTAAGTAGCTTTTACTACTTCTAAGCTTCACCAAAGTGTATAGAATCAGAATAAATAATATGATATGACACTACTTTTGTTGCTGACTGAGAATCAAAAATCTATGATGTACTTTGATGGCAACACACACAGACAAGCACTAATGTAGATTAGAAAACTGCATGCGGATCAAGTTCGGACTCTTTCCACCCCTAAGTGAATTATGTGTGAGGCTTGGCTTGATAACTGAGATTTTCTTTACCTTCTAGCAGGTCTCGAGTCAGACCCAGCTGGCTGATGATGTACCGCGGGATATCTGTCTTGATCCCCTGGCCCACTTTAGCATGACCCTCTGCTGCCTCAAGTAGGTGATAAAACTCCTCTGGGTCAAACTCCTGTCAACAGCATCCCATAGTAATTAATGCTGAGAGCTTAAGAACATTAACCTGGCAGAGTGAACTTAAAGCAGGATACTGTAAAAGTAAGCATGTAATTTATCACTGGTTCAACTCAAAAGTCAGTGTGATTGTAAAGTAAATCAGTTTCAGCCAAGAGGCTTTAAGTCTAGTCACTACAGATTTGCTTCTTGTAACTATTCCTGATTAAACAACAATAATTCTAATTTAATGATCTGAGGAAACAAGCACAGTAAATATAATGTTACTGCTACCAATCCATAGATCATACAAAACAGTAGTCAATACTTTTATAGAAAAATTTAATACAGTAGGTCTATCGCATACAAAACTATTAAAAAGTTTTTAAGCCACTGCTGTACAGTGGATGTAATATTAACATAAATATATGTAATGTACTCTTTGTAACATAAGTAAATACATTTTAAAAAACTGCTTTCTGATGTCATAGCAGCCACTTTCTCACAGAATAAAGGTCAGCATTTCATTTCATCCCTACACTGTAGAAACAACACTTTAACCCATTTTTAAACAAAGTAATCTTGTTTTCAATCAGGAAGAGATTTGCCTCTTCCACAGCTTACCAGACATTCAAGGAGACGAGCCGGCCGAGAGATTATGATGAGGATCTTCCGCACCAGCTGGATGATGATGGTTACCTCCTCGCTTTCAGAGCGTTCATAGGCCTAGAAAACATAGAGCGAGCGGGACCCCAAAAAAATATATATATCAGAAAACATGGGTGGCAAAAAAAAAAAAAATTAAAATTAAAATTTATATATATATATATATATATATATATATATATATATATATATATATATATATATATATATATATAATGCCACAAATATTATTTCCTGTTTCCACATTTTGTAACATCTGACAAATGAAAAGTGATAAGGAATTGATATTTTCATGGTTAAAAAAAAAAAAAAACATGCCATCTGTTAATTTTTCATGAAAAAAAAAGAAAGATTTGCAAACTGATCCATAACACTTTAATTGTATCCATGGAATATGACAAATTAAAAGGTCAAACAAAGTATCACATTGAATGCAACTACCTACATTACTGAAAAAGCACTCAGCTCTATTGGAACAGGAAGTATAAACACATGAAACATTGTGTTCCCACAGATTGGCATTAAGTGAAATGTGAAAACAGACACTGTCTGACAGAATTACATCAGTGATGACATCACTTTAAACCAAATGGAATTACAAGAATAATCACTGAGTGGGTCTGCATTAGATTGTTTCAGAGATATAAAGATAAAGGGGGAGGGATGCTCTGTTGTGATTGGTGGTTTGAATTAGGCTAAGTTGAGGGATTAGTTGTTAGTGTAAGTTGAGCTTGTCACCATTTCTAAAACAATCTAGCAAAAACCCACAAGATGAGAGTCTTTATGAGTCCTTAATGAAATATTTTCTGTATAAGTGGAAACGCTGAGTACTAGTGAAAAAGTGGTAGCACACAGTATACAATACTAAACATTTAATCCAAGTCATATGCATGTATGGCTGCAGTCTAGCGAGGGTGTGTAAAGCTAAGTTGAGCTTGGCAGTAATAATGGAAAGAGGGGGAGATGGCCACCCTAATTCCTGAACAGAAAGAAAATACCCCAAACATCACCTCTAAGATTCACTGCATTCATGCAACTTTCCTCTGATTTCCAAAGATTGTCATAGTAATTGTTTATGTGAGGTTAAATAGTTGTGTGTCTCATCCTGTGATAAGAGTCACACCTCCATGTAAATGTTATAACATAGGAGGATAAGAAAGAGATTCTTGTTACTTTAGAGTCACAAGGCCAGTTCCTGGTTGGATATCCTACACTGGGAGACACAGAAGTCTCATGTGATCACTGAGTGTTAAATCAGCTGGATGAATCTGGCACTTACGCAGATCCCTTCCTGTATTGTTTCTATTTGTAAAAACAATTAAAAATTAATCAGTTAACAGACAACGATTACAGGTTAAACCACATTAAATGATCTGCTGATTGTCAAAATGGTGGATTTATGGAAAAAAAACATTTCTTACAGTTAAGATAGTAGACTTTTTTCCAATTTATTTGATAAAGTAGCTAAATCTACTACTTTCTAAACATCAGATGACACTTCCCAAACATGTCATAAGATAATAAGGGTTTAAAACAAACTTTTACATTAACAGTATCACTTATACCAAATCACATATTTCAAAAAGAGGTAAAAAAAGGGGGGAAAATAAACACCTTTGTGACACTGGCAAGTTGTGTTTGTGTATTAAGACATTTCTCTCACTGTATGGGAACAGACTTATCAGTTCAGCTGGAACTACAGCGAGTTGGCCAAATTTTCTGTCTGACAGCATGCAGAGAAATAAAGGGGGAGGTTGCTATAGAAACCAATATTTTATCATAACACACAAGACAAAAGTGCCTCTAACTATTATCCAGATTTTAAGCAATCAGATCTACTGTGTGTGTGTGTGTGTGCTGATGGCTATTAGATGGTTACTAAGTGACCTGTGTGACTGCACTTTTTTTTTTTTTATATGCAAGCAGTCTTCTTTCGTCACTTCATCACCTCTGAGTGACTACATGAAAGTGCAGCTTCAGACTCAAACTAAAATGCAGGAAATAATTTTTTTATGACTTTAATGCTTGAGGTCATGTCTCCGGGACTCAAATCAGCTTGCTGTTCTCTCACCTCATGAAGAAGCTTTTCCAGCTTCTCCTGCAGCTCAGCAAAATAGCGGGAAGTAACCAGGCCTTTCTGAGACTTGTCCAGACAGTCTCGGACCAGCTCTACCAACTGGTGCTGGATGAAGCCAAGCACCCCATCGGCCAACGGGAGGGAGCTGTCTGAAGAGCAGTGGGTGACGATCTCCAACAAGCGCTCCTCCATCTGGGCTGTGGCCTGCAGGGAACACACAAAAGCACAATTAAAACATTCAAAGGACTAGTATTTGTGATTCTTACTCTCTTGGTGGCACCAAATGTCCTTAAATTTTGTGTGAGTGGATTCATATGGTTGTTTATCTTTACCAGTAATTCCTTAAGCTATTATTTTAGCACCTGATATGATTTGTGACTTTTAAAGTTGGGCATCGCTGTTATGCTCAGTTTTGAAATAAAAGATTAAAAAGAAAAAAAAAACAAACAAACAAAAGAAAAACATACATTTCAAGAAACTCCAGCTGGATTAACAACCAGATCTAGTTCTTATAAGCAGAAGGAAACGTGGTTGGATAGAATAATGAATGTATGCACCAAAGAGAAAATTGCACAGTGTGTTTGTTGATGAAATTAATCTTGTTTAGTACGTACCTTTGGAAAACGTTCTCTGTACACATGGTTCATCATGACTATCTCATTATCCACGGACACACTTGATCGCCCCGGGCTACAAGGGAACCAAAAAATATATATATATTGATCAACACTGCAACATGGACCAATAAAGAACCCAACTGTCAGTTCAGTTTAGCCCATTTAACATCAATTCATTATGAGCCAGCCTCTGAGCCAGAATTCTTATTTAGCAACTCTTAAGCACCGCGTGATGCACGTAAGGTGTCTCTGTAAACCCACAGTAAAGGTTTCTTCTGACGAAATCGTTCAAATCATTGACATCATTTATTGCTACATGAGTTTACTATTAAGACTGATAACAGGGGTGTATTTTTGTTGAAAGATCTTTTTACAGAACAGATGGAAAGAAAGCCTATCACATGCAAACACAGTCCCTGAGCCATTTCTTTTGTCATGAAAGATGCTTCTGTTCCTCTGGACGGCAGCTGTAGTTCACCGTGGATCTCAGCAGTAGGCCCCACACCCCCTCCAAAACCAGCCCACCCCTGACTACATTTCGGCAGCTTCATCCCTGAGGCGCTGTTAGCTAGCACGCCCACACACTGCGTGCCATGGTGCCAGAACACTGAGCACTCAAGCATCACACAAACAGCACAGAGCAGAGCCAACAGACAAAAGTGGTCAAAATAACACAGCTCTGCAATCTCTACCTGCCTGCAGACCAACAGGCATGAGCAGTCACTCAGAGACCCCCCCAAGATGCTAAAAGCTACATTTGCTCTAGAATTTGTTTTGGTCATATGGTAGGGAGACAACTTGACATCTGATAGTCTGCAAACATGTAGGAATATTAAAGATAGCATGCACAATCACAACTTGCCAGCAGTGTCTGGGTCACCAAATTTAATCTGAAATGCTGCCTTGTATAACAAACTGTAGCTAATCCCTTGAGAAAGATTTCCATTTTTAATCTGCATAAAATATCAATCTAATTAATCTACTGATCAGCCAACAAACAATACATGTGATGTTTAGATTAGGGCTAGACAATAAATATATATATATATATATATATATATATATATATATATATATATACATATATAAACTATAAACACATGCAACTCAATCACAAATAGTTATTCCATTTTCAAATGATAAAAACTGACAAAGTATTGAGACTATAAATTGATAGAGAAGTGGAAAGCCTTTCTTAAATGTCATTAAACACCTTTTTTTTTTAAGCTTTGCTCAAGAAGGTGCAGTGCATTTCCTTTTTTTTACTGGCTATAAAAAAATGAACAGCATCAATCACACTAAATACATTCCATATGAGCCCAACCTGAGAAGATGTTGAATTTTTCTCAACAGTGAATTGATAGTCACACTTACTTAAACTCCAAAGCACAGTTATAGAAGGGAACAATGAGTAGGTCATATTGGAGATGATATAATTTAATCTCATTATATATTAGGATTAACAACCTGAGGCTCCGCGATCGGGGTCGTATGACCGGTGTGGGTCGTCCATCCTCGTCTGTCATGCTGTCCGTGCTGCGGAAGTGCTTAAAAAGGAAGTGCAGCTCATCTTGTGTTGGCTGGTAGGGAAGTTGGTGAAGACGCTCCTGGGAGGATGAGGAGGACTGCACACACATACACACACAAAGATGGACCCATTCGTCAAGAGAATGATTTAGCTTCTACGTCCCCCAGCTTTAAATCTCATTCATCTGATTGATCTACAATACAAACTGCATTTACTATCTTTTCAGGCAACCTGAGATGATTGTTCCGATAACTCAACATCATATAAAAAATGCTGCTCAGGTTCATTTTTAAGGGCATTTAAAAAAGTAAATAAAAAACACTACATTGTAACATTTATCCTAGGCCTTTAAATCTGCAACACTTAAAACACTATCATAACAACCACACTGATTTAACTGAGTATGTTGCAATGGCTGTTATTACTATAACCAGTTCAATCCAGAAAGATTTTAAAGAAGCTGTAAGCAGAAATGTGTTTCTCAATGACAATATCACAGATCCAGTGAACCCTGTTTCCTCTTTTTGTTATGAGAATGTTGTTGCATGTTAGTCTTGCCTTTTTTAAGGTATCACCCTGTAAAGAAAGGAAAAAAAAAAAAAAGCATAGGTCGGTCTTGCTGAAAACCACAAACATGTTCAGTCAAGTTTGGCAAAGCTGTGCCTGACACCGAACAGCTAAGCTTAAATCAAGAGGCTTGACGTTTTCTCACAGACCTTCTCGTATTTAAAAAATACAAAGAATGAGCTAATTCATTTACATTAAATTACTCCATATAACCCCAATTATAAAAGTATTTGGCTGTTGGCATTTTTTCTTCAGTATTCATATCCCACAGGCACAGTGCCAACAGGAAGCCAACATAAAACCTGACTGATAAGGCCCCTCTATATATCTGAATTTGGGATAGTAGTGAAAAAGTAAAGAATAATGACACCCACAAAGGCACAATTATTTAAACCACTATGTTATTTCCATGTCTACTGGTACTTTAATTTTAGAAGAAATAAAGATAATGGTTTCATAGTTATAATTATTTTCTTTTTCAGACCTTTGCAAGCATATTGTGTGAACTATATTCTGTAAATATTACATTGTAGTTGCATCTGTGGGACAATGTTGTCAGTTGATACATAACTCATTATTTTCATGGGAAGGCTGAACATGACCTTGCTAAGAAGATAACAGTTTTCAATACTTGTGCAGAACAACTGTTAGCACTTCACAGTCGCAGCTCGTTGTTTCTGTCTGTGCTCATGTGAACTCCTTGCAAGTAAAACTTTCTCATCCACGTTTCTGCTGGTCTGTCGTTCCTGATTAAAGTTTGGGATTATTTTATCCAACAGTTCAGTAAACTCTTTACAAGCTAAACAGAACATGGTGTACAGTCTCCAATCTGTTCAATTTTTGAAGCCCAAGTGTCCTGAACAGAAGAGAAGGAGGAGGGACAGCATCTGTGAGATCTCGTTGTAATGCCTCACTATAAAACAGGGCAGTGATACCCTCTGAAGAGCTCTACTGTTGCCACTGACCTCTAGGCATATGCCCGCCTCTACCAAACAAACAGTCTTATAATAGCGCCACATGGCATCCTTTCATTACGGACTTGGGACATTCTCACACAATGAGCCACACTCTGTGTGAGTCTTTCCATCAGGACTGTAAGTTTTGACACTTCTGCTTGAAAAAATATGTTTAGCTATTTAGAAATAATCTTTTCAAATACTTACTAGTTACTGAAGTTTTCTTAAAATGCCATCATAAATAGCAATAAAGTATTTCATCTTACAACACGCATCAATTTATCTCCTTACTAACATGCATACACACAGACAGAGTGAACTCCTTCCAACACTGAGTTCCACAGACTGTGAAAATGACTCATGAAAGCAGACGATGCAGGAAAACAATTAGCGGTTTGTCATCTTGTTCTTGGCATTTTCTAGCTCTTCTTGCATGAAAGAATGTGGTACTTGGACTGAGTGAGGTGTTAGAATAGTCTCACTGCAATGCATCTACCAGGGAAGACAGTTCCATGTTTTGGGATGACTTACAGAGACAGTTGAACTTGGTGGATTGGTTCCATAGCCAGATGAAGGGAGAGATGCCAGAGACCATCGCCGGCCCTCAGCTCTGGGAGAAATGGACACCCATGTTATATAATCCTCAGCAGCATGAGTATTCGTTAACATTTTCTATGAGAAACTCCTTACATAACAGGCGGCGGAGGTGTCCTGTGACTATAAGAGGATAAAATCAATGCCTTATTTTCCAAATCACATATAAAAGGCTTCTCTTTTTAAATCACTAAATAACATAAACCCTTTTCTTTTGGCTCGATGCAACATTTAAAGGATCAAGCAACAGCTTCATAAAAATATTACTTGTCAGAGGAACATTTTGTTGCAAACAAACACAAAACACACACTTTCAACTACAAAAGGCATGCTGCAAGAATTTAAAAGGAGCTACCTGTCAGCGCGAGCCAAGTGACTGAGATCATGACAGCAACAGAGAGAAAAGAGGGAAGCAAAGACAGGATTTCAGTGAGATTTGGGATTTGTGCGCAAGCGATCTTGTGACCTTTCAGCTGAAGGATTAGTACTGACAACGCTACCTTCCTTGCCAGTTTTCATTTATTTATGTATGAAAAGTTAGACAGCACACCAAATTAATATGAGCATAAGAAAAAAAAGTGCACTTCAAAGCGTGGCAGTGACAGGTTAAAGCTATGAAGGCATCTGCAGAAGAGACTTTGAAGATAAAGGGGTTGTACGTTATCTGGCATCTTGTTTGCAAGCAAAGAAAACAAAAGATATTCAACAAAACTTTCTGAGGAACTGAAGAAAAGCCCCCGCAGTCCCATGACAGTCAGAACATTTGCTGCAGGCAAACTTAATTACATCAACAAAAATAATAGAACTTTTCAAATCTAAATATTCTAATATAATTTTTTTTATGTCATTAAGTTGTAACAGGTTTTCCCCTGATGCTAGCAAAAAAAATTCTCTGAGCAGGTGTGTTAAGTGCAAAGCACCTAAACCTCTCATGAGTTTTTAATCACGGTTCTTGGGTTACTTCAAGGTGCAGTCTCACATGCCTGGAGTAAGACAATCGTGTTGCCATGGGAACTGCTTTGAATGATGTGTGAGTGGGCTTTAGGGGTACCCTCTATCTGGTTTTGCTCATTCTGCTGAGGGGGAGTCAGCTATGAGCGGACCTGGCAGAGGGAAGGAGGTGTGAACGCTCCAGGATGAGTCAGCCTCAGTCACCATGCTGCTGTTTCTCCTCAGCTTCCTTCTGTCTTACAGACTGTCTGCCTCTGATCCAGAACAGACTGAATCTCCCAGGAAACTCTCAGGGCAGCATCAAGCATTAAATTTATTCATTTTGTTTCATCTTCTGATTTTTTTTAACCTGGTTTTAATTCAGATTGTCTACTGTGGTTCCATCATTAGCTATTTCAAGTAAATCCAATATTTAACAACCTTCAGAAGCAACAGAACAAATATGACCCTGAGGGAATTCACGTTTCACAATCAGTGTTTGCATACCTTCGAGCAAAAGGAAAGTTAAGGCAGGTACCGGTCGACACATTTCGAGGGCTGTCCAGAGGGCTGCTCGCGGCTGAAAGAGGAAAGACAAAGTTACCGTTCACAACTGTAATAACAAACTTGTGAAAATAGAATAGGAGTCCACATGGCTGTATTTATAAGTAGACATTTTCCAAAAAGAATGACATCATGTCTGTGCAGGAAGCCAATCAATCAAGGCAGCATTAACCAGTTCTTAAAAAAAGGTCCTCTGTATTATCTTGGTATTACTTTCCCCAACTTCAAACCATCAGTCTGCAGACGGTCCTAATTCAGAAAGAAGTCTCACCCTGCTCTGTTTTGCTTTGTCTGAAGGTTACACTAGAGACTGTGGTTGTTTACATGCAAGTGGTTGAGTACCCAATTAGAGCTTATTTTACTCTGTGATTAGATAATCCTTTGGATGACTGAGTTCAAAAAGGAGCACATCTACATACTGTTGTTATGAAGAGCACTTGAGCAAAATTCTTTTATAGAGTGCAGCTGCTTGAACGTGTTAGTAATACTGTTTTAGAAAGGATGACAGTAACCATCTAAAAATCTCCTGCCACTCAGTTATGTTTACACTATTTCTGTAGATGAAGCCAAAGATAAAGCAATAAACAATGCTGAATACTGAAAAAACATTATGGTGGTAGGGATTTAATTTACAGTATGTATTAAATGGGCTCATTTTAATTTTAAACTGGCACTTGAAAGCATAGAGCTTTCACCTCTTATTTAAATATGAAAGCATTTTTATGACATCTAAAATCAGTACCAATTGCTGATACAGTTCTGAACTGACCAGAATCAGGTGAAAAAGCTCAGCTGCAGTTCTAATTTCGTACCATAAACATGTAAATATGAGCTGGTATGACAATAAAGTTCCTTGAATCCTTGAATCCTTGAATCAGACACCTCATACAGTCTAACAATGAAATTGAATCTAGATTTTCAGGCACAGCAATACAACTCTGCACAGCAGTCATTTTTAGAGATGTAAATGGAAATGTGTACAAGTAAACGAGGTATTTTAGTGCAGTACATTGCTGGTAAACATTGCGCCGGCTGTATTTGATCTCCTGTCAGAACACATCTTACCGGTGTGGAGCGAGAGCGGGGAGAGTGGCCGGGACAGCGTGGGCGACGGCGTCCCAACACCGAGGCTTTTCCTGTTGTTGCTGCGACAGCTGAAGCACAAGCAGGAAAAGAGAGAAGTCAATTGCCTGCCAACCTCATCACATCATTTATCTGCATTTCTCATTGCAACTTGTATAAAAATGTTTCTGTGCTATTTTGCATACCGAGTGGCTGTGACTGCACAGACCATGTTGAGTAACTGCAAGCAAAACAACACCTTTAACAGAAATCTAATGCTGTTCATGGTAGCTGCAGCTTATTAAACACCATATGAACTGAGAGTTGAAGTACAGGAAACTCAATTAATTTAACATAGTTTGATAGTTTTTAAGTGATCTCTGCAGTATCTTTTAGAAGAAACCATCATACTGCATCGTAGTCTAATGTATGTTGGTCAGCTCAGAGAAAATATGATCTAAAGTTTTTATTTAGACTGAGTGTAATTGCCGTGGCACTGACTGTATCCACCTATAATCACACATTTGACTCATGCAATGCCTCAAGTTGTCTTTATATTTAAGTATGAGTTCCTATGCAAGTGTGTATGTATGTGTGTGTTTGAGAGGAGAAGCTTGCAGAAAGACACAAAAGCTTTATGACAGTGTAACAGTGGGAAGATTAAAAGACACTTGACCCCTAAAGTAGTAGACCATTATCCTCTAAGCTCTGGCTGTTGTGAAACGGTGAATGACACAAATACATATGTTTTCTGTGTAAACTGGAAGTGGGCTGGGTATATACTGGGAGTGGCAGAAATAAGCAGGGATGTGCGGTTTTACGATGCTTCTAAGTTACAATTCAGACAAACACTGGCTGACTTTTTGTTTTGTTTTTTTAACTTGAAAGAACAGATTTTTCTCATATACTTCAACATTTCTGAGGCTGAGATAAGCTAATGTCTTTTCTGTTATCTGACCTGTGGCAGAAGGCTGCAGATGTTTATCGTGTCTGTTATTTCATGTTGCTTAAAAGAACCAAGATCAGCTGATAGAATCAACCAATACCTACCATAACTGTTTTGATTGTGTTGCTGGCATTAAATTTTAGTCCATGAAGACATAACTGCCCATTCATTTTGAAAGGTGTGCCCAGCCAAGCATCAAAATAAACTACGCAAAGCTGACTTACTTACTTCACCAGCATTTAATGATGATGTATGTATAGCTTTGGCATAACAACTGGCAGATTTCTTAAAATCCTTTCCATCTACCAGAAATATATGCTTAATGGTCTATGACAGATGAGGATTATGATATTTTGCATGAGGAATTGAAATCTCTTTGTCTCTGCCTGCTGAGATTTAACTTAGCCAGTGAGATTATTTCCGCCTTCAGAGCAGCTCTGCCTTAAGAAAGGTTATGTAACTACAACTCTAAAGCTGCGGGCAAATGCAGGACACAACAGCAAGGACCTATCAGATGAAGAGGGAAAATTGACAAGAGCTAAAAAGCAGGGAGAAAACCTTCTGTCAACAGACTCAAGGCTAATGAGGTATGTGCACCAACAGCTACCACAGGCACAGCCTGAAAAACAGATGTCCACAACTGTATGTTTTCTAGATTTGGTCACAACATTAGGACTTTAAGGAGTATAATTCCTGGCTTTGCTGGGATACATTGTCCCAACAATCACTCCTAACAAGACAGAACATAATTTCTGAGGTTCTGGTTAGGGATGCCTAAAAAGGTGGAAACTAAAGCTGGGTTAAGGTTTGGCTAAACAGTCATGAACTGGTAATGGTTAAATATAGGGTTAGGGTAAGGCTCACTTTGAACAGTGAATGAAGTTAAAGTCATGTCTTAATAGAGGCAGTGGAGCAAAGGTTTATCTCTGGGGAAAAAAAAAAATTCAGGAATATTTGCTTTCAGTTCTCAGATGAATGTTTGAGCTTGCATATGTCAGACAAAACAAAATTCTTGGAGAAATGTGAAAGGTATTATTCTCCATTTTCTTGAAGAAATTAATTTAAAGATGTTTTCCTAAAAATCACTGCCAGCTGCATCATTATATAACCAGAATTGGGCACTGCTGCTGCATTTCTGTAAGATGGTAGCTTTCATACTGGAAGACTGTGGTAACAATACAGACAACTTTTTAAAGCTTATTCATTGCTTCAACAGCTGGCAGATAATTGTACAAGGATAACTAAGCTTGTTCCTTAACTACATTCTACTGCTGTTCTTGTGTGGCAGCCTGCATCAGGTTGTATAGTCTGATATTTAACAATAAACATGATTTCATTACTCTCAACCAAATTGCCAGAGAAATACAGATACGCCTGCATTTATGAGAGAAGTCCATAGGGTGTATTTATTTTCATGAACATGCTAAATGTATGTTTGGCTAGATCCTGTGAGACATAAAGAGATATGAAAAGAGCAGCAGCTAGCGTATTTTGTGGTGTTTTAACATGAGAACAACGTAAAATAAGTGCTAATATTTGTAAAGAGTAACTTTAGCCATTATATCTATACGTGTCAGCATTTAAGTTAATCGACGCCCACACATAGCCTTGAGAACTTGTTTTGACCTATTGCCAACTCTTGTTCAGTACCTCTTTGAGCGCTTCAGCAAGGCTCCTGGAACAAAATGGGACTTGTTTTGGTTCGGCACCGCAGACCAGTGACTTGGATCCGACATGGTAAGGAGTTTTCTTTCATAATCCTGTTTCAAACTTAATGGTGATTTTAGAAAACTAAAATTCAGGTGAAGATGTGAAACCCGCTCCTCCTCCTCCTCCTAACCATCGTCTCTTCTTCTCGGCGGTTCCTTTTGTATTCACGCCGAGTCTGTCTGCCTCGTGCAGTAGTCCCAACGGCTCCCGGTTCTGCCCTTACATCATCAGTTCCACAGACGGACTGAAGTCCTGTCCCCGAAACATCACCTCCTTGACGGGTTGTCAGGTGTATAATACCGCTCCAGCAGCCGCACTGTTTAGTTTGCCCAAAACAATCGCTGCTGACTGCTTGTAGTCCTTGTGAGGAAGCGAGAGCCTGATGCTACGTTCAAGTGCTGCTCGTTATCTTCGCTTACACATTGGTGCAAAATTCCACTAGTATTTGGCAAACTTTTTTCCCTTACCTGTTTAAGCAGTTGTGTGCTTTTTTCAAAATTGTGAGTCTGAAATAAAGATTTAATTGAATTGAATTATCTAACTCAAGCAATGTACGACACGTTTCCCAGAGCAATTGTTAATATTGCAATTTAAAATAGTGGCATTGTAATGTCACCATGAAATTTAATAATAATAATAATAATAATAATAATAATAATAATAATAATAATAATAATAATGATAATAATAATAATACTAATAATAATAATGATAATAATATCACCTAACTCAAAAAGCACCATTTGCTTAAAGGTTTGGTTCTAATATTTTAAAATAATTTAGGAAAAATGCCATATACAATGAAAACAATATTTAATCCCACAAACAGTTACGTGATAGAATGACAATCAGCATTAAGGGTCACTGAACAAGAAATTATATCGGTATAAGCCAGAGTTAACTTAGCGTCCATTTTCTTTTGTTCTTTTTCTTTATTATTATTTATTTATTTATTTATTTATTACTTTTATTTTTATTAATTTATGTAAAAAATACTGGCCATAAAGAGAAGAAGGCACCACTTTATTTAAACTCCCATTCAAAGTAATTATATTTGTCAAACAGACACAGGGTGACACAAACAATCAATTCATGAGTGATAATTTTCATTATAAGAACTTATTTACTGTATGAGAAGACTCCAGATTTCTTTGTTGTCATTTCTTTTTTGTACTACATGTATAAAAATAGATATATAGAAATAGTTTCCCAGCTTATGTGGTATCACACAAAAAGCCAAAATATACTGTAATAAAACAGTAAAACTGTCAAAGATAGTTTAAAGTAGCAGAGGGAAACACAGCAGCTTGCTTTAACTGCAGTTAATGACAGTAAGAGACTGCATTACTGCTCTGGTTTCAATAAATACAATAAGAAAAAAAGCACAAACAGAATGGAAGTCAGTTTGTTTGTTCTCTGTTCACTAAGTCCAACACACTGACTTTTATATGTTTATATGTATGTTATATATGTAGTCACCTCCTTGACTACATCAGGTTGATACATAGTGGTAAAAGATATGATAAGACACTAAAAGATTAAAAAAAATCAATCTCACTTTGGAACACATAATTAATAGTAACTGATAGGTTGTCAATAGTTGTTCTAATCTTTTATTTGTATTTGTCTGATACAAGCTCTGGTGTCTTCCTTTCTTCTAACAAAGTATTTCAGCTGGGTACGTCTTAATATTAATTTCTTGTACTGTAATATAAAATTAATGTGGCAATAATAGCCACAAGTGCTGAAGAAACTTCCTTTTAACCTTGATCATTCTTGAATCGACATTACACTGTATGTTCCTACTGCTCTTAAAAGCAACTTGAGATGTTGTGGGATTATACCATGTGAAGTCTTGTAGAGGGAGGTCCCTGCTAAACTTTATACAATGGTACATTCCAATGCATACTATATCGTTTCTGTGTATTTCTGAACACGTTTTGTTTAATTATATAGTGATTCAGTATTGGGTATTTGCTAAGTATTGAAAATTATGTACAATTATGAATATATATTTTTTTACATCTTTTTTGTAGTTATTTAATTCTTAGTTTGTTTAGTTTTTTCCATTTTTAAATTAAACTTTTAATTTTACTACATCAATACTAAAATTCTACATTTGCAGTATTTAGATACACAAAATTTTCCAGTTTTATTGCTATTAATATTGTAATTTTTTTTTACACTGTAGCTTGTTCATCTTATAGTACATCTTATTTAAAAAAAGAAGAAATTTGTTTGAACAAAATAAAATAAAATAAAATAAAATAAAATAACTTCTGGCTGATTTATGCAGTAATAAAAATATATAAAAATGCCCTCAGCTGCATTTTATTAACTCTTATATGACAACAAAATATAATTGTAAATGCAAATTACTTCCTTTTTTAACATTTACATTATTTGCATGTTAAAATCTAAAACTTTCAGAGAATTTCTAATTCAAAAATAACTGTCTAATGAAAAGTGTCACCAGAAATTGTGTTGTGAGTGCTACTATAGAAAATGTAAACCCTGTTTACCTTTTTTTCCCCCCTTCTATACATCTGCAAGTTACGGTTTTCTTGCCTACAGATTATGAATCTGCAGCAGGTACCAGGCAGGTAGTTTTTAAATCTATTGTAAACATGCTTCTGATTCAGTGAAGTCAAACCAAAATGCTGCATAAAACATCCATGTCAGAAAGCAATTTACTTTAATCCAAATATAAAATCTGATGCAAGAGAATGAACATGTTTCTGGATGGTGAAACGTTAGGGTGGGGATGGGAAGGAAAGGGGGTCTCCAATGCAAAATGGTGTGAAGATTGAATGCAACCTCCTATACTGTGGCATGACTGTGTGATGTAAATCCATTTAGTGTCAGTGAGAGTTTCTTGCATTTCCAGTAAAATTTGCTCGTTTATCGACAGAGCAAATGAGATTCATTACTGTACAGAGTGTACTGTGACAGCCTAGTGCTGCTCACACATCCAGAAACATGCTGGATGCAGCTACCTCTGTTTGCAGTGTTGCCTTCCTCAACAGCACCCAGCACCGTTGCCAAGCAACCCACATAGGGACAACGGATAGGCTAAAACAGAAGCGCCTCAATATATTAAAAAACAAAACAAAACAAACAAACAAACAAAAAGCAAAAACAACTGATTGTTGGCATATTCCCTTTTCACCAGTTATTCACTTTTTATGATGCCACTTTGTATAATCTATAGGAAAAGCTGATAAGAACGGGTACTAATGGACCATTTCACGTGTTTTTTCTTTTTTTTTTTTTGTAAAATTCATACTTCAGAGGACAAGTGTTACTTTTATATAACAGATATCACTTTTATTCATTATTTTGCTACTCCTAATAGTGTTTTGTATGTTTTATCGTCTATCATTGTCTGTAGGAATGTAAAAAAAAAGAACAAGAACAGTACCTGTTAGAATAGCATCAGTAATAGTAACACTAAACATATTTCAGAGTCTGTGTGTGACCTTGATGTCTTACCTCCAGGGATGAAGGGTTTGTAAGGGGCTGCAAGGACTGCAGGGGCTGCATGGGCTCAGAAGGGTGGGACTCTGGCAAGTGGGTGATAAACTGTAAGGCAAGACATGGTTGCATGGATTAGTGTGTTGACTCAGTAACTTGGAGTCTGTCTTCTGCCAGAGCTTTGGTCCACAGGTTAGAGATAGGTACCCACCACTTTCTGGTTGACACCTCTAGCAGATGGTGACAGATTCACCAACTGCAGCCTGATGCCAAAGCATGTCATTTTGTATTGTTTGCTGCAGGACATTTGGATGCATCACTGGATGCATCTGGTTAGCTGGGCATCTCACCTCATGTGAACTCTTGCACAACAAAAGTCAGCAACTGTATGTCAAAACAGCTGAAAGGAAATTTCATCAACCAAAATGGAATATCTAATGCAACATTTAACTATAACAAATATGACTGTCTACCATCTTAAACCACAATGTATCTTATGTTGCTAATGCAGGCTTGACTTGTAAATGAAATCTGACAAGCTCCTAAATTCTACTTGGGCAAAACACTTTGTACTCCTGTGCACCGAACACATAAATCTAGAAAGACTGTATTAAACTCACATCATCCATTATGGTACACCTTAATGCACCATTTTCACATTAAAATATGCACGCTCAGCCAACTCAGGCACCCTCAAGTCTATATCACACTGATGCTGACCAAGCAAAGAGGCTTTTTTCTATGGATTTCTTTGGTCAGATGTAAGCTGTGCTATCTGGGCTCCACAAAACTGCTATTGTCTTCCTGCAGAAGCTTCTCAGTGCTAAACAAAGGGCTGGCTACCACAGCACTAATGAACATGTTGTCATAGTAATTGAGGAAAGATGGCAGGGAAAACAACTTGCACAAACACTCCTTGTTCTGTAGTTGACTCATAATTATACAACACATGCCAGTTATTATACTCACTTTGATGCACCTTCTCCTTCCTCAACAACACTTAGAAAGATTTCCACACTGATTATTCTTTATGTACTTTATTTACACTCCTGTCCAGAGTGTCACTGGTGGCATTCACACTAAATTCCTAATTTTAACTAAATGCTCCGCTACGATTGACGGACGTAAGCATGATCGTCTTTATTGCAAAATTTACAATCATAACAAGCAAATTCATGACAGAATCATTCCCTCACTCTAATCGATTTTGATCTTATTGTTCTCATTTTTACAAATGACTCATTATGCATCATAAAAAAGACCTGGCTTAAATCTGGACATATCCATTCTTCCAAAAGGAATATAGGCAGATAAAAATTTTGAGATAGCTGTCTACAAAGCTAAGTGGTAAATTTATCTAAATATTAAAAAAAAATGTTTGCCATACTGGCTGTGTTTGCATTAATAGTAATGTTTTGGTTCAGTCTCAGATCCCTCATTAAATCCCAGAATCCTTCTCTGCTTGCTGAGGTTGAAACCTCCTCTGTAGCTCTGTTCTGCGCGGGAACAGACGCTATGAAGTGCCTATAAATGAAAATGAAATGAAAACAGCGCATGCTCAGCTAAGGTGGTCCACGCAGGAGGCAGATGGATGGATCAGAGAAAGAGGATGTGAGCAGGGAGCTCCTACGCCTTGTGGATCAACATTTAGTGGGCATCACGTATCCCCCCCATTCACTATATAAAGAAAGGGCACTTTGAAGGAAGAGTGGGTGGACAAAAGACTGCAGTCATGTTCTTTGACAGAGACAGAAATAATGGGCTAACAATGAAAAGGAAATAACAAATCTGTCCTTCTACAGTCTAAAAACCATTAGTCTGTCATGGTGTTGTGTTTGGAAACATGTGATTCATGCATAGCGAGGAAACAACAAAAGAGGCAGCAAAGCTGAAAATCACAAAAAATTACGAGGACAAAATTCACACTGAGGTATGATATGAGCTAGCTGCACCTTTGAAACTTCTGGCATGATTACAACAGAAGAGGAATCAATTAACAAATAAAAAAACGAATAAAGTAAAGCTTTAACAGTGTTAAAGAACAGGAAGAAATAATCTCACTGATGTTTGAACAGCCCCAAACTTTGAACAAACACTTTAATCTTTTCATCTTCACAAGTTGTGTAAACTTGGTTCCAGTTCAAGGCTGAGAGCTTGATTTCTTCACTTCAGTTTAAAAATTAATAGGTTGGCAGAGCCAGTTTTTAGTCTCTGTTTTAGGTTATTGATGAAACTGAGAATGATTAAATTCATTAGAAAAACTGGTTGATTACACTCCCATAACTTCTCCAGCCTTTTGGAGTTCGGAAGACTAAACTGAAGCTGTTTACACAGATGCATCACTGTGGTAGAAAACATAAAATAATTGATCGCACTTCCCAAATGCTCTTTTGTGTGTGTGTGTGTGTGTGTGTGTGTGTGACAGCTTTTAGAATTCGAACTATATGTATTAAAAACTCTGAGCTGACACTGGACCAGCATCAGCACAACAAAAGCACATGAATACTGTTATTTTTCTTTAGTTGCAACTTTCAGAGACAATAGTTTCACATGTTTCCAGCTGCGGCAGAAGATAAGAATAAAAAGCAGGACTTACTCCAGAGTCAGAGAGGGAATCTTCAGCTTATCACGTCTGGACTTCATTCTTGCCGAACACCAAACTGGAGCTTCATTTACCACAGCGCAGCACCGCTCCGTCTCACAACCGGCTTCCAGCCACTCATCACTGCTGCGGGTGACTAAAAATATAACGGAGTATCATTTACCAGCGTATTCAGCGGATTCCGGGGAGATTATCCGTGAGAGCATAAAGAACAAAACGCAGTAATATTTACGGAAAAAAAAGATGCGTCACTCTGTTGGCAGTTTTACACGTTTTGTATGTCGCCCGTCTGTGAGGCGCTCGAAAAGAGACTGCCACAAAATCGAAGGAACGACGGGTCACAGCTACCCTCCATGTGACTGGTGGGTAGGGAGGGGTGAAGAAAGGAGGGAGGGGGGAAGTCTATTGGAAGGTGGCAGGCCAAATCAATTTCAGGGGTGGGTGATAGTAAGAGGCGAGATTGCGCGAGGCTGGAGGAGAAGTTGGTGATACTACCAATATTACAGTCCTAATGATAATGGTTTTCATTAAGTACGAACATAAACACTGGAGTTTGGTCAGTTCATTGGCTATAACATTCCCACGTCTCTGTTATTTGAGCTCTCCCTTTCCAGCTGTCTATCTGCATAAAACCTAGCTTCAATAAAAGTTTTTGCTGTCAGTTCTTTATGCTTCTTCTCTCAGTGTCATATAGCTCCGAGTACCCTACACCAAAACAAACAAACAAACAAAAAAAAAAACTGAACACAAGCATACTGCTGGTCGTACAGAGGCTGGGGAATACCTCGGCTGGGAAAAAACAGACGCGTTTCTCACTTCACTGCTCGTGCATGCGCGCGAGGATCTGTTCTGAGACTCAGCCCATGCAAGCCTTTGTTTTGCGGTTGTCAGGCAGGAAGCAACGTATTGCACAGAGCCATTTTCACAGAAGAGGCAGGAACTGTGCGCACGTGGACACGCACAAACCGTCTATCACATTTTTGTATAGGCTATCTGTTGAGCTTCTCGTGTCTGTATGCACGTGCGAACCGAGGGTGTTTACACGTTAATAAAGCATGCTTGACAGTAGATTTCCCAAGCGTGTGTAGGAGTGTGTGTGTTGAGAAGCGAAGGCTATTTGTAGGTTCATACTTTAAAGTCATTTTGTATTACAGGTATGTGCGTGAGTGATAACTCCAAAGCTGTTACATGTTATCTGTATACTGCACGCGCGCGCGTGCAAGGACAGTGGGGAATATAATTGTCACTATTTGCACCCCTGCTTGGCTTTTTTAGAATGCAGCGATGACACCTGTGTCCTTCTAGTTGCTATGGAGCTGGTGATGGTTTGCCTGGTTGCTATAGGAAAGGAGCTTAACACAAGTGCAGCAGCAGTGACCAATCAGTTAACTCTTATCTTCCTCGAACACACACATACTTGTAGTGTCAGTGATTATTTTAAACGCATTTACTCGAGACTTTCCCTAAACATAACAAAAGAAGACAAGTCCCCATAATGTGAATAACGACAACAGGTTTGCCTCTTTATAACATAGGCTAAGTATAGTCACAGATGCAGACATATTCATGCAGTCAAGGTTGTTTTCCTCAGTGTGTTTGACAGGTCACATCACTTGTGCTGTCTGCATAGAAACTCTTTAATCTTTAAGGTCCAATAAAATGAAAACTAGACTGTTTGTGTCCAGCTGATCAATAATTTGTCCCCTCCAACCATCAGAAAAGATGCCATTAGAGAGAGTATAGCTTAAACTAAAAACAATACAGCAGGGGGCAGCAGATTCTGGCTATATTTGCAGATATTTCCCAACTATAAAGCAAATACTCACTCCAAAATCCCAATCACAAATATTTGTGGTTTGGTAGGTGAAAAAATAATTCTTTAGCAGCATCATTTTACCCACAATGCATGGTTTCTTTTTACCACATGCAGTAAAAACATAATAACTTATTATTTACCATGTAGATACTATGCCTGCCACTAGGTAAGGACAGCTCATTTGCAGCTTGTCAAAGATTTTCTACAGAGCTGCTGCTTAGAAAGGTTGGAATGTACCATTGTAGACTTATTTCCTGGCACACCAGCCTGCATGTCTTAACTTACCTGCTGAACCTTAAGAGTGTGTGCATGTGTGCAGGTGTGGGCTTGGTGAGTAGTGGGTGGTGTGGTCATGTTATGGAGATCCCATTTCCGAACTATCAGTAAATTATTTTGTTAAAGCAGTTTTTAATAACAGAGTCCGTTTCTCAGTTACCATGGCAATAAGGGCTTTCCTACTCTTTGCTTCCCATCAGTCTGTGTGCTTCCTCCCACCTCTGCTGTGAGAGATGAAGCTTAGCTAAATGCTTTATCAAACATCTCTCAGCCAACGGCAGCCAAGTCAGATTCTAAACATTACATCATCCTTTGTTTTGTCTGCTTTCCTGAACCACCCATGTCAAAAATAAAGAGATAAATATAAAAAATTCAACAATTTACTCAGGGATTCTAATTGCAACGAGCTCATGAACTAATTGCAAAATACAAAATTATTCCAGGTATGTAACTGGAGCGGAAAAAAATACATTATGTTTATGTTTCAGAAGATTTTAGAAAGATATATGGCTAGATTCAACATGTCTCTCTACAAAATGGCAAGGTTTCAAGATAACTGTCACTTGTACATGAAGTTTTCTCATCAGTCCAGACTCTAACCCACATATACTGGAGGTTTCAGCAACACGAGAGGAAATAACTGTGCACAAAAATCTGGGAAACGTGATGCATTGTTTCAGTCAACACTGCTGCATGGGAGGAGGGAAAAAGAGAGGGCTGTTTTAGCTATGGGTGATAGCTTCAATAACATGAACACATCAGATGTGTGCAAATTGTTAAGATAATCAAAAGCAACCAAGTCAAGTTCAGCTGCATTAGCACACAGCAGTCAAATGTTTTCACCTCCCAGAATGTGTTGTTTACACTGGTTGTCGTTCTCACATTCACATGTATCTTTCACTGACCTCTCTTCTCATCTGTACCAGCAACACAAACTCTAGCCTTTAGCTGAGCGTTCATTTATGTCTTTACAGTACCACTAAAATGTTTTCTGTTGTGTATAAATAGGCAACAAAGAAATCTCTTTGGTTTAGCGTACATCTGCAAACTGATAAACACAAATACACACTGCATTATTTAAGTGCCTTAAAAGAAAACCTTAAATATTAAGAAGCAACAGGATTAAAAAAAACAAAACAAAACATTGTAAACTGTGAAGATACAGTGATTAAACTTAAGGTATTTAACAGAAAAGACATTATTTATAATAGAGAAACAACAGCACAAATTATGGAGCAAAGTATACGTAAGAAAATTGTTTTAAAAAGTGTGAGGTGGAGTGTAACATTACATGGGAAGTGAACGGCAATGTGTGTAAGTGTTACTGCTGGGTGTGAAAGAGAAAGAAGTGTGTTGGAACCTGTCAGATTATTTTTGTGGTATTATTCAGTCCACAAGATGGCACAGTTTATCAAAAAATCTGACAGACAGTAGGATTAACACTTAAATATCTCTGAAGAACATAATTTTCTGTTTACACATGAGGCAGAAGCTGTTTGTTTTTGTTTGATCTGGCACCTCATTCAGACTTTGGTTATTAGTAACACCAGATTTTGCATTACATAATCCATAGTTGTATTTGTGAAAACAAATGGTTCAAACTTGCTCATATGTTAGCAGGAAAAAAAACAAAACAGCCCACAGCTTGTTGAATGAAGTCTTATTTTGTATCTCTTTACTTGTACATTAATATTGTTCATACTATTGTGGGCTTATTATACAAATTTGACAATTCAATATGTATTTCCCAAGCCCCAAAGGGTGAATCTGCTGGACTTGAAAATAATGGGCCATGGAGCAAACAAACATTAAATCTATTAAGATGCCAGAGCTCAAATAAAGTGGTGTACCTAATTAGTTTTTTTTTTAATTTTTAAATTTTTATTTTTTTATCAGCAGCCCAAACATACCTGCAGGAAGCAATGATAATACATTCAGATTAAGGAGAGACGGAAGTTCCTGTTAATGTCTGTATACTGTGGGCAAATTCTTTAGAAGATAATTATATCTAGAAAGGAGATAAGTATCCTTAATAATTATAATATTTGAAAGCAGACAATAAGGTCATTGATGCTTCCATTGTTTGGTACTCCAGCTGGTCTCCATTAGCCCCTTTTAGATTCTTCAGCAACAACATTGTGGACAAAACATGCTTTAAGAAGACAAGTAGTATTAAATCAGGTGAGGTAGTCATTGGTTAGCTGGTCCACATGTGAGTGATGTAGGAGCTCCATAGAGGACTATACTGTCACTCCTGTGGTAACAATTCTCCACATAAGCTGGTTGAGGCAATAACAATATGAACTTTGATTCTGGTCGGAGAATCAGGCTCCAACAAAGAGATGTCCTTTAACTAGTTTATTCATCAACACAGGTGAAACAGAACATGAGAGTGTAAGTACTCTGCAAACAGAACATACATTAAAACCAAAATTAAATTAAAGCTTAACAAAGTTCGTTGAAGGGTTGAACAACTAAAGATAGGTCATTTACAGTACATTAAATATAAATAGGTATGGCAATGAACTAATTTCTCCAAACCTAACATTATTAATATCAATATTCACAAGGACCATCTGAAAAGTCCTTAATATTGGTTTAAAGCAATGAAAGCTTGTTTACTCAAGTACCAGCAAGTAGCTGCCACACTGTGCTCTTTGATGAGCATGCAGCCACATGCTAACAACCGACTGGCAAGGGGGTGATTAGCTGCTTACAAACTTCCATAATAAATAATGATGAAATAAATAAAACTGAATCTGTAAGTAAAATGAATATTTAACATGTACTTCATAAACGCAGTCAATTCACACCATATTCTTAATTGCCTCGTTAACTGCAGACTCTGCTGCACTGAAGCTGAGCAAGACAACTGATCACGTAGCTCCAATTCACATCTCAACCACAAGGTGTCCTGTCAGGCTTACAGACAGCCCTTCCCATTCACGGTATGGACCACAGACTTTTAGTTCACCATTACGTGCAACTGCATTTAATTTTTTCTGTTTATTAGTTTATTTATTTTGGACAGTGCTTGAAGAGATCTATAGCAACAGATGTAAACATGCCAGATTATAGCTAACAAGCTAATTTGCATCCATAGTCCTTAGGCATAGAGCTGCCAAATTTTCAATAATCCTGGGGGTGAGATTTGGTGGAACCAACCAAAATTTTGCCACATACATGGCAGCAAGACATAAGACTTATTGTGTGCAGATTTAATCATAAAATACAGCACCCAGGAGTAACAAAAGGTAAAAAAAAGGTTTACTAATAGGTCTTCAAAGTACCAACAGAAACTTTAAAATAAAACAGGAACCAACTTAACTATACAAAGGAAGGGACACTGAGACAAGACATAGGGAATTTCACAATAATAATCATTTCTCGAGATCTGTGTGGCTCGTCAAACTGGCTTTTGGCCTTTTTGAGGCCTTAATTAACAGATGATTGAGGGGGTGAGACAGTACGAAAATGAATACAGCACACGGAAAGTGATGGACCTGCTGCTGCTGGGTCTGAGACTGATGACCAAGTGGTTCATGATGTTAATCTTTGCTAACACTGATGTTACAATGTTAAAGTGGTGCTTTAAGGTTCAGTATATATGTTACGCAATAAGCCATTTACTAGGATACACCAACAAACACATGAGTCATGTTTTGCATTGTACCTCCTGTCTTACTTTTAGAGCGGTGTTAGGGCCTCTAAGTACATCCATCATTGTTATAATGCAAAATTCAGTCTGTCTGCACCTTAATTCAGGCAAACTGACTTTTATAATCATAACTAGACACTTTAAAATGGAACACAAAAAAAAATTTCAATCCAGAATTTTCAAGGGCCTCCATCCTGCAGTGGACCTTGGGTAAATGGTATAGTTCACCCCCCAGTCCAACGCCACTGCATTTAGGGACAACACTGATTAATTACGATCAGAAATTCATCAAAGCTGTTACTGCTAATCATTTGACACTAAGGCATCAAACAGTTCAGATTTGTATTGATATTTTATCCCTTTTCCAGGCAGACAGTTCTCAGTCAGACAATAGATTCAATACAAAACATGACTCAGTGACATTTACTGGAGAATAAATTTCACCACAATTACTTAAACATATTTGTTGGAGCACATTTCCAACAATCACTTATAATAATGTATTTCTGTAAATATAAATAAATATGAGTAAAGTCTGACAATATGAATCTTATGTTGGATTTTTTTAAACCACCAAATTCATGTAAGAGCCCAGAGTAATGTCAGCTGACTGCATTTATCACATATTTACTTTGAAGTATTTTCCAACTTAAATCCATATAAATTTATACATTTAATTAGATTATAAATTCTCTATTTGTATGTTTCACTTTTGTTTGACAAAACACAAAAAGGAGGATTTTTTTCAGAAAGTCTATTTCAACCATATTATTTATTTATTTATTTATTTATTTATTTATTTATTTATTTATTTATTTGTCACTGCTGCGACTACCTTATAGTGGCTGAAATACTCATTGAGTCACTGAGTCTGGAGACTTGTAACAGATTCCATGCCCGGCTTTCAACATGGTGTCCAGTACAAACTCACACACAAAGTCATGCTATGCCAAAGTTGATTTATTAGAAATCCCATGGCCATTTCAAGTAAAATTGATAGAACCCATGTTGGTCAACAGAGGGCATTCAGATCTCAACTGCAGTTGAATTCATTGCAAACTCATTGTGTGAGTGTGGTAGTGGTGGTGTGGGGGGGTTGCTTTGATTAGTCAAAACACTTCTTAGTTTTGTATTACTAAATATTTCAAAGTGCGTACTTGACTTCTGTCGGCCAGGAGAAAACATTAGCAGTTAAATTAATTCATGGAATTCAACAAATTGCAACAACAAAAAAAAAAAAAAGAAGATAAATATAATGCATGACATGATGAACAAAGTTTAATGAACTGTTTATAATATAAACAGAGTTACAAACATTTATAATTTTGAAAAAGAAGTCTAAACACATATAAACCATTTATATTTAACAAAAATTGTTGCTGTTCATGACTCACTGTCACCAAGAACGTTATAAGATCACACAGCAGCTCAAGTCCATGAATGCCTCTGTATGGTGCTGTTGACTCAACACATCTTCCAAAGTGTAATGAAAGGCAGGAACAGTCATTTTCTCTGGTCAGTCTAGTACCAGTCCTGGACTGTTAAATCCATACATACACCACCAACAGGTGGTGTATGTATGGATATACATAGATGTTTGTACATAGAACACCAGTTACTGTGAAATCTAGTTTTCATTCTATTGCATTTGTATTTAATATTTGTGTTTTTTATTTTGTTAATCTGCTTTTATCACTCTATTTTTCTATAGTTGAGTTATAGTAACACACAAATTTACCTGTTGTGGGATTAATAAAGTTTTATCCTTTCTTTCTTTCTTTCTTTCTTTCTTTCTTTCTTTCTTTCTTTCTTTCTTTCTTTCTTTCTTTCTTTCTTTCTTTCTTTCTTTCTAAAAGATGTAACAAATTTTTACTATAATTGAACTTGTATCCTGGCAGTGCATTTGAAATTTGCACATGCAGACCAAAGGGTTACTGGAAAAATGCAGACAATCCTTCAGCAAATTAAGCCAAAACTCAGCCACACGACCACCACATGTAGCCCAAAAGTACACTGCCATAAGGAAAGGCTCTCGTATTAGGACCATTCTGACTCAAAAGACTACTTGTTATCCATGTCCAGGCCAACAACTGACATCTGGACCACATGTGACCCACAGGAGACTTGCCATAATCCAAGCCAGACTGGAAACTGACATCTGGTCCCCCTCTGGCCCACCAACCCTTGCCAGTGCTGTAGCTGAACTATAAGTGGCCAAAATATCCAGAATCCCACCAAAATATGTCTGCTATTTTGTGTTGGACCATGTCAGTTGGGTGTGTCAGAGTTTTGAATGCCAATTTTGCCCCAAGTCCATGCTATAAATTTGGACCAAATGTGGTCCAGAAGAATATATTTCTTATATGTGTTCACACATAAGTGTTTGAACGTTGTAAATAAACTCTAAACATAAGCAGAGAGAACATTTCAGATGTGGCCCACATCAGGTGGTGATGTGGATTTTCAGCAGCTATGTTCACTTGGCAAGAGCGCCAAATATGGGCCAGGAGAACATTTCACCCATAAAACACCAGACGTCCATGGACATTCATTTTATTGCTAACTCAGGTCAGTCCATTGATCAGAATAATGAATAAAGATTCCTATTATGAAACCATTAATAAATTATTTACAGTCTTGCATTGACTGACTCCAATATGGTAGATTTGCAGAAGAAAAAGTATGCAGTTGAATCACTGGTTGTTCTCATAGTGTTTTGCAAAGACTGAAATTATTAGAATTGTGGAATTTATTGTTGCTGATTACATTAGATCTTTCTTTAGGCCTCCATCATTGAACACTGTTCTCACAGAACAGAGCTAGGTAAATATCCTGTAGCTAATTGTCCCTCTGATGGTAACATACTGCTTCTTTGCCCAGACTCCCTGTTGTCACAAATCAGCACAGAAGGTAGCATAACTGTTGGTATTCATCACATTACATTTCTAATGTCTGTTGCTCCTGTGACTTTCCCTCAGCTTACAAGAATAATTTAGAGTAGGTCTTATGTTTTTTTTCTTCCTTTTTTTTGTATTACTGATATTCTGCATTATTTTATGAATTGTACAGGATAGGCAAAAATAAGCCTTTGGTTTCCCTTTATAAAACAAACTCAGTTTCAGCCTCAGATTAGGACATTTGCAGCATGAAATTGCATTTTACAATTCCACAATATTCAGAAAACAATAAACATGAAATCTATCTATCTATCTATCTATCTATCTATCTATCTATCTATCTATCTATCTATCTATCTATCTATCTATCTATCTATCTATCTATCTATCTATCTATCTATCTATCTATCTATCTATCTATCTATCTATCTATCTAAGTTTTTGTAATTACATCTTATGTCCACAAGAGAGCAGTAGAGTAACTGATACGAATACCTATGCAAGTTAAAATATGCAGTCACACTGTTATATCAACACATGAACAGTAAAAAAAGCATACCACATATTTATTTTCTGTAATATCAGTTATTTTCTTTGATTCATTTATTTCCATATCCACTTACCATGACAGCCAACGATTTTCTGGATCAGAATTATTCTCACATCTATAAATACTGTTGACCTGGTGAAGCTCACAAGACACGATGGACAAAGTATACTGCTGTCTTTTTTTTTCATAGCACTTTAAATACTTTTTGTAAGTTATGTTTCTGTGGTGTAATTAGCTATTTTTTTTTTTTTTACTAGTTTCCATCTCAGTCTCAGACAGACACGACTTTGGATCATCCATCATAAACGCTAAACATTGACTGATGTTCATATATGAAATCAGCTTCACTCTGCCCAAAAAGCTAATGACATGACAAAGTAAAGCAGAGTACCTGTGTCACCACTCCTAAGTAATGTTGGATAGCCAAAAGGAATCTAATCAAATACACATGTAACTTCTTAAGTATTTAAATGCAAGTGCTGGTGTTCTTTGAGTATTCTGGGCTTTTCAGTATTTGTGTCAATTCAGTCTGTCCCATATCATGAATAAATGGAAGTTTATATGCCGTATTCCAAATACATGTATCATTATTAAGATTGTTTAGCCACAACATACATGTACATGTGCAACTATTAAAAAAAAGAAAGATGACCATCATTCCTGTGCAGTACAACACAGTGATTTCATTTAAGTTCACAAAGTTGTCTCTGCCAAATATGTTCTCATCCTTTCACATTTTCTGTCAGTAATTTGGTTGTGATGTAGATTCTTTTTACTATCACACATGCATATTAATAATGTCTCTGCAGGAGCACTGATCTACTGTATCCAACACAGTTGTTTTATTTACACAAAAATAAATCCAACCCCTTTCTACTCATAGTAGATTGTGAGCACCCACAGTGGGATGCCAACCTCATACAGACTTGTTGAAAGTTTGGATGCAGACTGACTGACTAGGGTTGTGTTGAGTCAAGCCATACTAGTCACTTGAAATAAATTATGAGGCCTTGAAGTCCCCCAGAATCTCACTGAGTGCACTTTATGGTGGTTTTTGGTGCCACAGGGAGCAGTTAGTGCAAAAGAAATTATATGAAATGAACTTCATTATCCATTTGTCTGAAGGTTGTCACATAGCTAACATTTCTAAACTTCTGTATAAAATAACTCCAGGACTCTAAAGCTAACATAAGAATACTTGAAAATGCACCTTACAATTCTGTGAAGAAAAGAAAAAAAAAAATGTGATGTGAATTTTGGATGTAATGTAATGTTCTAGGCTCATGTAAAAAGATCCAAATTTATGTGAAAGCTAATGTGTTGTTTTAGAGGCTTTTGACGGTTTTCGATTTTGTCATTTCACTGATAAAGGCATGTGATATTGTGAAGTTTCTACAGTTGCTCAATAAAGCGTCAAACAACAAACACACAAAAAAAAACAAAAAAAAAAAAAAACAAAAAAAAAACTACATACAGATACAAACACACAAACACACACTACACACACAGCTTAGTATCTCAGCAGTCATCTGCAGTCCTCAATTTGCTGGCAGTAAAGTAGATTTAAAAGATTCAAACCATGAAACGTGGGCAATAATGGCAGCTATGGTTTAAACCTGTTCAGAATCTCAATTTTGTGCTAACAACTCTGTCCCATTCAGCCAGTGAAGTTAAACCTGACACTGGAATCTTACTCCAAATTTTAGGATGGCTTTAGCTCAGAAGGTTAGCATCTGTTCTTAGCTGTGATGTTGACATAAATGGGTTAAGACACAGCTTCCAAACCAATACAGCTCATTAACACTGAAGAATAAAATATTTTTAAATTGGTGTAACTAGTATGATATAATGATATGATGGAAATACTTGTTTTCTTTTTATTCTTCTGTTATTATTCTTGACCACAAATGGGGAAACATTGACATAAACATATTTGAAAGAACAATGGTCTTTTTTAGTTAGTATGGCCACACTCCTAATTCATCCATTACTGCTGCTCTGTCAGAACCTCTGCTATTAAGTCTTTAAAGGGTTAATGCACTGCTTAGAATTTGTTTCAGTGGAAATAAATAATATTCTTTTCCTAACCCTAAGCAATTAGTTACACCTGATGAAACAGTTAGTGTTAACTGTGAAGAAAGTATTTTTATGACAGATATAGAGAACTTGTGTAGCTGTGTTTTAACGTGAAAAACCTTCCCTGTAGACTAAACAAAGTTTGAGCCGTCCAGGCTCAGAAAAAAACTTAAAATGCATGATTGTCCATTTGTCTATTGTGTAGTAGTATTGCAATCCATGGTTTAAAATTTTTAGATGGTAAAATATCCCTAGGCATTTCCTCTTAGATGGATGGTGTTCACTAACTTTAAATGCCTAAGCCTGACCAATCATGGCTGAGAGTGCTGCAAGGAATTGCAAGTGGGATGGGAAAGCAAAACTGTAATGATTGTTGAAAAATTTAAATTGTGCAGGATGAGTCTCGATACAGGGATCTTTGCATGAAATTATTCAGTGTCACAAAGTATGTGAAATAGCACTTCCCCCAATTCCTTCTGACCTCCCTTCTCATAAATATTTTTGACTACTGCAAAATGTGGAAAGTAGCTATTATCAGGTATGGAAATGTAGCATGTTGACCTACTGCCAAAATGACACCCTAAAGTAACACTATGTAATTTTTTTTTTAACCTCAAAAATATGTTTCTGACTCATATTGATGTCACAGTGACATTTATTATCTACATTCCTGGAGCCACCATTTCCCAGCAGCATCCTGAGGCTGAGAAACTGCATTTCACAACTTTTGTTTCCAGGACGCTGTCACTTTAAAGTAGCATTTTGCTTTATGGCACTATGTCACATGCCAGCAACTGGATATCAACATACTGGGTGTTTTGAATCCACACCATGGTGATTTATCATAGAAACAAAAGAAGACATTTTTGGAAAAAGCGAGAAAAATAAAGAGAGAAAGAGACAGTGCAAGACAAGAATCACATTGGACTGACTTTTTCTGACTGGAGAGACCACTGACTAGCGATAGGGTGCAAGACACATTTCGCACATAAAATCCTTCTGGTATACTTGTAACTCTCCCAGCTAATGGATGAGCACCATGGGGCTCTTTAAAAATTGCTGAGACTAATACATGCAGCCAAAGTAAGTCAAGCATTAGTTCCAGTTAAGTGTAATTTGTAATCTACAATAGAACTTTGATTATTTCTTCTAAGATGTAAAAAGGTTAAGCAATAATTTCTTGAGTGTTACCTGGCTACCTAAACAAGTGCACTCATACAGTTCATAATGTCTCTTGGGTATTTACAGAGTGGGAAAATGTGTTAGTTCGACCTCCGGCTGAACTGTGGGTTCATACTGATCAGCTGCGACATCAACATGTTGGAAGCAGATGGCTGGTGGTGCATGCAGTTAAACCTCTCTCACAGCAGCCTCTCTGGGTAGATTTGACATAAGCTTAATTAATGATTCAATAACTGAAGTAATGCATGGAAATAGGCATACATTTCTTATGTAGGAGGTAAACTGGCGAGTATTCTGAAGGAATTCCTTTCGAGTTTCCTTCCAGTCTCTTGCCCAGTTTGAGCTCCAAGACAAACTAAGAGTAAGATAAAAGCTTTGAAGAGCTGAACAATGCAAATGAAAATTCCCACTAGAGAGAGCTAAGCCAAAATGGAGTCGTTTAGACATGCCAGGAAGTTTGGATGAAAATGGCAAGTTAGATATCTCTCGTTAGTGTTTGGGCTGTGCTGGTCTAAAACGTTGTAGATGGGTTTCTGAGCATGCTCCCCAGGTAAATTACTGGTAATTTTCAGGTCATTCTTCAATACATCAGCAAAAGATGCACAAAAACACCATGAAGGAAAGTAAGAAAATTCCAACAGGATGTTCCATTTTCAATCAGTTTTTTTTAAATATATTTCACTTGATGACTTTTATTAAAACATTTTTGATTGTTTTTAAACACTTTTCTCACAAAATGCAGTGTTTTAAGGGCATCAGTCACCACAATAATTACTGATTTGGGATTGTTACTGATTTTGATTGGATTAGTGATTTGGGAATGTTTTGTAACACTAGTGAGTTTCTATGGTAACCACCAATATTATGAAACCCAATACCTCATTATGAGAAAATACTCTCAAACAGCCACCTGTCAGCAAAAGAAAATCTCTCCAGGGTTGACATATACGTGGGCAGTTCTTGAGGAAAACCTTAATTCACCAGTCGCCAATAAAATCCCAATGACATTTAATAACATAATCCTGAACCCACATATATCAGTTTGGAGGCTGAAGACTTAAGCCTGTATATGTCCTTCAACTGGGTCTGAGGCTTTGTTATGTGAGTTCTGTTGCTCTTCTTATACACATTAAATACTCATCTTTATTTAGCGTTATGATTATTGCTGGAATTAATATGAGATAAAACTCGGAGTGAGGTTAAATATTTTGCCCTTGTAAAATCACGCGGACTGGAGAAGCTTGGGATCAAACCACCAACCTTCTGATCAGTGAACAGCTATGCAATGTATGCAATTATTTATGTAATTAGCCACTTCTGAAAAATGTACTGTAAAAAAAGTACTTGGCTTTCAATGACTCCTTCCATGTGGTACATGTACATGTGGTAAACAGTGTAAGAACTTGAAGTCAATAGAGAGAAAACTGCAATCATAAAAACGTAAACATTCGAGAGAAGTTTAAAAATTACAGCACTTGTGTTCTAGGACATCAGCTGTCCCTTTTGTCCTAGCCCAGTAGAAATGAGGTTTATCACATTTCTTGCAGCTTTTTGAAAGATACCTGCCAACTAAGACTGCACTTTACCACAAATAATAAACTAATTATTTCATTTATTTATTTTTTGACGCAGGAAAGGTTCTATGGAAAACAGAACAAAGACACTAATATGTCACAATTCATAATCCATATCACCACATTTGGTGTACGAGCCAAGTCTTGAAAACACTTGTATTGAAGTCTGACTCATTTTAATGCAGGAACAGTAAAGTCACATGTTCTGATTGCTATCACAAATGATATTTTAAGGAAACTGTTCTGGTACCTGTATGTACCAAAATGTTCACATGGCAACCAGTTATTTCTGGGTGATATATTCAAGATGATATGAGAGTATTCTGTTGATTTGCTAATTTTTCTGTACAGAACAAATGATCATGAGGCTTTTTAACTGCTAAGCCTATCAATGCATACATACTCAGATGAGTCTAATTAAAAGATTTAATTTTAGATAAAGATGAAGCAAAAAACAAATTAAGAGATGGGTTTATTTTCACAGTAGTTGGTTCCAGATTATTACCACCAGGTTACAGCTTTAAATAGCATAAATATTGATTAAAGCATGTTTCTGTTTATGATTAAATTTTTTTTATTCTGGGTAAAGCAGAATGAGAATGAGAAGGAGATGTCTGGGGATGTTGACGTCCAGCTGGAATTTTTGTACTTTTCATTTTTAGTGTCAGCCCATCCTATTGCCTACGTTTTAACCAAGGATGCATGCTGTCATCTCCTCTGTGAATCTCTTGATCACAAAGGAAGACAGACACACACACACACACACACAAAGGGGGGGAAAAAAAAAGAAAACTGAAATAAACCTTCTAGATGACTTTGGGTTTGTTTGTTGCTGTCAAACCTTGAAACAATGTACTGGCAAATCAGGGGATCCTTAAGACTTTTCTGAAACAACATTAAACAGATTAAGACCCCCAGGAAATGTTTACCATCAGCCCTGACAGATGTTCTGTTTTTGTCTCCTCTGAAAGGCTGCATGTGTTCTGCATTTTTCCACTAAACCCAAATACTCAGGCTTGATTAATTGCTGTACATGGTTACATAGTGCATGTCTAACATGCCAATATCAATGTAAACCCTAAAGGCACCCCACTGTATCTAACTCATCATTTATATCTACCACTCTGTCCAGATTTAGTTTGAGGTTACTGATAAACTATCAGCCTGACTTTAAGTAATTTCTAAATTCCTTATTGCTGAAGTTAAAAAATGGATTATTTCTGTTCTCTGCAATAATCTTTATCAAACTTAATGGGATGTGTTTAGTGAAGAGAATTTCATCCAGTGATTAAGGTGTAAAATATTAAAATGATTTAATAAACACTCAGCTGAATAGACTGAATAACCCAAAAGTGGATTTGGTTTGGGCAGATTATGCGGCTGGTCAAATGATCTTCCCCCGAATTGATTTCATCCATACTGTAGATTATGTCTCTGAGTAACACATTCAGCAAAAAGATATTCTCTTAGCAAGTTGACAAAGAGTTCCTGCACTTGTCAATTTAAAACAGACTTCTGGATATCAGCACAAATTACTTTGGAAATTACAATGTGCCCACATATTGAATGAATATGATTGAAACCAGCTACTGTAATCCATGTGTCATTATTTCAGAAAAGGACATACCTACATTTTATTTGTTTTGGAAATCATGACTCATCAATGTGAAGACAATGATTTCAGACACCCAACTATAAATTGTTTAGTACAGGAAAGAGTGATTTTTTTTTCCCATTTTTTGTCCCCTTTAAGGAACAAATAATTAACACATTTCTTTGTGTAGTTCTGTGACTTTGCTGCTGTTTCTGTCATTGAAAACATTTGTTTGATATGAAAATCAACCAATTGACAGTTTAAATGTGCACATGATTTCATATTAGTCTTTCCAAGTAAAATAGAGATAGATAGATAGATAGATAGATAGATAGATAGATAGATAGATAGATAGATACACATAAATAAGTATAAAAAAGTAAAATGCACAGAATGTAGTTCCCAAACACAAAACACACGCCATTTTAGTTGAGTCTCAAATAGGAAAAACTGTTTGCTATAACAACATAAGATAGCTGTTGTTATTTTGTGTATTTTGAATTTTCTTATATCGTATCGTCTTATCGTATTTAGAAGAGTGAATTTGGGAAAAGTTAAGATATTAATTTTGTTCTGCTGAACAGGCTTCTTGGAACGCTTTCATTAACTCATCTTACCTATCTGCTGTCATTCACCCTGCCAGAATATCCAATAAAATCTGCACTTTTGCCCTCAGTGAAGACAGAATTTAAATGAACCAATCAAACTTTTAGATACCGGACTCTTTTGGTTTGTTGTACTGTAGAGCTTGGTTTTAGTATTCATGGCATGTTTGTCTCAACCTGACTCAAGGCTGCAAATCATTGTTTCAGGTCAGTAAGAGGTAGTAGGTGGTGTATTTCATACATTTAAAGATCCCTGTCAGTTTAATAGTAATAACTAGTTATAATCACCCAAAGCAAAGCAGACTTTAGTTAAGACCCCAATGCGTCTCACACCAGAAAATGTAATTTTCTTTTCCCCTCTACTCTATAATAAATTGTGGAAGCATACTGATACCACCAAGAAAAAGAATGGGCTTTATAATGTGATAGTTTACTTGTAAGAACATAAGCCATAAAACATGATATTGTATTGTTTTTGTCTTTAAATAAGAATCTGGTGTGCTGACAGCAGGTCAGAAGAATCATTTACAGGACTTCATTAACTATCAGAGTGACTGTATGTACAACAAAAAATCAGAATTGAACAATGGACATGTTACTTAAATAAATCCTTTAAAATTAGTGAGATACCTAAAATTAAAATAGGTTGAATATTTTCTTTGACCGGAATATCTATCAAATCTCCATACGATTATTATGCTTCAATATTTTGAGGCAGCAAAAATAACTGCATAATCTGCATGGAGTGTTTTATGTTCTTAAAATATGTTTTTTTATTAGGTGGCAGTAATACACTTTCATAATAAATAAAGCTTGCTTTGATACAGCTTTACTTTATTATTGTTCAGGTTAACTTGTATGATGACTGGCAATGGGCTCATGCTCTTTCATTTGATTACCTCATTTAAATTTAATTACTTGAGGCTTGTCTAGCAACTATTAAAAGCTGGTTATCTACAATTTTCCTGCTACTTAACGCAGATGATCATCTGTCTGACAGTTACTTTGCCGATTGATGATTGCATCATTTATAGCAGGGTCAAGATAAAGAATCTTGGTGTGATGTTTGATCAGACCCTTTCTTTTCACCTTCATACAAAGGAGGTAACAAAAGTAGCCTTTTTATTAAGAACATTGCTAAAAATTTCTTCTTTCACTGATGCCGGAGTTCTCATTCATGCCTTTGTGACATCTCCCACCGATTATTGTAATGACCTTATTTCAGGTTTGCCTAAGGAGTTTTTGAGGCCTAAAGATGGTACAGAATGCTGCAGCTGGTATTTTAACCAGAGTGGAGAAATATGAGCTCATTACTCCTGTACTGACTTCTCTTCAGTGGCTGGCCTGTCAGGTTCAAGCTGATTTTAAGGTGCTGCTTGTTTTATGTATTTCTTAATTACCATGCACAACAATTTGTTTGAAAGCTCTCTATAAATATAGTTATTATTATTATTATTTCAAGTTATCAAAAAAAAAAGTTCTTTTTAATCAAATGCAATGAAGGATATGAACCAATTCTTTGTTTTCTTTCTCCCTCAAGAGCACCATCCAAGGAAGGGATACTTTTTTCTACATTTTTCAAAGTGGTAAAGACCTTTTCCATGCTAGTCTTTCTGGTGTAATGAACCCTTTGATGGACTTAAATTCACGCCAACACATTAAAACTATTTGGACTTTGACACTGGGGCTGAACGATTAATCGTTTTTAAATAAAAAATGTAACCCTTACATACTCATATTTTAAGTCTTCAAAGTATGATAAGAGTACAAGAATTCCCTCATAGTAGGGGTTTATGTAAAACTTTAAACTGCAGATCTATTTCTAACGTCTAAATAGCTTTTGTGACATTAATGAATGTTTTAGAGAGCAAGGAGTTTTTTTAGGTTTAATAACACTTGCTTTTGGAAAGAAGCACCTATCACTACACAGTATCATGTCCTGTTTGACATAAAACATAAAAAAACACAAGTCATAAAAACCTAGATATATGTTACTTAATTTAAAAATGTTACGAACTTTCTGGAAAAGTTAGAATTTAAAATTGAACCATTTTTCACCATTGCAGCCATTGAACACTGTCTTAGCTATATCATAATAAATCACAAGTATGTTTGTTTCAAAGATTTTCTTGGCTCTTGTGGTCTTGCAGGTTTTGCAGGTTTTGAATAACCGAAGTTGCATCTTCTTCTCTTTGGACCCTTGTGTTGACTTCTTGTGAAGACCAACAGATAGTACTGTTTGTTTACAAAAACACTTGCTCTGCTGCCTGCTCCCCACCCCCAGTCATCTTCATCAGAGGGGCTGTAATTAGTTTTCTTACATGTTGTCTTTGTACCCTGACACTTTCTTTTCCAAATCACTATTAACCTCCTTATCTTGGCAGATCAGACCAGCGATTTGTTGCCATTATGTCTTATTGCCATGAAATTAGTTACTGAAATAAGAGCTCATATACCTTTATAATGTCATAGACCCCCACCATCATCCTCCCAACCCAAACTGATTTAAAATTTTTAATTTTATTATTATTATATTACATTGCAGGTGCAGCTTTAGTGTCTATGTCACAGCACCATTTGACCTCTGCATGACTTCTCTTCCCTTAGTGCACCATATATAATCACGCCTATGCTGTTTAAATATTTTACAATTTCCAGATAACCACTATGCCTCTTGAAAGACCAGCAGTTCTGGTTTGAGTGTCCACCTCAGTGCTGGAGGTCATTGCTAAGGGCAGTACACAGCACTTTTATCTTTTAATTTAACCTTTATTTAACCAGGAGAACAACACCATTGAAATTAAAACCCTCTTACAAGGGAGTCCTGGTCCACTGGGACTCTGAAATAGTGAAAAGATCATTTTTTTCATTGAAGTGAATAAATAGTGGAGTTGCTACAAATATTCTTAAAGTTCAGATCCCGGTTAACATTAATAAAACCTACAAAGAACATGAATTTATTTGAAGCCATTATACGACTCAGAAATTCCTTTTTTCTTTGCAGATCCAACACGAGTTCTCTGCTGATTGGAGTGAGCACACACGTGTCTCTGTGTGTGTGGCATCAGGGTGAAACTCACTGTGTGCAATACAGAAATCACGTAGAGGGAGATGAGGTGCTATGGTGTAAATCAGATGAAAAACATCAGACTGTTTAGTTTGTACTACAAGGACAAAGTAGAAACCTGTTCAAGAGAAAACTTCACTGTTTTGGCCACAGGTTGCATCACGTAGTTGATAAGTAAAGCCATTCATTGCTCAACTTTTTGCTTTTGTTAGAATATAAAGCAATTCATATTTTGATGCTATGTGATAATCCTCCATCTCGAATAGAAATATATTTCTGCATGAAAACTGAACAGAAGCTGTAATTTAAAGTTTAAATCTTAAACTAAATCGCATTTGCAATTTTGGTAAAAAAACATCTCAACTCGATTTTTTCCTCATATCGTTCAGGCCTAACTGACATCCAGACTGGGTCAAGAACAGTGAGATGTGCTTATGAGCATCACACAAATCAATGTAGAGGATGTATCCATCATCCAAGGTTTATCGCTAGTGTCAAAGGGGGGCTGTATCAGGTGCTGGATTTAGTGTATGAGCATGTCAGGATTCCCTGGGGTGGTTACCAACCATGCATATACACATACATGCATTTTGTGTATTAGTATCTGCTCTAATATTTATGTTCCTATTATCACTCCATCCATCAACCTCATTGGTTGTATATGATAAAACTGTTTAATGAAACATAAACAGATCGGGTAGGGTACAATACATGCCTCTCTGACTTTGAAAATGAATTCTGAAGGTTCAAAGGCCGAGCAATTGCAGGAGAATTGATGATAATAACTTAATAACAGCATAACATAATATCTGTCAGATGTAACCAAAAGCATATATAGCTCTGAAGATATTTGAGATGTAAATCGTTCATTTTCCCTTCATATCAAAACCAGATTGGGACTCCTTTAGGATTTCCATTATTCATGTTTCATCAAGCTGTGGTCAGACTCCAGGCAGGCTGGAATCCAAAGATCACTGTAATTACAGTATGAGGAATGACCAAGCAATGCATCAGACAGAAGTAATTTTCTCCCAAAGTCCTTCATATTACTATGCCACTACTTTCTCCAGCCACCCCTCTACACAGGCTAGCTCATGGATCACAGTTACATTATTGCTCTACTATTACTGTGCTTTACCTTAAATAGGTTTCTTTCTAAGAATAATAATGAACTCAATGGTAGATTTTGGTTTTCAACGCACCCAATGAACAGAGTCAAGAAGTGTGTCTGTTTATTAATTCACAGGTAGGTAGCAGGCAGCACCAGGATTTTTTCTCTGCAGTAGCTGAGTAGTTGCTTTGTGACTGTAAAGTTGGAGTTATACTGCATAAAGTCGGTGATGCTTTATGCTCCACATAGATCCATGGAGACTTGACGCAAGTCTCTTCCAGAACTGACGTGCACCCCTGCTTGCAGTGTGGTTACATGGAAGTACTCCCTTGTCATTGGTCCATTTGTGATTATGTGTTTCTGGATTTCTGGAGCTTCTCGCTGAATTTGTGCGGTAACCTCGGAGAAAAACTACAACATGACGCCATACATCTGCTCTCGGCTGCAAGAGCACATTTCACCCGTGTCAGCTGGGCCGGCCCTACCATACGCAGATGATGCACGAGTATAAATCCAGTTTCAGGAGTTGCTAAAAAGTTTTCAAAATAAAAAAGCAAATTACAATTCCAAGATGGTAAGTAGCACTCAGTGATCAATGTGTAATGTCCAATACATAACAGTTATAATTAATAACATGTACCATAATTAATAGAGAGCAATTGTCTGTTAATGTGTTTGTTCTTTATATATTTTAGATTCAATCTCTTGATGCCAAAATATCGGATGTGTCCAGCAGGGCAAGGCCAGGAAATACTACTCCACTGTTAGGGAAGCTGTTATTGTCTGCTTTTGTGGCTTCCTGCATGACACTCACAAATCTGAGCACCCTATCCACCAGTCTGTAGAGGTCTGTCATCACTATAGCAGAGGCCCACTGTGCCTTGTGCTCAACATAGGCAGTATTTGAAAAGTACAAAACCAGGTATATTTATTTAAAAAATACATTTAGCATTTCCTCTGGTCTGCCTGGCGTGTCCCCTATGGGGCATGGTGGGTGGGTTATGTGTGACGGGACGATACAACAACCAGATTATCATTTTGCTTGCTATGATGCTGGACAGGACAGGTAAAAAAAAAAAAAAAATTGGATTTAATTTTATTTGAACATTCCTTTACTGATACAATTCTGGTATGCTCGTAATACTCAGGATATGAATTCAAAAGCTGGAAAGAATTAATACTAAAGAACCAGACTGTATTTATGTGCACATTTAATCTGGAAACTGCTGTAGCATTCTTATCAAAGTCCTCCTTGCTTGAACATCCCACCCTCATTTTTTATCTCAGTAGAACTAATTTAGATTAAATAAAGGCCTAATCGACTGTGAAAAGCTGGTGCAAAAGCAGAGAAGAAAGGCAAATCCATGCTAAGGCATTAAATAATTAGTTGTTCTGTTAGGATAATAATTTGTTAGTTTATGACTTTCTACGATTCCTGTTCCTGAACTCCTTGTTTTTCATGCTTATCCAAGCTTCCACTGATTGATCTGTAAGAGTTTATCTATGTTTTAGAGGCCATTTTTATTTTATATAATTGTGCTCTGACTCTTAATGGCTCAGCACTTGTGGACACGAACGGTCCTGATTAAACACAGAACCATGAAGATAAAATGTTGCAGGCAAAGCTTTACATCCTGATCAACATATTTTTAAATTACTTAGCTTTAATGCTAATGTTTCTATAAAGTGTTCCTGCATGAATACATGGTTGATTAATCTGTACAGTATTTAATCACATCTAAATGTCTACATTTAAATTTAAAGATTAGTTATTCTGAAATAATTTCTTCTCATGAGCTCTACCGGTTGAAAGAATCCACCTCTATGAAACCAGGGCACTGATGTTTGGTAGTGTATTCTCATGGCCAATGATATGGCCCTTTAATTGACATAATGGTAAATGTACAACATAAAGAAATATATATATTTTAACAATCACATAACCTGCAGCTTTGAAATGTAAACCAGTTTACTTGTCATCCATTCATCCATCCATCCATCCATCCATTCATCCATTTTCTTCAACTTATTCGGGGTCGGGTCGCAGGGGGCAGTTGGCTAGGCAGGGAAGCCCAGACTTTTCTCTCCTTTTCTCATCCTGGGGGATCCCGAGGCGTTCGAGAGACGTAGTCCCTCCAGCGTGTGCTGGGTCTTACCCAGGGTCTCTTCCAGGTTTACCAGCTAAGATGATCCATCAATTCACTGATGCAATGAACGCATTAGGGAAGCTGTGGAACCAGGGACCTCATTTTTAAAACATAGAAAAGATCACTGGTGGTGTACAGTGGAAACACAGGAAAAACTGTGCACAAAAACTTTCTGATTTATGAGTGTGCATGCACATCCTATAACTGTTTCTGTTTATAATGGATTAGATTTATATAGCACTTTTCAAGGCACTCAAACCTCTTTACATTGAATACATTATTCACTACTCATTCACACTTAGTTGTGGTAAGCTACATGTGTAGCCACAGCTACCCTGGGCAGACTGACAGAAACATGGCAGTTAATCTGTGCCAACAGCCTCTCCGACCATCTTGACGTAACATTCATACGATCCAACGATGCTGATACTGAAGGCCAGGTGCCTTGCTCAAGGACAAAACGACAGATTGATTGGGGGAGCAGGATCAGAACTGCCAACCTTCTGGTCACTTGATGACCTGCTTTACCACCCAAGTCACTGCCATCAAATCGCCATCAACTTCAAAGTCGGCACACATAAGGCAGTGCTTTGCTCCGCCCATATGGTCACCATAAAAGGTCAGGTGAATGCCCCTGATAAATATTCATTAATATCATTTTTATGATGGCTTGTGAGGGGAAAAAAAAAAATCGAGAAGTGTATTTTTAAAGAATTGGGGGGTTTAGATCCTCATAGATCAGATTGAAAATGAAACTTTAAGTTAAAATAAACAACTGAAGAAAAAAGTTTTATTTGGTCCATGGTATGGGCATTAACAATAGCAGAAAGGCAGAGGATAGGCAGCAGGTCAATGTTGTATTGTCAAAGGGCAGCAAAAAAGCACATCATTTTAGGAGTGTGTGCACCACAGGTGAAAGAAAGAGAATGCTGCAGCAAACCCCCACAGATGAAAAACTAATGACAGAGGCAGAGGGGGACACAGACACACCAGAACCAAATGCACCGAAAGCATTGGATTATGCGGATAACTTATTACTTTGTATGGATGTTGAACTGAGATGTCATTCACAGCCGTTTATTTTGTTTTGTTAAAAAAATAAATAAATAAATAAAAATCTTCATAGTCGCCGGGTGTTCCTTGGGTTGGCAGTGCTGCAGCTATGGTTGGAGAAGGTGAGGCAACTGACTCCACAGCACCTTGTGCACGTCCCTGTAGCCACTGTGTCTTCACAGAGACAGTACTGCAAGCGCAGAAGAACAATTCTTTGAATAAAGTTAGGAATTCTCTAGCACACGCTGGATACTCATCCTTCAAGTCTATTCTTCCTTCGCTTGCATTTTGAAGTACTACTGTTCAAAGCTTAGGTTGAGAGGTTGAGCCCCAATCACAGCTTGTTCCAAATCTTCATTGTTTGCTATAACTGGATCAGCTGTATGCCATGAATTTCCAACCCAGTGTTTTTGGGCACATGGATCATTTTTCAAACATGTTGATGGCTGTTGACTCCTATCCACTGTTGACTAGCATGCCCTCCATCCAAAATTTGTACTGGTTTGTGATTGTCTTCTGATCTGATTGTATGATTGTTCCAAGCATGTCTGAAAAAATCAAGTTGTATTTTAGTGGCTTATAAACAATTTGAAGAGCCACTTTCTGACTTAAATCTGCTGGGTTCAGTATTTGTTCATCTTCAAATGAGTCACAAAGCACATAGAAGTAATACACAACCTGTTGGAAAATATCTCAGATGTTCAATTTAATGTTTGCGTGCAGACTGGCAAGCAATATGTCTTGAATGTCCTTATAGTTTTCTGAGCTTCTTAACCGCACTGCTTAAGTTTTGTCTACAGAGGTCATGTATTCAGCGGTGTTGTCTGTTAGCAAGATAACTCACACTGTTATGGATGATTTTGATTACATTTTTATAAAACCTTACAAAAGAAATAAGGAACAAGTGATAAGAATATGGGGGTGATCCAAATCACCGCCATGATCCAATAATTTTTTTTAAAGCATTCTTTACTATATAGAGATAGGGATAATTTTGCCATTAGAGCTTGAAACTCAAAAACAGTGCCCATAATCATTGGCAAACTGTGCTCTCTGAGTGCTCATAGTTTTTACACACAAAAATCTGTGTTTGGCTAGATAGCAAACACTCTAATATCAGTAAACTAGTATTGAAAATAGAGTTGATGGGATATTAACCCACAAAATGAATTATCATGAGATAAAATTGAAATGCAAAATTCAAATTCAAAGCTGTGTTTATGAACTCCAATAGATTTTTGGAAAAAAATGGTATGAATGAGGCTCTAACATGGAGGATCACTAATTGCTAGATGGTCATCAGTTACTCCCCTTAAACTACCACATGATGAGCCAAGTTTCTGATCACCCAAAAGAAAACTTCCACAGACAGAGAAAGAGGATGTTTAAGAAGTTGAGATGTTGCTGAGTGTATTTTGTTAACATTGGCTGAATGTGAGAAGAACTCATGAATATTGCATGGAATCTTATGACTCCATTAAGTGTGATATATGCAACGTTGAGTCAGTCAGCATGAAATGATGCAGTTTAATGCGGCTTAAACGAATATTTATCATCTTAATGTCAGGGAGCGTAACTATAAGGTGGAGCTGTTTGAAGATAGACAGCACAAGGAAGGTCTTTTAACAGATATGGGCCAACTGGGGAAATAAGGTTTCTAGAAACACATTTTAAACTCAGTGGAAAAAAATACAGTTGGCTAAGCTTTGTACAGTTGCATTACATTAAGCAGAAAAATACAAAATAGTGAGAAAACTAAAACTGATTTTCTGCTTCTTCAAGAAAAACTGACATTAAACATTTAATGCTATAAAATACAGAAAATACTAATTTATTTATCTTAAGTTATCACAGCCAATGAAGAAAGTAAACTGAGCCTTGAATCTAGATAGAATTTACATGCAATATTTTAATGCACATCATGAGTCATTTTTAACCGGTTGATGTATTCAGCTCATCCACAGACTTGCTCAGTCAGTATTCTATCAAAATGAAACAAAACAAAAACAACTCAGCTGTACAAACTGGGTAATTAAAGTTAATTTCATGCATCTGCAGTTTGTGATCCACCAGATTCTGAGGCATTAATCATAATTAGCTTAGATGCTTAGATGCCCTCCAGACTTATCAATCAGCAGGCCACTTCTGGCCCCGATGCCAAACTACAGTGTGTTGTTTGCATTGCTGAGCAGGTCTTAAGCTGTCAGCAGACAGTCACTGAGGAATTTAATGCCACTGGTGAAAGAAAAGGTGCAGCCAAGACTGTCACTAACCCTTTTCAGCCCAGCGGCCACCTGCTTGAAAAGCCTGCCTCTGGGAGAGGGCAGCTACACTGGAGGACCATGTCCACCTGTTTCTCAGAACCTTTTTGCCAAATGCTGCCACATTCAACTCTCACAGGATCTGTCCAGACCATACCAGTTTGTCTTATTACAGTCAAAAATGACCATCCTTTTTGTTGACAAATTTGCATTTGTTACTGTACACATTTGCCCCAAGAAAACCAGGTATAGCATGGAGAGGCTTCAATGCACTAGGAAATAACGAGATGACAAGCTTTGATTTTTCAGAATTAAATAATTCAGAATAAAAGTATTCTCCTTCACATTTACATGGAAATAGTAATTCCGGACTGAGTTTTACATGGAAAACAAATTCAATTACCTTTATTTAATTCTACTTTAGATCTGGGGGTTGTGAAGGGTTCTGACTGGACAGGGGCGGACGTATGTACGTCTGCAAACAAATTCCAGTTTCTGCTTCTTTTTGTTTAGTGTACAATGTGGAAGACCTTATATTAAAAACCACTTTCTGCTCTGATTTTGATTATAGTTTTGAAGCAGCAGCTTGACACTAGTATACTACTTTACTTTCATCAGCTGAGGAGGAGAAGGGAGATAAAGTACCGTACCATCATCATCACAGGACAAGGGATAAGGATAAGGTAAGCCAAAGGTTTAGAAATATGAAGACCAGAAGCACTTGGGTTGACAGACAATGCAGCGGAAATGGCTGTAACACTCTGCAAAAGACTCTAAGAGATAAACCAATGCCTCCCAAAAACCGAAGCATACTTTGCAAATCTTTTGTGTGTGACATAAGAACCTTTTGTAATTTAACCTGGATGTTAATTTTTAAGTGTTTTATATAAATATATATATAAGTCTATACATGTTTGACAAATTTCTTCACATTTTTACAATAAAGTTAACATTTTATAACGTGATAAGGTCCCATTTTTTTTTAATTTTTTTTTATTTGGGTGAGAGCTCCCCGCTTCCATAGTTTATAGCCTTAATCATTAAGAACTTTGAAAACACTGTTTCTCAACATAACATTCTTTAATAAAAAAAAAAGTGACATGTAAAACGCAAGATGAAAACACCAATTACTGTAAACATGATTTGCAGAAAATTTTGTCCTTAACAGCACATTCTACACTTATATATCTTCCTCTCTTGGGCAGCCCTGTGGGGGTAGTTGGCATATATCAGAAGCACTGATACACATATTGTGCAAGAAATAGGCAGCCATTGTTATCATCACAATGTCAATTTGGATGTTATGTAAATACCGAAGATGCCGTCACTTGCATTTCGTCTTTTCAAAGGCCTGTTCAATGACCACCCTTTCACAACTTAATTTGTAATTTTGCTGCTGACCCTCCCAAGTGAGTGCTCCATTATCACGCTTGGAGTGATAACAAATGGAAAATCTTGTCCAGTATATACACTCTCTCCAAGTAAGTTGTACTGGCCAATCTTCTCTGGCCATAGTTCATAAAAATCAGAGGCCCTCAGCATCCTGACATCATGAACCCTGCCTAGTGGTCCAACAAAGATACAACACTGATCATAGATCAGTGAAGACATTGTCAGGAACAGTCCACACTGCTTAAATATGAAATACTGTTTTAATCAGGCAGACAGAAATATTGGCATGTGGTTTCAATATCTCCTCTGGTATTGCATATGGCATTAAATGGCCATTGGCTCCTCACCGATTAAAGCTTTCACATATTGGATGACAACTATGGAATAACATAGCTGTCAGTTAAGACTTGTGTATAAAAGTACATATCCATTTACATGTATATATATCTAAAGCTGTGCATAAATAAAAATATTCTCATTTTAGCAAAATCATACATAACACGTTGATTGTTTTGTTTGTTAGAATATGATTGAAAAGGTTACAACTTAAAGAATTACACAAACAAAGTGTAATTTATAACGGTTTCTCATGATGAATTTACGGACCAACAGCTGTGAGATAACTGTGAAAAATACATTACAGAGTCACATATGTAGTTCCTTTTTAAAAAAGCCTTCTGCTAAATAGTATTTTATTGACTTTTTTTATTCCTGTTTTCTTTAAGCACTTTGAGATACCCTTCAATATAAAGTGCTATACAAATTACATTTATTTATTTATTTTTTTCTCTAAGATTCATATGAATACTACTGTTGGAAATAGAAAATTCCATTACAAGTGGAGAATTCCTAATGGTGGAATTCCAATGTATTGACCCTATGGACTCCATTAGGTTTGGGTGACTAACTTCACACATTCAAAGTGAGCCTCAGTAAAATGATTATTGTTGTTTTGTAACTCACATTTTCTTTTTTTTAAGCAGTTACAACAATGAGACCAATGAACAGTTCACAGTGTTTAGTTTACAGATTTGCATATTGTTTTCCATTGCTACATAATATTAAAGAAAAACACAGAGCTATTGTGCTGGACTGCACACCAGCAACAATGTTTTAAATCTAACTTCATCTGTGGATAAAAGCATATACTGGAAGAAACTTGAGCTATATTAAGGTGAGTTGCTTGTATGTCAGATCCCTGCTGTGGACTATGTATTTTATGTTGCTCTCCAAACTGAGTTTCTTGACGTCTTGCTGGGGAGAAAAGTAAGTTTCTGCTGTATGGCTTTTGTCACAAACTCTAAAACTGCAGTGCTACGTGTAGTTCATCTTAGACTCTCTCACTGTCCATGGATCAAATTTGCAACAGTCACACCTGTGGTTGTGTCAACATACAGACAAGATATGGGCCAAATGTCTCCCTACTTAACACTTAAGCACACGGGAACTGCAGTGTGTTTAGCCTATGGTTGTGTAGGACAGCCTTTAAAGAGATTATTGATCAATTTGCTTTAACATATATGTAATTTTAAAAATGTCTTTTTATATTTTAAAATTAATATAACCACTTATGTTTAACTGATATATTTGACATATTATATTTGAAACTTGTTTGTGTTGTAAATATAGTTTTGGGGTCCACACTGTACTCACCGCACCTTAACAGCCACTATTACAATTACTGTTTGAGTTTGATTCACGTCCAAGATTACAGATCATTGTCAACAACAAGGTAACAGTTTTGTTTCTGACTTCCAAATGACCTTTTACATCTCATCTGTAACTGAAACCTTGAAGGTGTGTCTTACCAACATACCAATTGCACGGGAGGCGACGTCCCTCCTTCTCCATCATTTTCTATGGAACTTGCACAATGAAGCGAAAATTGCTGCCCTCCTCCAGCCAAGCGACAGGCGACATTTGTGCATGTGAAATGTTGTGCTCGTTCACGTAGACGTGCACACGTGGGCTTGCGATGCGACGCAAGAAAATCAAAAGTGTTCAGTTTTTGCGAGTCACGACTAAATATTCCACCAGCTCCCAGAGACAAAGAGAGATAACAAACGTTATAAACAAACAGAGCTTTTTTTCACGCTAAAGGCCAGAACTCAGTTAACACAGTGAACAGCCGGGGATTTGAGTAACTCATTGACACTTTGGATAAACAGTATCACTTGCCATTTCATCACCATCACTGCTACGGACCTGTGGCCAAGGCACACCATAGAGCCTTGCATTACATGTCATTGACGTGGTTTTCAACATGAAAACGAAATGTCTCCAGACTAATTTTTTTCCAGATCACACTGGGCAGACCATAGCTGCTGGTCTGAGATAAACAATAGCTAAGTGGGACCTGGGTGGAAAGAAACTAGTCTGTATTACCACAGATAATGCTTCAAATCCCATACTGCAGTCTGAAGACCCAATTAATCAAATCAGTCTACTAATAAAAATAAAAATGATAAACGAAATGTTGGTCATAATGAAGGACAGCTTTTTCAGCGATGGATTGTTGAGATTGATTGGTGGAAATATGATGCTGAGTACTCCTCAAATTGGTCAGAACTGCACGTTCCAACCTGAAAATACTACCTCAGAAGGGAAAATTTTGAGGAATAAAATATCTATCCAGTCCTTTGGGTAAGTCTTACTCTATGCAGGAACAACTCAGAATGTCAAAGTCTAACATCCTCCAAGAATTCCTACAGTCAAACTGTTAAGTTTAAAATTAGACACAACATTGTTAGTAACATTAACAACAATAACATCAACCATAAAAATGTGGTCAAGTGTAATAATGCCAATTCACACAAAAATGTCATCAAACATCCATCCATCCATCCATCCATCCATTTTCTGCCGCTTATCCAGAGTCGGGTTGCGGGGGCAGCTGCCTAAGCAGGGAAACCCAGACTTCCCTCTGCCCGACCGCATTCACCAGCTCATCTGGGGGGATCCCGAGGCGTTCCCAGGCCAGCCGAGAGATGTAGTCCATCCAGCATGTCCTAGGTCTTCCCTGGGGCCTCTTTCCGGTCGGATGTGCCCGGAACACCTCACCAGGGAGGCGTCCAGGGGGCTTCCTGACCAGATGCCTGAGCCACCTCATCTGGCTCCTCTCGATGCGGAGCAGCGACTCTACTCTGAGCCCCTCATGGATCACCAAGCTTCTCACCCAATCCCTAAGGGAGAGCCCGGCTATCCTGCGGAGAAAACTCATTCGCGATCTTGTTCTTTTGGTCACTACCCACACCTCATGACCATAGATGAGGGCAGGAATGTAGATCTTCCCTGCCTGCGCCATCAGAAGGCTGTACAAGACTGCAGCCTGTCTGTTGATTGGCAGCGGGGGCTCCGCCAAAAGCTGGACTCCCTCCCTCCAGGATTGGCCGACAAGTGCCCTGGTTCCAAGCTGGCCGACCAATACGAAAGCAACTGCTCCTATTAAACTGCCTCATCATCTTCATTCGTGGCAACTGTGGACAGCAGGCACAGTTTGCCAGACTGGGAGTGTTGTTGATCTTGGTGGTTAAGAGACTTTTTTCCTGTGTGGGTTTCTGTGCAGATTCTGAATACAATTAGCTTCTGTGATGATTGAGACTGGAATATATTCCCTTGTTTGAGGTGAAATGATCTTGTGTTTGTGAGCCATATTTGGACTGCTATTATACTGCCTACGAGCGTGTTACCTGTTTTTTTTTATTTTTTTTATTTTATTTGTTTATTTTTTTATTTGTTTGTAGTTGTAGACCTTACCCATTTTTGGGAAACTTTTCATTTGGTTTGTTGTTCTTACGCTGGAAAATAATATTATTTTGTGTTTATAGTCGATATCGGATGGTTGTGAGTGTTTGGAACCCATTTGTTTTTCATAATAAATTGTATCTTTTTATTTAATCCGATTGTCGACTCACTTTATATTCCATCCTTTTACCCCTGGACAGACTGGTAAATCGAGAGCTTTGCCTTTTGGCTCAGCTCCCTCTTCACCATGACAGACCGATGCAGAGTCCGCATCACTGCAGACGCCGCACCGATCTGCCTGTCAATCTCCCACTCCATCCTTCCCTCACACGTGAACAAGACCCCGAGATACGTAAACTCCTCCACTTGGGGCAGGACCTCATTGCCGACCCGGAGAAGGCACTCCACCCTTTTCCGGCTGAGGACCATGTTCTCGGATTTGGAGGTGCTGATTCCCATCCCAGCCACTTCACACTTGGCTGCGAATCGCTTCAGTGAAGCCAAAAGAACCACATCATCTGCAAAGAGCAGAGACCCAACCGGATTCCCTCAACACCTCGGCTATGCCTAGAAATTTTGTTCATAAAAGTTATGAAAATCTCTCATTTACTGATTAAATAAAAAACATACTGACCCTTCAAACCTGAATATCTCGACAAAGGAAAGCCTTTTACCAGATTTGTAAATTCAACATCATAAGCCGACAAGGTGGTATAAAGGTATCAGCAGCTGTGACAGGAGCATACATTTGGCTTGGTAATGTGTGTATGTATACACATATGTATGCATGACTCTGTGTTCATATATATATATATATATTTAATATTATTTTTTTACCTCCCCATCTATGTACAGTACTTAGTTATGTGCTTGTATGTTTTCCATCAATCATCCCTGTCTGCTACCTTTCCATGTATCACATTTTTGTGGCACAGTGGTTGATAGAACAGTTTATTATAAATCTGGTCCAAATTAATTTTCCTCTGGGGACAATAAAGGATTTAAATTAAATTAAATTAAATTAAATTAAATTAAATTAAATTCAAGTTGCTTTTGTGTTTTCATTAAACTCAATAAGTTATCAACAGGATGCAGGGATATTCTCCAGTTTGAAGACAAGTGACTCAGAATAACTATTAAGTTAGTTGTGCTATACTTGAGAGATTTTAAGTGCACAGGGATCATGTCTGCTATTTTTCAAATTATAGCAACTTGCAACACAAGCAAAAAATGGTTCTAAACTTAAAAAATGGTACAAAAAAGGACAAAGTGGGGTAAAGTGGGCTGTTGGTAGGTCAAAGCAACCAAGTGCAGAATTTTTTACTGCATTGGTGGATGGAAACTACAAATGTTCCATCAAAGCACCATCAGATGATAATGAATTTAAGAAAAAATTCAAGACTGAGCTCAGCATGCATGGTTTCTGTGTAAAATATATATTAAGAAAAGAAAAACAGAAAAGCGTACGCCAACACGATGTAAAAAGTAGTAACTAATCAAATTAAATCACATATCTCTGTGAGGTTAAGCAGGCATCATCATGAAAGTGACTCAACTGAACAATTTATGATTTTGTTTAATTTGATCCAATGCACTACAATCCAGTTCTAAATATTTTTGTCTTACGTCAAAGTTATGTGACAAATAGTTTTTCGTTAAATCTATCAAGTTATTTTCTAATTTTGATATATGAGTCTGCCTCAACCAACTTGTCACTAAAGTTGATTTGTTTTACCATAGATCTAATTTACAATGTCAGGTCAGTCAGCTTTACTTTCAGCCAAGTTTGTACGTTTTTATCAAGTAATGGTGGTGATAGATGGTGTAGCTATTGTTGACAAGTTCCGTCTCAAATGTTGATGGAAAATCTCTTTATGAAACTTCACCTTGTTTCAAATAAGTGTTGAGTGGTATTTTTACCTCCGCAGGTTATGTTTTCAGAAGCGTGGGTTTGTCTGTCTGCCTGTCTGTTAGCAACATAACTCAAAGAAAAAAAAAAAAAAAATCCAAAATGATTTTGATTCGATTTGAGTTTTTGGTAAATGTCAGAAATGGAACAACAAAACAACTGTTTAGATTTTGGGGCTAAACCAGATCACCATGTGGATCCAGAACGTTGTCCAATCCGCAGAGTCCTTATCTACTTTTAAGAGCAAGCTAAAGACTTTCCGCATTTCCGTACTTAAATTAACTCTTCTACTCGTCGGATAAGCTGCGTGCATATACGCCCAAGATGATATTGTGTGATGAAATTGTGATCTTGTAATTAAATAAATGACCACTGTAGGAAGAGGGAAGGAAAAAAAATGCACTGCCTCTAGCACTACGTGGCAGCATCTGTGTCCAACTGGACTCACAACAGGCTGACTACCACTTAATTATGATGTCCCTTCCTGTTCATTTTCTTGCTTGCGTTGTTTTTACTCTCAGATTGAAGTCATTTCGGAGAAAAGCCACTGCTAAATGACTAGAATACAGCTTCTGACTCAACATATAATGTCCAGAATCATTGGCTATATATATACACACACTGCGATGGATTGGTGACCTGTCCAGGGTGTACCCTGCTTCTCACCTGCTAAAATGCTGGGTAGGCTCCAGCTTCCCCACGATTCTTAATCAGTACGCAATCACAACAAACAACAACAAAAATGTAAAAAGACTACAATATATGGATAAAAAAATATATAGTTAAATTTTTTCAGTGGGGCAATGGCTGAAGGGACAGAAGAATTTTTGTGTGGGCAGGTGCCAAATTCTGCTGGAAAATAAAGTCAACATCTACAAAAAGCTTTCCCGCTAAAGGAAGCATCAAGTGTTCAAAAATCTTCTGGTAGATGGCTGTGTTAACTCTGGACTCAATAAAGCACAGTGGACCAACACCAGCAGATGACATGGCTCCCCAAATCAATAGAGATTGTGGAAACTTCACACTGCACTTTAAGTGTCTTGGGTTGTTGCCTCTCCATTCTTCCTTCAGACTCGGGGACCTTGATTTCCGATGAGATGCAAAATTTGCTCTCATCAGATAAGAGCACTTTGGACCACCGCTCGACAGACCAGTTAACTTTTTCTTTATCCCAGGTAAGACGCTTCTGACGTTGTGTTTTGTTCAGGAGCTGCTTGACAAGAAGAATATGTTATTTGAAGCCCATGCAGGATCCATCTGTTTGTGGTGGCTCTTGCAGCACTAACTCCAGCCTCAGCCCACTCCTTGTAAAGCTCCCCAACATTTTTGAATAGCCTTTTCCTAATGAAGTGTCTAAGGGCCAAAAATTGGCCATGCTCATAGGTAGTTTTGAATCCTATAAAGAACACAAAATATCAGAAAAAAGTTCTGTACAAGCAAGTCTGTGAAATGAATGAACACTGTACAGAGAAAAAATAATAATAATAAAAAAAAATAAAAAAAATAAAGCATGGTACACCTGGAGGCACCTTGACAAGCTCGACAGCTTATTTCTTGTTCCACAGCACATAAACCCCATCGTCACCTCCTGGCCTAAATCTATTCTCCCATCCTAAACTCTCAATATAAACTTTTGCTCTCTTTCGTTATTTATCCTCAGGCCCCCAATCAGCCTTTACTCATACTGTTTCAAGTCCCATTTTTATCGCTAGCCCCTGGCCATACCTCTTGCCCCCACACTCAGACCACTAGTCAGGGAGTTGTTTGAACCTACAATCCTCTGCTTTTATTTTCTCTATATGTCCACAAAACATTTTTTCCATTGACCCTTGTCATCTCAGCTCAAGCAAAGAGGTGTTTTTCTTCATTCTTTAACTGAGGAAATGGTATTTTTCTTTCTAGTGTTACAAAACTGTAACACTAGAAATGTTTTAGCATCTGTTGGTCCCAAGGATTATTTAATGTTAATGGAAATATTTTTTTAATAATATAAAATCACATTAAGATGGAAAGATATATAATTGAAAGCAGCCAATTCCATAATTAACTTTTAACCTATTTTAAATGCACATAAAGCACTATAGGACCATCTTGAAACACTGTTCCTATATTTTACAATCTAACAATGTTACTAGTAAACATTACATTATGACAAACTATAAGTGATATTTATATATAAGATAAGATAAAATAAAATAAAATTTATTAATCTCACAATGGGGAAATGTGTTTTACTACAGCTCAACTACAGAAAAACAGTAAGAAAAGCAGATTAACAAAATAAAAATACAAATATTAAATACAAATGCAAGAGAATAAAAACTATATACTACACTAACTGGTGTTCTATGTACAAGCAATGCACACAATGTGCATTATGGAGGAAGGAAATCCTGAGTCATATTGGCAACTGAAAGTAATTCCACTAAAAATGAATCAGATGACTCAGCAAATTTTTATTCACTTTAATTTCTAACAAAAAAATTTGAGTCACTGTATTATTTGTGTAGCAGATATAAGAACAACAAGTGATTCAGTGCTACCTGGATGGAAGAAATGAGACAAAATGGGTGCTATGAGGTCTGGTTTATGGTTGGAGCCCTTAAAGGCTTTTAGTTTGCTGTAACAGACAAGTGTCAGCAAATCTGAGAATTTGGTGAAATCTTTTAACAGGTAATGGCTTATTACATCCTGACTTAAATGTGCAGTGTGTAACTTAATCAAAGGTCGATGACAGAAAAAATCAAGATATTAAGAACTTTTTCTATTGGTATCTAATCATTTTACTAAAATAACTGTTGTGGTTTTATTCTCTTATAGAATGATCTATTTACAGTACAAGTATAAAGAAAATAAAAAGGTGATGAGGTAAGGAGGCAGCACTAGGAATTAATTTTTACCCCTTTGTAGGGGCCAAAGATGATGACAGAGGATAACGAACCAGTATGTCAACCATTTCTTGGTGGATGGTGGTGTGGACACACTTTCTCGTGTAATTGTGTCCAAACCTTTGACTGGTACTGTATTCCTGTGGGTTCACCTACATGGCAGCTGTCATGTTTGTGCCACCATTTTTACTATGGCGTCTGCAAATGGACAAACAACTCTGTGTGTGAAATAAGAACCTTCTAAGCTTCAAACACTGGGCAGGGCTGTCCAGCGGAAATGCTAATGCCCTCTTTTTGGCTGCTCAGAAGATCATCTTTGCATTTTGATGCATCTAAAAAAAAGTGACAATTGGAGTGATTTAATACAGTTTTAGTGTTTCACAGTTATAGAATTTGCATTACATTTAGTTTAAGCATAATAACTGATCAAATTAATTGTTTACATTTTTACCCTGTAACACACCTGTAGCCTTTGGCTGAAAACATGGTATTCCATAGTCTTAAATCCAATGTCACTGCTCTGGAATTTACTATGTCCAGGTGGAATAAGGAGTGGAACCCCTGACTCTGTGCCACCACTCTCTCCATTATCTGCCTCTCTGCACTGTTTGCGTCAGCCCCTCTTTCTGAATCTGAAACCTTCATATCTCATGCTGACATCTTTTTCCAGATCTTCACTTACTTCTTCTTGTGTTACTCTCTAATTGGCCTTTTTCATCTCTAACCCTCCTGGTCTCTTCACTCTTCTTTCTCATTTCTCTCATCCTCTTTTTCTTGCATACTCCTCACTTTTTCCCCCAAAATGGAATTATCTCCACTTTTTAATTTTCTGTTTATTGTAGTAAATAAATGTAGATGCTTTCAACTTGCAAGCATTGAACTGTGACCAGACATTCCACTCATTACAAATTTGATTTGACTTTAACTTTGTGTGTTAAAAAAAATCACCTGTAAAACTTAACTTCAGTGAGAGTCAATTTTTGGGGGAAGATTATATCCCACCTATGCTTATCAGTATCATAGCAATTTGTATGCACCAAGAAATTTAGTGTGGAGAGGTTTTAGCACTGGTTCTTGCCCAGGGGCCCCCATCTGGCCTTGCCTTTACTGCGTATCAAATCTGCTCAGACAAAAAGCTTTTGAATGAGGCACATTTCTATTTAACCAACACCCTTAATTCCCATCTGCCACCTCATCTTTATTCTTCCCCCATCTTCTCTATAATATCTTGCCTACACCTACTCAGTTCCACATAAATTTAATGTGTGAACATATTCAATTTTGCATAAAAATCAACACAGTTCATTGTGTTAGTGGTGCAAGTGTTACCAATGGTTTTTCAGTATTGCCTGAATTGGTTTAATGTGAAAGCCCACACCTAATGTCTGTAATTTTGCCAGTTAAAGACATAAAAACACAGACGCTTTTGTTGTTCACAGATCCATCCCACTCCTTCCTACCAGCCCACTTAAAGAAAATAAAAAAACAAAAAGTAATACCACTCAGTTCCAGTTATGTAAAGCCACATGGCTCTTCTATTACACTAATGCTACATATTCATGTATTCATTGTGTACCACAAAAAAGAAATTCATCATATGAATTATACAGTCATTTTAGTTACATTATTTACATAACTGTCAAAATGTCTTTACAGACGTCCTGTAGCTAAGTACATCAGGGATGCTACCATGGACCAAGCTGGCTATGGGAATGTGTTATTTGTTTGCTACACTGAAGTCAAATTGAAATTGAATTCTTCCAATGTTTATATAAAAAATTACAATAATAATAATAATCACACAATACTTCTCAGAGCCCTACAAGAAGAAAGTTCTGCTTGGCTGATGCATTGAGAACAACCTGCAAAATGTCCCCAAACATGTCTGAGAGCAACAGAATGACATAATTTTATTCTTGTGGCCTCAACAACAACAAAAATGTCCTCGCTTCTCGTGGAGTATGTAACAGCCTTAAGTCACTTACCAAAGTGATCAAGGTTTTTGAGTTATTTGAGTCACTGAGTCAGTTACCCAGAAATTAAATAGAAATCTCCATGTGCACACAAGCTTCAACCTGCTCCCATTTCCAACAGATTCATACGGCTACAACAGCTGAATTAAACAGGAAAATAATCTATTTCATTGTGGAAAAAAGAGTGAAAGGTCAACAGATCTCAAAGGGGAAACTTTTTTTTTTCTCAAACTTACACATAAAATTAAAAATAAATGCAACTGTAAATGTAATACCACTTAGTTCCACCCATTACAGAAAAAGTGAGTCAGTATGGGTGGATGGTGTGTAGCTCAACTGGTTGAGCAGCTGCCTCATGTACAGAGGATACAGCTCCTTGGTGCAGCCAGTCCAGGTTTGAATCCTTATCTGGGGTTCAACTACTTTCTTGTCATTTTTATTAACAATCACATTGTTTTTCTCCCAATGCAACAAAAATCTATTTTCCATTCTCAATTAATAATGTAATGAAAGGCTGGAACTTAATAATTTCCATTGAGTTCTGCCCTTTCATTACATTAGTAATTGTAGCAGCAAAAAGTAATGAGTTAGACACTAAAGTTATAGTTTATCTTCAGAATAAAGGCAAACCAGGCAAATGCTTGAGGCCCCAAGCTAGAAGAGGGCCTCCAATGGCCAACAAACTTTGAATTAAGACAGAGCCGTGACAATGTGGAGAACTGGCACTGACACTGGGCCACCACTACAGAACTCCCTAAAGTTGTCCCACCCCAATCTCTCAGTGTCGCTGCGAGTAGCGGTGTGTATTATGTAAACAAACAGGAGAGAGCTGGTTTATAAAAATTTGATGTTTTCTATCTGGCAGTGACAAAAGAAAGATATTAAAAACAGGAAGAGTAAAGAAGAGACCAAGACAGTGGCAAGTAGTGCAGATAATCCAGAAGCTAATTTAGCTCAGAACAGCTCCCTCCTGATGACCACCTGGTGTCAGGAGGCTAAAAATAAAACACATACCTTGGATGAAATCAGTTAAAGTTGTCTGTTTCAGCCTAACTGTATAGCTAAGAATGTTAAATGAAAGAATACATCAACAAGAAATATGATATGTGTGCAAGTAATATTTATATTTTATTTTCCATGCCAAGTAGGCTTCTTGCTTCTAGAAACTATATGTATGTTATGTGTTAGCTGTAAATGTAATCCTAAAGGGTCATAATACAGGTTTCAGCACAGATTAATTTTCTGTATTGGATCAACATCAAATTGTTTTGCCCTTGCTTAATCACTTAAAAATAGTAAATAATAAAGTCAAAGTCGGTAGAAGAAAGTGAAAGCCGTCCAAGAACATTTAAAAGTTAAAACTGAAGCATTGGTTTGTCTGTCTGTCTGTCTTTTGGCATCATAACTTAAAAATTTGTAGATGGATTTTAATTAAATATTCAGGACATCTCAGAAATTGAATAAGGAACAAGTGATTAAATTTTAGATCACTGGATCCAGGATTCTTTTAAAGGCTTCTTTACAGGCGCAGAGCAGGTGCAAACATCAGGGAACATGGGTGAACTTTGTCACATCCGGGTTTTTCGTCAGTAAAAACAAAAGATTTCTAAAACGGATTGGCCATCGGATTTTCAGTGTCGATCCTTATAGATTTTTCTTTGATTTTCATAGTTTCCTTTAAATATGCTGAAATGCTGAGTTTGTTCCACAGGCAACAAGAGATTGTTGTAAGACACAAAAGCCCATAAAGATGTGATAACTGGCTAGCGGCTATCAAGTGTGTTAATGCTGATGACCTTGGAGTCCTTTGAAATACTTTGCAATTTGTTCAGATAATTTTGTGACTTAAGGCCATTCGTTCTGCATCTAGCTTTGCCTCAAATCATTTTCTAGCCTCGACTCTGAGTGTGTCTGTTGCGGCCCTGCTTGTCATAGACAGCTGTGGCCGTTTGTGTGTTGATTAGGGGCGGCCTTTGTCCCCGCCCCTGTGTGACTGGCACCCCTCTGGAACAGTCAGGCTGCAGCCTACGGGGAAGCTCAGGCTGAAAAGGCTGCAGCCGAGGCAGGTCTGGAGGGGGAGAAGCCAGAATGGCTCCGGCCGCTCTCCCTCTCATGTTGTGCACCGGGTGTGTGTGTGTCGCGACCACCTCCTTTTCCACAATGGGTGCTTTAAGTGTTTAGATATGTTAAGTTTACTTTGTGGTTGTTTTAGTGCTGGGCTAGGTTAGTGCTTTATTGTGTTGTGACGACGGTCACTTTAGTTTATGGGCCTGCTGCTTTTGTTTGGTTATAGTTTCCTCACCGAGTTGCGGTTGTGTCTTTGTGTGCACTCGGTGAGTGTTTGGTATAGGTTTTGGTTTGTTTCTTTCTGCAGGTCCGCTAACCCCAGCTCATCTTTATTTTGTTTTACAGGTTGTCCATCACTTTTCACGGGATTTGTAAATAAATGTGCTTTCATTATAACTTACCACCTGTCCACACCGTATTCTTTGTTACGCCCTTCCATACCCCTGAGTTGGGTCGTAACAGTGTCAATATAACTGAATGACATTATGGATAATTTTCTATCAAAAACTATGACAACATTCAACATGCAGGGTTTGGTTTCACCGGCAAACTATTTATGATCATGGGATACAATATTGAAAACATCTCAGTGACAGTTTATCTGGGAATGAGAGGAGAGCAATTCAGAATTTATATTCACTTTAAACATTATTAGCACACAGTTTATATAATATGTATACTTCTAAAGCTTAAAATGCTCATCTAGCATTTTGCAGCATTTTTTTTTATTGTTGTCTAAAATGTCTCATTTTGTGTCAAAGTTGCAAAAAAGCGGGTTTTAGTGTTTGATTACTTTTTCTGAATCAGGTGTGTTGTAGCAGCGAACTTATAAAAACCTGCAGGATACTGGCCCTCGAGGTACATGACTGATCCCTGGTCTAAAGGCTATTAGGTTTGTCCTGTTTTTCCCAGCAGTCTCTGTTTGACAGTCAGTCAGATCATCTTTCAGTGATCTTTAGTTGTTCCTTTGTAAGTTCTGTTCCTCATATTTTTTTCTGCAGCGGCTTTTGTTTTGATAAACCATCTTCACTTGTACATCCACCGCTGCCCCTTGTGTTCTGCATTTGGGTCCTACCTCCTTGTCTCCTGCTGCCTTGATACGTGACAGGTATTAATTTAGAATTGTCATATACACTTTTTTCCCCTCTGAAATATTCCATAACCCCATGATTGTACCAGTGTAATATAATGTTTACTAAGAAAAGGAAGGTAGGTAACTTTGGGGTTAGTCAAAAAAAAAAAAAAAAAAAAAAAAATTCAAAAGCTAAGACAAGGCAAACCAAAGGCACCAAAAGGTGCACAACAGAGAACACGTAGAGAAAGACAGAAAATCTGACAACCGAGGGGAAGTATTGCATTATAAATTAATTAATTAAATAAGAATTAAATAAAACATGCTTTATTTATTCCTTGAGGGAAACTGTGGTATAGTGCAAGCACTGCAGTATAAACCATGTCTTGAGTGACCCAGACTTTGTGCTCCCTTCAACTTCTATTTAATGAAATTGCATTGTTTGATATTGTAGATTGTAAAATAAATAAATAAGATTAAATAACTGATTTATATATCATTTTATAGTTAAAAAAAAAAGCTGATCCTTCATCATTGCTCAGCTGCATTTCAACTCAAAAATAAACTGCCACAGGAATTTCTTGAAATTCCAAAAACCTGTTCCTTTTTGCATTTAAGCTGTCTAAACTGCAGAGCTATGAAAGCCTGTGTGAGCACTGAACTGTGCCAACTCTGGTTAAAAGTCTAGGGACTGCAGCTGCAAAAAAAAAAAAAAAAAAAAAAACAGCCACAAAAAAAACAAAACAAAACAAAAAACAAAACATCCAAGCAAACAACAACAACAACAACAACAACAACAACAAAAATTAAACTGCAGCAAGACCATGAACCACAAAAGGTAGTGTTAGAAGTTACAAGATTCTTCATTTTGTATGTGCATTCAGCTGAACCATGAACAACAAGCCCAAAGCAAAAACCACTTTTTTTAAGTTCAGTGTGGGTAGCAGAGATTATGGCATTTTGAACATATTTTTGGGAAGAATTAAGTTCAATAACTGATTATCCACGAGTATTACCAACAAGAATCTGTTGGGATTTTGAGTTTGTATGAGACTGAATGTTTTGGTGTTTAGTTGAAAATAAAAAAATGCAAAGCAGAATCATGAATTCCATTGATGTTCTCAGCCCATAATAACAAACAGTGAATTGTGAATCATAATAGATTACAAGAACAAAATGCACTCACCAGAAAGGAGCATTAACAAAAACACAAATTATCATCCGTATTGAATAACTGTGCTACTTAAAAAGTAAAATTAAATCTGAACACTTTGATCATTAGGTGTGTGTGGCTTAGCCTTCTGTTTGCAGGTGGTGGTGGGCAGGGGGACTACTGTGTCTCTTTGTCTTAAACTCATTCTGATATATATTTCTTTTTCTTTAAATGAAACTCCATCTGAGCTCCATTTAGGTGACCCCAAGATTTTAACTAAATCGGCAGGGGCAGGAGTAAACACTGATGTTCAATTCAATTACTTAACTATCTAGTATTTATGCGCACAGTATTTGGTTTAATATCCCATAATCACAGCTGAGTTTTAGGGTAAAGTGCCTAGTTTACATTAGGTAACTGTTAATGCCACTGTGACATAAAAAGTCTAAAGCTGGATTTATATTTGCATGGCGTCTGCTTAAGGTCGTTTATGATGTCACCGTCATATGCTCCACATAGGTCCACAGAAGCTTGACATGGACCTCTTCCAGACATAACGTGGATCCCGCTTGCAGCGTGGTTACACAGAAGTACTCCCTTGGGATTGTTTGTGATTACGTGTTTCTGGATTTCTGGAGCTTCTCGCTGAATTTGTGCAGTAATTTGGGTGAAAGAGAAACTGAAACACTTTGCTACACTTGTGCGAGAGTACATTTCACCAGCATCAGTCCTACCATATGCAGATGCTGCATTAGTATAAATCCAGATGAAGATGTCTTTTTCAAATGTAAACATTCATTACCGTAACAGTGCTGCCAAAACACAAATGAATATGCAAATCATTGCATTCCAGGAAAATTGGCCAAGCATTAGCATATAGTGTGGCATCCTCAGTCCTGCTATTATCATGTAGACTTCATAGTATTAAAACAAAAGACAAAGGCATTTTCTGTAAGTTTATCACAAAGTTAAAAACATTTTAGCACCTTTCAAACATGTACTTCATCTTTAACACCACACCCAGCATCTATCATCAATCAAAATGTGGGGGTTATAGAGGTGAGACTAAGGTCCTCCTGACATCCTGAGAGATGAGCTGAGGGTGTAAGCGGTCTGAGGGATGAACCTCATCTGTTTGAATCCAGAATATCAATAAAACATGAGGTGTTTAGAGACTGTGTGTCCGCAAATCACTTTTATTTATGGAGTTTCTTCTGCATAATGCTGCTGAAGATGTAATCAGCATAGCAGCAAATCCCAGTGATCTATGTCTGTACGCTTATCAGTTCACTGAGGGGGTGAATGTTGGCTGGGTAGGGAGAAAATGCACCAATGCTTCTAATTATTGGTGAAGATTGTTTAGATTTTGCTGTGTCAAGAACAAACTACTGCCCTTCACCTTTATCCACAATAAAATCTATAAAACTGATAAGATAACCATTTATTATCAAGCTTAATGTCTCAAAAGTGGTTTGGTGATGACAGATATGTATGTGTTAAAATATTTAATTTCCCCTCAGATCAAGGAAGCAGGCCAAGGATTGGGGAAATGTTAAAATACCTCTCATAATGAGAATATCATTTCTCTGTAATTAAGAATTCTATTATAGCAGAGAAACATTTTTCAATGTTTGAACTTACACACTGTTGTTTATGTTTGATGACTGCATTTACTTTGACCTTCTGGTTATTAGAAACATGTGTTAAAATTAAATCCTGACATATTTAAAAGGGAAAATGGGACTGAAGGTTTAAAACACAGGGAAAAACATCACTATTAATGTGACCTTGATGTTTAAGGGGATGTGGAGCAGTTTAAGAAAGCTTAAATATTTGTTATTCAGTTCTTTCAGAACATATTTAGACCTCACTAGGTCCTAAAATTAGGTTTAGTCACTGATAGCTTTGGTCGCACAACCTATCACAGTCATACTCAGATAAACAAGAAGAAACACATTTTTTTGGGTACTAAGCCAAAAAGCACAAGTGTTGCACTGAAAAATAGGTACACCATAATTAAAAAGCATGTGGAACAAACTTGAGGAGCAAAGTAACTTTTCTGTTTTAGGCTGGGCTTACACCAGAAGACTTTTAAAAGATTTGCACAAGACTCTGAAAGACTACCAGCCCACATCTAAAGACCAATGTTTAGAGTCTTAAGTCTCAGCCTAGTCTCAGACTGAGATTTGACAAAGACTGTGAATCTATAGGGTCACAAATTACAAGACTGCAACTAGATTCTTTTAGCATTTTTTGTGACATGTTGGACAGTTGATATGGAACAGGGCTGATCTGCACACAGTAAAGCAAGCAAGGGTAGAGTTTCCCTCCAGGAGGGAATTACACATCATCATTATTAAGTGTGGCTTTGCATCTCCACCAGGTGTTACAACGACTCATCAGATTCTGGAGGGATGAATGAGTCTTTATTCTCCTATTTGTTAGATCATTATACTGTAACACATAAATGATCCACAGCAGACATTTACTTCTAATAACCACCCGCTCCTCTTTCTGGACGGTCCACCAACGACGTTTCATCACCGCTTCTTGTTCGTCCTTTTTTTATTTTTTTTTTCTCCCGTCCTTTTTTGCCAGTGGTCTGAATGTCGGGATTCCTGTTTCTGCCTTTGTCAGAGCTCATCTATTGGTTGTTGATCGTGTTTCGTCACTGCGACTTGCGATAATATCTAACATGTTAGAAATTGTCGCAGAACCAAGACTAGAGAAAGATTGATTACCAGCTCACACCTAATGACCGAGATGACAGGAGCGCGCTGTGACTCCAGCAAGACTGCGAAGATTTCCTGAAGACTTCCGTTTTTAGTCTGCGACCGTGAAAATCGTTTGGTGTGAGCCCAGCATTAGTTTTACCAGCCTCTCACAATATTAGAGGGATTCAGTTCAGCTTCAGTTTATTCAGAGTTACAGGCACTTGTTTATGCACTTCGTCCTTAAGACCCCACCAAACTTTAAATCAAGTTGAGTCATGACTTTTAGACATTTTGTCATAGATTTGCTCATATGTTTGGGATCACTGTCCTGCTGTCAGGCAGATGGCCTGATATTTTTAACACCTTGTAATACAGAGATGTTTGTGGTAATCTCAGTGCCTGCAAGGTGCCTAAAGACTGGCAAAAGAAGTCCAAATTATCAACCCCTCAACCACCGCAAACACATCCATACCAAACCAAGTGGTAGGTACCAACCTGGAATTTAGACAAACCATCTTAAAGAAATAACAAGAGGTTGCTTGCACTTTTTGCAACCCTCTCAAACAAACATGATCAACTTTTTTAGTATAATTAAGTGTAATTTTAAAATTTGCCAGTGTTGGACAACTGTAGAAGTCACATTCCTATTACAAATTTTAAGCAGCAACTGTATTTGATACAAGCTGACACCGGGAGTCTGCAATATCATTTATAATCCGACATAAGGTGGTGGGATTTTTTTCCGCAGTGCTGCTCTCTCATTAGATCACTAATCAGGAAGGTTGATGTTGGTAATTATTGAGGCCACCTCCACAGTGCAGCAGGAAACAGCAGCACAATCTTCCCTTGCCTCTTTTAGTACTGATCACTGCTGTTTCATCTGCATGAACAATCAATGATTAGCTCTCATCAGTCAGGAGAGAATGTGGTCATTCTCAATTCCAAGCCTGACACAAACCTTGGAATGAGCAGCATGTTTAATTCAGTTATGTCAGTGAGTTGTATAATTCTCATACTTACATGTTTAATTAGAGATTCACTGAAATCCTATGAAAGGTAGGTATTTGGAAAATCTGGGTATCCAGTATTCTTGCGATAATCAAAACGCCATCCATCAATGCATTCATCCATCCATTTTTTAACGCTTATCTGAGGTCAGGTCATGGGGCAGCTGCCTAAGCAGGAAAGCCCAGACTTTCCTCCCAGAGGGACATGCCTGGACACAGCACCCTGGTGTTCAAGGCGCCCTGACCAGATGCCCAAACCATCTCATCTAGCTCCTCTCAATGCGGAGGAGCAGCGACACTACTCTGAGTCCCTCCTGGGTGACCAAACTTCTAACCCTATCTCTAAGGGAGAGCCCAACCACCCTGCAGAGGAAACTCATTTTGGCCACTTGTATTCACAGTCTTGTTCTTTCAGTCACTACCCACAGCTCATGACCATAGGTTAAATCAAGAGCTTCACTGCATCACATAGGCACCTCATCGATCCACCTGTTGATCTCCCGCTCCTTCCTTCCCTTACTCATGAACAAGACCCCAAGATACTTGAACTCCTTCACTTGGGGCAGGACCTCATTTCCGATCTGGAGAGAATGCTAAAGACTTTTCTGGCTGAAGGCCATGGTCTTGGATTTGCAGGTGCTGATTTTCATCCCAACTGCTTCATGAAGCCAACAGAAACACATCATCTGCAAAAAGCAGAGACCCAATCCTGGGCCACCAAACTGGATCCCCTCAACACCTCAGTTATGCCTAGAAATTCTGTCCATAAAAGGGCAGCCCTAGCAAAGTCCAACCCTTATTGGAAATTACTCTGACTTACTGCTAGCAATGTGGACCAAGCTCTGGCACTGGTCGTACAGTAACTGGACAGCTCGTACAAGGGGTTTGGTACTCCATGCTGCCAGAGCACCCCTCACTAGAATCCTCTGGAGACATGGTCAAACAATTTCTCCAAGACCACAAAGCACATGTACACTGGTTGGGCGACCTCCCATGTCCCTTCCAAGACCCTGAAGAGGGTATAGAGCTGGTCCACTGTTCCACGACTGGGATGAAAACCACTATGCTACTCATCAATCCAAGGTTTGATCAGATGTTAATGATCAAAATGTTTATTGAAAAATTAAATCAGTTGTTGAGAGAGGTCTGAATAATGAAGACAATACTGTATATTTTCAAGGGGGAAATGAAAATGCATTTTCAGTCATTTTTTAGGGGAATCAGTCTTTTTATACACAGTTCACAATACATTTATTTTTTATTTATTATTGTTTCTATTTCAATAATTTGGAATTACAGATCAGTTACAAAACTTTGGGTGAATTCAGCATAAAGGCAATTCCACAGTGCAAGAATACTCCATTGGATTTTTGTTTACTTTCAAGGGAGCTGCTGACGAGGTCCTTGAATTACTCCCACTGGGAAAATAATATATCTGGAGATACTTTGATTACAACATTCAGCATCATCTGATGAGTTCCAGTGGGAGAGCTTCTCCTGTACATGCAAAATCACAGAAAACACAAGAGAATGAACACAGTGAGCAGACAGGCAGGAAGAATTGTGGTCCAAGCCAGTTCAAGTCAGCAGTTTCTGTCACATAAACGTGAGAACAAACAAACAAAAAAACAACAAAAACAAAACAAAAAAACAAAAACAAACTTTTTAGACACTTAGCCTAAAATTGGATCCAACTCATGTCAGCTGTTACAGATGTAACAGAAAATGTAACATTTCATTCATACCAAAGTCAGTATAGTAATCTTAACTAGCAATCAGATTTTACAATTAAATGACAGACTGTCTGACGCCGAGATGAGTAAAGAATATAAACAGCAATATTATGAGAGATATGTTCACCACCATGGATCACATTTTACACAAAACAGATACTCAGCGCAGATGTTTTCATCATGCTGTTGCCACTCAAAACAAACTTCTACATCTAGTCAAAGAGAAAGCCATGGTGGAACACTCAGTAACTAACCTGTACAGGTGCTCTATAAATTAATTTTAGACAAAGGCCCCTAGAGCTGAACCAAACGGATCCTGTTAAATATTGCGGAGCTTCAGTTCTGTAAAACATTAAGGAAACATCTTCAGCAGAGAAACCTAACATACTAAAATACTGACCGTAAAAATGTCATTGTGACTTACTACACTTAGTAGGGATAAGTTGAACAGAGGACAAAGAGGGACACGCACCTGTGGTTGCTGCAGCTGTTGCTATCTTGCTTTTCACATTGCTAAAATCATCCAAATGGCTGGAACTAGTTCATTCTTGTTATTTATTTAAATAATGGCATGTCCTTGTAGACTCTACATGGTCGCACATTCACAATTATCTGCCAAACAAACATGCGCGTGGACACATTTTCAAGTCCCAGCTCAAGATCTGAATGATTATTAATGTGTTCAAATCTGCATTCATCTCAGACAACTGGTAGATGAATTCAGCTTGACAACTGTCCACATTATTAAAATTCTGCAAACCAGAGATCCAGCCAGAGATCAAGCAGTGCCGGAATACTTTAAGGCCTGCAGACTTCCTTGACAAGATGCAGAAGCACTATTCATCTCAAGCTGTAACTAAATTATGGCCTGTTGGGATGTTTTATAATGTTTTGGACATTGTTGCACTAAATGCATGGGCCCTCTACTGGAGCTGTATTGATGCCAGAATGACAAAGGCAATTAACTTGATTTAAGAAAAGTCAAGAATTTATATACCATATGTCTTTGTGACTGCTGCACGGGCGAAAAATCTAAGAAAGAAAGCTTTAGTTTTCACAGACTGCTCCATCCCTTAAAGCCAGTCTAATAACACAGCATGCAGAAGTTAATACTCATCAAACTGTAGTCAGATTCTGCAGAACTGTATTGTCAGAGCTGATTTTGCAAACTGAATGAGGATAAAAGCAGCTGATGATAGAAGAGTTTACTTTGAAAAATTTACACAATGAACACAGGTGTCTTCATTTTCTAGCCAGGATAAGCCACCAACTGTAGCCAACTACAGCATGCATGGCCTTGAGTTTAATCAAACTTAAAGAAAACACCTGTGCTAGTGTGCAGGGACTTTAATTACTTTTCATCTGTGTGATTCCAGCCAGTGTTCCTCACCTAGAAAAAGTGTTTTTTCTGACTTAGCGTAGAACTATGATATTGTTGCACATTTGACATGAAATCAGGTGCATTTGTCGATCTTAAAAATATTAAAAATTTCTGCTAGATGGCATTCGGATATTTGTTAAGTCTGATTCTTTTAATCAATTTAGACAAAAAAAAAATCCAATCAATTCAGTACCATATACAAGATGGTTTGTCTGTTTAATTCTAATTTAACATTCAATCTACTGTATTTATGCAGTACTGAGCTAAACTTTTGCTTCTTTTTACTTTGTGCTAGTGTTTTTGAAAAACTTTCCAGCCTTTCTAAAGGTCTTTTAAAGATTTTCTTTGGTCAGTGGCTGCTTTTTCATTCATTTTCAAGCCAGACCTGGTCAAATTTTAAAGGGAGATTTTTATTTATTTATTTATTTTTATTTTATTTTATTTTTTTTATTGAAGTCACGCAAGCACACAAAAGCACTTTATAAGCAATAGTGCACATCATGGGTAACTTTGTACGAGCCAATTTTAATTTATATAATTAGTTACTTTATTGCCAGCAACCTGACACAAAGATCCACATTTTCCCATTTCTTTAGTTGCATTTATGAATGCAACTAAAACTTGGAATAGCTCAGAAATGGAAGCCCTGGGAAAACAGTTTTGATGGCTTTTCATTTTAATTATGAATAGGAAGCATTTTGACAATGAGCCCAAATTCCCCAAAATAATACGAAATCTTCCCATTTTAGCAGTTTTAGCTAGAGGTTAAAATTATTAAAAGATTTACCTTTGCAACAGATACATGCGCGTATAAAGACTGAAAAACTTTTTGTTTCTCTGGACTAAGTGAATTTTAAAACATATAAGAAGGGTGGAGTTCTACATGTAACTGGTAATTCTTTTTTCTTGCGTCAGTAGATGCGTCAATAGGAGACACGGGTAATTTAGCATCCATCTTGCATCCTACCTGTACTATGAGCTCTTTCCCGCCAACAAGAGACAGTCTTGATTCTTGTATTATGTCTTGCTCTTTCCACTCGCTTTTCCTTTATACCTCCACAAATGTCTTCTTGCTGAGTCAGCCACAGTGAGCGTTCAAAATGGCTGGTGTGTTTATATTCTTTGCTAGCATGTGACTGTGCATAAAGCAAAACTCAGGTGCTACGTCACAGTGTCCTGGATGAAAAGGTTGCATAGTGCAGTTTCCCAACCTTCTGAATGCACAAAACAGATGTCATTGTGCCATCAGACAAGTCCAGAACACAGACTTTTAGGGTAAAAAAGTTATGTAATGCATCTTTAAGCTGAGGATAAATTTGCTATTGCATGACCCAATATTGACCAAGCTTCAGCTGTTGGACAGATGGACTCACTTTCACCTCTAGAATACATGTTCAGGAATCCGTGGCCCATTAAAAGACTGCAAGGTACACAGGTTCTGTCTGTGGCTGCAAAACAAACCCTAATCATCACCTTTCTACCGCCATGCATAATAAATGTGAGGTTTTTATTGCCAATATGTTGTATTAAGCTTTCTCCAGCCAAACTTCTCCACTTTTGATCTTGTCTTTCCAAATTAAATTGTTCCAGGAATCTTGTAGTTTTACCAGCTAAAAGTTTGCAAACTATGCTGTTTTTTTTTTTTTTTTTTTATGAGATTAGGTTTTCGATTGGGAACACTTCCACAAAGCTGTAATTGTTCAGTCTTTCTTTGATTTTACTATAATGAAATTAACATTTAACATGTTAACTGAGGTCTACAGCTCCAGTAACTATCTCATTGGTGACTGAGAAATTACTTTATGCTGTGAATAAGACATACAGATGGAAGCATTTAGTCTCGTTAATAGATTCTGAATATAACCACCATATTTAATTCTTCCATAGATAACTTTTTTAGTCTTACTGTAAAGTTTGTTTTCTATCCGAATACCCCAATGATGTACTAAGGGGGTTTTTGATTAACTCAGTGACAACGTGAAGCCTTGAAGTTTTAAAATTATTTTAATTTAGTCATCACATATACAGTGTTAGATTCTTTTGGATTTGGCAAAAACAAATTAATTTTATCTGAGTCTGGGACCATCCATTGTCTGAGCTCTTTTGTGTGAACCTCACAACATCACATATCAATTCTCTAGATACTGAAGTTCTTCTTCCTGTACATTTATAGCTCTGACATCTCAGATTTTAAAAGTTACAAATTTTCATATTTCTCACTTAAAAGTGCTTCTAAGAAATAACGTAAGATTGATTTTTAATAATTACATCTGTTCCTCATTGTTCTCTCTAATAACTTATTTGTAACATTTAAAAATGGCACAGGAAATATTCATAAACACACAAATCACAACTCACTGTACATTTTAAATATTTACATCATAAAATGACAGTATTGCCAACTTCCAATAAAGCTTGCTGGTGTAAAACACATCTGGCAAAGTACAAAATGTCTTGTGGGGAAAAAGAACAAGAAGAAAAAAAATCATCTGTGGCATCCTGTAAAGCACTGGTTGGCAAGTTCGTTGCATTCTGTCCAGACGGGCTCCTGCTAAATGAAGAACTCCCCTTGGCTTTCACTGGGAACACTTGGGGAATTTGCCTGGCTGCTAAAAGGGAATTCACGAGTGTCTTCAGGCTCTGTTGCTTTGACTTCTTGATTACGATATGTCTCTTTCCTGCTGCAGATGAATCTGGCCATAAACACCAATACAGTCACGGTGACAAAAATCACCACGGCGATCATGCCTGGAATTGAAAAGAAAATGTTTATATGTTTTTTGTTTGTTTGTTTGGTTCTCTGTCATGCCAATGAGTAAACATGAGAAACTGCAACACCTGTAGCAATAATTATTGTATTTATTGCACATGCACAGAAAACAAAGATGTAAACATGATGATGTGCCAGCACTCTGACAGGCTTTATATGATGTGCGTGGCATGTGCATTGCTGAACTGCCTGCCTGCTTCTGTGTTTTCACACCACTGACCACAACTTAAACTTTGCTTTGGGTTATGGTAATAATTACATAGTTTTGTAACTTACTTCATGCTGCATGAATCATAAAGCAAAAATGTGAAGATTGTCCAATTCTAATTTGACATAGTTTACATGAGATTGCTGGAAAGAACAATAATCACTGATCATTAATATAACAGGTATGCTATAATTTTAATATTCTTTGAAATATTGCCATTGTCAAAATAGATACTGTTACTCATATAAGATCAACATGATGGCCAGCAAATACTTAAATGGTTAGTTAGTTTAGCTGAGAAAAAATTTCTTTGACAGTTACATCATGAAAAACATGCTCACAGTTGCAGCCGGCATGCATATTAAATTTATTGACATGGGCAATGAAATGGAAATCGTGACATTCAGCACACACAACATAGCTCATATAAAGCCTGGCTCTGGAATTAAATTATGGACATAATTGGTGCGCAGGATTAGTTAAAATATTAATTCAATTAAAAATTCCTCAGGTATATTCCTGACATTGTATTGGGTTTCTAATTAACCTTTTCGAATTGGCATGTGCATGACAAAGACAGAGAGAAGTACAGACAAAATGTGCCAAGTCTGCTTGGGCTACCATGCATGGACAAGTCATGCCAACACAACTAGCTAAGATCATGGAGAAGTTTAACATTTAATACTCTGATTATTCCTGCTTACATAGATGCTGTAGCATTACCTGCAATCAGAGCTGAGTCATTACTGATGGCATTGACTAAAGGCTGACCTGGATCTACTAAGTCAGGCTGGTCTGCAAAAGATAAAAAAAAGGAAAAATAATGTAGAGAATGAATGAGAGAGGGCGAACAAGAGAAAAGAAAGTTGCATGAGAAAGAAAAATATAGAGAGAGAGGAGGTAGAAGATTTGGGGGACAAAAGTAGAGTTAGTATGAGAACCTTTAGTCAGTGCACATTGATTTTCTTAAAAGCCTCCTCAGAGTCCTAAAGGGCTTCTCAACATTTGTCTCACTAATCTCAGCTGTTTAACATCAGTCACACTACAGAGGAGAGTTCTTAATGAGCCAATAAAAAATCTAATGATCAGCCATAAAACAAAATTAAAAAGCACACTAGATAAAATCCTACACTCGGAAGATGTGGGATGCTTACCCAATGATCTATAAGAAAGGATAGAATGAAATGTAGTGGCTAAGTGTGCTCCTTGTGTACCTGATATGGAGTGAGTTGTTTCTGCTGCGTAGGGATCAACTAAAGAGGAGAAAGCACAGCTTGATCGTACTAGTGGGCCAGTGACAATAATATGGCTGTCAGCATTGAGCAGAGCTGCTTTCAGAGGGCAGATGGAGTTAAATCGAACACCTGACAGGCAGCCAGTGAGCCCTAGAGAAGTCAGCCCAGCCAGCTCTGCATCCAATCCATCAGACTCTGAACACATCAAGAAAACACAAAATGAACAGACACACATAAACCTCTGAATAATGTGATATGTTCAAACAATTTTATTATTTACATATTAAACAGTACTATATATACAGAGTAAACATTAACATTAAAGAGACATTACGTCAGTGTTGTTAGAGGAATATAAACATCAAATTACTTAGGACCCATGTTAAACTCTCACACTGACACAGTGTTACGGCTACCATTTATTGCTGGCAGCTGTGGCTCATTCTGCCGCTGATTGCCAGTTCTGGAGGCTCTGTCTGGAGTGGCTGGAGCCGGCATACCTCCGTCCCCGCCCCTCTGATTGGCTTCACTATGGACCAGTCAGGCTGCAGCTTGTTAAAGGCTGAGGCTGCAGCCGAAGCCAGTCAGGAGGGGAGGCTGGATTGGCACAAGCGGCTTTCCCCTCACTTGGTGCACTGGGTATGTACGTGCGTGTGTGTTTGTGGTTTCTGGGCAAGGCTGGTTAGTGCAGGTGGTCTTGTCCGGATTATGACAGAAGTTTTGGTAGTAGGGCTAACTGGGTGTTCGCTGTGCTTTGTGTGGGTGTTTCCACAAACACACATGCACGCACACACCCAGTGCACAAAGTGAGGGGAAAGCGGCCTGAGCCATTTTCAGCTTCCCCCTCTTGACTGGCTTCTGCTGCAGCATTTTCACCATTGGCTTCTCCTAAGCTGCGGCCTGATTGGTCCATCGAGTAGCCAATCAGAGGGGAGGAAACTGAGGTGAGTCGGTTCCAGCCACTCCCGACAGAGCTCCGAATCAGGCAAACAAACGGCAAACGAGGCGCAGCTGCCTGCAATAAGCAGTGGCCGTAACACACAGTACAAAAACTAATATGTATCGGGGGACAATAAATTACAAGCAATATATCTGCTACTACTTAAAATGACACTTTTGTGTTTGCATACTGAGGTATCTAAGCATAGCATTTGTATGGTACACACTCAAGTTTTTACCATATAAGGTTCTCTGTCCTACAGACTGGATTGACACAAGAACATGCATTCTATGCAAATAAGCATCCTATAGGCAAACTCTATGATTGGAGGACACAGGACTGAGGAATTTTCTTTGTTTAAACCCTATATAAGACAGAACGACACATCAGGTCTTTAGGTCTTCGTTCTGGGTTTGGGACCTCCAGATTTTGCTGCAGAAATCAGTTTTGATGTCTAAACTTTTGTAATAAACTTTTTTTATTATTCAAGTCAGCGTCCAGAGATGTTCTTGCCTGAAAGCCAATTTTTTCCACATCTCCTGATCAAGATACATCAATACCTCCTTAACAACCTCACAGAGAGTCTAACTAATGGTCAGTGTGATTAAAATCTAACTACTTGTGACAGAATTAAATCTTAAGGAACTGTATAATTGTTTCAGTAAACCACAATTATTTATGCAAAGCAGTTCGATTACACACTATACCATTGCTTATCATCTAAATTATTACCAGGAAGAGAGGCATCTTTTCAACACATAAATATGCCACTGCAGCTTGGCTGAAGAGGATGCTTTATAGGCTGCATACTTGATCAGGCTTTAACTTGAAAGTGAATGTGAGTGCTGAGCTTCAGGAAATATTTTGCCTTTGATTTATATATCTCATGATGCATGCACAGTGAAGAAAAAAAAATATTAGAATAGCAGCTGTAATGGTAGATTATTTGTATGTACAATATGAACATACTGTCCCTCATTTCTGCAAATCTGTGATACATTTAAAAAAAATTAAATTAAGCATAAACCACAATATAAACAAGAAAAAAAATGAAACTCTGGAATGGACAGATCATATTCAGATGAAAAAATAAAAATGAAGGATTTCTGTTTGGGCATGCAGATAAAGATGAACAGTGGCAACACTAGCCTTATATTGAACATATCCGTTACATGGGCTGATGGATGACAGGGCATATGAAGAGTGAGACATCAACTATTGTGCTGCCTCTTTAATGCTGGTATGACTATGTAAGTCCTTTGGATCAGCAGGAATAGCAGCTGTGCTGCATGCTAACATGACCCATTGGCAAAATAAAAAAAGTCTAGTAGTTCAAATATATATATGTATGTATATATATATATATATATAAGTGTAACACAAGTAGGCAGAAATGATGCTGAAAAAATAAGTATCTTGTAGAAAGTGCTTAAACATTACTGTTTGACTTTTTCCTTTACTTTGACCCCATCTACAGTAGCTGAGACTTATTAGATGTTATGCCAAATTAAAGGGTGCTTACTCCAATCTTCTAAGTAATTTGTTCTGTTTAGTGTGGTGGCTGGATAGCTCAGTTGGCAGGGCATCCTTCTCCCAGCAAAATACCTGAGTTTTAATTCGACAGGGGACGAATATTAACACCTGGAAGGTCCTTAGGCAAGTCCCTTAATGCTTCTGCCTATCACTCTTCAGATGGAAGTTGCTTTGGAGAAAAGCATCTGCTAAATTACTGTAGAATAAGAGTTTATTCTCATTAGCATACAAAATGATGGACCTTTTCTGAAGTTGTATGTATCTGAGACTCCACTCAGACACATACAACAACTGAACTGAAAAATTTACTAAGAAAAAAACACAACTATTTTCCTCAATTCATTCATAGGTAAAAAAAAAGAATAAAAAAAATAGCATTTACAAAAATATGTAGCCAACTATTATTACTCTTATATTCACATAAATGGTAAATGGTCTGTATTTATACTGTGCTTTACTGTACCTGGAATGACACCCAAAGCAGTTTACATCACATTCACACACACATTCTGGAACTCTACGGGATTGAACTGGCAACCCTCAGGCTGCAAGACGACCACTTTACTCACTGAGCTATGCCACCCCAATACCAATACCATTTAACAGCTATCAGCATCTAAGCTGGTTGGCTCCTTCTTTCATAAAATCTTATTTTGTTTTCACTTTGGATTTTTAGTAAACTACAGGAAAATCCTGTTTTCAAACTTTTGGAATATGGATGTTGGGTTATTTTAAAAAGCATCACATTTGTCATGATGCAGCTTTCTGGTCTTCCCAGAATGATGAACAGAATAAAGCCAAACACTTCAGTGCTGTTAATCTAATGAGTCTATTGAAAAGTGCTAGAATCTGCTCAAAGAGAACTTCACTTACCCTGAACTCTGCCCAGAATGAGTGATTTGATGCTCTTGAATTCCACAATGGATGTCAAGTTGAATTCCTCTACAGCATTTTGGTCAATCTAAAAATTATATATACATAAAGAAACAGAGATGCAACGGCAAGCAGTCAAGGACAGAATGCTTAATTTTGAGTATTTAAAAGATTTGTACATGAAACTCCATCATAGCTAAAGTGTTACTCAATTGTAGAGCTTGACATGAGGTTTAATCCTCAGGCCTGGAATAAAAATTGTAAGCCTTTCTTGTTAATACTAGCTAAATCGGAACTCCATGATCTGTCATTCCAACTTCAGCTTAGTTGACAGCTTATTATCAGCAATGCTAACTGTAGTAAGAAAAGCAAGATAAATGCTTGTTTCAGTAGTGGTAGTAGTTGTGAAAGAATTTCCGTTAAGACTTATAGAAGTTTTTCTGGTAGTATAAATACCTGCAACTGCTACACTAAGATGTAGAGCTCTCAGTAGACATATTTTATTAATATTTGCAGTACTATTTTAACATTATGTTATAGACACATGAATGCACATAGTATACTGTTTTGTGCTCAGCAATGATATAACAGCAGGTAAAATAGCTATATGCACATTCATATTCATTTGCAGCAAGAGATTAGACCTCAGGGTCACAATAAGGAACAGCTGGTAGTTTCAGTAAAAGATATGGCATCATAGGTCTACAATAATTCCTTGCCCATAGTCTGCCTGCAGCCCTCACTGAGCAAGTGTTTAAGCAGAATGGCCAGTAGTGTCTTTTGTTTATTTTTATATTATTTAAAACAATGCAGCAAACAATTGGTATTTAAGTAACAGAATTTTGAACCCTTCCAGTAAGCATTGATAGGTTACTGTGCCTACATCTAAAAACAGTCATGACCCATGTGACAGTGTGTGAGATCAGTGTGTTTTTACCTGCACAGACACAGCATCTGTATTTCGATGGATGGTTACTGTGTGCAGACTGCCATCAGCCAAGTCCATGACAGTGCTGGTTAACACCTCGACATCTCTACTGCTGTGCAATTTGTACCTCAGTTCTAGCTCATCTTTAGAAACCGAAAACAACAATGCAGTCATTCAAATATGGAGTCACAAGGTTAATAACAAATTTCCATTCATTAAAAAGACTAATGGGAAAATGAAATTACAGTCATTAATGTTTTTAACTTTTAATATATATATATATATATATATATATACTTCTGCTAGTTAGGCACAAGTATCAGATAGTGCAAAGGCCTTTTGTGTTTGTAGTGTTTGTGATTATTATTACTGGTAGTTTACAAATCACAGAACCATTTAGGGCCCAGAATACATCAGTCATTTGTTCACAGAGTATAAACCTAGCAGGACTCTTAGATCCAAGGACTCAGCCCAGGTCGTTAGGATCAGAGTCCAGACTAAATATGTAGAAGCTGTAGAGTTGCAAACAAGTGGGTCAAACTGCCAGTGAAGATTAAATTTCCACCAAATGTAGAAAATTTTAAATGCATGTTAAAAATATGTATTTTCTCATGCACCTATGCATGAAATCTGTACATTAACCTTTAACATATCTTGACTGTTTGCTTAAAATAATTTTAATTTAGTTCTTTTATTTGATTTTAAATTATTTTATTATGATTTTTGCCAACATTGTAATTATGTCTTAATATGATTTTAATTGTTTAAGTTAGTATTTCTTCTTATGTTATTTTATGTAAATCACATTGAATTGCTTTTATGTATGAAATGTGCTATAAAACCAACTTTCCTTGCCTTACTTTTTGCCTCCAATAAAATACTTGAGGCCTGAACATGCCCAAAAAGTCAGAAATATATATACTTTCCCAGTAGAATGCTAAGAATGTTATATTTTGTAGGTATTGCAAAAGGGCATGATGAAATGGAAGAAGAGTGCTATCTATTGTGGTAACCCTGACACTGCAGCTCAAAGAAATGATGAAATTCTGTAAGCATTTTTGCCTTGCTACAGGAGGAAACTGCTGGAAGACACAAACAAATGTTAAGCCACACGAGAAAGCTTTGTAGCTTTGACAGAAGCCTCTCATTGCGATTTTCCTGGATACCGTGTCAAAAGAGCAGATGCATGATTATCACTTGCTCAGCTCTTCAAAACCTTCAATATGCCTACTTTCTTTAGTCATTAGAAAATATAAATGCTTCATTTGGTAACTGGAAAATGGAAATGCAAGGGGTGATGCTAGGATGCTAGGACTACAGTTTCCTACATTATCTAAAATATTACAACACCGTCCAGAGATGTCAGAAAGCAAAATTTAAATAAAATAATAAATAAAAAGTAAACAAAAAATAGTTCTAGCCAGAAGGGAAAACAAAACATGTTTAATGCAAAATTATCAAAATGCTCTTTGAGGCTGATAGTGTTAGATTGGATGCATGAAACATACGCACGATAGCCTGTAGGAACAATTAGGTGAAATAGGTTGCAGCATTTGCAATTAATAAAGAAAATCTTGTCTAGCTCTTACCATCTTTGTTGATAAGCAGGATCAGGTATTCTCTGTAGAAAAAACTGACGTAGAGCAGCAGGGCAGGACTTTTAATGATCCTGAAGCTCAGAGAGATGTTTTCTCCTCTTAGTGTGACATCTGAGAAGATGGATGAAGGCAGGGTGCTTGTATTTCTGCTCAGCTCATGTGGCTCCTTGAGGATGTAGGTGATAGAAGTTGTTGATTCAAAGCTGGCTGAAACCTCTGAGAAATATAAAGTCAAAAGGCTTGTCAGAGGTGGGGCTGAAAGGCTTTCTTCAAAAATATAGCCACAAGTGGTAATAATGTCCACAATAGTTTGCATCAAACTATCAACACTTAATCTTGGCAAGCAACTGGATGAAATTAAATTAAATACATTAAATATTAAAATAATATTTGTATCCACTTTGATAGCATTTTAATTAAGCAATTTATAATATGATTTAGCATATTTTTCAAAAATATACTATACTTCCAAGCTAATATAGATTGGTGTGAAGCAATCCACCAGCAGTCTTGCTGAAAAAAAAAAAAAAAAATCAGCTGTCTATGTCTTTCAGTTTTTATTTTTGAAAGGTCATTTTTGGGACACACTCACTTTAATAATAACTGAGTTTTATGGATTTTACTGAGTCGTGGCTTTGAAATATACAAAGCTATATTGGTACAAATCCATCTAGATTTGGCATTTGTGATGCCTCCTTGAATTATAACACCATGTGCTATTGACAATTTTCTTATTAACTTTACATCAGCCACAGTATAACACAATTAAACAATCTTACTGCAGATTTATTCTTTCATTAGAATTATATAAGAATTTTGTCTTGGGGTTAGTCTGTTTTGAAACAATTACAAAGCTAAAGTTTTGGGCTCAGGGCAGTAACTAGTGTTTTGGATGACTTGATTCATTTTTATATTTCATATTTCTAAGAAACACTTAATGAAGAAAATAAAGATGTATATCTCATCTTTACAATGTTCACTTACTGGAGTAATAAATGTTATTATATGTTGTGTATATCCATCCATCCATTTTCTGTCGCTTATCCGGAGTCGGGTTGCGGGGGCAGCTGCCTAAGCAGGGAAACCCAGACTTCCCTCTCCCTCTCAGAGGTGGGAGAGCCAGCACCAGCTACCCCAGACTCTGCTTCCTCACCGGAAGAAGTGTTGGTGGGATTGAGAAGGTCTTCGAAGTATTCCCTCTACCGCCTCACAACATCCCGAGTCGAGGTCAACAGCCCCCCATCCCCACTGTACACATTGTTGATGGAGCACTGCTTTTCCTCCTGAGCTGCTGGATGGTGGACCAGAATCATCTCGAAACCGTCCCGAAGACATTCTCCATGGCCTATCCAAACTCTTCCCATGCCTGAGTTTTTGCCTTATTGACCACCGAAGCTGCGCTCCGCTTAGCCCGCTGATACCCATCAGCTGCCTCTAGAGTCTTACAGGCCAAAAAGGCCTGATAGGACTCCTTCTTCAGCTTGACGGCATCCCTTACTGCCGGTGTCCAACAACAAGTTCGTGGGTTACCGCCACGACAGCCACCGACGACCTTACGGCCACAGCTGTGGCTGGCCGCCTCGACAATAGGGGCACGGAACACAGCCCACTCGGACTCAATGTTCCTCGCCTCACCCGGGACATGGTTGAAGCTCTGCTGGAGATGGGAGTTGAAACTCTTTCTAACAGGGAACTCCGCCAGACGTTCCCAGTAGACCCTCACAACACGCTTGGGTCTGCCAGGCCTGACCGGCATCCTCCCCCACCATCTGAGTTAACTTATACCACCAGGTGGTGATCAGCTGACAGCTCTGCCCCTCTCTTCAGCCGAGTGTCCAGAACATGCGGCAGCAAGTCCAACAATAAGACTACATGCTACTGCTTGTTTACAAATCCCAGAATGGTTTAGGCCCAGAATACATCTGTGATATGTTCAGAGAATATAAACCTAGCAGAGCTCTTAGGTCCAAAGACTCTGGTCAACTAGTCCAGGCCAGAGTCCAGACTAAACATGGAGAAGCAGCATTTAGCTGTTATGCTGCAAACAAATGGAACAAACTGCCAGTGGAGATTAAACTTTCCCCAAATGTAGACATTTTTAAATCCAGGTTAAAAACATTTCTTTTTTCATGTGCCTATGCATGAAATCTACACGGTAACTTTTTTTTTTTTTTTTTTTTTTTTTTTTTTTTAACTTATCTTGCTTTTAATCATTTTAATGTAATTTATTATTTTATTGTGATTATGTGTTGATTATGTGTTGATGCCTTTTACTATTCTAAATATCTGTAATATCTTTGTTTTATGTAAAGCACTTTGAATTGTCCTGTACATGAAATGTGCTATACAAATAAACTGCCTTGCCTTGCCTTACAAAGTCGATCATCAAACTGCGGCCTAGAGTGTCCTGGTGCCAATTACACATGTGGGCACCCTTATGCCTGAACAAGGTGTTCATTATGGACAGTCCATGATGAGCACAGAAGTCCAGCAACAAAACACCAATCAGATTCAGATCAGGGGGGCTATTCCTCCCAGTCATGCCCCTCCAAGTCTCACTGTCATTGCCCACGTGAGCATTGAAGTCCCCCAGCAGAATGAGGGAATCCCCAGAAGGAGTGCTCTCCAACACCCCCTCAAAGGACTCCAAAGAGGGTGGGTACTCTGAACTGCTGCTTGGTGCATAAGCACAAACAACAGTCAGGACCCACCCCTCCACCTGAAGGTGGAGGGAGGCTACCCTTTCATCCACCGGGGTAAAGCCCAACGTACAGGCGCCAAGTCAGGGGGCAATGAGCATGCCCACACCTGCTCGGCGCATCTCATCAGGAGGGTCCAGCCCCTCTCAAGGACAGTGGTTCAAGAGCCCAAGACATGCGTCGAGGTGAGTCGTGCACCAGCTCAGGCTTCTTCCCCCGCCAGAGAGATGACATTCCACATCCCTAGAGCTAGCTTTTGCAGCCGAGGATCAGACCGCCAGGGTCCCCGCCTCTGGCAGTCTCTCAGCTCATACTGCACATGACCCCTATGGCCCCTCCTGCAGGTGGTGAGCCCACTGGAGGGGAGGCCCATGCCACCCTTTCGGGCTGAGCCCGACTGGGCCCCATGGGCAAAGGCCCGGCCATCAAGTGCTCGCCTCCGTGCCCCACCTCCAGGCCTGGCTCCAGAGGGGGGCCCCCTTGACCCTTGTCTGGGCAACGGAAACCCTGGTCCTTGTGTTGTCATCATCATAGGGGTAATGTTGTGTATATTATGATTGTAAATGTAGTAACAATCAGTGTAAGGAAAAGAAAAGTTAATTCCTGCTAACTAAGAACAAAAAGTTTCATGTGAATTATATTAGTGATTGTAGAGCAAACTTTAATTAAAAAGAAGGCACCGCTTTAGGTTTTAACTCGTTTCATCTGATCTGCAACCCCTTGATTCTGCAGTGCTTTAATACAAACAAACTAACTGGTAGCTTGGACCAAACTTATTTGCTGATGTTGAGTGCTGGGAAATTGTCCTCGTTGATGAGGAGTTGTTTGGGTGTTTTGTTGAGCATCCTGGAAATATTGATGGATAAAAATTTAAACGAAACTGTCTACAAAAGCAAAAAGTAAAGAATTACATTTAATATGACAATGACCAACCTTACAGCCTTTATCACTGTTGATTTTTGTCTTTTTAGGTTTTGGTTTTTTTTTTGTTTGTTTTTTAGTTTTTTTTTTTTTTTTTTTAAATCTTTAACAATCATAATAAGTGTTTAAAGTGATGTTAAATACAACACTTAAGTGTTTTAATCTAACATCATGTTTATGTTTGATATTTTTCTGGATGGATCTCATAAGAAACACAGAGTCACAACAGGCAATAGGAGTCCTTACAGATAGCTCCTAATTTTGACTGCAGGGAATGGATTCATTACAATCCTCTCAAGACAGGTCTTGAGAATCTGAGCCATGGAGACAGTAGGCTGTACAGATAGTAAGAGTAGGACTAATGTCTGGCAACTGGCTGTGATGCTCCTCATCTGAACAGAAAATCTAAGTTGCTCAACTTTACTGGTGAAATGTGCAGTGTATGCATGCATCCATTCATTTATTAGTGTCTTCCACAGAATGCAATGTTTTCACCTTTACTATCGTGATGATTAAATTTTAAAAAGACATGGAAAACCCTGGCTTCAGGCTCAGCGTAACACAGAATAATAATAATAATAATAATAATAATAATAATCATCATCATCATCATCATCATCATAATAAATGTAAATATGCAAACTACCAAAGATTTCAAATGGCAAAGTTGCAACATTAACACATTAAAATCTGTGTTCTATGTGAGAGCAAAAGCTTAATGAAGCAATAACAAAGAAGGAACATTACATTAACTTGCCATTTCAGCTTTGCAAACTATGGTTTAATCTTGAAAGGAAATCAGTTAATTCATTCATATATGCTGCAACCAACAAATAGAATTTGTGATGTTACAGTGGGCGTGACTTTGGTGTTTTTCCTTTGAAAGTTTAGTTTATTTCACTGCCTGTGACTACCATACCAAAATGAAAACACAAATATTTTTTTGGACAGCCACTTGATAGCATTTACAGGCCGAGCATTCTGAATTAATTGCAATAAAATGTAGTAGAGTAGGCTTCTGTTAAAATAAACTGTTACGTTAAACTGATATGAGAGAAATAATGTCACTTTCTGTGTCAAAAATAAGCTGGATAATACTTATTAAGAGAGTGATGAAGAAAATAGGAGGATATACACATCTAAGGAATAATTTCTATAAAGGAAAGCATATAGGCATAAATAATCTCAATAACTTTTAAAATATTATATTTTACTTCTAAAATGTTACTGTGAATAGATTTAGGTTCCTTTTGTGGTATGGGAATATCATAAAACTATCCAATGTTTTGTTTTTGGTCTTAATTCCATAAATTACATCCTACAGGATTGTACAAATTACAGCTTATTAGACTGCTTACTATGGTTTATGATCTGTCTTTTTTTTTTGTCTGGTAGCAGGTGGCTCTAGAATTACTAAGTGTAAAACTAAAAATCTGAAATGATATCTTTAGCCAAAAATTTAGAAACTTCTATTATTTTTCTAAATCGTTCAAATTTGGGATTCATCAGCAATGGATTATACATGTAAGGGCAAGGATAATCAGTTAATGCAGTTTGGCTTTGCAGCTGTGTATTAACTAGCAGAAAGTCTTCATTGTGCTGTTTTTTGTACCTTTATGGCAGAATGTTCCAGTGTAGGCAGACTGGCTGCAGTCACAGGAGAAACCTTTTGTTTTTTCCACACATTGCCCCTGGTTCTGGCAGAGTGTGCCATAACTGCTACAGTGGCCCGGGCAGCCAGGCTGGACTCCGGGGGTGATCTTTGCCCTCTCCTCCAGGTCCAGGGTAATGCCATTCAGCTGCAGTGAGCGGATGCAGCCCAAAAATCCTTTTTGTCTCGATGCAGTGCCTCCTGTTAACAACAAAAAAAAAAATACATACTATGCGATAAACTTTTGTTTATTTATTTTTTGTATGTCATAGTAAGAGTTGCTAGATTTGGCTGACACCAAATAAATCCTCCTAATGGACACAAGTAACTATAGAAGGAAACTGACTGATTATAATGTGGCACATTTTTTTGAAGCACTGATATAAATATGTTGTCCAAACATCCTTAGGACGTTTTTATATTATCATTTCTCATTTTACCTAACAATCATTATTCTACTATAGCACTCTAACACAGGGTGTAGTTCCAAGCTAAAAATATCTCATTTTTGTCCATGGATCACTGTTGTTGTTTTCACAGATTGGAGTTGGCAGGACATTACCCACACAGTTAGTTTGGAAAGACTTCAATTGTTCACTCAGAGCAGCTTTTCATCCCACAAAATTAACTTCTGTGTGACTTTTGTTTCCTTTTTTCAGTGAGATTTACAAAAAAGTAGACAACACACATTAAGATCCTGCGTTTATGCTGAGAAATTTAATTGAGCATCCTCGAAAAATCTTGTGGAGAAAGAAAAAGTATAAGTAAAAAAGATGAAAATTTAATTTTCAACTAGTTACTGAAGAATCAGAGAGAAAAAGCTAAAATGTAGGGAATTTGTGACTTTAAAGAAGGGATTAAATCCCAGTGTAGTTTAGAAAGAAAGAATAACAATAGCCTCCCCCTGATTTTATTTACACGCTAGACACTACCACTTTAACAGTATTGCACTACACACATAACACACACACTGAAGGAGCCCTGAGGGGGTCCTGCTGCCTGGCAGCAGTGGGACCCACCACCATGTCATGGCTCCTTCCAGTTTTTAATTGCATTATAAATAGCCCACACTCATGCACACACAACTCAGGCGGGGGGGCAGGGGTCCTCCTACGCCCTCGTGTACTAGGACGCGCTTGGGGCTGCGGGGGGTGGAGGTTCGGTGCCTGGCTAGAGTCCTGTGAGGGGTTCTGCTGGGCGCCGTTTGCCCTGGGGGCTGCCCTTGGTGCCGCATCAGGGGGCTGGTGAGACCTCAGGGAGAACGTATGTGGTTGTGTGAGTGTGTGTATGTGGAGAGGGTCGGGTCTAAGGCTAGCCTTCTGCTAGCCTCTCGGGTGGGGCAGTAAAGGCGGTTGTGCTGCCCAGTGCCCCTGCCCCATCGTGCCGGTCTGCTTTGGCCATCCTGGGCTTGGTGCTCTGTGGACCTGCTGGGCCTTTGGGGCCTTGGGCTCCCCCTGTCCCCCGCTGATGCTTCGGGGTGCGGCGTGATCACGGCCCCCTTGCAAGCACACATTTCTTCCTTGTTGCATGGCCACACACGCACTTTCTGTCATGGTCCTTCTTATGGGGTTCGGATTTCCCAGCTGCCCTGAACGCACCCTCCTTCCACTCTCTCTGATTATTGATGTGCTCCACCTGCACTGTGCTCTTTATATACCTGTGTGTGTGACATTTTCCCTCTGCCAGATCGTCTTGATTCATCCCTGCATGTATCCAGCATTATTCTTCTGCCTGTCTGCCATTGACCGTTTCTCTTTTGGACCTGGATTCTTGTCTCTGCCTGCACCCTGTCTGGTACTCTGCTTTATATTTATTGGATCTTGGCTCTCTGACCTCTGGATTTGTTATCAGGATTTGGATATTGGATGACGGACTTAACCCCTTTTGGCCCAATGGAGAAATACGGAAGCACCACCCGCTGTCTACCAAACACGGTACCCCAGCTCTCTGTCTGTGGCTCCTTCACTAATGTATTCTCTGTTCTGCAGTTCTCTACCACACTCCTGCGGTCTCCCTTCTGGTCCCTCCTACCCGGTCCCCGGAATTCTCATAAAGTTAGACGCTGGACTTTCAACAGCTGGTACCTGACCTCTTCCATTCGTTCAGTAACATCATCCCAATCTTCCTGCCTCCTAACTCCTGTTCTCGTGTGTCCGCAGACTACTGACCGAGAGAGAGAGACCGGATTGCATATCTCACATTATTCACTTTGTACAATAAAAATCCTTATGCCTATCCCTGGGATTATTGCTGAGTCCAATCACCTGAGTTATGACACGTTCACACGTGCATGCTCACAAATGTGCTCGCTTCTGACTAGATGTTGCTGATGTTTGTGTGTTGGTACATTTTTCTGCAGGTACGTTTGATGACTACTGTACTTTTTTCATATCATTATCCTATTTTCCTTTATGTATCATGTAGTACTGTGGTAGTTTATTTATTTATTTATTTATTTTTTTTTTTTTTTGTGGTGTGTTTAAGGCAGCCTAGACAACTGTTATTTCCACATTTTAATCCTGTCCTTTTCTCCTTTTTTTCCCCCTCTTCCTCTATCCCCATGTCAGGTTCGGCACTGACATATACAGACTAAAGAAAATAAGATTACAATAAAAATAATAAAAATAACAAGGGCAGCCATGTATATAACATGTCTTCCTTGGTAGAGCAAATCTGTCAAGCAAAATATGGCACTTTATGTTAGGAGGCTGGACAGGACAGGTTTTAAAAAAAAAAAAAAAAAAAAAAAAAAAGCCTTCCAAGGAGATGAAACCTCTGACCAATGACATGCAACAACAGCAGCAAAGCAGAAGGTTTTCAGTGGGTCAACAGGAGAAAGCCACGATGAATATTATCAGTCTTAGCCAATAATATAACAGATCATTGCTGTGCCAGTCATAGTGGAGCCTGAGGACAAACCCTAAGCAAATGGGGAAAACCTTTTTCAGCTTGCTATTACAGCACTTCAACTCAGCAGCCAGAAGCAGGTACTGTAGGTTTAAATTTGACAATACATGGACAGTTTTTAACTTTTTATTTTATCCTAAGTGTCACATTATGAATACCTATACCACTCATTGAAACACCCTCTGGTTTGGAAGCACTCAGTAAATTCACTGCTCTGTTCTTTCTTCCACAGGTGCATTGTACACTTGGAACCACACTAACATGCAGAAAAAATAATTTCAGTTACTGATTATGAAAATAAGACTTCTGGTTTTACATGCCTGACAAGTATAAAGAATTTAATTAACATAATAGTGAGGATAGAAAGAGTTTAAAGATTTTTGCCAAGAAAAAAGGAAAAATATATATCATTAATTTATTGCTTAAATGCAAAAAATAAATGTAAATTTAACATTATGAAAATGTTCCATTCCAAACTCACCTAAAGAATTAAACAGAAAATAAAAATATACAATTAAACATAACTTTTTAAAAATAAATGAAAAGATGGTAATGGACACTGTGTAACAAAATTTATCCATTCAAAATCTTATTGTCTTCCATCAGATCTTGCTCTCTGGAAGCAAATATGCTGACTGTTTGTTCAAAACAAACAGAGGCCAACTCCCTCTGTTCTGCTCTTGTGATTCTTGACAAAAATAGCCCTGAGTTTTATGTTTCTATTCAGCTAGAAAAATTAGATAAGTTGCAGTGAAACTTCCCTGCAGGAATGTGAATGTTATGCACAAACTGTGAAGAAATGTATAAACTTGGATTTAATTAACACTAGGGCAACCAAGGAGATCATTTTGACTGTTTTGAAATTTGTACATTGAATATTTAGCAAATAAAATCATAAAGCTTTTCTGGTTTCTGACTTTTCCTTAAACTATGTGAATTTTAATGTATACTAGATTTGATATTTAGTGTGTAAAGGAAAAAAAATAATATCGTTACCAATTTTGACTAGTGATGGTCATTTTGACCACACAGATTTTGTGCCGCTTACTTTTAGTTTACCGATGTTCTGGTTCAAATTAGGTGATAGTAATCTATAAAGGTTAGTACACAGACATGTCCCATTGCTGCATTTTACAACATACTGGACCTTGCAGGAGTATATGTCCACATCATCTTGAAGGAGTGCACTGGCACACAAATAGCTCAAAGTTTTGACAGCAGTGGGCAGAGGATCTTCAAGTAGAATTTATGAAGAGAAACAGGCAGCAAGGGATGTGAAACAACATGGACTGCAGCTCAATTTCAAGGTGCAACAGAATCTTAAAAGGAATTGTGCCTGGTGTGGAGAAGCTACAATAAAAATAAAACCTGTTGCAAAGCCGTGTGGAATTGTGCCAGGAGAAGAGATGAGATCTCTACCGGATGCGACTTGTAAATAGTTGTTAGCCTCATAGTAAACAGTGCAAATATTCATAAAAATATTGGTATTCTAGCTTTCATTTAGCTCTTGTTACTGACTTTTGTCATGTTGTTTGTGTATTCTGTATCACTTTGTTTCACCCCTGTTCAGTTCCATTCACTACAAATACTTGTGCTCTGCAAATTGATGTTTATATTATGTTTATTTCTGTGATAAATGACGCTTTGTCTAATTGTTGTTTGTATTGCTCGTCTCAGGAACCGAGACCTGCCTGCCTGCCTGCCTTTCACATAATCGTCATTCCTCTGCTCATTTCTGGAATGTTTCCCTGCCAGTGAATTACAATAAACCTTTTTCACTCATACTCAGCTCTGTATCCGCCCTTGGATCCTGTTATCACCCTTAACACACAACACTATGTTTATGTATTCATTACTTTCACTCCTGCATACCATATACAGTATGATCAGATGGCATACATGAACACACACATCTGTTTTCTGAGACACATATACTAAAAAAATGGACCAACTTTTTATCATGACTAGCTAGAATAACTACAGTTTAAACATGGGCATTTTTTAATGTCTATACAAATGCAATTTACTCCACAGTAATAAATCTCATTGAACCGGTAAAAGAATTGTATCATATAAACTGAAAGCAGTATTGCAGGTTATTAAGCCAAGCATTACAATATCTAATTAAGTCCTCCACCACAAGAAATGTTGCATAACTGAATGTGAATGTCTTCTTCTTCTTTTTTTCTTTTTTTTTTTTTTTACCCTGGTTTGGCGATTCTTACCTCTGTATGACTTTAGAGAGCTGGCTACTAATTCTATGGATGAACATTAATTCTACAGAAACAGAGCAGATAATCCAAAAGAGTGATGCTCTGTTGTGGATTAAGTCCTTATCAAATGTATAAACACTCTCTCACAAAGCAGTTTTCTTCATAATTCTTACAATCATATTATCTTTTAAATATCCTCTCATATTGTCTGTAAACACTAGTCAGGAAAATATGATAAAAAACAACTTCTAATCAAATTTTTAAAGCCTTTCAGGGACGATTTTCAGTTTTACACATCCAGGCATTCAATTCTTCATTCTGGCTGTTTACAAATAGACAAATGCCCTTAATAAATGCAGATAGAAAAAGCCTCATAACACAAGATGAATTCTCATCTCCTCAAATGTAGTTAAGCCACATATGTGGGAGATAAATAACTATGAGGTTAAGAAAGTGAAGAATTTGGGAGGAATGGATAACAGTGATAAAGTTTGTCAGAGATGCAAGTGAAATTCCTCCAAACTGGCTATAAAAATGTAAATTCTACAGCATAAATAAATGGGAAAATTTCAAGTACACATGGAAAATGTCAGTATTAACTTCTGAAATAAAGTTCCTGCAGATTTCTGGGTGGATAAATGACCACACCATTTTTTAAGCAGAGTCCTCCTCAATCTTATAGATAAGACTGAGGTTGTGACTGTGGGAAGGGCACCTAAAAGCTAAATGTTAGTCTCCTTCATCCATTCCACAACTACCTTTGATGTGTGTTTAGGGTCAAGGTCTTGTTGGAGGACTTAACTGTATTCAGGTTTTAACTCCCTTTGCTGGTTGCTTGAGGCTATGTTGAAGAATTTTAAGAAATTTCCCATGTTCCTTCATTCCATCCACAGCCCCAGAGCATGATTCATCTTTACTTCTCCACATACCTCTGACCTCAAGACCACGCAACACAATTTTCTTTCTTATCTGACCTAAAAATTTACCTGCAAAATTTAGTTGAACTCAAATGTGATTGGTTTTGAAGCAAATACCTCTCTTTTGGATGTCAGCTCCTAAATGAATAAAGATGTAAAACTCACTTGCCTGAAGCTCAGTTGCTCCAGTGGTTTTCAGTTACATGGCATGCCTGCACCATAGTGGATTATAAGTTGTTCTGTACAATCCTGACCTATTTCCAGTCAGCTAAGGGGAACAGCTTAGGTCTTTTATGAGACTTGGGGTTAAGTGGATATAAGAAGCTTGTATGTACATATGGTGAATTGTTTGAACTGATCTTGGACTCTTCAGTTAAGAAATGACTTCAAAGAGACTTTCCTGACTTGTGAAAATCTACCACCCTCTTTCTGCACTGAGTTATTGAATATCTGTTGATATTCAACAGAGCACAAAATGTGGTTGCAAATAAACTAAACCAATTTACAGTTTTCTCCTTATTATTAGAAATGATTGTAGATAGCAAAAAAAGTTACACAAAAAGTAGGGGGTGTAGTTATACTTTAAAGTTAAAGGTCTAGATATGCAGTTGGTGCATTATCCATTTGATCAGACCACCCTTTACATTATATCCAAAGGAGTATTGTTCAGTTTTAAGAAGGCAAAGACTTGCTCGATCCTCAGCATAGCAAATTTTTATGTCTAAGTCAATGCAGCCAGTATCATCAGGACTATCTAACACTTTCCTCATTTTCTAAGCATCTCAGACAAGCAGGGTTATTAAGAGCTCTGAGGATTGTTGTTATGAAATATAAAGTATGTATCTGCTTGTGGCTGCTTCCTGAACTCCACTACCTGCCCTACTGGGACTTTTGTGGGCTAGAAACAGATTGATTATTGTTACATTATATTGTATCCCAACGTGCTACCTTATGACATATGACAGCGTCCAGAAATTGCAATTCTAAAATTAAAAGTATGTTGAGTCTGAATTTTAATCTTTTATCTTCCAATGGCTATCTGGTGTTTTTGCTTAAAAAAATGTCCATTCTTGCTATGTGTTTTGTATGTGATGACAGGATACAAACATGTGAGCAGTTTCTCCTAGCTCTGAAGTGCTCACTGGGTTAATTCTTCAACATCATAATTCTTTTTCTTTATAAATAATACTGTTACTCTATTTAAACTAAAGTATAACACTGCATTTTTATCAGCATGTTCTCATTTTCAGTTGTTTTTATGTGGTCAAAATTAAACAGGCATATGGAAACATTCAAACTTCTGCTTCTCACCTATGAATAATTGGCTGTTTAACTGTAAATGAATGTGTCCATCAGCAGGAGCTTCCTGTGTGGCAGCAGGGAAATGATCAACACGTAGCGATGCCTCCTTTACGTTACGTTCAGCTCTCACGCTGTGCCACCGGTTGTCGTTCAGCAGGAGGCTTGTTTCAACTCGTACCTCCAGAGGTCCATTTCCAACATCAAAAGAGAAGATGACCTCTGTAGAAGCTGACAAAAGGTGATGTTATATGTTAACAAAAACACACAAAAACTTTGTTCACATGTATAGTTTGAGAAACATGTACATTCTTCATCATTGAAGAATGCATATGCATACTGAGAAGCTAAATACCCAGCTTGACTTACATATGTGCATCATAATAATAATAATCATTCTGATACTTGAAAAACTGAAATATCTCTGAAAATACATCCAAAAAGTCTGATTCATTCATTGATTTTTCTGAGTGTCAAAATTTAATTTTTCTTACTGTATTAAAAACATAGGCAAGCTTTCATGTAATTTTATTTTAAAAGTCAGGTAATTTATTTAGAAATAAGTAGTTCTCCAAACTTATTGAAGGATAAAGCGCTTCAAGCTCTGAGATTGGCTGTCTTTTGTTCCATTCTGTCAAGTCTAACACTTCTTCAATAATGCTGAAGTCTGGGATCTAGAGAAAAGCTCCGTAAGAGGTTCTGCCTCAGATTTTCTATATAGGTCTTGTGTAATTTGGCATACTTCAGCATTTTCCTCCAGTTTCTCTTACTTAACAATGTCTGTTTGAGAGCCACCCTTCCATGGAGAGTATTTGAAATTAGGCATTAGTGATAGATGGATAAACTAAAAGTCTGAATGTAACTCTCAGCTCCTGTTCTGTCTTTGCTGGATTTGTTGGATTTGCTGGATTTTCATTCAAGTCCCTAAACAAATACTGTATGACCATATGTAAATCAAAAGGTTCCAAATTGGTCTGATAATACCATGAACTGTAAATTTATTGATAATAGGATAATATTTTCCTAAGCAGACTTTTATAAAAGTACTAAACAAATTATATCCAGACTACACAGGGCAGACCGTCCTGTTAATTAATCTTGGACACTTCTCTGTGTGAGTGGAGTGGAATGACAGTGAATCACATTCAAACTTAACAAAAGAAATTTCTCTCTCAAAACCACTTTATTTTAGGTTCACAGTTTTATTGTGATTGCCATGGCAGATTTAAAGTCAGTTTGCACAGCCGATCACACGGACACACAGCCATACACAAACAACACACAAAAGAGGCGCACACAGCAACAGTAAGTCCAGAGAACACAAAGCAAGAGTCACAGACATAATTTTTCCCTCACAGATAAAAGGCAGGAACATTATGAGAAATGTTCTTTATGACCAGAAACAAAGAGTTTCTTCATGTTTACTTTCTGATTGAACAGTTTGATTAGTCACCATCCAATCAGATAGATTTAAAAAGACAGGGACAAAATTCACAACCACAACTTGAGACTCTTTCTTGCAGTTTTGTACTTTGCATCTGTGGACAGGAGGTTTGCAAAAGAACTTCTGTTATTTTCCACAAATACAAATCTTCTTTACAACCATGCAAATCCTTTTCTACATGCAAAATCTTTATGACTTTTGGACATTGAGTCCATATAATATCTCTCTCCTTTCCTTCTTAATGTCTGTTACGTTAGAATTTGCTGTTATAATGGTGATCTGGATGGGCCAGGAATATCTTCACCTCTGCAGTCTGAACTGTGAATATAACAAAAGTTTGTGTGTGGGTTCTCAGGCACTTTGATTTCCTCTCATAGTTCAAAGACACACATGTTAGGTCAATTGGTGTCCCTAAATTCACCCGAGGAGTGAGTGTGAAGGTGACTGGTTGTTTGTTTCTCTGTGCTGGCCCTGTGATGGACTGGTAATCTGTCTAGAGTACATTGCCTTATACCTGACAGCAGGTGGAAAAGGCTCCAGCCCTCCTGCAATTCTGAATTGGATATAGAAGATTGATGGATAGAGCTAAAATAAAATGTTTACAACAGAAGGTGACAAGAGGCATTGTATCAATGTATGCAAAATTAATATTTCTTAATGTAAAATTTTTCAGAGTGTCAACTGACTGTCAACATTTATACAAGTGGTACATTGCAGTAAAAAAAAAAAAAAACAGTAAAAAAAAAAAAAAAAAAAAAAAACCCAAACAAACAAACAAACAAAAAAAACACCAGACCAAATAATCTATAAGCTTCAGAAAGTAAAGGACTAATACAACAGAAGAAAGACTTGGAGAAATGTGGCGCTGGGCTGTTACAACTCCATCTTTCCAGCTGCATTGTTATGTTGCCTGGCAACTGATTAAAATTTTGGTTGGCTATTTATATAAGCTGGTGTTAACATCCCAAGGTCCTATAAAATTCATTCCGCCATCTGAATATAGCCTATTGATTATTTTTGGGACATCATAGGTTATAATAGAGAACCAAACTGTGTCTGTGTGAAAGCACTAGCACAAACCTCCCTCTTCTTCTGCATCTTTGACTATTGCATCTGTGCATGAGCCATGTCTTCTTCACAAATTTTTTGTGCATTCCTGTGGCAACGTTGCAGTGCTACTTACAGGCCTGGCATTAATACTACATTGATAAAATTTTTATTTAAAAATGAAATAGTTTCATCTCTGTGTGGATAAGGCAAGAAACTCTACATTTACCAGAGCAACAATGAAACAAACTGCATGTCACTCTGCAGCTATGCTCACTAATACACAAAACAAACCATAACCCTAATGCAGCCTCCCAATTATGAAGCATTATAAGAAAAAATAAGAACAAATTTCAGTAATATTGAAGTAAGAAATTGTTGGTTTTACTTACAACTGAGTTCTATCCGTATAAAGTCATTGATGCCCAGATTTTCAAGGAAGACTCCAGATGAAAATGTTGTTTTAAACAGAAAAGAGATGTCTGCATTCAGATCTCCGTGAAAGGTGGGAAAGTGAAGGTAGGATGTCTCCTTGTCAAAAAATGCAGCATTCCAGTAGTTCTCTGCAAGACAGAAATACTTCTGAGACTTGTAAAAACATTTTTTCCCTTTTTTAGTTTTTTTTTTTTTTTTTTTTTTTTTTTTTACCCAGACACAGAATTAATTGCTCTGGGGGGAAAAAAAGTTCATTAAAGAAAATTCATTATAATGGCTGCATAATGAAAACCATGTAAGAAACAAATGAACCAACTGTTCACCTAATGAGCTAAAAACAAAGCTACAACTCAAGCAATGCTCTCATCTATGCTGATTTATCTTATGGTATTGATTTATTTACTCATTTGTCTTAAGGCTGGCATCATAAGCAATTACAATAAATATATATATAATAATTATTTATATATTCTATACTTGGCAATCATATTTTTATGTGGGTCTGCTAATTATCTAACATAATTAGCTGCTGTCTAATTTTTCATTAAAAAGTTAAATAGCAGGAGGAAGATTGGATACAAGGATTACTTTTATTCATTGTATGGTTGGATAAAATTTATATTATATCATATTAATTATATCCCATTAAAAATCTTCAGTGTGCATCCTCAGTATTGTGCTGAGAAGCAACCACCTAAACTGGACTTACTGTCACCATGACAACGGAGGGGCCCCACCCTGTAGGCTGCCTCTGACCCTGGCTGCTGGATGTCACCCAGAACAAGAGACCTTACTGGGAGGCTGCCCTTATGGGTCAGCAAGCCAGAGTCATTGGTCCTGAGGTACAAGGTGAAAGAGAAAGAGGAGGAGGAGGTAAAGAAAAAAAGAGAAGGTAAAAAAAAGGTGAGGAGAGTGATTACAAAAATTAGAAAAAGAGGCAGTGAAGAGACACTGAAAAGTTTGTGCTCTACTAAACTGAAACTAAATTGAAAAGGTGGATAAAACTGTATTAAGAAGGCTAACTGTGTGTCAGCTATGGCAATTTGTTCTCAGAGGTTTAATGGTGGATGTTCCCACAGCTAGCAAAAATGATATTTTGTGTTGTTTCTAAACAAATGCAGCTACAATGATTACCCTCATACACACTTTGTTCTATTATATTCCAGCAGCCTGTTTATTTGATACAAAATTAATAAAAATAAATCTTAAAATAATGCTGCATATGGCACATGTGAATTCGAAGAGATTCTGACAGCAGGAGAAAGTATTTATTCTATGTATTTAATTTAATTAGGAATAATAGAAAGAAATGCTTTTATGGATGAAGCAGTATACAGTAGCAGGATTACGGTCTTAGGACAATTAACAACAGAACATTTTTAAAGCTGCAAACAAGACAATGCATTGTTGTTTTTATGATAACCAATTGATCAGTGTAACTTATGAACACAACTGATGCATACATACATACAGTGTAAAGTACCATTGATCATAGTCAGCATCACAGTTGCAGTAGTAACTTGAGTCCAGACAGTTGTCCTGCAGACCGCATGCACACTGCCGGCTGCCAGATAGAGCTCCACTGCTGTATGTCTGGATCTGACTTGGATCTGGACCTCCCACCCACCAGCTGAATGGAGAACCATCTTAAACACACCCACAACCACACAAAACATCAACAAATTTCTATCAAACAAAGATAAATTCCAAATCAATTCAACATTAGCCAGAAAATGAGTCCCGAGATTGACTGATGCTTGTAAAACATAAAGTTCAAATGATTTGTATTTTCAATCCAACATTTTTTGTAGCTGAATATTTTCACACTTCAGAAAATAGAAGATTTATCGATCTCAGCTACTATCTTTCTTCTCCTTCTGTCTGTTTTTGGTGCATCCAGTACTAGTTCACTGGTCAAAACATGGTGAAATACTTTCTCTTATACATGCATAATTTGAACCAATTTGTGTAATAAACAAAAACCCACCCAGAAACAGATGCAGCTGATCAGTTAATATTTACTTGAACAAAAGAAATATAACTGTTTTAATTAGCACCTTAATGGACTGTATTAGCAGTTCATGCCACTCCGCTTTGGTTCCAAATATAGAGTTCACAGATGCAAAAAATGCTTGATTTGCAAGGAAGTTGCCTGTAGCCATTTTAACTAAATCTACCAATGTATTCATTCTTATATTTTAGAGGAAATTGAGATATATGTCATTCCTGGATCTTTAAATAGCATAAAAAATCAACAAGCATTTTTCTCCAGACCCACCAGGAGTGTTGAGGAGGCGAGACCTCCTACAGTGGTAGAATAACTCCTGCTCACAGTACTCTGACTGACTGATGATGGTTGCTAGTTGCTCCTCTTCAGAAGAGTAGTCAAAGTGGGCAAAGTGTTGACTTCTCTCAGGAGAAAACTGAACTCTGGTCAGCTCTGTGTTATTGTGCTGTATCACAATCCATGTTTTGTCCTCTAGTAGTGAAGCACAGAGAATAGAAAGATAAAGTATGCTGTGCAGTAGGGGAGGTCCCAAACAATCATCCATACTCAGAAACATCAAGAATATGTATGAAATACAAATGAGTTTTACCTGTCATGTTACAATAAACAAGCTGGGATTTGACTGGTCCACTACCGTCCACATCTATATGATAGAATCCAGATGTACTGCCTTTGTGTTTATACATCTCACATGACTGTTCGTAGATTGCTACAGAGGGAAACATTAACAGAATAACAAACAGAACATTGAAGAGTCATGAACAAGCATGCAAAATACTTCATAAATATGTTGTTAATTTCTAAAATCAATGTTGGAATCCACTGTACTCCAACTATACTATATAGATTTTAAACCCACCCAGTTTTTCACATTCATGGGCCAAAGTTGAAGAGACCCTATACCACTTTAGTCTGGAGATTTCATTTCAATCATTCTAAGCATCCATTTCTAATAAATAGCTGTCATGTCACAAAATGATTCAGATACTGTTTTCACAGTTTCTTTTCTTGGAATATGAAATTCTGCAACATTACAAAAATCCTCAACCTTGTGTGCCGTGAATCCCCCCCCATCCACCTGTCACATGTAGGGACGTTTCAAGGAATGTAATCCAAAGAGTGATAGCATAACCGTCATCTGTAAGCAGTGAACTTGTGCCTTCTACTTTGATGTGTGCAAAGGCTTGTTTTATTTCTAATATGCATAAGTGTTTTCAATCATGTAAAGCACTTTGTGATGCCTGTGGCATGAAAAGTGCTTTATAAATAAAATTTGCTTTGATTAAATGCCATAAAAATATATATTTCCACACATTTTTGCTCACAAGTGAATTTGCACTTTAAACATTTCATCTCACAAATAGCACAGTTTGGTTGCTCAAGTTGATATTCAAAGTCATGATCATAATAATTATCTGTAGTAATGTGACAAAGTGCATGTGAGATTGTGTAAGATAAAAAAAAACAGCAGGTGAAAATCAAGAAATAATTAAAAAATAAAATAATGATCTCATGAAATACTCAAATTCAGATATCCAAATCAGCGTGACCACTTCTTCAGAACTAATTTGACACACATTTTGGCAGTGAGTCAGTATAAACAATGCTCCAGAACATTCTGAGCATAAATGAAACAAGCTGGCCCTAAGATCACAAGCCCTTACCAAATTCTGCTTTTTATTTCAACTCTTGTTAAACAACTTCAGTGAGGCTATTTACAACATGGCCGAGTAACAACAAAATGAATTGACCAACACAGCAGGACATTGAAACATTGAAACAAAGGATTAAAATACAAGTATAAAGAGTCAGAGCTTAGAACTGAAAAGCACTTCAGTGCATACTGAACATGGCATGATTGGGACACCTTAATCTTAACTGCATCAGAATAACTTGCTTTAAATGTGCAACACACTTCCATACTCAGCAAGGTTACAAAAAAAAAAAAGTAGCATTAAAATCCAGGAACTAATATAAAAATTTAATAGAAAAGATTTTTTCTCTATGCCAGTTTTGTTCAGTAGAATACTGACAACCAGAAATGAGAGAGTTTTAGAACTCCATCTATTAGCAGCAGAAGAACTTTACCACATTGTAAATCATTTTTTCTCTTTTGACTTTTCCCAAGACCTTTACTTGTGAATTGGCCTTATCCAGCAAAGAGCTGATCTCAACACCAGAGCGTACCAAGATTTAATCAATACTTGGCAGTACAATCAAAGCCACAGTCTCTTTCATTTCTAATTCAACACACTAAAACACTGTAGGCAATCTTAACTATGAAATCTATTTATGTGGAAAGAACAGTCTGCCTTAGGTCTTACTTTCCTATTCTGTCATGTATTCTGCTTCCTATTTACTCCTAAAGGTGCTCATTTTTCCAAACTTGTCATTACTCAAAACATTTATTATTTTCATATTTTATTTCATTCTTCTTTAAATAACAAATGACTGGGGCTGAACTTTGTATTTGTTTTTGAAATATGCTGACTTTTCTTCTATGTGCCTATTGCGATAGCTGCTGTTTGCAAAAGTCAGTGCTTAGCTTAATATTCGTCACCTTTTACCCATTTCTGTCTCATCTTTCTCAGATCGATATGTCTAAAACAAAAGTCACTTGAAACTGCTAGATTAGTTCCTGAATTTCATATAATGCCCTTCAATGACTTTCATTAATAGTTTCATTGAATGTCTGTAACTGTCCTTATATACTTAGTAATAATTGCAAATAACAAACTAAATTCCCCTTTGCCCTAAAATAAGTGAACTATGAACTAACAGAAAAAAAAACAGATGCAAAGAAAACACACACACACACACACACACTTCAAACCCTGAAACCTTAAGACAGAATAAGGTTTGCTCTAAGGATAAAATGCTGAGATTGAACATACAGTACAATCTAAAAGGAGTCCAGAGACCTTAAAAAGTTAACTACTTGAGTCAAGACTTGTGGTGGTTCACCTACACCTCAACAATAAGTGACCCTTGAGGACAGTACATGTTCTGAAGAGGGAAGAAGTGAACAGAAATAAACGAACAAATGAACAAACAAACAAATAAATAAATTAATAAAACAGAGGTCATTTCAGGTATTACCTACCTAACACTTACAATGCGGTCTCTCTCCTTCATAAACAGTTTCACAAACATCCCCACTTTAAATCTTGGGACTAAAGCGTCTCACATGTTGGTCAAGTAGGTAAACAACTGACAGGTGGTTTACCTCTGTGGGCCTACCAGGTCTACCCTGTAGTGGGCGGAATGGACAGGTGGGTCAGTGGGACATGTGACTTCAACAAATCTTAGAGCCGGTTTCAGAGACGAGGCTTAAAGTAAACCAGGACTAGGCCTTAATCAGTAGTTAAGCCGGTACATTTAAGTATTTTCTTAATCTCAGTTTAAGATTGTTTTAGTTAGTCTGACACTACAGAGTCCTGGATTAAGTTATGTAAACCTGGTGATAATAAAACCTAGAATGGAATCAAAAAGATCATGGACTAGCGTGAATCTGAAGATAAAATTGTGGCAGAGTTAAAAAACAAGTAGTCCTTCATGAAAATTTATGAACAAAAACTTTTTCAAACAAGTTTAGCCAAACTACGTAATTAGTTTAAAAGCCACAACACGTAAACCGTAAACACTAAAAACTGTTCCACACATGTCATTTTTATACTATGATATCACTTATGTACCTGCAACAGCAGCACCATCACCCTGACAGAGACTCAAAAAGGTGAAAATTTAGAAGTTAGAAAAAAAAAAAAAAAAAAAAAAAAACGAGCAAAAATCAAATCTAAAAAGAGGAATATGAAATTTAAATTAATTCTGCAAACTGAATTGAATGTGCAATTAAAACAGAAAGCCAAAGAAACCCTAATGAGACAACAGTAATTAACCATTGTGCTAGATAATATGAAAGTGAAAATAAATATTTTTTCATTTAAATATTTATGAGTGTATTTCAATTGCTATAAACTACATTTAAAATGAGCCTTGTTTAACTCACTTATCAGTCACAAAGCATTTATTTTGTACATAACAAATAAAATCAAATAGAAAGCAATCAAAAATCAAGCAACCCGACCCTGACCTGGCTCTGAAAAAAAATAAATAAATAAAAGAAACAGTGATCGATCTGCAGGCGCGCAGTATGACGGATAATCTTGTATTTGCAGGAATCCCAGAACAACAAGATGAGGATACTGAGAAGACAATTAAATACTTTATCCAAACCCAGCTGAAGCTGCCTGAGGACACGGTAAGGGACATCTACTTTCACTGAGTTCATTGTTTGGATGGAGAAGGTGGACTGAGGCCGATTGTGGCAAAATTCATGAGCTTCAAGCAGGAAGAGCAGCTGAAGAACCGAGAACAGAAATTCTCCACAAGGAGTTCCAGGCGCTACGTGAATCGTTAGAATTCAGCCAGAAGCAGGTGGAAACTCTGGCTATAGAAAATGCTGGTCTCAGAGAGTCGGTAAAATCCCTCACCGAGGTCTTGACCAGTCTCTTGGAAGAAAATAAGAAGATGAAGGAAACGGTGATCGATCTATAGGTGCGGAGCATGAGAGAGAACCTGGTATTTGCAGGGATTCCAGAGCAGACGGAGGAGGACCCCGAGACCACGGTGAAAAACTTCATCAAAACGCACCTGAAGCTCCCGGAGGAAACGATGAAAAACATCTCCTTTCACAGAGTCCATTGTCTCGGCGAGAGGAAACCCGGGGCCAGCAGACCAAGACTGATTGTAGCAAAGTTCGTCAGCTTCAAACAGAAGGAGCAGGTGAAGAACAAGGGCCGCGAAATGAATGGAATGAACTTTGGAGTAAATGACCAATATCCGAGAGAGATCCTGGACCGACGGAGAGTCCTGTTTCCCATCAGGAAAAAATCCATCACTGAAGGTGCTTGCGCTATCATCGCGGTGGATAAATTATTTATTAATGGACAGCTGTACCGCAACCCAGACATCACTCCGTGGCTCTACTGACTTGGTATGTGCTTTAATTTTCCTGTATTCTCACTAGATTATGTTATATCCATGAAACTGCCATAAAAGATCATTTAGTTAACAGTAAATCCACTGCCCATCTCCACTACACTGTTCTCAGCACAGATGCGTTTTTTAAATTACTGTTTTCCTTTGGTACTGTCGCTCTTTTCACTCTTTAAACTTCTTCTCACCGACCCTTTAACGGTTATTGGTAATCCCACTTGTCATTATATTATATACACATCAGCACTTTTCATGATTCACCGGAACTCACACAGAACAGCACAAGCGCACATAGATTATTCTACTCTACATAATCTGGAATCCACAGTCATTTCTTTAGACGCAGAAAAAGCATTTGACCGAGTAAACTGGAAATTTTTATTTGCAACGTTAAACAAATTTGGGTTTGGGTCATCTTTCATAGATTGGATAAAAATATTATATAACAACCCAAATGCATGTGTGAAGATCAATGATCAAACTTCTCCAAGCTTCTGTTTACAGAGAGGAACCAGACAGGGCTGCCAGCTTTCTCCATCACTCTTTGCTATTTTTATTGAACCCCTAGCTGCTGCCATAAGACAAAATAAAGAGATTAAAGGAATCCATGCCAAAAATATAGAACATAAGATAAGTCTTTATGCTGATGATGTATTACTTTTCCTGCAGAACTCACCGACATCTCTCCCCCAGACAATCACACTTATTAACACATTCTCATCAATATCTGACTACTCTATTAACTGGTCTAAGACTATTGTTATGGCCATTAACTGTAACCTACAAAACATACCCAATAGTACAATACAGTCTGGAAACATTAGATATCTAGACATATACATTTCCCCCAGGTTATCAGAACTAACAAAGCTAAATTATGTCCAGCTACTTAAAGCAATAGAGGATGATCTCTCACGGTGGAGGAGCTTACCCATATCACTCATGGGGAGGGTTGCCACAGTTAAAATGATGGTTCTATCTAAAGTAAACTACCTGTTTTCAATGATACGCACTAAACCATCCTCCAGCTGGTTTAAGTTACTGGACTCACATATATCTAAATTTCTATGGAAAAACAAGCCATAAGTTATCAGTCTAAAAACTTTACAACAGACTAAAGATAGAGGCGGATTGGAGCTACCCAATTTTAATCATGTTTTCTTAGCTAACAAGCTGCAGTATATCTCCAAATGGCTTAAACCTAGCAGTCTGGATGAATCATGGTTAGATGTAGATTAAGCATTATGTGAGGATCTGGTTATCCATCAAAACACATAAGTGTTTTAAAAGCATCAATATCAGTTCCTCTTTAGTGGCTTGGTGGGAATTTCTAAAAATAACTAAATCCTCACTTTTTCCATGTAAGTTTACACCCCTCTGGAACAACCCTGGCATCCTGCAAAACAAAAAGCTTATCAATTTTATTCAATGGAAAAATAAAAGAATAAAACAGTTAGAACATATAATAGAAAATGGAAACTTCTTCTCATTTAATATTCTCACTTCACAATGTGGAATCAGTAGCAAAACATTTTTAGAATATCACCAGCTTAAATCTATTATATGTAAAAAAATATACCATTAATCAATTAAACTTACAGCTACCTATTAGGGTGGCAGAATTCATGAATCTCAATGCCCCAAAGCTACTTTCAAAAACATAAAGACTATTATCTAAACTAGAAGACTCAATCTGTCTTCCAACTTCAAAATGGGAGGGTGACTTATCCAGTAACTTTAATAAAGATAAATGGTCACAAATATGTTTAAACACCTTTAAAATGACTAAGAATTCAAACATGCAACTGATACAATTCAAAATTCTGCATAGAACTCATTATACAGGACAAAGGATGTTCAGGATGGGTCTGTCACAATCAAACATCTGCCCACACTGCAATGAAAACACACCTGACAACTATCTCCATGCCTTGTGGTCCTGCACACCTGTCCGCAGGTTCTGGCTTCAGGTATGTGTGGACATGTCAACATGGTTTAAATGTAATATTCCTGCAAACCACGCACTGTGTCTACTAGGTGACTTGGGTGACATTAATATGGCAATTAACTCTGCACACATGATACAAACAGCATTATGCATCGCAAATAAAATTATCCTTGTGAACTGAAAAACCAAAAATAATCTGTGTATTCAGCAGTTTAGGAATCTCTCAGTAGAGAGTAGAGCACCTCCGAGGTGGTGAGTTCCGTATGTGCCGGGGGTCTAGGCCTGCCCGGATGTGCTGCCATTGTGTGGGTTGGTGCATGCCCTGGTGTCTGGTTGCCACCCTGGGACCCAGGGTATGGCCCGGGGGCAGGAGGGGTGTAGGGGTTTGAAGGAGGGCTGAGTGGGATTCGGGGGATTATAGGGGGAGGTGCTGGGGTGTGAGACAGGGATGCTTGTATGTTGTGTGTGTGTCTATGCTTTGGATGATGTTTGTGTGGGTGTGGGGGTATGTTTGTGTGCGTGCGTATGCATGTGTTAGGATGAATGGGAGTGTGTCTGGGGAGTGAGAGTGGGAGGGTTGTATGCTGTGTGAGTGTTTATATTGTGTGGGTGGGGCTGAGGAGGCATGCATGTGTTAGGATGAGCAGGAGTGTGCAAGGAAAAAGGTGTGTGCATGTGTTTCTGTGTGTGGTTGGGGCGGGGTTACGTGCACTCGTGGCGGGGGGGCCTGGGCGGCCTGGGGGTGGTGTGCCGTGGGTCTGCTGCTGTCCCCATCCTCTCATTCCCCTTAGGGATGTGGTGGGGTGGGTACCTTCTGGGGTTGGTGACGGCTCACTGGCTGTGGTCCCTGAATGGCCCGGTTGTGGGGGGCGGCCTCTCCTGGCCTGTCTTGCCCTGGGGGACGTCCTGGGGAGCGGGGGTGCCTAATGCCACTAGAGGCTCAACATCCAGAGGGAAGCAACTTCCCTCTGGACGTACATCCCCGGACCCCATCTTACTTCCCGCTCTCTGTCTCTCTCTCTCACACACACAGACGTAGGGAGTTGGGAGGCGTGGAGACATGCGGGGTGGAGCGGAGGGGGCCATTCAGTGGTCTCCTTGATGCACCCCATGGCGACTCGCCTCTCAGTTTTAATTGCACCGAGACACCAAAACACAAGAAACACAACACACAAACAACACCTGGGGGGCATGGCATGCGGTGCATGTCGGGCGGGCCCACTTAGGTGGCCCGGCTCCCAGCTCATTGCGGTCACTGCCCCTCAATTTTAATTGCACACAACACACACTATAAACAGTCAGGAGCAGGGAGGGAGAGGGTATTGGGGACCTCTCACACCCCTGTTCCCCCCGTGTGTGGCCGGGGGCAAGCGGAGGGAGGTGGTTGCCCCGGGGCCGGGTCCCGGGGTGGCTGCGCTGGTGGGCTGCTGGCTCTGTGGGTGTTGGGTCAAGGGGGGGTGCTTGGGGCTTGCTGTCCTCTGGTCCGTCTGGGGTGTCCCCCACGGGGCACGGTGGGTGGGTTATGTGTGACGTGACTGTGTGATGGTGAGTGCTTGTAGGTACGGCACAGGGGAGGGTGTAAGTGTGGGGTTATATGGGGTGCAGATTGGAGTAGGTGGGGGGTGAGGGGAGGGGGTCAATGGCACCCTGGTTCCCGGGGTGTGCGGCTGGAACATCTGGGTGTGTGCTGGCCTACGCCGGGTGGCTGTCTGGTCCTCCTAGGCATGTTGCGGGCCCTCTGCCTTTGGGGGGTGGGGCGGCCGCCTCTGGACTCCTGGGGCCCTGGGCCCTTCGCTTGGGCCGGCCTGGGTGGCCGGTCCCTGGTGGGGCTGGCGGCTGCCAATCTTGACCCACTGGGACCTGCGCCCCAAGACCGTAGGGGGCTCTTGCTGGGGCTCTCCTCTGCCGCCCTTCGGGTGGGGCTGGAGTCGTCTTCGTGGTGGGGTAGCTTGGGTTGGTGCTCCGGGACTGCTGCTGAGGGCCCGGGTCTCTGGCCCTGGTCTGCCTCTGACCTCCGTAGAGGCGTGGTCGCATTTGCACGATCTCACTCACTACTCTTCATCACTGATCACTCCTTATTCCTCATGCTCTGCATGCTGACACAGTCACTGCATTGTCCAGTGGGTTTTTATACTAAGAGATAACTCTTTTTTTTATTTTTCCTGTGAATTATTATCTGGTATCTTTCATGATATGTCTTTTTGATTTGGTTATTATTTAAAAACTCTTAATGACTAGCAGCTCTGTTTTTTTTTTGTGTGTGTTTCTGTTTTTGTTTTTGTAAAAGTTGTAGGAAATGTTCTGGTGTGTTCATGTACAGGTGTAACAGTTTGTTGTCTGGTGATGGTGTGGTTTGAAGGGTCATTTCCTTCTGTCTGTGATCTTTTTGTCTCCTTTCTTCTTTCCCTTTTGCTCTTTTTGCTCTTTTCCAACTTTTTCTGTCCCTTTCGGTCAGGTCCAGCAAGATTACATAGATTCCGTGATTCAAAGTAAATAAATAAATAAATGAATCAGATTTTCAAGAGGAGCCTTACCCATAGGCCTCCCCTTGGCAGAGCAAATTTGTTCAGCACGACATAGCAACCAGATTATCATTTTGCTTGCTATGATGCTGGACAGGACAAGTTTAAAAAAAAAAAGAACCGAGAACTGGAGCTGAGAGGAACGGACTTAAAGAGCAACTGGCAGGTTAAGAGCATGATTAATGGTTTGGATTATGCATATTTTATAGTTAATATCTATTTAGTTTTTGTTGAAGTCCGTGAATAAGAAAATAAAGAAATCGGTTATGGACTATTAAAAACTGCTCAAATGACTGTAAAAATCTGTTTTGCCGGAAGTGACGTCACGTAAGGGACTCTGTTATGTACGTTATTGCTAACACCACAGTTATGGCTAACACAACGGAACGGAATGGGCGTGAGATTATGGAGGAAGAAGAAGATAATTTTATTTTTAGAAGTGAAGGACCGGATCCATACAGTTTTGAACCTGAAGCTACAAACAGAGTCACTGACAACCAGCAAAGGAGATCGTTGACGGGAAACAGGCAGCAGATTCAGTCATGGGCAGCTGAAAACATCTGGAGGATTAATCAAACAGCATGGTAAGTGATACAAATGTTTCGTAAATTTTCTTCCACATTAGCCTTCTGAATTGGGCAAGTAATACCTGGTTATGCTGCAGACCAGTGAAAAAATACAGTGTTTGCAATAGCAAATAGATTTTAAAGCCTTTTACTTACTGCAGCCGATAGGAAGACATCCCTGTCCTGCCCCGCCCTGACAGGTTTGTTTTAAAAATCACGTTTCGCCACAAAAAAAACAACTTCAAGCTGCTACTATGTCACTAGCGATTCGTGACAAAACATTGGTTAAATAAAATAGTTCTGTGGCAGATAATGCCTATAAAAGCTGTGCAATGGCTACCCCGTTCACACAGTTGTAGACAGAAAAGCGCTGTTCTAATCAAATCATCTGATGATACATAGGCTAGTGCCCAAAGTAGCCTCGCTAAGGCTCCATCATCTAATCCACGTCGGGTAGCCTAATTAACAGCGCAAAACAGTCATTTTAGACTATAAACAACTTTCTGAATTGTGTTGATTGATCAAGGAATACCAGAGTTATAATCTTTTTTCTGAAGTTGGTCAGACTGGATGTGCGTGTAGTGCGCAAAAAAAGCCCACGCTGTTCTAAACTCATAAATACCTCATAGAATGTACGTGCTGTAATGTCTTAGTTTTACCAGCACTCTCTAAACTTAGAAGCAGACTATTTCAATGGGGTATTTAAATACGCTTAAAAAAAAAAAAAAAAAAAAACTGGAAGAAAATTTGTTGCGCCAGGATGCTGGTTCCATGACGAAGGATGGATCTGCGCACTGGCTGAGCAGATCCATCGCTTGTTTTTTTTTGTTTTGTTTTTTCGCTAAACTTACCTTTTTTTCTAATCCAACACTTGGTCTCAGCTTTTTCAGGATGTGTATAATTTTGCACTTTTTTCCCAATGATAAATAAAGCCTGATTCTGAGGTTTAAAGATATTGTTAAAACAGAAAAACTATTTTTAAAACTGGATTGTAAACCCTTCTGAATAATGGTCATTCCACATATGATGCCATGTGCACTGCAGTCTTAACACTTTATCCCCCAAACAACAGAGCCCACAACTCTCACCCACAATTGGTAATCCCTCTTCCCCCTATATTCAGCAAGGCCAGTGACAACAGAAAAAAGGGCATCTCAGCTTTATGTATTACATGAAATGTTTCAGCATGTTATAAGCAGCTATGACTACGGATGAAATATAAACATTTAATTTTTAAAGCCTGTATGTAAAAGTAAAAAAAATAAAAATCTTTACATGGTTGAACATATATTTACAACACTGTATCTACATTTAACAACAGAAATTCTTTAACAGCATGTTATCTAATTACAGGTGTTTATGTGGACACTGTCAGCCCATGAGCAGTGCGGAGGAGAGCATATGCTGCAGGGAGATTCCTGCAATTTGGAGCCTCGTCGAAGACCTCCATCCACAACCCGAAGGCATTACTTGTGTGGGACAGCATCCTGGGTTCTCTGCATGCTGTTTGAACCCCTGGGTGCTTCAGGTGGCCTACAGCGCTTTCAAGCAGGAACATGGTCCACTTGATCTGACCCAAAATGAACAGTTCAGGTATACTGCCTACAGGCAGATGGTACGCTGGGCACATGGAGTGCTTGGACGACATGTGAGGAAACCTCTTCCAGCATGTGTTGTCTCAGCAATCCGGTTAGCTTTCCCTGATGAACATGGTGTCTACCAAGGTTTCAGATGGCCTGACCTGTAACACATACAAGACATGTCTTCCTATTCTGTAAATTGTAATAATAAATAAAATATTTTGCTTCCATCTCAATGTCATCTTTCTGTTATGATCATCTTCCTGGATTTATTTAATAAGTTCTAATTATTAGAAGCAAAACATCTTATTTAAACTTGTTGCTAGAAGTAAATAAAGCTCAATTAATTTACACAGTCATACAGGAATTACAAAGAGAGAATAGAGATAGAAAATACACTCTGAAATACACAGGCACATATTAGATGGTCCAGAATCTTATGGATTATATAATTCTGCGGGAAAATAGATGGCCATTATTTGAAGAAAATGTGCGCGATGCCTTCAATTATTTACCATATGGCTCCTTCTTTACTGGACGCACAGTGAGTCCACCTTTGCAAACGGGATTAAATATGTTGAAACTGTCCTCAATAATAAGTAGTAAAAAGGGGACAATTCCGTTTTATAAGAAAAGGTTATAAACAGGTTAAAAAACAGAGAGAAAAACTTACTCTGCTCGTCTCCCGTTTCCGATGGGCGGCCCGCGGCTTCCCCGGTGAAGGCAGACGTGATGGGGCACCTGCTGCTGCTAGCATGCTAGCCGTAGCATGAACAGTGGGAACTGCATCAGACCTTAAACGCACTGACCTCATGGTCTTGTACCCCATCTTAAACGCAGTTAGGTCACTAGGCATATAGTCCGTTTCCACAAAGTGTGCGCTGCAAATGACGGAGTTTTTGGGATGAACGGACTTGAAAGTGAAGTCTTGGCGCCTAGCCTGGACAAACCTGACCCAGGAGCGAAAGGTGGGGCTCTTCTTGTTAGGGAAACTGTGGACACGATGTCCAGAGAGACTTGAATTTGTGCAGGATGCACAAACACAAGTATTCACCATGGTGATGTTCCAGAAATCTTTAGTTTTACTATTAGAAGTCTGGAGTAAAAAACACAGCCGATGCCTACGATAAACTGAGCTGATAGCCGCTGGCGTATGGGCTCGTTTACCTTACATGACGTCACGTATCACGTGACAGGAAAAGTTATGTTTTTTAAAGCACTGGATCGCAGACGAGCTGAATTAAGTGCAATTACAAAAAATGAAATTTTAAGAAGCTTTTATTTATGCCACAGTGTCTCTCGGACTTTTTCAAAACGTCATATTGTGGAAAATTCAACCTGAAAGATGCTCTTTAAGCTTCAAGATCAGTTTCCCAAAAGATCCTGGAGAGACGCAAGGTCCTGTTTCCAATCTGGAAAACATTCAGAGAAGAAAGGTCCTGTGCTGTCATCAACATGGATAAATTATTCATTATTGGACAACTTTATCGCAACAAAAATGCCACCCCGTTTCTACTGACCTCAGGTAATCATCACTCATTTAGTTACTATAGTTAATATATTAATCTATCATAAACACACTAAATTTATTAATCCATAACTGTACACCTTCTGCTAATCTCTATAATTCTTTTTGTTGATGGGTTTTTGGATTTTTTATGGGATGGTTTTGGTGTTTATTATTTTTCTTCTCCTCATCTCTTTCAATTAACTGCTATTTTACTTTAATATGCCATATTAACAGTAGTGTTTAAGGCACGCACAGATGGTCACATTCCATACACAAAATAAATCTACAACACAGAGTATATTAAAAAACACCAAAACTCACCCACAATTCACACACACTCAAAGCATGTGGATAAACTGAACATAAGGAGACCTATGAGAACATTACTGACAAAGGTGGATTCACTCATATAATCATAGACTCGCAACAAACATACACACAAGGATGCACTTATGCAGGCACACGTACACATACACACTCTTTCCTAAGCATCCAACACTTTACTAGTCTGAGCATGAGCACTTGCAGAAAAATCTTACAATTAATATTTGGAAAATTCAGCAACTCTCCCTATTGGCCTCACAGAGAAGTGATACATAAAACATCTGCTTTGCCACGTGGAATGTACATGGAGCTGGTTCCGGGAGAAGAAGTTGAATGTTTTTAATAGATTGAAGGATTTACAGGCAAACATTGTCTTGCTACAGGAGATTCACATTAAATGAACAGATAATGTGCTATTTACAGCAGTTTCCTCATGTGTATTCAGCCTGTTTTAATTCCAGGCAAAAGGGGTAACCATTCTAATAAACAGAAAAGTTCATTTTACCACTAATAGCACAATTATAGGAAGATTTATAATAATTACATTATCCAAACAAAGTATGACGTTATGCATTGCTAAAATATATGAACCAAATGTTGATGACCACTCTTTTTTCCAATTCTTTTTCACCTCAATCTCCAATCACTTAGATAACACACTCATTCTTGGAGGAGACTTCAACGTGGCATTAAATTCATCAGGAACGGACAGGCTGGAAACAACAGGAAACAATCAGGTCTGGCAGTCAACATAGGTTGTTAAACAATATCTGGAGGATTGTGGTCTTTGTGATACTTTTGCTCACAGCACCCCACTTCTAGAGAGTACACCTTTTTTTCATCAGCGCACCACTCATATTCTAGTATAGATTATTTCTTAGATAACAGCTCTTTAATGAGCGATTTTGGCAACTAGAGTCCGTCACTATCAGTGACCATGCACCAGCCTCATTTACTTTAATTGATTAATCCACCATCTAGAAAGTGGAGATTTAATCATTACTTTAAGATCCTGTGTGAATGTGTGTGTGAATGGGTAAATGTGATGTATATTGTAAAGCACTTTGGGTAAATAAATACAGACCATTTACCATCAGTTACCTCAAAAGAGAATGGTCTTTGTGTAGAAAATAATAGACCTACTAGGGACATCAGCATGTGTTCTTAGGGATGCAGGAAAGGCAGTAATGAAAGGGAAATAATCAAATTTTTTATCACATAAGAAAAAGGAGAGTTTAAGAACTGGGGCGGCGTGGCTCAGCAAGGTAGAGTGGTCGTCTTGTAACCCAAGGGTTGCCGGTTCGATCCTTGGCCAAGTCGAGTTCATGTCGAGGTTTCCTTGGGCAAGACACCAAACCCCTAATTGCTCCTGATGGGTCGTGGTTAAGCGCATTGCATGGCAGCTTCCGCCATCAGTGTGTGAATGTGTGTGTGAATGGGTGAATGTAATGTATGATGCAAAGCGCTTTGGGTATCATCCCAGGTACAGTAAAGCGCTATATAAATACGGACCATTTACCATTTATCTGAACTAGTGCTTAGAATTAAGTCTCTAGAAAATGCCTACAGGACTTCTCCAGAAGAACACGTAATAAACAGTAAAAGGAAAGCTAAATCTGAAATGAATAAAATAAAAGACAAAAAAAAAAAAAAAACTCAGTATCTACTGCAAAAACTTTGCATGGAGAACTTTGAACATAGCAACAAATTGGGAAGATTCCTGGCTAATCAATTAAAAGCAGACAAGGAGAAAATAACCTAACTCTCCTAAGGATTCAGCAGAAAGTATCACCCATAATCCTGACACTTGATCGTCATTAAAACACAGACTCATTTACAAGAGACCTAACTGAACATGCATGCCTTTGGTTGCCACCTTCCATCTAATGCCATTGCTGATATTGCTGGTTGAACACAGAGAAACTTGCATACAGAATGGAATATGAACTAATACAGAACAATGCTATAACTACTATTATTAGTTTTAATACAATTATTTAACATGCTGAGGGCTCAACCCTCCAAGGTAATTTGGAAAGAAGAAGGAGAGAGAGGGAGAGCAATTTTTTCATGTCCTCCCCAGGAATATTCTCTGAAATTTTCAGGTTTACTTTCCCCCTGCAAAAAATGAAATGGGATTTTTGCCCCTGTAATAGATAATGCAACCAACACTGAATTGCTCAGCACATAGTTTAGTTATTCAGTGTAATACCAGTGTTCATTACCTCCAACTTTTGCATCAGTATCAAACATAAATTGCTAACAGCAAAAAAAAAAAAAAAAAAAAAGTTTTTGGTAAAGTGATAATAAATCATATCCCTGGTTAGCCCATAAATAAAATTTCCAAGTTCTCTATAACCTTGTCATAAGGTGAAGCAAGAAGCAGTCCAAGATTAGTGTACTTGCTTCAATCCACCAGAAATATACATGTTTTTCCAGCGACTGAAAATCAAATAAAAAATTTTACATTTCAGGTTTAAAATTTAAACAAGAAGAAGAAGAAAAAGAAGTTGGCAGGTGGGTGCTGGAGCAGTGCTTGATGCATGCGCTTTGAAGAAAGAAGTGGGAGAAAATTGTAGCTTTCATCAATAGCAGAGAAAAGCTCCACTGGGAGAAAGTTCTTTCTTTAGCTTTTTCCCAGTGGATAAAATGACTTTATTTCTTCATTATGTATCACTAAGTGACTAATTTTCAAATGAAGCAAATCAAATTCGAGACAAAATTATCCACACCTCCAAAATGCAATTCTAACTAATTACAGGTAAACTATTCACAACAGCTTCTGATTGATGTATGATTGTTTCTGTGCTCAGTTGTGAGTGAAGTGACGACTTCAGTAAAAAGTCAACTGTCACATCACTTTACACAAACATATACATAATGATGTTAAATACATGTTTAAAATGAACAAATAAAATAAGCAGCCTAGAGATGGCTGGATCTGCAGAAAATGGAAAATGAGACCTTTTAATACTTTTAAATTAAATGCAATTCTAATTTACTGAGCATAATGAAGTACCAACAATCAGTTTGGTCTATTCCCGACTGCACACAGCTAATTAAAGTTCTAAAACAATGGCATGAGGAAAAGAAACACACAAGAAAATAGATTGTTGGGGGACATATGGCTTCAGTCTTATTAAAATACATCTGTTGAAATCATGTCTAGAATTTCAACCTTATTTCAATAAATGACATGCAACTCAATTTATTCTAATAATATTGATTTAATAATCTTTTTTCGAAGAAAGCTATATATATTTCAGCAAGACATTATCTAACAACATTCTCCAAGCATCACAACAGCATTGCTCTGGAATAGCAGAACCTGGCTGCTGGACTGGCCTGCATGTAGTCAAGACCTGCCAACCATCAAAGACATTTGGCTCATAATGAACTTCAAAATTCAAGAAAAGAAGCCACAAACAAAGGCCAGCTAAAATTTGTTACACACTTACAGCTGTGGCAGGTGGCTCCTCTGTAGCCAGTGTTGGTGCAGTTACAGTGGAAAGTGCTCCATGACTGAGTGCATCTACCTCCATGTTCACAGTAACTGGGGGAACACCTGGAAAATAGAAAAGAGAAAGAGAAAGGAAAATAAACTGTGACATAAGAAAAATAACAATTGGCCTTAAACATACCGGACTGTGATGATGTGAAGGTGTATAGAAAGGATCCAAACAAAAACAGTTTACTGAAGCTTGTTTATTAATTATTTTTTTTATCTACATTGTACTGTCAAAGGGAACATGGCTGCATGCTCAGAGGAGCAGCTGATTTGAAACTTTCCTTCATTAATTTAATTGTGAAGAAAACCACATATACTGTTGATAAAATTAGCATATATATATATGTATACATATACATATATAGTATTTTAAAAACAAGGTTTTTGTGGTTAAAGAATGGCTCATAACGCCCTCTACAGGTTAAAACCAGGTTTTGTTTTTCGTGACATAGAGCCGTATCTACGTCACCAGAAATTTTTAAAAACCCCACAGCCCCTCCCTCCAGCTGCAGATGGGTCCTCCCCTAGCAGGCATAGAAAACCACGCCCACCAACGCAATGGATGTGAACTTATATGGTGTAGATTTGCTAGTTTCACGCTAGCACTATTCTTTCACAGAAGTTTTGATTACATATTCCTGCAATGGGACAGATTTGTGCTTTTGGGGGATGTAAAAGTAACACCAGACTTTACCTGCTGATCCTCATCTGGCAACAGACAGCAGCTCAAATTGTAGCAGCACCAACCTTCTGCAGCTGCCACAAACTGCCACCAGTCACCACAGCTTTCCAGAGCTGCTGGCAGGCCAGCGCAACAGCGGCTCAGACTGATACGGTTCAGGACCACCTTGTTCTTGTGTAGCTGAGGAGATTCTGGAGGGGAAAAGTCTTTCACCTCAAAGAACACTCTTTGGCGTAGATGCTTTGTAAATCTTGATTTGCTTCTTGCCAGTGAGCTGAGCTGCTGTCTGTCAATCATTTCTGTCTGTGTGTCCCGGAAATTTGCATGCAGGGATCTATACATTTATATATTTATGTTCTCAGTGTAGTCTTAAGAAACGAGTCCTGCAGGATCAGAGTTTTGTATTTTAAGACACAAAGTGAAAACTGAGGATCTCACTGCATTATTTTGCTCATTGACTAGACCAAACTAACTTGTCATCTCTGTTTAGGAGCTTAGCTCTTCCAAACAAATTAGGCTCAACACTGCTTTCTACTTCCAATCACACAAGCACATCTGTGATGATGTTGGACAGAAACCTATTTTTCTTCAATTCTCTTTTTTTTTTTTTTTTTTTGCTTTCCCGGGAGATGACCCTATTTCTCTCCTTTCATTTGCAGACATGATCCAAAGATGTTACTCTTTTAAACTCCCAAAACAAATTCTATACAAACAACTTCTGATCATTTTCTTAGATGTTTAAACAGAATGTGTCACTTTAAATGAGATAGCAAAGTGCAACTCAGTGTGGTTTACAGAGCAATAAAAAGGACATAATCAGAGAATAGAACCAATATTGGAAATAAAAGAATGACAAAGCTGATAAAAACAAATAAAAGTAAATAACAAAAATATGAGTAAAACAACAAGAAAATACAATAGAACAGTCACAATTAAGTTTGAAAGATTTCCTGCAGTTTTGTTCTTCTTGGTTATTATTAATATTTTTTTTTATTCTCTGTACTGAATTTTCTTTGCTATGGCTATTAACATTTATTTTTTTTTGTATTTAATTGTGCCTTTTTTCTTTATATGTAAATAACATTACAACCATCACATACTAATTAAAAAGTCTATTTTATATTTTTTTTTACTGCTTCCAAAACTTCAACAAAATATGACCAAAAAAAAACCCATTTCAGCTCATGTAGTGCATCTTGTGCGATGGTCTTATTAGTGGTAATTAGGTCTGGGACAACTGCAAAATAATAATTTTGTGTAATTCAGCAACAGCCAGCAAATTTGTATGTGCAGTGCGTTGGCTTGACTTACAGCACGGAAAAGTAATGTGCTAACAGTATTACTGCCAGTGTGTTTTTCTAGTGCATTAAATTACTCATTCATACATAATTCTAATGAAAAAAACAAATAAATATTAAAAATAGTTATTTATAAAGAGTAATTTATAACCTTAATCCATAAACAGGCTGAATTTATTTCTTCAGACTGATTTTATTTACTTGGAGAGTATCAGGTTTCACATTGATAAAAGCCTGACCTGGAAAACACATTGCACACAATTGAAGCACTTGGAGTAAAAAGAAAAAATCTGGCTTATTATTTATCACTAAAAGTATCAAACATTTCTGCATTGTTAAATAATTTCAGCACAGTTTGGAAACATGTCATTGCAGTTAAATGCTGCCTCCCACAGAGGATTATGAGGTCAATTTCTCTGACATTTCCAGCCTATAAAGGAGGAAAACCTAGATTCTTTGGAAAGAAAAATAATTTCTGAATCCTCATAAATTTTTTGTTTTCATTTACCGCTCCACTTTAAAGTGCAAATGGTGTGAATACAAATACTCCTGTGTCTCGTGGGGCATCAGAGTTGTAAATAAGCAAGTCGTAGCAAAATTTACTAAATAAAAGCTTTTGAGCTCTGAGATCATTTGAGAAGACTTATTAGTAGTGATGTGAGAATCAACACTGAAATATTGATTCCCCCTATACCAAATATGTATATTCTAAAACCGATCCACATAAAAAAAAAATCTCATTCCTATATTATTAGTTATAAATAACGGTTACACAGTCCAAAGTCACTAACCTATAAGGATAGATAGTAACTACTTCTGCTATAGTCATATGTTAAACAGGGCATCATGTATTATCAAGGCAGCATGTCGCCTACCCTATGCTCAGTGAACACTCCGTCCGAAGTGCTGTGTGGAGATATTTCAGCTCCACAAGCAGCGGTGATGTGTGTTGAAAGACCACAAACTTCCTTGCACATCTGAGAATCAATCATAACTCAGAAGCAGAGGTGATGAGGTTGTGATGAGGTGATTCGAGGAGGAGGACAGGAAGGGGACAGGTGCTGCTTTAGGATGAGACAGATGTCACTCTCCAAGTTCTTTGGTGCGACAGGTACAGATACTATCATGTTACTATAAGGTACAAAGAAAGAAAATGTGGCGCTCTTGGTGATGTGTAGCACTGATGCTGAATTTTGGGGAAGTGATTTACAACTATTTGCTAGAATAGGGTTTATGTCCTTATGTTGAAAGGACAGGAGTTCTTTGCAATGGTAAAAACCAAGACATTTCATTTTGTTTAAATATGCAGTAATTAATCTGGTCATGATATAAGTAATGAAATAAATAAAGGTTTCAATAAATATCTTCACAAGATCCCCTCTAGAGTCTCTGAGATCACCATGCATTAATTCAACAGGCAATACAAACTGCGCTATGCATACTAGAACAAGAAGGTTTTTTAAATTATTTTGAACCTCTTAGCCTGTCAAGATGCTCATTAATCCTTAACTCTTTGTTTTTAACAAAAACATTGTGTCTGCAACAGTCCTGTTGTGTATTGCTGTGACATTATATTATATATATATATGTATTATATATATATATGCAGTGCACAAACTTTCACAAGACACCTCTAAATTGCATTTGTACCTTATATTATGAATAGATATATATAATTTTAATAGGTTTTCAAAGACAAAAATAGCAACACACACACACACACAGACACACACAATGTTGCAAGGTCCTGGGTCACACTGAACAGGTGTGTCAGACCAACAGACATGCAGTTAGACTCAGAGTGGGCCCTTTGTGACCTGTGTTTCTTTTGTTTGAGAATGTGTGTGTGTGCTTTGACAAGCCATATTACTGAAATGTCAAATGCCTGACAGAGAAAGAGGTCAGAATTACAGCCTGCTGACAGCTTCATCTATCAAGTTTCCCCAATATCTGTCTTACAAATTTACACTCTCTGAGGACAGACACCAGGTAGGTAGGTGGGAGAGTATGTTTAAAAATCCTTTTCCTTTTATATTTCACACAGACAAAGTTCTTTTCTGAAACATCCTTCCCCAACATGTTTCCAATGTCAGCTCTGGAGATCAGCTGTTTAAACAAAAGTGCAAGTAACTTTGGTTTCATAAGTCCTCTAAGAACCAACCAACTGTAACTGCACAACAGTGTCCTGTTCTCTGTTCTCTCCAAGAGAACTTTTAATTACATAGGCTACTTTCCTTTTTTTAAGGTTAATAATAACTTAAAGGAAGAGGTAAACTGCCTGCCAATTAATCCACTTAGCTGTGCATGCAGCAAGCCTGTCAGCTTAATGAATTAAAAAGAAACTGGACTAATAAATTTCTGGTTTCAGCGGCTTGTTATTTTGCCATGGGGATGGATTTTCTTTGTTTGATCATTATTTTATTTCACATTATAAAAAAGCAACTGGGCCACTCATGATATTTTTCAGATTTGGAGACTTACACAAGTGTGTGTGTGGAAGGATGAGGGTGGGATTATATTATTCTCATGCAAAATCTTTCCTCCAGCAAAAACATCAGTGAGCAGTTTGTCAGAAAGATGACACAGTTTGGTTCAACAATAGCTCTCAGTAGATAAAAATAGTAACATTTTATTTGAGTTCATCTGTCAATCCAAGCTATTTAGGTATTATTAAGAAGTTGGAATTTGTATGCAGTGCACAAACTTACACAAGACACCTCTAAATTGCATTTGTACCTTATATTATAAATATAATTTTAATAGGTTTTCAAAGACAAAACAAAGTTCCCCAAATGCATAAGCTTGTGACTGGATCCAGAAAACAAGGAGCCTGTGTGTAGTAACAAGATCAGCAGCTGGTCAGTCAGGTAATGTCCAGATATTTGCCTGCTTTATTTGGGATGACATAAATGACCCTGAGTTTCTTTTGGTGTCATCCTAGTCTTAACCTTATCACCACATTTATTTACTTTATTTATTTATCTGAATTTTGAATCAAAATAGCACACACAGTAGCAAGACTTGTTGAAACATTCACTGTTGGTCCAGTCTGCTGGGAATTGTTAATCAGTTTGTAAATACAGAAAATCATTTAGATGGTACTTTTGGAAACATACCTGTCAATGATGCCACACATATCAATCTGCAGGTTACTGTAATTTCCCAGCAGTCTTTGCTGCACTTTGATAAAATCGACAGGTTGATTGTCCAGAGTCAAGAGACGCATACATCCTTGAAACACATTGAAAGGGTTTTTGCACTCCTGACTGTCTCTCTGAGCAGGACAACCTGAAACCAGAAAAACATGGCAACATTCATCTGCTAGGCAAGGCACGTTTAGTGTATAGCACATTTCATGTACAAGACAACTCAAAGTGCTTTACATAAAACATTAAAAGCATTACAACAAGGTGCAAAAGAAACATTAAAATGAACTAAAAAGAATAAGAGAGATAAAAAAGAAACAAAACAAACCAAAATAGAGAGAAACAGTCAACCGAATACATACTTTGAGGTACATATTATTCAAACAGATGTCAATAGGAAATGTATCATCATTATCATCATCATCAATACCATCATCATTCCTGTCAATGTATATATGAGTGAATATATATTAAAAAAGAAAAAGAAAAACCCTAACTAAAAGCAGTGGTGAAGAAAAAGTTTTAAGACCCAATTTAAAAGAACTAAGGCATGGAGCAGACTTCAGGTTTTCTGATTTTGTTCCAGATATTAGGAGCATAAAACTGATTCCTTTTATTTAGTTTTAACCTCTCAGGATGGAAAGCAAACTTGACCCAGATAATCTTAGAAGTCTTTGTGGCTCATAAGGCATCAGCAGCAACACTTTTAAATCAGTTCTTTAGCTCACATGAAGCCAGTGTAGAGATCTGAGAACTGAAGTGGTATGTTCCCTTTTTAGGACTATTTTGAGGACATGAGCAGCAGCACTCTGGATTAGCAGCTTTCTAGGCGATTCTTTTAGAGACATGTAAAAACTCCATTAAAGTAGTCAAGCCTAACAGAAACAAGGGCATGAACAAGATTTTCCAAATCATGTTGTGCCATCAGTCCCCTTATTCTAGATATATTCTTCAGGGGTAAAAGGCTGATTTGGTTACTTCTTTATTATGGCTGTTAAAATTGAGGTCAGAGTCCAAAATAACACTGAGATTTCAAGTTGTATTCATTTATATGCTGAAGACTTGGGATGATCAATAATTAAAATGGAATTATATTCTAAACATTTTGCAACTTTAGCTCATTTTTAGCAAAACAGGAAATAACCATGAAAACTAGATTTTCTATAAAAAATTCATAAAATAGGGCACTTGGTAGTTGAGCTGGTTAAGCGGGTACCTAATGTATTATACAGAAGCTGAAAGTCTTTGTCACAACAGGCCCAGGTTAGAGTCCTATGGAAACATAGGGGAGAAAATTATAATTCCAATTAAAATAATTTAGACTTTAATAAACAGACTGGACATTAATGTAAACAAAATTGTCAACTGTGATGGAGCTAAGGATTCCTTAGAACAGCTCATCTGTAAAGAATAATCTACCTTTAAAAGCATCACTGTGTTTAGCAGCTTTCATGTCTGATTTGTACAAAAGTTAGATTAATTCAATCTTGACTGTTCCTGCCTCTATTTCAGGAATAATTTACACATGTGAATTAATACTTCTGATACACAGCTTGCAAAATTCCAAATTCAGTACAAAAAAAATCCAAAAAAACCAAAAAGATCAAAGTCCATGGTTAAGGATTTTTTGAGCCTCATTGACTCTTAATTTAGTTCAGTCCATTTCTGCACTCACTCGAGAGCATGGCCAAACACTTGACATGGCGTTATCATACGCCCTTAATTTGGAGGTTTCTAACACTGTTTATTCTGACCATGTGTTTGTGGTGTTTGACTTTTCTTTGGTTTTAACCTATCCACTGCCATTCAGTCATCTACTTGTTGTAAATGATACACCATCCCTGAGGCCCTGCACTACACAAATGAACTTAGTTCTTGGTTTTATGACACATGCCAGACTGTCCTCGACACCGTGGCTCCGCTCAAGATCAGACAGCCCAAACCCAGGTCTGAGCCCTGGCTAAATGATGAGACTCTTGCTGTGAGGTGTGAGTGCTGCAGGGCTAAGCAGAAATGGAAAAAAGATAATTTACAGCAAAAAGGAAATTTTTGCTAATATCATCCCTTCTAACTGTCACAGACCTTGTGTATTGTTTAAGTCAGTTAAGACATTTCTTATTGCCCTTTGGGCTCCTTGTTTTGAAATGTGTGAAAAGTTTTTGTGCTTTTTTATTGATAAGGTAGCCTCAGCAAGGGCACAGATTATGCCGCCCACATCTGACCCCTCAGCTACTCCTATGTGCTCTGTTGTTTTCCACCAGTTTGAGCATGTCACTCTTGCTCAGCTACAAGAAGTGGTGCCTCAGGTAAAGCCCTCAGGTTCACCTCATGATCCTGCTCCCCCACGCCTTTTGAAGGAGCTTTTTTTCTACTGTGGACTTATCAATTTTAACTATTACTAATGGTAGTCTCACCTCAGGAGTGGCTCCCAAAAATTTTAAACATGTGGTAGTGCAGCTGCTTTTCAAAAAACCTGGGCTAGATGTAAAATGTTCTTCCAAACTTTAGGCCGATTTCCAAGTTACCTTTTTTTTCTAAAGCCTACAAAGAATAGTTATAATTGTATAATTACAGACAGGAGGATACCACTGACTTTTTTTGATTAAATAACTTTTCCAGACCACTTTTGTTCTCACAAAGGAAATGCTTTCAGATAGGGACAGTATTGTTTGTTTTGCGATTCCTTTATATTTGTTATGTACAAAATAAAAACTGCATGACTGAAGACTGAGTTAATAAAGGCTCGTTTTAAATGTAGTTTTTCATGCAGTCATTGAAACACACTCATGAATATTTATATATGTATATATATATATATATATATATATATATATATATATATATGTATATACATATATATATATTATTATTACATCTTTGTCAAGATGTAATAATGTTGTTGTAGGACTAGAGTGAATACTTTTTACTTTAGGCTGCATCTTGTTCCCTGTTCAAATAATAAGAGATATAAATGCTGCAAGTCAATTCTCAAAATGAGTGGCAAAATTGAAGGAAGAGATAAAAGGAAGACAAGCAATAAGAAAGATGATAGAAGAGGAAGAGGGAACAGAGAGGAAAGACAACAATTTTATTATTTAATTTTTCTCTGGGTGGTACTAAAGGGAGAGCTAGAGAAAATAATTATTACCAGGGTGTCTACATAAATTTTAACAAGCTCTAAATGCTTGTGTCAGCAGTTTTCCCCAAAATACTTAAACATGTATACAGTTTAAAAAGACTTTTACAAATTCAGGAGCTATGTGCCATTATACCTATTTCACCTTCTAGAAAAAAGAAGAACAAAGAAACAACATTTAGCATGAAAATATGCTTTATATCTTCCTACCACCAAAGAACAGTTGACTGTCTGAGGTTAGAGGAAGTGGGATGTTGGTGTGAGCAGTGGCTCCTTCATCTTTATCCACTGTGATACTCAGATGGTCTTGTTTTGATGTCAGCTCCACCGAATGCCACTGACCATCATTCAGAACTGAACCTGAAAGCATGAACACACACAAATACATATGTTTAAATGTTGTGACCTCTATATTCATGACAAAAAGTGGATTAGGATGTATAGAGGCTAGAGGGCAAATGACATGAAGTATTTTAGAAATAAAATGTCAACTAGAAGCAGATTGTATAGACCTCTGCCTAGCCATAGTCATTTATTTATTTATTTATTTAGACAATGATTTTTCTTTTTAGTTAGAAGCTCTAATGGCAAATTTAGCCTTATCTACCCATAATAAAGAATAATTTTTTAAAAATTGTGGATCCAGGCAGTAATCCAGTTCTAATCTATCAGTTGATCAATTCTAATTGCTTGTTTCTTATTTTATTTCTGAGATTTCCTGAAAATTTCATCAAAATCCGTCCATACGTTTTTGCATTATGTTGCTAACAGGCAGACAGATAGACAGACAGACAAACCAAGGTTGCCGAATACATGACCTCTGCCTTCGTGTAGGTAATAAACCATCAGAATGTTTTGGGGATCTGTGGTTTGTGTTGAAGTATCTTATTGTCAACATTTCATAATCAGACTTAATTAAAATTACATAGATTTGGATAATTTGATACAGCTTAACCAGACTGCAATTTGCTAAGAGCACTGAATTCTCAAAATTGGCCAGAGACCTCACAAAGATGCATATCTGTTTAAGATGTCACTTTTTGTTATAAACCATCATTTTTTATACATCAAGCTGATGTCCAGAGCTCTTCTTTTTACCTGAAAGTATTTTTGTCACATCACCTGGGTCCACAAAATAAACAACAGTGTAAATAGGTCCAATATGTCCTTCTACGGCTACGGGATGAGTGAACTTTTGGGACTTTGACACTGGTCTCACAAAGAAGTATTTCAGTGTTAAAACCATTTCACGCAGACATGGGGAAAGATTGTTGAAACAGTATTTATGTTTGTAGAGCAGAAGTGTCCAGCTCCAGTTCTCAAGGGCTGAAATGCAGGTCTTAGATGTTTCCCTGCTCCAACATACCTGATTCAAATTCAACAGCTTGTTGTCAAGTTCTGGCCAAGAATGCTAATCCATCAATCTGATTCAAGTGTGCTGCAGCAGGAAACATTCAAAATTGGCAGGACAGCGGCCCTGGAGGACCGACTTTTGGACACCCCTGCCCTAGAGTGTGTGTCTCTTGTACAACCATTGAGTTTACATTCCCTTTAGATAGGTCTGGGATATCAGTGAAAAATTTGGGTTACTTTGGCAATTTAACCACATGTTTGGGGCAAATAAACTTATCCCGTTGGTAACAAGCACTTTCCTCCTTCCTACTGATAACAAACCTCTCTACAGTGAAATTTCCAAATTTCCCAAGAGCTATTTTTTTTAAATAGTGCGGTCTTTATTTAAACCTGTGATTAACATTGGGATTTAGAAGATTGACCTACTTTTAATTCTTTTTAAGTCTTTTTTTTACTTAGTTGCTGACAAATTTAAATAAGCAGTTTTCCTGGCACACATGACTTGGAAAAATCTTTACTCTGTAGAGGCCATTCAAAATGTGTCAAAGTAGCCTACATCAAAAATGTACTTCAGTGTAGTAATTACAGGAAATGTAATTTTTTATTACTTTTACCTCTTGGGGTCCTAATCAGGTGTTTGTGTGTTATTAATTAGAAGGGAGAACAAGCTGAAATAAGAATGGATTACTTGTGAAACCATCTGCAGCTTCAATGCCCAACAGATGTTTTCATGCCAAGTTTTTATAAAACTCCTGATTTTGTATTTTACAGAAACACATTAGGGGCTTTAAAATATGCTTTTGGTAACATTTACATGACTACAGGGTCTTTGAGAGCAGCTGTATTGGTAAGCTGGTCACAGCTATGGATTTGTTGTCTTAGATACTTTTCTTTGAAATGCTTATTGTGGTCATTATTATGTGGGGAAACATAGAAATCAGGAAAGAGAAATAGCTCCTCAGACACATGTACACACCTGTACATATGATGGCCGTGCCTCAGAGAGTTGTACATCAGTCAGCAGGTTTGTTCTCAATCCTTAGTCCGCACACTCAGTGTTTTGACCAGTATCCCTGGGCAAAACACTGAGTGTCTTCCAATAGCACATTTCATGGCAGCTCTGCCACAAATAGCAATGTAAATACAAAATAACAGAACTAGAAAGAGAAAAAAGTCCAGTTCCTCTCTACTCTTCTTCACTCAAGCACAGTTTGAACTTAATTTGTAAGTTGGTTCATTGGTTTTTCAAAATGAACAGATATGGGATGCCAGAGGTGTCAGGGAAGGAAGTTCCTGAAGGCATTTGACAAGCATATTTAAAAAAAAAACTATAAATGCACCTCATTTGTTCAATTTGAATTGAACAAACATGGAGAAGCCAAGTTAGGTGGAGATCAACTGGTCTAGATGTGTCCATGGACAACCATGACTGGACATACCTGTGCTAAGCTCCAGGAGCGTCCTGTCAACTTGACTGATCTGAAGACGAAGCCTGGCTTCACTCAGATACAGGAAGACAGAGCCATTCTGCAGCGGGAGGTCAAATGTCAGGAGAACCCCTGCTTTGTTCCACGTCCTGAACTGTAATGTTATAGAAACTACCCCTGATGTCCACGATGGTGGTCCAGGCAGCTGGAGGAAGCTGTGGGTGTCAGTAAACGTCACAGCGACGGAAACCGGCTCGGCACAAGAAAAGGTCACATTGCCCTGAGAAAGAAAGGAGGGAAGGGAGAGGGAGAATGACTATGAAAGAGATGACAAAAACATGAATATTCATCAATTGCAGAGTATGACTTGGTTTGACATGATGTCACAGAGGTCTCATCAACACCCCTTGAAAAAAGGACACCTGTATTAGCATATTGATATTAGCTACCATTAAAAACCTGAAGCATCAGGGTCACAAAGCCCCCACTTATTTAGATCCCTGTATTGTTTGGCTAAATATAAACAAATTGGGAAAAAAAATCTACCCAATTTTCTTCTTTTTTAATTATAAAAATGGTACAGATGCAATGTTATTTTAATGTAAGGAACATGTTGTATAAGCATTTCTATTGTCTAAAATGTAGACCATTAACAAAAATTCTTGCCACATACAATATATTTCTCCATGTTTTCTTTAATCTTTTTTCGAAGCTTCCTTTGCTTCGGGCTTTGTAGCTCCACAATGCAGATGTGATAGCACTTGATGATATTAAAGGCGATAGGATGACAATGGGTGCATAAATTATAAATAAAAATTATTTAGATGCAGATGATGGAAATAATCATGATGACAAAAATATTCATGATTGTAAGCATTAGCATAATGAACGCATTGCTAAAGATAATGGAGAAGTCTGATGATGGAGAAGTCTTTAAGCAACCTTGAAATTGTCCATCACACTGCAGTTGTATAGAAAGTTTGTATAGAGGTTTGTCATGATGCAAAGTTAAATCATATAAGCTTAAGACGTACAAAAGACACATTAAACATTTGTTAAATGATTTCAATGTTCCTGGATTTGCTGGTATCCTGTTAAAATTGGATTTTGGATGCTTTTTTTCATGAAAAGTCATTTTGCTGGGCTGGACTTAGAAATGATAACATATTACTTTCAACATAAGACATATTTGAACTGCAGTCAGTCACAATAATAAAATTTATGGAAGTGCTTACTGTGATGTATGTGTCCAAAAAGCCAAAAAGATGCCTTTAAAACATGATATGATGAAAAAACTCAAGCTCAAATAACGAAAAGAAAAAAAAAAAGAAAAAAAAGAAATCTTCTGCTGCATCCTTGCTATTGCCACTCTGGCCATTCACAGGGGAGAGCAAAATCCAACAAAAGAATTGTAAGTGGGAGGAAAGTAGAAAGTGCAAGGGCTGTAAAATATTGTGCAGTATGAATCGAAAACAATGGGACTGTTGTATGAAGGTCTGTATGCTTTTCATAATGTCATCCTTTCTCCCACGAGTGTCTGTAAGTTGTAAAGAAGTTGTAAGGTATGGAAAGTGGACTTCATTAACAAACACGGTAGTGATAAATCAAAGCCTGAGCTGCATCTCCGTAAGGAATAGAGCAGAGAGAATATGACAATTGAACAATTTGCATCTGTGAAATTTCAGTGCTTGGTGTGCTGGGTGAACTATTTAACTACAACAGTTTTGTTTTTTTTTTTGTTTTTTTTCTTCTTTTTCATTTGATGTCCAGTCTGGAGATATTAATTTTTGTGCTGGCACTGTGGATCTCTCTCTTTAACACCGTGGATAATAAAGGTGTTGATGACTGCTAACAGAAAAGTGGCAAATACTTAAGTGACTGAAGTCATGAGTAGGTAGTGTTTCACTTTAAAGAACCAAAAAGCAGAAATGTACAGCATTATAACCTGATATGGCTTAGAGCCCATTATTTTAGCTACTCAACTCTGCACATTGCCAAATGTTTGTCACATGTTTGTCCTTCTGGTGAACTGGCAGAATATCATAATGATGCCCCAAAAATGCTGAAACAGAATAACTTACCATGGCAGTGACTTGAGGGCTGTTCCTTTTGGCCAGGTCAATCAGATTGAGGTCAGTGTATAGTAGGTTTTCAATGCAGCCATGAAAGTTCCTGTTGGGCAGGATGGGTTTCTGCAGTCCATGGCTCTGTACAGCTGCCAGACTCAGCTGTATTAAATATCAGCATATATAATCTAGTGAAACTAATGAAACAACAAAACGACCTGCAGCTTGTTTGTTGTATCTGAGCTGACAAAGCTTGCCTCAGACACTGAAAACTCCCCACTTCATCATTTGGCTGGGGGAGAACTAATGTATTTTATTGTGATATGTTTACTGGAGCACTGTACTGGTCTACATGTATAGGAAGGGTATCAAGTCCAACAATCCACTACTATGCTGTGAACTATATACAAAATATTTAAGGCATTCTGTTACTTCTAACTTTCTCTATGGCAGATTATTATACATGCAAGTATGGCTAAAATCACACAGATGCTGTCTTGAAGTTATTTGAGTGCCCATTTTTTAAATGATGCTGCTTGATATCATCAGAATTTAATTACAGTAGAGAGACAGTCTTGAAACTAATTATGCTAACCATGCACTGACATGCACTGGCATTGGGCTGTTTTTCAGTCACAATTTTGCCGTCATCTTGTCTGAAACACTTGGAAAGAAAATGTAACATAAGTCAACATTAGCTGTGCATCAACATTTGCTGGATATTACATTCAAAGGGCTCTTGTTTATTGATCAGTGTTAAATAGACCAACAGGAAGTATATGAAGGGGACAAACAATGTTTTTTTTTTTTTTCTACACGTGAAAAAAATAAAGCAATGCTTTGGTTTTTAAAAATCTATATCTCAACAAACAAAAGTTTCAATAAATATAACATAAGCTGCTCCAATGTTAAATTGTCCCAGTGTAGAGGGGTATAGGGGTATTTTACACTGTCTGAGTGTACGTTAAACAGGTGTTTGAGTTGTGGAAAAGCAGTCATTTTAGTTCATCCACATATTCAATATGAATAGAAATCAAAGCAACTTAAAGGCATGAACAGATACTTTATGTAGAATCAACATGCGATTTTTATTAACAATGTACAATCAAAGCCAGAAGAGGAAGTTTAAAACGTACGTGCTTTTCTTCTTACCGTGTGAATGTGCCAGTGGTTGAGCTCTGATGGTAATTGAACCTGCTGTGTGTTTTTATCCACAGTGAGGTTGAGGTGGGGGCTAAGCCGCTCCAGCTTTACATGGTGCCAATGTTGGTCATCAAGTAGACTACCCAGAGAAATAAGAAGCTGACCTCCAGAGGATGAGCTCACACCTGCAACATAGACAGTGGGGACCTTTGACAGGGAAGTGATGTCTCCATTATTTGAAGAAATCTTTAACTGTGTACTTCCTGCTGAGGATCCTTGATTTATTTTTCAAAGTATCTCAAAGACATTTCAAGGGGAGCTTCCTTTGTTCAGCTCCATCAAACATTTTTAACAAGGACAAACCTAAATAAATCCGTCTATGCAGTCTTTTTTCTACTGGGGGAAAAAACCTAAAGGAAGTTGTGTTTGATGTATTAAAGGAATTGCTGAAATGTTCCAGTTTTGGTGAAATATTTTTGTTTCAGACAGAGTACACATCCTCAGGTCACCATGAATCATTAGAAATAGATACATGTGTGCCGAAAGGCAGGAAGACAGAATACGATAAAGGGTGAAGCTGAGAAAAAGTACCAGGATATAATTAACAGCAAACCCAACACTATCAGGTTTAAACTGCTGCATCTTCTGGCATGTTACAAATCAAAATATGCTCTGCTGACAGAGGATAAACCAGAGATACAGCAAGTCATTGATTATAAAGGGTATTTCTCATATGACAAACATACTGACTCAGAAAGAATAACTATGGCACTCAAGGAGCTGGAGCCAGAACCCATTAGCTTTAAATGTGGAACAAAGAGGGAAATAGCATGGTTTTGTCAAAGTGAGACCCTTGAATTCTGTTTGTATGCAAATCTAAGCTAATCATACTATTCCATGATAACTTTCCTAATCCTTGTGCTATTGATTATAACCTGCAGGACATACATTTATAAAATTTAGTCACATTGCACTTTCAAGCTTCATCAATCAGTAATCCATCACTAGATTGGCTTAAAAAATCTGCATTAAGGCATCAACAAAGTCAAAATAGGAAAGTGAGGTGCCTAAGCATAGCATTTGTATGGTTCACACTCAAGTTTTTACCATATAAGGTTCTCTGTCCTACAGACTGGATTGACACAAGAACATGCATTCTATGCAAATAAGCATCCTATAGGCAAACTCTATGATTGGAGGACACAGGACTGAGGAATTTTCTTTGTTTAAACCCTATATAAGACAGAACAACACATCAGGTCTTTAGGTCTTCGTTCTGGTTTTGGGACCTCCAGATTTTGCTGCAGAAATCTGTTTTGATGTCTGAACTTTTGTAATAAACTTCTTTTTATTATTCAAGTCAGCGTCCAGAGACGTTTTTGCCTGAAAGCCAATTTTTCCACATCTCCTGATCAAGATACATCAAATCCTTTATAAAAGTACCCTCTATGACAAAGCTGCTGTTTTGGATTTCTCTTTTCATTTCACAGGTACAAACCCACAGTGCATCACACAGAGATAAAGCACAAGTCAATATACATTTATCCACTTGTAGAACCACTGAATACAATTTTACGGGCAGAGAAAAGTATGGCAAATTATGACATAGTCATCGCTTTCAATGGGCAACAGTCTAAGCAGAGCTGATTCTTCCTGGCCACCTACCTTCACAACCTAGTACAGATGGTGCATCGCTGCAGATGCTTCACTAACAAGCTAATACCCAGCCCATGACAGATAATCCTCCCTTTTCCAGCTGAGAAAAACAGCTTAAGACTTGGAGGCACTAATTCTTTTCCAAGAAACTTCACACTCTGTTCACTCAGTGCATACTGCAGGTGACAGTTCAGTGAAGCCAACTGGGGTTATATCAATTATAAAAAGAAATTTTGTGATCCTACACCTACATGATGACAGGAAAATATGTCAGTTTTTGATTTTTGACTAAAACGTAATAAAAAGAAACACTTAAGCCAAAATACCATATAAACATTTACTTAGTTCTACTTTTTGTTTCTTTTTAAAAAAAATCTGTAAAACTTAGCAAGATGGGGAAAATAAATTTTTATAAATAAAATAATCTCTGGGACTGAGAAAACAATATTGATAATGTATAAAAAATTAAATTTGGTTTAAAGAAAGCAAAAAAGTAATAGCGATATTACCTTTTAGAAAAATGCCTGTATTTGGTTTGGCAGAAACTGATCCAGTAACTATATTACATCTGTAATTCATTCAACAATTATTTAGTTACAAATTATCCTTTAGTTTCTGTTTAGTGTAATATCCTTCCTAATCCAGTGAAAGATGAGTGACAGGGAAGGCTTACATAAAATTAAGAAAATTAAAAAAGGTCAAACATAACTCATAGCCATACTATTTAAGAATGAATTTGGAATACGGCATGAGAATTCTTCCAACACTGCAACCATGATTGTCACTTAAGATTTAACATGTCTTCATAGTTAATACATATTTGATATTCCAATTGCCCACAGAGATAATCGTAGGATAAACAATGATTAAAAACTCCTCTATTCATGATATATCCTCTACTTTTCTCTCACTGTGGCAGTCCCACATTCCTTCTTTTATTACCTGCCTTCTTGGGAAAAAGTTGTGACAGCATGTAAGTATGTAAAACTTTATTTACAGAACACCTTTTGAGATATAGAATCACAAAGTGCTGTACAGACATGTTAAAAAACAACAACACAAGACAAATTAAGTAAAAGCAGTAGCAAATAAATGTGTGGGCAGAGTGTTCTAGAGTCCTGGGGCAACTGTTGAAAAAGCTCTGTCACCCTTGGTTTTTAGCCTTATACACCGCACAGCCAAGCCCTGGTTGCAAGATCTAAGGGAATTACTGGGAACATACTGTAAGAGTTCCCTGATATTAGCTGGCACCTGACCTTTCAGGGCCCTATAAGTAAGTACTAGAATCTTAAAATGAACTCTTGAAGAAACAGGCAGCAGATGCAACTGGACCAGTAAAGGAGTAACATGAGTAAACTTTGATGCTCTAATCAGAAGCCTAGTAGCAGCATTTTGTACCGTCTCTAAATGGTGTGAAGGAAGCCTTGCTTAAGCACATGAATAAGAAGTTAGAGTCATCAAACCTTTGATAAAATGAAAGCATGCACTATGGCTTCTAATTCTGTAAGTGAAACAATACCCCTCACCTTGGCAATATTACTTAGCTGAGAGACATGAACAAACCAAAGTTTGAAAACGACCATCAAAGGTGAAACCGGAGTCCAATCTTAGTCCGAGATTTCTGAAAGATGACTTAATAAAAGAGGCTAACGAGGAAAACTAAGGAGGAAAACCATTTCAACGCAGAGCCAGATACACTGGTCCACTGCTGTAGCCTATAGAGTAGGATCAGATGATCGACTGTGTCAAAGGCAGCCACTGAGCCATGCCGTGTGTAGAGTGGTCGTCCTTTAGCCGAAGGATTGCTGGTTCGATCCCGGCCCAGAGAGCTCATGTTGAGGTGTCCCTGAGCAAGATACCAAGCCCCTAATTGCTCCTGATGGGTCGTGGTTGAACGCCTTGCATGGCATCTTCCCCCATCAGTGTGTGAATGTGTGTGTGAATGTGTGAATGTGACGTACATGTAAAGCGTTTTGGATAAGAGCGCTATATAAGTGCAGACCATTTACCATTTAGAAAGGTCCAGCATAAGTAGGACAGAACAGTTTTGCAGTAAAATATCATTTCAGACTCTAAGAAGAGCTATCTCTCTGCGATTGTCCTCTAGGAAAGCCTAATTGAAATTCACCAAGACTACTGTATTTATCCAAAACAGTTAGCTGATTTGCAACAATCTTCTCCGAGATCTTGGAAAGGAATGGTAGTTTAGAAACTGGTCAATAACTGCTCAGCGGAGAAGGGTCTAGAACAGGTTTTTTTTTTAAAAAAGGGGGTGAATAAAAGCCTTTTTGAAATAAGCTCGGACTTGGCCAGAGACCAAGAACAAATTTACAATAGTCTGTATACAGGGGCCCATAACACAAAGAACTTCTTTAAACAAGGTTGTAGGTAAATAGACAGCAAGAAGAAATTTTCATGGAGCCCACTAGCTTAGTCAGATCTGACAGAGAGACCGGCACAAAGCTATCTAGAACAATAGACCAAGTAGAAGCAGAAACAGACCCCGCAACGGTCAAGTGGGAAATGTTGCTTCTAATACTGGGTTATACTTTACTAATCAAAAAGGCAGGAAAGTTTTCACAATCCAAGTCAGATGAAATAGGGACAACAGATTTTGCTGGAGTAACAATGTTGCTAATAATATTTAATCAGACCTTATGATTTCCTCAGCTTCTCGCAGCCATGTGCCCCTAACATCTTTAAAAGAATTATTAAAAGAAACTAAGAGATCCCTTAGATGAACCTGCTACTGACTTTTCTTCCATTAACGTTCTGCATTACAGCAAGAACGCTTTCGAGAGCGCTCTTGTGGTAAGGTTCTTAGACTTATTAAGTCTAAGATCTTTCCAATCTGCAGTTACCTTTATCCTCCAATTTGACACAACACAGCCATAGCACACTGCTATAACCCTTTGATTTATCCAAACTAAATGGCCTAATATTAAGAGTTCTTAAGTTCCAGACTGCCCCATGAGAAAATATAATTTAATAACATTCTGTCTGCTACTCCACCATGGGCCTGTCATGTCAATTTAAAAAAGATAACAATGACAGGTGTTATCAGCAGATATGTAGCTATAATGATCTCACTATTCATGCATCATTTAGATCCAGTACTTGAAATAAATTTGAAATGAAGCTTGACTATAAAAGAAATGTGCTTTCCCCAAATCACAGACTAGATTAAGTTGGAAATAAAGGGAAAGGGAAAGGGAAAGGGGGGGGGGGGGGGGGGGGGGGGGGGGGGGGGGGGGGGGGGGGTGGTTGGGGGGACGACTATAACACATAGAGAAAAAATAAAAAAGGTTTTCATGTTAATATAGCTAATGTGCCATTTATAAAATAAATATTTACTGTGTTACCAAAGCACACACATAGACAGTTTAAAGTGTGTAAAGTAGAAAATTAAGCCATATATCTGATAAAATGTTGTTCCAGCCATTGCATATACAACAGTAAATGTGTACCTTAAAATGTGCTTTGAATAATTACCTATTAATATTTCAGACTTTTTTAACAAAGGCTGAACAGCATGTTAACAATGCCGATAAGAAGTTAATATTTAGCTGATGTAAAGTTTACTGTTTACTGGTCCTGCCTCCTTGTCTCCTTCTGTCTGTTGCTCACAAATGGTAAATGGTCCGTATTTATATAGCGCTTTACTGTACCTGGGATGATACCCAAAGCGCTTTACATTATACATCACATTCACCCATTCACACACACATTCACACACTGATGGCGGAAGCTGCCATGCAAGGTGCTCGACCACGACCCATCAGGAGCAATTAGGGGTTCGGTGTCTTGCCCAAGGACACCTCGACATGAACCCAACTTGGCCAAGGATCGAACCGGCAACCCTCAGGTTACGAGACGACCGCTCTACCTTGCTGAGCCATGCCGCCCCCATAAACAGAAGGAGACAAGAAGGCAGGACCCAAATGACTACTGAGGGTTAAATGTAGAGAAAACATATGTGCTGCTGAAAGAGGAAATCCAGAGAAGAAAACTAAAAGAAGACCAAACTAAGAAAAGAACTAAACTTACTGATTACCTTAAACAAGCAAGACAACTGGTGTCAAACATGAAAAGCAACAACTGGAACTTCCATGACAAAATAACACCAAAATGAGCTGGTAAAGAGTAATGGGAAAACAAGTAGCTTAAATATTCAGGCACTAAATTACAAACAAGGAACAGGTGTGACAATTTAGGGAACAGGAATTAAACAGAATACACAGGGGGACAATCAGAAATCAAAACAAGGACTAATAACTGTCAGTGTCCCGAGGCTGAGAAACCACACTTGTTTTTCTGTCATGGCATCACTTTACAGCAACATTTTGATTTATGGCACCGTGTCACATACTACTACTACCAGATATCAAGACACAACTGGTTGGTAGTTGCATGAAGAGTACTGTTCTCAGGGAAAGTAGGTTGGGAACCACTGTAGTAGTGCTTTTTTAACCATGAAATATCATTCCAATCATTTGTAAAATGAACATTTATTTTAGGTATTATTGCCACATTTCCAAGGAAATGGAAGAAATGAAAAAAAAAAAGGACAAACAATTTTCCATAACTTGTTCCTCGGTGGGAAAAAAACAAAAAGTGTTAGAATAATTAATAAGCCAAGTAAAAAAATCAGAGAATACTATTTGTCAGTACGCAAGTGACCTGGGCCAGAGGTTTAAGACAATATCCATATGGTGTATATTTACAACATGAGACACTTAAAGTGTAACTACACCCCCTACTTTTTGCGTAATTCCACCCATTGCTAAATTTGAAAAATGCTGGAAACTGCAAGGGTTGGAGTGGAAGGTGTGGGGTAATCAGGGCGGGTGGGCGGTTTGGGATACACAGGCAGATCAAAAATCATCAAATTAAATCAAATCAAACTTTATTCATAAAGCCCTTTTCATGCCAAAGGCAATACAAAGTGCTTTACAAGATTAAGAAATTTAAGCACAATTCAATTCATGCACGTTAAAAACAAAACAAGCCTTTACACATCAAAACCGAATTAATTAAAAACACTCATTATGCTCTTTCACGCGGTCGCACACACACATACACACACACACACACACACAGCAACACCCCCACCCATCACTCTCCGACTTTTTAACTTCTGTCTCCAAGCTGAAGGCAGGTATAAAATATTAAAAGTAATAAATAAATACCTGGCTTGATGCTGATGTGATGAAACAATATTATGGGGATCCATCCACACCAGGAGCCAGTCCACCCATGTCTTACATAGGCCGCCGCCGTGGCAGCCACCCTGATCAGGGCAGACCCACACCACAGCCATAAGGCTGCAGTGCAGGGCCCCAGCCAACCAGCAGATAAGATTGACAGACAGCAGCATAGCAGCCACTAGATGGAAAGCGAGATTCACAAAACACTGTCGCCACAAAGCGATCTTTGAATTTTCCCCTCAGATACACAACAATAAGGTGGTCCTGAACCTTATCAGTCTGAGCCATAAGCGCTGTTACACTGGCCTGTCAGCAGCTTCAGCAGGCTCTGGAAAGCTGTGGTGACTAGTGGCAGGTTGTGGCAAGTTGCCACTGCTATGCTGCTGTCTGTAGCCTAAAGAGGATCAGCAGTTAAGGAATAAAGTCCAGTGTTACTTTTGGACCCTTCAAAAGAACAAATCGGTCCCATTGCAGGAATATTTAGATTTATCAGAAACTCTGTGAAAGGCCAGTATTCTGAAACTAGCATATCTGCACCATATAAGTTCACAGCTCTTCATATGCATTGGTGGGCATGGTTTTCTATGCCTGCAAGGCAAAGACCCACCTATCTGCATCTGGAGGGAGGGGCTGTGAGGTTTTTAAAATTTTCTTGTGAGAGAAGCACCAGAGCGGCTCTACAGCATGAAAAACAAAACCTGGTTTTACCCTGTAGAGAGTGTTGTGAGCCATTTTTTAACCCACAAAATCTTTTTTTTTTAAATAAATAAAAAAAATACAAGTTTTATCAACAGTATAGTTGATTTTAATCACAATTAAGTAAGACTGTGTTGTTTACAGCTCAAAAAACACATTTTTGGGTGCACTACCCCTATAAGGCAACAGATCAAGCTAAGGAGTGTGCACTACGAGCACCATTGACTATCAACAGTTTCAGGCTCCTGTGAAACTCTTATGTGTAGCTTTTACAAGGAAAAGTCCATACGGTTCCTATAAATCACTGAAGACAAAGTGGAAAAGAGTCACCAAATGCAAAAGTAATCACCACAGTTCCTTTGCTTTCTTCCTCTGCCAACTGGTACACAGTCCCAGTGCCTTGGGGAAGCTCTAAAACTTATCACACTTTCAGATAAGCAAAAAACCTGATTTTTTTTCTTTTCCTTTTTTCTTTATTTTTTTCTTTATTTTCTGTCAAATCTGAATATTCATATTTTTTCTCTTTAAAGAACAGCCAACAGCCACACAGCATGTCTTTAATATTGAGAATGCACAAAAAAGACATTTACTTAACATGTAGCTTGCCCTGTAAGCTTTTCTGATGACATCCTAATTTACTCAGCAATACGCTACACCATTTGTCCAGAAGCCAGTGGAGCAGGACACAGTAGCCCTCAGTGCATTCACTGCTGTGTATTACAGCTTCATAGTGACAGTTCACAATTGAACTAAATTATGAAGCAGCAAGCTAGATTATAGCAAACTGACACTTTGATAAATGTAAAGCACAGGGGAAATGAGGTGGTTTTGGAAACCACACATAAATCTTAATGAGCCAGTCATTTTATTCAAACAGCTTGGACAACCACAGGCAGAGAGCTGCAGCTTTTTAACTGTTTATTTGTTGCTTGTTTTGTCTGTTTGCTTATGTGTGTTGATCTGTTTGTGTATTTAAACTTTATCATTTATTTATGCAAATGTGCGTTACCAACTTTTTTTTTTGGTTGAAAAAGGACAAGTTTCTTCATGTTTGATCATGTCTAAATGTTACACATCCCAGATACTCATTGTTTACCATTAAAAGCCAACTTTAGCTCCTTTCTGCCAGAGCCAACTTGTTTTCCTCATGATGTGACACGCATCTCTGTTAAAGAGAGGAGCGGGACTGACAAGATCAGGTTGCCAAATGGGAGATAAGTGAGAGCCTCAGAGAATATCTCACACTCTCCAATACAGATAATACATCTAAGCTGGTGGGTATTATCTTTGCTCTTTTAGTTTGATCTTCTCTTCTCTTCTCTTCTCTTCTCTTCTCTTCTCTTCTCTTCTCTTCTCTTCTCTTACAGCTGACTGTGGAGGGGCATGCTGTGGCTCACAGAGGATGCTCCAAGCTATTGCTCTAAATTACACTGTGCACATAGCAAACTACTGGGAGAATCAGAAGGAGAGATAGAATTTTGTGCAGTCAGAAAGAGAAAAACATGCAATTAAATAGGACAAATAATCACCTTTGAAAACAGAACCACAAATAAATAAATAAAAATTAGCACAACTGAGGTGACATATTACCTCAATTCTGCTACACCATAGTGAGGGGTGGGGTTTCAATCTCATCTCTGTTCTGTTGTAACAGAAACTTGCTTATTTTCTTTTAGCATGTTACTGACTATTGGTTTAGTTGAAAAAAGCAGCAAACTTCAGGAGGCTGATGTTAGACTAATGACTTTTGCAGATGACACTTCTGTGCAGATGATATTCACAAAACAAAACCATCAGGGAAATAATACCCTTCCATCACTGGAGGGAATTGGAAAATTTACTGATTTAGTTGTATGACTGTGGAAGGGTGGTGACAGCCAGGAGTTAAGGCAAGTTAAAAGAAAAGGGAAAAAAGTAGAAAGGGGAAAAGAGAGGGGGGGAAAAAAACTTTGATTTGACATTTGTTGCACACTAAGATATTGAAATTTATTTTTTATTTATTTATTTATTTATTTACCAAATTGTGAATAAAAAGGATAACATAAGCTGTGAAAAATAACATTAAAACTCTTTTTTAAAATATGCTGAATGCTATTTTATCACATCATTATCTACGTTTAGTTTTTACCTGCTCTGTCTTTGAATTGTTTAATTTTCCATGCAAAGTGCAGACAGGCTTGACTCACACTTGATAAGTTTCAGAAGCATCTCAGAACTAGCTTGCCTTTTTTTTTTGTCATTACTAAAAATCTGTTTGGCAAAATAATCCTGACCAGTGATAAGTTGTGACAGAATAGATGCTTATTTGTCATCATCATAAAGCCTTACAAGAGACATTAGCTTTAAGGATACACCTACACGTATCCATGCTTATGCTTATTGACCAAATAGATTTTCTTGCCCAAACCTGTGTCATACAATGGAAGTATTCACTCTTTTATTACAATACAATAAAATAGTGAATACAAATGGATGAGAAAAGGAAAAAAAAGTTTAATAAACCAGGATTAAAGGTAATGATTCAATAATCAGCCTGAATCATTGATACAAGGCAGAATGAATACATGCTTCCACATCTTTTATGGCAATTTCTGACCCTACTGTCTGAATGTTGCACTAAAATTAAGGCTCATCAGTCTAGGCAACATTTTTCCAATCTTCTGTTTACTAGTTTTGGTGATCCCATGGGAATTATATCTTTTTAGCTGACAGGAGTGTGATTCCCAGTGTTGTCTTCTGCTCCTGTTGCTTCATGGTTTGATGAATTATGCGTTCAGTGCGTTGGTTGTACCAAGTGGTCATTTGAGTTCCTATTGCTTTTCTATCACCTCTAACCATTTTGACCATTCTCCAATCACCTCAGATATCAACAAGAGATTTTTTTCCAGACAAATGCTTTTCTCTGGATATTTTTGTGTTTTCGGACCATTCTCTGTAAACCCTGAAGTAGTTTGTGTGTGAATACTCTAGTAGATCAGCTGTTTCTGTAATGCTCAGACCAGCTGGTCTGGCTCCAACAAACATGCCATGTTCAAAGTCCCTTAAATCTCCATTCTTCCCCATTCTGATGCTCAGTTTGATATATGTGTTGTGAACAAGTGTACCTAATAAAGTGGCCAGTGAATGTAGCACAATGGAAATTACTCATTTGAAATGTGCATTTTGCAGCCTTTGCAACCTTTTCAGCTATGCACTACTCCATGGATGGTGACACAGCAAATAATGGGAATGTTTCATGCAGTAGTTACAACTGCACATAAAACACCCCAGAAGTCTTAAATACAGAAGTATTAAATACAAAATGGCAAAGCAAAAATTGCTAAAAACATCCTTATAGTTGACAGGTGAGAGGCAGGGTACACCCGTGGACAGGTCACTGGCATCACAGAATATACATCCATATTTCCTCCAATATCCTTCTCAGCACTCCAGTCATTGCAGGAAGAAACAATGTGTCATGATATACATAGCCTACTATGTACTACAGAGTTCATCCTTAACAAATGTTGGGACTATCCATGAAATATTGAAATGAAACAAATCTGGGAAAGGACATCAAGCTGTTAGAGAAATGTTGCGTGAGATAAACCCCTACCAGATTGAGAGACAGTGGGGGAAAAGACTGGGGTAAACACTTTAACACTAGAAAACATTTTTTTATATACAGAATAATAAAAATTATGTTTAAAAAAAAATTAAAAACAATAGTAAACATGTTACCCCAGCAAGTAACTATGTCCTCAAACAAGACAGTAACCAGTAACAATGCATTTTGGTGAAATCTACCAATTCCCCAAATCCCTTCAAACTCTGATTAGTTTTTTCTAAGACATTCCTTGAGACATGATTAAACACGAACACTGTCATGAGTTCACGGACAAAATGAAAAAGCATAGTTCCCTTGGGTTTTCTAAAAACTGGATCAATGGTATCTTACAAAATCACATCTGACAAACAGCATCACGGCAGATGGATGGAGACTGACTTCAAGCTCACTCCATTTCATTATAGAACAAGATGTGCTATATAATAAAATTATATCTATAGAGACGAGATTGGGGAATCTTTGGAACCTGAGTGAGTGTAATTATATGCTGTACAGTTTTGGTGTTGTAGCTGAGAATTTCCTCATAACTATGAACAATGAATCAACAATGAATGGAGAGACAGAGCAGTCAAATACACTCATTGCCATGCAAACTAAAAAAAAAGAAGTCTTCCTTTAAAGCTAGATTCATAATCCATTTATTTTTTATTAGCCATTTTATCCTGTTCAGAGCTGGAACCTTTCCCAGCCGATATAGAACAAGATGTGTAGTACACTTTGGCCAATTTACCAGTCCATATCAATGCTAAAAGAGATAAACAGCCATGCATTCTCATTTTCATGGTTTCTTTCCCCAGTGACTTTGGGGTTGAGGACAGAATCAAATCTTTGATTTTCATGATGCGGATGTGAATGATTCTGAATTGATTCTATAATGTCAAAAATTGATTCTCTATTTGTTCATTAATTTGGTAACGCCAGTGGAAGATTAAGAACTTGGAATGGTAGAAGTAAAGTGCTTAGATAGCCTAAAGCATGCACACCATGGCTGGGTGAGAAATTCAAATAACAGTCTATTAGAAATGTGGCAGCTTCCATAAAGTTGAACTAAAACATTGAGGACAAACGAAAAACATAAAAAAAAATCACATTTTAAGCTGAAGAAGTGTGGGAAACACCCAGTTGTAGTTGCTGCTAACCATAGGGTCATTGACCAGGTGTTGTCAAAGCTTCAGCTCAAAATGAAAAAGGCAAAGAAAAATAAAAGTTCTATCACAACATTTACTGCCATGGATTTTTGTCCATATTCAGCGCTGATACCAGGGCTTTTCAGCTATGTTGCACACTTTGGAGCCAAGATACAAGGATGCATGTTAAGTTGTACTCAGCCATTGCATCATTTAATAAAACTGACTGGAAAAGCAATTACGTACATTTATGTGCCACAGAGTCTTGTTTCACTCTAACTGCTAATTTAATTTGATGGTAACTGCAGATAATTGTCAGATAGTTTTTTTATGTGCTCCAAACAAGAACAGTGAATGAATGACTATATGTTGCTTGTTAAACATGACAAGAGTATGTTGGTTAGAATTCTGTTGGTTCTTTTTTTTTTTTTTTTTTGTTAGTTGTTCAGATAATTCTAACACCTGTATTAAATTAGTACAAGTATGCTGCTACTGTCATACTTTTGTTTTTCTGTTGGAGGAAGGTTAATTATGGATTGTTGCAAATACGTTGGAGGTACTAAGTAGCACATAGTGGGGGAAAAAAGCATACAATTGAAAAACAAATGCATCATGAATCAAATATAATTGTATTGTAATAAAATCACAGTCCTCTGAATCCTAAATGAATAGAAATTTAGCTTAAGGTAAGTTTGGCTCACACATTGTTCATCCCTGTGTTTATTGTCAACCTTGAAAACATTTAAGGCTAAATGCTATCACTTGTTCAATGTCTTTAGCTAGATTTATATCTTCCTAATTTTCATTTTAAGCCATATTTAGCCCAGTTTTTAGTTAGATGTATGTGGGTCACTTAGAAGTCTTTTCGACCAAAATATACTTAGGGAGTTTGCATATTTATGAACTTTGGGAGGAAGCTGGAGAAAAACCATATAAACCAGGAACCTTCTTGCTTTGAGGAAGTATTGCTAACCACTATATGACACCCAATACTGTTTTCAAATAAATCAGCTCTAATCAAGTTTGATCTGATAAATTTCTGTAGTCCATTCTAATTACTGGTGGCCACTGTTGAGTTCTTCCTTTTTGGCCAACATTACCCAATACATATGCTGGCAAACCAAAATAGTAATTTCTTTATTCATTTTTATGCATAAAAATGCATGATCAACAGGGTAAAGACTTCAGAACTAAATATGACTATAAAGATGTGAAAAAATGGAAAGTGGAAAGTGTTAATTATGAGTTAGAGATCATTAAATTGTTGTCATTGTATTGTACGATGAAATGGTATCATCATATATTATATATTATATATCATCATATGCTAAACATAAGCCCAAAATTGTCAGATCAGGCATAAAATTAATTAATTAATTCATTCATTTTTACCCATACAAACAGTTGCAATAACTTATACTTGCAATAGTGAACTGGGAATCTGTACCACCTCTATTGTGTGCAATGCTTGTTTATATTGTTTTATTTAACTTATCTTATTGTTATTATTGTTATATTTATTGCATTCTATTTGCCTCTATTTTGCTTTGTACTTGTATATATTGTGTCTTGTGCTTGTCCTGCTTTACTGTTGGTGTTGTATTGCTACTGGTACCCAAATTTCCCTGAGGGCTCTCTGAAGGGATTAATAAAGTATTTCTATTCTATTCTAAAATATTTCAGAGGTCAGGTTGTACCTTGTTGGTGGTAGAGCAGCAGCTTTCCCTTCTCCAGCACGAGATTGAGGCTGTGATCTCTCTGTCCTTCTGCATGCAGCAGCGTCCCTGAATTTTTTAGGGTTTTAAACTTAACAGAGATGATCTCCTTCGCTGTCCAGCTCGGTCTGATGCTCAGTCTGTAGACTAGGCTGCTGCTGCCATCAAAGCTTGCGATGTCAGATGCTACATGACAGTAAAAAGTAAGGAAAAAAGCTTTAATTTGTTCAATTCACTTTTTACTTTGAATAACAAACTTCTGTGTCAGAATTTTAGGCTAAATTCATGGTTTCAGTAGAAAATGCAAATATAACCTGGAATGACTCAATCATTGTATCGATTGCATTTTATTTGAAACAGCTGTGGTCAAAATTATTGGTATGACTGAACTACAATAAGAAAACTCATTATCCTCAAAATGAAAGGAAAATGAAACAGTTTTGTATATATATTTTCCATAAAATGTCTGTGGTTACTGAAAATTAAGAAACTGATATGCATTTAGACACGAAGGTCCTTGAGACAATAGCAGATTTTAGTTGTCTATAAAGATAAAAAACCTTCTCCTAATACACAGCTGTTTGATACTCAGAAATTGCTATTCAAAACATCTATGTACCAAAGCAGCAACACATGAGAGAACCTCCACCATGTTTTTACAGCAGATACAATATATAATAGATAATCTTTTTTAAATAAACCCATGAACTGCATTCTGCAAGTGTACTACATGAATTTCCTTTGTGCATGAAATGAAGAAATACGCAAATAAAATGTTAAAACCCAAAAACAAAATTCTCCCAGAGTCTGTCATTTATTTATTTATAACAGAAATCCAGATACAAGCTAAATATATTTATAAACAGATGTTGATTTTGTAGAGCAGAGGCCAATTTCATAGCAGAAATTGAACATAGAAAACAAACTTACTATATCTGCAGCCATATATTTCCAGTCTGAGTCCAATCCTCCCAGTAGGATTCCAGTCCAGAGGGATTAAGCGAAGATAGCGAGCGATCACTGGCTGCTCCAGTTTGTACTTGACCACAGTGTCAGCATTACTGTTGCCTGGATAAGCCTGAAACAACACATGTTATATCTTCATTTGCTCCATTTTTAAATTCCGTAATGAAGATTTGATGTCAATTAATTGCATCTAATTTGAAATATTTTGGTATATGTTCCTGAAGAAACTTCAGTAAAGACCATGGGTTTGATAAATGCACTTTGGTTGTGAGAAACAAGATGTTTCAAGTTTTAAAGTATTTGATATTTTAAGGAGACGCTAAAAGCTATAGTTTCTGAACTGTCTTGGCTTATAACTGTCTTGTGATAGAATGTTCTGTCCAGAAGGTACCCTACTTCTCACTCATTAGCAGCTGAGCTGATATCCAGTCCCCTGTGGCCCTGAATGGTATAACTCAGGAAAAACAAAGGATGAACAAAAGCAAAACCAAATATGCTGATAGAACTATTACAATACCTAAAAATAAAAGAGATGCCACACCAGTTATCATTTTATGGTCTCCCTTACCAGCTCAGTCCTGAAACAATCCCTCTGCATTTTTAAACTTTGAGCTTCCAGAGGCCATTGGTTTTATCTGCTGATGATGTTTCTCAAGCTCTCCTGTCTCAGTCCAATGATCAGTAACCCTGGGTCCTATTCTGTGCCCATACCATGCCTCTTTCAAAAGAATAATGGTTTCCATTTTCCTAATCAGCTGCCTAGAAATCTAGGGACGGCTTTCTGCCTTACAGGGAGAAAAAGAGCAAGAGAAACACCTGCAGTACTACCTGCAGGGACCAAACAAACTATCACACACGAAAATGAGCTACATTTGCTGTAATGTGTGCAAATGCATATCTGTTACTTGTACCCATCCTCATTATTTAAGAATGTCTGTGTGTGAGAGAGTCTGATGACTGTGTACTGATGACACATTGTGAGTAAGATTGGCTTCCCTGGCGATGCATAATTGTGATCTTAGTGCCATCTTCAGTGCTTTGAAGGACTGAGCCGGCTGGGCAATGGAGCGTTAAGCTCAACAAATGGCTCTGTTTCCTGCTGAGAAGGCTGAGGAGAGCAGCAGCTCATTTACCTGCCCGAGCACCTTTTGAAATATGAGTAGCCTCTGCCAAGCTTTCAGCGAAGGAGAGAGAGTTAGGAGGTGAATGGGACAAAGAAGAGGCGAGAACATGAGAATGAACTATAGAACAACAGTGACTGAGAAAGTACTCATTCATATTGACACAACAATATTAAAATACTTAGTTAAAAGTTCTCTAAAGCAAAATCCTGCTAAAGCAGGAGCAGCAGCAAAAGTTTCAGGTAAATAACAGAAATGTTTGTAGTGTCAATTATTTATTTTGTTTTTGTTCTAATTTATTTATCTGATATTCAGTGGTTGAACATTTTTGGGCTCCTGACATCTACATGTACACATGCATTGTTTTCTCTATCTTACACTCCAAAAAAAAAAAAAAAAAATCTTTTTCCATACTTGCTTTATCCTGTTCACAGTTGTAGGAAGTCTGGAATCTATCCCAGCTACAAGACAAGAAAAGGTCAAAAGGTCCATTCCAGGAACAAGCATGCTTACACTCACCAATTCACCTAAAATGCACATTTCTTTTGTTTCTTTTGATTCAAAGAGACCATGCAAACTCAACACAAAAAGGCCTCAGCCAAGATGTAAACCAAAAATCTTCTTGCTGTGAGGCGATACTGCTGATTTATTTATTTATTAATTATTTTATTGGAAGTTTGAGGTGTACAGTGTGAGGAGAAATGGTGAGAATACAGTCCCTTGTGGTGCTCCAGTACTGTTGACCACCATGAGAAATCAAACACGATCCTCAAAGTGCTTCTTGATTGGTCCAGATAGTGGGTTTTCTGTAGCAGGTAGATGAAGGCATCTTCAACCCGAAGCCCAATACGATATGCAAACTGTAATGGGTCCTGATAAAGTGTTCATCTGCTTATTGAGGTGAGCCAATAACAGTCTCTAAAGGACTATTATGGTTAAGATGTGTGGGCAACTGGTTTGTAGTCATTTGGTTCAGATGGGTAGGATTCATTTAGGCATTAGAACAATGCAGGGTGTTTGTGATGAAAAGGTGCTGCAGAATCTAAAATAGTTGGAGCAGGATTTTAGAATCCTGCTGCTGACACCATCTAGACATGCGACCTTGTTCGAGTTCAGTTTCTCCAGTTGTTTCTTCACCTGACTGCAGGAGACAGAAAGGCTAGAGGTGGCGGTAAAGAAGGTCTCAGTATGTTCTGATGTAGTGGAAAATGATCCTGTGTTAAGGTCCATGACTGAGCTGCAGGGTGATAGAGTGGAGGTCTGACAGTAAAGCTCTGGCTTTGTGTATGGTCTGTTTGACTGGAGGCAGGGGGTAAGACGCTGAAGATTTTCAGCTTATTAGCTCAGTCTAGACCTCTGTCACTCTGATCACCCTTTAACTTGAAGCAAGTGATCTTTTTCATTCCTGACCACACAATGTGATCTCACAAATTTGTGAAATAACCATGAGGTCTCAACACGTATTTACATGTTTGCTGCATGTAATTGTTCAAAATTACCATGCCAGGACTGTGGAAATTAGGGTAAAGTCAAAGTGGAGCTTTGTTGTGGTGTCTGTACAATGTTTGTGGTTCTGGAACAACAAAATAAAGTTACGTTGTGACGTAATGACAAAAAAAAAAAAAAAAAAAAAGAATAAAAAAAAAAAAAGAAAGAAAAAAGTTTTAAATACCTTTGTCCTAATTTCAATAAAATAGCCATGGTCATGCTGCTAATCAAAAATTTGGACACACTTTTCCATGAAGTGTTTTACAAATAAACCTGCCTGATCTTCTTTATTACTGAGCTTTACTGATAGCTAAATGTATCTTCATTTCTTATGACATAAACCTCGTAAGCTCTTTTGCTCATCTGAATGTGACCCAAACTACCCAGATAAAAAAAATGGCATCTGCTGAATGCAAAAAGAGCCAAGTCAAAGGCTGTGAGTGCTCCTCTGGCTATCTTAGGGTGGATGGTGGGAAAAGTGATTGCATCCCACCTGCACCAAAACCAATCTCACATTGAAAATATTGATATTCTCACGCAAAATGCCAGCCAGTGCTAGCTAATACTGGGTGTCAGTCTTAGAAAAGGTACATCATGAGGCCTTCTGTAATGAGTAAAGATTCCCTTCTCTTAAAGGGTTTCTTCCATTCAAAAAGTCCATTGAATGAATAACTTTTACCTCAAGTGCCTTGTTTGCAATTGCTACATTATATATTTATATTTTCATTATATATTGGAAAAATACCGTGGTCTGTTTTAATTGTGTTGATTGTTACAAATAATACTTAGGTTAAGAAGGAAATTCTTTAATCTCATCTTGGCGATTAGAGATGTTTGTTCAGAGAGTGTTATTTAACATATCTAGTCATATTGTGAGTCCTTCCAATGAATCTTGTGTCTTTTGGGGTTTTACTTAGTAACATTTACTGTAAAGAAATGCTTTTACCCAAACCCGAAAATCCTCGTCTGGAATATGAATCTTAGAACTTTAACATTAGTTATAACAGTTATGCAGAGGATACACAACTTTATGTGTCTTTGTCACCAGATGACTGCATCCCAATAGACTTACTGTGTCCGTGTCTGGAGCAAGTAAACACTTGGATGAAAGAGAATTTTCTCCAACTTACCCTTTAAAAACGTTGTGGCCCCTGGAGGCCGCCGAAAGTTCACTATTAGCAGAATTCCATTCAAACTGCCCACAAATAAAAGCTATAGTAGCTAGAATGATTTTTTTTTTTAGCTGAAAGCTAAGACACTCGCCATTCAAGACGTCACATTGTTATGAGTTGACATCGCCATCATGTTACACTACTTGTGATGCACAGCGGCAAGTAGGAGCATTCAGTGGTGATTATCAGAGAGACTGAGAGATAGAGAGGGAGAAAGATGGAGAAAATATTTGATTCTGAAGTTTATAGTGTGTTTGACATATTTTTACCATTGTTTTCAGTAGATTTTACCAGTTAATCAGTAGTTTAAGCATAGAAAATTACTCATTTTTACCACATCTCTTCAGCAGGCTTCGCACGTTTCTTGTTTGTTTTTTTTACAACATCATTAGCGTTTAGCTTAGTTTACATTAGTGTAGGTTAGTTAAGTCTTGGCATCATTCCCTGTTTTTTCTGCACATCTAGAGTAAATGGCACAGAGGAAACACATAGCCAAGCAGGTGAGGGAGTACATACAGTACTTGTACAATAAACCTGCACTACACAAGTTTGGAGTGTTGATAGACTCAGACCTGACTTTCAGCAGCCACATCAGAGGTGTCACTAAGACAGCTTTTTACCAGCTCAGAAACATCAACAGAATTAAAAGTTTAGTCTCCCAGAAAGACCAAGAGAAACTCATCCATGCATTAATCTTCATTAAACTGGATTACTGAAATGGTCTTTGAACAGGACTTCCTAAAAAGAGCATTAAACATCTGCAGCTCATCCAGGATGCTGCCGCTGCTTGACAAAGAAATCTCAACACATCACACCAGTTTTGACATCTTTACACTGGCTTCCAGTCAGTCACAGAATAGATTTTAAAACCTTTCTGATTGTTTACAAATCCCAGAATGGTTTAGGCCCAGAATACATCTGTGATATGTTCAGCGAATATAAACCTAGCAGAGCTCTTAGATCCAAAGACTCTGGTCAACTAGTCCAGACCAGAGTCAAGACTAAACATGGAGAAGCAGCATTTAGCTGTTATGCTGCAAACAAGTGGAACAAACTGCCAGTGGAGATTAAACTTATACTAAATTTAATTTCTCATCTGGCTATGCATAAAATCTGCACAGTAACTTTGAACTTATCTTGTTTTTAATTATTTTAATCTTATTTATGATTTTATTATGAATTTTTTTGCTATTTGTTGCTGCCTTTTACTACTTTTCAATGCTTTCTTTGCACCATCTTTAATGCTTTTAATGTTTTATGTAAAGCACTGAATTGTCTTGTACATGAAATGGGCTATACAAATAAACTTGCCTTGCCTTAAACTGTAGAGGCAACAACAAATACCAAACAAACTATTAACAGTCCATGCTTGTTTTGTTTTATATACAGGCTGTGTTTTATATGTTTGTCTAGCTGGCTTGCTAGATCAGAGATGTTTTTATCCATTAATTGCCGGAGGATTACCCCTAAGCTGTCTTCCTGCCGATGCTGTCTCCAGTTGTGTCCTGTGTCGCTGAACATCAACAAGTAGGCTGTCAGCCAATCAGAGCTGCCATAGCGACCCTGCGTGGCAACAGCAGTAATTTGCGTTCGCCTCCCCAGATCCACCTCCAACCACTGGTATTTGTCTGAGAACAAAGGAGACCAGCCTCCAGCTCCTGTAGGGAACAGAGACAAGCTGTTTTAGTGATGGGAATATTCTGTGACTACATACTTGCATCAGGATTAGTAGTAGGATTAGAAGTATGATAAATATCAAGAAAGAAATGTAACCTGTACATGTAGCATTAGGAATCTCACTTGAGTGCATCCTGTTTACTCATGTATAATCAAAGTCCACTTGTGATCAGATCAGTCAGTATGCACGTTTAACATCAAATGTAAACAGGCCCAAAATTAAAAAAAAAAAAAAAGAAAGGTCTGGTGACCTATTAAACTATTTCCCCTCAAAATGTTTGCTGGTTAATAAGGCACTGCCTGTCAAGGTTAAGGCTGAGATAAACATGCTTGCACTTGTGCCTGTTATCTTGATATTAACAAATTCCAATATTTTCCAAAAATGTAAGAGGTCAGTGTTTTTCATGGTGTCTGTATCTGCATATCAGGAATCTGCATACTGACATTATCGGATTCTTGCTTTAGTGTTTTTGAGCAAAGAGCTTTAAAACACATAAAAATAATGGTATTTCACAATAAAAATACACACCGAGATATACAAAACTGTAAAACTTTTTGGTCTTTGTGTAGGAGTAGCTTTTTTTCTGAGGTTATTTCTTTTCTGCTTGCTGTGTTTCCTGCTTGTTATGGCAGCAGGTAAAGGCCAGAACTAATAAGTTCCTCAGTAAGAAACTCAGACACTGACAATACCACTGTAGTTAGCAGACACACTGACCTTTACACATTACTGCTAGGCTAGAAGGGAGAGAAGTGAAAAGTACAAACAGGAAAGAAAGACAGTGAAGGAGTGACAGAGAAAAACTGATCAATTGAAATCTACAAGACTGCAGATGATGAATTAGGAGAGAATGGTTGAGAAGTTGATAACACTGCTCATCAAATGGAGGAGAAAATATGCCACACAGTGAAATCTGTCTCCTCATAAATCATTTAGTCATGGATTTCTTATTTTATCAGCAAACCATAACAATCGGTTGTCTCTCACTAGTTGTCTGTAATGACACCAACATCTTTTCACCACCTTGTAAAATGATCAAGGTTAAAGACAAATCAGGATTTGTTGGACATTCAAAATACCACATTACCATAGCAAATAACTACTCCAGGGCTCTTGGGAGCAAATGATTAACACTTTAAAAAAATAAGTGGTCCGAAGTTGTAAAAGTCCAAAATGTTCAGAGTAAGAATTTGTGCATAAGACTCCTTTAAATATTTAAATGAAACTTATTTTGTTCTAAGTGTCCTTACAAAGATAGCTTGTCAAGATATATTTTATACAAGTGTGTCTTTGTCAAGCTCTTTTATTTAAACTGAATATTAAAACTTGAGACAAATGGAAATCCTCTAAAACAAACAATCAGAAACATTGTTTTCATTATTGGTTATACAGTTGATATGACAAACCAGAAACTTAAAAAAACTATTTTTTATTAGACTAGCAATCTTTTTTTCATCCCAAACAGCTGTGATACAGATGGGATTCAGTGTTGTGCAAAGCTGCACAGAAAGGGCATAAAACGAAGACTGATATATGCAAAGTTGTGCCTGGAAGATCTGGCAGTGCTCAGCACATGCTGTGCTGTAAGGTCCATTAGCTAAGCTCATACTACCATTTCTGTCAGAGTGATAAATCTATCTAAATTGCTCAGTGAGCTGCATGGTGACGTGGTGCTTAGTTGCCTCACAGCAAGAAAGTTTCTGGTTTTAATCTCACCTAGGGACCTTCCTGTGTAGAGTGCATGTTCTCTATGGGTACTCCAGTCTTTCCCTACAATCCAAAAGCATTCGTGTTTGGATAATTTGGTGGTGTTTTTTTTTTTTTTTGTTTGCTTATGCTTACCACAGGAGTAGGTGCAAGAGTTATTGTTTGTCTATCTGTGATGGACAAACAATAACAACCCTGAATTGGATTCAGCAGCTAGAGAAGATGAACGGATAAAATGTTTCCAATAAATTAGGAGTTTTTTGTGAAGGGATTCTGAAATGGCATTACCTAAATGTGTGGGTTGAATAAAACAGGAACAATATGAGCTTTCTGAAACAAGAGTCAGGGTTTTCACCACTAACTTTCCTCTTTATGAAGCTAGCAGTAGGTTCGTGGCAGCTCCAAACATTTAGAACATCATGACATGAAACTGAAATTTCCCTGTTAAACAGAGATAATATTTTTTATCTGTCTCTTTTTAGAATTGTATAGGAAATATAGCTGATACAATCAGGTGATGTTTGTAGTTTAGCATAAATTAGTTATTAAATTAATCATTACAAGGTTTGGGAAATTAATAGCTTTCTGGACAGAGTTCTTTAAATATACATTTTGGCACCTAGAAAACCATAAGATTGATGATCTTAAGTATATTTAAGTCCCTTTGTGGCATACATTCTGCAAATTTTTTTATTTTTTTTACAAAGTACAATAAGTTCTCCAGTGTTCTTGAATTTCTTGGAAAGCTCTCAACTTCTTTGCTAAAGATATGTCAAAATCCAAACTTAAGGGTATAACTTTTAAGAATGTTTGTCAGCTGGAGAGAGGCTGTAGCTACAACCAAGGTTTTCAGTTCTATTAAAATTAGTGCATTTTTTTAAAGAACTAAATATGTCTCTTTTCTGCTAATATATTTATTTGGGCCAATATGAGAGCATCACAGGAGATGTTATTTAGGATGTGTCCTCCTGGTTCAGTGCTAGGACACAGGCCAAGGACGTGTGGTGTCAGCGATGGATTATAACTTTTTAATGGCAGCACTGGTGGGAGAAGAAACTCAGTACAGAAACTCAGAGATAACAAGTTCAGTTCCCCCAGCACTGAATTTGTGCCCGTCAGAAAGTCTAAATGTTTTTACGAGTGCCCTTGAGCCTCCCTGAATAAGAACACCACCTCAGAGCCCAACATCCTTTTAAATCAGGATAAGAACCTGCAGTTTCACCAGCTGGAAAACCTCAACTTGCCACAGGGAGTATTTGAAATGTGGAGCAGATTTTAGTAGAGAAGCTTGCATGGATCAACATTCTGTATTTAAAGAAACTCAATCTTATAACTGTAATGCAGTACCACAAGCAAACTTCTATCCTAGGATCTTTTAAATCTGTTTAATGAATGTATATCAAATTATAAGTAATAAATGTGGTTGACATGTTGTAACCACACATATTTTTCTTGTAACTCAGAAAATTGGCGTGTAACTGCCCTGGATATGCTACGCCATAGGGAAGCATCAAATGATTGTATACTAATCAAATAAAATAAAACAGCCTTAAATCCAAGCCAGTAACACATGTGTAGACGTTTGCATATTGTAAAACTGACACACAGACCTATTTTACATTTAGTAATAGCTTGTTTTTCAGTTGAGTGAAATATTTGATATGTCTCAGCAGAATTCACTCAAGCACTTATGTACTGTTAAAAAATGCTTTGATGTAGATACTAAGAGTTTAATTGCAGTGGCTTGTCATTTGTTTAACTTTTGTTAGTTAAAACAGAAGTGTGTGATGTTTTTACTTTAAATTAAGTCAGTTTTGATTTCAAAAATGTCTTTTTTCCTTATCCGACAAAATTCTGCTGATTTAGCCTTTGTTTGGAGCCTGTACCCTGTTGCACCATCTGCAGCAATATTAGACTCCCACAACAAATGTGCAAATAACAGTTTGGAAAGTAAGCTGAGGGAAAGTCACAGGACCAACAGACATTAGAAATGTAATGTGATGAAAACCAACAGTTATGCTACCTTCTGTGCTGATTTGTGACAACAGGGAGTCTGGGCAAAGCAGCAGTATGTTACCATCAGAGGGACAATTAGCTACAGGATATTTACCTAGCTCTGTTCTGTGAGAACAGTGTTCAATGATGGAGGCCTAAAGAAAGATCTAATGTAATCAGCCACAATAAATTCCACAATTCTAATAATTTCAGTCTTTGCAAAACACTATGAGAACAACCAGTGATTCAACTGTATACTTTTTCTTCTGCAAATCTACCATATTGGAGTCAGTCAACACACACAGGGTGACACAACACTTGTCAGGGCAATATGGCTTCATTGGGAGAAAGAGATGTTTGCACCAGATAAATGCAGTGTTCCATCAGCATTGGTGCACAGCTTTTCCATCATGTGTTAAGTGAACAAAAGGTGAAGTCACTGAAAGGGACAGGCAGACCAAAACAGGACTGATGGGAAATGGATACAACCCATTACATGTGGAAAAGATCTACAAGCAATGCAGCAAGTCCCAGACAGTCAGGCAGAAAGACATTATAATAATGCCATGGCAAGATTTGAATTGGCATCTCTGTTAGCTTGGGGGAAATTTTTACATTTTGTAAGCTAAATTGACCGGGGCATCCCACGTTATTTCAACACAGTTGTAATACTGTCAGCATTGCTATTGTTTCTACTACTATTGCTACTACTTTGTACTGAGAATAAGAGAAAGTTTATTAAAAATAATCTGTTTAGTTTGCAAAGTCATCAAATTACAAGTAAGGTTTAGTTTCATTTGGAAGAAAACAAGTTAACTACAATGTCCAAATAATTAAACTGTGTCCTAGAACATTATTTTGAAAATAAAGTAGCCTGTTTTTTTTTTTCTGTTTATCACTCAAACTACTTTACACCACAGTCCACATTGACCCATTCATGCAGGACTTTTTATTTTATACAATGAGCTCACTTCTCTATTCTATCCATGTGTGTATGTTGTGTATTTTTCAAGTTATTCCCACCAGCCTTGTAGTGCCTTTTTTATATTTGGACTAGTCTTTCTTACTACTGTGGAAAACAATCAAAACATATTATGTTAAAAAAATATTTAGTTTTTCTTGTTGCAAATGCACAATTGTTTACTAGTTTAGTGTTGTTTAATTGAAACAGCAGGTCCCAATAAGCTCTACATAAATCAATTCTGCCTGCTCTGACTCAAACAGTAGACCCTTATGGTCTTAAATTAGATAATTCGACATTTATTTATTTATTAGACATTCGAGTGCCAAGACTTTTCATCAGGAGTTAACTATAACTGGAGGATAGCTTTTCTCGTCACTTTTACCTGGGATGAAATATTTCATACATGGACTAGTCTTTCCAGGATAACGATGCCACCATCACAACTAAATAACCTGATAAAAATTAGATTAAGTGAATTGTGTGTTATGATCGTCACAGTTACAACCACACGGAACACTTTAAGATTAATCCATTGTTTTAGGGCGGAGACAGACCTCAAAGCCTTCTGGATTTTCTCAACTTTAGGACTACTATGCAAGGCAGTGCCTTCTAATATCATCACTAAAACATCAAAAATGGCATTATTGTAAATCTTTCAGTAAAAAGTGACAGATTCTTCCAACAGTTTTCCAGAATAAGTGTCAAGACATAATAAAGCTGTTCTGGTACACGTATGTATGCCTTTCGCTTTAATGGTACTGTTGTGGTTCTATGGATCATGCTGAGATTGTACTTCAGATATACATTGTGAAGATTTGTGGAAGAAACCTGAAAACATCCATTTTGCTAACTGCAGCAGTGATCTCCATCTGGGGATGCCGGCTGCCTTCCCTAGTCGCTTTACATATTCATCCCTGAATATGCATGGTTTTATTATCATATATTGCATTAATGTGACTGAGCATTTGAAGTAAACATATGGACCACAGATAGTGGTCCATATGATAGAGTTCATATAATCTTTTTTTCCTTCTTCTTCTTTTTTTTATGAGCCATGGATTAGCAACCCTGGATATTTTTTAATAAACTGAGTCAGGGATGTAGAAGCAGAAAAAGAAAGAAAGGTATAATTTGAGATGCATTTAGCAACATTTTGTCAATGCATCAGGTAATATTTACTTATTTAGCTAGATTTGTCACTACCTGAGATTAAGAGGATTTGAATGGAGGAGCTGTGCAATTTCACCAGATTAGATTTTTAAGGGTGGTATTAAATGCCACCTTGAGAGGCAGAAATGACACTTAAACATCATGCAAAAATCAACAAGATTCCATGGCTTTCTTCTGTTTATTTAAACCTATAGCTCCTGTTAATGTCACCACTCATTTTGGAATCCAAATTAGCAGTTCCAGGAAGTGATTACTGAGGAGTGATGTGTTCCAAACCAATTTCACTATAATCTAAATGGTTTGAATGTGCACTTATTAGTATGGCCCACTGGAAAACAAATCTACATGCTAATTACTGCCATTAACAGTTGCTCATAAATGTTAAATGATGTCATTAGCATTTGGTTATAAAATAGAATTAAGTAATCGCAATTATAAGTGGGACTGAGGTTTAACTGCAATTACAGCGGTGGGTCAGATGAGTTTGCAGGTCATGACTGGCAGTGCTGAAGTCAAAAGAAAAATGTCACAACCAGACAAAGTCTCCATTGGGATCACTGTGTACTTTACATTTACTGACACAGGGATCCTGAATCACTACACTCTCACTATGAGTTTTTCAAGTATTTTATCACAGAGCAACTGCTCCCTGCAGAATGTAAAAGCCGCAGTTTGGAGACTGGTTGACTTTGTTTTTGAAAAGCACAGCAACTATTTCCAATGCCGCATGACTGTTTTAGATCCTGTTTCATACCTTCCACTTGTTAGAGGGGAAAAAGCAATCTCCCTGGCCTCTCTGCTTGTACAAAGAGCAACTGCTGCTAATCCATTTATGACTGTGAGAGCTCAAAACCAGGCTTTCAAGGTGCTGAACATTTTTTTAGTTTGGCTGCTCTCATTGTTTTAGAATTGATATCTTTTTTTTTTTTTTTTTTTTTTTTTCAGGTGTCTTCAGCTAAAGAAGAAACCTTTGTTAAGCTAAAGAGACTACAGAGAATAAAATATTTGCTCCAGCAGTTTTTATAAACATTGATTATGAAATTATCATTATATTTTCTGTGCTATAAACTGTAAAAAAATGTGTAACTATTTCCATGGTCTAACCCCTCCTTTATGCCAGGTGTGTGTGCACCATGTTACGGCTGCACCACAGTTTTGTTCTGACCTCTGTGGAGTGGCAATCTATGCTGGGAGCATGCCAGGTGTGGAGTGCCCGTGAGTACAGTCCACCTAGCAGGATCCATGAGATCATGAAATCACAGGAGTGGAGAATCTTGTGAATCTTGTGATTCTCCTCCTCCAGAATAAACATTTCGTCTTCTATGATGACAAAAAAACACTGAGACTCCCTGACCGGTTAAACACAATGTTTGAATGGTTCAGCAGCACAAATCTGCATGGGAGCTTTTATTTTTAAAATTACTGGAAGCTTTTACTCTGCTCCCATTCTGGGTGAATAGAGAGTCAAAAATACACTTGGCATGTAAATTTAGTGGAGCGCCGTGACAATGTCCACCTAGCAGGATCCACGAGATCACAAAATCACAGGAGGAGTGAAGAATCTTGTGATTCTTGTGAGCGCAGGGACAATGTGCTTCTGGGACACTTCTTATATGTGCTGCGGTGCACCCAGCGGAAACCAAACCAATCAATAAAACAGCCGCGAACAGCAGCGGAAGCCACGGCGCAGCCATAACGTGGTGCACAGGCAGCAGTGTAAAGGAGGGGTTAGAGGCTCACAAGGCAGACTGGGGTTAGAGGCTCACAAGGCCGACTGGACGTTCAATGATTGTTGGGGTGTTTTAAACAAAAGTTTCTCCTTTCCCAAAACTTGCTTATCTGCTGCGGGCATGCAGGCAAATAATCTACAAATAGAGTCATTGAATATGTGACCTCTAGTGGTTGTGAGAGCAACTGCATGTTCACTATAAAAATGCCAACCGTGATGATGACAGCCATTAAAAAAGAATGTATTTAATTTTCAGAACATCACGAAGTAGTTTTAATTTCTAACTTCCATTCTACTTTATAACATAATAGCAAAGCTTATGATGAGGTAATGATGGTTATGGGTTTTTAGACTCGTTCCATTTTTCCGTACATTTCAGATTCTCTTTTTATGGTTTTGCATTATTTTACTATCAGCCTGCACATTTTTCTACAATAGCATTGCAAGAACACAATGAAGTGTTTTGTTCATGATAAACCTTCTGAAAGCCTTCTGAATTCAGATGTCCAAAATTTGTTATAAAAAAATAGCTGAAAAAGCACAAGCAGATTTTGTGTTTGTAATTCTCTCAAGGTTTTCTTATCAAAGCTCCTGGTCTTGTTCAGCTAGACCTTATAATTCTGGAGCGCTGACTGACTGAATATGAAGATGTTTGTCCAGGTGAACATTTAAAAAAAGAAAAAAGAAAAAAGTATTGGCCTCAAAAATTTAAATATTTAACCACTCCTTTATTTATCTTTTATTAATTAAGATCCTTCATCTTCCTAAAAGAATGAACCCACCCATGTCACCCATTATTCTTGGCAAAACTGTATAACTCAACAAAATTTGATTTGAAGTAACCGTGTACTATCATTGTAAGATCTCATAGAGATGCACCAGTGGATATTTGATCAGACTCCAGGTTAAGGCGGTTCTAATACCTGTTGCACAAAAAGATGGACTTGGAAAGATGCTGACATTAACACATTTGATTTGATTAGTCACTTTTTATTCTCCCAAAAATACTTTAAGATTTTCTTCTTTTGGTGTTTTTAACCACATCAAATAATTTTATATTCTAATGGTCTGAGAATTGTTCATGTGTTCATGTTCACTGGTGGTTGTAAGACTCTCCTGTCTACACAAAAGAGCTCACTATCTTTAGGGATCTCATTCTTGGAACGCTGTCTTGTTGGTTTATTTTGTAACTGAGGCAATTGGTTGGGTGGATAACAAATTCTTTCGTAAAGGCTTTCTTGGAGTCTTCCCTAGTGTTGATTCAGTTCCGTCTTGTCAGTTTCTAGCATTTTTCTTGACCTCATAGCTTTGTTTTCACTCTGACACAAACCATCATCTATGAGGCCCCGTGCAACACTCACTTATAGTTGTTATACTTAAGTAACAGGGAAGTGCAAGTATGAAAACATACCAAAACCTGTTCTTCCTGGAGAATGGAAAATCTTTGAAAGTTTTTGTTTATTTATTTTTTTTTATTATTATTTCTTTTCATTGTTACTATATAAGAGTGCCTTCCTTTCTTAGTAGCAAAAAACGTAGTCACTTGAGCGTCTATGCGGATCTAAGTCACCCCCCGTTTCTTGTCTTCGTCCAGTCATTTTTGGACTTCAACAATATGAAAAAGAAGAACATTTTCCATGTCAGGACACTTCCCAGCTTAATAATTTATTTGCTTCACACAAGCAGTCATTTCTCATATTCCTGTTGGCTACATCCAGCATGTTGCCAATCAGGACAAGCATGGTGAGACACAGCACTTGGAGTAGAGGTACTATTTTAATGCCATAATGGAATTAACAGGCCAACCAGTGCCAGTCCCCATATGAGCTGACCAGCTAGCACAAAACTAACCTGTCGTGTTCACCTCCCGCCCACTACTTTAGTTTTCCTGGTCAAAAATGACCGGCCTGTTTTAACTGCTTTTAAATTAGCACAAAAAACATTTTTCACCATCAAATTTTTATTCAACATTCTTTAGCTGTGAACAATGTCTCAAAGTAGTGTTTAACATGAATTTATAGAATCAGACATAAAATAACTGCAGTGAAAATGCAAATAGGCACTGAAAATGTATTACAAAATTAACATATAATGGAAAAAAATGGAAAACAAAAACTAAATTCAACATGAATTTGTGTTTGTGTGTGTGTGTGTGTGTAGGTGGATGGGTGTGCACACGTGTGTATAGCAGAATATAGGCCTGCTAGACTCTGCATCTCACAGACTTTTTGTAGCCTCATGGTTTGAGCAACATACTCCTGCTGAAATCAACAGACCTATGTAGAATTGGAGGTCTACCAGGTCGATTTCTCTCAGGTGTCCCCAAACACACGCTTCCCCAGCATGTTTGTTATCTCCAGTATAATTCCCTCAATGGACTCTGGTAAAAAGAGTTGGAAATTGGACTTGATGTCATCCACATGAGATGTCACATACTGTGTTGGCCCTGGCATCATCTTTATGATGTTTTCCACTCTTGCTTCACTTCCTCTGTCCTGGGGGGATGAAGACCAGAGCAAGTGTTCACACCTGTCCACAGGTGCCTGTTCTTCAGGTGCCTCTCCCTCTGCATGTGTTGACTGCTCAGTCTCCTCAAAGTCTGGATCAAAATCTGTGTTGTCTTTCACTTCCAAGGCCTCCTCCTCTATCTCTGGTTCAATTTTAGTGCCCTCTGACCAGAACCTCTTCAACAGAGAACTGCTTGGTCAGTTGCCTACTCATTGTGCTCAGAGTAAAAGGACTGCAAGGAAACATCAAGCTATATATATGGGGTCTGTGTGAAGATGATCCATTGATTAGTCTGGAAGGTGTGGTTCACGTGGGGGATAGGCACAAAAGTGTGGGAAAGAGATGGGTTCACATAACAGACACCTGTCTAGTGTGTGTCTGTGTGAAGATATGATACATTGTTTCATCAGGAGGTTGGTTCACGTGGGAGGATCGGCACATAAGCGCAGGAAAGAGATGTGTACCCACAAAAGACATTGTCCAGTCTGGAATGTGTGAGTGAGTGAGTGAGTGAGTGAGTGAGTGAGTGAGTGAGTGAGTGAGTGAGTGAGTGAGTGTGTGAGTGAGTGAATGAATTGGGGTGGTGTGTATGCGGATGTTTTCTGTCTGATGGATGAATATAGTTTGGATACCCATTCATATCCCTATGGCGGTCACTTTTGGCTGGGCACACCACAGGTGTAACAAGGTTGATTAAAACACTCAAAATTCAATGAAAGAGGTGATCATCACTTTCATATGTTCAAGTGCATAGTGTGGAGGATATCATAAGGCCTTGAGGCAGTCAGATGTAAAACACAATATTTATGGATGTTTTAAGTTGTAAATTGGTCAGAGTTGACCCGAACACTACAGGAGGGCTAAATGGCAGCAGAGATGTAGAGGAGGCATGTGAGGGTTCTCAAACCTCTACAGGTTTAGAAGGCTTTTGTTTGTATCATCAACTTGCCTGACACACTGTATACTTGTTGAACCAGTGGAAACAATTCTGAATTTTTCTTTAAATAATTAATTTCCTACAAAAAAAAGAACATTGTACTCATAAGAAAATAAACATAATATGAAGATATTCTGCTGGGTCATTTTCCCTACATTTTTTTCTGTCTTTCTTTGTGTGACTGAATGAGTAACAAACCCCAGAATCTCTGACTACAGTAGGGATCCAAAGTTTGGGCACCTTGATTAAAATTCATTGTAATGTGCAAAAAGAAGCCAAGGAAAGATGGAAAAATCTCCAAAAGGCATCAAATGACAGATTAGATATTCTTATAATATGTAAAAAAAAAAAAAAAGTTAGATTTTATTTCCATCATTTACACTTTCAAAATAACAGAAAACAAAAAAGTGGTGTCTGCAAAACTTTGGGCACCCTGCAGAGTTAATACTGCCCCCTTTGGACAGCTGAGCCCTGACAGTGTCATGGATTGTTCTCAGTCATCGTCTGGAAAGACCAGGTAATATCAATCTCAAAGGTTTTAAATGCCCAGATTCATCTGACCTTGCCCCAACAATCAGCACCATGGGTTCCTCTAAGCAGTTGTCTAGAACACTGAAACTGAGAATAGTTGACACTCACAAAGCAGGAGACGGCTATAGGAAGATAGCAAAGTTTTCAGATGCCAATATTCTCTGTTCAGAATGTAATTAAGAAATGGCAGTCATCAGGAACAGTGGAAGTTAAAGCAAGATCTGGATGACCATGAAAAATATCAGACAGAACAGCTCGCAGGATTGTGAGAAAAGCAAGTTAAAAACGTTTGACTACACAATCCCTCCAGGAAGATCTGGCAGACACTGGAGTTGTGGTACACTATTCCACTATAAAAAGATACTTGTACAAAATGTGGTCTCCATGGAAGAGTCATCAGAAGAAAACCTCTTCTACGCCCTCACCACAAAAATCAGCGTTTGAAGGTTGCAAATGAACATATAGACAAGCCTGATGCATTTTTGAAACAAGTTCTGTGGGCTGATGAGGTTAAAATAGAACTTTTTGGCTGGATTGAGCAAAGGTATGTTTGGAGAAGAAAGAGCACAGAATTTAATGAAAAAAACCTCTGTCCAACTGTTAAGCATGGGGGTGGATCAATCATGCTTTGGGGTTGTATTGCAGCCAGTGGCATTGGGAACATTTCACGAGTAGAAGGAAGAATGGATTCAATAAGATTCCAGCAAATAATGGACGCTAACTTGATGCAATCTGTGAAAAAACTGAAGTTAAAGAAAGGATGGCTTCTACAAATGGATAATGATCCTAAACACACCTCAAAATCCATGGTGGATAACATCAAGAGGCGTAAAATGAAGGTTTTGCCATGGCCTTCACAATCTCCTGCCCTCAACATAATTGAAAATCTATGGATAGACCTTAAAAGAGCAGTGCGTCACAGACAGCCCAGAAATCTCAAAGAACTGGAAGACTTTTGTGAGGAAGAATGGGCGAGGATACCTCAAACAAGAATTGAAAGACTCTTGGCTGGCAACAAAAAGCGTTTACAAGCTGCAATACTTGCCAAAGGGGGCAGTACAAGGTATTAACGCTGCAGGGTGCCCAAACTTTTGCAGACTCCATTTTTTTGTTTTCTGTTATTTTGAAAGTGTAAATGATGGAAATAAAATCTAACTTTTTTTTTTTTACATATTATAAGAATGTCTAATCTGTCATTTGATGCCTTTTGGAGATTTTTCCATCTTTCCTTGGCTTCTTTTTGCACATTACAATGAATTTTAACCAAGGTGCCCAAACTTTGGATCCCCACTGTATTCTCTTCTCTGGGACCAGTCAGCCACTGAGTACTAAATGGGGACAATTTCGAAATGTTGCCTCAAATAAACTGCAAAACAAGCTAGTCATTCACAAAGTCTGCATCAGCATCTGATGTAAAGTTCAATTCAATTAAATTCAATTTAAATTTATTTATATAGCACAATACAAACAGCGCCTGCTGACCAAAGTGCTTCACAGAAAAAAACAGATAAAATAACAATAAGACAACCAAAAAAACACAAAATACAATAGAATTACAATAAAATAACAGTGAAAGTACCAAGTAACAAGGTATACCCCACAATTTCAGCTCATGTTGAAGGCCAGGGAAAATAGATGCGATTTCAGTCTGGACTCAAATTGACCGACGGATCTGACAGTCAGAGGAAGACTGTTCCATAGTCTGGGTGCTGCCACAGAAAAGGCTTTGTCACCTTGTTCCCACCTAAACCTTTACTGCAGTCAGTTAATTACAACTCAGGTTTATGCTCCTTTAGAGAGAAGGTGACTTTTCTTCAAGGAGTTTTTGATGTACCAGTTTAATATAATTCCAATGCATTTCTTTATACAATACAAATAGTTAGCAGTAATGGCTGATCTATCAATATATTAATTTATTTGCATCCCTAAACACAGTCTTGTTACAAGTTAACCCTCTTTAAATTCTAAGATTTAATGTTTAAAAAAAATCTTAAAATATGATTTGGTCCTCACTATGTCTCAAAATTAGGTAAATACCACCTCAGAACAACATACATAAGTTACAGTCTGCTATTATTTGGTAGTACACTCTATGATTTGATAGCCTGTAGAATCACCTTTAGCAGCAAAAATCTAAAGTAACTATCAAATATGATGTTATCCATTGTGATGGACCGAGCAGTGAAGGACAATCAGGCACAGATTTAAAGTTCAAAAAAAGAGGGTTTTATTTTCACCCAAAAAAGTAATCCAAACAATTATTAAATCAATGAATAATCTAGCCCATAAAAGAGGTCAACATAACAAAACTCTACTTAAATAACTTGTGGCAAAAATAACTCTAACAGACCGACCAAACAAATGAAACAAACTGACCTGACAAATGAGACACAAGGGTAAACTTAAAGCCTAACAAAAGACACAAAGGGGTAACACACAAAAACCTAACTAAGCTAACAAAAGGAAAACCTCAATTCCCCCCCTCTTGATGCTGTGAGTGATCTAGTCCAATTAGTTGGCTCCACCCCGTAGCCACCTGCTGGTTCCCATGCCAAAGGACTGGAGCCACTAAAACAACTCAAAAGAATATAAATTGTAACACCACAATATAATCCAGAATGCGCGCCAGTTCTAGAACATACGTGCTGTCACTTATGAAATTAAACTAATGTCCAACCAAATCATATAATGCTCTGTAAATTAAATCTAATATCAAATATATAAATGTGTGTGTGTAGTACTGTCTACTGCAGATTGCCACTCCTGTGTGGCTGTAGGTGCAGCCATCACATCCATCTTATATTGTTAATGCACACTGGTCCTAAAATTGTGCTGTAGCATTTCAACAGGGTTGAGGTCCAGACTATTACTGGGTTTTGGGGTTGATTTTTTTTTACTTTTTTGTGCATGTGTGTGTGTGTGTATGTCCTGACATGGAAAACTCTGAATCAGAAAAAAAAGTTGTACTTCCCTTTTTAACTGTACTAAGAAAGTGGTATTTCCCAGACTGTGAATATAGCTATATATATTATATAGCTAGGTATGCCTTTGATGTATTGCGCTCAGCATCCTGCACAGACACAGACTGACTCACACACCAATGGGAAAAGCACAAATGCAATCTACAGAGCAGAACATGTTTCAAGAAAAAGAAAATCTAGTCAAGGTATGTTGTTTTTTTCCTAAGTTTGCTTTGACCACCACACTTGTCTAAAAGTGCTTCTTAAAACAACCGACCAAGTGCATAAAGTTTAAAGTGGCACAACACTTTTTTATGGATTGCCTGGATCTCGACCCCCCGTGCCGTCATACTTCCACACACAACTGTGAAAAATATAAAAGGTCAGTGCTACAAGGAAAAAGGGTGGAGAAAAATGATAGCCATGTAGCCTGAACTCAAAGAACTCACAGGACCCTCTTAAATTAATCCCCTTCTGACCAAAAAGGTCAAGAAATATGGAACCATTCCTGTTTCCACATGTGAAGAATTTTTAAAGACTACATTTTTCAGCAATGATGGATATAAAACGCAGCTTGAATACAAAGACAAAAATAACCCATCTGATGTTCTCTTTCTGCTCGCTATTGTGAGTTTGTGATGTTTGATGTAGGGCTGCCACAAACAAATATTTTGATAGTCGACTAGTCACCAGTTATTTTGGCGATTAGTCAACTACTAGAATCATATGTAAATTGTAGCTTAAAGCACCCACATGCAGCTGCTCTTTAACTAACATTAGCTTCCAGTGTTATCTCTAGGTGTTATGTGCTATCTAATAATAAAGACAATTAGTATGATAGCTCCCTTTTAATTTTAAAATTGTCCTGGTAGTTGTGGTATTCTGGGTTGAACTGCTTGATCGTGTCTTTGATTGCCACCCATGGAAAGGGGCGTCATGTCCCTCACCAACATGTTCAAGATTGCTTCTTTTGGGATATTTGCTTGCCAAGGTGTACATGCTGTTGGCTTGGTAACAAAGTCGTCCATTGAAGAGGATCGTAGTTTTTTTTTTAACACTGTAAAAGCCACTTCCTGCTTTGCTGCCGTGCGGACCCTTCCTGCTCTGCTCTCCTTTCTGCTTGCATTTTTCTTCTTTTTTTCTTCTTTTTTCTTATCTTTACCGGCAAGAAATTTAGGAACAAGGACTCCTGGTCACTTATAAATCACTGGAACGAATATATTTTTGATAAATTTAGTTAAATTGCCATCGGAGAACTAGTGGAATGATGTCTCCTAACCCTGCAGTATCAGTGAGCTGCACTGAGTGTGAGCAACTTTCTGTGAGGATAACACAGCTGGAGAAGAGGATTGAAACACTGCAAGACATTCATGTGAATGAAGAATTTATTGACTCTGTAGTAGCTTCTGTACATGCTACTGAGTTGTCAAATGGATTGAGTCACATCTTCATACGCGAAGGCATGTCGAATGTGGAGCCTCCCGCTACAGACCTGGCTGATACACTTCCCTGGATGTGTTCAAATGACATTGGAATAGCTGAGGAAAATCCCAAACCGGACCATCAGACTGATCTCTCCTTCTGGAACACTGTTGGTGCCAGACCAAAGTCCTCAACCCCGGCCAGAACCTGGTCTGATGTTGTTCGTCACAGAGGTAAATCCAGCAGGAAATTTAAAGCTCCAGCACTCACTCCACCATCTGAAGTCTCACTGCATAATAAATATGATGTGTTGAGTCATATTAAAATGAATGATGATGAATGTAATGCAAGGATTTATCAAAATTCAAGAAATAGCCCTAAAACTCAGCCCAGGGCTAACCAGACCAGGAGGAGAGGCCAAAATCCCACAAACAGGAGGACTAGAGAAGCTATCGGCGCCTCCACACAAAAACAAATACACACAATTCTGATTGGGGACTCTATAACACAGCATGTGAGGATGGCAAAGACGGAAAATTTAACACTTTTTGATACATCAGTCAGGGAACTGACAGAGATGTTGCCGACCATTCTGTCTTCACATCCAGATGGTATGAAGATTATTGTCCACACAGGGTCTTTTGATATTCTGAGGAGGAAAATTGGCTCTGAGATCCTTAAAAAAGACTTTTCTCTGCTGTTGGAGAGACTGTGTCAGTTTGGAGCACACCATGTTTACATTTCAGGACCCATTCCTACAGCGGGTAAAGGAATTGAACTTTTCAGTAGACTTCTTGGCCTGAACACATGGTTATCAAACGCATGTATCACCCATGGGATAAAGTTCATTGATAACTTCAATATCTTTTGGAACTGTAAGGAGCGATTCAGACCTGATGGTGTGCATCCAAATCTAACTGGATGCAGATTACTTGGTGCACACTTGCGTCATGCTGTTGGGACGGCAAACCCAAACATGAGTGTACAGATAAGAGCGAAGGACACAGCAGAGAAGCGATCAACTGCCAGCTCTCCCCCCTCACCAGACCCTCTTCTCCACATCACTCAAGGTCTTAAAAGGATGTCTCTATCCAGGTCTGAACCCCAGCGACCACCATCTACCAAAAAATACAGGGCTCCCCCTCCTCCCCCTCCTCATCCTCCTATTAGATCATCTGTCCTGACCGAGCAGGGCATGGGAGGAGGTTCCCAGAGCAGCAGAATTCACAACAAAGATAACATGCCATGATGCGTTCAGGGTCCTTGCTGTAGTTTTGCTACTACTGACAGCTGTTCTGAGATCAAGCCTGGACCCAGTAGGATTCCTGTGTTAGTTAGTAAAATAAGGAATCGAACACGGTCAGCTTGTGGGGTGAATCGATCTAATCTGTTAACTGTACCTTGTATAACTCAGAATACAACAGAGACCAGAGTAAACTTCATAAAGCTAGCTGTACTAAATGTTAGATCTCTGTCCAACAAGTCACTGTTAGTTAATGACTTCATCATTTCTCACAGTTTAGATTTTCTTTTTCTGACAGAAACATGGTTAACAGAAGACACAAGTGCTACAGTTCTTAATGAAACAGCACCCCCTCATTTTAGTTTCATGAATAAATGTCGAAACGGGAGGAAAGGGGGAGGAGAAGCTGCCTTATTTAAAGATTCATTCCAGTGTAAAGAAATGTCATTTGGTGATTTTACTTCTTTTGAATATCTTAGTTTTATTTTAAGGGGCATTCCTAAAATCCTATTTCTAATCATCTACAGACGTCCAGGACATTGTGTAAATTTTATTGATGAATTTTCTGAATTATTGTCAGTTATCTCTACTGATTTTAACCATTTCATCTTAACTGGGGATTTTAACATTCACATAGATAACATGACGGATGGTAATGTCAAGGAATTTTCTTCCATATTGGACATGTTTGGTTTGTGGCAACATGTTAAACAACCGACCCACATTCGAGGTCACATTCTGGACCTGGTTATTTCAAAGGGTGTTGATATTTCTTCTGTTGCGGTCACTGACTCGGCCTTGTCTGACCATTTTTGTATTTTGTTTGATTTACTGATCACTCAGAATGTTCAACCAACCTGCTTCTCCGTTAGAAAGAGGTACATTAATGAAAGAACAAGTGCTAAGTTTGTGGAGGCCATAGCGATGTTACCAACAACCAGTGCAGAGTCAGTTGATGGACTCCTGGATAATTTCAATCTGAAAATCTTGAATGTAATGGATGCTGTTGCACCGATAAGAATCAAGAGCAACTTGAGCAAACAGAAAACACCATGGAGAAACACCACTGTGGTTACCAGCCTAAAAAGAGAATGCAGAAAAACTGAGCGGAAATGGCGGAAAAATAAACTTCAAATTTACTATGAGCTGTACAAACAAAGCCTACGTAACTATAACAATGAGCTGTGCAAGGCCAGAGAGCTGCATTTATCTGAAATGATTAACAGGAATGTCAACAATTCTCGCACTCTGTTTGCTATGATTGAAAAACTTACAAATCCTCCCAAACAGATAAGCCCAGAGCTCCTTTCCACTGAGAAATGCAACCAATTTGCAAACTTTTTTAGCCAAAAAAATTAAAACAATTAGGCAAAATATTAATTCCACACAGTCAAACAAGAAAATTAGTCTGTGTCTAAAACCCGGAAATAATTCTGATGTCATGTCACAATTTAAAATGGTGAATTTAAAAGTCCTACAAGAAACAGTTTGGCATTTGAAATCAACAACATGCTCTCTGGACATGATACCATCCGACTTTTTAAAAACAGTTTTTACCTCAGTAGAAAGTGATCTCCTACTGATAGTTAACAGCTCGCTGGCATCAGGCATTTTTCCCAAGTCACTAAAGATAGCTGCTATTAAGCCACTCCTAAAGAAAAGGACTCTAGACGCCTCTATAATGAACAACTATAGACCTGTCTCTAACCTCTCTTTTATTTCCAAGATTATTGAAAAAGTTGTATTTCACCAGCTTCATGACTTTTTAAATGAAAGTGGAAATCTCGATAAATTTCAGTCCGGCTTCCGACCTCATCACAGCACTGAAACAGCTCTGGTCAAAGTGTTAAATGACATTAGGTTGAATACCGATTCTGGTCAAGTATCAGTCCTGGTTCTGTTGGATCTCAGTGCTGCGTTTGATACTGTAGATCACAGAATCCTGTTGCACAGGCTGGAAAACTGGGTTGGACTTTCTGGAGCCGTCCTTAACTGGTTCAGGTCCTATTTAGAAGGCCGGAGTTATTTTGTTACGATCGGCAGCTATGAATCCGAGCGAGTGGCCATGACTTGTGGAGTCCCCCAGGGGTCAGTCCTTGGACCTCTTCTGTTCAACTTGTATATGCTCCCTTTGGGTAAAATATTACAAAACTATAGCATTAGTTATCAAAGTTATGCAGATGATACACAACTTTAAGTGTCTCTGTCACCAGATGACTGCAGTCCAATAGACTTAATGTGTCAGTGTCTGGAGCAAATAAACACCTGGATGAGGGAGAATTTCCTACAATTAAATGAAGACAAAACTGAGATTATTCTGTTTGGTAGCAAAGAGAAGAGGGTCAGCATTGGCAAACACCTGGAGACTCGGGCTCTTAAAATTACCAACCAAGTTCGTAACCTGGGAGTGTTGATAGACTCAGATCTGACTTTCAGCAGCCATATCAAAGCTGTCACTAAGACAGCTTTTTACCAGCTCAGAAACATCAACAGAATTAAAAGTTTAGTCTCCCAGAAAGACCAAGAGAAACTCATCCATGCATTCATCTCCAGTAGACTGGATTACTGTAATGGTCTTTTAACAGGACTTCCTAAAAAGAGCATTAAACATCTGCAGCTCATCCAGAACGCTGCTGCTAGAGTTTTAACCAGGACTAAGAGATCTGAACACATCACACCAGTTTTAAAATCTTTACACTGGCTTCCAGTCAGTCACAGAATAGATTTTAAAACCCTTCTGATCATTTACAAATCCCAGAATGGTTTAGGCCCAGAATACATCTGTGATATGTTCAGAGAATATAAACCTAGCAGAGCTCTTAGATCCAAAGACTCTGGTCAACTAGTCCAGGCCAGAGTCCAGACTAAACATGGAGAAGCAGCATTTAGCTGTTATGCTGCAAACAAATGGAACAAACTGCCAGTGGAGATTAAACTTTCCCCAAATGTAGACATTTTTAAATCCAGGTTAAAAACTTTTCTTTTCTCATGCGCCTATGCATGAAATCTGCACGGTAACTTTTTTTAACTTATCTTGCTTTTAATCATTTTAATGTAATTTATTATTTTATTGTGATTATGTGTTGATTATGTGTTGATGCCTTTTACTATTCTAATATCTGTAATGTCTTTGTTTTATGTAAAGCACTTTGAATTGTCCTGTACATGAAATGTGCTATACAAATAAACTGCCTTGCCTTGCCTTGCCTTGCCTTGCCTGTAATGTAGCCTCATAAAACAAAACATTAGCGTTATCACATTTCCTGTTGAAACAGTAAACTGTTGTTATAATGTTACAGCAAACACATGACATATGTGTGCTAGAAGTAATGAAACCATCATCACTACTGTTAACTATAGGGCTGGGTTTAAAAAAATCAATTCATCGATTTGAATTGATTCAAATTAAACAAATCCAATATCGATTAATAAAATTTGAAGAATTATTTTTTTTATATGTCCTCTTTTCCAGTAACGTCAGCTTACACTTGCATGACTTACCAAGGTTTGGCGGTATCTTAGCATATATACACACAACTGGTTTCCTGCGTCACCTCTGTCTAAAATCCGCTCTCTTGCCTTGGAAAACAAATTTTGATTTTCAAGTAAATGCACTCAGTGTTTCATAAAAAATAGTTATCAGAGAATGTCTTTAATATTCAAGAAAAATAGGTGCTGTAAATTAATCGATATCAAATTAATTGGATTTAATCAAAATCAAATTGAAATTAGCTGTTGTGAATCAAATCAAATCGAACTGAATCAGGAAATTTGTGGCGATACCCAGCCCTACTGTTAACGTTATAGCTTTTAACACAAGTAAGTAGCTCACTGTTGACATTAATATTAGCAGCTAACTAGCCAATTATGGCTCTATGGTAGTTTTAAAAAATAAACGATGATGTTGAGTATTAAATTAGTTACCGCCTATTTTGTGTCACGTGTTTGGCTGTGGTTGAGATTTCCCAGCCGTCCCTGAAGGCATTCTCCCTCCAGCTCTGACTATCAGCTCTGATTACTAACGTGGTCCACCTGCGCGGTGCGCTTTAAATGCTTGTGTGTGACAACTTCTCCCTGCCAGATCGTCTTGGTTTATCCTTGCATGTTTCCAGCCCTGATATTCTGCCTGCCAACCTGTTCCTGATCTCCGACCCGTTTTGACCTGGATTTCCTGACTCTGCCTGCCCCAGTTTGGTAACTCTGTTGTTTGGATCTTTCTAGAACTCTGATCTGTGGACTGTCTTTAAGGATTGGATTTGGATTATGGAAATTGTCATTCCCCTTTCTGGATTAAACTGGAGGATTTGTCTGGACCCCATCTGAAGGCTTTAACCTCAGTGGAAAACCCAGCGCTATTTTACCGTCAGTCCAAACTAACACTGTTTTCTAGTTCAGCAGTTCCAACAGCCCCCGGTGGAGTTTCCAATCGCAGCCCTCTCTGTTCTGTTGGCTTCCACCTCCTCTGCTGGCTAGCGGACTTCCCTGTTGGCTCCCATCTCCTCTGCTGGTACATGATCACTATATCTCGCACATTCCTCCTGATCACTCTGGTTCTCACCTTGGTTCTCCTACCCTCACAGGCAAGCGGACTGAGTATCCAGATTCTCCACCCCAGGAAATATTCTCATCTCTATAATAAATCTTATTCACCCAATTCTCAGTTCTGACTTTTATTGTGGTCCAGTTTGCTGATACGTGACAGTACGATTTGGCCAGCATCATGGACTCGCCAGGAACTGCGGATTGGAATGCCAGAGTAGAGACTGCAATTATGCAACAAGAGGCAGGTTTAGCTGAACTGCCTCGGGCGTCAAAAAGGATTTCCAAGCAACTTGCTGATTTAATGAGACCTGAATCCACAGGAACAAGTCCTTCAACTCATCCAACCCCCCCCCCCCCCTGTAATTCCGGGACATGAACCTCGGATGGCTCCCCCAGAACGGTATGCTGCAGAACCAGGTCAGTGTCGGGCCTTCCTGATTCAGTGCTCCTTATTTTTTTTTAATTACAACCTTCCTCATTCCCCTAAGAGAGGACAAAGGTAGCCTACGTGGTCTCCTTGCTCTCTGGTAAAGCCAGGCTTTGGGGTACAGCAGAATGGGAGAGGGGATCTCCAGCTTGAACCACGTTTAAGAGTTTTTCCAAAGAGTTACGTTGGGTTTTTGACCCGATAAGACCCAAGCTGGAAGCCTCGAGGAATCTGTTTTCCCTCTCCCAGGCTGGCAGGTCAGTGACTGACTTTATCATTGATTTCCGCACTATTGCTGCTGACAGCTCATGGAACGATTCTGCCTTATTCAATGCATTCCACCACAGATTATCTGAACAGATCGTCGATCAACGAACTCGCCGCCAGAGATCCCCCTAAAGACCTCAATTCCCTCATGGATGTTGCGACACGCATCGACCAGCGACTCAGAGAGAGACACAGAGAGAGGGGCGTCGGGACGAGCAGATTCGGACCCTCTGAGAAACTCACCATGCAGAGTGCGACAGAAAAGTTCCCCACAGCTCCTAATGACCCAGAGCCCATGCAGATCGGTCATGCTAAGTTGTCTCTGGCGGAAAGAGACTGGAGATTCTCCAATAGACTGTTAACACTGTGGTCAACCAGGTCATGTAATACGGTCCTGTCCAGTAAAAGGAAGGGCTCAGTAGGGGTCCGGAAAACTCTGCTGAGCCAAACTCTTTTGGATTCATCTGTCTCCCATCCAGTTTTCCACATTCAAATCACAGCTGCTGCACTGGAACACACACTAGCAGTTTTCACTGATTCCGGATCTGACACAGAAGTCATTGACAGACATTTGGCCGAGCAACTGGGTATAAGCTTTTCCTCTCTTTCGAAGCCTGTTCTAGTCCGAGCTCTGGATAATCACCTGTTACACACAGTCACCATGAAAATTCAACCGGTGCCAGTCGTCTTTGATCACGGTCACCATGAGACCATCTGCTTCCATGTAATCGATTCACCTCAGATTCCGTTCATACTTGGAATAAACTGGCTCCAGTTACATAACCCACACATTGATTGGCGGGAGAACAAGATAATAAACTGGGGAGTTAACTGCCTGACAACATGCTTGCGCTCTTTCCCTTCCACAACAGGTCTCACACCAGAGCATTCGGAATCTATCTATCCGGGTCTCACGCAGGTTCCTCCTCAGTATCACGACCTAAAAGAAGTCTTTAACAAGTTCCGAGCTACTTCTTTGCCTCCGCATCAACCATATGATTGTGTTATAGATCTTCTTCCTGGTTCTATGCCACCCCGAGGTGGGATTTATTCTCTGTCTACTCCAGAAAAGGAAGCCATGGACAAATATATTTCCGAGTCACTCTCATCTGGTCTGATTCGCTCATCATCCTCTCCAGCTGGGGCAGGCTTCTTTTTCGTGGAGAAAAAGGATGGCACACTTCGTCCATGTATTGATTACCAAGGTCTGAATGATATCACCATAAAGAATCGCTACCCTCTGCCTCTCATGTGCACAGCATTAGATCTGTTACAGAACACCATTATCTTCACCAAACTGGACCTACGTAATGCATACCATCTGGTACGCATTTGGGAAGGAGACGAATGGACAACTGCTTTCAACACTCCGACTGGGCATTATGAATACCTGGTAATGCCTTTTGGTCTAACAAACGCACCCACTGTATTCCAAGCACTGGTTAACGATGTCTTGAGGGATATGCTGAATAAATTTGTTTTTGTTTATCTTGACAATATTCTTATCTTTTCCCAGAATCTAGAAAAACATGTCTTTCACGTCCATACTGTTTCGCAGCGCCTTCTCCAACACCAGCTCTACGTAAAAGCAGAAAAGTGTGAATTCCACAGCTCCTCAGTCTCCTTCCTGGGCCACATAATCTCTGCTGGGGGTTTCAGGATGGATTCCGCCAAGGTTTCTGCTGTCCGGGAGTGGCCCACGCCCAAGAACCGTCAGCAGTTACAACAATTCCTCAATTTTGCCAGTTTTTACCGAAAATTCATCAAGAACTACAGTTCCATCTCTGCTCCGTTACACCGGTTAACCTCTACCAAGAGGCCTTATTCTTGGACAAGCGAGGCTGATGCAGCCTTCACTTCATTAAAACAGCGGTTCACCTTGGCTCCTGTTCTACGCATGTCGGACCCAGTAAGACAATTTATCGTGGAAGTCGATGCATCTGATTACGGGGTGGGTACGGTGTTGTCCCAGCGATGTCCTGACCACTCCAAGATTCACCCTTGTGCTTTTTTCTCTAAAGGTTTGACTCCACCAGAACGCAACTATGATGTTGGAAATCGTGAACTCCTGGCGGTGAAGCTGGCACTAGAAGAATGGCGTCCAGTTTACGTGACAATTTTGACACGTAATCATGACTCCTCAACTAATCGTGGCAGCCCTAGTTTGATGTGGATGTAATGACTGTAGAAATCCTTTTATGGTTACTTTTATCTTTTATTCCAATTTACTGTGAAACATAATCTTCACTGAGAATTGATTCCTTTTTTCCCTTTTCCCCTTTTTTCTATGTTGCATAAAATGTTGCAAAAAATGTCTTTAGACACAAATAATTACATTGTAAAACTGTTAGTTGCAAACAGAAGCACTTTCCACATTTAATTATCTTGTTATATTACATTTTAGCTATTTAGAAGTTGCAAGGCCATGAAGTTCTCAATCAATGTGGGTGTAATCTAGCAATGTTTTAACAACCATAAACAAGGGAAAAGGGGATCAGGTTGAAAAGCCCTTCTTATTTAAAAAAAAAAAAAAAAAAAACAGCATTGGCTGCAAGGCCCACAGCAATAAAATACATGATGTGGACACAGAAATGCAATGATGGCATCTAAAACAATGTTTTTTTCAGTTTTATCTATTTTTTTTACTGGGTGGAATTCTGGAACAGTCTGGACGACATGCTGTAAGATAGCTTTAAATTTCACCAGAACCATGGGCCACAATACTGCAAATCAAAATGGTCATGAAGGTCATCAAAATAAAATTCTCTGTTTGGTAAGACACATATTTTACCTTCACAAGATGGCTGTAAAAGAATAAGTGTTAAGCTTCCAAACTCTCCAACTTTATGCTAAATGACTACAGCTATAAAAGATTAAGTTTGACTGAGGAATTGTAAATAATAATATCTAAAGGCGTGATGCCATGATGCGTTCAGGGTCCTTGCTGTAGTTTTGCTACTACTGACAGCTGTTTTGAGATCAAGCCTGAACCCAGTAGGATTCCTGTGTTAGTTAGTAAAATAAGGAATGAAACACGGTCAGCTTGTGGGGTGGATCAATCTAATCTGTTTACTGTACCTTGTATAACTCGGAATACAACAGAGACCAATGTAAACTTCATAAAGCTTGCTGTACTTAACATTAGATCTTTGTCCAACAAGTCACTATTAGTTAATGACTTCATCATTTCTCACAGTTTAGATTTTCTCTTTCTGACAGAAACGTGGTTAACAGAAGACACAAGCGCTACAGTTATTAGTGCAACAGCACCCCCTCATTTTAGTTTCATGAATGTTGAAAAAGGAGAAAATGGGGAGGAGAAGCTGCCATATTTCAAGATTCATTCCAATTTAAAGAGATTTCATTAGCTGATTTTACTTCTTTTGAATATCTTAGTTTTATTTTAAGGGGCATTTCTAAAATCCCATTTTTAATTATCTACAGATGTCCAGGACAATGTGCAAATTTTATTGATGAATTTTCTGAATTATTGCTGGTTATCTCTACTGAGTTTAACCTTTTTATCTTAACTGCATATTTTAACATTCAAATAGATAATATGATGGATGGTAATGTTAAGAAATTTTCTTCTATCCTGGACATGTTTGGTTTGTGGCAACATGTATAAGAATCAACCTACATTTGAGGTCACGTTCTTGACCTGGTTATTTCAGAAGGTGTTTACTTGGCCTTGACACTGACACTGACTTGGCTTTATCTGACCATTTTTGTATTTTGTTTGATTTACTGATCACCCAGAATGTCCAAACAACCTGCTCCTCGGTTAGAAAGAGCTACATTAATGCAATAATAAGTGCTAAGTTTGTGGAAGGCTTAGCTATGTTACCAACAACCAGTTCAGAGTCAGCTCATGGAGTCGTGGATCATTTCAAATCTGAAAATCTTGAATGTAATGGAGGCTGCGGCACCGAAAACATCATGGAGAAACACCAATGTGGTCACGTGCCTACAAAAAGAATGCGGGAAAACTGAGTGGAAATGGTGGAAAAATAAACTTCAAATTCACTTTGAGCTGCACAGACAAAGCCTGTGTAACTATAACGAGCTGTGCAAGGCCAGAGAGCTGCATTTATCTGAAATGATTAACAAGAACATCAACAATTCTCACACTCTGTTTGCTATGATTGAAAAACTTACAAATCCTCCTATATAGATAAGCCCAGAGCTCCTTTCCACTGAGAAATGCAACCAATTTGCAAACTTTTTTAGCCAAAAAAATCAAAATAATTATGCAAAATATTATTGCCACACAGTCAAACAACAAAACTACTGTGTGTCTAAAACCTGGAAATAATTCTGATATGTCACAGTTTAAAATAGTCGATTTAAAAATTGACTATTAGTAATAGTAATAGTAATAATTTGGCATTTGAAATCAACAACATGCACTCTGGACGTTATACCATCCGACTTTTTAAAAACAGTTTTTACCTCAGTAGAAAGTGATCTCCTATTATAGTTAACAGCTCAATGGCATCAGGCATTTTTTTCAAAATCACTAAAGATAGCTGCTATTAGGCCACTCCTAAAGAAAAGAACTCTAGACACCTCTATAAATATATAATATATATCAACAACTATAGACCTGTCTCTAACCTCTCTTTTTGTATCCAAGATTATTAAGAATGTTGTATTTCACCAGCTTAATGACTTTTTAAATAAATGTGGAAATCTTGGTAAATTTCAGTCTGGCTTCTGACCTCATCATAGCACTGAAACAGCTCTGGTCAAAATTAAATGACATTAGGTTAAATACTGATTCTGGTCAAATATCAGTCCTGGTTCTGCTGGATCTCAGTGCTGATACTGTAGATCACAGAATCCTGTTGCACAGGCTGGAAAACTGGGTTGGACTTTCTGGAGCCGTCCTTAACTGGTTCAGGTCCTATTTAGATAGCCGGAGTTATTTTGTTGCGATTGGCAGCTATGAATCTGAGTGAGTGGCCATGACTTGTGGAGTCCCCCAGGCATCAGTCCTTGGACCTCTTCTGTTTGTATGCTCCCTTTGGGTCAAGTATTTCAGAACTTCAGCATTAATTATCACAGTTATGCAGTTGATTTACAACGTTATGTCTCTGTCACCAGATGACTGCAGCCCAATAGACTTAATGTGTCAGTGTCTTGAGGAAATAAACACCTGAATGAGGGAGAATTTTCTACAATTAAATGAAGACAAAACAGAGATTATTCTGTTTGGTAGTAAAGAGAAGAGGGTCAGCACTGGTAAACGCCTGGAGACTCGGGCTCTTAAAATCACTGACCAAGTTTATAACTTTGGAGTTCTGATAGACTCAGACCTGACTTTCAGCTGCCACATCAAAGCTGTCACTAAGACAGCTTTTTACCAGCTCAGAAACATCAACAGAATTAAAACTTTAATCTCCCATAAACATCAGTAGAAACTCATCCATGTGTTCATCTCCAGTAGACTGGATTACCGTAATGGTCTTTTAATGGGGCTTCCTAAAAAGAGCATTAAACATCTGCATCTCATCCAAAACTGCTAGTTTTAACCAGGACTAAGAGATCTGAACACATCACACCAGTTTTGACATCTTTACACTGGCTTCCAGTCAGTCACAGAATAGATTTTAAAAGCCTTCTGATTGTTTACAAATTCCAGAACGGTTTAGGCCCAGAATACATCTGTGATATGTTCAGCGAATATAAACCTAGCAGAGTTCTTAGATCCAAAGACTCTGGTCAACTAGTCCAGACTAAACATGGAAAAGCAGCTTTTAGCTGTTATGCTGCAAACAAGTGAAACAAACTGCCAGTGGAGATTAAACTTTTACCTAATGTAGACATTTTTAAATCCAGGTTCAAAACATTTCTTTTCTCATGCGCCTATGCATGAAATCTGCACCATAACTTTTTAACATATCTTGCTTTTAATAATTTTAATCATTATGATTTTATTGTGATTCTTGCTATTTGTTGCTGCCTTTTACTATTTCCTAATATCTGTAATGCTTTTAATGTTTTATGTAAAGCACTTTGAATTATCCTGTACATGAAATGTGCTATACAAATAAACTGCCTTGCCTTGCCCTAAAGCATTATTCAGTCTTATGTTGCCGCAGCTAAAGACGAGTCAAGCAAGTCCTCACCTTCTCTCCTGTTGACTTTAGCAAAGACTGGTCCATGACTGTTGGACAGCTGAGACGAGCTTCTGAATGATGATGATGGCAGACTGGACACCAGCGGGTTGTCACATTGCTCTGTTAACCAATCACACAGCAGAAAAGACAAGGATCAGTGTTTAGGACTGTGAATAGTTTTTAATATTTTACAGTGTAGGTCAGTATGTCAGTGTTACTGATCTGCTAGCGAAGGCAAATGTATGTTTTTCCCTCTTTGAAAGGTTAAATTAAAAAGATTACAAAATACCATAAATTACAGTGGTTATAGGTTGGGAGTAGTTCTAAATGCCACTGCAGAAAAAAGTCAAAGTGGTTTCACTGGAAGAGGAAAGTTGCACACTTCAGTAGCTGATAAATGTCAAGGGCAAGAGGTGGAGTTGAGTACAATTTTAGAATGAATGAGTGACTTCTAAACATTAAGTATCTAAAAATGATTCACCGCATAAATGTAATAAGAGGCTAATTTTGATTTTCTGAATTTTTTGATGCACAAACAGATCTGGGGCAATATGCTCTGGTGGGATTATAAACTGTTAATCTTGAAGGTTGAGAATATCAATCAGTATTCAGTACTGAGACATGAATGTGTTGCAGAAAGGTGGTGATACATAATTAGCATAGTTTGACATATTGGATGTTTAAGTATAATGCTTTCACTTTGATAGGTGCCAGTGGCCAAAATTCTTCCAAACATAAACATGTTTTTATCCAGTGGCCTCAGGTGCATTGATGACAGCACTACAGCTAACTGCTTTTGGTGCCTTTTAAGGATTTACAAACGATGCTCTAGCACCTATCAAAAAAAGTGGGTACTGCAGTTCTAAAGTTCAGAGGGAACCCTCTTCACACAGTTGTTTTTCTATTCAGAGACATCATAGAAATATGGTGGCACAAATATGCCTGCTTCCATGTATGTACACTCACAGCAAGTATATATTGTTGCTCTGTCTGAGAGAATAAAAACACAAGTTATTTGAGTAAAGTGATTAGATACCAATAGAAACACAGTTTTTAATTATAAATAAAATTAATGTAAATTAAAGGGGTAGTGCACTCAAAATGTGTATTTTGAGCTGTAATCAACACAGTATTACTTAATTGTGATGAAAACCTCATAAACTGTTGATAAAATTGGTATTTTTTACATTTATTTTAAAAACGGGATTTTGTGGGTAAAAATGGACTCATAATGCCCTTTAAAGGGTAAAACCAGGTTATGTTTTTTGTGACATAGAGTCGTATCTACATCATGAGAAATCTTTAAAAACCCCACAGCCCCACCCTCCAGATGCAGACAGATGGGCCCTCACTTGCAGGCATAGAAAACCATGGCCACCAACGCATATGAAGGGATGTGAACTTAAATGGTGTAGTTTTGCTAGTTTCAGACTTTTATTCTTTCTCAGAGTTTCTGATGAAATATTCCTGCAATGGGAGGGATTTTTGCTTTTGAGGGGTGTAAAAGTAACACCGGATTTTATTCTTCACCTGCTGATCCATCCTGGCAATGGCAACTTACAGCAGCACTTTGGCAGCTGCCATAACCTGCCACAAGTCTCCACAGCTTTCCAGAGCCTGCTGGATTTGTTTACAGGCCAGCATAACAGCGCTAACGGCTCAGACTGATATAATTCAGGACCACCTTGTTTATGTGTAGGTGAGGAGATTCAGGAGGGGGAAAAGTCTTCCACCTCATAGACTGCTCTGTGGTGTAGGTGCTTTGGGAATCCTGCTTTACATCTTGCTAGTGAGCTGAACTACTATCTGTCAATCATTTCTGCCTGTGTATCCTGACCCACCCACTGTCCGCTCCCGGATCACCCCACAGCTCACCTTGCAGTTTCAGGTATTTTTCAAATTGGGCGGTGGGTGGAGTTACGCAAAAAGTAGGGGGTGTAGTTACACTTTAAAATGTATAATTGTAAAATGTATTTTTTCTAACAATGGCCTTTAATTTTATTACATGTTGCACCTTTAGGTTACTTTCGGTGTGCACTGTGAAAAGATCTATAACCTCTCATATCTTGCAGTCTAATCTTTTTAAAACTAATATGTTAAATTTTTGTATATATTCCTGGCTCTAAGCTAATGTTTGTTAATGTTGCACAGTGCTGGTTTTAGAAGAGCAGGGACATCTGGAGCAAGCATAAGGAATACCATCTTTGCTCTGCATGGAATATTCATCCTGAGTTCTCTGCATTTTAATTAGTCCACAGACAAATCTATTTTAAAATACAGGAACACCAGAACAAATTATAGATCTGTAAAATTAGGTAAACATGACAGTACATCAGAATAAACATCCTTATTGTGAGTTCATTCCTCTGACATTTAAGTCTGACTTAATCAGTGATCATATGTCTGGGACTGACAGTGTAATACAAATAGAGCAATTAAGGAAAAAAATATTTTATCAATCCCTGAAAAGAAATTATTTGAGGACTTCAATACTTAATGCTAATGCCACTTTATCATGGAAAACATAAGAAATTCTGTGAATGGTGATTGATTGGAGGTAGATAAAAGCTGTAATGCTTATAATCTCTTATATGATGCACTTTGAATAGTCCTGTACATGAAATGTGTTATACAAATAAACCTGCCTTGCCTTACCTAAAGACTCCCAACAGTAATAAACTGTAGTAAAGATGAAAACTAACATGTAAGAAATCCAGGAAGCAGCCAGATCAGGAGAAAACCCCTTTTAATTAACCAACAATTTAAACAAAACGCAAAGCTCTGCAAGGCATGAATAACATGGAAAGAAACTCTCTTTTTACAAAAGCAGTTACGAAACAAGCTTATCAGTAGGAAAGCAGTATTCCCTAAACACCTAGAGATCATAACAAATGTTCACGCATTTTCTTGAATATTAAGGTAAAGCAAGTCCTCTTTCTAATGGATTTACATCACAAAGAAGGCTGAGAAGTTAATATTGCCAGGAAGTCTTAAAGTTTTACACTCCTGGCTCCATTCAAGGCCCTGGCTTAGATTGTATTGTCAACATTGTTGTATTTCATTTGCAGCACAGAGAGATTTTTTAACACTTCAGGCTATAATTCAAAGCCTGTGACATACAATATATCCATCTAGTTGTACCCAGTCTAGCTCTACTCCTATATGCAAGCACTTTACAACTTGTGCACTTCTGTTCAAGCTATGGTTACACTACAGCTTCAAGAATTTGGAAGAAAATTCTTGGAATTGTGTGACAGTGCACATTAAAAAAGGATTCAATTATACAAATGCCTCTTCATCTCACGAGGACCCAAACTCTTTAGTTATTTAAGATGCTGACAAACATATTCAAAGTAAACATGAAGATTCAGCAATAGGAACAGATTCTTACTGGTTGCTCATGTATGTGCTGTACCTGTCAAAAGTTTGGACACTCTTTCCCATTAGAATTAATGTGAAAATGTGTCCAAACTTTTGACTAGTAGTGTAAATAAACAAGGTGACTGACATGACCAGAAATAAGTAGAAGATTGACACTTAGGAGATCTCAGAGTACCGTCTATTCATGGGAACGGGTATCAATGTCTTGCATTAGGTCTTAATGGGTTTAAAAAAAAATGCTTATATTGTAGTTATAATGACAAGTCACACATACAATTCTGTTATTTTCTAAGGCTGTGCAGATTTCAGGTTTAACAATTATTGATGCTCAAAATTGCCACTTGTGCAATACTGAAAATAACACTATTAAATTAGTGTTTTTTGCAACTCTGCAGCCAATTTCAAACTTTTACTATCCCAAAATGTCAGGTGACAAAAAATAACACAATAACACAAGTGACTTAAAACCATGCTGCTAAACTGGCAGATTTTCACATTGTGGCATCCACCTAAATAAAGCGCCCCCTAACCAAGGCTAATTCGGCATCTGTCTTGCATCCATTCTAATCTCTGAGCTCTCTCCAGCTATCAAAGTTAGTTCAAATGTTGATGCTGTCTTATCTTTTGCTCTGTTAATTTCTCTGTTTCATTCCCTATTTTCCATTAAATATGTCTTCTAGAATTTGTTTGCTTATTCAGCCACAGTGTGCATCCAAAATGGCCAGCGTGTTAATATGAAGTTGGTGGTGTGTGACGTGATGCCATGAAGCGAAACGCAACTGATGTAATTTGATGCGCTGGGTCAGAAAAAAAAAATAAAAAAAAGTTGTGATGTGCAGTTTCTCTGCCATGGGAAGATGCCGATCAACGACAGCTCCAGGAATGTACATAATAAATGCCAGTGTACCATCACAATGAGCCAGAAGCATGGACTTTTAATGTTGGAAAGTTGTGTGTTGTTTAACATCTTAATATTTTAGTAAACACCACACAAAAATAAACTAATGTTAAACACACAAGCTTTTTCATGATCACTAAATCCCTTTTGTACAGGTGGACACAGGGTCCTTTCTCTCCAGACAATGTCAGTGTAGACAGTGTCCAAAACATAATATACAGACTTTTGTCTTTCAAGTGGAAGTGGTTTAGGTGTTTCATGATTTGTGGATGGATGGATGGATGGAGAGTTGGTTAGATGTTAACAAGTTGTGATTCTTGTATAAAACAAGTCTGATGTTTCCCTAAAATTGTGGTGAAAGAATGAGAATCCATGTTGAGGTTCACACCTTCACCAACAGCTAGTTTTCTAAAGTCAGCCAGAAACTGGATTGCAGATACAGGAAATATTCTTTAAAATATCAGCCAACTTTTATTTGTTGAGTCATTAATGGTATATTTTTTGCAACTAATGCAAAGGATCAAGTCCCTACTGTAGCAAATAGTGCAATACTGACATTAGCCAGCTGCTGATCTCATGTCAGTATTATCGTTTTGCTTCTTTTCTAAATAGTGATACTCAAAAGGATTATTAATACTACTAATATTTCCATTCTTTTATCCTTGTATTCTGTTTAGTTATCTATAATCCTTAGTGTTAGTTCATAATGTTTATGGACAGAATTTCTAGGTGGAGCAGGGGTGAGGAAGGTCCGGTTTGGTGGAGTCAGGATTGGGTCTTTTTGTTGCAGTTGATGTAGTCTCATTTGCTTCATCAGGTAGATCAGTGCAGAATTTGCAGTGATGCAGGTTTTGCATCGGTCTGTCATGGTGAAAACGAAGCTGAGCCAAAAGTTGAAGCTCTCAATTTACCAGTCAACCCATGTTCCTATCCTCACCTATGGTCATGAGCTGTGGGCAGTTACTGATAAAACAAGGTCATGAATTTAAGCAGCTTGAAATAAGATTCCTCTGCAGGGTGACTGGGCTCTCCCCTAGAGATAGTGTAAGAAGCTTCATCAGGGAAGGGCTCAGAGAAGAGCTGCTGTTTTTATGCATCAAGAGATGTCAGATAAGGTGGCTGGGGCATCTGGTTAGGATACGTCCTGGTTGCCATCTTTGTGAGGTTTTTTCAAGCATGTCCCACCAGAAGGAGGCTCCAGGGAAGACCCAGGATAGACTGGAGACTGACTTGGGATTCCCTTGAACAAACTGGAAGAAGTGGCAAAGTTGAAAGGGGAGTACAGGTTACCCTGCCTAAGCTGCTGCCCCCATAACCCAACCTCAGGTCAGCAGTAGAAGATGGATGGATAGGGTTAGGAAATTAAATTAAATCATGTTTTGGTACAAAAATAAGCCACTAAAAATCTTGATCTTTCCTCAGAAAGAGTTGCTTTGTGATGATGTGGATAACAGAATCGCTTATCTCATGATGATGTTCAGTCATTATTTAAAATAGTTTTAAAAACATTTTTTAAACCTTGAAACCACTGTGTCAGCTTGCATGGTTGAGATGATAAAAATTATAAGACAAAGAAAAAAAATCCCAGAATAAGATAATAACAGATGATAGGATGAGCATAAGTCCAGTTAAAGGTAATAATGAGATAAATTATTATTTATTTCCAGAGGCAGTTACACTGAAGACTTTTATTCCCACAGTGCTTAGGGTAACAAATATACCTGATATCATTGAACTGTAAGCTGGAGAAAAAAGAGAAATGATAACTGTCTGTAATAAAAAACTAATGTGATGCTAATTTGTTGTTAATTGTTCTGGGAAAAGAAAAACTGTTACTTAATACAAGGGAAGCAGATCAATTTAAGCTTCACAATGCTTGGAGAAATATATTACTAGCTTTTGAATCACCTGTAAGAGTTTAATCACTTCTGAACAGATTACTTGTTTGGTTAATTATTAAATTTTAAATAGAATAAAAGCTGTTCCCCGTGTAATTCCTAATATCATGTATCCACAGCATTAGTTTCTAAAATCACTCCAGCTTATCCAAAGGCTGATGTTCCATTGTTGGCTTTTGTGTTGATTGTAAAGGTGAGGGGTCTTTCCCCAGGTGCCACCGATTATGTTTTATGTATGCACAGCACAACATCACATCGCCTCTCTTGCCTTGGTAGAGATATGTAATCATTGCTTTTTTATTTTTAAGATTATGCTAAACTCATCAGGTCAAATTTCATGAAACCTCGTTGACAATTGGATTATGGGTAATAGAATCCATTAATATTTTGGGATTACATTTATTAAACTGTGAAACATTGACTTTAATGGAGGATGTGTTATATTAGGGCTCTTTCTTTGAATCTCTGCAGGATTTTATTTCTTAAGTGACAATTAAAAGCATTTCAGAGGTTCTTTTAACAGCCTGTGCATGCTAACCACATTTGTCTTCATCTGTTAGATTCTCTGCTCTTAAACTGTCTTCAGACTACTAATGGCTACTGCTGACCCAAGTCATGTGTCCTAATAAAAAGTCAATTAGTCTTGAGTTAATGAGACTCTGAGATTTTGCAATTAGCAGCATGCCCAAACTTTTGCACTAATGAACACAACAGGCAGCTATGAAATTGGTTCAAATTATTTATCAGTCTTTCAAGTTCAGATTTTTTTTTTTTTTCTTCTTTTTTGTAAATGTCAACAGGTCTTTGAGGGATTCATGAGTTGACCTCTGGGGTTAATTACACCCTGAATAGTCTATTGCTAAGTGAGCAAATAAGTACTTTTCAGGATCCACTGTAGTTGAGACAAAGTACTGGGGTTTAAGTTGAAGACACCATCAAGTACAGGTTTCAACACATCCTCTTCAATCTAGTCAAATCATCTTTGATTTTCTTTAATGTTTTTGACCAATTTCCTCCCGCAATATCATATAAGAAGCTCTAATGAATACAGATATATGCTTCAATAATCTCTAGGAAAATTGACTGCCTCACAGACTCCCCACAATTTATGCATCTGAGGTACTGTGTCTGAGCAGTTGGTCAGCAGCACAAAAGTACTGTTGGGACTCTTATGGTTTCTCTTCATTATACATTTCCAGTAAAACTCTGAGTCCTGTCATCTGCAACGTCAGTGCAGCATGAGAGTGAACAGAAAACTACATGGGAAACTGGGGGACTGCTTTGTGATGTAGTGTGGGAACAATTCAATTTAATTAAGTGATTGTGGATTTTTAGAAGGACCAAGAATAAGTCAAATATTTTTTGCATCATGTGAGAAGAGATGCTAAGGGGGTGCTTGAATACAAATGCTTAGGTGTTCACTTGAACAAGAGAGCCAGTGACACGAAGAAATTCAAAAAACTGATAAAGAAAGCTGGATGTGAGTGGGAGACAGGTCGAGATCATAGGGTCTCCCACACAATATTAATACTTGGACAGGTCATCAAAGGATATTTAGCAGCCACAGAAATATATTTGACAATCCGCTATTATATTTGCATGTTTTACAATCCAAAGTAGTGAGCATTACATCTGTTTTAGTGGAAACAGGACAGATCAACATCCACTCACAATAAGGACGCTTGCAACTGTTGCAAAATAGATTTAGGCATTTTCATGTTGCAAAGTAGATTTACGCATTTTCAGACTTTTTCAGAACCATTCAACCTTATGAATAAACCTTAACAATGTTTTGTGCAAGACAAGGATATCCTTGAGTTGCTCTCCTCTGCTTCAAAAAGGAGACCCATCACTGCATTACTGAAAATAATACAGACTTAAAGGAAGTAGCTGACTTTTCAAATGCAGTCTGAATAATGAAGGGCAAAATCAACAAGGACCACACTATAGTTAACAGGCATTCTTTTGCAATGTAAATAATCAATTTAAATATCAATAAGCAAAAGACACATTGCAAGCTAGCTTCATAATGTAAAAACAGAATGAATGACTGAATGAAAGAATGAATGAATGAATGAATGAATGAATGAATGAATGAATGAATGAATGAATGAATTGAATGAATGAATGAAACTGTCTACAATAGTTTGAATACAATGCTGGCATCATTTTTGCTAGCAGTTTGCTATATCACAACTGTGAGTGAGGGACATTATAAATGGGGCTGGTCACATTTAAAGGTATTGTATTTCTCAAAATATACTCCAAGAAACTACACTTTAGTTTAACTGACTTTAACAGATAATGTGTAAGACAAAAACACCTTAAAATGGACTGATTTAAGCATCTATTAAGCAAAGTGCATCACTTAAAATCTAAAAGCTGATTAATAAAAAGCACAATGCCAACCTGTTTAAAAACACTGTCATCCATCCAAGTCATTTAAGAAATTGCCATTTCATGTGAATTTAGTTTGTACAAAAGTTTCAGTCACACAAATTCAGAAGCACACATTTTTCTTCAAAGGAAATATGTTCAAATAAAGTGTTACAGTTATACCCCCCAGGAGGTAAGAAATAAGACTGTGAAGCAGAAAAACACAACTTTAGAGCTAAAACTTGTGTTGCTTTGCAGAACAGAGCGGCAGCTGTATAAATGCAGGATGAGGGGAGCCAGGCAAATGCATCATACAACAGTCAAACACAGGCACACACACGCACACAAAGAAAATCCACTGATGGGTGAAATGAGGGGAGTTGGGAGTGTCACTGCATGACTTACGAAGGGCAGCACCAGTACATGTCCACACAGGGCACTGAAACAAACTCCTCCACTTTCCATTCACTTTTCATGTCTGCATCTCCTATTTTTCCTCTCTCCCACAACAGTGACTGAAATCTAGTGTTTTTTACATTTTTTCCCTGCCTTTTCTCTAATATGTTTGACTTGGTTTCATCTTTAATCAACTGTGCCTTCTATGATAAATGTCATTTTAAGGTTGAAGACATATAGGAGGGTGTCAAAACCAGGTGGTTTCATAAAGTGACAAAAATATCTTGAGCATAAAAGCTGGGAATACAATCGGGATACATTTGATTTATATAGATGGTGTCTAACTGATAACAGTTATAGAACTAGCGGTAATTTTTTGTACTGTAAAATTAGCAATAGCATAGATATTTATAGCAGAGGTGTCACACAGACACCAAACAGCAAATGGACAACCAGACCACTAGGGTGGACTACGTCACGCTCTTTCTGAGATGCTGATTGCAGCTACTCCAGACAATCCTTGAGATTCCACTTGGCATTCTGCAGCCCATTTCAGAAATATTCCAGATGTACCTTCCAGCTAAAAATCCATGCCTCGTCCATTTTTGAGATGAAGAGGCAAGCTGCACAGAGCAGATAAAGCAGGCAGGAAGTCAGTCACAAGAACGGCATACAGAATCCTGCCAATTATACAAATAAGTACACTGTGCAGACTCCTGATCTCATCTCATACAACACTTCACTGACATAGCCAGTGGCATCAGGACAAAGATTGCAATGGTAAGAGTACAGGGATCACGAGTCACCTTTATAAGAATAACACCAGAATTAACAAAGACTGTGTTGTTTAACAAAACCATCTAGTAAGTGTTTGATGAAAGTGGTTTAAAAATGGCAATACTTTTAAGAAAAATTAAACCCAAAGGTTCCAGTAAATGGCACCAAGTATACTCCATACTTCTGTGTTTATGCTCAAAGTGGTTTCAGTTAGTTTCATGATAATGTATTATCCCACAGCAACCAGTCGAGGCAGGTGACTGCCCTCACTGGGCGGGGACCTGCCGGAGCTTTTTCCTTTCTGTTAAAAGATTGTTTCTTCCTTTCCACTGTCGCCAAAAGTGCATGTTTAGGATAGGGGATTGAAGTCAAGATTCTTTTGGTTTCCTTAGCTAGGCTATTATTTTTTTATGAACCGATTTGTTTGAATACTGATTGGATCACAATGAATTGGCTCGAACTGATTTGTCTATAAAGTGCGCTGAGATGACATTGTTTTGAATAGGCACTATGCAAATAAAACTGAATCAAATGTATTGTATACCATCATGTTGGACATCATTTTGCACAGCTGTTATTTAAGTGAACATGTCCCGTGGGCAGATTTCTTACAGCAAAGACTACTCACATTCATGTTAGGAGCAAATAAAGAAAATCAATAAAAAGGGATTAGAAAAAAGACCAGCAGAATTTTGATAGTGGAACTGGAGAGTAACATCTGAACAAACACAAATTTCAAATGCAAAATGAGTGATTTCTGCCATTTTATGAGTTGAAGACATCTGTTGGCACATTTGTTTCACATCAGTAATGTACAGACAAAGAAGCAGTTTGCACTCTGGTGCAACAATCAACCTCATGTAAATGCACTTTGATCACACAGTACAAGATAACCACTACTTAAATTCATCAACTTATCAGAACCTTAAAGGAAAATATGACCATTAAAAGATATAATTGCAAACACAGTGGTAAACCATTGTCACAAAAACCATTATCTTCCCTATAGCTGTAATAAATTTATAAAAGAAAATCTATATGTGACAGACCTAACTTCAACTCACTGCAATTAAGTAGAATCTGTAATGTTAGAGGGAATATTCATTTTTAAATCACTATTATTCTGATTCTAATTAAAAAACTTTTTTTTTGGTATTACACTTCATTTTTTCAGGGATCTTTACCATGCAAATTTTTTTTTCTTATTTGTAAAATATTATGTGAAGGTCAGTTAAACACAACACAACATTATGACTTTAATTAGGTTTTCATTAATTTGTGTAGAGTAAGTCACAACTCTGAAGCTCACCTGCCTTTCCACCTACCCAGCATCTCCTCCTTTCTCTGAATTGTGTGGCAGCTTTCATTCTGTCACCTGACAAAATAACACATAGACGCATGCTAAGGACACAACCTTGTTTTACTTTGTGACTATTATTATCACCACGATTGATGACTTAATAGCAGGTGGAAAATAATTTATTTGTGCCTTAAACGTTTATGCTAACTAACTCTAAAATAACTTCAGATGTTCACTCTTTGCTCCTGAAGTTCTGGATAAAGACACAACCATGGTTAGCACAGCTCTTTATCACTAGCTATTGCTAGCACTAGCCCTAGCTCTTTGAGCAATTTTTGAAAGACAGTGGGGACAGCCAATCACATTAACAAGAAAATAAAAGAGCAGCACCAATCATAATACAAGAAATATGTTATAAGGTGAGACTTATAACAGTAATGTTAGCTAATTGCAGAGATAGACGTGCAACGGAAAATATTAGGGACTCAAGAGTTGCTGGAGATCCCAAACCAAACCAATTCTACACCCATAATAAAAAGCATTGATCAAGGGCACACAGGGGTTCACCATAGACTGTAAATAAAAGATGGACGGAGCCTCGTCATGGTAGGAACCGCCCAATGAGCTTCACTTTTGCTCTTCAGAAACCTGCAGGTGATGTCACGGAGGCTCTGTCCATCTTTTATGTTTTTGGAGCTGAAATGTCTCCACACATTACAGCGCTTCGGACTGATTGATCAGTGAGTGAGCGGCACGCTGCTACGACGCTATGTTGTATCTCATTTCGCATACGACAATGGCAGGCGGAAGAAGAAGAAGTTCCTACCTATCCTAATAGTTTATTTTCCACTGTGTTCATGTTAATGATAGTTATTAATATAAGAAGGAAAATTTAGTTTGAGAATTAGTTCAATAATATAAACAGGGTTGGTATGGGAGGAATTGATATTTCAGTATCAGTCTGCATGTCACTGCTAATTAGTCTTGTCAGATAACCACATAGCTCAAAAGCATTTATTTGATTACTTTTATTACACATACAGTGGAAAAATACCGAGGTCCAGACCTACGGCTACGGCTTTGGCAGTATGACTACATCTGTACTTCACATAGCACAAAGGGATGACATATACACTCTCATGGTTTTTTGACAACACAATGTTCCTCTGCAGCAGCTTGGTATGTAGCAATTAAGCTTTCTTGGGAGAGGTTTTTTCTTACATAAGATATCCCTCGTTGTTTGGAAAGGAAAGAAAACATGGATCTTCGTTTTTTCAGACTGTCATAAATAAAATGTTCAATTAAGCATCTACATCAACAATTAAGCATCTTACATTAACAGTGTGTTTTTGCTAATGCTGCTGCTCAAAGTTTCCGCTTTGCTGCTTCAGAGTGACAGTGAATTGTAACCTCAGCAGTATGTAGGCAGTACTTAGATTGATAAAAAGTCATTTGATATAATGACAGGGACATTTGATTAATAGTTCAGTTTTTAGAGAGACAGGCTTCCACAGGGAGAGCCGGCCTTGGGCAAACACAAAATCCCACAGGTAACAAAGGCAGATGGATGTTCTGCAGTTCTCTGTCACTTTTATCGCTTAGGTATTTGTCCCTGAATTGATAAATCTAGATGCATGACTGGCACCTCCAGGCTCATAGCACCAGTGACTGCCACCTTTATGTAACCTTGAATTAATCAGAAACGCTTTGTGATTCCCCTTCTACTGAACACATGACAAAAAATTAGACCGATTTATGCACCACTGCTTTGCTCTGTCCTTAAACTTGTTTTCTAAAACACTACTATTTCATAATGAAAAATGAAGGACAGGTAGTGTTTGCAGACAACAGGTCTCAATCAAATAGAATTTATTCTGAGGTTTATATCATCTCAATGCAAACCACCACCTCATTCAAAAGTAATGTATTCTGATGAGACAGGCTTTTTAGGAAGCAGGGAGATATAGGACCAAATTCAAATCAGCTTTTCTTCCAGCATATTTTTTACCAGCTTATTTTATGTCTTGCTGTGGACAGGAGGAAATGAATTTCAAACACCATGAGAAAATAACAACACCTTAAAGTTCCCTCCTCAGCCTCAGCTTGTTAAATAATCTAGCCCACCCCACAATCTCAGCTACTCAACAGATGAAGCATAACCCAAGTAACCTTGCTACTTACGCAGCATGCATGTTTAGTTTTGGAATAGTACAAAAGAAAAAGGTCCACCTGCACACTGATTGTGGTAAAGTGGTTCTGATGGTAATTGCAAAATGATTTATAACAAACAAGGAGATGTTTTAGAAAGAATGCTCATGATTACTAACCAACTTAATACTAGTGATTAAGACCATGAATATAGGGATGTGCTGATAATTCTCCCCAGTAAAACTGGCAGCAACAGTCATTTATTAAAATTGTTATACTGGCTAAACATTTGTCTAAGTTACCGCTTGCAGTTATGATGTCTTCTTTTACTCAACAGTATCTGCAGTTAATTTATATATCACACAAATAACTCTAAGAATTTTAGATCCACAGCTGAAGTATATAAATCAATACAGATTTTTAATGAAAATATGTTGGTTTTACAGTCTAAACATGTAAGATTCTTTGGGGTTTTTTAAGTACATTTAAAGGTACCTTGTGTAACAATTACTTACATCTAGTTTTAAAGATGGGCATAGAAATTACTTCATATGCCAAGCATAATTGTGAATGGATGGTGGCTGTCAGTGGCCAAAATTCTTCCAGACATAAACATGTTTTCATCTAGGAGTGGATCCAGTAGCCTCAGGGGCAGTGATGACTGCAAGTACTTCAAATTGGGGCGGCAGTGGCTCAGGCGGTAGAGCAGGTCATCCAGTGACTGGAAGGTTGGCGGTTTGATTCCCACTCCTCCAGTGTTGACATCACTGGTGAATGAATGTGGATGAATGTTCGGTGATGGTCGGAGAGGCCGTTGGCGTGGATTTGCAGCCATGTTTCCGTCAGCCTGCCCCAGGGCAGCTGTGGCTACACAAGTACCTTACCATCACCAGGTATGAGTGAGGAGTGGGTGAATAATGGATACACAATGTAAAGCACTTTGGGTGCCTTGAAAAGTGCTATATAAATCTAATCCATTATTATTAACTTCTATTGTAACTTCAACATTGTTTACATGTGTACTGTATTGTGCCTTTTGAGGTGTCACTTGTCACAAACAGTGCTTTACGACCTATCAAACAAAGCTGGTACTGCAGTTTTAAAACTCAGAGGGTTCACAATTTACTCACATAGAGTTATTCATTCAGAAACACTGTAGTGAATATTGAGGTACAAATAAGCAGCTACCATCTATGTGGACCCACAGCAAATAGATATAAATGGCTTATTCTAAGAGAAGAAAAACACAAGTTATTTTAAGAAACTGAGTGGACATAGACAGAAACATTTTTTTTATAAAATATAGATTTTTCCTTTCATTGACGTTTCATTTTTTTAACACGCTGCACCATTAATGTGTCTTAATGTAATAAACAGAACTATACAAGATGTATGCTGAAAATGATGTATCTGTTGTTGTTGAGCTGATGGAAGAAAAAGACCACATTTTGGATCTTGTACTGTCATATGAATTGAATGTACAATAACTGAAATATGCCACACTTCTTTATCCGACCATCTAACTGTTTTATTTTTGTGCTCACTGCCTGCACCCACCACCACAAACTCCGAGCCCGTTTACTGTCTCTGTGTTTTTAATTCTTTGACTCCTCTACAGTTTTCTGCTTAGTGAAAAGACTCTTATTTTCTGGATGACTTTAGTGACTTCAATGTGGATGTCTGTATGACAATGTTAGATTCGCTCTGTACTGAGATTTTAGACTCCATTGCACCAATGACTGTAAAGAGCGTAAAGCTACAGACTGAGCCTTGGCTGAATGAGTCCACTTGTACGCTCAGACGTCCATGTAGACAGGCAAAGAGTGAGTGGAAAAAGGACAAGCTCCAAATTTCCAAGGATCTCCTGCGCGATTGTCTTTTGGAGCTGAATATTTCTCCTTCCTTGTTTTCTCTGTGGGGATTTTTTGCAGTTTTTTGCGGATCCCCACTGTCTCAGCTTGTTCAGAAACCCTCAATTCATACAGCAAGCTCAGCTGCCTTTCACCAATTTAAGCCTGTTTACCTTTCTGTACTGACTAAAATTGTTGAACACCCACATCCTGCTAACTGTCCGTCTGACAGCATTCCAACTCGTTTGCTTAAAAAGATTTTCAGCTCAGTTGGGTCTTTTATCTTCTTTCTTATAAACCTGCCTCAGCTATGGATGCACTCCATCCTTCTTCAAACATGCCACGGTGCAGTTTCTTTTGAAAAAGAAGAATTTTGATCACTTGGTTCTGTGTAATTTTAGGCCAATTTCTAAACTCCCTTTTATTTCCAAGATTTTAGAGAAAGTTGTCTTTAACCAGCTCCAAAAATTCTTAAAATGGGCCAATGTTGGTGAATTGTTTCAGTCTGTTTTCAGCTTCTTCGCAGCACTGAAACTGCTCTTTTAAAAGTTTTTAATGATCTTCTTTTAAACCTTGATTCAAGTAATTGTGCCTTTTTAATTCTTCTAGACCTAACAGCAGCACTTGACACAATGGATCACATTATACTCCTGTCACACCTCAAGCACCGTGAAGGTATTGAAGTCACCACTTTGGTTTAAATCTTACCTTGCAGATAGATCCATCTCTGTACAGTTGGGGCAGTTTTCCTTCTCAGTGGCCCCTCTGACCTTTGAGGTCCCTCAGGGGTCAGGTCTGGGACTTCTACTGTTCTCCCTTTATATTCTAACCCTGGGTTGATATTTAGGAACCATAGTATTGCTTTTCACTGCTGTGCTGACATTGTGCAGATATACTTGGTGTTAAAGGTCCCTTCTAAAGGATCTGTTAATTGCATGAGGGACATTAAGACATGGATGGAATTACATTTGTTAAGATTAAATGAAAATGGAAATGAGATTGTTTTCTTTGGTCACCTTGACTTGGTCCAGGTCCTTGCCAGCTCCTTTGGCTGCCCACTAGCACCTTATATACAATTGCAGGCTAGTAAAGGTTGATGTTATTATAGATGGGGCACTTAAATTAGACAAGCAGATCAGCTCAGTGGTCAAGGCTAGCGCTTCTATCCAAAGTCAAACCCTATCAAAGAAGGTCTTATCTAGACAAAGTCATCCATGTTTTTAATACATAGCGACTGGATTACTGTAAATCCCTTGGCCATTCAGATCTCAATCATCACCAACTTGCACAGAATGCCGGGACAAAGAAACACGATCACTTAACGCCGGTGTTTTCTTCAATTCACTGGCTTCTGGTTAGGTACAGGATTGATTTTAAAATTATTTTATTTGTTTTTAAGGCTTTGAATGGACTGGGCCCAAAAAATTTATATGATCTTCTTAAGGTGCATCAACCCTCTACAACCCTTAGGTCAGCTGCAAATAGCCTCTTCATTTTTAAAACACCTCTTAAGATGTGCTTATTCACTCTGGCCTTTGGCAGAATCACATCTACTGGATCTTTATCTGTATTATTTCGCTGTGTTCGTTTTTTTTTCTTTCTTTTTTTGATTGTCTTGCTTTTATTATTTGTTATTGTTGATGACTCTTGTTACTGTAAAGAACTTTAGTTGGTCATTGGCTTTTTAATGTGCTATATAAATAAAGTTGACACTGACATTGTCAAAGTATGTCACAAACATGTCATAAAGAGAGGAAATAATGTGTCTCCTTTAAACAGTAGATACCACCTGAAAATGTGCAACCTGTTTCACAAGTGCAATGTGGGGTGGTTAGTAAACTGGAAGGACAACGGGCCAATGACCTATCTCCATTACTGTTCACCCTATACATGTCAGATCTCTGGTATAGATCTAAATCATGGGCAAAGTAATCATAGATTTCTTAGCCTTGTTCCATCACAGTAAGAGTTTAACCTCAGCTGGGGCCTTACTGTATGTAATATGCATGTTCTGCCTGTATATGTGTGGATTTTCTCAGAGTGATACAGTTTATCTCCAAATCCAGTCCACAGCTGTTTTCCTTTTAGAGTAGTTCATGTTTACAATTTGCTGTCAAGTCTGCAAGGTGAGCTTCCCATCATATATGTATATATATCTATATGTCTATATATCTATATATACATATATAGATATATATACATATAAATTATTTCCTCCAAGAAATGGTAGGTCTTTCCCTTTTTAATAAAAGCTCACCTTTTGCCTTGTCTGGTTCTTATCAGCAGTTTTAGGGCTGAAATGTCACAGAAAGCTGTTTTTGTTTTTTCCTGCACAATGTACCGTTGATGTCTGTGTGGCTGACAGGATGCACAGCATTTTTCATGTCTTTCAATATCAGGGGAACACCAGCGTTGGGTTGACTCTGACTCCAATACACAACTTCTTTCTGTGTTTCACATTATATTTCAATTCAGTCTCACAGCAAGATTGGAAATAGTCACCAAAAATTCATCTATTGATTTATGTCCACAGAAAACTATTTTTCAGGATAGTGGACAGGAAAAGATCACTACAGACAAATACAGAGTCACTGTACCTTGTAAAGTAGTTATGAAAAGACAGTTGCATCATACTTAAGGCACCGCAAAGTCTACATAGGTAGACTGGATGTGGCAAGGGGATAGGGTCACAGGGTTACACCTAATCTTGACTGACATTTAAGTCAAGCAGAAAACCAAGCACAGGGTTTAGTTCATGTCCCTTGAAATCCTGCAATTTTGCCATAAACTGTTTGTATGGATAAAAGACTTGTTGTGGACCAGTTATTTCATTGGACCATTGCTGATATATCGTCTGCTACTGGAGTACAGTATGGCTTCAAAGGAAAATTGCTTTACGACTGGTCTGAAATAAGTGTTTACTGAATCTACACTTAAGATTGTACTCTGAAATGGTCTACATCATTCAAATCTCAAGAATCTTAGCTTTCCAATGGTGCAAAACATGTGTAGGTACTTGAAAGGAAGACTGAGTAAAATACATATTTATTTGTCATGTCTCGCACATGGGACATCTGGTACCTACGGAATATAGTAACTTTCCTTTGAATTGTCTTCATAGTATTTACTGTTACCTTGTACTTTCAGTCACAGTTTTGTTTAGGTTCCATATTACATTGTTTTTGGTTAAGTTTAAGTATTAAAAACTGTTTGTTAAAGTTAGAGACACATCATGCCTTTTGTAAAAAACAGACATTGTTATGAAGTATTGTATCAAAATATTTGAGTGCCACCTGTAGTTATTCGAGACACAAGTGGTGATGAAAACACAATATGAGAGATAGGCAGTAGTCAGAGTCCACAGAATTGTTAAATAACCTTGTGAAGTGTTGCTCCTCCCACACCTAAATGTCAGCTATACCAAGGAGATGGTGGCTGACCGGAGGACAGGAACTACAACAAATATGCTGAGAAGATTGGGAGTCACTTTAATAGCAATAGATGCATCAGCTGCATAGTAGCGTGATGTCAAAGTGGCATGATGCCTTCTTTGAATTATAACAAAGAAGAACACAACACAGAAACAAAGAATGAGAATGGTGGACATCCAGCATTTTCTTGGCATGTGGGTTTAGACAACAAAAACAGTCTATGGTATATTTATATGTTGCACTGTTGCCGCTTTGTTCTTAGTTGCACAGGAAGTAATGAATCTTTCTACTGATCAACGGATTGCAGTATGTCAAGCGCCACCTTTTTTAGTTGGATCTGTGAAATTGGGACCCCAACAGAAGGGTCCAAAAAGAGTAAGATAGATCTGATTGAATATTTTCTGGCACCCACCCCATTTCTTACCTGTTGAAATGCAAATAAATAAAAAAATAAATAAATAAAAAAATAAAGCAAATGGACCCATCCTGTATCAGCATGGACACATTGATGAAAACAGGGCTTCTTTTTTTTTGTCTTTTGGTGTCCACTTTAAAGGCAGGCCGGACTGATGGATCTACACAAATGCAATGAACAAAGAGTTGTTTGAGAATGACCCAAAGAAGGTCAGATGTGTGCAATGAGATGCTAAATGTCCTCTACCAGTCTAAAGTAATTGTTATGTGCTGTACTGTTGAATGTTGGGAGAGCATGCCACTTTTGGGCATCCTATTTTAGTCATATTAATGCTGGTGCCATATCACCCTGATTGCTCTGAGGTGGTTTAATGATCCAAATGCAATTCTGATGAAGAAGCAGCTTGTGGATGAATGTATGCAAAAGTATATGTAAATGTGAAAGAATTTTAACAGAAAAAAACAAAAAGATTGTCATTGAGAATTTGGGTGTGATGAAAGAAATTCATCCTTCCATCTTGTACATCTCATGACGAACAATAAGTGTTCTTCACTGAGCTGCAACCTTTTCATTGTTAAGAAAGAAGAATCTGGGCAGAAAATAGATTTTTCCCAGATGACAGCAACTCTGACATGCATTACTTTAGAGAGCACAATATATAAAACAGCAAGCTTTTTCCATAAACATGACCCTTTTCCATTATTTGACTGTCTTTCTTGAGTTTTGTGTGGCAGGTGAAATTATGTGAGAGCACAATTTACCTAGTTGATCTATATTTTGTTCAATTTCCGGCAAGTTATTTCTTTTGAAGTGTTGTTTTTTACAAACAAATCAAAACAAATGAGAAATTTTCTGCCAACTGATGCCTTCCTTCCTTGTCATTTATTCTGATAACACAGATTCCTGAAATCAATTTTGAAACCCTGAATTTCTGTCAGTGAATATAACACATGTGAAAGAAAACACTGCAATACTGTAATTACAGTAAGAACAGGCATTCGATTATAATGACACATTTCAAATCTGCAACTCATGAAGCTATTCATTAAAACCTCCCAAAATGAAACTAACAGCTCTCATCTTCTCAAAGGCAGCAGGGAATTGGAAATCTAACATACTTGTTATAGAGTTGATTAAATAGAATGTTTTCAACATTTTCTTTTTCTTTTTTAAAATAATCCTCTTATTAAATAAATAAACAAATAAACAAAACCAAAAAAGAGTCCTACTTTTCTGGATCTTTTCTGAAATTTTATTTTGAGACTAAAAGTGGAGCAGAAGCAGCAGCAACATTCTTCTGTGAATCTTTCCAACTTCTCCTTGGACAGATCAATTTCTTTTCTGGCTTTCAAGAAAACATCCAAATGATGGAAAAGTAAAAATAAAAAGGCAACTTGGGGAATTTAGTGCCTCTCACAACTTGACAGCTGCCAATCCATCAAGAAAAAGTGCTCCCTTCTAACGACCATCCTCCACTGTGGTCAAATCAACCAACTCTTAAGTCCCTAATATATAAAATATAAAGCATTATTTATTTCTATGCAAATTTGGAGAAACAGGTCACACTAGATCAAAACCAAGTTGTAGCTGCAGCCTGGACTCCCCTTTTTTGTTCCTTGTGTTTAGTTGTGTAAAACTGATTCTGCTTCTACTTTTCAGGAATTGTCAAAAGCTGCAGCAATATGTCAGTAAATTATTGAACAAATAAAATCAAAACCAAAACTAATGAATTGTTTACTGCTAGAATTAACTGCTTTTCTCTGCTGTATATTATTATTAAAACCTTATGTAATTAAACATCTCTTCAGTTAGTTTTTACATATTTTAGATCGTTATTAGTGAAGGTAAAAATCAAATTAGCAGAAGAGGATGATACATATTTCAATTATTTATTTCATTCTTGCTTTATGAAAAACATCTCTTGTGAAACACAGTCTACCATGAGAAAGAATAAAAAGAAAAAAATAAAATATTTTTTTTCTACTTTTTTCTTTTTCTATTACTTTAAACTCATGCTGTGTGTCAGTAACACTACTGACACACAGCTACTCACTGTTAATTAAAACCCTGTCAGTAAACTGACAGTAATAATGAACCATTAGGGTCTCCTTCAACAAAGAACACACTCAACATCCCACTCAGGCAGAACCAGAAGCGCACAGAGCTGCTCACCTTCTCCATCTGTCCCATAAAAGCCAGGCAGCAGTGAGGCGATGAGTACAATAATCCCACTGAGTCGTTTACTTCCCAGAGGCATGTTGAAGCGACAAGATGCAGCAGTAATACCGTACGTTGGGTGGCCGTGCTGTCCTTCCACCTCCTCCTCTTCTCCTCTCCCGTATGCTTCTCTTGTTTGCTCCTCTCCAGCTCCACTCTGGTGCGCTGCAGCAGAGCTTGCAGCAGTGTATAGAGGCTGGCTGGCACCCAGTGAGGAGGAAGGAGTCTCTCAGCTGCCTCCTCTCTGCTAAGTGACGGAGAGAAAAGAACAGAGCAGGAAGAAGAGAGAGAAGGAGCTGTGGCAGGTCAGAGTCAAGCTCACCCCTCTTTCACTGAGATCCTGAGAAAGAGCTCCTGGAGTAAGTCCATGAGCTAACTTTCGCTACAGCACAGTGACAGGATGTTGTATTTAAGATATTTAACTCTTCTGAGGAAATAATTAAGAAAAAAAAGAAGAAAAAAAAAGGATAATTGTGGCTTTAAAATTTCTTTAAATGAAACCAGAGATCAGATGAAAACTCAAGCCCAGCTTATGGAACAACACATACAGGCTGAAAGATATATACAAAACAAATATTTGATAAATAATCAATATTTTGCTTTTTTAAAACTTGTGGTAAACTTGTTCATCAAGGGTAAGAAAAGTGCCCCCAGACCAAAGAGCACCTGAGGCTGTGCTGCAAACTGAACTTGTCTCATCACAGGTTGAGAAGCTGCCACAAAAAGATTTTTTTTTTTTTTTTTTTTCCTTTTGCATTTAGTTTTTCCATCTATACAATTACAATGGCACTGGGAACATATTTGATATTTCAGCACAAGGCTGGGCAGCTGCTTCTTCATCACAAAATTCAGTCAGTATCACCTTCACAACTGTCAGGCAAAATGAGAACCCAGTTGTCAGAAGTGGCTGCAACCCCAAGTTTCCAGAAGCCTGGAACAGGTAGGAAATCAGTTGTCCACAATGTTATTTTATATTTCATGTGTCATGGGTCAGGTGATGTAGGACTAATGAGCAAACCTATTTTTGTCTGAGGAACCCATTTCAACCTCAGTAGACAGGTGGTGGTTTTCACCTTGTTTTGAAGTGGACATAACTGTTCCAGGTTATTTTAAGTCTATTTTTTCTTTTTATTTTTTTGTTTGTTTTTATAATCACTCACTGTTTGGTTTAAACAGTTTCAGATTTTTAGAATACATCTCTTGGATGCTCCTGAACACATCATCAGTGATGTAACCTGAGGTCCTGAGCCGTTTCGGGTCTTTCAACATGAGACACCTTCACACAGGGGACCTAGCCATGGTTGATCAGACCTGGCTTGTGTTCTGGTAGCATTCGCTCCACTGTCATCCATAGAGGGCGATGCTGCTGAGGCTCCTAGGGAGGCTGCTGACTTTCCTTTCTAAGTCCTCTATAATGGAGATGGGGAATTTCGTAGATGAGCAAAGGCCAAAGAACCCTTGGCAGGATACTGTGTTGGTAGATCCAAGCTTTGAACTGGCTGGTCCACTGCTGTAAACCAGCTCTCTAGCTCCTGACAGGTTTCCTGAACAGATGCTCAATCTTTCAGGCTGCTGTTGAACACCTTGTCAAGATTCTTCACTGGCTTTTCAGAGACAGTTGGGGTTGTTGTCCCTCCAGTGCTGAAGCAGAACCTGTCCATGACTTTGTCAACCAGTCTGTTACTGGTCACCACTGCTTCTGCCAGCAAAGTTATTGTTAGAATACAGCTCTTGGATGCTCCTGAACACATCATCAGTGATGTATCAGTGATTAAATACCAGTGTTTGACATAAAATAGTATTGTATAATCTGTACATTCTGATGAAACTGTGCTATATATTATGGTGGCAGTGAAACGCATCCCTGACTTTTAAAAATGCATCAGCAATACTAGTCTCTGGTAGGTGGGCTACATGGGTAAACTTGAAAATACAAATGTCCTTGTCCCCATTAATAAAACAGATAATTCTGTTTAGAAATTTTCTATAGGCCTCCCCTTGGCAGAGCAAATTTGTTCAGCACGATACAGCAACCAGATTATCAAATTGCTTGCTATGATGCTGGACAGGAAAGGTTAAAAAAAAAAAAAAAAATCCAGCTGCAGCTATTATAGACATTGTTATGTAAATAAAAAGCACTAATGCTGCATCCATTTGATTCCCATCATCCACCCAGTAATAAGCATCTTTCAACAAATGAAAGCAAGTTTCTGTTGGATAACACAACACATAACCTTGTTTGTGTAAAAGGACCAGCTAAGATATTAAAATCTGATTTAAGGTAGGCACATGGTAACATTCTAAACTGCAGTGGATGGATGTACCCTCCAACGTCTTTCTAATATGAAAGTCTGCACATGAAAACTTTTCCTAATTGAGGTGTAACATCCAAGTTTTGTTAGGTAACAAAAAGTAAATTAAATATGTACATAAAGACTGTTTAAATTTTATACTGCATCCCTGTTCGAAATAGTGTCAAATGAGGACACTACACAATGAGACAGAGTTTTCAAGTGTCCCATTTCTTTGTGCACCTGTGCCATAATGTCACACTAAAGTGAATCATTTTTGCTCTTGTTAATTTCTTCTAAAATTTCTTTGGTCAAACATGGGCACATTCTTTGCATGCAAATGCACGTGAGCCATTCTAACCTAAAAATCCATATTTAAGTTGGAATTGGTTTAAAGGAAAAATCCCAAACATTAGAGCCATGTAGAAATTACTCATCAGGTTACAGGGATTTTCAAAAGATAACTCAGACATACAATTTTATACTTAAAGGCCCTCATTCACCAACTGTTCTATGAACAAATTTGTTCTTAAAGACACACTATGGAACTTTGGCAGATTTTCTCAGTATCATGCTTCTTAACAACGGCTAACTCAACATTCATCTTGCATCCTACCTGTACCGTGAGTTTCTAGTCAGAAAAAGACAGTCTGATATTCATTTTTTGTCTTATTTCTTTTTCTCACTTCCTCTGACTTATTGTGTTTTTGTCTTTGTTGAATCAGCTACTGTGCTCATTAAAAAAGCTGGTGTGTTGATATTTGCTTGCTAGCGAGTGACATGGTGCATACAGCAAAAGTTGTGAAATGCGGTTACTCAGCTTTGGGATGCTGCTGAGCAGGGACGGCTCCAGGAATGTACATAATAGGTGTCACTGGGCCATCACAAACTCAGGAATGCAGAGTTTTGATGTCAAAAAGCTACACTGTTCATCTTTAAGTCCTAAGAACATAATCCTACAAATTCAGGAGTGTTCAACTACTAACATTTTATTGTTGACATAAATAAAATGAGAGTTTGTGTTGTCTTCTGTTATTCAGTTCACTAAAATACAATGATAAAACTACAGTCATTTTTAGATTTTTAAAATAACTGGGCAATTTACAAAGCATTTTGTGATTGAATGTTATTGAAAAGACATATGATCCATCTCAAAAAGACCTGGAATAAAACACAAAACAAATAAAACTGTCTCCTCCTGATGTTGTTATGGGACAGTGCAACTAATAAGCCTCAGGGACAAGAAGGGTTTTTGTTGTTGTTGTTTTTGTTTGTTTGTTTGTTTTGTTTGTTTTTGCCAGCATGTTGCATGGCATGGTGAGCACACTAAAATTGTCAGAATACCATTGAGTCACCTCCCACCTGAGATCGAAACCAGAGTTTGTGGACAGCTGAGAGAGAATAAGGAGGGCTTTTTAAAGGAAACAGGACAAGCCTAGAACAAGCCCGAAAATCCACAACTAACAATATTTCTTTACAGAAAAACAAGCCCAAAATCGCTTGTAACAAGTGGACTTGGCAACACATGTCCACTTTAGCACTTCTGCTAGTTTCACAAATTGAAGCAAACCTCAAAGTGTTGTTTCAAAGCAGACTCCACCATTTACAAAGAAGTCTGTCTCATCACTGTGGTACAAAAACTTGGCCATCTACCTGCCAAAGAAAAAGCTTCATAAATTCATAAATAATTTTTTACTACAAACTATAGCTGTTTTGTGGTAAAAAAAAATTATATTCCAGCTTGAAGCAAGCTGCTAAAACTTTCAATTTATGTGATTCTGTATTAGTTTGAAAATGAATCATGAAGGTCCTGGTTGTTTAGATTCAGATAGAGGTTTTTTTTTTTTTGGAAGAGAGAAGCCTACACACTCTTCCTACAATTTAATTTACTTCCTTCTGGATAGTCATTGGTGTTTCTAAGGTGAATTTTGGATGCAATCCCTTGATCTACCTGACTGATTGATTGATTGAAGTGTGTGTTGCTGAGATTACTTGTGTTACACCACAGAAAGCTTCAGCCTCATTTCACTTTAAATCATTGGCACAAAGACTCTGGGAAAAAAATTCAAAATGAGTCAAAAATAGCTGTACTAACCATAGTGATATAATAGTGAAATATAATTAGGTTTCCAGTTTGGTACCTGAGAAAGGTTTAATTGTACATATGTGCACACGGTACACCTAGTGGTGTTTCCTGGACATACCTCTGTTTAAACATTTGTAAAACTACTCAAGTTTTTATTTTTAACATCCACTTTTTTATATTTATTAATCAGATATTACTTTAGTAGTTCCTAAATTAATTTGGCTGCTCTCCTATGATTTAAATGTATTAATTTAATGTACTGTTACAAATTTTCAATAAACATGCCACAAGTTTGTACAAGTCTACTGCTCATTTTACACTGTGCTTTTTTTTATTATTATTATTTTTCTGCTTCCCTCTTATATAGGCAAGTTTTTATAATAAAAATCCATATTAAAAATGTACATTGGAGACTAATGACAATTCTGGTGTTGTAATTCCCATCATGTCATACAAAAAACAGCAGCCAAAGGATGTGTTGCCATCTTACAACTTGAAACTATGTCTTGTGACACTGCTATGAAAATATGACCACAAAAGTACCTATTGCAAGTTTTCCAATGAGACATCACTCACAATTTTATCCTTGAGGTTTCATGGAAAGTGCTACTTTATTTTTTATTTTCATTTTTTCAGAAAATATTCTGCCTTAAAAGAACAATCTGAGTAAACTCAGAAAAGAAGCGTGAAGGCTGGATTTCATCCAGAGACCTCGCAGCTGCAAAGCACTTAAGCCAAAAAAAGACTTCACTTGAAAAGTGGAGAAAGTGTCACCTCTTAGCTGCTCTCAAACTCTGCGCCTGAATATTTAGTAAGACCTCAGGTTAATGAATATTCAAGTCTGATTCACCTCATCAGTCATTTGGATGTGCTGGAGGGAAGTAAAATGCTGATTAGATTGTTTGGTACAAAATACCTAAACACTTTTTTATGTATGTACGTGTCAGCATGTACTCAATGAGAGACATGTTGAATTTTAAATGAAGCTGTCCCCTAATCAATCATACCCAGAAGCCAGATGTATGGCTGCACAAATACAAAAAAAAACTAAAAACACAAAACCATACCATTGGCCTTCAGGGTGAGTAGAAACATCTGTGGAGCTGCTGATGCTCCTTGTGAAGGTCACAAGTGGGTGTGACAGTAGTTTAGCTCTGCCAGTGTTCACCCACACAACCTTTGATCTCTGCTCTCTGCATGCTGTTTCTTATCAAGGCCACAGGCTGCTGCTGCTTTTTGAAGAGGCTCTTTTTAGGAGAGGGCACACTACAAAAGTGATGAATTTTCCACACAACATTATACTTATGTTTGAAATTTACACAGGAAGGAATCAAAGGATCACAAACAGTGACAATGATCAGAGTTAGATGAGAGGGCGTGCCTTTTTTCTGCTGAATTCATGCAAATTTACAGTTCTTCTGACAAAACCAAGCTCTTGCAATATACAGTGTAGCTGCTTCACTAGACAATTGCTTTTTAAGATTAATGCTCCACGGAAGATTGCATCCATTTGGGTCTTTTTAAAATGAATTTTCTTTCATCTTATTATGGTTGTTCACAGCAACAGGAATTGAACCATGTGGGTGACATGATCACATATACTGTACAGTCAATTGAAATATGGAAATATATTTTGGTGTTGTACAAAGTAAGTGGACTGCATCCATGAAAGTTAAAAATCTTGCATTTTAAGCAAATCATTCTGTCACAGCTTACCACCAATTATTTTTTTAACATCAGAGGAAGTGAGAATCAATAAATCTGTTTATGAATCCATCCATCCATTATCTTGACAGCTTATTCCATTACGGGTCGCGGGTGAGCCGGAGCCTATTCCAGCATTTTAACAGGTGAGAGGCAGGGTACACCCTGGACAGGTCACCAGTCTGTCGCAGGGCCCTGTTTATGAATGAATGACAGCAATCTAATGAGTAAGAGAAGGCAAACTTAGACATAGCTATGGGTGGGTTTTGTGAAGTTTAATATTTAAATTTATTCTTTGATGTGAAGAAAATGTCTATGTTTATGGGAAAAAAATTTAATTATGTGACATCTGTGAGTAGTAATTGAGAATCACTGTGAACTGTAACAGGAAGTCTTTTCATTTTGCAGAACATGAAGTGACTGTTTTTTTTTCATGATCTTAGTTTATGTTGTTAACAAAATAACATGTTGGATGCAAGTTCATACATCCATCCATTGTCTATGCCCATTTACTCCAATGTAGTGTCACTGTGGGTCGTGGAGGGCAGGGTACAGCCTGGACAGGTTACCAGTCAATCAAATGCTTGGACAAAAGCCATGTGTACTTATTTTTTCGTTTTTAATTGATCTTAAGTTTACAAGTAAAATACTGAGTTTGAACAACATCCATCTGGCCATGTTTTTGAAGCTTCAGCCATCCAACAGGTGGCTGAACTGTACAAGAGCAAAATGGAGTGAAGTAAGTGCAGCCTCAGGACTACGAGGTAAGTTATAAAAATATGCATTTTTTGCTAAATTTAAGCTATTTGTCTTTACCATGAACCAACTTAGTGTTCAGTTAAGTCAGTCAGTTAACAAGCTTGTTTGATTACAGGCAGTAGGGCAAATATTAACAAGTTAAATGTCTTTGTCTTTGTGTGTGTGTGTGTGTGTGTGTCTGTGTGTGTGTGTGTGTGTGTGTTGTGTATGTGTGTGTGTGTGTGTGTGTGTGTGTGTGTGTGTGCGTGTATGTTTTCCCACTTGGATAGATATTGCTTGAATATCTGTTTTAATGTTAAATAATGGCTAGTTGTCTAAAATAAGTGTAAAAATTGATATAGTCAGCATATAATGGAGAATCAACATGCAAATAATTTATTCAAAAGTACAGGGAAAAAAATCTAATAATCCAGTTAAGTGAAATAAAAATAATTCAACTCTGCCATCACCAACTTGCCCAGTTACCAAACCAAACAAACAAGATGTCTTATCAACAGACAGCAGCAGCAGCATAAGTAGTTAGGTTCTCAAAGCATAGATCCAAATGTTTTAGTCTGTTTTCAATACAATATTCAATTACTTAATGTAAAATAAAAAACTTGTTATTGTAATGATTCCACTATTTCATACTGACAATAAAGAGATCTTTTTGTTGCAATACTGAACTTTGAGAGATGGAGTGAAAAATAATCAATTAACTAAAATAAACCAATAATACAATATACATTATTTTTACACACATCTCCAGCAAACTACAACTGAAGTCTACACAGCTTCCCCCACAGAGAGACACTACTGCTTATTTTGATAAACAGAGGCAGAGGCACCATATTTCATTGTTAAATGTATTATCAGTGTGTTTCAGCTTCATTAACACCACAGCACGGTATGGAAATGCAATAAACTAGATGAGAGGACTTTGCAGTGGGTCTTTAGGATAGCATGTATTAGCACAAATCTGCTTACACGTAAAGAAATCTATGTGTCCAGATGTGGGAGCAGGGCCCAAAAGATTTTTAGAGACCCCTACTCATCTTGCACACCAGCTTTCTGAACTCAACCACTCTGGCAGATCTTCACACACCACAATGATGCTGAACAGCTTCCTTCTGTGATATGTTAAACAACTGAACAGTGCCTGACCTACACCATCCTCCCAAAGAATATAGACTTTTAACACTGATTGCACTTTTTTTTATTAATTTTTAATATACCTTAATGTATTGCTATTTTTGCCATTAATCTCATTGTGTCTGCTTTTCTGTAAATCTTCTATTTTTACCCATTTTCATCATTTTGGCAACTCTCATTATCCATGCACAGGCCTTTTCACAAAGGCTGGCACCACAGTTTGATGCTTTCAACCTTCGTTTTTTATGTACATTTTGATTTCCAGTAGGAGAGCTATTCAAACAGCCTAGTTTAATAATCAGTGTTAATAATAATCTGTTAACAGAAGTAATGCCTTTGAGGGTGATATTTTATTTTTGTTTTTCCTGTCCTGCAGATATGATTTAAATATGATGTGTGAGAGATAAGGATCTGACCACAGACTCAGGCTCAGGATGTAGACAGACTAAACAGACTAAACTAATGGCAGTGCAGTGGCAGGGTCGTCTAGGAAATAGAAATCCACAACACAGAGCAGAGCATCATAAGAACAATAAAGTCAGCTTAATCAGTCAGGACGAAGTAAAGCTGACTAGGACATGGGGATTTGATCAAAAAGTTATGAACAAACAAACAGTCCTGGCAGTACACCTACTTAATTTACTTGCCTCTAGAGAAAAAAACTAAGAGAATGTCACTTGACAATAAGAGGTGATTTTTATGAATTATATGAAAAACCAGTTTGGCTTTGAATTTAAGAATCCCACTAATATAGCAAATGGACTAATACCAACTAATACTATTTGTCCATCTTCTTCATCCTAGCTGGCACGTAATTAATGGCTGCACAGATCACCATCTACTGCACTGCCTCTTTTTATGTCTCTTTCTGAGAACGTGCAATATCATGGTCTCCGCCACCATCAGCATGTTTGCTTTACTGCTACTGAAACTGATGTCAGTACTTAGAAGTGAGCCCTGAACTTTGTACTATCTTCCAGTGGATGTTTTGCCTAACAACCATACCAATGTAAAGCACACATGGTAGTATATGGGCAGTAATGTTTGACCAAATTTGACATAGACATGCTGATTTATGTACATAAAAGAAGCATAAATTAGGCTTTAATGTCTTGCAGCTGGCCAAACTTTTGTCTCAGTTACTTTGTGGTTTCTCATTTTCCTGTTGTTGGCACTGTATGTTGAAAATTGTTAAGAGTCTCCCATTTACAGTAGTGGTCTTCGCTACATCGTAACACTCAGTCCTGGAATGATGCATCAAGTAAGAAAAGGACACATTTGTGACAATACAAATATCTGGAAACAATAAATTGTCATTACGACAAAAATTTGCAAAAAGACAGACCATGTATTTATAAGAGAGCCACCACTGTATGAAATGTTAATTTACCCTGCTTTTGAAAACTTAGTTTACGTATACTTACGTAAACTAAATTACCATTAAGTCCGATCAGCTATGCTTATATGGGCATCTGCAAGTCCCTCAGAAAATTTACAGGCACACACAGATGATGTACGAGAATATGGAAGAATCTGACGCAGAGCCCTCATGCTTGATAATTTGACAGTGAGGACGCTGTGAGCCCTTCTGCACTGTGTAGGAATGGGCTTCAATTTCCATGAGTGTGGAAATTGGGGCCTGGATGTTTAATTCCACAACCTCTGTATCTGAGCAGTTTGTGTCTCTGCTGCTCCCTGCTGGTATCTCAGGGTTAGATTGCTGTTCCTCTTCAGTACATCAGTTTGAGGTGTTTCCACCTCCTTCACTATTTCCATCAAGGAAAATTTCAGTACAGTTTATCATTAAGCCATAAAATAAAGATCTCTCAATATGCCATAACATATTTAATTATTCTTAAACTTAATTTGACTCCATATTGACTGTAAACCTCTTGCAGGACACGGGTAAACTGCAACACTCAGTAACTCATACAGAAGAACAAGAGAATCCAACACAGTCTCACTTCATCTAAGAAAAAAGCATATTATGGGCAAACTAAAGCAATTTACAGTTCATTTGCATATGCATGATTATACCAGTGCAAATAGGCTTATTTTGGCATAAATTCCATAAATCTACTCTTCATGGCTCTATTTCCCTGCTGGTGTGTATCCCTCAGATGAACACTAACAAGACCTCAGTGCTAAGCCAGAATAGCTGCATGATGCCTGCTTCATATCCCCACTGATACAGTGAGCTGCCAGCACTGATGAAGCTGCTGCGTGATCATATTCAACAAAGCATGCAGGGTAAGGCATAAAAAGTGGCAGCATAAATGAGAGGAGGCACCTGTTCATTTGCAGCAAAGGAGGGAAGATGAAGAACAATAACTGAAGTGATACAAAAGAAGAAAAAACTATAGTGAGAAACACTGTAATGTTATATATAAAACACGGTAATATCAGCCTGGAGGGAGGTTGGACATTGAGAGTGACAGCAGCTTACACGCTCACACACTGAACAACTGTTACCTCTTAGTGCCCGGTCAAATGGCAGCACAGAAAAGAATCAATGACCTGTGTAATAGGGTACCTTATCTGTTCTTCTATTACACTGTAAAATAAACAGTAAACCACAATGTGATTGGCCTGTTACTTGGTGCATAGAGCAACTCCACTGCCTTAAAATAAGATTAATATTCAACTAATTTACAACAGGTAATTATATTTTGAAAGAAAGACTGTACTGTTTTCTATTACCATAATGAGTCAACCTAGTAAGCTGATGAATGTGCCTAGTATTAGAAAATGTTCATTAACCTGTATCATTAATTCAATCTTCCAACAAACTTTTGCCATTGGCGACTGCAGGTTAAAAAAAAACTTTTTTATTATGCTTTAGTAATTCACATGCATTCTATGGTGCATTGATTATATGCCATATCTTACACAACCATATCTTTCATATCAGCCTTTAACAGACTTCCAACTCACACCTGATTATCACAACAAATTGCTAACAAACTCCAATATCAGCTTCAGATATATTGCTAGATATTGGCGCACCACTATATTTATCGTGGATGTGCCCAGTTTTCTTTTCTATTTGAAGATGGCAGATCTTGCTATTATTCCTCTTCATTCATCTTGGGATTTTTGTTGTTTTTTAAAGCAAAACAGTTCAGAATGACATTTATTCTACAGACACACTAATGCAAGGTTGGGTGTCATTTGGATTTAGTCAATACCAGTATTGATACCAATACGACTTACTGATATGATCAATTTTATACTCCTTATTGATAGAAATCAATATTAACCAACATATACAAACACAACATCAACATATGTGAAAATATTCAACAGTCATTGAACATTACTACCAGAAAAAAATGTCAACAGAGCATGTTAACACTAGGTAGAGTGCAAGCAATGACAGATATAACAGTGGCTTTGCAAGCACTAACTACTGCTAGCGGGTGCTAATTGTAAAATCTTTTCTTCTTTTTCTATTTTTATTTAACTAGGCCTTAGTGTTTAAGATGTCATTGTGTACTTGCTTCTGGAACAAGCAGGCAGTTTGAGGATCATAATCTTTTCATTTCTCAAGTATTTTTATTACAATTTAGTCTGTTCTGTGGAGACAAGCTCAAAAAAGAGGCCAATGCCTCCACAACTGTCTGGATCATTGATTACTTGACAAACAGATAACAGTTTGAGTTTGAAGGATTGTCTCTGAGAAGGTGAGCAGCAGAACAGGAGCATCACAGGGGACTAACAGTTTTTCTTCACTCTCCACAACTCAGATTTTAACTACAAGTCAGAGTCCTGACATCTCCAGAAATACTCAGATGACTCTTTACCTTTGGGGTGTGTAAGAGATGGACAAAAGACTGAGTACAGGGAACTGGTCAGTTACTTTCTGGCACGTTGAGGGAGCAATCAACTAATCTTGAAAGTAAAAAAGTTAAAGGAGATGATTGTAAACTTTGGAAGGGTTAAGAGCAAGCCACGCATCTTTTTCATCCTTGGAGAGTAGGTAGAGAACCACAAATATTTGGGTGAATAGCAGACTGAACTGGAACTGCAACACTAAAACTGTTTACAAGGTGGTACAGAGAAGACTCTACATAAGCTCGGGTCTTTCTGTGTTGTCAGCAAGGTATTACCCGATAGTCTGCAGTAAATAGTGTAATCTCCTTTGCAGCATTAGGCAGCAGCATCAGAGCCAGTAAGTCAAAGAAAATGAAACTGATAAAGATGGCTGGCTTTGTGCTGGAGACAATTATGTAAAGAATAATCTTGTAAAAGCTGTTAAAGATAATGGACACTGCACACACTCTCCATAACACAGAGATAAAACAACAAAGTGTTTTCAGTAAGAAGCTTCTTGAGCTTCACAGCAACAAAAAAAACATTACATAAGGTCATTCTTATCTACGACCATTGGGATGCTGAAAGAATGGAGATTAAAGATGTATAATGTCCACACCTCCCACTCATGGTCCTACTAAGTTGAGCAAGCTTTCTCACTTTATCTAGCTTATTTTAAATGTTTTCTTTTAAATAATTAATTTTGTTCTAAGCAATCATTCCAGATCTAAACAAAAAAGAAGAAAAAAACAGCTGGTTGTTACTTTTAGCTCGTTATTCAACCTCTTAATCTTATTTTTAGCCATTCATTTCAGCTTTTGTTGCTATTTGTCCACAGTTGTTTAGACGTATTGCTGTTTTTATTATTTGTGAAATAAGAGACTCTCTTTAACCCCACACTGACTGTGACAAATTATGTGTGCACCATAGAAATGTGGGTTTTGAGGCTTATTATTAATTTAAAATAGAGGAGTGCAACATTTTAAACCTCCAGGACAGCGGCCCTCACTGGACATCCCAGTAGAAAATCCTAGAAAAATCCTGTTTTGAGAGCTTGTGGGTCTAAAAGAATGAATGCTTTAAGTGTAACACTGGGGTAAAATCCAACTTCTTTGTACATAACAAAATAGAGGTTTTACTTCTCATCTCATTTAGAGCCTGCAACATGGAATCTGTAAGACTGTTGGCTAACCTAACAAAGCGACTACCTCCTCCTGCCACCTTGTGTATGGTTTAAAAAGATGCTTTGAGTTAGCAGACAGTCAGCTGCTTCAGAGAAATTGTGAAATCATGCCATGCTTTTAAACCTCAGCTAAGTTTTAGTTTATTTTTTATTTCACTTCAGTATCTCCATCTGACACAAAAGATGATGTCACTGCTTATAAACAAGCCCCCCAAAATAAAATCTCTATTACAGCCTGAGGACTGCTTGTCTGACCAAATCCTTTGCAAGTATAAAACACATATTATCATTTCCTAAGTTGTCAGGAAGAAATTAGTAAATTGTCAGTCATTTCACCTCATGGCATATGGGAAACATTTGACATATCAACTTTAATATAATCTGTTTTGAGTTGGCAGTTTATTTCAAGTGCTCAATTTTTGACTAAAGAGAAATAACATGTTAATAGTTTTAATTTATATTTTTCCCATAAATAAGTACACACATTGGTAACACAACGGGTCTGTCCTGCACAGACAACTGTAGACCATTTGACGCTGAAATGCTGAAGTAGAATGTCAGTCTCATGGAAAAACAGGCATGTTCAAATACTTTAAAAATATTTTATTAAAAAAAAGAAGAAATAAACAACTTGAGACAGGGCTTTACTCATGTGAAGCAATCAAAAACAAACAAAAAAAAAAAACAAAAGAAAAGAAAAAAAAACATGTTTTTATTACTTACGTCAATTAAACCTAACAGACTGTAAGTTAAACCGAATCTTTTCAACCTGAAGGGAGAATAAAAAAATAAATAAATAAAAAATAAAAAAGAAATGATGGTGGCTTAGCTTCTGCTCTGGTCCTTTTGAAGTCTTTTTTTTTCCTTAGATACATTAACCAGTCTGGTGGCAAGCTGCAGTTTATTAAATCCAGTCCAGGGTTGAGGTTCTGTATGTCCAGGCAGACTGTCAGTGGGATTCAGTCTAAAAAGTATTGCGTGCTTCTGTGGGTCGATGCTGCTGAGCCAGCTTCCCGTAGCCGCCTCTGGCTGGGTCGTAGTCTTGCCTGTACTCATCCCTCACCTACACAGGAATGAAACCACAGTCAACGGTAAATGAAGAAAATACACATGCTGATACAAACAAAAAGGGAAAAGGGACATTATAAAATAATTTTGGAAACTGGCTATGTAAAACAAAACAGTACATATTAGTTTTTGTTTACTGATGGATCTTGGTTTATATGTTTTGATCGTTCTGACTCACATTGAGTATGAGTTCAGAAGATATTTCTCACCAAAAAAAGAAAGAAAAAAAATATATACAGTGAGAGAGAAAGTTTAATTTTAAAAGAATATAACTTTTATTTAAAGGGCCTAAAGTTTAATTTGGTTTTTATTAGAATTTGAAAACTGACTTCATGGATTATATCTATAAAAAAATGTTGTGGACATATTTACATGAACTTTTTAGAGTCCAAACTTAAAAGAAAATAACCAACTCACAATTGGACAAAATCAAAACCTGTAATAAAGACTCAGTGGTAAGCAAGAGCTCTTTCATCATTTTTCTTTGGTTATGTCTCCCTCCATGACACCCATCATTGATTCAGATGTGCAGGAAATGTCATTATCATCTAGAAAATTACTGTGTGTGTGTGTGTGTGTGTGTGTGTGTATATATATATATATATATATATATATATATTTATTTATTTTATTTTTTTTATTTTTTTTACATTTATTTCTTTCCTTCCTCTGTCCCTCAATGAATTCAAACTTTTTTTTATAAAATAATCTTGAGTAGCACCTTGTTTATGATTCAAATGCAACAGGTGCAAATTAAAAGTCCATCTCATAGCTTAAAGGAACGTTTGCACTTGGATCAACAGAGAACTTCTGAGTTGCAACACACACACCGTTATGTTAATTGGAGGATCTCATCTTACAGTGACAATTAGCTTTTTTTTCTATAAAAGTACACTTATTTCCATTTTCCCTTCACAATTATTCAGTCCTTTGCCCAATACTGATGTTTACACTTTACCAAACAACCAACTGTACATCACTGCAAAACTAGAGAAGACGTTGTAACTCACAAACACAATCTAATTCTATTTGCTATACTACAGTAAAGTTTTCATCAGCTATATTTAATCCTGCATCATTTAGGAAGTCCTAAAAATTGCATGTATTAAAATACCTTGACATAATGTGCTGCTTTAATACCATTTCAGAATGTGTCGTTTCTCAAATGCAGTGCAATGCTGTGCTTTCCGTTAGTCAAAACGATGCTGTGCAGAATATTCCAAACAGGCAAAATCATGTGACAAAACAATCCAACTGTGCAAAAGACTTGGCTCTTCTCCAGTTAAAATTATAACAATAGCTGCTTATCAGTTCCCGTCATTTATTTACCTCAACTGCTACTGGGTTTAGTTTTAGAAAACACTTCAAGGCTTTTCAAAATAGCATTTTGCAGTTTAACGGCGAGTTTAAAAGTCCAATGAATCAGGTTTAGGCTGGGCTTACACCAGACGACTTTTAAAAGATTTGCACAAGACCCTGAAAGACTACCAGCTCACATCTAAAGACCAATGTTTAGAGTCTTAAGTCTCAGCCTAGTCTCAGACTGAGATTTGACAAACACTGTGAATCTATAGGGTCACAAATTACAAGACTGCAACTAGATTCTTTTAGCATTTTTTGTGACATGTTGGACAGTTGATATGGAACAGGGCTGATCTGCACACAGTAAAGCAAGCAAGGGGAGAGTTTCCCTCCAGGAGGGAATTACACATCCTCATTATTAAGTGCGGCTTTGCATCTCCACCAGGTGTTACACCGACTCATCAGAATCTGGAGGGATGAATGAGTTTTTATTCTCTTATTTGTTAGATCATTATACTGTAACGCATAAATGATCCACAGCAGACATTTACTTTTAATAACCACCCGCTCCTCTTTCTGGACGGTCCACCGACGACCTTTCATCACCGCTTCTTGTTTGTCTTTTTTTTTTTTTTTTTTTCCCCGTCCTTTTTTGCCAGTGGTCTGAATGTCGGGATTCCCGTTTCAGCTTTTGTCAGAGCTCATCTATTGGTTGTTGATCGTGTTTCGTCACTGCAACTTGCGATAATATATAACATGTTAGAAATTGTCGCAGATCCAAGACTGGAGAAAGATTGACATTAAACAGCGCAGACTACCAGCTCACACCTAATGACCGAGATGACGGGAGCACGCTGTGACTCCAGCAAAACTCCTAAGGTTTCCTAAAGACTTCCGTTTTTAGTCTGCGACCGTCAAAATCGTTTGGTGTAAGCCCAGCATTAGTAAGCATTAGGGTTGCTCGATTATGGGAAAAATGATAATCACGATTATTTTGATTGAAATTGAGATCTCGATTATTTAACAATTAGAGAAAGAGACCAGCAGCTATGTTCTGCCCAGTGTGATCTGGAAAAAATTAGTCTGAAGACATATCCTTTTCACGTTGAAATCTGCGTCAATAAAATGGGGACATACGGCTCTATGGTGCAGCTTGACCACAGGTCTGCAGCGGTGGCGAAACATTGGACTGTAGCCATGTCCTTCACAACACCCTCACCACACTCATCATCCAGGGCAGGGAGACACTCCACTAACATGGAGACGAGATGGCAGTGAAGCCGTTTGTCCAACATGTTGATGAGTTTCTTAAATCCCGGGTTGTTCACTGTGTTAACTGAGAAAAACGATCTGTTTGTTTATAACGTTTATCTCTCTGTGTCTCTGGATTATTTAGTCGCAACTCACAAAAACTGAACATTTTTCTATTTTCTTGTGTCGCGTCGCAAGCCCCCGTGTGTATGTCTGCGTGAACGATCGCAACATTTCACATGCACGAATGTCACCTGTCGCTTGGCTGGAGGAGGGCAGCGATTTCCACCTCATCGCGCAAGTTCGACTGAAAATGAATGGAGAAGGAGCGACGTCGCCTCCTGTGTGTCCAGCCCATAGCTGGCGAGGTGTTTGCAGCTAGCGCTGAATAAAACTAAAGCAGACGGGGCTGTGGGAGGAGCCTGCAGCAGAGCACTGCAATGAATGCTGCGTTCGATTTGCAACTGAAAACAGCACAAGAGGAAACTGCGAAGGGCAAAAATAATCGGATCCTTTCATTTTTACGATCGTTGAAAACCCAGAACGTAATTGTCATTAAAATTCGATTAACCGCCCAGCCCTAGTAAGCATCACAAATTATAAACTGCAGCCAAGAAAACATATTGGTAAATCTGTCCCTTTAATCTTCATTTAACTTCTGTGTGTGTGGAGGGAGTAAAGGAAGTTGGGCATTATATGAACTTTTTGTTTAACATCCCTGCAGTACATCAGCATCATCACACAATCATCAGTATGCCAAAACCCTGACCTGCCCTCCAGATTTGCCTCGACCATACTGCCGTCCCTCCTTGAAGCCTGCATCCCAGTCTGTCCTGATGATCCGATCGTCCAGCCGTGTGCCATTAACGAAGCGCATGGCATTTTCTGCATCTCCTCGTATGTAGTATCTGGTACAGCAGTAGTAAAGGAACACCATACACACTTTATGACCAATCTCATAATAAAGTATGGCATTCTGGTCGCCACCCACTCTGGCAGACACATTACTGGCTCTGTATCTTTGTGTTTTTCCTGTACTTTAACGTGAGTTAGACATTTTATATTTGGGCCTGATAATAAAAAAGGATACTCTACAAAGCAGAATCCGCAGGCTGTCTTCTTGATTTTATCCAGGCCAATGACGATGCGCTTGACATCTCCACATTTGGAAAACAGCTCGTGTACCTGTTCATCAATTACAAAATTAACACATTAAAAGAACATCTTCATCAAAACAGGTTTGAAATGCACCTGAATTTTAGAGCAGAAACTATCTCTGGTTGTGAATATAAAATTTAAAAAAGTATATAACACTCAAATACACAGGATGACTTGGTTTAAGTCATAAGATTTGATTTCAGGAAGGATATGACAAGAATTAAACCGATCCCCAAAATAGCAGGTGCAGGATTTTGACAGATGATCTTACCTGCTCCTCAGTGGTGTAAAAGGACAGGTTCCCCACATACAAAGTGTTGCTCTGTTTCAGCAGCTTCTCCTGTTCATAGCGGTTTCCCTGAGACACACAAGCAACATACAAATGTGTAAACTGGTGCTGGGAATCTATACCACAGTTAGCTCTACCCATCCTAACTAGCAGAAGCAAATGCCATCTTAAACACAATTTCAGATAGTTCTGATAAAGTCTGAGATCTTGATGGTTGTGGACTAAACACAAACACACAAAATCGAGGTATTGCACACATACAGAAAAACTCAAATAGGAAATAATTCCACTGGATGTAATATAAATAACTTTTGGTTGCAAATGAAAAGAGAATCGTTCTTTTTTGTTATTTAAGATTATTTGTTTTTGCAGAGATGCATTTACTGTTAATAATTAGTTTGGAATTTTTTCTGGAAGAACTGCTTGGCTAAATGTTGTCTGAGATACTTTAATGTTTATAAACGTTTGAGAAAACCAAATTTAACCGAATTAAACTCACTAAATGCTTTTTTGTTTATTTTACACACGCAATACTGATAATCACAACACAATGATAAACAATACTACTATCATTCATGGCACCATTTACAATTACCCAGACAAAATAAGTTTGCGATGTTTCCCTTCGAAACCTAACATTAAAATGAAGTGTCTACCACAAGTGCAAAAGCCAGTGTTCAATGAAGATTTTAATAGCAAGTTCTAACATGCAAAATTTCAAATGAATCCCTTTGAAGCATGAATTGCCATGGCAATGTTGTTTGCTAAGCACTACTAACTGCTAGCTTGAAAGACAAATCCTTTTCGCTGTTAGACTCCAGGAGCTGGCTACCGCAAATTATTCAATCACTTACCTTAAAGTGTTGATCTCTATATTGGCTAATGTCAATGTAAGAATCACTATTCAAAGCGTTTAGCTTAGCGGACATTTTGAAGAAATCGCAGATGGGCGCTATGGAGATCAGTTCAATTTTAACGCAAAATCACTTCCAGTTCACGTGTCCGTTCATGTAATGGCTCCGGGTTGAAGGACTGCATTAACTGCTGGCTAGTGGCGCCGCCTACTGGTAACATTCATGTGCTCATCTAGTTAGATGTAAATTGAATTCGGATAAAATTATTTACATGAACTAGCTTAAACAACGTGTTTGTTTTCTAACATCAGCGAAAGTTGTTTTAGGAATCTTTTAATGCGCATTTATATTGAACTTCAATAAAGACCACACATCTACATTGTTTAATAAGTTGGAACATTTTCTAAGTTTATCTGCAAACCCCCTCTGATTTGTTTGCTTCATTCATGTGGTTGAAGGGGGCGTTATCGCCAAACAAGCCATCATATCTGAGCGTGTCATCCGCAAGTTCTAGATTGAAGACTCCGTTCACCCGGCTCGCCGCTTGGTTACCCGGACGGTAAATGGAGCGGACCAGTGTGTGAAATGTGGAGCCTTCCTATTGGCTGAAATTATTAGTGGCTGATGAAAAGACCACTATCTCATTTGTTTATTTTCCCCATTATGTTTTGGCATTTTTAACTAATACTGATCACAACTATTACATTCTAATTTTGTCAGATATAAGAGTATAAAAGTTTTGAAGGGTTTTTGGCAAATATTTGACCAATACTTTTATGGAAAAAAGTTTGATAAGCACATTTTTAACGACTTGAATACTTTTCTTGTGGTGCAATAGACTTGCATTCTCAATGGCATTCATTGGATATAATCTTTCAATATTTTCTTCTTCTTTTAACAAGATAAAAATTAGTCATAACACACTGCAAGCAGAAGTATATTGTATTGCACTACATTTTTGTTGTAATTAACTCAGATCTCCATGACTTTTTCTACCAGTTAAAAAAAACAAAACAAATTAGCACATTATAAATTGTGCCCTGGAGATTTACTGCAAATCCCAAAGTCTTCTGTATATTGTTCTAAAATCAGGATATCATCTAAATATATCCAAAAATACATTAAAAATCACAGTAGTTTGAGTTTCTTGGCAAAAACAGAAACAATAAAAAAAGGAAAGAGAAAATTAGTCACTGGGGTCACATTTTATTATCACAATAATCAAAGTAAATAAATACTATTGGTCTTACTCTATCTCCAGCTTGATGTATTAACAATGTAAATTATCTGTGAAAAAAATGCAGATGTAAATTAACCTACTTGGAAATCCCGAACAGTTAAAAACAAGATTAGATCATTTTCCCTCAGCAAAAACTGATTTAGTTACTATCAATTCCCCTGGTGTTTAGCAGGAATACACCACCAGTTATGATAACTTTAGTTCAATACATCAGGTCACACAATAAACCAGTGAAAAGAGAACGGTGGCTCTGCTAAGCAGTGTTGACTTGACTCTCAGATTTGCTGTGTAATCTCCTCTCAGAGGTCAGATGGTCTCCACTTGATGCTGCAGCACCTTTTGGAACCTATTGGATAAAAACAGGAAGCTGAACTTTCAAATAACGGGGGAAAAAAAGAACTTCCAGGACCTTTCAGAGATTTTGCAATAAACCTGCAACGTTATAACTGTATTCACTCCCATCAGTAATGTTTAATTAAGACTCAAGGCTTATTTCACACTATCGCTAAATAAATATGAACATGTGTTATTTTCTTGGACAATAGAACACAAAGAACTGATGATGGAAATAAGCTCAATATATCTTTTTTTTTTTTTTTTATCCTAAAAGGTGGCAAAAAACCGCCTTCCACGGACTGGTAGCATATCTGTATAATCTTACGTTTTCAAAGCTGCCATCTTTTCCATCGTCAAAGGTCGGATCTTCTCTCGATGCTCAGCAGCTCCACTTCAAAAATGAGCGTCGCTCCTCCGGGAATCTTCGGAGGAGCTCCCCGGTCTCCGTAGCCCAGCTCGGAGGGGATGACCAGCTTCCTCTTTTCACCCTCGCACATGCCTAGGAGGCCCTGGTCCCAGCCTTTGATCACTTGACCGGTTCCCAGGGTGAAAGTGAAGGGTCGGTCTCGGGGAATGCTGCTGTCAAACTCGGTGCCGTCCTCCAGCTTTCCGGTGTAGTGCATATTCAGCACGTCACCCTTGCGGGACTTGATGGGGCAATTGTCCACTCGCTTCTTGATGCCGATCTGCAGCTTCTTTTTCTCGGCCCCCTCAACCTCGGATGGGCCGAGAAAAAGCCCCGCCACCACGACCAGCAGGAACACCCGCATGACTACAGTATATGTCCGTGAAAAGATGAAGAATTTTATTTGTTCAAAGTCCCGTGAGCAAGATTTTGACAATGAATAAAGGAAGCAAGCTGGTAAACACTGAAAGCCGATGGCTACTCAAGCTACCGGATGTAGTTCACCGGGTGGTGCTACCAGATAAGGATTCCGCCAAAACTGTGAAAAATGACGCCTTTGTATTTATTAGTATAAACCTGTCAATTCTAGTTATGAATCAAATATCCAGATGTTTTTATAGATTAAAAATTTGCTTAGGCTAATAAAAATAAAATAACGAAAGATATGTTTGTTTTGTTTAATATGAATGAAATCAGATAATGAAAGCAGGCTATTAAAATCTGTTAAATTGGAAATACCGCAACAAACAACACATCAAATATTAGAACTGAGAAATACTGTCTTTTGATACATGTTCATTTTAAATGGATCATGTCACAATAGAAACTGGTCCTTTACTTAATATTCAATTTCACAATATGTTTCATGGTGCAAAATTGTGAAAAAGTCTAAATGGATGTTAAAAGGGATTTCCTCATCGGTGGTACAGTGCTTTATTTAAAATTAAATTGAATCTCTCAAGGCAAGAAAAAAAGTCAAAGACAGCCCATGACAAAATTCCACGTTTTAAACAGACAATTAATTTCTAGGATTCAGTGTATCAGCTCTGAAACATTTCTGAAGTCACTGTTTGAAGAGTTTCTTCTTGTGTCCATAAATGCATAAATGCAACACCTAAAATAAATGGTAAACACATAGCTTGTATTTGCCGTAGGAAACAGTAGATAGGGTAATTGTATTTTTTCCACAGTACTAGTTGAAATATACCTCCAAAGAAATTAAGAATAAGAATAAGACAGTCCCTCAGTGGGGAACTTGCTTTGATACAACAGTACAGGTGCAGTACGCAGCACACAGGTGATATCAAACAAGAACAAGCACACAAAAATAATAAATGACAATATGTACAGTATCTGACAGGGTGATATTGTGTTGTATATAAATGTGTACATAAACATGTATCCTTGACAGAAAAAGACAGTTTACATATGTTCATTGTAAAGTCTGACAGTTGCGTTGAAAAGGGATTATAAACTTGTATACAAAATAACTTTTACAACTGAACTTGGAACATGTTGGGTAAAGGGACATTTCTGGGAAACAACCAGAGCAAGTCTGATCAACAGTCCAATCCAGAAGGCGGCAGTAGTGTATCATATAGCTATTTGCAAACCAGCCTAATACCGTAGAAGAAGAATATAGCTTCCTCTCTGTTACTGTTATGTCATTCACTGTAACTGGTCGGTCACGTTCTACACCTGAAGTAAGTCATCCTCTCCTGTATAAATTTCCACTTTGGTGTAAAGTCTGTAAATGTACATCTTTATTTAACTAACGTCAACTGTGTAACTGTTATGTCTTTACAGGATTGAAATTTAACGAGGCAACAGTTAGCCGGTTAAGCTAACAGATACCGGACATAATGCTCTCTCGTATGTTAGCGTACCTTATCAACAACCTCCATGTCGTTGACAAGTTGGCTGAGTCCCGTCCAATTCGTAGGGCGGCCCAGATCACAGCGTACGCCATCACTAAAGCTCAGATTGTTGGTCGGGACACCTCAGAGCGGGTCCTGCGGTCCCAGACGCTGCGGCAGGTCCGGGAAGAGGCCGGCAGAGTCCCCGGTAACCTGGAAGAGATGAATGGCCGCCTCAAGAGAGTCCGAGAAACATTTGTAAATGAAGTCAAGGAGGGATGGAAGGACGGCTCCAGGCAAATCAAGAAATAAGGAGGACAGAATGTTTGTAGTGTTAAAGTGACTGTTAGCAACATCTGATATCTTTAAGCCTTAATTCTTGAAGTGTGGGAGGCAAGCAGAATGACTTACGAACAATCTGCTTCAGCAATGCACACAAACAGCCTGACGGTGGCCCCAGCTGTCAGAGTGGCTGGTTGGTAATAATGTGAATAAAAAGTACTTTATGATGAACTGCAGCCAAGGAAATACAATAACTCCTTGTACATTGCTGATGAAAATTCAAAGTGAGTTTAGACTCTTTTGGCTTGCAGGGAAACAAGGGGAAATTGTTTAATTGATGTGAATAGACTGAGTGGAGCTTCAAATTTAGTTGGCATTTAATAAAAACAAACATTGGAACCAACTTTTATAAAGGACTTCTTTACATAAATCAAAGAACATTTTTTTTAAATTTTCTTCCATGTGCAATAATGTATCCGTGACACTGATCCTGCCAAAGAGCTTTTATAGCTCTCTACTTGTAATATTGGAAAAAGAAAAATGTACATATATATAGAATATGAATTTACCAGTTGTGACTATATGAATAAAATTATTTATTATACCAAAGAGTCTTCTGTTATTGTTTTCAGTTAATGTGTATAAGAAAAAAAAAATGGGTTTAAAGAAAAAATGTTTGTGACTTCATTGTCTTGGTGTGACACAATAAAGTGCAAGACTATATGTGCTCCTACACGTTGACATGAATGCATTTACAGTCCACTTTATAGTGAAGTAATGAAATTTTATTGCTTTCATTTTTATAGAGGTAGAAATACATATTTAAAGGTACATGACAATGATTCCAGCTTTAGTATTATGTAGCTTTAATTATCAAACCTGCATTCATGAGTAGCGGTACTGTAAGATTACCAATTTAACTTTTTTTGGGGGGGGCACTAAAAAAAGGCACTGATTTATAATTATTCTGTTATTAAATTTAATGGTTGATAATGTTTTATCACCCCCTTCCCCATTTAATAATTCATTGACATTTCTTATGGGACGTTGAATGACACAATTTCCCTTGATGTCACCTTGGAACCCTAAAAAAATGTTATTAAATCTGACTATATTTCATACAACTATGCATCATCAATAATTGATCTACAAAAGAAAGAAAAAATCTATAACAATTATAATGTATTTTGTATTGTCATTGTCATTGTTCTCCAAGTGGGTATTGCGGATGAATAAACTAACTAACTAACTAAAGAAAGAACAAAATCACACAAATATCGTCCATTAAAATCTCTTGCACATTTGCTTTTTAAAAAATTTTGTTTAGCTATAACAAAAAACTAATTAGAATCAGTCATGAAAAAAAATCTCAGTACCAAAGAGAAAACACTAAATTTAAATAAGAAGTAGAAGACTAAAATGAACATCTGCAGCTCTAATGAACTAATTCTGACATAAATTTAGATGAAATGTTAATACTTAGCAAGATTAGTTTAAAGCTTGTTTTCTGATGAGAGAAAGTTAAAATATGCAAAAAATAATCTTAATAGTGTAAATAATGACAAACCATTTAATAGTGGATTTTGCTGTATATAACTTTATTTCATTTTAACAAGGACAGACAGGGTGCAGCTTTATGCAGTAATACTTATGCAGACACACTGGCCTGGCAACTAAATATTAGTCACATGTTACATCATTTCACACAGAAATAAATCTCTATCAGGAGGAAGAGAAGTTACTAGTTTCTGACAGCATGAGTCAGTACATATACACTGATATGGCACCTGAACTTCATATAAAAATAAATCTCTCAACATAGGAAAATACAAATCTAATCAACATTTTAACACATGAAATGAACAGCACCAAACACTAGAAGCTACTCATGATTTGAACCAATAAGTCTGAATTAAGAAAATGTCTTTCTGGATTGAGTTATTTTGATTTAAAAAACTAAGATTTAATCTTTCTTTTTTTTTCCTTTTTTTACTTGTGTCAATCAGCACTACAAATATTGCTTTTCAAATGTATTTACTTGTTCTTTTACTCTTGCATGACTAAGAAAATTTTGTCAAACATACTTCCCAAACTAAACACAGGAAACATTTCTTACTTAGATTAAAAATGAGTTTAAATTAAACAAATTTTTATTTAAAAAAAAAAAAAAAAAATGAAAGAAAAAAGGCCTGTTTGCTTTTTGTGTTCTATGTCAACACCAAGTGTTTGAAATGGGAAAGATGGTTTGGATTCAGTTATAAAACATTAGATAAGTGCAGTTTTAAAGATTTCTGGGATAAAGTAATATTTTTTCAGATTATTTTCTGTTTATGAAACACATTTTTGAGGGACAGTGTTGCATCAGAGTAATGTAACAGGTGGCAGCATATTCACTGATATGGCAGCACACCCTCAGTAAACAAATGGCAGCAACATCTTCCCTCTTATTCACACTAGCTGGAAAATTTGTAGCCAACTCACATGTCTGCCACTAAACCAAAGTGTACTTTGCATGCTTCAACCCTAGCTTAATTTAAATCCAAAGACAGATCCAACACGATGCATTCTCCCACTTAGTAGCCTAAATTAACAGTCAGGTAGAAATGATGCAAAGTGACAAGAGCAGGACTGAGCGGCACTAAACTGAAACTATGATGTTTGATTCAACTAGACAGCAATCAGGATGGTTAAACACTCAACATTAATGTGCAAAAAGCGATGACAGAAAGAGAGAAAAAAGAGCCAAACATGGAGTGTCTGAAACTGGAGAAATGGAAAAGAAATTACAAAAAAAAGAGCTATAGGAGAAGAGACCAGCATTGTTTCATTACATCCAGACATTGGTCAGTATGAGGCTCAGCAGGGCCATCAGCAGCAGCCACACAGATGATGCAGCTGTAAATACAGTCAGGAAATACAATTAAATGTTGTTGGTAAGACTGGGTTTTATTAAGATAAATGCCCATTTTACTAAGTAGAAGGTTCCCTTGATACTGTTATCATTTATGGGCACTAGCCCTTCATCCTTGCCAATCTGCTTGTCATTTGTCTATCTATCAAGAAAACTTAATGCAGTGATTTTTTTCTTTGAAACGTTACCACAGTGACTCATTTAACTGCCTCATTTCCAAATATTTTACCTGACAAGTAAAATGAGAATTTAAAAAGCTTCCAAATTAGAAGATGGATCTTGCTAGCTTCAAATTTTAAAGATATTATTCTTTCTGTTAGGAAAATATTCCCCAAAATGTCAAACTATTACTTAAGTTCAGTCAAAAACAGTCTGTTAAATTTTACCTGTGCTTGATGAATTGCACTCCATGTCAACCAGTGAGTTCAGGTATCCCTGACCCAGCCACTGTTGGTATGTTTTTCTTTCACCAACACCCACAATGCGAATAGTAGAATCTTTGAAGATGAGATCTGTACCACTGTAGTCCTGAGAGTCAAACATCTTGAAACCAGGACCAGCATCGCTGCCAAAATGTGTCTATAGAGAAAAGATAAAGGGACAGACTGAGGGATTAGACACAAGGAGAAACTACTGATGTTTGGCCAACAACATTGTTCCCCACATGTGTAGGATCAAAACAGTAATGTATAATCCTCTTAGGGCTTAGTGGCGACATATGTGGACAGCACTTTATGGAAATTCAGAACATTAGTCCACATATGTGGACATAATTTTTCTCTAAAAGTAAACAACATAAATATTTGAAGCTTGGTTTTTATTCTAATTGGGTTAAAACAAGCCCAAATAGCAAAGAGAAATAAAAAATGTAAAAAACTGCTTGGGCCTTAAGAGGTTAAAGAACACATACAAGTCCCTGTTTCTGTTGCTTTCTAACTTAGCATTGCTGGAACCCATGCTGGCTTCACGTCCTTTGTTTTGGACTTTTCTCCGAGAAAGAAGTTATAGGGATTCAATTATACTTTGTAATTTATTTCTGAAAGACTGCCAAAAGAAGTATAGTAGCTATAAGATGCACAAAAAATAAACAATACTGGGTCAGATCCATCACCTAATTATTCTTAAATTAGCTCATAAGTGAGGTGCTTTTTGAAAGTCAAATATGAATTCTCAGAGGCCATAAGCTTCCTTGCATCACAATTAATCTTAAACCTCTTATTTTAATCATAAAATATTTACAGAACCTTTATCCCATGTAACTTGCAGGTGTTGCTGCACATTACATACATGTGACGACTTACCTGTGCATAGTCCAGGAGCCCATAGACTGCATGGATATTGGTGTCTGGTCGTACCATTATAGCATGAGAAGGGACTCTGGCCAGGTTACAGTAATTATACTGTGTAACCTCGGCTTTAGTTCCCTGGGAACAGAGTAGCTGGAAATCTTTAGACTGGAGATCTGTAGCCCATGATTCAGATGACTGACCTGAAAAAGCAAAGTCAGGGCACCTCTTACTAAAATTTCCAAGACCGTTAAAACTAGATCTTGGAGTAACATGTCTTACCATTGGTGTTTTGAAAAACAGTGGAATGCTTGACAAAAGCCACGTCTCCTTTACCAGTAGCCAGACACCTATATAAAGAAATTAACACACACACACACACTGTTCAAATAACTTCCTGACTGGATACAATTAAATTGTTGGTAAGGAGCTGAGTTATGTTATCATCTGATTTTTTTCCCACACATAAAACTTTCTCAGATGAATCATCAGTAAAAATAATTAACAATTTTGTTAAAAAAAAAAAAAAAAAAAAAAAAAAAAAAACATATCCAAGTTCTGTTTCAGCAGGATACATCTAACTACAGGTCAACATTATGAGATGTGCAATGCTAACAGCAGGCTAAATTTACTTTCTTCTGTAACCTATGTCAGTTTTAGATGCATTCACTAGATGCAAATATGATAAAACTGGGCACAAAGTAAAACTGAATGACTTATACAGGACTAGAGTATATAAAATACAGCATCTGCTCCTCCTTGCTCAGCTTCAGTGAAACATGTCTTTGTGGTAAGGTCCAGGTATTGGGGATATTTCTATTACCTGAAGGCTCCGTCGTATCCATCATACAAGTCTTTTCCCTTCTCGCATTTGTTCTGTCCTGAACTGTCTCCCACACACAGATCACACAGGCTGCTGGGGAAAGTGGGTTGATTGGCACCAGGTACACAGCTCTGCTTGAAGAATTCCCCCACCACTAGGCATCATGGGACACAGGAAATGCAAAGTCAGAGTGAGGAGGGAGAGTACAGGCTTCTAGATCAAATTATTTTAATATCTGTTCTACCTGATGGACAGCATGATTTGAATGACTGTGAATTTTACAGATTGCAGGATCTGAATGAGGATGGCCTGTACAATGCATGAATTGTAGCTATTATATACTTATAGGTAACTGTAAATCCAAATCCATGCAAGCTAAAAAGCATCGTTGGAACTTTTGAATATTGTAACAATGCATTAAAGAGCCTTTTTGTTTGTTAGTTTTTTTAGTTTTTTTTTTTTTTTTTTTACAATTTTGCTGATTCTTTAAACTCAATCATTCACTCTAAAAAGACATCAATTTTAAATGAATCCATAAAAAGCTGGAAACCACACACTTATACCAACCTTGTGGTATCTGACAGTGCTGAGGGCGGATCAGGTGTCTTTCCATCAGTGTTGACACAGGAACGTTCCAGCCAGCCGTGCGACCATATCCAGTGTGGCAGGAGCGTTTATCACGCAAGTCGTCCAGGTTACGGATGTCACTGCTAGTCTTTCTCACCACCGCTACTGCATAGTAAATGGAACCATCACGATCATCTAGACAGAAAAAGAAAACATAAATAAATAAATAAATAAAAATCATATATATGAGGTGATCGTCTTTAAAGTATGTAAGCATGTCTAAGTGAAAGTGAATGATACCTGTGTAACTCTCAGCAGCAGCAGGGACTAAGCCATAATTTTTGCCTGCTGCGTAGATGTAGCCTCCATCTAAGGTGATGGCATCGGCTTCTTTGTTCTACAGGAATACGAAGAGGAAGATTGGATCAAGATGCCAGAATAGCAAAAAAAGAATAAATAAATAAATAAAAATGAAAAAATAGTTTATTTTTCTGTATTTTCATATCTTTAATTTCAAAATGAAGCAACAGACCAGCAGTTCAAGATCTGTTACCTTGATTCTCTCCATGCAGTCAGTCAGAGAGTCCCCGTACACACAATTAACAGTTGGAGTCAGATTTTGAGTTTGGAAGGCCACACCCATATCAGCACATTTCTGCTGCTCACCGCTGGACAACACACACCAACGCAGGACTTTAGGGATATCTGTTATAAAGGTATATAGATGGGTACACAGGAGGTTAGTCATATTAAGGAGAAAGCTCCCACTTGCTCTTCTTTGCTCACAATGATATAAAAAAAGACTCCTTTTCACATTAGATTTTATTACTGAGTAAGCTGTTAATTAAATTCTAACTTTTGATTTTTGATCAGTGTTTTGCAGACATGCCTCACCTTCAGGTTTACAGTCCATGGCCTTCATAGTGTCATGATAGATGTCACCCATCCACCTCTTTGGGTCCTCTGACTCGACCCCCACAAACATCACAGTGGACTCGGAGAAAAGAACAGTTCCTCCTCCATATTCCGCAGATGAGAACATGTTGAAATTTGATTTTGCCTGCAAACAGAAGTTAATCTTAAAATATGCATCACAAGTATAATTTCCCATTATTAAATGTAATGGTGCTTTGTTTTAGTGATTCAAATTTATCATCTAAAACCCCCTGTTACAGGCTTGAGTAAAGCCTCTAACTACCCTGATGTCATCTAATCCATAATTTTTGTTCTTAACTTGAATTCTCTAAAAAAAGGGATGAGAGGTAAACATTGTTTATCCAAAGTGCTAAATTGAAATTTGGGCTTGTTAAAAAAGAACAAAAAAAAAAAAAAAAAAAAAAAAAAAACTGTATTAATGCTGATCAACAAAGTGGTCCAATCCCAATTCCTTCTTTTGAATCCTTCACTTTGACCTGCCACTCTGTTTTGCAGAGGTAATATGCCTCTTTTATTTTAATCATCAAAAAGTAGTAATCTAACACTATAAGTGTCAAAGAAAAGTGGTAATCTAACCATATTTGTGCAATGTGGATTTTGTTTTCAGAGGTAACATTTTCTCAAGACACATTTAGACTCAGGTGACAGTTATAAAATGAGATTCTGATATTCCCGATGTACAGAAATGTAACCATATGGCTTAATATGGTGCCACTGATGTTCACACAGTGCTCCTGACTGTGAGTGTTGCTACTCTGGGGTCTTGTTTTGACGTACCAGACCTTCGTTCAACATGTTAAACACCACAGAGGGAGTGATGTCACTGCCAACTGCAATGCCACGAAAGGGGATGCGAACCAGATGGCACCTTTTCCACTGAGTGACAGGAGCTCTGGTGCCATCACGGCACAGCAACTCATAATCTGATGACTGCAATGGCTTTGCCCAGTCCGGGCCATGACCTTGGAAAGAAGAAACTGGTTAGCTTAAAATGACAAGGAATATCCTAACTGAATAGGGCCAAATAAGACACTAGCTGCTATAACAACTCTTAAAGACCTTACCATCTGTGTTCTCCTCGACAGTTGTATGTTTGATGAAGGCCACTTGTCCTGCATCTTCAGCCAAACACCTGAAAAAACAAACAAAAAACAGTTAAGATTTCAAAACTAGCAGCATTGTTAGTGTGTTTCTCAGTAGTTCTTCTGCTATAAATAGGTAGTGTCCATCTCTGATATTGACTTTTGTTTTGTAGACTTGAGTCCTGTTCACTACACTAAACATGCATGCAAACATGAGTATGTCAACTGGACTCTCATGTCCTTACACCCTTAGTCAGTCAATTTGTTGTTTAGTAAAAAAAAAAAAGGTCAGGTTCCTAAAAATTGTCTTCTCTGATGTTTTCTCAGGGTTGCAGTTTTTTTTTACATTTCCTTGAGGAACTATCTGACTGTACACATAAAACACGCTACATGCTTCATAACCATGACACAGCTCTTGGTGAGTACTTCCTAAAAGATTTCTAAAGGTTAAAAAAATATTTAACATCAGCTAAAATAATAAAAATTTGTTTCTAAAGGAATCTTCAAAAGTTATAGTGCACTGGTTAACCTGAGCAGCTGTTGACTTTAGAATAAAATAAGAAACGCTAAATGTATTTATCTTACTTACATTTGTGGATCATTTTATCTTTTTAGTTCCAGTGTCTTTTGTCATAAATCAGTGTTATTTTGTCTTTTTCAGTGATAAGATACCAAATGATTCAGCTTAAACTGAATAAAAAGTGAGTAAAAGTGTATGTGTTAAGTATTTGGTAGTTGAATAAGGCTTACCTGAAGGCTCCTTCGTAGCTGAAGTACAACTCGTTATTGTTCATCTCACACTTGTGTTGTCCTTTACCGTCTCCTTTGCACAGCTCACACAGAGATGTAGGATCACCAGGCTGGTTAGCTCCAGGGATACAACTTGCACTGAAGAAATTTGCAACACCTGATCACGGACACACACATACACATGCACACAAACATTTTCAGAGTGCTTTTAATGGCTACGCCAATGATTTATTGTATGGAAATATGCAAATGCTGAAGTGGCACATCAAAATGGTAAATGGTCCATATTTATTTAGCGCTTTACTGTACCTGGAACGACACCCAACGTGCTTTACATCATACTTCACATTCACCCATTCACACACACTGATGGCGGAAGCTGCCATGCAAGGAGCTCAACCACGACCCATCAGGAGCAATTAGGGGTTCGGTGTCTTGCCCAAGGACACCTCGACATGAACCCAACTTGGCTGAGGATCGAACCGGCAACCCTTGTGTTACAAGGCAACCACTCTACCTTGCTGAGCCATGCCACCTCTAAAAATTACCAAAATTTTGGTATAGCAACTGCATGTAAGGAAGATACACACCAGGGAATCTGTTAGCACTGCCATTAACTGATTGTTTTAACTCTTTTTAGGAGTCATCATTAATTACTTTTTAATTAATAGTCAGAGTCATCTGTATTGTGTTTCACAGCACATATTGAAATCATAACATGTGTCTCCTACCCTGGGGGATGTTGCAGCCCATCACTGACATGTAGCCCTGGTCTATGAGGTATCCTAAAGGCATATTCCAGCCTGCAGTTCGACCTTTCCCAGTGTGGCAGCTCCTCTTTCCTGCCAGGTTGTGGATATTGATGGCAGAGTTTGCTTTCTTCACAACTGCAACTGCATAATAGGAGGCAGCATCTGGGGAAGCAATAGCATGGTGAAACACTGACTTCTGCACGTGCTTGAAGAACACTGTTATCATGAGTTGTTCTTCATTGTTATCATCAGGGAATGGAACAATGATCTAGAAAGTCAAAGGATAGTCTGGTTTATTTATTCATTTATTGACACCATTTTTCATTCACAGTCATATTTATATCCTCAATATTACCAGTGTTGCAATTTCTCCCCAAGCATAATTTTTTTTAAGTGTATTTATTTCTCTGTCTCCTTTTTACATTTCTATATGCATTTCTGCCTTATTATGTAAAAGAGGGGCGGTCTTTTAAGGCATGACTTGGTAGCAGATCCTCTCCTGTTGGTCAATTGACACTGCGCAGGTCACAGGCTCTAAATGCAGGGAGGACCATACAGCCAAGCCTCCCTGGCTCTACTACTTGTGGCCTCAGAAGGGAGATGGAGGTGTTGACTTTCAATAGGAGATTGCATAGTACCTGCTCTCTTAGCTGAAAATCACACAGTCACTGATGACTGTTTACTGTTTGGTGTGGATGCAGTAACTGAGAGGGTGCTCCAGCTGCAGACATGCACAACTAAAAAAGGAACTGTCTGAGGTCATAGTAAAGTTGGCTGTGATGCTCAGAGAATGTTGCCTGGATTGTTGAGATAAAACTTTTCTAAATGTTCCATGAATGTTTGCTGAAGGCCGCAGCTAATCTTTGGAGAATCTTCCCTGAACCACTGTTTCCCTTCCACTTCTTTCCAAACTACCTCGGATTGTAGAGCCCTCCTTGATTCTGTCATAATACAAATTTTTCTCACTTATAAGGACAAACATACAGGAAAAATAAATGTATTCAATTACTGGGTTATTTTATTTCATTAATCAATACAGCTCTCAATGTCCTCCAGCTGTCATGACCGTATTATTATTAATGCTATTAAAGTTAGCATATTCCAGGACCTGGTCTTATGTGGTCTGGATGCTAAAAAAATAACCCCTGTAAATATTCTACACAAAAGTAGATTAATGGAGCAGAGAAAGGGCATTAATAATACTTGAAATAACAAGAAAGCAAAAACAAAGCACTTTTTAATTATGACATTCTTAATTTCATGATGCCTTTACCAACTTTTTTTTAACATTCTTGTTTCTTTCTGTCATCTTTCTTGCATCTGCTGATGTCTGACCTCTGCCACAGCCTCACTGTGTATAAACATCCTTTCTGCTTACAGAGCACTTTGGTGTTACATGTTTTAGATAAGTCATATTTTAAACATTATTTGTTGTTCCTTCTACACCGGATGAAAGATTCTTATCTGAAAATCTTTCCATCAATATCAAGTCTAAGAGTTGTAGTTTTGTTTTTTTTTTTTTGTTTTTTTTTTTTTTGAACCAAGAACTAATATGGCAAGGTCTCAGAGAAAGAAAGTGGAATCACCCTTATGTATCTTGAAAGCTGTAAATCAGAACCTAATTTCAACATCGTCACAGGCGCTTCACTTTTTTGTGAATTAAACAAGTCATTTAAATTTACTTAACTGAGCTGGATAAAGTAAGCACAGGTAATGGATGGATGGATAACACTGCTGAGTAATGAAGAGCTGAAATAGACCAGACAAAACTAAGGAGAACTGTATTAGTTAATTAAATAAAATAACCCAGTAGCTGAATACATTTATTTTTCCTGCATGCTTGTCCTTATAAGAGAGGAAAACTTGTATTATAACAGAATGTCTGAAGGCTCAGATATGAAAAGGCCGTCCCTCTCACTTACATAATGAGGCAGAAATGCATACAGAAATGTAAAAAGGAAACACAGAAATAAATATGGTTAGAGAAAGGAAAGGAAGAAAATACAAGATTGGAAATAATGAGGACATACATATGAGTGTGAATAAAAAAGTGTCAATAAATTAATAAATAAATAAAATGGAAAAAAAAACTAAATTAAATACAGAAATAAATCATTTTGGGGATAAGAAAATGTAAAAGGAAAATAATACAAAAATAAATACAGACATAAAATAAAGAAGGAAATAAAATTTTAAAAAGAACCAAATGAATAAATAAATTAAACTGAAAATTACATAGAAAGTAAATAAGTAGGAGCTTTAATACATGTTAAATAAAAACAGTTTAAAATGACAATAGAAATATACATTTCTGTCACATTTTATACAGCTTTTAATAGAAAATTAATTTTTATTTATTTGTTTATTTGTATAATTTATTGGCATAAAATTTTGTTTATTGATTTTTTTTATATATTTCTGTGTTTATTTTTGCCATTTTGATGTTTCATATATCTAAGCTGGAATATGTAAACCATAAAATAAGTCTAAATAAATGAAATGACAATAAGAAATTAATCAATTAACTGAAAAGATTTTGTTGTACATTTAGTTTTTAAAATTATTTCCACTTATTTACTTAAATGAGAAAACCTGATTCTCAAGTTAAAGTCAGCAGGTTAGCTTAACCATGCAAACTGCAAGTGGATTTTGTTCAACTCTTTACAATAACTTTTCAGTTAATTGAAGTTGGCAGGCATTTGTATATGTACCGCTGTCTTATGGTGGACCTAATGATCCAACCAGCACAGCATTTCAGTCAGGTTGAGGTTTGAACTTTGACTGAGCTATTGCAACACTTTGATTCTTTTTCCTTTCAGCCATTCTGCTGCTGTACTTGAGATCATTGTTCTGTTGTATGACCTAATTTAAACCACTTTGTAGCTTTCAGACAGATGGCCTCACCATTTTAATCATGATTCTATAATACTTTCTACAATACTTTTTCTTATCGTGCTGACATCAATTTTAGCACTCCCATGCTAACTGTGGTACACCTGAAAATTGATCAAAAGATTTTTTATCACATCTTCATATGTAAAAACTAACCAAAGAATAACAAAAAAGAGAGTCACAGTGATGATACATCATTGCTGTTAGTCATTTCAAGTCAAAAATTGAGCCTTACCTCCACTTGTAGTCTTTGATTCACTTGCAGCCATCTTTAAGGTGCTGCCGGCTTTTACTGCATTATAGACGTCAGTTGAGAACACAGACAAAGCATCTGCTTCTTTTTTCTGTAGAATAGCAGCAAAGAAAAATAATAGATTACTATTTTATTAAACATTTAAAAGCAAATATCCTTTTATTAATTTTGATTTGATGTTAATTTGACAGACACAAAATTGCACAATAGCACTCTGATCTAATAAAGCGTGCAGTGCTGCTGAAGCTAGTACCAATAGCTTTCAGATATTTAAATATTCCCCCTCTGAGTGATCTTATATAGATGGAGTCACTAGAGTAAACATGCTTTTAAAGCCTTCATTTCAAGGTAGAATTGATTTTTTAACATGCAGTATATATTGTACTAACATCAAGTCATACTGTCACTTCATCTTCAGTTAACTGGGACATCTTATCAGAAATCTCCCCCTATGCCTTAGTCATAAATCTTGTGTTCCCTGATAACACTTTAACTTTATAGCAACTTTCTCTTATCTGCTACATAACTGCTTGCTTTGCCACTTAAACATGTTAATAATGCAAATAATGCAAAGGAATGCATTTTGTCAGAATTAAAGTTTAATTCAAAGTTCTTGTTATTCTTATTAATTAAATTGCACCTGCAGTTTCTGAATGCAGCCCTCAACTGTTGTCCCTGGAACGCATCTGAGGAGGGGACGGATGGAGACATCAGCAAACGCCTGGGACATGGCCTGGCATTTTCTTTGCTCAGGGTCTGAGATGGTACACCATCTGATGCTGCTTTGGCAAAACACTGTAAGGGTAGGGATAGATGGATTAATGAGTCATATTGAATCTAATTATAATTCTATTAACTTGGGCTTTCTATCTCAGCACAGAAGTTACCAAAAAGTATAAAAAAATAATGACTGTAATCTGCACTTTTTCTTTTTTTTTAAGGAAATCCTACAGATGAAATAACATGTAGTTTGAAGAAACATGTGGAATACAGAACTTTTGAATTAAATGTATTGCGATAATATCCATATATACAAAGATTTTCTCATATCAAAGAAAGACTGCCATACTTTGTATGCATTTATAGTATAATTATGGTTATAAAGGTACTCTTGCTTACCAGTATGTGCTAATAGCAGCAATGTTCCCACTGTCCTCCACATGGCCATGGCTTCAGTCACGCTCCCACTCACTGCTAGATAAAATAGCCTCTATGTGTCTCTGCTCCACTATATGATGACGCTTCTGTCAAAGTCCTTCTTCTATCTCCAAGATCTGGCTTAAAGTCCTCATGTAATACCCACATGAGCCTGGGATTTACTGATTTACAACTCAGTCATCTACAAAATGTGATTAAAGGAGTTTTTGAGGCTCAGTTATTAAAGTGTTCCTGCCTGTGTACCTGGTGTGACACGTCTCTGCTGCCGCTACCTGGCTGCAAGCCAGAGTTTGGACAGAGAGGCCTTTTACAGTCCGGACTCCACCTCTGCTTTGCTCTCACTCCTCTCCTCCACTTGTGTGGGGCTTTTCCACTGATGCACCATAGGAAAGAAGGACTCAGACCAACAGTGTCTGCGATGACTCACTCACTACTCTTGCAGCTGAGAAACAAAAATATGTATTGACTCTGTACTTGCTTACCTGAAAAACTATCCTACATCTCTGACTAAGAAGTGGATTTTTGTGTGTGGGTGTGATCAGAAGAGGCAAAAAGTTATGCTCCTTTTACCCTGTTCTGTCCAATGTTAGAAAGCAAAGGAGAGGCAAACAGAATGCTGTAGATCAGAGATTTTATGTGTCATAATCAAATATTAAAGTTCTAAACTTGAGAGCCCACTAAAGACAAGCAACATAATTATTTAAATGATTACTTTGATTTATACAGTATACTATTGCTCAGACAGAAATGAGGAAATAGTGTACAACATTAGGTTATTTGCTACCTGCACCTTGTCAGGTTTCCAAGGAGAAGCTGGACACAAGCGCAGGTATGAGGAAAGTAGACTTTGTGTGACAGGCATGACACACCTAATATTATTTTTCAAATATAAAAGTGTCCAAAACCAAAAAGGAACTTTTTCCATAACTGTGTTATTGACCCTTCAGTTGAATGAAGGCAAAACTGAAATAATAGTTTTTGGAGCCAAAGAAGAAAGATTAAATGTCAATACTCAGCTTCAAACAGCTTAGTTAAAAACTAACAACCAAGCCGGAAATCTGAGAGTTGTCAACGACTGAGAATTTTAGCAGTTATATTAAGACAGTTGTGAAGTCAGCCTATTATCACTTAAAGAACATGCCAAGAATTAAATGACTGATGACTCAGCAGCATTTAGAAAAAACTGTATTTATCTGTAGTAGACTGGACTACTGTAATGCTGTCCTCACAGCTCTCCCTCAAAAGTCCATCAGACAGCTGCAGTTAGTCCAGAACGCTGCTGCTCGAGTAATTACTAAGACCAAGAAAGTGAATCATATAACTCCAGTCCTCAGATCTTTACACTGGCTTTCTGTCTGTCGAAGAACTGACTTCAAAATCCTGCTCTTAGTTAGAAAGTTCTGAATAGTTTAGGACCAAAATACATTTAGGATCTTCTGGTTCTTTATGAACCAACCAGATCCCTCAGGTCATCAGGGTCAAATCTTCTTTCTGTTCCCAGAGTCAGAACTAAACATGGAGAGGCAGCGTTCAGCTTTTATGCTCCTCACATGTGGAACAAACTCCCAGAAAACTGCAGGTCTGATGAAACTCTGAGCAGTTTTAAATCAGGGTTAAAGACTTTTCTGTTTGCTGCTTTTTTTCTTTCTGTTTTTATTTCATTTCTTTTTTTTTAAGTTTGTTTTTAATGCACTTGTTATTGCTTCCTTCACCCTGCTGTAATGCTTTTATTGTTTCATGTAAAGCACTTTGAATTGTCTTATACAAATAAACTTGCCTTCACAGATACTCCAGGGTGCTTTGACATCCCAGTTGATGCACCTGATACATGAACTACTTATCTAAATAAATTATTAAATAGTGGTCAATTTGTCCAAGTCAAAAAATAATTTCCATCTTATTGTTTTAATTCTTTCCATTCCAGTCATTTTTTTATTATTTTTCTTCTGTCATCTACGGTTGTGTTGCAACATATTTATTTTTCTATCTATGCTTTATTGTTTAAGTAGAACTTTTTGTTTCTTACTTCATGTAAGTCTTTATATCTGTACATCTGCTTGGTCATAAAACATTAATGGCTTTGACTGTTGTGCCACGTTCAAGTTCAAATTTCAACATGGACCATTTCCACCACTGCACTGCTCAAAAGAGAGTTAAAGAATGTAACAACAGCTGCCATGCTATTAGTCAGATTTATACAACACTTGTTTGTTTTATTACAGAAGACTGTTTTGTTACTTTTAATTGACGAACCTCAAGGTCATGTCAGAATTCCCTCTTTTCTTTTATTTCAGGATTTGGCCACATTAGTGTGCTGCGATGATTAGGATTCATGTCTGGGACCTGCATATATTTTTTTCATATTTTAAAACACTAAGTATAACAGCTTTGAAATTTATGTCTTGTGAATTTTCAGACAAATTGTTAAAAATAAAAATGGAATAATTAACAGCTCAGAGTGTCATATGTTACAAAATGCTGCTATATTCACAAGACGCACATGACTGAGTGAGGATGTTAGCGACGACAGCTGAGCTAAGGTGTCACCACAGTGATTTTTATTTTCTTCAGCAATTTCAGCTGTTCATATCTGACATTCTTTAAATATCAAACCTGCATTGCCTTTTAATTTATTATTATTGTTGTTAGTGTATAGCCTTATCATATCTTAATTTTTCCTCTTTATGAAACCGTTGACACATCAGCTGCTTGTCGGTTCTTTGAGCTGAGCTTTCATTTTTAGTCACGTACAACAAGTAATAAAACTACAAAAGACATTTTTATAGGCTGCTTAGATAGCAGTTTTTTCCTTAGCTGTTTTTTGTCTTCTTACATCCTGGGTTGACAACCAATTAGTTTTGATTTTATAACATTACAAGTTGTACACCTGTATATTCTGGCAGTGCTTTACAGCAGGATATTTACCTCTCTAATTTATGGTCTCTTGAACATAAACCCGATGACCTAAAAGAATATGCAGATATGAACCTTGGACCTGATATAATGACAAAGGTTTAAAGTGTCAGTGGAAATGATTGCTGAATGAAGAGATGCTTTAATGTATAAAAGATGAAAGAAAAAGATTAAGGAAACAAATTTCCTTATTACGAATTGTCCTTAACAGGCCTTTGCGCCGAAGGCAGTGTGAAAGTCTGTTGAAATGAGAGTCTTTATAATTCAGTGTTATTCTTATTGTTCCATCAAAAGGATGAAGGCCCATTTCTCTGACCTTTTTGACACAACCAAGTTCGAATGAGGTCAGACAACAGAAAACAATTTGATGATGATATATAGTGAAAAACAATTGCTGTATGCTGCAAGATGTGCCCGTGCATGGTGAGTTTCGATATCACGTCATGTTATCATAAATCAATATAAATCACTTAAATTTTATTCAATCACCATCAAACTTAGTGCTTAATCTGGGTCCGACCCTGGAAAGAGCCACACGACCATTTCCTGTCTAGGCTGTAGCTTTCTCTACTTACAAGTTACAACAGGAAGTGACTGTTTTTACTCTGTCATGCCCTGCTCCTCAATGATTAACATGTAACTGACACATAGAACCTTCTATTACCACCAAACTTGGCATGGGACATGACAGTCAAATTACCCTCAACTCAGTTACATAGAAACATGTTGAATAAATTACAATATGGCTCTAAAACACCCCTGAAAGTAATTCAGTTAATTAGCCCCGCCCACCGAATTTGACCACATATTTGGCACATAGTTAGAACATCTCTGGACCTACAAACAGCCACCTTAGACCTATTGGCTAAATTCAACAAGAAATCATCCATTTTGATAAAAGGGACATTTTTTTTCGTAATTTTCTTTGATGCTACACCATCAAACGGGGTATTCAGTAACTTGGACATCTAAATACCCAGTCTGCACCACACTGAACATGTTTTAGTCCAGGTCCATCCTGACCACAACTACATGTCCAGACGCTGTCAACACTATAGCCCCGCCCCCTGGTCAGGGGATGTGGTGGCAACATAGGCCAAAGCAGCATCAACGGAGCAAAGGCCTTCATCACCGCTTGTGGCTTTAATAAAATTGTTTTGTCTAATAAATAAAATCAATGTTTCCTGGAAATAAGGGAAGAGTTCCAGTCAGTTTTCATTTGAGAAACAGAAATTTAAATTACGCTTTAAAAATATGCTTTATTTGTTTTTAATAATTCCCTATCATTGTAAATTTACACTCACTAGCCACTTTATAAGGTATACTTGTTTGCTTAACAAAAAAGTTCAAAAGAAATTAAACTGACCATCAGAATAGGGAAGAGGGGATTTTAGTGTCTGAACGTGAAACGGTCGTCGGTGACAGATGGGCTGGTCTGAGTATTTCAGATCATGCTGAACTACTGTGATTTTCACACATAATCATCTCTTTTTCAGAGAGAATGGTCTAAAAAGGAGAAAATAGTGAGGAGCATTTGTGTGGATGAAAATACTTTGTTGATGTGAGAGGAGAATTAAGCCTTGGTTTAAACTAATTTGTCTGTAGTTTTTCTAGCATTCATTGATTTTAAAATGTTTGCTTTTAGAAATGTATAAAAAAAAATTTACATTGAAAACAACGTGCTAGTTTTATTTAATATTAAATGTATTGTTTTTTTGCTTTGTGATCTCTTGAATTTCTGTTGCATTTAAGTCAAATGAAATGAGTGAAATAATCACATCAACAGAGACCACTACACACTCACAATAGGGGTGAAATTAAAGGAAAATATATTAATATTTACAGATATTGTAGAATATTCACATTCATACACATTCAACAAAAAAACAATAATCATTTCTACTCACTGGTCAAGGGAATTCAGTAAATGTCAACAGACTTTAATTCATTTATTTATTTTTGTACCAAAATAGGCAGTTAGAGCAGGGATAAATATAATAATATGCTAGATATAGATCCATCTTTGTAATATATTCTTTGCATCAGTGCTTTACTCTAACATACAGTGGCATGGTCCCCTGGCTAAAACACATGTCCAGAGACATACAGACAGTCTCCTTAAGTCCTCTCCTCGAATCAGTCTGGGATTGCACAAGGACAGAAATTTAGTGGGGAACTATTAAAGCTTTTCAAACATGTGGTCTAAATGATTCAGATCAGACTGTCTGCATGTTTCTGGTCCTCCAGTCAGCTTGAAGGAGTCACTTCGGGGTTGAGGGTGAAAACGAGTAGTGGGTGGCTGACAAGGTCCGTACAGGGGCTGCATCACTGAAAGCATCTCAAATGTAAATATCATCACATTTCAGGTTAGTCTGACTCATAACCTCAGCATTCAGTGTGATACTCCTTGAGTCAAACAAGTTGAAACGGCACATTATGCAGAGGGTTCCCATCGATGTCAACATTCAGTGTGATCATGACAACACTCTTGAAGAAAAACACTTTAGTTGGAAATTTCAGTTTTAAATAAATCCTCAATATAATAGTACCAAGTAGTGAAGTGGTGCACTGAGGACACACACGGGATTAGTTTGTGAATTGAGGCTCAAATTGCAAGTGCAGCATGAAAAACAAACAAAAAAAACCCTTTGACAAAAAAACATGCAGTGAATGAATTGATTGTGACAGAAACTTTCACCAGAAGTATACCTGATGTCTTTAAATACTAGACATTCAGCAAGAGAGATACATGGAACTTCTATCGCTAAAAACTGCTTGCTGATCTCTTTTATGATAACTGAATAAATGTTTATGTGTGTGAGAGTGTGTCATAACATGTCTAAAAACCTGAAACACCAAGATGGTATCTGCTTCTGTCACATCAGGTGCTTTTAGGAAACCAGCCCTCATTAGTGCAACTGCAGTAAAATGACAGAGATGCTGATGATTATGATCATGATGATAGTGCTGATGGAGATGATGCACTGTTAAAACATTGTAGAGTTCAACTAATGTCACACTGTGGAGAAAGGAGGGGAAAACAGATGAAGGTGTGAGACAAAGAGGGAGAGGACAGAAAGGCAGCAAAGCCCTTATTAAGATTTAAGACAGAACACATCCAGGTCTTGTTTTTATTTAGAGAAACTGAGCCTATATCTGTCATGTTTTAGTATAAATTTTGACTTCAGTAAAAAAAAAGAAAGAAAATCAATTGTATATCTTCCTAAAAACTAAAGCCATTCATCACATTCATATGAAAGTGTTCTTTGACTTTGAGTCAGGAGAAGATTTTTAGCCATTCAAATCAATTTAACTTAAACATTTGAAAGATTTCACACTATGTTCATCACTTTGCAGTTTATAGTCATTAACCAAACAGCAGGAGTGCACACTGATACAGTTTGATTTTTATATATATATTGTTTTTATTTTGTTTCAAGACGTTGGGTATCGCTCCATCCATATGTTTTGTTTATCATGAGTTTTTATGACTTTTTACAGAAGACTAGAATTTTTGTGAGTCAGTTGACAGCAGAGCAAAAATAGTCTAAATTTGTGTCTAATTTGCTATTCCTATGTTTACAGTACTTGTGATTAATCAGGTGATTACTTTTTAAAAACCTTTTAAACATGTTATTATGCCCCCCACCAAAAACAAACAAACAAAAAAAAAAACAACATATGACACATGATGAGTGAAAGAAACAGTCAACATCGTGGCTGAGCATGTTTACCGCTGAGCTGCAACAACAGATTCAAAAATAGATTTAGATGCATGGGGGTTCATACAGAAGAAATTACAGGATCCTCTTCTGTCAGACTGCAGGGTGGATGTGACAGAGCAGTGATTGGGAATAAGAACTGTGTCTCATATCAACTTCTTTAGTTGTTATTTTAGATGCAGAAGTTCACACAAACAATCACATCTATGTGCAGCACAGTGAGCACCTGGATCCTGCACTCATAGTAGTAATAAAACAAAGTTGAGTTTGGATCATTGTACACATATTGTACTTAACGGTTATCATCTTAAACACAAAGTGGAAAGTGAATAAGTGGAAGAAATGATGTTGGAAGTGCTTAGGGAATATTATAGGCCATTTAGTTTACAGAGGAAGTTTTTTTTTTATCAGACACTGATGTTACAAAGACAGCCTTACAAGCTGTAAATATTTGCACCAGTGCAACAGCTGTGACCACAGTGATGTTGTGAATGGATTACAGTAATTTATGGTAATTTTAAAATATCTAAATGTGTAGTAATTTATATATATATATATATATATATATATATATATATATATATATATATATATATATATATATATATATATATACTACACTTGGCCCTACCTAATCAAAGCCTTCAAAACAACAATCAAAAATATGAAAAATACAGGCCCAGAACTCCAAATAGCCTGAACAAATGTGAGGTTTGAATAAACAAAATTCTCAACAAAGTAATCTACTTTAGTTTTTCTATTCAAGCTGAACAGTCTTGTTTGTTACAATAAATGTTCACATGGATCTCAGTCTCAAAAATCCTAAACTGATTCTGATTATTTTTCATGTTACATCTCTACACAGTTGCTGCTATATACTTTGGTCCTCCATTCTAAAATGCTGAGGAACATTATAATTACAATAGTCATTTTCATCTCATATCTAAAGGCTGTGGACAGTAAAAAGAGGAGAGGAGAGGGAGGGATGATAATGAGAAAAAGAAGAAAACAAGAAAGAGAAACTCTTAACAGAAATGATGCCATGAGAAGAGACAAACAGACAGACAGACTGGGAATTAAATCAAGATTTTGTCCCAAAAACATGCTCTTAAAGCTACAGCGTGCAAAAGTCTGCCTTTTGGTGACAATATTATCATTACAAACCCATACATGAATGCATTACCCTTTGTTAATATGAAAACAACAACAACAACAACAACAACAATAAGAACAGTAATGAAATAAATCAGATAATGGTACATGTCACCTTGATTTGAACCACCTCCTTAAACATTAAGGAACTGAGCTGTAGGAAGATTCACCAATAGGCTGCTGGACAGGCATAAGCTCCTCCCACTCCAGGAATGAGCAGTCCCAGATAGTCCCAGCCACACTGACTTCATGCACTTGTGTAAATATGCATGTGTGTAGCAATGTGAGAGGAAGCAGGCTGATAATAGAAAATTAGACAAGGGGGAAGTGTTGAGAGAGTGACATGTAGATGAGTAGATTGTGTGTGTGTGTGTTAATTCAAAGTCGCTCCTTGGTGGGCACCCAGATGTAAGGACCAGACTGCTCCTCAATGATTTGCTTCACTTGCGAGTAAACTTCCTCTAGAGAAGAGCCCTGGACTATAGCTGAAAGAGACACATGCAGAGTGCAATAAGTAACTTACAGATGTGTTAATAATTCAGACTGCACAGTTAACATCAGTTGATGGAATCGGTGAAGAATTTAACAGCTGAAGAGCTAAATAAATAAAAATAATAAACTATAATATTAGCATTTCTGGAATTAGGTAAAGTGGGTTCATTTGTACAGCACATTTCATGTACAGGGCAATTTAATGTGCTTTACATAAAATATTAAAAGTATTACAGCAAGGAGCAAAAGAAAGATTAAGAAGTAAATTAAAAATGGAAGAACTAGAACAAACTATAGAGAATAAGAAAATTTAAAGAAAGGGGGGCTTTATATCAGCCTATGGCTGCTCATGAGTGAGACGTTTGAGTTCTTTTTGTTTTTTAAAAACAGTGTCATCAAAGCTCTTTTTAGGGTCTGAGAAAAGACAGTATTTATCAATGTCCTTATGGATTAAAATATAATTTCCACACTTTCATTTACACGTTGTCACATAGAGAGATCGAAAAAAAGTTATAAAAAGGTCATGTTTATCTTGCTTTTTCCACATGGGGAAATTCTATTAAGCTGTTTTACAAAGTCAAAAACATTTAGAGAATTTTGCTATCAAGTCATACAAATGCAATTATAATTCAAATACCATCATATGTTTTAATCGTGCTGCTCAGTCCAGCTTTTGCAGTCTTACGGCTGATGCAAAAATGGTTCAGTATTTAATACTGTAATACAGCTGAGGTGGAATATATTTGGAAATGTGTGCAATTATTAAAATTGTAATTAAACAACTGATTTTTGCTTTGCTTACCACATCTGTGACATTACAGAACATATGAATGAGTCACGGTCTCTTTCACAGGCAGATGCTTTTGGATGTGGTTTTCTATAATCTATCAATACTAAATGTTCTACGTGTTTAGTGCACATCTGTATTTCTCTGCGGTCCTCATGGTGCTTTCATGTATAAATAGTTAATGTTAATGTAACACGTTAATATTGTTCTTGTTGCACAAACTGATCAAATTTGAGGAAGGGATGAGACTTTTGATCTAAATAGTGTAAAAGAGAATCTAATAGTGGTTATCACAGAGTTTTAGTAACCTATAATAATGTGTTTGGTGGAAGCACTCTCATGGGGAGGTCATGATTGGCCATGGACCTAAACTACACTATGGAGACCATGACTGGCTCATGTATGTAAGTACTGTATATATGTATGCTTGACTAACCGGTAAAGTACTCTGTGAACTCCTGCTCCAGTCTGACAGCTCTGTCAAAGGTCTTTCTCGCTTGCTCCTCAGTCAAACGCTTGTTCATCTCTCTGTGTAAAAAAGAGACAGAAATTACAACGAGTAACATCAATACCACACATAATTCAAAATGTTTTTTACATTCCTAACAGACTCTAATAACGTCACAGATGCACTGTGATGTTCATTCGTGGCAAACAGCTCATAATTTAGTTTTCATTACAATTGGGTTGCATTGACAAGAAGGCGTCACTAAGCAGTAGGTGTTGTTAGCCTATGTAGATGATCCATTTGTAACAGTTCAAGGTAGATGGTTTTGAAACATGAAGCATTTAGACATTTACACTTTATTAACAGCTGAAGAGTCCTTTGCTTACTCATTAGGAACATGTGATGTTTAAAAATATGCCCCCAAAAGGGCCTTTTAGTGGACTATTTAGTTCAGATACAGGGTACTGTTTTATCTTTAGTTAATATCTCTGACACTTACAGGATGTTGTCAACATTGCGCGGTCTAATAAGGATAGCGATGGGATGGAGACCTGCCATCTGAAGCCGTTTGATGGCATTCCCTGATACGTCCAGTATGCAGTGTTTACCCTGTAAGACACACGTGGAGACAATCAGTCACTGAGCAGCTTTGCAGTGCCTGTCCTCTCTCCTCCGTTCATCTGTCATCTCACCTTGTCAGCGACCTCTCTGACAGACTGTATGCTGGTTCCATAAAGATGGTTGTTATACTGCCCCGCCTCAATGAACTTGTGTTCCTGGATTTCTCGCTCCATAAGCTCTCTGGATGACATGAAGTGGTAATCTCTGCCGTCCACCTCGTAGTCTCGTCGCGGCCGAGTCGTGTCTAAGGAACAAAGGTGGTATGCAGATTCCAATAAATAGAATTTCTTCATGGACATTTAACACATATAAATCTTAGCAGACACTTTTCCTTGAAATATTTGGAATAAACAGTGACAGTAGAGGATGAAGTACAGGCAATGGTGCTGCATATCTGACTTTTTTTTTTTTTTTTTTTTGGCAGATTTTTGGTCAAATTTATTTATTTATTTAAAGAAAATTTAATTATTTACAAAATTTACTCAGTATTCAAATTTGACCATTTACTTTTGTTCACATTGTCCAAACTAAAATTTTCGACCTTTCCTGTTAGTCAAAAACAGTCAGGAAAAATATCAGTTCATTCCGTGTGTTTCATATAAAAATGTTTGCTCAAGTTCAAAAAACAAAAAGTAAGCCTAATACCGACTTATAGTAAGGTCACATAATCCTAATTGATCCAGCAAAACCATTAAGGGGGGTACATTAATAACTGTAATCAAGAACATCCTTTTTTTTCAGTTTGAAAGCTGGTTCCCTTGAAGATCGCTCTCTTGAGGAAGAGAGCTTTGAGGTTTTGAAGGATATCAGAACAAATTGAAAAAATTGAAATAAGGAATCATTTAAGTAATATACTGCATAAACCACAAGTTAGATTTGTCAGCATCATAAAAAGGATTTTATAGTTTTCACGTTGTGTTTCAGTTTAATGCTTGCTTTCTGTGCAGTTCATCTGGCATTTACAAGTTGCCCAGCAGGGGTTTATTAAGGAGTTAACAAACTCACGTGGGACACAGGAACCAAACTTGTCTGGGAACTCAGAGATGAGGTCATCATTGACCCGATCTTTCATTGGTCCAAGCACGATGACTGGCCGTGTGTAATTAACTGGAAATAGACAGGTTGAAACTCACATAAAAACCCGTGGAAAGCTGGCTTATGCGTTTGTAGCACTAAAATAGTGAAACATTAAATCATTTATACCCTGTTTTCCCTTTCAATTTAGGTTTTTCTTGTTGCATTAAAAGTGAAGTGATTCCATTTCTGATTTATCCTTGTGCTTATTACTTGCAATGTATCTCCCGTTAAATGGTGAAAACACCTCTAATTCAGGCTTAAAATTATGCTAAAAATCTAATACTTGACATATTCATATACAATATATTCTGATCAGCTTATTCTGACAGACAGATGTTTGAGTAACATGACTCAGATTTTATTTCTTCCAGCAATGATTAACATATAAACTAAATAAACTTTAAATAATTACAATACAATAAGGAGGTGGGCACTGACCTTCCTGCTGCATGACAGGTTGGTATGTGAGGAAGGTCTCTTCCTGACCAGCTGTTTAGAAAAACACAAATGATGGACACATTCAGAAGGACCGTGGTTGTATTACGGACACCACGCCACACTCTTACCCTTTTGTACTTTTGGAACAGACCACTCCACCAGCGCTGGAAATGCAGAGAAGTAAGTTGCACACAAACACATGCATGCACAGAAAGCCCCAATAATCACAGCACACAAAGACACGTGTACATGAATAAATGACACACCCGCAAGCACACTGAGGTTTGAAATAAAACCAAAAATAAAGTCAAAATAATACATCAACACAGAGGAGGTAGAGGAAGTAGTGACAGAAGATAAAGAATAGTGGGGGAAGAGTGAAAGACAGGGGAGGGTCTACACTTACAGGAACTACTCTCACTATCGCTGGTGCCAGAGGTTACCAGCTCTGGAAGGACAAGACAGGTCAGAGTCAGCAACACACACATTCACACACTAATACACAAACATACATACTTTCTGTCGTAGACAAACAAAGTTTCACTTAAAAAAAAAAAAAAAAAATCCCATCCATGCAATTTATTCACACTGTTTAGCCATTGTAGACGTTACTCGTAAAATCAATAAAGAAGAAGAAAAAAAAAAAAAACCTAACAAACATCTGAATACAAAAGCCTCCAGATGATAACAGGTGACCACAACGTGTACACTACAACATTGTAGCCCGATCTAAATAAGTTGGAGGGGACATCAGTGTTATTTATTTATATAAAAAAATCATTTGGACCATCCTTCCTTCTAAACAGGCCTAAACCGGACCAGGCCAAATAAAAAAAAAAAAAAAAAAAAAAAAGAGGATGTGTTTTCTGGTTTTTGTTTTATGCAGAATATTAATATAACACTTCCCTCTATAATATAATATAATATAATATAATATAATATAATATAATATAATATAATATAATATAATATAATATAATATAATATAATATAATATAATATAATATAATATATTGTATTGTATATATTGTATATTTTCTGTTTTCCTTTGATTTTTGTCAAAAGTATTTTTATGCCATGAAACGTTCCCAGTTAGTACTGGAGGCAGTGGGATTTCTGTTGGGTTTAAAGGAATTGCAATTACATACTGATCAGCAGGTGTCAGTAATGAAGACGATACCTACCTTTGTCATCCTGATCCTACAGAGACACAGAAAGAAAGAAGAGTATTAATCATCACACAGAAGATCAGACTAAACTGGATATCTGTTATTCACAAAAACCCTGCTTATTTAGTATTCACACACACACACACGTATACACACACACACACACACACACACACATATTTATATATTTATATATATGTGTGTGTGGGTGTGTAATATCTCTGTCTATCTATCTATCTATCTATCTATCTATCTATCTATCTATCTATCTATCTATCTATCTATCTATCTATCTATCTATCTATCTATCTATCTATATATATATAGATAGATAGATATATATATAAATATAGAGTGACAGAGCAAGACTAATTGCAGTCTCAGTGTATCAGGGGATACACAGTAGGTGTGTGGGTGTGTGTGATGATTTTTAATTATCACGCAGGGTTGTTGCTTCACAGTGTGAAGAAAATAGAGAGAGCGAAAGCAAGCTGACAGTGATATCAATAGCTTGTGTTAAACACGTGTGTCATGCTGTGAGATGTGATTAAAATCATGATGATGGCTCATCTATGAACTCATACTGAAATTCTCTTAAAGCTCAGCTATTTAACAAACTGGAGCTTCAGCCAGTTGCTGGGCTCCAAACATTTCTTATAACACTAAACAACTCTTAGATTCATAAATGTGGTGACTGAATTACAAATCGGTTAAATGACTTAAGTGAAAATTATGAATGATGAATATAATTTGAAGACTGCATTGTTTGCTTACAAATCACCATAATACTGTATATTATATATACAGCACTAGTCTCTATGGTGAGAGAGAATTGTATTTCAATTCTTCTGTATGTTCTCACATAAGTTGAATTGACAATAAAAGTGGTTGAACCTTTGAATCTTGAATGTTTTAGCTTTAATTACAACAAATTTTTGTTTCTGATTATCACACCTGCTCCGCATTTAGTTAATAGCTCCCCAGTAAAATCAGGTTTAAGATTTAGGATCAGATTTAAATCTTAAGGCTTGTAAGAAAGGTGGACACTTACTGATCTCTCCTGAGACCTTGCCACTTTGACTGTCTTTAGTCTCAACCTCTCCTTCTTCTCTGCTCTGTAAAACCGAAAGGAAGAAAACATGAAGACATGCAAAGACAGGATGCAAACAATTTACCTCCAAAGTTACCTTTAGTATCAAGACAAGACAGATTATTTTGCTTCTACATATGAACTTGGATATGTAGACTCAGCAAAACTACAGCCATAATTTTTCAGCGAGATGGTGCACCACCACATTGGGGACTGTATGTCTGTTAGTTCCTAAATCAAACATTTCCAGACCAGTGGATTGGAAGGGATGGCCCAATTCCCTGGCCACCTCGTTCACCAGATGTCACTCGCTGGACTCCTTTCTATGGGGTTGTGTTAAAGATATCAAGGATCAAACAAAGACGAAGACCATCAGAGACCTGAAGCAAAAGGTCACTGATGACATTGCCACCATTGATGAGGCTATGCTACAGGGAACATGACAAAAAAAAGTACCATCCTAATGTACTTCGTGCAACCAATGGTGCACATATAGAGGTGTAGAAAATAAGAAAATAACACTTCAGCATCTACTCTACATTTTTTTTATAATTTTCTTTGATTTGTCTATTTATTTAGCTTTGTAATGCATTAGTTAAATTATAAAGAGACTTTATGGACACCTTGTATTTCTTTCTTTACAAGATAATTGTGCAGCTTACTTAATAAAAATCTTGAGTTTTGATATCTTTAAGCAACATAATAAAATTATATGCTTTTCAAACAGGGCAGAGAGGAAGCTGAACAAATTTAATGGATTAAAAATCCAGACTTAATGGAACTTGACAGTAAAAAGTAGGTAGCATGCTCATTTCCACTAACCCAAACAGGCTGAGATAACTTTAAAACAAATCTTTTTTACTTTTATTTAACCTTTATTTATACAAGTAGTTCCAATGATAAACAGAGCATCATTTACAAGAGAGACCAGTTTTGGGCAGACAAAACTATCAATGCATTAGCCTCAATGAACCAACCACTATTCTAACACCTCTCCATAAAACCTGTATGACAGCCTCTTTTCTACTTACTTTGCTCTCCTCTCACTCTTTCTTGTTCCCTCTAATCCCTCCCCTCTTTCACCAACTGTCCTAAAACACTCCTCTTTCCTTCCTTCTACTGCATCCCTCAAGCCATGCCACCTCCCTCCTTGCCACAGATGTCAACATGACTTGTTCAACATTGTCTCCTCCCACCACAGAAACCTATCAACATATGTCTGTTACCTTCTCCACAGAGGGAAACAACAAGAAACAGCAAGTTGAGTGGGTGCAATTTGTCTCTATTAAAACCACAGAATTACATTAATTTAATTTAACAAAGTGACAGTGATTGCAATCATGTATCAACAGAAAATGCCACTCTAATATAAATGGCACCAATGAACAAAGACCCAGTGTTTAGACCAGTTCTGGTATGCAGCAGGGTAACTCAAAATATGGTATAGTCATTTTTACATGTGGTAGTCTAACACACATTTGAGCTACTGCAGTAACATGATGGTGTAACCTGGAAGATGAAAAATAACTAATTGCAAATTACTGTATATTTGGACAGAATTGGTCTAGTGTAATTAATGCTTCCATTTGATCAAAAAAGTGTTTGTTTTTGCAATACTCATTCTAGCCACAAGAGGATGAAGTGTTCCACTCTAAGCAGTTTCACTTCCTTCAAAGAAAAACAAAACAAAAAAAAAAAAACCTTTAGGGACATTTAGAGTTCATCTCAGCATACTCTTTTTATTTGTCTGTCTTTAATTCTGAACACAGACTGGGCTGTAGAATGTTGTTTTCTCACTTGCCTTTCTGGGTCTGTGCATAATTAGTGTGTGCAAGAGAAGAAAACATTTCACTTCAGGACACTATCAAACATTTTCTAATTTCAAGTTGTAAACGTGATTATTCCTGAGTTTCTGTAGTAATAAGTTTGTAGTATAAGTGAAAGTTTTATAGAGTGAAAGCTAAATGAAGGAATTCGTTTTTTTTTTTTTTCTGTTTCTTAGAATTAAAGATAAATCACAAATTCTCTTGCAATTATCTGCATATGGTTTTGCAGTAGAGTATTAAAAACATGCAGGAGCTTTGACAGTCTTTTACTCACACGTTTCTGGATCCAACTAACTTACTTTTTCGACAACTGAACCTTAAGCTGTCTTCCTAACATATACTTTGGTATATCACAGTCAGCTCCCACAATAAATCTGAAGCACTCGAGCTGATGACAGCGGAGCTATCGTCATGAAAAACGAACAGCATCAAACAGCCGGTGAAGACTGTGATATATTGTTGTATGAAGTGGTCAATAATCAAACCCCACTCCCATCTGAAAGCTTTAGAGCTCTGACCTTCGGCGGCTGGGGATGACTCCAACTTCAGGGCAGTTTGGGGGTGGGGGGCTGAGGTGTCGCGCAGGCCACCACTCTTCTTCGCCGGCACTGCTCACATGGAGAATGTCCCCAAAATGAAAGGGCAGGGTCTGATTGGGCATGCTCAGATCTGATGCACTTCCATCATAGTCAAACAACGCCCTGAAGACAAACAGAAGAAAACCACATAAAAAAAGAAGAATAAAAAAACATAAAGAGTCAATAAAATAAATAAATAAATAAATAACACCGCTTCACCGCGCTGCCCTGATAGATGGGGGCATACAGGTCAGTCATTCATTTAGTTGCAGTAACAATGAATGCCTTTAATTTTCCATTGTAGTACAAAATCCCAAAATACATTTTATAACATGATTTGTGATTTAATAAAATAATCATCCCACACATTATTTTCAAGTGTTAATAGATGGAACAGTGACACAAAATCTCCATGCTATTCATTTTTGACCTTGTCTGGATCTACATGTTTCTCTGTATATGCAGGCAGTTGTGCACATCTGTCTATTTGTGTGTCACTGTGCATGTTTGTGTGTTAGAACCGAGATATGTCTGTGACCACAGATTTAAACCACTCCAGAGGGAAAAGACCTCCGAAAGTAGGCCAGCAATGTGAATGTGTGTATGTGCAACGTAACTAGAGCTGAAATAACCAGCATCCCCCTAAAGTCCCTACTGCCTTCATCAATAAAACAGAACAGAAACAGAGAAGAATAAAGCAACATGAATCAGAGAGATGTGCAAGATAACCTACAGAGAGTCTCATGTTTACATCCTTCCTTTAAATGAGGGATGTAAACATAGGACACTGGCATTTTAGGTGGCAGATAATAATGTGACAGACTGTATAACAAAAAAAAAAAAAAACATTAATTCCTGACATATACAGATGAATTCTAACACTAACAGGATCTTTATTCAATAAAGATCTATACATGTGGTTTAGACTGTTCTACGGTACTGTGTTTTATGCCTTTGTTTATTACTTTATAGTGAAAATAATTACCTCTAATAAAAATCTTTCCATAAATTGTATGTTGGCCCCTTGAGAAATTTTATGTATTTAGATACATTAGTAACATGTCAACACTGGCCTAAAATAATTTTTAACTAGGAAATATAAATAATGACTTTTAAGGCCATGTTCTAGGGTTTTCCAGTTTAACAGAATAAACTGTTGGCACTTTTAAGTACTAAGATTAACTACACAGTCTAATTCCAGTTCACAAAATATACCAAAGTGACTTAAATAAGTTATATAATACATAAAGTTATGTAGCTTTATTTCTTTGTAAGTCTTTTTTATGCTTTAATGAGAAGTGCTTATAGGGAGAACAGTCACAAAACAGGTTAGTTTAATCTTACTGATGACATCTAATTGCAATAAAAATTCAGCACTGAGTGACAAATTGCCATCCTCATCATCATTATCTTATAAGCATCAAATTAACAGGTCAAATCACTGCAGTAGCTGCGATAAAACTAATTAGCTATAATTGCACAAAAACATCAGTTTAGGAGATGAAAAGAATTACCCAAACCCCCAAACTCATAGAAAGTGGGTCAGCAAAACAGCAGGTACAGGTTTGTTCATGGTTTATGTTTTAGGGGCCTTTTTTTTTTAATCTTTATTTAAAGTTTACACAAATAAGGCAGTTTGGTACTGGTACTTGATGTGTTAAATTTATTCAGTTAATTCACTCAGTTAAAAAAAAAAAGACTTTCTGGAAAGACCTGTTCTTTTTTAACCCAAGTAGAGTTTTATTAACAAATCATTCATGGTAACAATTTATTATAATAATTGATTTTATGTTAAATCTATTTGAATATTATTTTTTTTATATTTAATCTGTATATTTGATTTATGTGAAATTGTATTAATATTTTCTGTTATTATATAAATAATTTCTCTGTGTAATAATGAAAAAGTCCAATTCTCAACAACATTATAATAGCGAGAAAAAACAAAAAGCAGAAATGGTTACAAAAATATGCTGAAAATCTGGGGTACCTTTACATTAGCAGTGCGCAGATGCATAAAGCAAAAGGTCAGCTGCACATTTAAATAGTATTTCCTTTCTTTTAACTGTCACCAATTCACACAGTCAGAGACTATAGGAAAATATGAATTAAAATGAGTTCCCACATGACTTTGTGGTGAGCAGGTTTCACTAATAAATGGTGCAGAGATGTAAATCTAAATGAATTACAGACTCTCAGTATTACAGTCAATTTCATTTTAATTTCATAGTTTAATTCCCTCGTGGAATCCACTGAACTCCAATTACTGAAGTGGAGGGACACAGACTAATTACTGCAGTATGTAACAGAAATATGTTGGGTCTTACAGGCTTTGATGACCTTGGTGGAAAACATGCAGTTGAAAGTTTTTATTAATGATGTTTATGCGTTTATAGTTTATTACCTTGGTATGTTAAATTATTTCAGATTTTCTAAAGCAAGGGCCAGAGCCAAGTAAAGGTTAGAGGATAAACTGTAAACTTGAAATTCAGGGCTGCAAGTGTCAGATGTGTTAATTACGAAAAATCTTCACATTCATAGAGAGAAGATGATTTGCTAAATTCTAAATACAATGAAGAAAACAAAACAAACAGACATCTCAACTAACTGTGCAGCAAGCAGGCTGCATCGATGGCTGTGTGTAGAATTATAAAAGCTGCATCTGTAAATGAGCCTCTAATTCAATTAACCAGTTCTTGGCATTACAGTTATTTTAATTCCTTAGTGGAAATCTCACGTGAAATACTCCACCGAGTGAACATTAATTACTTAATGCGTCTGTGACAGAAACACAATTACATTTTAAACAGGCCTTTGTAAACATTGTGCTAGAGCAGGAATTTTGCACAGCCAGCATCTCATTCTCTAAACAGCAAAGCAGTTTAACTTTGAACTGAATGCCCATATTCTGGTACTATTTATGTGTGCTTTATTTCAGAAGATAAAACAAAAAATGAAAGAGATTATATAATAATGCTCTGTAAGACACAATAGGAAAATTTAAATAAATTCCCATTCAGACAATATTAACAATATTGGGGAAGGACAGGAGTAAACTAACTTTTCTTTTTTTTATGCAGCACTATTTGTTTAATCTTACAGTAGGTAACAGCATTACTTTGGTCAGTCCTTTACACATGTACATTTAATGATAGATTTCAGTTTCTATGTTATTCTGGGTTTCAAACAAGACTATGTGTTGGTGTTAAAAAACGTCTATTGACTACCTCGTTTGAATTTAAAACTGAACTAATGGGATGTCAGCGACAGATAAGCGGCTTTCCCCACAAAAAAAGAAAATTAAAAACCTTTAAGAAATCCTGTTCAAAATGATGTGAATATAGTAAAAAAAAAAACTATTTACATCCCTACCCAAAATTTACCCAATCTGAATAATATACAGACAGTCTCAATTTGGAGGAAATAAGAAAAACATCAAACATCCCATTAAAATAAAAAATGCCCTCGGACTATCTGAAACCTTAGCTTTTATTTCAAGAAGCCCCTGTTTTGCATAAACTTCTAATATTTCTAAATCAATATCTGTATTAGGAATCAATACAGCAGAGACAAGTATCACTTTTCCGTACACAAGATTAAAAGCCTACTGATGCTTCCAGCTGGAGTCTAGAATCAACGATTCAGGTTTTGTAATAATTCTTAGAAAGTATACAGATACCAGCAAGATATGAGCAAGCATATATTCTGTTGGGGCATTAAACCTTTCTCTCCCCCTTCCCTAAAAGCAAATACACTCTAATATGTAAAGTACACTCCATTTAAAATACACTGTAAGCCTTCAATGATGACTGCAAGTCACCTGATTATCATACAGTATATGGTGCAACAACCCCTGCCTTTTCAGGTGAATCTTTCCGCAGTGGAATATACAATTACAATGGCAAGCTATGAGCCATGCAGTGTGTTTAAAATAGACCACAATGGTGTGAATTTTAAATGAGCCAGGAGAGAAGCAAGGGGAAGAAAAGATACATACACACCTTCCACACAAAGGACAGTCATAGAGACAGTACATACAGTATGCCACTTTGTGTCAGTGACATTTATTCTGAGGAAAGAAGAAAGGTTAACCTGTCTTTCACTTGTAAACCCCACACTCACACATATACATGCATGGACACACAGCAGCAGCCCAGAGCACCAGACACCCCCAATGTGTCACGCACCAAAAAGCTCACCTCGACCAATTGACTGCCAGTGTGAGGCTTCCTTTTTGATGTTAGCAGGCTGATTGGTTATTTCTGGGCAGAAAACGAGATACAGGAGCTGTTTCTCTGACAGTGATTTATCATGTGGGCTGTTGGGGGACTACTAAATTATTTTATGTAACCTTGAAATGATCCTGGTCTAATTTTGACAGGACTTGTCATTAATATTCAGTTTGTGAACTGATTACCTTACAAGAGATGTCATTCAGTTGCACTATTCATTAAATTGTCCTTATAAATTGTTTAAATGTAGACCCTTACACAGCCTGTTGTATTTCTGTAAATTTCTTTAAAGGTTTCTTTAAAAATATCATTTTAATTAATATTTCCACTCTAAGCTGATTCATAAAACATATGCATCTTAAAAATGGAACCAGTTTCTTCAATCAACTTTAAACTGGTCTTTACAAAAAAATGAGGGAATTAAATCATAATCAAACACAATGACCCTAAATGTCCTTCGCTTTCAAAACAATCCAGGAAAATGGATTCATCTTCAACCAATTCTACATTTCTTTTCATACACATGCATTCGTCAGCCTTCTTCTTGACTTTAAAGTAAATCGTTTCATGGTTTTGTCATGGACGTTTACCACACCATCCATAAACAAAGTTTGGTCTTCACTATGGCCACCCTCTCTCTGGATACATATGACATGCTGTGGTAGTTAGAAGTCTAAAAATTTTATGTACAGCACCATCATTTAGAAGATTAGTTTGAATAAAAATGTATGAACAAGATTGGTCAAGATTGTATTTATCAATTCATAAAATTTCAATTTTTATTTCAATTTCAATTTATCAATTTTATCAATTTTGCTAAAGCAAAATAAAAACTCAATGACATACAAATGTAATAACAATCATGGCTAACTGTCTCAAAATTTATCAAGCATGTGCGCAAGCAGTGATGTCATCATTCCTCATAATTAACCATTAGACTGTAGTTAAAGTGGATAGTTTTTTTTTTTTTTTTTTTTTTTTTTTTATGGGGTTCATTCCTGATGTCTCACATAAGAAAATAATCTATCAGTACTTCATTTTGATTTAGATTACACAATGAAATAGAAAATGGATCAATTTTCTTCTTTCTCAGTCAGTAAGAAGAAAAAAAATAATAAAACAGGTACCCACTCTAATATATACCCACAGATACCCACTTATTTGGATAAATCATTTTAAAAATTAGTTGCTCTTCAGCTTCAAACCTTTCAAACCTTAAAATGACCTTTGGCCTCTAAATCTTTCTATAGGTTCTGAGCTCAGTTCTGTTCTGTGTGAACTGGTGTGTGTGTGTATGTGGTTCAGACTGACTGCTGATCAGCTGCTGCTGCGTTTTCCTTCAAGCCCACTTTCACATATTCAGGGTAGATTTTTTTTAATGTACAATATATTCTGACTTCTCTCTTGAGGACGCGAGGAAATTCATGTTATTGAAACAAAACCACGATTTTAATCTCTAAAACCTTAAAAGACACTTCTGCTGTTCAAAATGGTTCTTATTCTAAAGCCTTCAGACGCCAGATTTAGAGAATAGTCTCTTCTGAAAAGGCATTTTTGTGGAGTTTAGCTCAAAATGCTGGTTTAATTTAATCTTTGTGGTATCCAGGCCATAAAATCTGGGAGTATAGTTTATTGTTCAGTAACTTTAATACAGACAAAAGCAATATTACATACAAATATGTGCTTCAGCAGTTTCCTCTGCTGAATTATCGTTTTATCATGCAAAGCACTTTTGCTTTTGTATAAATAAAGCTTGATTTGATTTTATTTTGTTTGATTTTTGATGTGACTGACCTTCCACAAGCTCTGATGTGACACCGTGAACCTAGGTGCCATAAATAATTGTATTATCAATTACAAAGACATGGAAATGACATGATCAAAAGGGTAGTTGGCCTAAGTCTGAAGCAGCTTCTGGGCTGCAAACATGGACAAAGGGGTAGACTTGATGATTCAGAGAAGACTGAGCAACCAAGGACAATAGTAAGGGGCAAAGGACACAGAGAAGTAACAGGCAAGATGTGTTTGAGTGAGACAGCATTCTCAACACAATCTTGTTGTGATCCTATATGTAATAACCTCTAATTTAGTCTCTTACATCCATGAAACAGACTAGAGATAAGACTTTACAATAGTTGTCACACTGACGGACACTGAATAACACTGTGTGTGTGTGTTACCTGACATAAAGGGTGCGTTTCTGTGTGGAGCGTAGTGACATGGAGCTGGAGCTGACACTGCTGGTCATCATTTGTTCTCTCAGGTCATGGATCTTTGCTTCAAAACGGCTGTACTCTACAAAAAAGGACACACAAAAAAGGAAATCTTGTTAGAACAAGCAGATGTCAGACAATTCTTCTTTAACATTTTCCATTTTCCAGACATTTAATAATTATTTATGAAATGTCTGGTTTTAGCTATTTTTACAATCTACCTGCTGTTCCACATTAGAAGTAGCGAATTTTACACTTCAGTCACTCAGAAGATGAACAAGAAGAGCAAAGCATGAACAGAAAACAGCCTGAAGGATGGTGGAGCTTTATTTTCAGTGACAATCATGTTTCCTTAGATGACTACAGAGCAACAAGTACAAGCATAAGAGATTTTATATTTTATTAAAATGGCAAAAATGTTATTGTCCTTGTGTTTGTGCAAGGACAATGATTACCTTAAACTTTCACCAAATGTAGAGATTTTTAAATCCAGGCTAAAAACATTTATTTTCTCATGAGCCTATGCATGAAATCTGCATGTTAACTTTTTAACTTATCTTGCTTTTAATCATTTTAATGTAATTTATTATTTTATTGTAATTATGTGTTGATGCCTTTTACTATTTCTAAATATCTGTAATGCCTTTGTTTTATGTAAAGCACTTTGAATTGTCCTGTACATGAAATGTGCTATACAAATAAACTGCCTTGCCTTGCCTTACCTTGTGCAACTACAAACATATAAGTCTCAATGCATACTGTGTCACATTTCGGTGAAGATCTGTTAAACTATAAACAGATCACCCATAGACTCAATCTGATTATGAACTCCTGATTTAATCTCCTCAGATGTACATACATTGCATGCTGTGGACTGAAAGAAAATATAAAAAAGTCACTTGCTGGTGTATGGTAATTCACTATGGCAGTGTTTCCCAATCCTGGTCCTCGGGACCCCCAGCCTTGCATGTCTTAGACATGTTCCTACTCCAACACATCTGATTCAAATTAATGAACTTCCTCACCAAGTTCTCTTGCAGCCTGTTAAGCTATTCATTTAATTCAGGTGTTAAAGTAGGGTTAAATTAAAACATGCAGGGCAGGGGGTCCTGAGGACCTCGATTGGAAAACACTGCACTATGGAAAAACCTTAAAGTGCAATGCCACAGATGGCCACTAGGTACTGCCCCAAAGCATCTCTGCCACAAACAGGCTGGCACAAAACTTCAACTTCTCTCGTGAATTACTAAATCAGCATTTTTTCCTGTTGAGCTGTTTAAGTCTCTTTAGCTAGGTTCATACGTTCTGATCAGGAAGGTGGTGGTCTTTATAAAAGTAGTTTTATAATTCAATGAGTCTGTGAATGAATGTGCTCCAACAAGACCAACATGGAGATGGCTGGATGCCAAGCCAAGGCTTCAAAATGTACTTTGCAAATTTATTGGTGATATCAAGAAGGGTCTGTCTATTGTTTATATACGGTGTATAAATCATGCAAACAAAATCACACTCGGCTTACCATAAATGTGGGATGTAAATTATTTATAAACGCTGACTTAAAAAAGGATTACTATGACAAAGACATCCTGTTGTGCAGAAAAAGCATGCCTTCAGCCTTTGTCATCTCTGTTTAGTCTCTGATTAGCTCACTGTTTCCTGGTTGGGGAAGCCAGCTTTCAGAGGGACTAACATCAGACCCATTTCAATCTCTGGGCAAATCTGAGATGCAGGCAGTCTGGAACAAGGGAATGGTTGTTCTTCGGTGTGAACCCTGCCTTCCCTTCTTCCTCCCATCACTCCTCAGACAACATGCCAACAACTTTCATCTGCCATGTAAGTAGATCATCGTACAATTAAAATTAAGTGAATAAAATTCTTAAGAATGAATTATGTGATGTACGAACGCAGTGGATAAACTCATGCACCTTGTATGAGTGCTGTCATGGAGAGCAGCTGCTGCATGTGAGAACGGACTTCTCTGCTTTCATGTTCTGCTGAAAACTGAAAAATAGGTAATTCTGAAGGCTCCCATTAAACATGCACAATGACTTCACAGAGTGACGTTAGAGTGGTGTGATGCAGCATCACTAGTGCAGCGTTTTCAAAAAGTCATTAAGCTTTTATTGGTTCTTTGGGTGAGATATTACAGATATACTGAATGCACACAACGTAAAAACAAATTTACATGTTGGAAAAGGAGTTTCCCACAAAGTGTCTGAATTGTTTTTATTCACATTTCATCCTTGCATATCTTAAAATAATGAAATTACACTGCAAGCAGTTTTTCTTTTTTAAGGTGTGCAGATCTATGAATGCATTGATGAATTTAATTTTATTCATTTCAGTTTTCATCATCAGTAACAACTGTGTGCTCATCTACCTTGAATGACAAGTGGAAAATTGCGGGACTCCCTGGGTAGCCAATCAATGAAAAGTGCAATGATTTACTCACACACTCAGCACAACTGTCCTATGCGTCATATCCTTCTGCTACATACAGCAAAAACACTTAAGTTTCAGACCCCCCTTCCGCACCTTTTTATGAGGGGTGGGGGTATAGTAGCTATAAAAATGTCATTGTATCTCTTTAGTTATAAATGTAAATTAATTGCATGCTTAACATGGAAATGCTCGTTTAAAATGTTTTTAGCTTATGCATAATTGTCTTGATGATGATCAGGGACAATATCAATTTCTACATTTAAACAGCTGGTTGCTGTGTCTGCATGACAGTAGATGCAATATTTTAATCCAGTGCAGCCAAGCAACGAGCAGATTTGGCTGTCTTCCACACTATTCACCACATCAACTTCCCAGAAACCTCTGAACAAACACAACAATGGCAACATCGTTATTCAAAAGACTGAAAAAAGCCCCTCTGATGATGTCCTTGTGTGCTTGTGTGTGTGCCTAAACCGTTACTTTGGTTTACAGAATCAAATTAACCCTCAGTAATTCAATCACACTCGAGGTACACAGGTCATACACACATACACACACACCTGCAGTATCTCTTGATTTTTCTCGTCTTTTGCTCTATTTCTCTTCACCCTGTCTTGCCTGTTTAATGGACCCAGAACAGTCAGATTTCTGCTGATTTCCAGCAAATGATTTCCTCAATTTGACACAATGTTGTAAACAACTGAAGTGTACTGAAGAAGCTCAAAGACTTAATCTGAAGTTAGTAAAATTTTCAGGATACAACAAACTATATTGTGATTGTTCCACAGCTAGAAGTTTTAATAAAAACAGAAAAACTACCTCTAATATTTCCATGAGAGAGAGGAAAATCAAAACGACCTTGTATGAACCATATTTACTCTTACTCTTTTTTTTTGCACCATTGACATTTTCTAGTTTAAACCAAAATTGCCTCTAATCCATCACACTTTGTTGGATAAAAAATTTGCTCTTCTTTTCTTGTGAACCTTCATGTCAAACATCAAAATGACCAACTTTCACATCATCAGCATCTAACCATCTGTCAGCACACATCACCTCAATACAATGTTACGTTACAAGGAGAAAAAGGAAAAAAAAATTGAAAGGGAGGATGAGAAGATGGCCGACTGTGTGGAATAGAAAGGTGGTAAGAGACAAAAATGACAAAAAGTGAAGAGTTGATACACCAAAAAAAAAAAAAATCAAATAATGGATACAGAGACAGAGAAACTGTGGAGCAAGAGTTCCTGTGACTCTTTTTGATCTACAGAACAAAGAGTGTTGCAGCTGAGATATTATATGAGACCTGAGAGACATTAAGGATTAAAATTGAGAATGACAGCTTGGAGTTATAATTTTAAATAAGTATTCATTTTCTTTAGCCTTAAAACAAACCTTGTAATAAAGCAAAATGGATTCTAAGCCAATGCTGCTGCCTTTCCCATTACCTTTCCCATTATTCCCAAAAGCACCAAAAGTTCCACAATGTTTCTCTGGCAAGATATTGATAGGCAAATCAGTTCAATTCCCTCTCAGCTATACTCACACACTGCTGGCAGATAGGCAGCCTCAACGTCCACAATGTGATCCCAGCACAGTGGCTTTCAGATCAGTGTCTTGGTGAATGAAAGTTAGGTTTGAATCTCAGAGTCCAGAGGTGTGAAAGAGAAGAAAAGCAGAAATGTTGAAGAAGAGCTAATGCCAGCTCCACGTTGAATTCGGCATATGAGAGAGCCAGAGTGGAGAGTGAGAGTGTGAGTGTGTGTGTGAATGAATACAAGCGTGTGGAGGTATGAAGTATATGTGTGACACAAGCAAGATGGAAATAAAAAACAAAAAACAAAACAATGTGTGTGAAATCAGTCCCGTGCTGTTCAGCTGCCAGAGAAACAACAGATGCTAACTCTTTCTCTCTACTACACTCTTCTCTATCTCTCGTTTGCTGGTGTGTTCATTTTGCTCCTCCCCCTCTTTGACAGCAGCTTGCTGTAGGGCGGAGACACACACATACTTACAGACACACATAGTTCCCTCAGGTCACTCATGCAGGAAGCTGAGTCTGTGCCAGGCTCTCCTGCCCTACTTTGGCCTGGGGAATTACTTGACACACCACACAAACGCCCAGCAGAGCTTGACCAAGCATTTTTAAAATTGATTTTTGGGAAGATAAAGTAATAGCTTAATTCAAAGTTCCAAAACAGTAATCTGTTCATTTTATATGGAAGCTGCAAATAATAGAAATTTGTATTCATCTTCATAAGGACTTCAACTCATGCTGGGGTTACTGATTTATGTTAGTCTGTGTTTATTTTAGACCTGTTTTCTTCAGTTTTCATTAGAAATGAAGCTTCTTGTTATAATACATCAACCTCACCAGATATGAGGTTTCACATGATCAGCATTTAACTGTCGGTGTCAACATACATCACCTCAATGAAGCCTAATCAGATTAATATCAAGACAAATACACACGGTGAATGAGGGAGAAAATGAGACGCAATGAAAGGGTTAGAGTGATGGAAAATGGAAAAGTGAGAAGGAGGAGACCATTAAAAAAAGAAGGGGGAGGAGGTCGTGACAGAGACAAATCGTTTCAGGGTTTTTATTCTCTGCTTTCCTTATTTACTTCTCCTCTCTTCCCTTCTTTCTGTCTCTAGAGGAGCATTGTTCCCCTGAGCAGCTGGTCTTTTCTGCATAGTGTGCAGCTATCCAACGGAGAACCACTGGAGATGGGCAACTCACACCTTTAGGACAGAGGGTGTTGCACCAATATTTTCCTTTCAGATTACTCCTTGCCCTTTTTCCTGTTTAGCCAACTCTTCATTACATAATTGTGGGACATTTTGAAGACTCACAGAGAAAATTTAAAAACTTAATAACCACTGTGCCTATGGCCTCTATTAGTTTAGACATAGAGGATATTGAAAAATATGGCTGACAAATCACAATTAACTAGCTAACTAGTTATATTTCTGCTATTTTGTGGCCTGCACAAAGGATAGTAGATGCCCTTTTACATTTTTTTTTTTTTTTTGTAGCAGCACTATGTGTCTTGTAGCCTTAGAAATCCATGTAATGCTTTCTCAAATCAATGATATTGATTTGTAAGACATTTCACTTGTTGTCTAATAGGCCCCCCTCTGTTCTGACTGGTAGGGAGTCTCAGGTAGTTTAGCTTTTATGATTTATCATCAGATCTGACAGATGGCTGGAGAGAGGGTCGAAGTAAATCATTGATGGTGAACTTGGGTTTCATCCATACTAATGCATTTTTTTTTATCAAAGCATAGTTTTATAAAAGAAACTTTTCTGTTTAGATTAGCAAAAATTCAGAAGAAGTCTCAGTCCAATATGAGTCTAAAAATATACATATGTACAACAGGCATTATTAGGCCAGTATTGGTTGCTTTGTTGGAGATAAACTCGTACCACAAAAAGAGAAATGGTCAAAAGTAAAAATGTGTCTTTTCTTGAATTGACAATGACAATTAGTTGTCTATGAAAGTGACACTTTGATCAAAGAGTATGAGGCAAATGTGATTGCAGTTTTTTCCCCCACAAAAAAAGGTTTACCTCCCCATGAGACACATAAGACTTAATTGCAAGAGAAGTGTGCTTGTAGACTGTGATCAAAATGTTTCATGAAACGTCTTAATAACAGACATAAAACTCTTAAATTAAATGTGCAAAAACACAGTAAAACCAAAATCCTTCACCTGGTGACTCGATTTTATAAATGTGAAATATTCATTGCACTTTAAAGCCTTGGCTCTAAAAATAGCAGTGCTGGCTGGGGCTCATCTATAATTGAAACAGTCCGGTAGAGTAATCTATACTGGTATTGATTAACTGATCAGATTGCAGGAGAGATCAGAGGAGAGAAGGAGAAGAAGCGATCAAATAAAGCAATCAAATATCTCCTTTGAAAGAGCTGCTTTTCTGCATATCTGCTTTGTTGCATTGTGAAAACCTTTCCTGCTGCTAAGCGTTATTGTGACGAGGTGGCACCCAGCAAAACTCAAATCAGTGAGCTTCCCCTTATAACTGAAGCCTGCAATGCCCAAGATAACTCTTTGCAAGTGGCAAGTCAGATCATTTCCACAGAACCCACAAACACTGGGGAGGAGAGAAGCTAAAAGGTGGAGAGGAAGCACATGAAGGAAAAGAACTGAACAAGAAATTAAAGAAAATTACTTTAATGAATGCGGTCAGCAGACAATATTTTAACAACTTTGTGTCTGAAGCCCAGGAATGCAGTTACTATTAATCTGATGCATAACAACCGACATGCATGGCACACACTCACACATATACACACACACAGAAATACAAAGTTTAATAAGCAGGCTAACAGAAGTGAAGATAATCCTCTCTGCATCACCTCAGTATTACTGCTGACAGACACTGCCTGTCATGCGAGAATGTGTCTGTGTGTATGTGTATATGTGACAATAGTGTGTAATCCCAGTGACCAATACTGCTGTGAACCAGCAGGAATTGCAAACCCAAATTAGGAAACTTTACAAAAAGGGAAAATATAGTGCTTAAAGGTCATCACTGCTGCATGTAGTTTTTATTAATGAGCACACAGGCATTCAGCACAGACAACAGCTGAATTGGATACTTGGCTGTATTGGATAATTGGAGATCTGAGAAATGAAACAGCAATGCAGAATTTCCTGTTGTGTGACAAATAATAGTGAGCTTGAGTTGGCATTAACATTCTTTAACTAGTTTTATCCTATCTATGCTTCCTTCCTACATGTAAATTGATCTATACAAGTTTTACAGTCATTTATTATGTATTAAGTTTTAATGACTTAAAAGTAGTACTATCAAAAAATGGATTCTCAGATACTAATTGATACTAAACTGTAGTATTTAGTAAGATATTAATCAGCACAGGTATCGAAAGTGCCAATTTGCTGTCTACAGGTTCACAGAAAGGAACCAGCCGCACTGCAGCAGACATACCTGCCCGTACAGCAGCTACCTGGTGGACCCATTGTTTATAGTGTTGCTAACTTAGCAACTTTGTCACTACATTTAGCAAGTTTTCAGACCTCTCTATGGTATGGTATGGTATGGTATAATATATTTCTATTGTATTGTTTGAGTTGTGTTGTTTTTGTAGTGTTTTGACATTGATGTGTTTTAAAAATTTGACCCTTCTCTATAGCAGTGGTTCTCAAATTGGGGGTTGGGACCCCCCTAGGGTCGTGAGATAATTTCAGGAGGTTGCCAGATAATTGGAAAAATATATAGCCTATATCAAATAATTATTTATGAAGATTCTGATTTCCAGCCTCATATTTAGAGGATGGCTGCAAGACGACCTATTTAATACATTACAACATTAATCACCAAGTCATGGTGTGGGGGTAGGGGGTGCAAAAACCAACATATGTTATCTTGGGGGTCATAAGTCCAAAAGTTTGTGGACCATTGCTCTATAGTATCAAAAATTATATCAAGTATCGAGGACTGTCTTAAGTATCAGAACTGAGTTGGAAATTTTAGCATCATGACAAATCTTGACCCACTTAAAGGTGACATTGTACTTTAATAGAAAAAAAGCAAAAAAAAAAAAACAAAAACAAAAAAAAAAAACAACAACAACAGCAACAATAAATAAACAAATAGATAAATAAAACAAAAAAATTTGCAAACATTGTTATTAGAAACCTCCTTTTCTTTTGACCGTAAGATCATAAGCTTCTGGTCTGTAATGCCAGTGGCTCTTGGTCTAATGTTAGCTAACTTAGAATGATGCTGCCTCATGATATTAAACTGTGCAGCTGTTACAGATCCTCTGTCAGGTCACTTGCTGCTAATAACTTGAAATATAATGAGACTAAATTTAGGGAAAAGGGTAGTAAACTCTATGCTATTATCGTAAAATAGATAAATTGTCAATTCAAAAGGACACTTTCATCAAATGTTATTTAATACATCATACGTCCACAGTGAGGTGTGAGAGACACTGGTTGTGGCCAGCTCTTGTTCACACATAACTAGCCCCTAGTATGCAGAGTGCAGGAGCAGAAGAAACTGTAAGACTGAAGATGTTTCTTTAATCTGCCTGAGTTAAAGAGTTGAAGGTATTCGGCGGCATTGGTTTGTTAGCAACATAACTTAAAATAGTATGAATGGATTTTGATTTTCAGGATATCTCAGACATGAAATAAAGGAAAAGGTGATTAGATTTTGGGGGTGATTTAGATCACAGCGGGATCCAGGAATTTGTTAAAGGATTCTTTACTCTGGGGACATACGGAAAATTTTGCCATTAAAGCTTTTAACTAAAAGATAATGCCCAAAATTAAAATGTGACTGATGTTAACATCAGAAAAACAATTTTGTTGAAATTGGGTCAGTTGGGTATTAAAAGTGCCTTGAAAAGCGTGTTGGGTGGTCCTTTTGTGAATGTAAATTTGGACAATGGCTTATTATGGTGAGAGCAGGATTTATTTTCTCCACTCATCCCGAATTATCCATGTGAAGCTGAACTGTAACTACAATGTACACTGGGTGCACATTAACACTAAAATCTGAATATGAACCTTATGAGCTCACATCCTGCCTCTAATGCCCACCCTAGACCTGAAATGCACTTAAAATCAAATAATTAAGAATGTAATATATTCCAACAGCCTCACCTGGTGAAATAAATATAAATTTACAAGTATTACCTGAGGTGTGATAAGGAATGACTGCAGTGCTAATGCAACACGACAATTTCTTAAAAAACAATCCCACTCCATCTGCTGTACTAACAAAAACAAATATATACCCGCTGCATCAGCTGAATCCAACAACACGCACACACACACACACACACAAAGCATGAGCAGTTTGGTTCTGTGCTGTGTTCGGCTACAGTAGGTGCCATATTAATATAAATAACAGGAGGAGACCTGCACACACAGACATTTTTCCTCTCGTGGTAGAGCTTGTTATGAGCTCCTTTTTTGTTGGCAGGAAGTGTGTGTGTGAAACAGAGGGAGCACTGCATGTTATCACTGCAGGAATGAGACAAACATGGTCCTCAGATGCATGCATGCACACACACTCACACATTCATGGTGTTGACCACAGTCCAGCATGGACAGAAGGTTTGATATACAGTTCAATAAACAACCACTAATAAAGTCTGTAGAAGAGTCACGACACAAACACTCAATTATTTTAGAATATTTATCTTATGTGTCTCAGTGTTAATTAATCTTTTGGATTTTTCTTACATTATGTAAATCGTTTGTTATCCTTTTTGTCTTTAATTTAAATTATGATGCCTTCTTTAAGGCTGCTCCACTGTGCCTTTTAAATTGCCCCTCGGACTAATAAAGTTTATTGAATTGAATAGAATCTTCACAGACTTATGCATTATCTTTGGAAAATGCAACGCATAAAAAATGAACATCTTTGTCAGTCACTGTATGATACCTGATCTCTGTAGTCACAGTAAGAATCCTAACATATCAACAGACAGCTTCACAGCAGAGCTTGACCAAACAAAAACAAAAGACTTTTGAACCATTTTGGTCTTTGGTTGGTCAAGTAGGACAGAATCAGTAATGTATATTCCAATTAGGCCTCAAAGTTTGCTCTGATTCAACATTATGGTATTCATAGATGTTTCAATTTCCTGTTGAATTTCAGTAAACTGCATGTACATTGTCCGTCTAATTGTTACTTGAGGACAGTAAGCATTAGTAAGTAAGCATTTAGATCAATGGCAGAGCAATGGTATTGGAGCATCAAATATGACACATTACATCACCTTAGTTTTAAAATAGAGTGCAGACTCTCTTGTAAATGCTGTTAGTTTAAGCAAACTACAGGAGCTGCCCCTTTTAAATTAGCAAGATACAATATATTTAAATCCTTCTTTGAGCATTACATTCTGGGAATCTATGATATGTGTTGGTTGAGGATTTCTTTAGGACAGGAGTCTGCAACCTGCAGCTCCGGAGCAGAAATTGGCTCTCTGGACCTTCCACAATGACTCGTAATACATGGCTACAAATGCTAAAGAACTACTGTTTTTAAATATAGATACAAAAACAACTGTAGATTTTTAGCAATTTTACTTGTTTTTTTTTTTTCATGGAAAAATTGCACTGAATTTCCACAACATTATCAGACTAAAAGTACCGGTATTTTTTCCAATCTCTTTTTCTTTAAAAATTATGGGCTTTTTTTTAAACATAATTTTCCACAAATATCTACATCCCATATAAGAAAGTCTGCCTATTTTTGCAAAAGTTTTATGTTTTTCTTTATTTTAAAACCTAAAAATAGAAATAAAAATATGGTTCTTAAATGACAACAAATAACCTATAGTAGATATTTATGAAGAATTATAATTTGTCTTTTTTTTCAAAAGGTCTACTAACTTTTGCGGCTATAAACAAGTTTTATTTAGCTGGGCTGAGGGGAATATGGCTCTTTGGATTGTAAGGTTTGCAGACCTCTTTTTTTAGGATGTTTTCAAAGCATAAAGAGCTATCCGTGGTGCTGATCCTACTCAACACACTGGAGAAAACACTGGGAAGCAAGACGAAATTCAATGGTTGTCTCAGTAGTATTTGATTCAAAACCAGTGTCAATGTGCCATTAGCTTCTGCACTAACATTATTACACTTCCTGTGCTCATCACACATAATCTCAGAGCTATCTCTGCTTATATCCGGAGAGACATCAGAGTACTGAAAAGAGCTCCAAAGTAAACCAGAAAGGTCCTTACAGTACTTTCTTACCACACCCTAAAGTATATCACGCTGTTATGAGTGAGGCTTTATCAGTTTGACCTGCATACTATCAATCAATCACTTTATGTATATAGCACATTTCACAACAAAGCAACAAAGTGCTGCACACAAAATCAATATACTACAATAAATTAAATAATTCCAGAAGAGAGTCTGGGGCCTGCCCCCTCTGGCTTTAAGTCTCGCCTTAGGTACTGCAAGTAAACACTGGCCCTTGGACCTCAGCGCTTGCGTCGGAGTATAAATTTTGATGAGGTCCGATGGTGGGACAAGTCCATGTAAAACCTTAAAAACAAATAATAAAATCTTAAAATCAACCCTAGAATTAACAGGGAGCCAGTACAAAGACGCGAGGATCAGGGTAATGTGATCATGCTTTTTTGGCTCGTTAACTAACTAACTGCTTAACTACTTTAAATTAAAGCGCTATATAAATCTAATCCATTATTATTTTATTATTTTTTACAAGATATTATGGTTATGACTCAGATGTTCTAAAATTACTAAGCTCTGTTACAATATTTATAGCTGACGGTTTTATGAAACTTTCCAGTAATGCAGTGAAGGCATAATATCTTTGCGAGAGGGGCCTTTTTTTTGTTTTGTTTTGTTTTTTTGGTTTTTTTTCATTAATTCTGTGCCTTTTCATATCAAGGTCAAAATGTACAAAGCAACAAAACAAAATGCTAATGGAAATAAGACCTAAAAGCAAAGGGGTCTATCAGGGTGTCTGACATAATCCTTGTGTTTTGAATTCACCATTCTAACATATTTTTGCTTTCTTTTCTAGCCCCCTATATTTTTTCATATACTACAAACTGATATTGATTATTTGTAAGATAAAAAAGAAAAATAAATCAGAACAAAAATTTCTATAGCAGAATATTAAGCTACATGAAAGCCTTTAAAGCCTGACCAAAGAAAAAAAAAAGTCTATTTTTTTACGTAAAGTACTTTAAAAAATAATTTAAAAAAACAACAAAAATAATTTTTGTACATTTACCATTTATTCCCACGTGATGTGTCAAACTTATTGTAGTGCATTATTTAATTATTATTATTGCATCCACCAGAGGGCAGAATACAAGTATTAGATTGTGTACAAAAGGAGTTTTGAGCCACATTTTTACCATAAAATGATGGATATCAGATTTAGATATCAGAAATGGTATATATCAAATATAAAACATTCAGCAATATTGGGTTAAGAGGTTAACTTTCTATCTATATCAATCTAAATTTAGTCAAAAAACTAAAAATAACAAATTAGGGATTATTATGTAAAGCACTTTGTGCTGCTTTTTTGCATGAAAAGTGCTGTATAAATAAAATTTGATTTGATTTGATAAACAACTTCTGTCCGTGACTAAATAGGACTAAGCAGTATAGAAAATGGATAGATGGATGGAAACGACTTCTGCTTTTCTATTAGCTTCTCTACTTGACAAACACACGAATGAAACGCCAGCAGAAGCATTGCTTTAGTAAATCAGGGATCTGTGGACCAAATGCAGATCAGCTTTGTGTGGGTACATGTATAGCATCTATGTTCAGGCCCCCACCATGAAAGCATCCCATCAGCCAAGACGGTCAGCACTTATAACCTGGTTTCCTTGGTTACAACCTTTTAAGCAACTCCCAGTGGCCAAGGTCCATGGTAGTGCTTGGTGGGCACCATCCTGTGAATTAGAGTGTAAGTCTATCTTTGTGAGGAGGAATGTAAATATGACACCCAGAGTAAGGCCTCGCTTACTCTTACTTATTCCTCATTCACTCACTGGGCCAAACCCTCAAACATCTGTCTAAAGGGATAGTTTTGGTTGAAAGTTATGATCAGGATTATGTTTAAGTCTCATCTAGCAATGAATGTAATTAATATGCTTTAATTGCTAATATGCAAAAAATACAAAAAAATAAATAAAAAAACACAGAAGAGTTGGTACATACTGACATGCCATCTCTATATTAAAATAGCACTCGGTTTTTCTTCCCTTTTAATACTTTCTTAACACTTTATGTGTACACATACTGTGTTTGCCTAAAACCTTGTTATTTGAGGTTTTCTTAATAAAGTGGAGCACAGAGCTCATCCGCAGTACATATGAATACAATAGTAAAATACAAAATACACATATCTACTAAATCTATATTAAAAAACACACCAAAAACACAAAGACAAAAAAAAAAAAAAAAAACTAACAAAACCCTAAACTACAAAGTAGAAATTGTTCAAATACATATTTAATATCTAACGAGGAATTTTCACATTATCTTATGCATTATTCCAGGACTCACCCTCTGGTCTGTACTGTGCTAGTATGGTAACAGTCTGTCCTGCATTCTTCAGAGCTGCAGCTGCCTGCTCATGTGTTGCACTGGACAGATCCACCCCATTTACCTACACATACAAACATGCACAACATTAGAGCCACAATTAAAGCTGCTATAAATATATTTGTAAATTTTTTTAAGCCTTGAATGCATAGAATTATTCACTATCTTCACTTGCATGTATGAATAAATAATACAGAAATTCCGCAGGGAATGTCAGCATCTCTGCAGCCTGAGAATTAAATCCAGCTTGAACCCCTTACAAAGAAAATTAAAACCATATTTCTAGAGGATCACAACAAACACACACAATGCAGGCTTAATACACACATCCCTTGTCAGTCATAACTGGTTACTGACTGACAGGCAAAGACAATAACAGTTAACTGAAACCTCCTTCGACGTTCAGATTGCTGTAGTTAGTAAAAATCTAAATGTTCATTATGCTCAGCTTTGGCAGAAATCGCACACTTATTCTTAACTGTATGACATCACATCACTGACGTAAAAAGGTGGATGAACTACACAGAGAGGCTCTCGAGGAAGATTAACTGACAAAATGATTTACTTTATGAGCCCCTGTATGTAAGCTATGCAGCAATAAAATCAAATGAGAGTTATTAACAATAATAATGGTGACTGCCATTTAGTTACATCCCCTATAAGATGAGATCTTTGCTCGTACCGACAGGATGCGGTCTCCCTTTCTAAGTTCACCACAGAGATCAGCTGGACCTCCAGAAAGTATGAAGGATATGAAAATTCCCTCTCCATCCTCTCCTCCAACAATGTTGAATCCGAGACCTGTAGAGCCCCTCTGCAGTACTACCCGTCTTGGTTCCCTGGAGAAAACACAAATTACACATTCACTGTAGTTTTTTGGTTTAAATATATAAATATATATATATATATATATATATATATATATATATATATATATATTATACAAGGATGACTAAAATGCCTGGTGATATTGCTAATTATTTTTAATGTGATTATGTATGTATCCATGTACTTTATGAATGTGTGTGACTTGTGGTAATAACTGGATTAACTTCAGTTGGAAGATTATTTACAACGCATACCAGCAGATGTCAGTATTGTACTTTCTGAATTATGTAGCAACACTACAGCTCTGTAGGGTTGCTGCAAATTCTCACAACTGCGGGCGAAGGCATTAGACACACACTTCATTTTATTTCACTATTTAACCCGCCCACTAATTACTCTGGACTGAATTTTTCATGAAAAGAAACATTTTTTTGATGATTCATAATATGAAGCCTTGAGTGTCCAAAAAAGTGCTATATAAATTTGATCACATGATTAATTGCTTCATATTCATTAGAAAATGAATGGATTTATAATTGGCTGGATTAGCCACATGTGAAATATCCACAAATAACTTTTTTTTAATGCTTATTTCTATATATCAGGTATTTAAACTCAAATCACCAGCTCAGAGAGAAAGCAGAAGTAAGAAAATTATGCTCACTCAGTAGCCATTTATTATAATCTTTTATCCTTTTCTTGCACTATTAATCAGAGGGAAAGAGATGAAAGAGTAATTGGGAAAAAAAAATGAAAAGCAGACGTCAAAATGACCATCCCGTAGTCCGCCTGAGGCTTATCAGATTTATTATAATCAAAGCACATTCATTGGTCAAAAGGTCTATGACGAAATCAGTCATATTCTGGTAACCAGGGTGATGCCAGTCGAGTGACGAGGGCTGTTATAGGCTGTAATCCTTCCATTAAAATGGATTAAAGACAGTAGAGCAGCAGTGAGAGTATTTGTATATGTGTGTGTGTGGGTGTGTGTGTGTGCTCATACTCAGTGTACATGGGAACCAGTGCAACCTATACTATTTTATTAAATGGTTTCATACAATAGCAGTGGTGATCTTTTAGAGATAAGGCATGAAGGGGGGGGGGAGAAAAGGAAGAAATCACTTTAAACAAGGTAAACAACTGGATATACATCAATTGTAAAATTGACTAAATCTGCCTGATAATTTAGTTCAGTTATGCAAAACCTGAAAATTCCCTAAGATTGGTGCTTTCAAAAATGCACCAAATAATCAAATACATGTTACAACAAAGAACAATATTGTATACAAAAATTGATCAAACAACACTAAATTATAAAGGAATCAGGTTTCCCTTAAATATGTAATCAGGGATGTCTTAGAGCAGGGAAACATCTAAAACCTGCAGGACTGTGGCTGTTGTGGATTAGAGTTAACACAAAGAGATGCCTGTAGTCTCACATAATTGTTTTCTGGGACTTTCCCTTTAAGGATAAATACACCTGAGTGTGTCATCAGGTTTGAGCTCTCACCTCGTGACATCATCATCTCCGGTCATGGTCCTGGGCAGCGGTGAGTATCGTGGTGTGGTCAGCGGGGCAGGGCTTACAGACTGACTGCCGCTCATGTAGGGGCTTATATGGTTGTCCTGGTGTGGGGAATATGCTGAGAGAACATATAAATATGTGTTTTAATAATGATAATGCTATAAATGTTATTCTATTCACAATTCTTTTAAAAATAAAAATAAACATTTTTATGTACTTCTGAAAACTGAAGCATTATTATCATAACTGGCTTGGATTAAGAGATAAACATAAATATTTTTGGTCAGATTAATCACACCTCTGTATGTATCAATACACCTGTGTTGTGTTCTGCAGATATGTTGAGAGATGCCATTATGCCATGTGCAGTTTGGAAAGTGCTAGACTAAGAGCAGCGATAAATGGCATGTTGTTTGATAATATGCTGATTTGGGAAGATATTGGGTTGCTGTAAGTCAGTGACCCAAATTCACAATGCTGATATGGGACTGTTAAGTAACAAATTGACTATGTGATAAATAAGGAATATATTTTAAATATTAACATATACGTTGACAGGCAACTTTAATTTATTTAATGACACTCAAACTGTTTGTACTATTAGAATAAACAAACAACTACCGTGTTATCTGGAGGATTATGTTTCAGATCCAGAAAATAAGATCTTCTCTTCTTATCTAACTTGTTTACCAAAACTTTACCCCGACTCTTTTAGATAATGTGCAACTTTTTTCTTAAATTCTCAACACTTTTATTAAAATATTACAGGTAATTTCAGGGATCTGAAGTTAGTGGCACTAACAAATATTAGTACCTTGTGAGCTGTGTGAGCTAGACGTTATCAGCACATGGTGAATTTCCCTATGTTTAAAAAAATGCTACAATTAGATATTTTTCCCCCCAAGAAGGGCAATAATGAAAACTTCTTTTATCTTTAAAGATTTGTTCCTGTGACTTTTGTAAATGTCAAACTCACAATCAATACTGAAGATTTAATTCAGTATTCAATTTACTACAGAACCAAAACTCATGAGCTGATTTCAGTGAGAAGCAGCTACCTTACTATAGCCTATTTAGTATTTTTGAGCTCAAAGATGTAGTGAATAACAATGATCGAGTTGTAACCCCCTAAGCTCCAAAGTAGCACTATTGCATCAAGCAATGTAACTGAACAAAACAGGTCCTAGCTCTAGAATAAGAGCCACAAGCTGATACCACTTTATACCATTAAAATAATAGACATGTGCATCTTTAATCCTACTGTTTTCTGGTTTTTTTTATCTTTTGGGGGGTCTGTTCAAAGTTTATGAAGAAAATCAAGTTATAAAGACCTCACTGAGCTGATGAGGATGAAGTACTCTCAGCTTTTAGCCAATCCTCATTTAATATACTAAAGAGATGAGGAAATTTACTCCCATCATAAACTCATATTCAAAGTTATTTTCAGTTACTGTATGCCTTTATCTATAACCCCTTCTAAACTACAGCCTTTTGAATTCCTGATATCAAAATTTTACATTTTCTTTGAAAAACTCTGGTGCCTAAAAGGTTCACAAAATGATGTCAAGGTGGGCAGTACAGACTGTCAGCAAACTGTCTGTTTTCATCCTCTATATAAAAGCAGGCAGGTGCAAAGACCTGACTGACAGTGTAGCTGGTCAGTACTTGATAGACAGTGGTCAAAGGAGGGACAAATGAGGTGTTGGGGGACATGCCAGAACAAGTTTGTTAATGCTTTGATGGGAAATATCACCAGGCACCTTCAGAGGTCTTGAAGCGTCCATTGGCAGATAGGTTTGAACTGTTATGACAGCGTGCAAAGGATTAACTGTATATTAGGGAGCTGGTCAAAATATTTTAGGTAATTAGTGTAACTAATTAAGAATTTATTCACCTCCTGTGTTCTTTACACCTACACTGTAGAAAAAAGGCGCTAAAAAAGTTGAGGTAACTCATGTTCACAACTTGCCTCAACTTAATTGCTTAAGTAAATCTGAGTAGTGGCCTCAAGTTTGTCTAATTTAATATTTTAGTTTTAATTTATACTTAATTCAGGCTGACACAACACAATTTTTTTGTTATTGTTATTGAGTTTACACAAAAAAAGCTTTATAGCTGGCAGCCTTAATTTTTTAAGTTTTCTAAACTACTTGTTCTTATGTTGGGAAGTCTGTCACATTCATCCATTTTCTACACTCACTTATTCCAATGCAGGATCCAACCAGTTACTGGGTAAGAGGCTGGTTGCTAGACCATCAAAGGGCCAACACAGAGAGATGAACAATAATTCACACAGAAAGCCTGAAGCTTTAACCAGGAACCTTCTCCCTATGAGGCAACAGTGTTAATCACCACACCACCATGCACCCAAGAAAGTCCATATCAAAGAATGACAATACCTCTTATGGTACAGGTTCATCTTACATATTGTCTACTAGCATAACTGCCTAAATCTTATTTTAAGGTTTTATAGGGAATGATGTACAGTGAATCAGCAGTGTTAGGAAAGTAGTAGTAGGCAGGTATCACAAGTTGGCCAAATGTTACTAAAGCAGTTATGCTTAGAGGCTAATAACATACTCTAAACCTGAGCTTTCCAAAGGACTTGAAGTACACATTTTAAGCAGCTCTAAGGGTGTTCATGAGTATGCACCTACTGATCAGCAAGGGTTCAAGCGTAAAAGAACAGTTTGCTAGCTGATATAATTTATTTAGGCTTTTAAATAGCCTGCAGTAATGTGTGATTGAAGCGTCTAATTGTTCTTAATAGATAAGATGGTTTTTAAGGCATTTTTTAATCTTTTAAGACAAACATCCTGGGTCGCACAGTGGTTTGGTAGTTAGCACCGTTGCCTCACAGGGTTCCTGACTTGAGCCTCAGCCTTTCTATGTGGAGTTTGAATGTTACATGTGTTAGCATGGATAATTGCTTGTCTCTCTGTATTGACCTTATCATGGACTGGCGGCCTATTCTGGGTGTACCCTGCCTCTCACCTTGTAGCTGCAGGGATAGGCTCCAGACCCATGTGACCCTGCACTGGCATAAGTGAATATAGAAAATGGATAGATGGATGGAATACAGACATCCCACTTCTCATCTAAAGAATTAGCAGCTGAGAAAATTTAAAAAGTAAGACATTTACTGTAAAGTATTTTTAATAAACTTAATTACAATAACAAAAAAATTGTGTTATGTCAACCTACATTATGAGGGTAAATCAAAATGTTAAACTGGACAAACTTGAGATGATTATTCAGATTTACTCACACAAAGCTGAGGCAACTTATAAACATTCACTACTCACAAAAAGTTAGATATATTCAACTTTTGGGAGAAATTTTCAGAAAATTCAAGAAGTTGATGCTACACTGATACACTGATGATGTAGGGCATTTCAGTAGAATCGTATAATGGTAATTCCTTAATCTCAAATAATTTACTAAAACAAAATGGGCTGCACGGTGGTGTGGTGGTTAGCACCGCAGCCTCATAACAAGAAGGTCGCAGGTTCGAGCCTCGGCTGGGGGGAGGTTCAAACCTGGGGGGTGGTGGCCTTTCTGTGTGGAGTTTGCATGTTCTCCCCGTGTATGCATGGGTTCTCCGGCTTCCTCCCACCATCCAAAGACATGCATGATAGGTTAATGGTTATTCTAAATTCTCCCTAGGAGGGAGTGTGCGTGTGAATGGTTGTTTGTCTATCTGTGTTGGCCCTGCAACAGACTGGTGACCTGTCCATGGTGTACCCTGCCTCTCACTTGGTAAACCCGTGACCCGTAATGGAATAAGCGGTCAAGATAATGAATGAATGAATGAAAAGCTGAACAACAGTGGTGGGTATACAGTACCTCAAAATAAAATGTCAATGTAACATTAACTTGTCTTGTTTTAGTTGTGGTCTTGGTCTAATGATGACTAAATCTGAAGAGGATGATGAAAAGGATTGTTTAGATACAAGCTGTCATTGAACCAGAACATTTAGTGGCCCATTGATGGCTCAGACAGTTATACATATGCATTTAAAAGTTTAGAGGGTCAAATAAAGTTCACCTATAAAAATGAAAATGGTTTTTAGGTTAATTGTGACATCATACAAAAACTCAATTATCCTTAACTTTTTGAGAGTAGTCTATATTTCCTTAATCTCTTCAGAGATATTTTCAACTTAACATGAGTTGTTTCAGCTGAAAGACATGAGTAAACCAGAATATTTATCCTAACTTTGTTAAATTTAAGATTCTACTTTGAGTTACCCTCTTAATTTAGGTTCACACAACATAAGAACCCTTTAGTTGAGTTTACTCAAAAAAGCTTTGCAGCTGGATGTCTTACATTTTTAAGGTCACTCAACTTGTTTTTTTCTTTTTGTTTTGATTTGTTTAGTGTACATGGGATTTTTCCTCCTCATTCTCAACCAGATCGAATGCATTCAAGTACCTCCTAATGTATATAATCTACATAACATGTTACCTTTGTTGATTATAATGATGATGGTCTGAAATTGTATCATTCATGAGTGAACTGCTCTGAACCTGCTCTGTACTTACAGTTAGTGACATCAGGTGGAGGGAAGTTGTCATTGATGAACAAGGAGGTGTGTTTGGCTACACGGAGGAACACAACATCAGGAGTGGATTTCAGTGCAGCAACTGCCTCCTCATGTGTCACCTCCTCTAAACAGGTGCCATTTACCTGTATAGAAATGAAGATGTTCACAATACAAGTATGCACACATAAAAATGAGAGCAATAAACCAGACCACAACAAAAAATATGCTATTCTACAGCTTTGTATAGACAATGAAGAATTACTCTAAATTTGCAAATGTTACTGATGGAAAAGCACATTTCTGGCTTAAGTCATTTTAACTGATTTATAGTGTTGTGTCAATTAATTTTTTTGTCTTGTGTAATAATAAACATTATTATTATCATTGATGCTACAGAATAATTAGCCCAAAAAACAGAGAGAAAAAGTAATCAATCTTCTGAAAAAATGCTTGATGAAATGTCCTATTTTGTTGCTTTATTGGGAACATTATTAGGTTTGTTTAAGAAAAATAAGGCCACTTTAGTACATGCTAAACTTTTGATTTATTCTGATTTGCTTTATTGACTGTGGCTTACAGTAAATATGTGCTTTACAGTCAGACTCCGTGATGAAAAAGAAAATTGACATTCATCTTACAGCAACAAGTTTGTCCCCTATTTGTAGCCGTCCATCTTTGTGTGCAGCTCCTCCCTCAATTATTTTAGTCACATAGATGCTGTTGTCACCAGGGACATGCTGGTTCCCAACGCCACCTGCTATGCTGAATCCTAAACCTGAAAGGATAAAAAATCAACTGGTCATAATTTTGATATTTCAGGTTATCATGAATACACACATCACACTGTCATTTTTGTATGACCTTGTTTGTATGAACTTTTTTTTTCCTTTCTTCAGTTTTTTTTTTTTTTTTTTGTACAATGTGTTTGCAAGAATTAAAAAAAAAATGGGTCAATGTGTAAAACTTGACAACAAGCTGTTGGCGCACCTAAGCACCTAAAACCTGCAGGACTGTGACCCTCGAGGAGTTTGAGATATCTAATTTAGCCTTTAATTGCTTGAATAGTTCCAATTGCATTATCATTTGTCATGTATCTCTGCTCAGATATCTTACTTTATATCTGCTGCTAAAACATGTCAATTAAGAGAAGATTTACACCATAGGCTTTCACTTACAAAAAAATAGCACAAAACCTCACAGACTTTTTTTTAAATTTGAACGCAAAAGTGGTAGAATAGCACTAAAACATCTAACCTGTTGTCAGCCTATTTGTGCTAGTTCGTTTTGTGTTGAGCACTGTCTCACCTTTGGGCCCTTTGACCAGTTTGATGTCCATAACTCTCTCTGCGAGGCTCCGTCTTCGTCGTATACACAGACGGACCAGACCTCCTGCCTCTTTCAGTGCCTCCACAGCTCCACTGTGAGTGACTTCCCTGACATCTGTCTCATTCACTCTGACTATACAGTCATTCACCCTGAACAGCAACATCACATACAGTAAAGATATACATTTAAATATATAAAATATACAGTAAAGCAGAAGAGATGCATGAGGAAATGGAAGAGAATTTGAAAGCCTACTGTTCTAATTCTAGCCACAAATACAGAAAACCGCAGACAAAAAGAAAATTTTCCTTAATATAAATTTAACTCCCCATTAATAAGTAAGTTACAATGAAATAGAACTGATTTATAGGAAATGTTTGGCTTGATCAGATATTGATTAGTTTTAAGGCTCTTCTTTAAGAAATGATGTATCCTGATAAAGTTAGTGATAAGTTCAAGTATAGTGGAATACTCAGAGCTGAGAGCTGAAGATCTGTTAAAAGTTTAGTTTAAACTTAAAGATTATTATGATATGATATCATTTCATATTATCAAACATTAAGTAAGTGTCTGTGTTTGCACCTGAGTCGTCCATTCTGGGCTGCAGCTCCTCCTGGTATAATCTTGGTAATGAAGATCGAGGGGTCTTCACCGATGTGTGGGTTATCAGTGCCTCCAGCAATACTGAAGCCCAGCCCTGAGTTTCCCTACATATAACACACAGATATATAAGCCAAAAACAAACATCATCTGGGCATTCTTACCAGTTTTGTTTTGATTTAAGGTTTCTGTGAAAGAGTCAATGGCCTGGGAATTGATTTGCAAAAGCATTGTTCCTTTATATCAGTCAGACGCTGAGACAAAGTTAAAAAGCCCAATGTCCACACCAAAGGAAGGTATTCTCTTCCACAGAATATACTGCTCCTGAACGTTTCTTCTCTATCTTGTCTAAATCACCAAGAAAAAAATTGCATAATGCTTATCAAGTGGATAGTTTAGCACATTAAAAACAAAGAAGGATCTGCTGCTTCACATATCACTTTTGTCTTTTTGGAGGGGGGACCGTGAAGAAACAGGCACTAACAAAAAGTATTTAAACTGGAATGGGACAAAATATGCTGCTATTTAAAGCACATAAACTTACTTTAAAAAATAGCTAAAAATATAATTATTAACATGTAAATATGAATAGTAGGGGCTCTTAAATATATTGTACTAATGATTTTTGGTAATAAATAAGAGAGACATCACCCAGATACTGCTAGGTAGGTTGCATAAGATGCTGTTAATCACACTGGAGTAATTTGCCCACAGGATTAAAACTTCCTGTTGCCAAAACCTCACACATCATTAATGCCTCTATCTCTCACTGCTCATACTCTGAGCGCAGATAGCCTTAAACCTACTGTCGTAGGTTTTAAGGCTATCTGCGCTTGTGTTTTGCGTGTACGTCCATGGCGACTTTACAGCAGATCCAGTCAGGCAGACAGAACCAGGTCACAGGAGAAAAGAGTGATGTAGAGGCACTGAGAGACAGCCTCAGGGGAGAGAGAAAGGGGAATATAATGAGAGAAGAGGGGTTGTAGAGAACCAGGAAAGGAAAGCAGGGAAGGATGGAGAAGAAATGGAGAGGACAGTGAAAGAGGCTCAGCAGAATTAGACCAACACTCAGGCTGAGTAAGGAAAAAGTAGAATGATAAGACGATGCCAGGGAGGAAAGATAATGGAGGATTAGTCAGCTGCCACGGGGCAGATGGACGTTTTATACTTAAATGTATACAGTTGTTCAACATCATCTATTTTAAACTAAGCTGCCTATGTTAAAATATACATCCTCATTATGCCTGGCAGTGTAAAAAAGAAGAATGTTCACCTTATATTATGTGACAAGCTGCTGTTTATGACTGTTTTTTGAGGGTCCTAATAACTCAAACACAAGCATAAAGACACTTACAGACACTAAATATGAGGTTGGTAGCAATCAAGACTACACAAAATACAAACTCTTAATAAATGTACACATCAAAATTTAACTTCAGTCTAATTTAATCTGTAGTCAATGAATAGTAATATATATATATATATATATATATATATATATATATATATATATATGCTAATAATGTACATGTTTTATGTTTTTACCCGCTCAAGTGTGATTTCCTCATACTCATAGTCTGCTTCTGTTCCATTCACCTGTCAAAACAAGAAGAGGGTAAAATATCAATGTAAATACTCCATCAAAAGTAAAAATACTACTACAATAGAAGTGGACAATTATCAGCAACAATAAAAATCTTAGGTAAATGTTTAAAAGTGCTTATTATGGACTAACAAAATCCCAGTAACTGATTCATTATTACGTATTTCATCATTACATAAAAGACATTTTGCTGTTGGTGGAAGGTGAGCTATATATTCATATATTTTGACAGTACTTGCAGTACTTTAAATGTATTTAACATCTATCCATTTGTTTTCTATATCAGTTTAATCTAATTCAAGGTCACAAAGAATGTATGATGTTACTAGAAAAAATCTTGATCTAAAAAAAAAAACATTGACAACATTACCTGTCAAAATTGTACTGACAAATATTTCTTCGAAGCACTAGTTTAAAATTAAAACCTTAAAGGGAACCTATTATGACCAAAAAGTAAATAAATTTCTATTTTTAACTACAAGCTCAAAAGCCCCAATTGGCTTTGGCTAAGTCTAATACAAAGTGTAGATAAGACAAATTAAGTTCACTGAAGTGTGTGGTTGAGGGGGGAGGGGTTCACTGATTAAAGGTGCAAAAATGACTGTTTTAATGTCATATTTGCAAACACAATTATTTCTGGAGCACAACTTAAAGTCAACAGATTTTACAAACTGTGGTGGATATTAAACAGGTCATGGCTGAGACAGAAAGGTGGAAATAAACATAAGAGTAATTGACCAATCAGAAATGTTCACTTTGAGCCTCATCCCAAATGCTTAGGCTAATCTTAAAAACACCACCTCTCTACCAGAGCTGATTTAAGGCCTGAGATATTAGTCTCAGTTTCCCATAGTTGACATGGAGATAACAGATGATAAGGCTCATCAGCATCATCATTATATTCTGGTTCCTGGAAAAAGGTTTTTGTGGTCAGACTACGGCAAAAAAATAAGTTCGGCACTTGGTTTGAGATCCCCTAGGTTTGAAAATATGCCATTCAATGAGACAATCATATTTGTAGTGGATTGGCATGTTAGAGTAGAATTATGCAGATTCTACATTGTTAGCTCCAGCTAACAACTCAATTATTGGTTCTGAATGTCGGTTTTGATTAATTTTTGAGTAACTGCCCAGCTCTAGTTCATAAGTGGGTTGTTTGTTTTTTTTTGGCTTTTATTTTTTGCTTTCTTATGAACAGCTGCAGTGTCTTCCAAACTCCTTTTGCAGCTTTATTATTCCTCTTTATCAGTAAAACTATGTATTCTTTAAAACAGCAGCATTTAGGAGCAGCAGGATTAAAATCTGAGCTAAAGATAATATCTTTGCTTCTATTTCTGCTAAGTTTGATTATTTTAATGCACTTATTATTTGTTTAAATATAAGGCATTTGATGATCTTCAGACATTAAAAAACAATGTTTAGGAAAGAAACAACAACTTTGTTTGAAAGCTTTGGTAATACATTTAAGAATTCTGATGAAGAGGCTCCCCAAAATATTTCTAACCTGTTAAATCTGCCACTCAGTCCCTTAGTTCTTCTGGGCTAAATTTGCTGATAGTTCAACAGGCCTTATTTAAAACCTGGAAATATTTCTTTTTAAGAAGTGGCATCTTGAAAGCTAAATGTACTTCTATTTTTTCAACATTTTATTATAGCCTTAAAAAGTTAAAGACTTGTTTAATTAGGGAAGTGTTTAGTTACAGAGGGCTAATACAATGCTGTTTAATGTTGTTTTGTAAATGTTTGATCAATCTATCCTTTTTTAAAACCAACTAAATCCAAGTCAGTGTTACAATGGGTCTGGAGCCCATCCCAGTTGCCATTTTTACGGGAGACAGAATATACCCCAGACAGGTTGCCAGTCCATCACTGAAACTTACAGTATGAGACAAACAGCCATGCATGCTCACACTCACTCCTAAGGTCAATTCATAGTTATCAGTTTGATCACTTAATCTAAGTTGCAAGTTTTGGGATGGAGTGAGGAAGTTGGAGTACCTAGAGAGAAGGTGCAACAAATATTAGAAATATAACTTGAAATTATTCATGAATGATGCATATCTCCAAAAGATTAAACTCGTAATATGCACTTAATGATGGTGTATCGCTGATGTCATTTTTAGAGCATCCCTGCTGAATCGGTCGAGCCAATCAAAATGCTCTGCCTGGAATGTCTTCACTATAAAACACATTAACATCTACATAGAGACAAAGCTGATCAGGCCATCATATATGTTGTTTTCTCTCGGTTTATACTGGAAGATTGTTTTGTTTCCGATACAGCTGCTGCAAGCGAGCAGGAACACACACAAACACACTGGCTGACTAGCATCCCAGTGGCCCGTGTAATCCGCCAGGCTGTAATCTGTGTCTATGCAGTCAGATTAGTTTAGATTTTGAATTTCTGCTGTTTAAATTGAGGGCATATTTGTCTGTCAGCCACCATGTACTATACTGTGTGTGCAATTATCTACAAAACACACTATTTAAAATTCAGGCTAAAAATTGTCTACTTTTGAGTGAAATTAATTTATTGCAAAAATTAAGTAAATACGTGATTTGATTTGGTTTTGAAAAGTATCTTTTGTACTATTAAGTTATCAATGATTTAATGTAGCTTGTGTTAACTATATGGGCAAGACAACAAGTAGGTATATGTTAAAATGCATATCCCTTTTATGCATACTTTTTTAATCCCAGTAACCTTGGGTTTCAAACAGTAATATCAATGAACACTGATTAGTTACATTGTTGAACTGCTAAGTGATGTCAGCAGAGCTTCAAGATATAGCTGTCTGTCTCTTTCTCTGTATGCTTTATTTCACTTTCAGTTCAGCAGAGAGTAAATCTATTATAATTACATAATATATTTATCTAAGAACAACACACTGATTCTTTACTGTCACTGACTAACAGTAACAGTCAGTCTAGCTTTTAAGATGCTGGATGTAACCAAGAAAATTGCTGTAGCTTTTAAAAGCTCAGTATAAGATCATAGATATGTGATTACACTATAAAAGTTGTTTTTATGTATTTTGTAGGGGCAGAAAACGTATGGACCTGTGTTGAGATGTTGCCCAGGTGCATGTTCCTGTCTCAGTTTAAATGCTCAAATTGGTTTCTAAGCACTGTCATTGACCTGTGATCGGTGTGCGTTTATTTTTGGTTCATTAACATGGAGATTAATGAGAGCCAAAGTACAGTCTGCATTAAAGTACAAACAAATAAAAATATACTTCATTAAGTGAAACTTCTATTCATGGTAACAAACTATTTCACTATTCTACCATCAGTAATCAATAGTCAGTGGGATAAAAAAATTTAATTTTGAAATCCATTATTATACAAATTATAATTACACTATAGCTACAACAACATCACAATGCATTCCCTTACTCACATGTACTCTAAGCCACACCAAAGGTCAAAACCAGTGCTGTGGTCCACTCAGCTACTAAAATCTAATGAAATTTTCTTTTAAATCTGTGTAGGGTAATAATATTTGGCTTTTCTTAGGAAAAAAAAAACATCCAGAAGTGGCCACTACAGTATCTTCAGTGTGCAAAGCATACACTTAGTAAAATCTTACATCAAAATATGTCAGCAATACTCACATATGGCGGGGTGTCAACGCTGTCGGCGTTGACCACCACTGGAGGGGGGTTGGCCTGCAAAAGAGAGCAACAAATTTGTTAATCACTGTTAAATTCAATCATTTTACAATGACAAAGAAGATCTGCAGCTGAGAAACAGTGTGAAACTTAAGCAAAAAGCAGAGGTAATGACTTACTCGTCTCAGGTTTTGGTACAGCATGTTGAGTACATCTGCTATGGATTACCACCATGAAGCGACTGCATACACCGCATGACATACTGCACAGCCCTTATAGTGGACAGTACTAATGTACTACACTGCAAACCACACTATATAACACTTACAAACATCTTCTACAGTGCCATAACATGCTCTTAGCAATACAGTGTTGCGCTACAAAGCACTCTAACACCTTATAATTGTATAATCCACAAATAGCAGAATAATGTACCACTGCTGCTCTTTGTTTTTATGGCACCATATTTTGCTACAATTTACAAATATATGTTAGCCAAATGGAATCGCTGGAATCAAGTTGACATTTATTCTCTCTTTGAATTTTAGAAAATTGTCTGCAATTTTCCTTTCTCTCCTCTCCCTACCCCCTGCTTCAAAGAGATTTTACTCTAAGCTCCTTTTTCTCAGAGGACTCATTCTAGAGGCCAAGCCTTCACATAACAGAGCTAAAAGAGTCAATATTGGAGTTGCTGTCGATGACAGCCATTACTTACTATCATTTGGTTCCTATGCAAGCAAATTACAAAGTTTGGACCTTTTAATGAACAACCACAGTTTGCCTTTTTCTTCTCATATTTGCAAGGGAAGCACAATTCTTATCACCCCACTCTTTTGCCTTCTGTTCACATCTACTCTCTCCGAAAATATTTACTGCCTGCAGGTTCACCGTCCGCAGTTCGAGTCCTCTCCAACACATCAGCTTTGAGCGTTCCAGTCCATATCTGGAATTCAGCACTTGTTATGCAGAAAAACAACTTTGCAAAAGAAACCAACCAAACCACAATCAAACAAGCTAGAAAACCAACCGGACAACCTCCGCCAACTCAGTGTATGAATGTGCAACAAAGCAGCAACAGCATCTATCCCCCGGCACTAATCTTCCTCACATCCACCCTGTTGTACTGTTTGATCTCCTCTCTCTCTCACATACACACACACACACAAACACACACATTATCACAATCCATGTTTCTCTCCCTCTGCCACATGTGCAACTGTCTGTCAGTCAAGCTGACTAGATGCTTGATCCCACACGAGTAGAGAGAAGGGGTGGGGGTTGTGGGGCCAGGGGGATTAAAGGTATGGTGGGAGGAGTAAAATCTGCCTGCTCAACAACAACGAGGAAGAGCAGAGGGTGCAGACTGATGCACACAAACAAAACGCACAGACAGGAATAAAAAAAGGACAACAACAGCATGAGAGCAGAAGTGGAGGAAGGTTCAGAGCAAGGGGGATGCGGGGGGGTGGGGGTGTTACGACGCAATTCATGGATACTGAGACTGTGAGGACAAACTGACAGCTGCAGCTGTTGTCATCTGTGTGTGTGTTTGTGTGTGTGTGTGTGTGTATGTGCAGGGGGGGGGGGGGGGGGTCATGATGAGTGTTCATTTTTATCATAAACATACTAATGATTTGCAACATGCTATTAGAATAATTAAAATATTATGTGCTCATAGTAGGCATTAAGGAGGACCAAAGATAAATTTCTCAATATGAATGACTTTTAAATATGACAGAAAGATCCATTCCTAACACTAGCTTGCTTTCACAGGTACACAGTGGCCTTTATAACAAAATAACAAGAATAAACAACAAAGCACAAAATACCAAGAAGAAAGACAATACACAGAACTTCATTCTCAAGTACAACATTAATATCACACAGCTACATAAAAAAAAGTAATTTGTGTCTCAACATAAAACTTTTAAAAGAAAAAAAAAATCTCACAAAAAACAAAATCAAACCATATTTAAAAAAAAAAAAAAAAAAACTTAAAAAAGAATTTGACAAAAAGCAAAACACTGGGTTTTGCATAGTGTTGGATTTTCTGATTCTATTTATTTATTTTTATTTTTTCATTTATTTATTTATTTTTTGGTTTGTTATTTCAACCTTAGAGCCAAATCACTAATGAAAAAGAATTCTCCACAATGTGCTGAATAAAGGGCACATTGAAAAGCTAACAACTGAGGGGTGCACTACAAAGCAGGATTAATGGCTTAGCAAGGTATGTTGTATGTTGAATCTAAAATCAGAGTTTTCAGTGTCATGATGGTGGGGCTCTTTTAATCTGTCACCATGGTAACTTAGGCTGATCTCACAACTTACTCCGGAGCTGTTTACGTTCAGAGTTTTGTATGGAATTCCAAACAGAAAAAGATCAGAATGAAGCAATGTTGGTAAACTTGTCTCATTATAAACAGTATGAACTAAACCATCAACACAAATTATCGTTATATAATGTATGAAATAATATCCCATGAAACACTTAAAACACTTGAACTATGGAAAAGAAAAACCACTACTGAATGAGTCACCTCAGTTGAAACTATAAGCTGACACCTAACAGCTACCTAGCAAAGATTTTTGCTATACAACATTTCCCAGTCTATTGTCTTTCCTCAACCTTATCTGACTTCCTCACCATTTTAACAACACTCTGTGTGTGTCATTCACAAAGCGACATATCCAGCTGGTCAGTCAGCTGGTGATTCCACTGACACGCCATATCAGACTGTGCCATTATGTAACATCAATATGTGTGTGAGTGTGTGTACATGGGGCATGTTGTGTTACATGAAAAGGCCGTAAGAACAAACGTGCGCATAACATTCATATCCAGACAGTGTTCTGTTGCTCTGTGCAAGTGATTGTTAGTTGTTACATAATTGCTGTTACACCAGCTGTGCTATCATGGCATTATGGCCTGGTTCAGTCCAGTACAGCTTAGGAAGAGCGTCAGGGTATCTGTAGGTTGACTTATCAGGCTGAGACAAAGGGACAAACAAATGTTTAAGTCCTTCGATAAGAGCTCTCATGCAACCAAGCAGTGTATAGGAGGGTTGTTAAGACTTGTTGAATTACTTGTTTCCATGTCTACATGTGTGTGTGTGGGTGTGTGTCTGTGTGTGCTTAGAGGAAATATTTTGAATAATTTTATTTTTTTTTAGTGCAGCCTGCTTTGCTCAGCAAAATAATTCCCAGATAAATAATGATTTCATGGGTGAACATCAAGAATTCTAACATTTAAATGTGCAATAGCAGCTATTAATTGAAAAATTGATCAATACAATACAAACGCACACACACACACGCACCACACACACACACACACACACACACACACACAAACACACACATGCATGTAAAAAAACACAAAGTGAAAGCCATTAACCAACAATCTGGCAATTAACAGCCAAATAGTTGCTGAATAACTACCATATTTAAATCCTTATTTCCAGCTTTTTTCCCCATAAACATCACAATACACTTGCTGCACCACTGCAGATTTCATGGTACCTTGCAGCAGTCTACACCCCTAATAGCAGCTCATGTTAACAAGTCGTGCACACACTCACAATACCTTCTTATACCATCACTACCCAGTTTGTCTTCATAATGTACAATGAATTGAGTTAATCAGATGGAGCGGGACTGATCAGAACAACTAGGCTAATCATGTTAATCAGAGTATAGGTACCTTCTATCTCTGATCACCGCACCCATAATACAGTAACTGCCTACCTAATAGTTAGTAACGGATCTTTTCTTGCTTCAATAGTATGTTGTTTATACAACACTATTTCATGTGGATGGTTATGTTTGATAATATAATTAGAAAAGTCCCTTTGGTCTTCATCGTCGCCACTTCATCATTTTGTGATGTCCCATTGAGCACTTTCATTACTTTTTCTTAAGTTATTTCAGTATATCTTTAATTTACCCACATTCTGTCTGTTTTCTTGCTTTCAGCATTCCTCAGAGAACAAGAGGGAGTCACATCCTGCACAAGTCACAGCTATATGCCAATTCAGTTGAAAGTTAAGAATGCAGCTTTGTGTGGAAATCATCAGAGAGGCACTTCAGGCTTTGTGTACTTCATTTCAAAGGCCAGTTTGAGAAATACATTGGAAACATTTCTATTGTGGCCTGCACCACTAAAATGTCATTAACCACTGCTATTGAATATATACAATAAGGACATATGGTTACAGGTCCCTTTTAATAGCCAGTATAGCATTATACAGCAGTAGTGTTTCATAATATGAAGACTTCCTTACACATTGTAATATTGCTACTTTAATGGAAACTGATGTCATGAAAAGTATCTAAATCTGTTCAAGGTAAATGCTCCATTTAATCTGCAAAATTAATGATCTCAACAAAAACATTAGTTTTAAATTATTTAAATGTATCTGTTGTTCCGGGACTTATGTCTAAAAATTGCATTTTGACCAAATTGCTTTTGTATTTCACACTAATACTGAATAACAGTCGACATCGGTCTTGTTCACTCTAAAAGTGAATAATTTCCATAAGAATCTGGTTTGAACAAGAAATTATTGGTCAAACGCACACAAAACTTTCTTCATTAGCAACAGCTGTGTAACCCCTGATAGCTTGTGTCTTTAAAACCTACCTGGACATGTGCCTGTATTTGTGGAAAGTTGTGTCTGAGTGGAAGATGTTGGGCAGCAGCCACAGAGTGTGCAGTCCAGATATACGTGTCATTGGGCCACGGCCTGCATCCAAATTTGCCTTTGCTCTTTGTGGGACTCTTTTTCATGCTGTCCCTCAGGTTTGGAAACTTCCCCCTTGAGCCCTTAGTGCCCAGGTTGGAAGGCAGTGTGCTCCAGCCATAACTGCCCAGCCCCGAACACAAAGGTAGCTGCGGTGAGTGGAAAGGATGAATGGACAGTGACTGGGAGGCATGAGGAAGGGGAGGAGGGTAGTTGTGGTGCTGCTGGTACTGCTGGAACAGTGACTGGTGACTTGGTGAATGGAAATGCTGGTGGTGGTAGATCTGATGAGTTGAAGGCGAAGAAAGAAAATGGCTGGGTGAGGCTGGTACATGGCACTGTTGCTGAGTATGGTGCTGCAGGTGATGATGACTTGCTGATATTTGAAGCTGGTGGTGGCTTGGGGATAGATGAATCTGATGGTGACTTGGTGATAGCTGAAGCTGTTGGTGGCTTGGCGATAGATGAATCTGATGGTGACTTGGTGATAGCTGAAGCTGTTGGTGGCTTGGCGATAGATGAATCTGATGGTGACTTGGTGATAGCTGAAGCTGTTGGTGGCTTGGCGATAGATGAATCTGATGGTGACTTGGTGATAGATGAAGCTGGTGGCGGCTTGGCGAGTGCAAGTTATTTTGAGACTGTGGTGCCAGTTGGCAGGCTGGTGCTTGGGGAGCTAGTTGATGACTTGGAGATGGTGGGGCTATGTGATAATAGCTCGGCGATGGAGAAAGAAGCAATTGTTTTGGAGAATGGCAGCTTTGCTTTGAGTGGGGATGCTGCTTTGGTGAGTGTAGCGGTGAAGGTTGCAGTTGGTGATTTGGCGCTTGCAACAAATTTTGGTTATGCTTTAAATGAGAGTGACTCTTGCCTAATTTGGCCTTCCCTTTTCCAGATTTACCCTTTGAGGAGCTACTGCTGGGCTTTTTTGGGCTGCAGCAAAACTCATGACTGTGGAAATATGTGGTCATAGCTATAAAAAAATTACAAAAAGTCTCAGGGATCCTCTGGTTATCTTTTTTTTTATCTCAGTACTTTGATCTTACCACATTGTTGTCTTTACAGAGATGACAAAAGATAGCAGCTCCTCAGAATCACTTGTGTCTGGATAATATAGGTTATGCCTCTCAAGATTAGCTAATCCTCTATTTCCAGTGCAAGGTTGGTATGTCAGCCCTGGGATATCAGGAAAATAGCCGGTCCTGTATGGGTATTGGTTTTGTTTCTCTTCCCTGATGGGCTAGAGCACTGGCTAGCTCTGAACAGCAAAGCATCCTTCTTTAGGGCAATACCTAACAGATTTCTTCTCTACATTCTTCCATCAGAGCACACTGACCCAGTCAAAATCGTTCAATGCTAGGGTCAATAAAAAACATAAAAGATATGTCCCAAAAAGAAAGGGCAAAACCCCTTAAAAAAGCAGAAGTTCCAATCAGTCCTCTCTCGATTTGGGTGTTAGTTCAGGGACTTCAATAGTAAATTTATTTCTGTCACTGGACGAAAAAGCTCCATTCCTGCCTTTAGTCACTCACCGCAACTCATATAATCCACATGTTACTACATACATATCTTCACTCATTAGTACTGGTGACTCTGTAGATGTCAAAGTTCAAATATTCCAAAAGTAATGTCTGCAAAACATGAACTGCACTCAGATCAGAATTCCTGTTTCGGTTACTTTTTAAAAAAAAAAGTAAATAAGTTATTTTTCCATCCAGCATAAACAAAGGTCAGATTTTCTTGAATCTTCTTTGTATTCCCTTTATCACTGTCTTGTTTGGCCTCTTTGCTAAAGATGAAGTGATTTCAATTACATATCTATGCACAAATCTTTCTCCTAGCTTATCTTTTTATGCTGCCTCTCTCTGACAGTGTCTGCCCCTCTCTGTCTCTTTCTGCCTCTCTCTGCCTCTTTCATTCCCGGACTAGCCAATTAGGGACTTCCCTGGACTCCTGCACATGACAGCAGCCAGGCATGACTAATCGATAGGCAACCAGGGACAGTGATACAACATTCAGAGCTCACTGACAGTGTATGTGTGCGCAATAGAGGGAGAGCTGTGATTGGTGGAGGATTGTCGCTTCCTTCAACCTTTGTCTCGCTCTTTTAAGACATTACAAGTGTTTGTGTGTGTCTCTATGCATTGGCCTATTTCCCTAAGAGACCATGCCTCTATATGAGCGCGTACATCCTCATGTGCTTGCTTGTAGGTTCTATCCAGGGGTAACACAAATAGATGCAAGCTTCCAGGAATAGAGTGGAAGTGTTTCAGTGAATGGTGGCCTGATCCAGTCTAGTAAACAAAAACAAATACAGGGAACTCTTCTGTCTTCTATTTTTGCTCTTAGAGATTGTGATTAGGTATGCAAACACTAATCCACTAAGACCTGATGCACCCTTAATGCATGTCAGCAGGTGTGTGTGAACCCAGTCTCACAGTTTAATTAATACAAGATGAATTGTGCTTTTTTGTTGCTTTTAAATGTAATGTGCTTCACTGGGATGTTTATTATGTTCCTCCATGTGTTGTTCTATTTACAAATGGGCCAGGAATAGTCACACTAGTCATCTATAAAATGGCTTAAAACATGCAGTAAACCAACACTCTGAGAGGGTATATTCTAAATTAAACCATTTACATCAGAAGCTTAGTAAGTAACACAAAGGAAAAGTCTCTGAGCTGTTTTCGCCCTAACCCTGTGCCTGTAAGCTCAAAATGTATAGTCAACCAGATCAATCACTTAAGAATGAATGTGTCACCAGTTTTGTGCTGTAAGAGAAAGAAAGAAGTCTGTAGCGCTTTTCATAGCTTCTGATGAAAAATGTATTATGTCATAGGTTATCCTGGGTTTTACAAACTGTCGAAGTCCTTGGAGCTGTAGTATGATATCTAATCACAACAGAAACTGTTTTACCTACATTTTAAAAACAAAACTAGAACCCGCACAGTGAGTGAAGCTTGTCAAGTTGTCATTACATGTTATTTCCATACTAAGAGGAGACTAATATGTATAAAGCATATTATGTACAATCCTGAAGTGGGTCACTCAGACAATACTATTGAAAGAATGCAGATTTTACACTGAATACACTTGTCTCAATTTTTGAAAGTGTAAAATAAAAGAATCCAGACTGATCTAGGTTTTTTAAGTAATTAAAGATTAGCTATGTTTGGTGTTCACTAATTTGAGAATTCAAGACATATCTAGAACCATAAAATCTTAAACAAATTCATTCAAATTAAACTGAATCATGAGCCAAGCAAAAATGCTCAACACTAAAAACTAATGTTCATCCTGAAAGCTAGCGGTTGGTTGAAAATCTCTTAAAACTTAGCAGTCTCCCTCTTTTCAAGTATTTGTAAATTAAATGTGTACACATTTAAGTCTGTATACACTCTTTGGTTCCCTCACCTTTTATTGGTTAGATTATATTAAGTTTTCAGATCTATTCAGCTCTATAAAAAAACTAATTTCTTGTAACCCAAGTCTACCTCCACACCCACACAGGCGATTCTAAGCATTTTACCTGACAATACCATTTCTCAGCACTGACTGACTGTTGGACATGCTCGTCATTATTTTGTTTACTTTGTTTTCTGTTCTTCAGAAGGACTAGTTTGAGTCTCAATTTAAAAATATAAAAAACAAAAAAACTAAAATATAAAACTATTGATATCTATTAAATTAATACAAAAAAGGGGAAAGTTAACATTTTTACATAAATGCCTAAATAGCTTCTGGTTGCAGGCATTTGGTATTTAGGAAAGAACAACAGCTGCCATTTGTTTAGACCTCCAGCTTAAGAGATACATTCACTCATACCTATCTGATTATAGCTATGAGGCCCATGTTTTTATAATGTCAACTAAAATATGCCACAACTCGCCCCAAACCAAGCTCATGAGAGAAAGAGGGGCAAATAGACACATAAGGCACATTAAAAAGCAGTACTGCAGCACTGAGTGAAAGCTTGGTAAGTAAATGTGAAAATGTATATATATGTGTGTGTGTGTGTGTGTGTGTGTGTGTGTGTGTGTGTGTGCTCCCAGTGTAAAGTGCTGCTACTGCTGCAGGCAAAGTGTTCAGTCAGGGGAGGATGAGCAGGGAGAATAGGCTGTTAGCATCACAGCACTAAATGAAGCCAGCACTAATACACTGAGAGAGGGTGGGGTAGGAAGAGGTGGGTGGTACTCAGAAATGAAAATGAAGGCATGGGGTTGAACATGAAGATGCAAACAATGAGAATGGTAGTTCATAAAGGTGTGTTAAAGGGTAGTGCATATAGTTTTCTCCCAGTATTATAACAGAAAATCCTCGATATATGATAATGAGTGAAGAATTAACATTTTCTTCAAATATGGCAGATCAATCCTAGTCAACCATTTTGGCTACAAATATGTCATAATGCCTTTAATATGACAGACAGCCCAAATTTACAACTCATACAATACAAAGTCCTCCATAGAATGCATTACACAGGACAAAGGATGTTCAAGATGGGTCTTAATCACTCATATATCTGCACACAGTGTACAGGTAACACAGCAGATGATTACCTACACGCTTTATGGCTCTGTGCACCTGTCCAAAAATTCTGGAACAAGGTTTGTGAGCATTTATCAACATGGGTTAGATGTAACATTCCTGCATGTCCTAAACTTTGTTTACTGGGTGACCTAAGTGACATCAATATAGACACTAACAAAGCACACATGGTCCTCACAGCCTTATGTATTGCAAAGAAAACTATTTTAGTGAACTGGAAGTCCAAAAACAATCTAAATATTAACCAGTACAGAAATCTCCTGTTGGATCACATCAGTATCCCTGGACCCCGCTGATTAGTCACATCATGTAGTGGGAAGGGGTGCTGAGGTCTAGTCGTTCCGTGGGGTTCGGGGGTGGGCCTGGCTGGGGGGCCTTGGGGGTCCATCGGCACTGGCTGTTTCTTTCGGTCGGTGGTCTGGAGTGTCATTAGGTGGGAAACCTTGGGGGGGGGGGGCTTGGTCGCCCTGGGCATGTCATCGGGATCGGGCTGATCCGATGCCTGGCAGGTACCCTTGGGATTGCGATGTGTCAGTAGGGATGAAGGGAGGGGCAGGGGGAAGGGGAGCGGCGGGGGTCCTTGTGGGCAGTGGGGGGGATTAGGGTTAATGGGGGGTGGAGTCTGCTCTCCTTCTCTCTCTCGCCGGGTCTCCTTCGGGGTGGGTGGGGGCACTGTGCCTTGGACCCGACCAGGATATGTATGTGCAACCTGGGGCTCTCTGGTGGTGGCGTGGGCTGCCGGGGGTGGGAGGGCGTCCGGATTGCTGATGCGTTGGGCTCTTTGCCCTTCTGCCCTTGGGTGGTCTTGGGGAGGCGGGGGCGCCTACAGCTGCCAGCTGAGGAGTTGGCTGCCTGGCTCCCGGTTGTGCCCCTCCCCAAGCCCCTCTCCTCCCCCGCCACCCCACATCATACACACCACACATAGGGCTCTGTATGGCAGGTGGAGGCGGTGGGTTTGGCTGAGGGGTCCCCATTGCGGGATCCCCCGGTGGACCCCTGCGACTGCCTGCCCCACTAGATTTTACCTGACCTGCGGACATGTTCTTGTCCCTGGGGTGCCTAGCCTTGGTGCTGGGTTGGCGTGGCCGGCGGTGGTTTTGCCTGGGGCAGTCGGGCCCTGTCAGGTTCCTGGGCGGGGCTCTTCTGGGGGGAATGGGTGGCCCTTGGGCCTGTGGAGTGCCTGCCCTCCGCCCTGTGCTGCCCGGTGCCACTGCCCCGTCGCGCCGGGGGGCTCCGGTCTGGGGGCCCCTCTGCTCTGGTCTGAGTGGGCCGCTGCTCTGTCTGCTTTAGCCATCCTGGGCTTGGTGCTCTGTGGACCTTCTGGGCCTTTGGGGCCTCGGGTTCCCCGCATCCCCCACTGATGCTTCGGGGTGCGACGTGATCACGACCCCCTTGCATGCACACATTTCTTCCTTGTTGCATGGCCACACACACACGTTCACACATGCATGCTCACAAACATGCTCGACTCTCCATCCGCTTCTGACTAGATGTTGCTGATGTTTGTGTGTTGGTACGTTTCTCTGCAGGTACGTTTGATGACTACTGTACTTTTTCAAATCATCATTATCCTAATTTTCTTTATGTATCATGTAGTACTGTGGTAGTTTATATAGTTTTTTTGTGGTGTGTTTTAGGCAGCCTAGACAACAGTTATTTCGACATTTTAATCCTGTCCTTTTCTCCCTTTTTTCCCCCCTCTTCCTGTATCTCATTGTCAGGTTCGGCACGGACATATAAAGACTAAAGAAAATAAGATTACAATACAAACTAATAGAAATATCAAGGGCAGCCATGTATACAACATGTCTCCCTTGGAAGAGCAAATCTGGCAAGCAAAATATGGCACACAAACCACCGTTCTGTATGTTAGGATGCTGGACAGGAGAGGGTTAAAAAAATAAAATAAATAAATAATAATAAATATATATATGTGTGTGTGTGTGTGTGTGTGTGTGTGTTTTGTTTTGTTTTTTACTTTTTATCTCTGAGTATCATAATACTAGAAATCCTATTTATGGCAATGTCACATGTGTAGTAAAGAATGAGGAAATTTGTATGGTTATAACATCTTGGCCAGAGATAAATATGAGTTGAAATTGTGACTACAAAAGAAAATGTTCAACAGTACTCAGATTGTATTACTGGAAGGAACCAGCAGGGGTCCTCTGACTCCACAGACAAATGGAGCAGTAGAGTTCACCAGTGGGCTACTGTCTCATTATTCCCTCTGAGGTATTTGTTAAAGGTAGTTTGACAGTACTGTTACTGATGGGCAATCATTAAATACAGCAGAACCACATCACAGTGAAATGTCCTACTAACTCCAAGACCAGCCAATAATAGTGGTCAAAATATAAGGACACAACGACAGAGCGGCTTAAATCCAATTAAAATGATTCACTTTCCAACATGTTAAGAACTGTTTTAATTCAGATTTGTTGTTTTTAATGAGTTTGTTTAATACCTAATTAACTGGATTAATCTTAATAATACTTAAGTTAAAATTTTAACTTAAAAGCAGGTACTTTAAGAAATGTGCTACTTAAGAGCTCTTTGATTTCCACAAATGTTAGAGGGAATGTGGGTATTATAGCAAAGACTGAGTTGACACATAATCAGTGGAAACCATATAAAAATAGGTTTATTGTTTATGCTAACACTACACATGTATGCTTCCCACTGATTTGAATGTAATTATCATAGTAATTGACAAAAATAACAGTACTATGTTTGCAGATAGACTACCATCATCCAAGGGTAAAGCATACATAAAGACTGCATCTCAGCAAAGCAGAGCTGTGGTCTCCATGGATTCAGTGTGTGATATGACGTGAGGTTCCAGCCTGAGATCTTCATTATCATATATCACACCAGCAGCCACACACTGCATGGCAGAATAAATCAGTAATAATTTACATAGGCTGGTAAAAATCAGAGCAGGGCAGCGTTGGAAAGTTGTAGTATGGTCTTAAAGGTGCAACAATATTTCTATTTCTAAAAACAACAAAACACCCTTGAACAGTCCTGGCACCGGCACACAGTAACAAGTCAGGCAATTGATCGCCCCATTTATCAAGTGAAGTTAGAATTTAAAAGAGGCCAAATTCTACATTAATTCAATATTTGACCCATATTGTAGCAGATTGGTATAGAATGCCATTCAAGTATTTTCTCTGATAGTAGAGGAAAATATTTATATCAGGTTTGACCGACAGAGTAAAAGAAATTTAACGTTTCATTCATGAATAGCAAAGCCAGTCTAGTAATCTTAACTAATAATCAGATTTTAAAATTAAATGACAGACTGTTTGAGAGCAGTTAAGAACCTAAACAGTGATTATATAATTCAATGCCATATGGATCACATTTTACACAAAACAACATAGATGCTCAGCAAAAGTTTTCTCTTACCATTGAACATCTGCAGGTACTCTACAAGTTCAATTTAGAGAAAGGCTGCAAGAGCTCAACCAAACTGATTTGGGTGAATAATGTGCAACTTACTTCAACTCTGTAAAACATCAAGCAAACATCTGCAGCAGACAAAGACCTAAAATACTGTCAGTAAAATGTAATTGTGACTAACTACATTGTGTAAGGATGAGTCATACAGAGTTTAATCCAGCTGCAGACGATGCCTCCAGAGTAAGAGAAGGGGGGGCACACACCTGTGGTTAATGCAGATGTTGCCATGTTGCTAGGTCTCATTACATTGCTTGAATCATCCAAACTGCTGGAAGTGGCTGATTCTTGCAAAATGACAACTGACACATCTTCCTTCCTTAACATCATTGTTAAACAATTTTATTAAGTCTGTTGTCAAAAGTTATCATCCTATAACTATTTCATTAAAGTTAGCCAATGAATTTGCACCCAATATCGGGACAGCTTGCAGAACATAATGCACCTTTAGGTTATCATTAAATTTGATGATTATAAATGCACATGACTTTAATATACAGACACACAAACTTCTTGAGAGGCCAGTTTTATCAGCACCGAAAGAGCACAAACAGGAATGCATTCTAATTCTGATGATTTATAAGAATCCATATAATCGCTGTTAAATAAAAGAAAATGATATTCAAAATAAAATAAAAATGATGGGAAAGTCTGGTTTGTGAATGGGCAGGCCTTGCCAACAGGAGCCCGCCCATAGGGCAGAGTCTGACTGTTGAAAGATTTCCATTAAAGCTATTGCTTGGAGATTTTATGGGTAAAGACAGTTATTGCAAAATGTTTTAAACTTTTATATAAAGTAAAAGAAAAAAAAATTGATGCAAACAACAAGTAATTAATGGTCATGTGGATATTTACAGCTAATTTACAGCTAATAACTGAAGCTACAACACTATGTGGCCCAAAGTTGCTATAACAAAACTTACTAAACAGATATGCTACTTGCGTTATTGTATTGCTTGCTCATGATACTGAAATGATACACACACACACACACACACACACACACACACATATATATATATATATATATATATATATATATATATATATATATATATATATATATACACTACCGTTCAAAATTTTGGGGTCACTTTGCCATGGGATTCAATAGGGAAGTGACCCCAAACTTTTGAACGGTAGTGTATATATATACATATATATATATATATATATATATATATATATATATATATATGTATGTATGTAACAGCATTGCAGACAAGAAAATACTCAGACCTTCCTGTGTGCAATCATGACAGATCACTAATATGTGAAAAAGTGTGCTGTTTGTTGTCTTGTCAGCAAAGTCAAGAGACAGTTACTTGAAATAGCACATTTATATGTCACTGCAAGACAAAGGTATTAATATGCTGCTTTAAAAGGGAAACTTTGCTCTTTTAAAAACAACGATATGCAAATGCAAAATTTGTTATTTCTATGAAAAAAAAATGCTTATACCCAATTATTCATTTCGAGCTCTCACGCAATCATAAAATCTCAGTCAGATAATTGGAAATGTCATAATGATGTGCACAATCTAATTAGTTAGTGGTCATATTAAGTGTTTGCTTGTGGTCAGCGCTGACTATATCAGCACAGACGGAACAGGCTGGAAGTAGGAGACTGATAGAAAGGGAGCATAGAGAGTGTGCCAGTGTGGAGACGTCTGTGTGTGCAGTGTGTGTGGGAGAGAGCTGATATGCAAGCCTCATCCCACACACAGAAAATGATGCAACACCTCACACACTCAGCATTACAAACTTAATGCAATTCTCTTTACTACAGTATAATGTGTGTGCATGTTAGTATGCACGTATGTGAGCACAAGTGGGTGACAGTCTTATGTATTGAGACTTTAACTTATAAACAATTACTCATGTAATTTTTTCTTTCTCTATGTCTCACTCCCTCACTTGCAAAACCATACACGAACACATGTTTTGCTTGGTGATGAGCAAAGCAGTATCACCATGACAACAGTTGATGCCACCTGTATCTTTGGCCAGTATCAGAGGCGTAGCTGATAGGTTACCATGGGTACTAAGACCGTAAACATGCACACCAGCTCCACCCCCTCATGACATCATCTCCATCTCCAGTTTCTCATTTCAGTACTCAAATTTGAAATAAAATTTTAAGAAAACAAAATACTACTTCAGTGAGAAAATTTCTAGACTGTAGCATAAAGCAATTTTACATGATAAGCATGAACCAAACAGATAGCACATGTCACTGTCAATGCCATAGGAGTTCTAAACAAGTCTAAACAGGTTTATGTTTCAAAGTTATTTCTTTTAAGCTTCAAACTGAGCTATTGTATCCTGTTTATTTTCATGTCATGTGAGTATAACACGGTCATGGCACCACAAATCAGAAAAATTTCAGTCCTCTAAAATACTTTGGGGAGGGTTGTCTTAAATCCAAGCGTTTTTGTAAAATGAATGCATGAGAACCGCAACTGATCCACCAGTCACTCTATGCTCTTGCGCATTTTACTTTCTATGTTGTGATGATCTGTTGTTTCTGAGTGCACAAAAAAGAAAAAAAAAAACTTGTGGGAGGTGATATTCACACTTGAGGTGAGAAAACTCACAAAAATAAAATTTACCTCAGTTTATTACACAGTGCCCACTCACACTGTAACCTAAACTTTGATGAGTTTTCTCAGCGTACAAGCATACATTGGTCCAATGTCTGTTGCACTTTTGCATCTATTTAAGGTCTTTGCTGCAGCACAGACCTCAGTTATTGCACATCAAACTATCCACCTATCCTTTTTCTATATCCGCTTATTCCAGTTTAGTGTTGTGATAAGATGGAACTGCAGATCATCTATTGAGACACAAGGCATGAGTAAGGCAAAGTGAATTTGTATACAAGTACAGGTCACAGATGTGGTTAAAAAGCTGCTTGGTGCCAAGGCCCCAGCGGTGAAGGAGATCCAACCAGAGGCTCTAGATGCTGTGAGACTTGTCTCTCCAGCATCGCGTGGACATGAGGAACAGTGCCTCTGGAGTGGCAGACTGGGGTGGTGGTCCCCCATCTTAAGAAGGGGGACCAGAACGTGTTTCAACTACAGTCGAACCTCGGACTGAAGAGGAGGATTGGTGTGGTTTTTGTCCCGGTCGCGGAACAGTGGACCAGCTCTACACCCTCTTCAGGGTCTTGAAGGGGGCATGAGAGTTTGCACAACCAGTCTACACACTCTTTGTAGACATGGAGAAGGTGTTTAAACATGTCCCCCGGGAACTCCTGTGGGGGGTGCTCTGGGAGTATGAAGTGCCGGACACCCCTGTATGAGCTTTCCAGTCTCCAGTTTCAGGGTCGGGAATGAGGTCAAGCCCTAAGTGGGGGCGTTTAAGTATCTTGTCTTGTCATGATTAAGGGAATGATGGAGCAGGAGATTGACAGGCAGATTGGTATAGCATCTGCAGTGGTGCAGACAACAAGTTAACAAATACAAACGGCCGAAATAAGTTTCCTTTGCGGGGTGGTTGGGCTCTCCTTTAGAGATAGGGTGAGAAACTTAGACATCTGGGATTGGCTAAGAGTAGAGCCGCTGCTCCTCCGCATCCTCACAATCAAATGAGGTGGCTTGGGCATCTGGTTAGAATGCCTTCTGGACGTCTCCCTGCTGAGTTATTCCGGGCATGTCCCACTGGGAGGAGACCCTGGGGAAGACCCAGGACATGCAGGAACTACATCTCTCGGTTGGCCTGGGAACATGTCAGGATCTGGCCGGACAAGCTAGCAGATGTTGCCAGGGAGAGGGAAGTCTGGCCTTCCTTGCTACTCCTACGAACTGACCCTGGATAAGCGCTAAGAAGATGGATGGATGGATGGATGGATGGATGGATGGATGGATGGATGGATGGATGGATGAAACAGTAGATTTTGTTTTCTAGTTTCAGTCCATTAACCACTGACCAATCACATATGAACAATCTGGAAAACACTGGTTATTATTTAGGAATTAGGATAGGATTTTTAGGATTTCTGTGCATTGGTATGCAGTCTTGGTGGACAAAGCCCTGACACCAATTGGAACATTAGACAGGCTACATGAGACAATGACACCATATTTACTTTTTATGTAGCGTGATGATTACTACAGTATATACCTTATAACATTTAACTACTTGGCATGTCGTCTAACTTGAAATTTGCTTCTGGTGTTGGATGAAGATTTCATTATCTCAGAGAGGTAAGGGGATTAGATTCCTCTCAGTCTCCATCGGTCATTCATTCACTCTTTCAGCATCTTAATATCACTTTTTATCGCCTTGGTTCTGTTCATCCCTCTCTATTTCCATTTCCTGTGACCACTAAACACCTCCTCAATGCTTTTAGAGCTCTTGCTATGGTGCTAGGATGACCTCCATACAGTGCTTTTACTGTACTTTACCAATCAATTATAAAGGAATAGGGTGGGGTTAAGAAACTAAAATGTTATTTGTGCCCATAAGAAAAACATTGTTAAAGAATGGGATTAGCTCATTAGCATTAGAGTTCTTGAAACAAAATAATGTCTGCATCTTGCCTTTAAACAGACAGATGTACACAATCACTTGAATGTTAGAGAAATGTCATCAGCTGATAATTGTGAGTCAAACAAAGTAAAGTCTGCAGCAGAGCCTCCTAAATTATGGTGTTCAGTGTTTATTTAAATCCTCAAAATCTAATTTACCATGACTCTGAACACTTTAAGGTAATACACACAAAGATGGAGAAAACAAATGCATATTTTATTGTAGGTCAACCCGTGTAAGCTCATTCGTATGATATATGCTATGTGCCTAAAATCAGTTGATTTAAACCATCTTTATCTCAAAGTTAAAAACAGCTTCTTCCTCCATTACCAGTCCCCACAGATGTGTGTGTGGTTAGCCTAACAGCCTATCAGTCAAACATGGAGTGCATTAGACAGGAATATTGACACACCTTAGAAAAACATTGGCCCATACAATTACTACAAGAGGGTAGGTAAACTTTTTCCATGAGCTTAATGTAAGTCAGCAGATAACTGTAAAGCTGCTGCAGGGTGGAGCACAGAGCTCAGTCCCACACATGAATCAACAATCAATAATCAAATCCAGTAAAGTCCTGTTTCAGAACCTCAGATTGTTGTTTAGACACATTATTTGACCCAATATGTAGAACAATGTTTCTCATATTTTGGTAATCAGCCACAGCTTTCAGAATTCTTTCCTGCGTGTCACTGATCACATTTTTAGAAAAGCAGAAGACTTTTTACAGTAGATTTACAATAGAATCACCAATAATCAGAGTTTCAGGCCCGGCCTTTAGCGTTCCCTGTGGCCTATTTCTTTCTGACTAGTTATCAGTCCTCACCTCGCAGTCCTGGGATAGATGGTCGTCCAATAAAGATTGCAGGTCCTCTGACAGCGAAGCAAATCTCTTCTGCAGTTTTACATTAAGGTGTTTTCGGAGGTTTGTTGTCAACCTTCCCAGTTGTTCTCAGTTGTCCAGTCCTGTTTCTCTCCATGTAGAGGAGTAGAAGATGTCCTTTGTTTTTTATGGAGGGGAGGCCAGTCCATCTCATCACAGACTTCAGCTCGCTGCCCATGGCCTGTAATATGTTGTCCTCCCTTTTCCAGAAGGCTTGATTTACTTTTTTGCTTTGCACAGAAACAGTTCCAGGGAGGGCTTATTACCTGATGATTTATTGTAATCCACAGAGGCTGCCTCTTTCTTGGTATCTGTGCCTTTTACTCTTTTAGCTTGGTCATCTCCGCTGTTTTGAATCAATGGTTGTTTCATTTCCACACGTATTCTTCAACATTGACGTCAAGGCGGCAAACTTTCGCCTCCAGCACTGTTATCTTCTTGTATAGGTCTTAACAGTCATCTGTGGAGATGAAAGGCATCTTGCTTCTCGTTAGCCTAGTGTTAGCACCTTCGAAGCTACTCAGCTTAAGCTGAAACTATGTGTAGGCTTCAGGTGTAAGTTTGTAGGCCACGGACACGGAGCGCTGAAGATAAAAGAACTATGAAAAATGTTGCAGTTTTAAATAAATATGCTTTATTCTCAGTGATTTATAGGTATTCAAAAGCTACTGTGGGTAGGTGCGTAAGTAAAAAAGGGGAAAAAAATCAGCATAAAGATCAATACAATTTAAAGTTACGAGCGAGAGCAAGCAACAACCAAATGTATAAGAAAGCAGAAAGCAGGAAGCTAAACCTGCAAGCACAAACAGAAAACCCTTGGCCTCATCCCAGCTTTATCCTGTACAGCTCTTTGGTTAACCTGCACACAGAAGTGCAGTCACCTGCCAAGGAAAAGAACCTTCAATTTTAATGAGCGTAATCCTTTCTTTTTTAGACATGCTTATCTTCTGGCAAATCTGCTAGATGTTTTCTTTAAAATGCAAAATATCTTAAAAAAAATATATATATTTTGTTTACACACTGTATTCTATTTCTACTGTTACATGAACATTTAGTTATCAGGAGTCGTGTGTTAAAACCAAGATATGTAGTGTTCAACCTCTAAAGAAACTGGGTTCAAACACAATCACGAATATGACTTCAGCACACAACTGTGTTACAAGGCATACAATTTTTTGGACCTAAGGCTTGAGTTTAATTTAGCTGATGCTTTATTTATGGTTAATACACAGCATCAGCATGTGGGTTACACTCACTAATGGGTAATCACGTCACATCACAGCAGCAATTCTCTAATGGGCTGAGAGTTCAGGACTATTTGTTCTCAGAGAAAAATTGTTTTTAAAGAAATGTTGAGTGTAAAGCACAACATGCTAAATAAAAATTTCTATATTAAAATACAAGAGCCCAACCTATTTTAATAACTTCGTACTGAAAAAAACAAAACATCAATACACCTCTAGAGTAGCCAAAGAAGAGTAAAGAAGTTCCTTTTAGAACACACCTTTGTATAGGGGAGATAATAAGCATTATTTAACCTTGTTATCTGAATGAAAAACTTCACAAATAGCAAAAATGTAAGCACTTTTGGAATTTACATAGTGCAGTTATACATAATAACCAATGCACACTACGTTGTTATCAACATAGTGTTAACTTCTAATGTTAAATGAAGCCGATGGCAGCAGCATTTGTCAACATCTGGAAGACTCTCATGACTCATGTTTGAAAGTAGCACCCCTGTTGGCTCTTTGTGGGTTGTTGGATTGATTTAGTTCTTAGTCAAGCAATTTATGTAATGCATGACTCTAGTTTTAGAAGTTACCAATGAAATACACAGTTATTTACAGAATGTTCTATGTTAAAAATAGAAACTGTGAACAGCAAAAAGAATAATAATGTATGCATTTTTTTTTTTTTCTCCACCCCAACTCAACATATTTAACCAACAGGGCCTTAGCAAATATAAAATAATTAAGATGATACACTGGACATTGTACTTGATATGAGACAATGTTTATATTTGATCATAGAGGTCAATGGCAGGCCTACTACACTATTCCCTTCCCTAACAGTTACAGCAAATATTTGATTTTTATTTTATCAGGGTATTCTACCTATTAAAACTACCACTGTTAAATTGTTAAATATGATTACATTCTTTGATCAACTATTCATTAATCCGATACAAAAAATCTGGCCCCAATTAGAACCTTTTGACCATGTCTCCTTGGGACGTGGAAAACATGGGTGTTTCTAAAGAATTATTGTATAATTATTCACTTTCCCTTCAGTCATTGTTATGATTAGTCTTTATCTGGAATTGGTAACAACAAGCATTTAAATAATGTCAGCAAATATACATGTGATAACAGATATGTCTCTGCCATTATGTCAGACACACAACTTTTCATAGAAGGATTTTGATTTCAGTGTAGACTTCCACTGAAATCTACTCTGATAAATTATGGCTTTGCCATGGCAACACACTTTTGGTCTTATACTCTATGCTAGAGCTCATTTCCATGACAACATTATCATCAATCTCAACCACAAACAGAGAACTGATTGAGCTTCCATTTAAAGCTGCTAGCTGCCACAACTGCATCTATGTTTTGGCTTAGAAACTGAAACTAGAGAATGTTTGGTGACATGATGATCGACTGCACACGCACACGCACACGCACACACACACACACACACAGACAGACAAGAAAAACTCTGTTCAAATTACATGCTTCCCACCCTGATCCCCAACTATCCCTCAAGCATTAGTACACACATACACACATTTTGACTTATGTGTTACCTGACTAGAGTTGATACAATCAGTGAAGGCACTCCTCCTGGAGAAGAACATAAGGAGTTGCTGCCAGCGGGAGGACGATGTGGAGGGTGAGGAGGAGGCAGGGGAGGAGGTGGAGGGCGACGAGGTATGGGGAGGTGCCAGCTCCTCTGAGGAGCCCCGCTTGGGCCCCAGCTTCTGTTTGATTCCTAGACCCGCCCCTTGACCCCCAGATGCTCCGCCTACCCTCGAACTCCGGGGGTAGAGGGTGTTGTTGCCAAAAATATAGTTCATCTTCTCTGCTGTCTACTTGTTCCTAGGCAAGCTAGAGTTTATGTTGTAGCCCTTTTCCAGTGTTTCATCTCCAGTTTTTCTCCTTTGTGGTTTTGGTGATTCTTCCTGTGTTTCCAGCTCTTCAGGTGTTGCTGTCAAAAGTGTAGTCCGTATTTCCTTTTTACTATAATTAGTTTCTGAAGATTACGTAGCTTTTGTTGATATTTTTATCTTCACTTACCACCTTTTTCTTATTATTTTCTTTTTTTTTTTCTTCAGTTCCCTCAGGGATAGAGCAGCTGGCAGATGGAGAGATGAGGAGGAGGAGGAGAGGGAGGAGGAGGTAGAGAGTCCAGAGCAGGTAGACAGAGTCCGCTTAGAGATGGAGCATAAGACTTTAAGTCAGGGTCTTGGAGCATCAGTCCACCCATCGATCCACCTGCCTGCCTGTTTTTGCCCATCATCCCATTTTCTTTCTAGCCAGGCGAAATGTCCAAAATCCACATCTCTGAGTCAAAAATCTCCTATCCTCAGCTCCTTTCTTGCCTCTCGTCAGATAGAAGACAGAGTGAGGGGGAGTCAGGGCCAGGCAATGGCAGGATATGAGGATTGATTATTTAAGAGAGTTCCCTCTTTCTCTCCGTCTTTCCCCACCCCACCTCTTTCTCCCTACCTCCTGTTCTGTGAAGCCAAGGAGATGACCAGTCAATCTCCCCTGTGTCACTGTGCCTGCTCCCATTAACAATGAAAGGATGAAGGGAGGGAGTGATGGGTGGCTAAACGAATAAAAGGAGGGAGGAGGAAGGATACAGACGAGGAGGAGATCATCTGAAGTAGGTGGATGTTTAGAAGAATCATTCTGCAACTCCTCTGTTTTTCCTCCCCTCTCGTCTAAGTGTCTGATGTTGCTCCAAGTCTCATTCTCTCTTCCCTTCTATTTCACTCAGTACATTATTAAGTCTCTTATACCCCATGTAATTTTTTTCCTATCTACCCGCCCTGTCTCTTTCTGTCTTCCTGTCTCTGCCTGTCTTTCAGCAAATTGTCTTTTCCAGTCTTTTATTTGAGCTGCAACCCGATGCTTCTCTCTCCCTCGCTGTCAGATATCATTACTGGTACAAGCCCCGCCCCTACATTCCAGTAAGCCAATGATATAACACTAACCCTCTCTTCTCTTCCTAATACACACACCCTAAAACACGCATGCGCACAGACAATGCCTGTTGCAGGTTATGGTACAACATGACAAAAAAAAAAAAAAAAAAACGATTTCATGCACATATAAAATGAATGATAGTAGAGGCCATGTAGATTAAAATATAAACATATGTGTGTGAAGCTGTGTATGCGTGAGAACAAGAAAAACAAGCAAGGAAGTAACTAACGATGAATTGCAAATACAACAGGTATGCTTCTATAAATGCATGCATGTTTACCATGTGTTGTGTTTATATGTTGTTTGTATTTGTGCAAATGTGTGGAAGAGAGAGAGCTTCTCCCGAGGCTGTTTCCAGACACTGCAGCTCTCCCACACACTAACTCACTAGCTTGTTGCCTCTTATGCACACACACATTAAAGTATACACAGACATTTATGCATAGAGTGTGACTCCAGAATGGAAAACAACAGGCTGTTGCTGGGCTCCAACTGAGATAAAAGAACAGAAAAGAGAAGAGAGAAGAGGGTGATAAGACTAGTAAATGCCCTTATAGCATCCTTTTTACATTGCAAATTGACTATGCATGCATCAAGTTAGCTTGCAGCTCTGGGCCAAAGGCAGTCTGGATAAGTACAGGTAACATGCTGACCCCAAGTAAATTGCTCCCTTACTACTTTGAATAAATTACCTAACTGATATGCACTCATACTGTCACAGCCTGTCTTGCCACTCCTCCATCAGCACTCCCCTGATCCTCCACACCTGTGTCTAATCCTCCCACTCTAATCAAGCCCAACCAGTCAAACCTGTCTCCCGTTAACTTCCCAGTCCTCATATACACCAGCACCTCAATCACTCCCTGTCGGACCTTAATCTACGCACATCATGGACTCATCCCTTCGCCGTTCCTGGTTCCCGTCCCTCCAACCGACTCCTTCAGTGTCCGTCTAAGTAAGCCCTTTCCCTTGTGTTCACGGTGTTTAATAAAGAATGGTTAACCTGCCCTTTTGTCTCTGAGGAGTCCCTGCGTAACACATACAACTAGCCTGCACAGCTATCTCAGACTCCCGGAGGATGAGCCACAGGTGGAGCAGGACCCCTGTCAGAGCTTCTTCCTGTGTTTCCTTGGGAACTGTTTCTATGGCAACAGCTTGCAGAGTTCTAAAATACACCTGGTAGTAGCTGACTATGGGGATATAACAAAACCTCCTGCCTACTGTGAGCACAGCATTTGTCATCATTACTGATTACAAATCGTTTTTGACATTCAGTCAAATGCTGGTTTGCAGTCTGTGGTCTTCAATTCAGACTTTAAACCGCAACAATAATTAGATGACATTTTGTGCAGACTATCATGGCCTCCAGAGGATACCTCAGGGCTCTCAAGTTGCATTTGCATCTTGCTAAATCTGCTTCTCTTATTTTCTCTGTGCTAATTTATACACCCAGATTCCCAACAAATCTGGTCTGATTGAAGAAATATTTCTTCAGTCAGACTAGATTTACCTAGAAGCACTTAGAGAGCACAGATCTCTGCCTTTTTTTTTTTTTTGGCCAATGATTGTTGGAATTATTTATGAGTTAGAAGCTCTAATGGCCCTATCTCCCCATAGTAAAGAATCCTTTCAAAAATTCTGGGATCCAGGCAGTAATCCGGATCACCCCCAAAATCTAGTCAGTTGTTCCTTGTTCCATTTCTAAAATTTTCTGAAAATTTCATCAGCATTTAATTCATTCAACCTTTTGAGTTATGTTGATAGTCAAATCAACTCCACCAAATACATGAACTCTTACTTGGAGGTAAAAACTCGCATGTGACATCACTGTGTCTTTCTCTGTCATTTTGGGGGCACCTGGCCACTGTTTAGATTTACACTTTCAGGTTTTTCACTAGTAAGCTATGTTATAAAACATGTTATCTAAAACATGCTGAAAAGAAACCTTACCGCAATAAACTCATAAGAGAGGTGAAGAGTTGTTACGATGCAGAACTACTATGAGTAAATTAGATCAATACAATCTGCTGTACAATGAATGAAATTTGTGTTTAGATGTGTTGCCACCGGTTTCATGTTTACTTTGTGTTTGGTGAAGTTATAGGAAGTTTGAATTTCCTAGATCTGTCATGAATTTAAAAACTACTAATCATTAAATATTCATGCACCAATTTTACCAATGGATGGATTAAAACCTGCAAGACTATAGCTGCAACTGCACCGCCATACAAAGAATATACAGTATATGTTAATAAAACATTTATTGTTCAGATATTTTAATTCCAAAATCAAATATATTATCTGTTCATCTGTGTTCATTTCTGAGCCTGTTGTTTTCCACAGATCAACACTGGTGTAAATAGTTTGAAGAGCTGAATTATGGTATTTGATTACCATATTTTAGAAATGATCATAATATCTAAATTTAGATTAGAAAACCACCATGTGAAAGAACTCTACTTACTCACAGCTTCTCTCCTTCAAATCAGTGTACAGGTGATGCCACTGAAAATAATTTTTAGGCCTTAATATTGTGTTTTGGAGAGTGACTAACTTCATTTATGAGCCCATGAGACCATGGAAGCAACTGACCAACCATGTGGATGATCCGGCCCCAAGAGCTTCATTCATTGATGAGGTTAAGTTGTCTGCTGAATGTTTTGATTAATGGCTTTTAATTTATCAATCATTTTTTGTTCTTCAAATACCTGGACAAATCAACCCTAACTAGATATTAAATTATTATAATATCTTACTATATTAGTGTCCATCCTAGCAAAATTTACAACTGCAGCCATTTCATTGGCATTTAATAGTCAGCTTCTGTAACCAGACTGTCTTACCACACAACAAAAATACAGTAAACAGACATGTCGGCTGACACAGCAACAGTTCAGTGGTACACTGACCACATCACAACCCTTAATGTTCCTCTCTCCCTTTTTCACTTTTTTCTCCTCTCTCTACAGTCAAATGTCAACCAGTGAATGCCAACTCTATTAATATTTCAGAACCAATTAAATAAAAGCACACATCATAAATGTTTAATGTCTGACTACTGAGAGAGCCAAATTTTCCCTTCTATCCTTCACAAGTAGAACAGGCTGGTGACAGTCTATTGTGCTGTGTTTATTTCTTTAACAACTTATTTGCTCTTACTTTTACCTTAAATGTGGGCTAAATACAAACTGAGTTACAACTTGTTTTATGCCTCATGCTAGCTAGCTCTAGACAGAAACCCAGAAATAATGCTGCCACATATGTTCAGTTGTAATCTAACATAGGCTCATTAGTAGTATATGTAGACTTAGTCCTTCCTTATTGTCAATATCCATAGGAGGGATCGGGTGCTGTGAAAAGCATTGCAAATCACCCAGCAAATCTATAGTGTGGTCTGTTCCAGCAGTTTCTAACCATTTTGGCTCCACCCCAGCCCTTCCATTACATCTCTTTCAGATTATGGTAAAGGCCATTTTGCAGAGCTATGTCAAACTCTCTTGGTAAATAATGGATACGACGAGGGAAAAGCTCTGCAGAGCAAGAAAAGCATCTGCTCAAGCAAAAAGAGAGTCCCAACAGGCAAAGACAGAAATCATCAAATAAACATAAAATGTACTAATAGTTTCAGGAAACAAATCAATAGCCAAAAAACAAAAGAAAAGCCCATAGCACTACTAATATCAGTCTATTTTAATGTTAGGTCACACACATTCAATTAGCACAAAATATCTTGTAGTTTAACAAATCATTTAAGAATTTAATCTCCACAGTGGGTTCAAGTCAGTAAGACAGACTGGTTTCTCCTTCAATGTGGTCAGAACAGCACCTGTTCCATTTGATTAGTCAAACGGAAGTTCACCGTACATGTACAAGTCATTCTTGATTTCTATTACTGTCTCAATCAAAGGAAAAGTGGATTGTTTGGTGAGTGTTTGAGTAAATTAGCAGATGGGATGATTAACATTCAGCAGCAAATCTGCTCTCTGTATCTGCTTCTGCCTGCCCATAATTCTCTCTTCATTCCATCTCTTGCCACTCCCTGGTCCTCTCTGTCTTTACTTCCTTCCTAATTATATGCATTAGCCTAATGGCTAAAAGCTACTAACATCTCTGAGTGGATTTAGTGAGTCTTGCTGTATGTATATTAAAGAAAAAGAACAGTTTACTTTTTACTGTTCCAACTCATCCAGCTTCTGCTGCAGTCATAAATTTAGCTAGGTAATTATTTAAAAGATTAATTGTGCTCTTACCCTTCAGGCATGGTTAAGGCCTGATATCATTGTGTCCTGGGTGATTGCACATGTCCATGGACATCTGTTCACAGTTGGCAATAAAACTTGGCCCCACTTGTGACTTGATTGATCATATTTTATCTCAGTTTACTTGCACAATAATAAAATAAATAATTTGTTATCACACAATCAGCTGTGCAACAAACTAATTATTCAGATGCAATCAAGTTTCACAGCTGCTCTTTGTTATCGTTATGATGAGGGAAGGTTTTCTGTGAGCTTCACATCCTGTGAGTTTGGACGCTGTTTTTTTTTTTTTTTTTCCCATAATGCATTTTTGGCGTAAATGAATTAGCAAGAAAAAGGTCCTTGTAAAAACCCAACTGCTTGCATGGAGACTAAGCAATCAGATCTGAATGAGTTCTTGGTGTGTCCTGGGTGCATTTACACTGACATTTAGCACTGTTCATTTGTTATCCACACAGGTCAGCGTCTGGGATTAAATTGCCCTGTTTTCCATCAAACAAGCCAATGAATTGATTTTATTCAGTACATTTGACGGAATCAAACACTATTAGCTTACTGGTCTCTGCTGCCTCCTGCAGTTTATAAACTACAACTACATGCAAAGTGAGAGGGAGAAATTTGAAACTTTCTAATCTTTTTCATTTGATTGTAATGAATACTAAGACTGAGACGACACAGGACTTAGAAGATGTTAGATAATAATGCAACCATTTCTAACTTTTAAGTGTTAAAAATAAAAATATACTGAAATAAAATCAAAACAAGTAAATAAAGAACTAGTTAAATCCCACAAACATACATCCCATCACTCATGCTCCGACTGCACATAGGCCATAGAACAACAAAGTTCAGAACCATTAAAGCAATACTTTTATTGTGGGTTAAGGAGATTCGTACTTCCATGTTAAATTATGTAGGCAAATGTACTGTGAATATTGTCTTACATATAGCATTTTGTAACTGTTCGTAATTGTTAATCTTATGTCAAAATGAGTAAATTAAGTAGTGACTTAAATTATTTCTTTAAATTAAACCATGGCATGTCTTAAACCTGATATTATCTTCGTCCTATCCATCTCTGCTGCCTCCCCTCCAGCTGTGTTTCCTTGTTCTAAAAATATCAACTTGTTTGGAGCTATTTTCCTTTTACGTGTGATTCCCTCTGCCATCTGCTACTGAGACCGTTGGCACTTAAGCTCCAAATGCACAGAAGAAAAATGCCCTTTACTGATGTAAAATGCTACATGGAACCCCGGAAACAGTTTCTGAAAAAGTACAATGTTGAATTTTATTTTATTTTGATGTTTTTATTTTTTTTATACTGCTTTGATTTCAGATTACAATGCAAAATAAATTACAAAGGTCCATAGTATAATTCAAGAAATAGCACTACCATTAATATCTTTAGTTACCCTTTTTTATTTGTATTGTGAGATTTATGTATTAAAGTCATTACACTTCTCGCGTTGCTCTGGCCATCAGTGTTTTATCTTAGCTGTCTTGTTAGCTAGCAGGTGAGTTTTCTGTAGAAATACTATCTTGGCTCTTAACTGTTCATAAACTGTTTAACTTTAACAAGTTTATGCAAGCCTCAATGCAGGACAATTACATGAAATACGGTCCACAAAAATATCGGTCATTATTTTCCTATATATTTAGACAAATAAGTTGAAGATACATTAGATTCAATAACAAAAGTTGGTATCATACTATACACATGACAAAAAGAGATATTCCACCCCAAACTCACACAAGCCCAGTTTAAAAACATGGGCAACCCTTAACCCTTCTTAAACATTTTCCATCTAATATTCGGAATGGATCCACGTCTAGATGAGGAACCATTCTTCTGTTTTTATTTTCCTCATAGTATTGCTTATTGACTTAACATTGATTCCTGATTCCTATCATATTGTTATATCAACTAAGTCCTGAAGCTGTGAATAAAAAAAATAAATCAGCTGACACATACTTTTATGTCAAAGCAAGCATGATGAACACATACCCACACAAATCAACTTAGTCATTTTGCAAACACTGTTTATACATGAAGCTTTAGAGAAACAAACACACACACACACACACACACACACACACACACACACACACACACACACACACATAAAAATAAAATAACAACAAATTAAACATAAGCCTATAACAGGGCATATATTAAATGAATTAAGCCCATGCCATTTATCATAAAATTCTCACTGCCATCTTACTTAAGGTGGATTATATTCAATCTAGACATCTCCAAATCTATGTTCCTCAGCCAGTGAGTTGTATAATATAAGTTGCATTAGTCTATCATATCTTAACTGTGTTGTCTCTTGGCTAGTTATTCTCCTCTTGCGATTCTCCTAACTCCTTGATGTGTTTATCCATCTCTGCTGGTTTGTCAAAGACGGTCGTATGCAAGTTGTAGGTCATAAGCAGCTTGTGGTTTTCAAAAATCCCTCTATCCCGAAGCCTTTTCCTTGCATCATCATACTGTTGCTGTTGTTTGTAAATCTGTGCAGACAGGTCTGGAAGGAATCTTATTATTTTTTAAATACAACTTCTTTCTTCACACGTGCAGCTTTAAGGATGCCTTCCTTGTCCTTGTAGTTCAGACATTTTATAATAACTGCTCTTGGCACAGTGTTTTGGCCCCCTACTCTATGATCTATTATCAGAATTGGGGGACATTATGTCCAAGTTCTCAGCAAGCTATTTCTCCATATATTAACACAGGAAAGATGTATTCCCAGTATGCACACATTATGACTTCTGCATACCAGGTTGTCAACTTTGTTAGCAAAGAATTTAGCGCTTGTTTGTTAATTATCCGCCTCACTCTCCAACCTGTTGATAGTGTCCTCGGCAGTTAAGATGCAATGTTTTGCCTCCGAAATCCAGCTGCTGCTCTCCTTAATATCAAATTGAATAACTTCAAATGCTGCCAACATCCCATCCAATATCTGAAGTGAAAGGATTTTAGAATTACCTGTCTTTGCAGGTGGTGCAGTTCTGTCAATGTGCGGGTTAGCACCATACATTGTAGATTTGTATGATCCTTATTGTTCCTTCCTGACATTTTGCGTAGAGTCGGTCTTTACTCTCAAATTGTTTGACTTTTAGTTAATAATGTAGTTAAGAATGTTTAATGTTCTTTAAAAGCTAGTAAAAGTAACAGAGCAGAAAAACTGTGTCTGTTCACCGTGTCGCGTTACCAGAACCATCAATGAACAATATTAGTAAACTGCATTCAATACAATATTTTCCAAGAATATTGGGAAATCAGTAAATGTGCTTCACAAAAATAAAGAAACAAACACAGAAAAATGGAGCAACATGCTGATTAAATCTGAAATTCAAACTGAGCAACAGCTGAAAACCAGTGATGGAACACAAATGAAGGAGGCCGTGAACGCATGCGAAACTCGTAAAGGCGGGATTACCTGGTAGTAGATGTGGCTTTGTGAATAGAGAGAGGAAAAGGGCGGGGCTGGGACGTCATTCAGCCTCTCTTCCTCTGGGTGAGGCCATGCCTCGTCATCAAAGGGAACCTCAGGTGATTCTACCTACAATGTACAGACAGAGCTCAACATTGTGTAGCACACACACACAAATACCGCAGTGCAACAATGTAAGGTGCACCACATGCTCATTATTGCACTGGTGACATTGTGCACAAAGGAATCCTATTTAAAGTAGTTCTATTTTTAAGATACGGGTTGGTGCGAAATCTCTGATAATAAGTGACCAAGATGTTTGGCTTGGATGTATAATCTAAGTAATATGAGCACATAACGGTACAGTATTGTGTCCATAACTTTGAGGCAGAAGATGTCATATAATACATCCATTGATCACATAATACAAAAATCTTGGTGACAAGGAGAAGGACAGTGTACAATATTTGTAAATGGTTGAGTTGCTCTGAAACTGAATGTATGAAACTTACACAAGTTTTACAAGTTCGAATTTCAGAATATATCCCATACTTAACATTGTAGGAGGAAAAAAATAATAAACTTAATTAATTAAAAATGATGAAACCTCTATAGAACAAGTTGAAACCCAAAAAGTGGATGGCTGCAATCTTCCGGTCTTAGAATCAAGCAGCTTTCCATTGAGAATAGAAATAACTCTATGGCGAAAATCACTTCGGGAAGATTTCACTCATTGTCACTGAAGGCAACTCATTACTGAACCCACAAATCCAGGTTTTCTTCAAAGCAAAGACAAAACCATACAAACAAGACCGTGGTTAAGCGCCTTGCATGGCAGCTTCCGCCATCAGTGTGTGAATGTGTGTGTGAATGGGTGAATGTGATGTATGATGTAAAGCGCTTTGTGTATCATCCCAGGTACAATAAAGCGCTATGTAAATGCGGACCATTTACCATTTACCAAAAAAAAAATAAATAAAATAAACAAATAAAAAATCAACCACCCTCTCTGGGCACATACTCAAAAGTGGAGACTCGTCCTGTCAGCAACGCATGACACTATTTAGGAAAATATTTTCAGAAAACTCTTTGGGGGGTGCTCTGTTTTCGAGTGTGCAACGCAACTTTGCAAGTAACATGCATGTGCATGTTTTAGTATATGGCACAGCAGTCAAAAACAAGGTTACTGCCAAAAACCTTCTACTACTACTATATACAGCTGATTCAATCCAAAACGTCTCACAAAGAGACAGTAAGCTCTTTTTACAACCACAAAATGCAGGCTCAATTCATACAACAAACTGTGCTGCTGTCCACAGTGCTGAAAGAAATGGGATGGATCAGCTGCATTGCTCATAAAATTAATGTATTCAATGAATAAACACGATGCTGACAAATCAATGTTATTATTATTATTATTAATTAATTAAAAAAAAACATCAGGAACTTTATGGAAAAGAAAATTAACCTGAAAGTGGGATTTTTTTTCCTTAGAAGGTGCATCCATCCATTTTCTATACCTGCAGACTTTTTTTTTAAGACTATTATTAGAGCAACCTGTCCAGGGCGTACCCTGCCTCTCACCTGCTAAATGCTGGGTTAGCCTCCAGCTGCCCTGCGGTATAGATAATAGATGGATGGATATTATTAGAGCACCATCTTAGTGTCTCATGAGTGCTTTAAGTGGAGCTCATCAGCTTTTCAAGAGTGCAGAGCTCCCCTCAACTTTCCTATGATTTGAACCCTAACAATGTCTAACCCAGTCCAGCACATCATGCAACCAATGTGTTATGTACCACCATTTGGTGGAAAAAAAATTGCTTTGAAAATTATAGGATTATTAGTGTCCTGATGTAAGATTTTTAACAGGGTCCCATTTATGTTTTTAGAAATGGGACTTTACATGAACATGTGAGTGATTACAAAAGGAGAGGGGAAGAGAAAGAGAGAAGGGAACATGTACATGGGGAGAACAAGATGGCAGGTCCATCTGTCATACAGAAGGAAGCCAGATCCAGCACCTGTGGTCATACACACATTTGCAAAAACACACACCATCTGGGAAGGAGGCGTTCTCAAAATAAACTGAATACCCAAATAGCCCAGAAGCAAAACACATGGAAAACACACAACCACATACTCAGGGGTTTCTCATCCCAGATTTAATGTGGACAGACAGGTGATAAGCTGCTGGAACAGATCAGTCTACAGACAGCACTGACGATAATGATAATAATGATGATAATGTCGCTGCGGTGTGGTAAGGTCAGGGTTTCTGTTCCTTTTAGCTACCCTCATAAAGCAAGTAGAGGAAAAGTTTTAAAGGTCCTTAAACAGAAGAAGGTATAAGTGATTCAGTTTGGTCACTTTTGGCCTCATTACTGCAGAAATCATCATCATTAAACTACAAACTAGATACAGTGGCATGCAGATTTTTACAGAATCTTTGAGATTTATGTATGGACAGTTGAAAAATATTAACCAATTGTTCATTTATGTGATGTTAAGATTTCAAAATTACATCAAGAAAACACAAGTTTGTATCTTAACGTACCAAAAAGACATTCATCTCTACAATTTTAGCAGAGCTGCTGTGGTTAGAAGAGATAAATGGATGATATGCAGTCACAAGGTGGAGCTACATGACAACTTTTCCTTTGTCACACTGACATAGCTTCAGCTTTATCTGAAGCTTTCCCAACGGACAAACTTTGAACTTGTGGTGACTGACAACTGAGTCAGTGCAGAGACAAACACATGACAGCGCGTAATAACTTGGAGCTGACACACCACAAATACACACACCGCAGCACTGACTGCCAGCAACGTGCTGAGGGCTGTCGTAATTTAGCCACATGCAGATACACACATGCTACTACTGACAAAATAAGAATAGGTTTGATAAAACAAACACAACACATGCCAAAATTAAAAATAAAATGATGATAAGCTAGTGGGCTGATGACATGATAAAGCCAAAACTATAAATAGAGAACGCTGAAAGAATTAAACAGTCAAAATAAGTCTGCTTCAAAATTAAATCATTAAAATATAACACAACTTATAGCTTGGGAAAAATGAGTGTATGCGGGTTAAATGTGAAAGTCTCCTGGGGAAAACAATTGGGTTAATTACCCTTTCATCCCCTTCTTTACTACCACGTAATTTAATGAGGTAGGAAGTCATTTGTCATTTCTAATTTGCATATTCTTATACGTTCAAAAAGACCTACTTGTGTCAGATTCCACGTTTTCAAAAGACCAGACTTATTACGCCAGTAAAGACTACAATTAAAGAACATGAATATAACACAGACTAAAAAAGTCCACAAAAGAAAACATGCACATTATGGAGTAAAATGATGTTATGTGTTCCTAAATATGTTTCCTGCAAGTGTTAGACAATCCATGAAAGAAGTGTGGTAAAAGATGTGAGTACAATAATGCAAGTGCTAATTTGAAGACAGATACAATCCAATCAATCAAAATAAAAAGATTACCAGGCTATGCTGTGTGATTATAAATGTGTGTATGAGAGCGATAGGCAAAAGACTAAGACACAAAAGAAGGACTAAGCCATACAAACACACACTGAGTGTAGAACATAGAAAGTAATGGCTCTAATGCTTCTGCAAAAAGACTCTCCTGGTACAAAGTGTCTATGTAGAAGGGGGATTTTGGGCCAATGTAATTGACTTTTGTCTAAAAATAGATATTTATTTGATCATTGAAATAAAAGTCATTAGTTGCAAAAACAGCAGGTAATGAAGGAGACCACATATCTGACCATATTAATTATGACCATTTTGGCAGAATAATGTACATTTTATAAAGATTTATAGCATCTGTGGTTTGCCTGGGTCAATTTGACCCGGCCACATTTAATGGTGGAAGGGGACACACTGTTGGGCCTTTTCGGCACAAGTAGCATAGGCACACATATACCGACACACAAAAAGACCTCTCACAAACACACACACACACACAAACACACACCCTCCTCCTTCTCCTTTTCTACACACATACACACACACACAAACAAATTAAGTATAAAAAGAATAAGAAGAATGAGAAGTGTAAAAGAATTATGAAATAAGTGTTAATAAACTGGAATGAAGTTGGCTAAATATATGTGACACAGAGTGGTGTGATCATTCTACCGTTTGTGCTTTATAAAAAGTGAAAGTACACCGGTTCTTGAAATACACCGTCTGTAATAGTCCATCAACATTTGTGCCTCTTATCATAGCGAAAATAATGAAAGATTTCTGCTTTTTTAATATAGTTTGCTGCTTTTTAAATATATTTTAATGTATCTTTTTGTACCCCAAACTTTCTAAGCAGTCAAAGAGACCTGGTCAATTTGAACACGGAAGACAAAAGGTGCATAGTCAGGGTTAGGTCATTTATTTAAATTCTTTTCTTTTCTTTTTTTTTTTTTTGTAGGTTAAATGATTTTGCAAAAATATCTTTACTAAAGAAATAAATGCCCAAAACCACCAAGGCACAACAACAAATGAAAGGTGCTGCAGTACCACAATCACAATCACCTACAGGCAGACCAAACAATGCACCAGCACTGAAGCCTTTGTTTGGCAAAAGTTGCAGGGAATTTTGACTGAAGGTATGCAGCTGACCGCATACACCAGGTACACACCAGATTTCAAACTTTAGTCCTCGAGGGTAACTGTCCTGCAAGTATTAAATGTTTTATTTCTTTAACACGCTTAACTTAAATTAATGGGTCATTGTGTGCAACTTGACAAGCTGTTGGATCCATCTTATTTTAATCAGCTTGTTTTAGCAGGGAACCACCTAAATCTTCCAAGACAGTGCCCCTTGAGAACTGGAATTTGACAGCCATGGCATGTAAATGTATGCCTTGGTTTTCAAAAACCCTAAATTGTTTAAAAGTTGTGCCACAAATACATGGTGTTACCTGGTGCTATCAAGGATTTGTGTTTTACATTCCACCCCACAAGCCTCATTTTGACATGGAATCTATGCCTATGATGAGCATATTAAAACCCCTTACAAGAACTTCACTGCACATAGACAAATTACATGGAATTAAAAGAATGTTAAAGCTTCCCAATGTGCATGCTTAACCTACTGACACCATATGATTAAGAACTGGATGAAAGGATGCCCTTAGATTAATACAAATAGCCAACAATAAATTAAGCTGAGTTTAATCAGTCAACATAAACCAAAACCAAAACTGCACCACGACTTTAAGCAAAGTGCTTAGTTGCACAAATCTAACCACATGCAAGACATGGAATATGAACACTAGTAATGTAATGGATCTGTGTGTGTGTCTTATCCTTCCTTCTACAAATGGTATAGAATAAAGCATTACTTTAGAAACACAACAAAAAACTGGGCTTTTTTAAAATAATAAACTAGTTGATGACACCATACGTTAAATTATGTGTATATCAAAACAAAAGTCACTGAAAATAATTTGATCATCTTTAGACTCAAAACATAGAAATAATTAGATGTTTTATAGGATATACTAAGAGGATCTGGCTCTACATAAACACACATTGTCACATGTCATTTTGACACATGGACTGACACAGTTGTAATCTCCACAGTGAACATGAGAAAAGTGTGAGCCCTGGGCTATGTGGGTGTTTCTTAAACAGACAAAAAGGTAGACAATTTTACCAGAAGCTAAACATACTGACAGTGTCAGTGAGCCACATGTCTATTTGACATTTTGATGGTGAGCCAAAGCCACAGAGAGAGCCAAAGTTAGTTACCTGAGCAGGTGCGATGTGTGTGTGAGTGACATATCCATGAACATGCTGAATCTGAGACAGCTGTCGCTCCGCCACTTGAACCAGCTCTGCTCCACGCAGGTCACTGGGGCGACCAAAAGAGCCGTCCCTCCCAAGAGACCGATCCCTTTCTCGCTCCATAGTCCCAATGCTTCCTCTGTCTCTCCTCCAGGTGCCTCCCTCCCTCCCCAAAGTCCCTCCATCTCTCCCATGAGTCCCCCCATCCCTACCCAGAGTCCCTCCATCCCTTCCCAGAGTCCCTCCATCCCTCCCCAAAGTCCCTCCATCCCTCCCCAAAGTCCCTCCATCCCTCAGTTCTCTGGTTACTCCCATCGGGTGCTGATGGCAGGCGTGTTGGTGGAGTCTCGGGGCGCCGGGCGATGCCCCTTCCTCCTCTTGATAACGATACTTCTATAGTGAGAAGGGACGAGCAGGAGGTGAGGAGAGGAAACCAGGTATTTAGGTTGGGAAAATGAATAAATTTTAGAAAATATATAAGGGTAAGAAAAAATGCAAAAGGACACAAAAGGTATGGTTGTGAAGGTGAGATGTAGGCAGGTGGGCAGAAAGCAGAGAGAAAAAACAGAAGAAGAGAGCCGTCAGTTTTAAAGCAAGTTTATAAGTAGAGTTAGATCAGAAGTTTTAGTACAGCAGGAAAAGTAGAACATTAGTGCAAGACTGCAATTGGCCTAAACAAGACTCAAAGAGAATGAGTGTATGTGCACACATGCATGTGTAATGAAATGTTTTCATAGTACAGTTCCTGTGTGTAAGAACATGAGCACCCAGCATGGAAGTAATTGTTTCCTGCACTTCATATATTGCACAAACATGAATGCAGCAGCACAAACACAGACACACGCAGGATTGGAAATTGAAGTTTTAAGGCAAAATAAATTTCAAAGCTGGATATGGACCATGAGCGGGAGACAAGACTGCCGCATGAAATAATGTGTTTCTCTGTCTTTCCCATCTTTCTCCTCATCATGCCTCTTGGCCTGCCACATTTACCACTCCCATTGAGAGTCTCTCTATTTGTTTTCCCTTGTCTTGTTTTCCATTCCTACACACTCCCTGGCTCCTTTTTAGATCCTTGAAAAACTTCTCAATTCCTAAGTGCTTTACTGCACGGAATAAAGTACAAGGGGATGAGTGAAGCTGATGTGGGAGGGATGTAGGATTTTCATTCAGCCAGCTGAGCTGCAGGAAGGAAGCCCCTCAGTACAATGAATGGACGAACACTTGTTCCAGGAAATAAACTAATTAGGTGGATCCAGGTAAAATCCTCAATGCCTAAGCATTTATCTTTTTCTCTATAAATTTTAACCAACCAGGAAAAGTAGATAGTAGTAGAGAGAGAAAGATGGGTTTTTAAGTTTTAAAACCATCAAACTTTGCTCATATCAACACTGAGAAAGAGTAATTGTGGCTATGAGCCTCCAATTAAAGATGAATACTTTAAGTAGAATCTAGTTACCTGTTCAATAAATAACAGCTTGACCTGGGGTTAAACTGAAATGAGAATTTGCTGTACAGTGTGTGAAAACACTATTTAAAGGATTAATGGCTCTCATGTACAGAAGGTCTGTCTTTGCATATCAGACTCATTGCATCTTTCCACTATAATGCTTAGAGCAAAAGAGGGTTTTTACATAATTTAAAAACATTTCAAGCATGTCAAAATGTAAACTATTACATTATGAACATTGTTTATGATATTTTTTAAATAAAATAAAAGAAAACTTATACTGTAGCAATAAATCAAACCATCTGTTATTAATAAGTTTTCTATCTTTTCTATTTTTTTGCATATCTGTTTCTGCTATGTTTTTCTTTTTGCATTGCACATTCGAGTATTTGCTGGCATCTGATGGTATTTTGGGGGTTTTTTTAGGCTCCCCTTTATGTTTTCAGTAAGTACTTCTTTCAAATGACACACAGTAATTGCAGACACAAACATTGAGAGTGAAAACAAAACCATTGTCCACTGTAATCCAATCTAACTTGAAATACTTAATATTAATGCCTCAGATACAAACCCTGCGATGTGATACACCACTTTTACACCAGTTATTAGACAAATTATGTTTTACTTTGCAAACACAAGTTAGTTGATTTAGACTAATAAAATTGCTGTGTTTTTATTTATGTAACATCAAGAAAGTGGGTTAGTTAACAGTGATAATGTTACAGTGGAATATGTTCTGGTTTTGACTCTTCAAACTAAAATCAAACTAATATTTTGAGTGTTTCTTGATAAAACAACAGATGGAATTTGTGGCTGAGCTAAAAAAAAAAAAAAAGAGCTTGATGTCCAGCAGTTTTAGCCAACAATTACACAGTGACAGTGATTGCAGTCAATTTTTCATTTGCGTTTGTCACACACTAATCTGCTGCATCAAGGGGAAGTCATCAATGCCCTACAATTATTAATAATGACTTATCAGTAAGACTACATATGTAGATTAGAAATGTATTTAGATTTTACAGAGCTAAAAGACAATAACAATGTCTTAAAGAATTCAACACATTTAGTATTTTAAGATTAGTTAAATTCAGAGACAAAAAGTTTTTGAACTTTCTTCATGCAGAAGTTGGATTGAGTCATTTCAGAGCTGAGATTACATTATGCAAGGCTAAACTGATCCCAGTATAAGACAAACACAGCTTGTAGTTCAGAAAAGAGATTTGCCTCCCCTGCAGAAAGCCAGACAGTAACACAGTCTCATTAACATGACCTTGTGACCTCTCTCTAGGTAGCAAATATACAGCCATAAAACAGACCTTCCTAAAACTGTACATATAATTATTCATTTAGAAAATAAGTCTGTCAAACTGTCATTCTACTGATAAAAAGGCAATTCTTATGAGTATCATCAAGGTTAGAATTTGCCTTAGGTTAGGAATTTGGATAATGTTAAAATCTAACTATAAAAACACATATACAGCTTCCTCTGTGTCTCTACATGAGTAATTATACAGCCCATAGTGTTAATTAAACTCCTCACCCAAGAGACAAATTTATACATTTTGGGTAGCTTTGTGATTATTTGTCAAAAAGCACTATCACTGTCAACAATACAAGGTCTATTGTAGAAATGTTTTTAGGCAGGGAGTGGGAGGAGGCTTTGCAGAGGAGTGCACTACCACTTTTAATTCTTGTGAATTCAAACAGACATGGCTCCCCTCTGCTTCCCCTGTTTCATATTTAACCGTATTTGGGGTGGAATTGGGAATGAACACTATTCTGACAAAAAAGAGCTGATCTGACCCATCTCATGACCTTCAGCATATTTAATTTTCTCTCCTCCTATCACTCTGATCTTTCCATTCACTGTCATCTTGCTAATTAGTCAGAAATGCCTTGGAACAATGTGGAAAGCGGTGGTTAAACTGCCAGGCTCTAAGACCATGAAGAGATCCTGGCTCACACTGTTGTCACAACATTGCTGCTACTGCCCTCTGCACTCACATGTACGCGCACACCGATATGCACATACTCAACCATAAAACCAATATTTGGTGTTTAACTCTCACATGAAGAGCACATTTGAATGAATGAATGAATGCATGAATGAACACACAGAAAATTATGTCAAATATGTGTATGCTTCTGCATCACAGTGTGTGTATTTGTGTGATGGTTGCTGCAAGCTTAACTAAAGATTGCCCACTGACTACATTTACACATACGTACACATGTGCGCGTGCGTGCGAACAGAAATACGGGCATGCACACTGTGGCTGTCATGTATTAGTGTGTCAGCCAGACCTGCATAGCCAGAGAAACGTGACTAGATTCGGAGCAGATTCAGCATCCTAGTACATGTGTATGTGTTACATTGTGTCTGTGTGTGTGGGTGTGTCTGCGTGTGTGTGCATGTCAGGGTGAAGCCAGGCGTTAGTCACGCTTGGTAAGATATGAAAGAGCAGGGGATCCTCTGCCGTAAGGAACTTCTCGCACACACACGTGCCTTCATCTTTCTCTCTTTCCCTGCATCTTTCCATTCTGCTCATCTCTCACATCACGTTGTCTTTAAGGCTTTAAAGGGAATCTAGCACAAAAACACTTATTGCCATATAACAGCTGATAATTAAATCCAAGTGCCAACAATGACCTAGTGTCAGTAACATGATTAAATTAATGACACAGCTGTTAAAGGAAATGTTTTTTTTTCTCGCCTTTCACTAATATGATGACAGCATAAACATTTTAGTCATGTGATTCATTGGCCCATTTTCTTGCCCACTTTATCATTTAATTATTCTGAATTCTACAGTACAAATTAAAAGTGAAAATATTCATTATTTGAGAGCATAAAAACAAGAAGAATAACATGGCCAATATGTTTTGTTTTTAACAGTTATTGCAAATGTTTTAAAATGATGCCATAAATATCTTAATTTCATCTATAATGTACAGCATGAACATGGGCTGTAAAACAAGGACCTTAGGAATCTGGTTCAAATAAGGATTTGTCTCAAATGACTTCATAGTGGTTTCAGTTAGTAAAGTGTCTTCAGGAAAAATACACAGACCTTTGCAGAAATAGAAGAACACATTCATCTATTTTGAATGTGTTCAAATGTCTGACCTAGTTAAGGTAGGTTTGATTTATTTTCTCAGGCACTTAAACAGACTCAGAAATGGACACACTGCTGGCAAGGTAAAAATTAATGTAGCTCACCCTCATGTATTTAAAATGTGCTCTCCTCTTTGCTCTTAAGCAGTTACATTTATGCATCTTTCTTGTCTCTATTCATGTCACTTACATTCATATATGATTTTAATCAAACTATACAGGCGCCAGTGTAATTTAGATGTTATCAGTTTTGATTATGCAGCTTGTCAGTTTTACTTAAAATAGTTGTCCACTTCTTGGCATTATCTAAGTCACAATGAAATATGTTAAATATGAAAACTGACTAAAGTTGGCTCACAATACACAACCATTTGGACTCTAACAAGGTACTTTTAGCAAATAGTTCAAAAGCAAAGCAAGGAAACTAATATTTATGAGACTCATTTTATGTGCCTTTTTGTCAAATAATCATGTGTTTACATTATCAAGCTAATATAATGTCTTGAGGCCACTAAATACAGTTTAAAAAATAGAGTCTAATCTGGGTGATAATTTGGAGCTAAACTTGAGATGTCACCAATATTCCCTAAATGCTGCTTACACAGACAATTTGCACCTGCCAAGGTATTAAAAAGCCAAAAATATAAACCAGTCATGTAAACATCACTCTTGGCACTACACAAGGAGGCAGCCATATGTGTTTAGGGAGTAGTAAGCATACTTTTTGGTCCAATAAAACTGAACCCTGATAGAACACAAAGTTGTACCCTGGGGGGTGGACACGAATTCATGGACATAACTGAAAAGAAAAAGTACAAAATGTGCCTCACACACATCTTCAACCTGGCAGAACAGAAGATGTACACAATCACAACAGCTTTAAGAGTAAGAAAATTTGTTACACTAATTCAGTACCCAATCTAATGTAAAACACGGTCCGAGTCACCTCCTCTGTTGATGTTGCTGAGGAATGGACAGAAAAGAGTCTTTTCAGAGCGCTATGGTCTCACGGTGAAGTTGGCCATTATGTTATACAAAAACTAAATATGTCTTTTGTGACGGATAATTTCACTGTTCAAACATAATCAACCTGGCATGAGGTCCATGGCTTTCGGTCGTCAGTGTGCAATAGTCATAGTCCACAGAAAAAACAACATTTAATTCCAGTTACGGTCTTATTTATTTTCACTATTGTAGTATTATTTATGTCCCAAACAAACAACAGCTATTCTGCTAAAGGACAGCTGGAAGTCAAAGCTAACTGGATGTTTTTGTTGTGTTTCTACATTTTCTTCTCAGGTTGAAAAGAAATGTTTCAAAATATTTTATAATGTAGTTTACAAAAAGAAGCCTCACAAGTCCAGGTAGAGGTCCTGTAGCCTTTTCTATCTGTTTTATCTGAGAAAAATCCAGAGTTATGGATAGTTATGGGAAATTAATTTGTGCATAATAATCGTGATAAGCATAAAATTGTAATTACTTATTTTGACAATAATAGTACCAAGAAAATTTTAAATTGTGACATCCCTACTGACCACGACACATCTGAACACTCATGTTAAGACATCATTGCAAATTCTTGGATGCTAATACAGTTAGCACAATCAGCAACATCACACTGTTTCCCCCCCACAACAACTCAGCATTGTCCTAGGCAATCATGGCCTCTACTTTCCAATATATTGCATTTGAATGTGACAGGACGTGACAAATAAATATGTATTTTAGTCTGTCTTCTAGTTACCTACACATGAAAAACCAACAGAAAAATCACTGAGATTTAAATGATCTATACCAGGGCTACTCAATTCGGTCCTACCAGGGCCACAATCCAGCAGGTTTTCCATGAATCCCTGTACCAACATACCTGAGTCAAATTAATGAGTCATTGTGTAGAACCTGATTGGCTGTTAGAGCCACCTAATTTGACTCAGGTGTGTTGGTGCAGGGATACATGGAAAACCTGCTGGATTGCGACCCTCGTAGGGCCGAATTGAGTAGCCCTGATCTATACTATTACAGGCTACAAGTATAACTGTAGATTCAGTAAGCACTTATTTCAGACCAGTCACCAACACAATTTATCTCTGAAGCCATGCTGTACTCCTGTAACACAAGATTTTGCATTTTGTTTATCAGGTCTGAAAAGTTGTGAAAAAGGATCTGTTCTATGAAGAAAGAAAAATACTTAAATTTGTATTTTCTTAAATTTGCATATCTAATATGTAAGCTAATGTGCCACATACACTGAAAATTACATTTTCGTATACAAAGGAAATGTTTCTTCTTAAAGGAAAGGAAATTCTTAATATATTAAGAACTAATTAATTTTGTATTAAGCCTAACTGAATCTAATCACATTTAATTAAACTAAAAAGTTCTGTTTAAAATTTTCTCAGCACCAAAGTGTATCTTACCCTCTGTATTTATATATTAAATAATCATTTAATGTAGATATTCTCACTTCTATTGACTAACAATATCTGCCTACACAATATCTACACTGTAAAAAAAAAGATGCTAAAAGAGTTGAGTGAACTTAAAAAAGTAAGGCAGCCAGTTGAAAAGTTTTGTTGAGTAAACTCAACTAAGGGTTTCTTGTGCTGTATAAATGTAAACTCAAAGTAAAAGCTTACATTTGGCAAAGTTGGGATAGCTATTCAGGTCTACTGAAGTCTTTGAGCTTAACTCATATTAGTGAGTTGAAAATATCAACTCACAAGCTGCCTCAGCCTAATTGTGTGAGTTCATCTGAATAATCATCTGTAGTTTGTTAAACTTGTTTAACTTATTTTATCCAATATTTAAAAAGCATCCAATGCCTCTGCCCTGTGTCATGAAGATCAGACCATAATCTGGTTCTTACCTCCACCCAAAAACCCATTGTTCAGTAGCAACACACAGACTATTAACACCTGGTTAAAGCTGAAGAAGCTCTAAGAGGGTGTTTTGAGGCTACAGACTGAAATGTCCTCTGTGAAGCACATGGAGACTACATCAATGCTATGACTGTGAGTGTGTGACAGATTATATAAACTTCTGTGTTGACAGCATTGTCCCAACAAGAACAGTGAGATGCTTCCCCACTAACAAATCCTGGATCACCAGTGGCCTGAAAATTCTGCTGAACATCAAAAAGAATGCTTTTAGGGTCGGAGGCAGGGAGTTATTGAAGAAAACACAAAAACAACTTAAAGCAAAAAAAAAAAAAAAAAAACAGAAGTGCAAGAAGGCCTACAGGAAAATGTTAGAAAGCTAGCCCCAGTAGAACAGCATGAGAGATATGTGGTCATAAGGCACAAGTTAAAAGGGGATCAGACTGATGAAAGTCTAGTCAGAGCTAATATACTAAACATGTTTTTCATTTGGTTCAGTTCAACCCCTGCCTCCAGGCCAACAGACCACACACCCTCAACGAATCCACAGCTTTCCTGTCACACCTCCACTCTGTCACCCTGCAGCTCAGTCAATGACCTTAAAACAGCCTCATCTCCTTCAACATCAGAATATACTAAAGGCAGATTTATGGTTGCGCTGCATTTGCGTCTGAGTAACCGTTGTAGGTTCGGAGTAGCTCTGCTCCGCACCTCTTCCAGACCTGACGTGCACCCCTGCTATGCAGACGGTCACGCGGAGGTACTCCCTTGTGACTGGTCAGTTTGGGATCACGTAATGCCAGATATCAGGGTCTTCTCACTGAATTTGTGTGGTAACCACTGTTTTTAAAAACAATAACCAGTGGATCAAGTTGATGAGAGGCTGATTGAATTGTTTCTTCGTTATCTTCCACAAGCTAATAAAGACACTTCACCATAATGGACGCCATTGTTCTTTTAAAACAGAAAATACCTATCAAACTGAAGTGAACCATTAAAATAACTTTGACCTGGTGAGTTTACTGGCCGATACCACCCCTGCTGCCACCTTCAGATTAGGAGGAGAAACTACAACACGACACCAAAACGACGCACACCTCCTACACTCAAATGCAAAAGCAAACTCACCAGCTATGCCGTGAACGACCGAACTCAGACATCGCACAGGCATTAATCTAGCTTATGACCTTCACCTCTAGTCTGTCTCCTACAGTCAGATGAAGAAGAAGCTGGAGAGGCTGAACTGAATCAAGGCTGCAGGTCCAGATGATGTCAGCCCCAGGGTTCTCAAAACATGTTCAGAACAACTATGTTGAATTCTTGAGCACCTTTTCAACAGCAGCCCGAGTCAGAAAAGAGTTCCTGGGCTGTGGAAAACATCCTGCATCACTCCAGTACATAAAAATCCCGACCATCTGAACCAAATCACATTTTCCCTAACATCTCACATCATGAAAGTCCTTCAGAGACTGTTATTGGCTAACAATAAGCAGGTGGGCACCTTATCCCGACCCATTGCAGTTTGCATACTGTAATGGGCTTTGGGTTGAAGATGCCATCATCTACCTTCTTTAGAGAGCCCATTGTCATCTAGACAAATCATGCAACACTTTTAGGATCATGTTCTTTGATTTGATTTGATTTGATTGATTTCTCATGCTTTTAATACAATTCAGTCTGCGCTGTTATAGTGTATTACGTTGTTCAAAAAACGGAACAGACAGGACACATCAAGAACTTTGCTTTAATTTTCTATTAACTTGCCATCTCTGATGAATTTTCTTACAGAGAAGAAAAACGTCTCCCCAAGGAGGGGTAGAATCTGGCTTATGAGCCCCGCCCTCACTCAGCTATTTATGATGTGGTTTTGATGTCCACAGATCAGACAGGTCATTTCTTTTCAGGAGTGGGAGTTGGACATTTCTTGAACCATGATTCTGTATCTGGGAAGTTCAGAGCAAACATCCTGCAAACCACAAATCTGTCATGGGGGTGATAGACTGTCATGTGAAACGTACTAATGTTTATCTGTTCCAGGTCCTTTTTGTTTGTTTTATAACATGGTAGATATAATGTGTTTTGAATGGTTGATCTATGTTCCCTTACAATGTGCAAATTTCATGTTTTTACAATGACATCACTTAAGACTTTAACATCTTATAACTTACAGATGTATTCACAAATGTTTGATGCTTTTAAACAAGAGAAATCCGAAAAGTATAACACTAAACCAACATGTAGGTTATCTGACCTCCAGCCAAACTGCACAGAGCCTGCTCTCATTTGCCTGAGAAAGTAAACTAGATTTCCTTGTGGGTGTAGCCCCACCCTCCAAACTTGGAACAAAGAATTTAGAATTTGTAGTTTTTCGGACAGTCTTATGGGGATTCCTCCCTTGGGTTTTGGAGTTGAGGCTTTGCCTCTTCTTCCTTTCACCCTTTCTACTTACACAACTTTCTGAGAGGTGGGGGAAATGGAGAGAGAATGAAGTCTGCAGAAGAATGGGGTTTTGTCACGATGCATAAAGATGCATCTAAGCTGTGGTCTGCATTTAAACATGCATGCAGATGCCTTCTTAGTAAGAAAAGGATGGAGAAAGAGAGTCCATCTCTGCACATGCTTAACCTCCATTTTTGTTATGTCCTTTTTCTTTTGTAACTAGTTATACTCCGTTTAGCTTATGTTTTCCTCTTTATATATATATATATATAGCCTGCATGATTCAGAACCAGTTTACTAAGTTTTCCCTTTTCCACTCATCATAGCTGGACTTTTCAGTCTTTTTGGCATTGCTCCATGAGTAACGCAGCAGACAATGTTTACTATACACCACCTGTTGAACCTCCAACCCAGCAGTGTTTCAGGACGAGACCGAAAAAGAGAGAGAACCCTGCAGATCACCACAAGTGATGGACCTTTGGCCTTCATGGGAACTTTAGTCCGGATTCAACTACCAGCAAGGCTTCCTCTGTTCACCGGAATTGTTCACCAGAAACGGTTGTAAGCTGGTGGACTCATTCCAAACAGAACCGGACAAGTACGACCAGTCTCCTCTCTACTTGACTGCTAACAAATATAGGGTCATCTTACAGAATCTGTTATAGTGAAATAATTTGCTCTTTAAGTTAGGTTTCCATCTTAAACAGACGATGCCATTTAGCTCCATAGGGATTAAGAAATCCTTCCATCCTCCCTCTTTAACATTAGTTTGATTAACAACACAGGTTAATTAACTTCTGTTTTCATTTTTGCTCCAGACTTTACATTGTCTTACCATAAGAGTCTGGTTTGAACATCACACTTGCATTAACCATGTTTGTTTGATTCATGTTTTCCATTTACAAATCTGATGATTCTTTGCTCAAAAGAAAAATCTTTTCCACACAATAATTTGTTTGTTAGGTAATTCAGCGTTGTTTTTCTGTATTGGTATCGGCTGATACTAAATCTCAGATATTGGCATTGGAAGTGAAAAAAGTGGATCGGTGCACCTCTAGTGATGACTCTGCAGCTGTGGCTTTTGTCAGTGATGGACCACAAGGTGAATATGGAGAACTGGTCAGTCAGTTTGCGAGATGCATCTTAAATACAAACCAAACAAAAGAGATGCTTGTTGACTTCAGGAGCAATATGAGTAAACAAAACAATGTCTTCATCCTGGGAGAAGAGGTGGAGGTGGTGGGGGAATACCAGTACCTTGGAGTTCAGCTCGACAACAAACTAGACTGGAAATGCAACACAGAGGCATCTAAAGAAGGGACAGAGCAGACTCTACTTCTTAAGCAAACTGAGATCGTTCAGTGTCTGCACCAATGCGCTGCATATCGTCTATAAGTCTGTGATGTGCAGTGAGCTTTGCAGCCATCTGTTGGTGCAGCAGAATCAGATCCAGAGACTTAAATAAACTGAACAAACTGATCCAGAAGGATAGTTCGGTGCTGGAGATAACTCTGGAGCTGCTGGAACTGATCGTCCAGAAAAGAATGCTGCACAAGCTGCTGCAAGATTCCTCACGCCTTGTACACAACACAGTGAAGAAACAACATTCTTCAGTGTAAGGCCTCGTCAAGTCCAATGCAAGACAGAAAGGTAGCGGAGATCATCCCTGCCAGCAGTTATCACCCTCCAGAACAAAGCATTATATTCTTCTAATTAACTGTTGTTGCTTTGAATTAAAGCAAAAAAAAAGAACCCTACTGCAACAATGTAATTTCCCTGTGGGATTAATAAAGTATTTCTCATTTCATTACATTCATTTAATATCATGAATATTTAGATTTTGATTTACACTCTAAATGAAGGTTGAAACAACACATTTTTCAGTTTACTGTAATCCTTTACAGCTTGTTGCTTTACTTCTTGAGTTTAATCTCTTAAGAATAGCTATTGTTTTAATTTAGGTGTACACAACACCAGAACCCCTAGCTGAGTTTATCAAAAAAATATTTGCAGCAGGATGCCTTACTTTTGTAAGTTTATGTGAACTAGTTTGATTTAAAAGAGTAGGTAAAGTCGCATTTTAAAGAATAACCTCCATTTGTTTAATTTCAGACTTACAGTATAATAAGAAAGTCTGTCCAGCATTGCAGCATCAAAACATGCCCCTTTTCAAAAACAAGCTGATCTAAGTCTGCAGAAGGATCCCAGTGAAAAACTAACATGACCATCCCTCAGAAATCTTTTGCAGGCTACACATCTTTGTAGTATCCTATTCACTCACTTTTTTACCTTCCTCAGCTCTGTCTCTTAAGGATGAAACTACTGCTCTTCTACTGTGGCTCATACTCATGTTGACTTGTTTTGTCTCTCTCTCTCTCTCTCTCTCTCTCTCTCTCTCTCTCTCTCTCTCTCTCTCTTTCTCTTTTTCTCTTTCTCCCAGTTGTCTCTTGGTCAGCCTCTATTTAACAGGCTGTCAAAATGAGATGATCTAATAGGACAGAAGTAGAGTTCATACAGATTATTATAGCCTTTGTGGTGCACTGGACAACAACATACCAAAGAATGCATACACTCTTATACAAACACAGTCTTTTGGTCTTACTGTGTCTTCTAACATCATAGCTACATCTATCTGTAAATAGACAGTACAGAGCATATATTTACAATAGACTAGATAAAAAAGAAAATGATCTCGACCAGGTCTAGTTTTCACAATGCTGTTAGGACAACTTTTTAGACCTATTTATGAATGCATTTTTAGGTTAGAGGTGTATTTAATGACTATTCACAGATGCAGAACTTCTCTGCTTCAAAGTGACTGCCCCTTCAGCACATGGGTGGATCTTAATATTTCATATGTTGATTTTCCACTCAACAGTTTCTGAGTACGTTGCAAGATGATGATTGTCAATTTTAAACTAAGCTCATCCATCTAGCATGGGCTGATGTTATGTAACCAGTCACACCCTTGAATGTTCTGTTCTCCTTATTCCTGTTCAGTGCAGACCTGGTCTTCCTTTGCTGATTGCTCCACCTGTTCCTCATTTAGTTAGTCCTCCCACCTCAGTGTATAAAAACCACTGTGTGTGTGTGTGTGTGTGTGTGTGTGTGTGTGTGTGTGTGTGTGTGTGTGTGTGTGTGTGTGTGTGTGTGTGTGTGTGTGTGTTTTCCAGTAACCTGCTGTGGCAGTGTTTTTTTTTTTTTTTGTTTTTTTTTCATCCACCTTCCTCCTTCATGGTTCTGCATCTTAGGTCCTGTCGCCACACCACAACTTGACATGAAGAATACCAAAAACCTGTTCCCAACAGAATGATGCTAGATGATGGATTTCACATCACATCATGTGGAAATTCCAGATTTAATCAGAAGAAGTTAGCACATAAATTCCTTTGTATTATCTACCTCCTTATCTAGTTAAAAGTTGCACGGCATTTGGGGATACAGCGTACCTCAAGGTGCCTTAAAAGGTACACTTAAAACTGTGTTTGATGGCACAATGGCAATTATTATGTACGTTTTTGCACTTCACAACTCTTTTTTCAGGGCGCCATGTGAAATTACAGCCAAGATTTACGCACTGCATCATGCGCAACAGACACAGCAAGGAAATGCACAAAAACATTACCGGAGAAACAAAGGAAAAGGAAAAGAGAGGAGAGGCAAAAATTAAAAAAAAAAAAAGAGAGGAGATAAGATTGTCTTTTACTGGCTTGAAAGAGCTCAGTACAGGTAGGATGCAAGTTGGATGCCAGATCGATATGGGGTGCTTCGCTGGGAACATCTACAAAAGTTCAGTAGTGCAGCTTTAAGTAAACCATCACGTTTTTGTGTTTGAGTGTGTGGATAAATTAAACAGACCAGCTAAGACCAAACCTAACAAATACAAAACATCCCAACTACAGGCATCAGATGGGAAGGATTTTGAGCCTTTGCTATACCTTAACACCACTCCATCTTTTGGCTACATGGTTACCCTGTGCCAACAAGAAGCAGCAAATACAAAAAATGAGTTTGGTGACAGTTTTTGAAATGTGGGATGGAAAAAAGAAAACGAGAAGCCATGTTTCCATTAACTAGTTAGGAGCAAATAAGTGTACTGCCATCATAAATATAGATTTTAGAAAAAAAAAAGAAAAGATGAATGCAGAAAATACCAGTTTCTATAGAAGTGCATGAAAAAACAAGTCTATCTCACTGGATGTGTGACTTAAGTAAACATTTTTTTTATAAGTTTGACGTCCTAACCGCTAGTTTAAGCTCTTATTTAGTACAGCACAATCTTTGCTAATTGTGGATCCATTAAAAAAAAATTACCAATAAAGCAGGATGTGTGAGGCAATGTTTTGATTAACAAGTGGCTACCTTATAACTGTGCAGTCCTCAAAATTCTCAGTTAGATCCACTACTCACATATACCTTCCAATAAGCATTTACCTATTTGGTATTTGCTCATAGGACAATTTATAATCAATAATGAAAAATAAGAAATGCTTGTCCAAGTCAAAAGCCGAGATCTGTGTTCTTATTAGTGACTTTATGTAAATTTATCAAGGATGTCAAACTGATTTTAAATTAATCAAAACTTGTGGTAAAGGAATAGTGGACAAAACAAAATGACCCTTAATGGCGGAGTTGCCCACTGCAACTAACTTAACAACCTTCTCCTCTATGTCTTCTTTATGTAATGTAAAACTAGTGGTCACAAAAATAGACAAAAAGTTCAGCTCTAAAGCAAATGTTTAGTTTGGATTTCGCAGGCTTCTGGAATTGCAATAAGTCAGACTGCAAGTACGTAGACCATCATCATGTGCAAATATAGACTGTTGATTCCCAAATAATGTAAACAAAACACTTTGCTTTTACATGATTTGCTAACAAAAGGACAGTTGTGAATATTGTACAGCATCTCTGCCAAGAGATCCCTCCAAATGCTACACAGTTGTGCTTGATGATACTGATTTACAGAAAAAAGACAAAAAAAAAAAAAAAAAATTGATACTGCAACTACAAAATGTGGGTTTTTAACTGTCTTGACACTTTGTAATATGAAATCAGACAGCAGAATACAGACGTGTCTGTATCTCTTGCTATATTTACTTCTCTGAATCTCTCAAACTACATACAGACACACACACACAGCCTGTGCCCTCTCTTGCACTCTGCTGCAGGCCACTAACTCACCTTGGTTTATCACTACCATAAGACCCTTAATAAGCTTAATCATTACCCCTTTCCTTTACTATATAAGCCAATTCTGCCATCATCAGTGTATTTTTCTCCCTGTGCATTACTTTACTTCTATCACTGTACGTCTCACTCTCTCTGTCATGCCAACAACCTCATATATACAAACACACGTGCACACACACAAAACTCTACCTACCTTGCATCCGAACATCAGAGATATGGTGTTGTTGGTGCATGCTACTTTGCAGTGGCACAACATGTGGCTAACGTTAGCTAGCTGGTCCCACACTTGGGGGGCATTCTAGCCTTCACACACACTTTTCACACTCACACACCTCCACACTCTCCTTCACACTTACACACGCATGCACATGCATGTGTTTTAAACTGCGCTCCATCCCATCCCACAATCCCCTACTTTAATGCCCCCCCCCACCCCCCACCCCCCCTCGCCCACCCTCCACCGCTTGGCTACGGTCCTCAGCTGTGGCAGGCCAGTGTCCTCTCCCTCACGCTCTTCAACGTTCTCATGGTCATCTTCATGAGTATAATCCTCATAGCCGGTCAGGATGCAAGGAGCAACATGGTTAGTGTCTGCCCGTGTATCAGTGTGTGTAAATGTGTGTCACAATGTGTTAACACGTGTGTGTGCTCAGTATGTTGTTGTCAGCATGTGTGTGTCAACCTGTCTGTGTGTGAGCATGAACAAGCCTGTGTGTGTTTGTGTGTGAGTGTGTGTGTGTGTCAGCATGGACGTGTTCTGTGTTGTCCTCCTCTGCAGCAGCAGCAGTCCCGGTCCCATGTCTCCTCTGTCTCTATCTGTGTATGTTTGCTTCTCTCCCTCTATTGCTGCCCTTCTCCCTCTCTCTCTCCCTCTCTCTCGGTTCGCTCCACTGATTCTCTCGGCCCGCCTCTTCACACTAAGATCAATGGGAGATAGAAAGTAAAAGAAAAAAGAAAAAAGCAGAAACCTGCACCTATAAATGGAGATCAATAACATGTTCTCTCTTTTTCCATTTTCAAGACTTTCTATCTTTCATATAATTGTTTTGTTATTGTTGTTTTTTCTTTAATTCATACACGCTTGTACACTAAAACATGAAGAGGAGGGGAGAAAGGTTGTTAAACAATTATTAAAACTGATTTGACTATATATAAGATTGTTAGAGAAAAATTAAAGTATAAAAAAATCATATAAATTACAACATTTTTTAATTACTATTACACCTTTTTTAAATATATAATTTAACTTCTGACTTAAAAAAAGTTTCAATAGTGGCACCTGATGGACAGGCTTCTACTGCCCTTAAAGTAGGATTTCTTATATCTGTTTGATGTACGTATCAGTGCTGGTGCAAAAATAATTTGCAGGTGTCATCATGCACAAAGGCTTACTGTAGACGCTTCAAAGAACTCCTGAGCTAAAAGCAGAATTGGATTTGAAGAAAGGCCAGCAGTGGGATTGCTGGGAAGTGGATGGAGATCTCTGCCCTGCTACATCAGCCTCAGTTTGAGCTTTCAGGTTCCACTTGTATATTCACACACTAATAATTAGTCTGTTTTGTAAATTTTTTTGTCTCCCTAATTTTAATGAGTATGTTGTACATACATCCAAAGCTTGCTGAAAGACACACACAATACACCTCTGCAATTAAAGTTAATCTGACAACTAACCAAAAGGGGCATATTTATGCAAATTACTGCCAATCAGTGAGGGGAGAACAGCGTTGCTAGCGGTAACTGGTGATCTAACTAATTACTCTTTCCATTGTATCTTTTAATGGGACAACACTATAGAAATGAAACTTTAATATACGGGACACCAAACTATAAAAACTAAACTTTGATATTCTGTATGTCAAAGTTTAATTTATATAGTTTTGTCCCATGAAAAGATATAATGAAATATTAGCTAAAATGTGAAGGGAGTACACACTTCTGTGAGATACTGTATATATACTAAGCCTGGTAAAGTTTTTTTTACCAGGTTTAGTATCTGAGCTTTTGATTTGACCATCAAGTCACCGTAAAACAGACTCAATAGTAGCGCTGTAAAAAAATTAACATAACATTTTTACATACACTAAAGACTGAGTCTGCAGAGAAAATGCAGCCACTGATGGATTTGGGGACAGACCTTCTCCATCTATGTATACCAGCTTAAGTTGTTCTAGATGTAAACCCCCGGGTATTTGTATGAGCTGACTTGCTCAATGTTATGCCCATAAATGGCCACAGAGCTATGATTTCCCTCTGACCTGGGGTCCACTAGCATCTCTACTGTCTTCTCTGTTTATTTGAAGCTGGTGGGTATCACACCAATTCACAAACTCATCCACACCAAATCTGTGGCTGATAACGTTGCCATTACTTTTTAGCAGACTGAGGATTACTGTCTCGTCTTCACTACATACAATTTGTAAACACAGGACCAGAAATGTCCCATATTTAATCTGTGAGGTGGATCAGAGAATTCAGTCCAATATACAATCCGTGAATTTTGGAGACTGATATTGAGAGTGATATTTTATTGAATCTGTCCCAACTCTATATAATATCACTAAGACGGGATTTTCCAGCCAATAACAGGATTTATTTCATCTTTCACTGCAACAATAACAAGTGTACATTTGTCATCCATGTACAGTAAAATATTGAGACTGTGACCTTGTGAATATTTAATTGTTTCAGTTAATTTTTGGAGGACATCCTGCATCAGCTGGATGACCCTGCAGGTTGTTACAGGATATCGCTGTCTTGGCACCCCTGCTATGTCTCCACAAAAGCCAAATTAAAATGAGCAGGCTGTGCCTTTTGGGTTCGTCAGAACATGTTTGTGGGTTTAAGTCACTGGCTGGACATTTTTTATTCATTCAGTTATTAAATGTAAAAAAGGGAAATTTGCCAAATTTCACTTTGTGTACAAAACTTTCCCCTGAGAAGCAGATAACAAAATTTTGATCCAGTCAGTGTACTACACATCTAAGGCTATTTAAGGTGTTGAAGATTTAACAATGAACATGTTTTAGCAAATATGAATGTACATGACATAACACAAGGTAAATAGTAAAGGTAGATTGTAATACAACTGTAGCTTTATCTAACTCATTCAAATTAATTGCAAATGTTTGAATAAATATACCTGTATACATAATTCTTTTATTAAAACTTAAATTTCCCAGTTTTTTTACCCAGCTCTAATGCTGCATTTATTTAGCTTTAATACTGTATTTTCTATTGTTTTTTTTTTGTTTTTTTTACATGTTTAAAACTGACTAGATAAAATTCCACAACAGAGTTTAGCAGTTTTGTGAGCATTTGAGTAAAGAGGATACTTTTGGGAGATAAAGGGCAATGCAAGTCAAACAAGTCAAAGCTCACTTTAGCCAAGGCTCTTGATGCTGAAGGCTGGGCCATCTGGACTTTAACACACACACACACACACACACACACACACACACACACGCACACACACACACACACACACACTTACAAGTTCAAACATTCACAGTAGTGTCTCTGGAGTTGTCTATGCTTTCTCACCTTGACTTGAAAACAATCAACGCAGCGTGAGAGAAATTAAGGCAGGGACCAGATGATGGCTATTCTTACATGCACAGCAATATGACAACACCATAACTTCAATTAAGGTGTTTACATAAGCTGTTTATAGGTTATAAAAACATATTTATATTTACATTACAGAACATTGCCCACTTTATAAATAATGCCAACATAGCTTCCCCTTGCTTACACTACTGTGATGTGCATCCATCAATAGTCCTAATTGCAACCATATCACCTAAAAGTGTGTCTCCCACAGTGTATTTATTACAAACCAGCAGAATGTAACACAAAATGCCATTAAAACTAGTCGGACGTAATTGTGTGATTAACATGTAAACATAGATTAGCATACCCCCCATAATTTAATTTGATTGGTTCTTGCTATGAATATCATCTTGGTTTTGGTTAATGTGATAAGGATGGATGGATGGATATTATTGTGTATGTAAATGGACAAAATATGCAGTAACAAGGGAATGAGGAGAACAAACTGATTTAGGGGTTGCTGGAAAAAGTTTAGATATAGTCAAAAGAGAGATAGTCAGAAACATGCTGATATTGTCAAGCAATATTTTATGGTTACTTCGAGAAATCAATTCACAATCCAATATTATGCTTCCAGGTAAAGATGATATATAACAGCAAGAAATTAGTTCTGGAAGGTTTTGCAAATGACAGATAAAGAACACACAGATTAAAACCTGGAGCAGCCAATTACACTCACAAGCTAATGCCAGTAGACAAGTCATAAAGGTTTTTTGCATGTAAATGTACAATGCCTCTTCAGACTCTTTAAAATGGATGGAGGCTGCCTGGGTCGACTTCTAATGCTTTTTTTTTACTCGTCTTCTAATTCTGTTTTAGCTTGTGAGTGACTGACATGAATAGTCCTCATGAGCTTTTATAGATTTCATTTACTTCAAGAGGTGAAACAAGTCCATCGCCAATGGATCTGCGTGCATATTTTGCAAAAAATAGTGCACTGGAATGTATCAGACGGGCGAAAACCAAACCAGTTCCACACCAAAGAGGTGGAACCTTTTTTGCAAACCAATTCTGGTTTGTCTCCATCAGTCACTGCACTGCTTTCACCCTCCTCTTCAGCCGTCGCCATGCTTCTCACTCCATGTGCTTTAGAGTAGATGAAAACAATCGCACTGTGCATGCGTGTTTCGACCAAATTTTATTGTGATATTTCAAATTTGTATCATCCCCTAATATTACATCGTTATCACCATGAAAGTTATGATATGGTCCAGCCCTAATGGAAAAGTCAAAAATTTATTTGGTATTTAAATGATAATGTCTCTCATGGGGACAGGATTGTCCTAATTCAGTGCTCAAGGGACACGACCTTACAGGTGGCAGTTTCTGTGACATGTCTAATAAGTGAATTAGTGTCAGTTTCCACATCATGTTTAATACATAAATCAGCTACAACAAAAACAGGCAAATGGTCACTCATGTCATTTAAAAGCAGGCCTCCATTACTGTTTCCTTATGTAACATTTGTAAAGATATTTTTAATTAATGTGGCAGTGTTTGCTTTTATCCTGCTAGGATATGTGATTGAGGGGTAGAGTCCCATGAAAAACACAAAAACTGATTTATTTCAGATATAAGTATGACAATGAAGATTTAAAGCAGCTTCTTATTATCAACTGCGTTATAAATTTTTGACAGTAGATCTTTAAAAGTTTGTATTTTAGAGCCAGGGGCTCAATAAAAACAGCTTACAAATATGTTTTTGGCATTATTTCTTATTATTTTAACTGTTACACATTCCATTACAAATGCCATATTATTAACAACTCGACTGGAAACAATACATAAAGACCCACCCCTCTTTGTAGTCCTGTTGGTTGTATAAAAGTCATAACCTTTCATTTGGAACATGTGGATGAATTCACTTGCTAGCCATGTTTTAGAAATGACAATAATAGAAAATTTTACTTTGTACAAACACAAGCAATCCTGGACTTTTTGCAAAATTTTAATTAAGGCTTTAACTATTAAATTCTATTATTGATTTTTTATTTTTCTGAAAAGATATTATTTTCCAAGAACAATATTTATAGAATGGTAACTTTGTGTTCACCAGTATACTGACTATGCTCTGTGTGTTCAAATGCCTTTGAGCCAAGTGTCTCTTTAAATTTGAGAATTTTGATGATTTAAGATTACATTTAATCATATTTACTATTAAACCATTAATCATAATTTGTTCCAATTAATCAAACGTATAACTGCTGGCAGTATACATGCAGTATACTTGTTGTAGTGTAAGCAAGGGAACATCTAAAACCTGCAGGGCAGCATTCCTTAGGGACCAAATCTGGATAACCCTACTCTAGAATAAACCCAGGACTTCTTTAGCACAGGATCAAGTGCCAGCCTTCAGAAAGTCTTGGCTTTTATGATTAGCTTTATATTCCAAGACCAGCTGTACAGTCAGTTTGTCTGTGTTTAGCAAGGAACAGATGGATATCCTGAGGATGTGTGTTAATGCACACATGCACACACACGCACACAAATATAAACACACACATTAAACATATAAACTAATACATGTGTAACAGTCATACATTTCTCAATTATTCGTTTGAAAAGAAATAATAGAAATGTAGGACAGCTAAAAATGCCATATTAGAACAAAATTCTCACGGAAAGAAGAAAAAAAAATATAATGAAAGAATGCATGAAAGAAAGAAAGAAAGAAAGAGAAGAAAGAGATGACAAATGGGAGAGAAAGAGGATACTACCTCATGAGCCTAGCAGGCATGTACTACATGTTAACATTAGTAGGTCAGCCAGCCTAGAAATAACTACGCAGTGTGTATGTGTGGTAACCTCTTACACTCTCCTCCAACCAATCACAGTGGATTTTCCATTCTGCATGCTGACCAATTAGAAAAGCCTCCATACATCAACATTTCAAATGTGGTCACATGATCATCATTTACCAGATGTGTATTCAGATTTCACATGAGTGAATATTCCTCTATTTATATCTGTCATCCTCTTCCTGTAAAATGTTGTATGAGCTGCAGAATGCTGCAGAAGCTGCCCAATAATTGATATCAGCTGTGCAGAAGACATATGTTAATGGACTGTTTTGTCCTGAGCATTTTATAATAAAATATACTAATCAACAGGTCAGCTGTCATTGTAGCTGAACAGTAAATATGGAGGTTTGAAGTCAGCACAGAGAAGTAGTCTGAGAGCCCATCATATTGTTGTTTTGGTCACACATACAGTGCCACTTTGTGGCAATACACAGGCACAGCATCATCCTGGTAATTTTTATAAATAACAGAGGCCATGTCCTAGGTTAATATATTTCTCCTTCTTGCAAAATACACTGCTGCTTGCTGTCTTTGTTCAAACAAACAATTTATTGCTTGTTCCTCGTGCAAGATGTTACGGGACAGGAACGAAAGTTGTGAGATGCAGCTTCTTAGCCTCAAGATGCTGCAGGGCAAAGATGGGTCCAGGAATGTAAATAATGAATGTCAGTGTGCATTTAAATGTGTCAGAAGCATAGAGTTTTAAGTTCAGAAAGTTATGTAGTGTTACTTTAAAAAAATCTAGATAAAATATGGCATCTACCATGTAAGATGACTTAGAAAATGTTCTCATCCGGTACCCTTCGCACATTGTCAATCAAGCTGAAGCTAATTGTTGGTAGTGATTGTATCTGCTTTATAAAAAAAGAAAAAAAAGGCAATAGTTGTATGCCTCCATAAATTCATGAATATGACACTCAACTCATCATACTTGTTTGTGCTTGTCAGAAGAAGGAGCAGTATTTATACCAGTTCTCGGAATTTGAAACTCAGAGTGGTTTAAGACATACCAACACTGCACAGGTCATTCTGGGTTATTCTGGGACACAAGGCCATTCATTCTCATGTAGGTATGAGATCTGTGACACCAAAAGAAGATTGATGAGAAGGAATTTATGACAGTAACTGTGAAGCATAGTGATGGGAACAATGGAGTCTGGACTTGGTTGCTCCTCTGGATTTGAAGGATTTTAAAATGCAGCTGGACAATGATCCCAAACATACCAAAAAAAGCTTTGCAAGGAGTACATGACCAGGAAGATGTGAGTGTGCTGACTGTCCTGGATCTACACAGTCACCTGATCACAGCCTTATTAAACATTTACAGGACAACTCTTTGGAATGCTGACAAATCATGCACGGATAACATGGGCTATCAGGTTTTGCAGAAACATGGTAGTAGCATTACATAGTGTGAATTTTAGATATTTTGGAGCTAATGTTTATTTTTTCAGACATCTAACTTCCACAGAAATTAGTTATCTGGTATTGCGTTTATGATTAGAAGAATAAAGATTAATAAAAAAAAAAAGTGAAATAGAAGTGTTAGGCTGGGAGGAAGAGCTAAAGTATTGCTTACATAAGTTAACCTAATATGTAAAAAAATGTCAATCATATGCATACTAGAAGTAATATGTTTGAAGAAACATACACTTAGAGTATATTACACCTTTAAACCTTTATAGGTATCATTGAAAGATGGTTACATAAAACAGTTGCTAGTGATGTAATATTATATCCCAAATTTAAAAAAAGTTAATGATATGTGTGTTATGTAATAAAATTAGAATGAAATGGATGGCAAATGTTAAACCAATGCGTTATTCATAATAGAAAATATAAAACATATCAAAGTTTGAAAGTTCCCCTTCCTGAGCCGCCACCTTACCGCAGTGGAGGAGTTTGTGAATCCCAAAGAACCTAGGAACTATGTTGTCAGGGGCTTTATGCCCCTGGTAGAGTCACCCATGGCAAACAGGTCTCTAGGGTAGGGACCAGACAAAGCCTGGCTCAAAAGACCCTATGATGAATAAAAACAATGGATCCAGGTTTCTCTTGCCCAGACGTTGGCCACCAGTGCCTCCCTTTTGAGCCAGGCCTGGAGGTGGGGCACCGAGACAAGCGCCTGGACTTCGATGCTCATATGGGCAATGACAATGAGATCTGGAGGGGCATGATTGGGATAAATTGCCTCCCTGATCTGAATCCGATTGCTGTTTTTTATTGGACTTCTGTGCTCGTCATGGATTGTCCATAATGAACAATATGTTCAGGCATAGAGTGTCCACATGTGCACTTGGCACCAGGACACTCTAGGCAACAGTTCGGTGATCAACTTTGTAGTCGTATCATCGGACTTGTGGCCGCATGTCTTGAACACTCGATGAAGAGCTGGGCGGAGCTGTCAATTGATCACCACGTGGTGGTGAGTTGGCTCCGATGGTGGGATTGGATGGCCTGGCAAACCCAAATGTGTTGTGAGGGTCAGCTGGGAATGTCTGGCATCCCCTGTTAGAAAGCGTTTCAACTCCCATCTCTGGCAGAGCTTCAACTATGTTTAAAAAACTCGAACAAAAACTCAGGCATGGGAGGAATTTGGAGAGGCCATGGAGAATGACTCCTGGATGGTTTCAAAGAAATTGTGGTCCATCATTCGGTGGCTCAGGAGTGGGGAAGCAGCGCTCCATCAACACAGTGTACAGTGGGGGTGGGGGGCTGCTGACCTCGAATCAGGATGTTGTGGGTCGGCGGAAAAAATACTTGGAAGACCTCCTCAATCCCACCGACATGTCTACTATCAAAGAAGCAGAGTCAGGGGGCCCTGGCATGGGCTCTCCTATCTCTGGGGCTGAGGTCGCTGAGGCACTGCTCCTCCGCATCGGGAGGAGCTAGATGAGGTGGCTCGAGCTTCTGGTCAGGATGCCTCCTGGAAGCCTCCCTAGTGAAGTGCTCAGGGCACATCAAACCGGGAGGAGACCCCAGGGAAGACAAATGGCACAGTGGAGGGACTACATCTCTCAGCTGGCCTGCGAACGTTTTGGAATCCCCCCGGACAAGCTGGTGAATGTGGCTGTTTAGGCACCTGCCTCTGTGATCCAACCCCAGATTAGTTAAACAAAATATTGTCGTGCATGTTTCAAATTCACCCTAGGATAGGCTCCAGCCACCTTATAAGCCAGTATAGAAAATTGATGGAGTATAGAAGGAGGATAGATGTATGGATGTATGGATGGATGGATGGATGGATGGAAGTTGATGAAGAAACATACAGCAACATATTATTTTAATGGGCAACAGGTCAGCAACATGATTGGGCATAAGAGGAGCCCTTTCAGAGGAAAAGATGCAGACAATTATGTCTCCACTGGGAATGTCAGAATTACTTGATTTCAACATTAGTCATGGTGTTAAATGCTATGAGTAGTAAAGATCTCTCAATCTCATCAGAAAATCTCCAGAAATCTCCAGAAAAGATTATGCCTGAAAAGTACGAGCACATCAGCACAATTCGTGCACAGAAGTGACACAATAGCCATGTGTCTCAGCTTGTACTGCTTCGTTTTTGCTCTGTACGATTGCAAAGGAGGTAGGCACCAAGTGTGAAGGTATAGCACAGGAAGATTCATTGCCCACAAACAAACATGGGCTTAGAGCAAATGTTTAACATGTAATGTTAAGTAAAAGAGCACATTTACTTAACATTACATGATAAACATGCTAAAAACTGAAAAAGTCCCTAATCTTCTTTTTTTCTTTCTTTCTTTTTGATGGATAGTATAATAATAATAATAATAATAATAATAATAATAATAATAATAAAAATAATAATAATAATAATAATAATAATAATACATTTTATTTAAAGCGCCTTTCAGGGCACCCAAGGACGCTGTACAAACAAATAATAAAACATTAAAAGTACAGGAGAGGCACACATATACAACACAATCTAAAAACCTAAACATAAAGGACAGAGTGACGAGGATGTGATTGAAAATAATGTTACAGAGAGTATGCTGTTCTGAAAAGATGAGTTTTGAGTTTGGAAATGAAGATGAGGAGAGAGTCGGTATTGCGGAGGTCAGGAGGAAGTGCGTTCCAGAGCTGGGGAGCAGAGCGACTGAAAGCTCTGCTCCCCATGGTGCTGAGACGGGCAGGAGGGACAGAGAGATGGATAGAAGAGGAGGAGCGAAGACATCTGGAAGGGGTGACTATGTGGAGAAGATCTGAGAGGTAAGGGGGTGAGAGTTTATGTATGGATTTGTATGTATGGAGGAGGATCTTGTATTCTATCCTGTACTTGATGGGAAGCCAGTGGAGTTCTTGCAGGATGGGAGTGATGTGATGAAAGGAAGGAGTTCGGGTGATGATGCGGGCAGCAGAGTTCTGAACCATTTGGAGTTTCTGAAGGGATTTTTGTGGAAGGCCAAAGAGGAGAGAGTTGCAGTAATCCAGGCGGGAGGTGACAAGGCTGTGCATCAGGATAGAGGTGGTGTGGGGGGTGAGGGAGGGGCAAAGACGGTTGATATTGCGCAGATGGAAATAGGCTGAGCGGGTGATGTTATTGATGTGTGAGGTGAATGATAAGGTGCTGTCGAGGATGACACCCAGACTCTTGACCTGAGGGGAGGGGGAAACTGAGGCGCTGTTGATGGTGAGGGAGAAACTATTAACTTTGGAAAGGGTGGATTTGGTGCCAATGAGGAGAATTTCAGTTTTATTACTGTTCAGTTTTAGGAAGTTGGTGGTGAACCAGGATTTTATTTCCAGGAGACAGGCAGAGAGGGAGGTAGGTGGGAGCGTGGAATTTGGTTTACAGGACAGGTAGAGCTGGGTGTCATCCGCGTAACAGTGGAAATAGATATTGAATTTACGGAAGATGAGACCAAGGGGGAGGAGATAGATGATGAATAGAAGAGGCCCCAGGACAGAACCTTGGGGCACACCAGAGGAGACTGGGGAGGGGTCGGAAGTGAAAGATTTGAGTTTGATAAACTGAGTGCGGCCATTGAGATAAGACTGGAACCAGAGAAGGGGAGTAGAGGTGACACCAAGGGAGGAGAGTCTGCTGAGGAGGATGGAATGGGATATGGTGTCGAAAGCAGCACTTAAGTCAAGGAGGATGAGAGTGGAGAGAAAACCAGAGTCAGCTGCAAGGAGAAGGTCATTGGTAATTTTAATAAGGGCTGTTTCTGTGCTGTGACGGGGGCGAAAACCAGATTGAAAAGGCTCGTAGAGTATAACTGTTCCTACATCATGGATTTGGTGTAAGCTGAATTCCTTATTTAGTAATAAGGGTACTATGGCCCTTAGAAGAAACCATATTTAATTTCAGATATATGGTCTTGTTTCTGTATTTATTAGGCCCGAGCACCGAAGGCGGTGCGAAGGCCTGTTGTAATTGCTCCGTTTTTTCCGTATTCTTCTTATCATTTTTCTCCTCAAAAGTAAATCGCATGGTAGGGGACCTGAACATGCGCGAAAACGCGTTTAATTTTGCGTACCCCCCCAATGGAATGCGTAAATTTACGTATTTTGGGGTGCTCGAGACTGTTTGGGGAAAATTGAACGAGTGCGCCACCTATTTATGATGCCCCGCCACTGCATGTCATTAATCTTTATTAAATTTGCTACACGTGTTCTGAATGTTCGGGCAAACAAAAAATCCTCTTGGAGCAACAGCCTAAACCAACACGAAGTCCGCCATTTTGGGTCAAATTCGCCATTTTGGCGTTTTACTGACATTTTCAAAATCTATCTCCTCCGCGAGATTTCATCGTACCGCTACCAAAATAGCTCAGGATGTCCAGAAGGCATGTGTCTTTAAAAGTTATTGAAAGTTTTCTAATAGGAGAAAGGGCAAGGAGGGGGCGGGGCCTCAAAGTTTGACGTCTCGCCGTGAACAACGAAAGTGATAAAACAATGTATCTGAACCAAAATGGCCATGTATGATACCATTCCCATCCTGAACACATCTACATGTCAAAATTTGGGTTATGAATTGGCCACGCCCCCTGGCGACAGGACGTCATGGTTTTTACTTGGAGACCCATTTCTCTAACGTTTTGGACACATCCAGGTCCAAACTGGGTCAGACAGCAGAAAACAAGTTGGTGATGATATCCAGTGAAAACTGTTGCTCTACACTGCAGGGCGAGACCGTGGCGCCATGGCGAACTTCGTTAAGACGCCATGACATCATAAATCACTATAAATCCCTCAATTCTGATCCAATCCCCATCAGACTTGCAGGGATTAATCAGGGTCCAGCCCTGAAATGATCCATATGACCAATTCCAGACTAGCCCTAAGCCCCGCCCACTTCCAACAGGAAGTGCTCTTTTTCATACGCCAGGGTCCATCTTCTCAGGAATAAAATCTACACACTTGAAAATGCTTCACAACTGGTCAAACCCTTTCATGATACCACAATAAAAATCTTAAGTTCCTTCGTCAAACATAACCATGGCGAAAAGTGGTCCGACGCCATCAAACAGGAAGTCCTAGTACCTGACCCATTGTAACATTGATCTCCACCAAACTTGGCAGGAAGGACCGCAGTCAGGTCGGGAACTCAGCCACATTGACATATGCTGCAAAAATTGCAATGTGTCTCCACAGCGCCCCCTACAAATATTTAATTGATCATAACTGCCCACTACATTGAGCGATTTGGCTGAAATCCAGTATATTGATAGAACGTGGATGGATGTACAAAAAAGCCCCTTGGACCTATATGATAACTTCAACAGGAAGTCGGCCATTTTGTAAAAAGTGTCATTTTGGTGGTCATTTTTGCATGTTTCTTTGCCTTGCATTTGAACGAACTCCTCCTACAGATTTCATCGTATTTACCTCAAACTAAGTCTGAACACTCCAGAGGCATGTGTGGTCAAAAGTTATTGAAAATTTTCTAATAGGAGGTGGCGTTCAGCGGCGGCGCCTCATCAAGTTTTGATGTTTCGCCATGAAGCACGGAATCCATTATTTCTGAAATACAACACTCATTTTGTACCAAACTGCACATGTTTCACTTCAGTTCCATGCCGACCACATCTACATGTCCAGATGCTGTCATCTGGACATTGCTCAACGCTGCACGGCGAGACCGTGGCGCCATGACAAGCTTGGAAAAGACGCCATGACATCATTAATCAGTATAAATCCCTCAATTTTCATCCAATCAATATGACACTCGCAGTGATTAATCAGGGTCTGCTCCTGAACAGATACATGTTACTACTTCTGGTCTTGGCCTAAGCCCCGCCCCCTTCAAACAGGAAGTGCCTTTTTCAGACACCGGGGTCCATCTTCTCAGGAATGAAACTTACACACTTGAAAGTGCTTCACAACAGATCAAACCCTTTCATCATACCACAAGAAAAATCTCAAGTTGCGTCGCCAAACGTAACCAAGGCGAATAGTGGTCCAACGCCATCAAACAGGAAGTACTTGTAACTGACCCATTGTATTACTGATCTCCACCAAACCTGGCAGGAAGGAACGCGGTCAGGTCGGGAACTCAGCCGCATTGACATATTCTGGAAAAATTGCAAAATGGCTCTATAGCGCCCCCTACAAATATTTAATTGATCATATCTGCCCACTACATTGACCGATATGGCTGGAATCTAGTATATTTATAGAACTTGGAAGGATGTACAAAAAAGCCTCCTGGACCTACATGATAACTTCAACAGGAAGTCGGCCATTTTGAAAAAAGTGTCATTTTTGGGGTCATTTTTGCATGTTTCTTTGCCTTGCTTTTGAACGAACTCCTCCTACAGATTTCACCGTATTTACCTCAAACTCAGTCTGAACACTCCAGAGACATGTGTGGTCAAAAGTTATTGAAAGTTTTCTAATAGGAGGTGGCGTTCAGCGGCGGCGCCTCATCAAGTCTTGATGTTTCGCCATCAAGCACGGAATCCATTATTTCTGAAATACAACACTCATTTTGCACCAAACTGCACATGTTTCACTTCAGTTCCATGCCGACCACATCTACATGTCCAGATGATGTCACCTGAACATTGCTCAACGCTGCATGGCAAGACCGTGGCGCCATGACTAGGTTGGATAAGGCGCCGTGACATCATTAATCTGTATAAATCCCTCAATTTTCATCCAATCAATATGACACTTACAGTAATTAATCAGAGTCTGCTCCTGAAAAGATACATGTAACTACTTCTGGTCTTGGCCTAAGCCACGCCCCCTGGAAACAGGAAGTGCCTTTCTCCGACACCGGGGTCCCGCTCATCAGGGATTAAACTCACACACTCTACAGTGCTTCAGATGAGGTCAAACCCTTTCATGACACCACAGAAAAAAACCTCAAGTTCCTTTGTCAAGCAAAACCATGGCGAATGGCGTCCACCGCCATGAAACAGGAAGTACTTGTAACGGACCCAATGTACTCCTGATCTCCACCAAACTCGGCAGGGAGGACAGTGGTCAGGCCTGGAACTGATTCAAATAGACATATGCTGGTTATTTGGCTCTATAGCGCCCCCTATGGTTATATCATTCGCCATGAAACAGGAAGTGTCTCTAGCTCTGCTGTCAGTTGACCAGATGAACTGATATTTTCCTGTTGTCATTAGAGTTCCAATCTGAACATGGTTCGACATGAAAACGACTATAGCGCCACCTAGTGGCCATTTGGAATTTTCCTCTTGGTGAAATCATGCTCCGGTTTGTGGGAATTCAACATCGTTTGCATGAAACAAGGTCATGAATGCTTCAGATGTCATCACTGGACAAGCTGAGGTGCAAGCTTATCCTCTCATGACGAAAATCACCTCTCGATGGAGATAAACTCTGGAAGAATGGGTTTATGGCTGTGGGAAAGAGCGGCTGTGTTGCTGGAGGGAGGCTGTTGGCCGATGGGGCGGTGCAATAGGCCGAAGCGGCGCCAGAGGTGCGAGGGCCTCCAACGCTGCTTGCAGCTTTAATTTGTATTGTTACAATATTCTATTTTTCCCCAAATGGTAGCTGTACTACCAAAGGGCAGCCAAAAGTAAAAAAAAAAAAATAAAAAAAACTTGCTCAGTTTTTTTCCTTGCATTTAAAAATCTTCTCTCAGGTTGAAAAGAAATGTTCAAAAACATGTAATGTTATTTAGTTTACAGAAAAAAACATCCCAAGTCCAGGTAGAGGTTCCATAGCCTTTTGGATCTGTTTTCTCTTACATAGTAGATTAAAGACCCATAAGGACTGTTCATGTGATTTGTATTGTTGTGGAATGTATTTACACATACTTGTCATAATAATCGTAATATCATGATTATTTCTCTGACAGTAATAATGCCGACAAAATTTATAACTGACATCGCTTCAACTGGTGGAGCAAATTTAGTTTAATGATCCAAATGTAAATGTAAATTAAAGCTGCAAGCAGCGTTGGAGGCCCTCGCACCTCTGGCGCCGCTTCGGCCTTTTGCACCCCCCCATCACCTAGCAGCCTCCCTCCAGCAGCGCGGCCGCTCTCGCCGACAGCCATATACCCATTCTTGCAGAGTTTATCTCCATCAAGAGGTGATTTTCGGCATGAGAGGATCAACTTGCAACTCAGCCTGTCCAGTCATGACATCTGAAGCATTCATCACTTTGTTTCTTACAAACTGTGTTGAATTCCCACAAACTGGAGCATGATTTCATCAAGAGGAAAATTCCACGTGGCCAGTAGTTGGTGGTAAAGTTGTTTTAATGTGGAACCATGTTCAGGTTGGAACTCTGTTGAGAACAGGAAAATATTAGCTCAATTGGTCAACTGACAGCAGGGTTAGTGCCACCTCCTGTATAATGGCGAATGATTTAAACCATCACAGGAAGCCATTTTAATCAAGCTGCTGTAAGAAGTCAGTGATATTTTCAACCATGAGTTCATGAAGGATGATATTAATGAGTTAGAATTAGTTATACAGAGGATAAAGGGTTAAAATGGTGGGTCTCCCTGTTTCCAGGGGTCGGGGCTATGGTGTTGAGAACATCAGGACATGAAGAAACTTTTTTGTTTGTCCTGGCATGTTACAAAAATATGCCACATTTTATCATGTCGTTCAAAGCAGTGGTTGGAGCTGATAGATTAAATATTTATAGGGGGCGCTATAGAGCCACATAACCAGCATATGTGTACTTGAATCAGTTCCAGGGTCTGACCACTGTCCTCCCTGTCAAGTTTGGTGGAGATCAGGAGTACATTGGGTCAGTTACAAGTACTTCCTGTTTAATGGCGGTGGACGCCATTCGCCATGGTTTTGCTTGACAACGGAAGTTGAGGTTTTTTTCTATAGTTCCATTAAAGGGTTTGACCTGATCTCAAGCACTGTAGAGTGTGTGAGGTTAATCCCTGAAGAGAGGGACCCCGCTGTCTGAAAATTGCACTTCCTGTTTCAAGTGGGCGGGGCTTAGGCCAAGACCAGAAGTAGTAACATGTATCTGTTCAGGAGCAGCCCCTGATTAATCAGTGTAAGTGTCATATTAATGGTATGAAAATTGAGGGATTTATACTGATTAATGATGTCATGGCGTCTTATCCAAGCTTGTAATGGCGCCACGGTCTCGCCATGCAGCGTTGAGCAATGTCCAGATGACAACATCTGGACATGTAGATGTGGTTGACATGGAACTGACGTGAAACCTGTGCAGTTTGGTACAGAATGAGTGTTGTATTTCAGAAATAATGGATTCCGTGCTTGATGGCTCAACATGAAAACTTGATGACGAGCCGCCGCTGAACGCCACCTCCTATTAGAAAATTTTCAATAACTTTTGACCACACATGCCTCTGGAGTGTTCAGGCTGAGTTTGAGGTAAATACGATGAAATCTGTAGGAGGAGTTCGTTCAAATGCAAGGCAAAGAAACATGCAAAAATGACCCCCAAAATGACACTTTTTTCAAAATGGCCGACTTCCTGTTGACGTTATCATATAGGTCCAAGAGGCTTTTTTGTACATCCTTCCAAGTTCTATCAATATACTGGATTTCAGCTATACTGTTCAATGTAGTGGGCAGATATGATCATTTAAATATTTGTAGGGGGCGCTATAGAGCCAAATTGCACTTTTTCCAGCATATGTCAATGTGGCTGAGTTCCCAGCCTGACTGTGGTCCATCCTGCCAAGTTGGGTGGAGATCAGCAGTACAATGGGTCAGTCACAAGTACTTCCTGTTTGATGGCGTCGGACCACTATTCGCCATGGTTACGTTTGGCGAAGGAACTTGAGATATTTATTGTGGTATCATGAAAGGGTTTCACGTGTTATCAAGCACTTTCAAGTGTGTAAGTGTCATTCCTGAGAAGAAGGACCCCGGCGTCTGAAAAAAAAGCACTTCCTGTTGAAAGTGGGGGGGGCTTAGAGCTAGACCGGAATTGTTGAAATGGATTTGTTCAGGGCCAGACACTGATTAATCCCTGAAAGTCTGATGAGGATCGGGTGAAAATTGAGGTATTTATACTGATTTATGGTGTCATGGCGTCTTATCAAAGTTCACCATGGCGCCACGGTCTCGCCCTGCAGCCTAGATCAACAGTTTTCACCGGATATCATCACCAACCTGTTTTCTGCTGTCTGACCTAGTTTGGACCTGGTTGTGTCCAAAACATCAGATAAGTGGGTCTCCGAGTAAAAACTATGATTTCCTGTCGCCAGGGGGCGTGGCCAATTCATAACCTAAAAATTGACATGTAGATGTGTTCAGGATGGGACTGGCATCATACATGGCCATTTTGGTTCAGATATATTGTTTTATGTGGATGTTATATCACTTTCGTTCTTCACGGCGAGACGTCAAACTTTGAGGCCCCGCCCCCTCCATGCCCTTTCTCCTATTAGAAAACTTTCAATAACTTTTAAAGACACATGCCTTCTGAACATCCTGAGGTATTTTGGTAGCAGTACAATGAAATCTCTAGTAGGAGATAGATTTTGAAAATGTCAGTAAAACGCCAAAATGGCGACTTTGACCCAAAATGGCCGACTTCCTGTTGGTTTTAGGCTGTTACTCCAAGAGGATTTTTTGTTTGCCCAAACATTTGGAATACATGTAGCGATTTTCATAAAGATTGATGACGTGCAGTGGCGGGGCATCATAAATAGGTGGCGCTCTCATTCAATTTTGCCCGAACAGTCCCGAGCACCACAAAATACGTAAATTTACACATTCCCTTGGGGGGGTACGCAAAATTAGGCGCGTTTTCGTGCATGTTCAGGTCCCCTAAAATGCAATTTACTTTTGACAAGAAGAAGAAGAATAAGGAAGAAACGGAGCAATTACAATAGGCCTTCGCACCGCCTTCGGTGCTCGGGCCTAATAAAGACATATTAAAAGATTTAGAAAGATGAGACATCTCTGTGTGCAACGGGAAAGATAGAAAATCAGCATTATATGATCATGATTTTTGGGCTTGCTAGAAGTACTGTCTAGACTATCATGGGAATGGGTTCTATGCCATCCAAAAATGCAGGTTAAAGCTCTGTAATTCCACATGATACAGTAAAACCACATGATACAGAGAGAGTGCTTTTTTTCCCTGGGCCAAAGGTCATTTAAAAATGACTGAATTAAAGTGGAAAACTGTTCTCTGGTCAGTTGAAGTAAAGTTAGAAATTCCTTTAGGAATTTACTGATGCCTCATCCTCTGGACTGAAGAGGAAAAGGAACCGTTAAATTTGTTATTAGTGCTCAGTTCAATGACCAGCATCTCAAGCAGTATCATACTACATTAGTCAATATGTAGCTAACTGACAGCTTGTCCATCTGTAAAGACATCATCACTGCTAATAAGTATAGACAGGTTTTACAGCAGGATATCTTTTTCAGGGAATGCTTGCCATATTTCAACAGTCCATTTTGCACACTGCATCATCACAACAGCAGTAGGTAAGAGTCCTGGTGCTAAACTGGCCTGCCAACAGTCCAAACCTTTGACCAACTGAAAACATTCAGCAAGTCATGAAACACAAAATACAACTAAGAATAGTGACTAGACTCTTATTTCAGATAAGAACAGGACAATATTCCTTTGCCAACGGTCCAGAAACTGAGCCCCTCAGCTCCCAGGTGTCTGCTGTGAAAAGACAAGGTGACTACATAAGAGCAAACATGACTCTTAATTTGAATTGCTGTCATCAATTTCAAATGGAGCTTTTTTTGTGTGTGTGTTTGTTTGCTTTTTTTCTGAAATAGTTAAATGCCAATTTCAACATTTGATATTGTCCTGCGCTATTGCAAACTTAATTTTGGTTTATAAAATTTTCAAGTATTGTTTAGAAAATTGTAAAAGTACAAAAAAAAAAAAAATTTTACTCCAGAAACAACTTTGAACACCACCACTATTTTATATATCACTTTCTGTTCATAAGAAATGCATGACATGTCTTAACTGATTTCAAGTTAAGTCTTTTTCCAGTCCTGTATATGTCAAAATCTTTTGATGTGTGAATGTGTACATCATTGCAAAGATCTACTTTATGGGGTTTGCTGTTCTGGCTGAAACCAAGCTTGATGTGTACCAAACAAATAATGTAAGCTTTCTTGCTAAAAAGATTAAGCAGAACTACTGAAAAAAAAATGCTACAGAGTTACCAAAAACAGAAAACAGGTAACTGAACAGGAGGATCTTAAAATGCTGTCCTGTTTTGAGTTTTGTTCAGTTACAAATAATACTTCTATGGTTTGTGAAGCTTTTGGTCCACCACAGTGCCTGTAACCTTCTCTCAAACAGGGAATTCATTTTTTAGATACTAAGTAAAGTTATTATTCTCTGTTTATACGTATGTAGGATAGCAACGGAAAGCCTATATAGTAAAGAACCGGAGAAGCGAGAGTGTAGTTGCTATTGGTACAGCATTTAGCCCTGCAGAATTAAACCGCTATTTGAGCTACAACCTCTTGCCCTGAACTAATTCCCTCAATATCTCAGCTGCTCCTGGATGTCATCCAGCCTGTGTACCTCATGGTGCCTTTGGGACAGTTTTATGAGGGAAAAAAAAAAAAAATGTTTTCCTAAGTGAAAGAGAAATTGGTCTATTTGTCTATTTAACTTTTTAAGATCTTATCTTATCTCTTATATATATATATATATATATATATATATAAACAACTATAAAAACTAAACTTTGATATTCTGTCTGTCAAAGTTTAATTTCTATAGCGTTGTCCCATGAAAAGATATAATGAAATATTTGCAAAAATGCGAGGGGTGTACTCACATCTGTGAGATTCTCTCTCTCTCTCTCTCTCTCTATATATATATATATATATATATCTATCTTATACACTTGACCTTATCAAATACAGAACTAACAAATACAACATAGCAATTCCATATGTGTTACAGGCTAGAAGTAAGGGGTCTGCTGGTCATTTGTAGTTGTAAGTTCATTTGTTAACTCTGAAAATGTGATTCAAAATAAGTGAAAATACTTTACACTGATTGAAGATGCAGGGTCGTCGTTGTCCATTTTCACTTGTAGTCCTCGTGTTGGCCCAGTAGGTGTAGGCTGTACTACAGGAAGGGCAATTAAGACCCTTAAAGACTTAGTCCATTTATTTCATACAAAGCCAAAAGAACACTTAACTTTTGGCTAAGGGTCTCACAGAGTGAGGTAACTTATGACAACAGTACTACATCGCCATGCCAGTCCTACTCCAAGTGCATATCCCTGGGTTACGGTGTCCTGCAAGTGCTGGTGAAATTCTCTCCCTCTTCTCATTGGCTGTCATGCCTTCCCCATTGAGTCGTTTGCTAAACTTGTCCCTTCTTCAAACTAACATACCAGCTGGACTGTGATACATATGGATAGATTGGTGGAATGATGTAGCATTGAGTTTTCTCCAAATGTGCATTGAAAATGAGAAAAAAAAAATCCTACCAAAGCTGGGAATGCAACGAAGTCATGTGCTCGTGCACACTGATTTGCTTTTTTTTTTCCTCCATGTCTCTTTAGGTGTAGCTCTCTTTTTTCTGCTTTCCTCCGCTTTGCCCATCCTAAAATAGCTCCACCTTAGTAAAGTCTATTATCAGCCTAAGGTAAGCCTCTTAGGACAGACTCTTGCTCTTTTTTTACAGAGGCGGATACTGACACTTAGTAAGACCAAACAACAATTGCACGCTGATAAAACCAGGGTGGGATTTAAGACTGGCTAAACCAGGGAAGAGGATTGGGCAAGACAGAAATAATAATGACATGAAGTCAAATGCACAGATGGTACGATTCACAACCGTCCATAAAAGCAGAAAAACTGAAGGGCAATAGATTCAGTAAATGTTTGATGGGTGGTTATGCATTATTTTGAGCTTTTTAGGATTAAAATAATAATATTAAAAAAACATGTCTTTTTTTTACTAACAGTTCTTATTGTATATTTTGTACTCCCAACTTGTCTTGACATAACTGCCTGGCCTTCACCATCATCAATAGTGAACCTATTACTGCATAAGTTACTTTTGTCTCCTATTACAATCCAACAGAAATCATTATGCTTAACAAGCAATAAAGGTATCCTGGGAACTCATACTACATGTACACAATGTAATGCTTGTTGTTGCTATAGAAGGGAAATTAACCAAGATGAAAGAGAGTGAATGTACAGGCATATTCTTCAGCAGTAATCCCAAGTCTTGACCTTTGAAAACACCATCTCTTATTTAATCCTTTACCTAAATCAGATTAACCAGATTAAGCACTTGAATGTGAGATGGAATCCCTGCTGTTTGTTTGTGAATGTGACAGGGTACTTCAGGGACAGGTTGCCTGACAAGACTAATTAGTTAATCAGACATGTTAGCCTGCCACAGATTTTATTGTCATAAAAGTGGCCTGTTTTAACCTGGCTATATCACCATTGTGTCCTATACATCACACCTGAGGAGCTACAGAGGAGATAATGTTCAGAGTTGTGCATTTAAATTATGCTAAATTAACCAACATTTCAACAAATCTTTTCATGATGGGTAATATACAATTTCAACCAAGAAAAACTTTAAATATGCAAAACTATATATCATTGGCACCAAAGAAAGCTACGCTGTTACAGAACTGAAAATAATGTCCGCCTAAACCTTTTCATAATGTAGTAATTAACAAACACCGTAAAAGAAAACACCAACAATAATAACATTATGCCTGTTTTCATTTTAGGTTTTGTGAATAAATGTCTGTGGAGGCTGTGAAAAGTCACTTCTTTTCAAATCCTTGAAAATGTTATCATTCCTTTAGGTGTTCAAGTTGGGAAACGCCATTTTACAGAACTTTTTCCTGGTAAATCATACTGCTTGTTGAACTCTTGCAACATTGCCTGAAATGCCGCTTTTTCAACCACAATGAATGGCCACATTTTCTTAAGACATATTTTGACTGACAGTGTAAGATGATATATACCCTCAGGGTTTTATTGAATCACTCTTTTTAAAGTTTTGGCAATAACCATTTTTACAGACTTCATGCAGTTTTGGCTTTTATTTCAAGTTGGTGAACTGGGTAGGATAGAAAGAAGACTTTTTAGGTTAGTGGAATTAGTACTCCTAAATACCAACTTTCAGCTGCAAATCCATCAGATCTGCTTTTCCATGTTTTGGGTCTTTTCTTTTTCATTTAGCTTAAAAGCAAATAAAATAAAAACAATTATAATGATTAGAAAAAAAAAATTAAAAAAAAGATCGGGCAGGTTTGTAATAATAGAGACAGCTCTATATCCAAGACAGTCTTTTAGCTGAACAGCTCTAGTACTGAAGTCCTGAATGCAGCAGTGCTAATGAGAGCAGAGGAGTTGAACAAAAAATGATCTAAATGTAAACACAATTACAACATTGATCTGTATCACTAACTTGTGTGTTTTCATGAAATGATTTTGAGTGCATCCTATCTTTGTTTAGTTTTGTTTAGTTTGCACTTGACATAAACAACAGGAGAACAATATGTGGATTTAGATTCTCAGTCACCCAGGTCATGGTAATCAAGAGCTTAAATAAATGGAACTGGACTTATCTTTCTTGGTAAAATAAAACTGTTTTGGTCACACAGGTAAACAGCTCACATGTGATAATGCCTTGTACAACCTACACAATGGTCAGGTGAGTCAGTGACACAGTGACTTTGATGACCCTTAACATGGACTAGTTAGAACTGAGAAAGCCTTTCGGATGGCAGGTAAGCATTTTCAAGAACCAAATAAAAAGTTCAGTTGCATTTATTCAAGTTCTTAGGATATAGATACAGTTAATATAGTTGAGGCGTTCTGCAGTGGTTTGCAAGAAAAATGAGACAATTATGTTCACAGAGCCGGCCCTTGGCATAAGCAGCTTAGGGCTCTGTGATCCACAGGGGCACCCCAAACTGGGATACAAAAAATAAACAAATAAAACTAATGTTTTTACTACTAATTTTTGGAAATATTACATAAATCAACAGCAACATAACTTAATAGCAATAGTCGATTGTAGCCAAACAATGGAGAGACATTTGTTCTGGGTTGCTGGCTGCCTCGCTGCTCTCTATCTGCCCTCTGTGTAGGTGGGCCGCAAGTTAAGATGTGAGGTGTCTGAATCTAACTGGACACGGTCCCAACACTCAGAAATAGATGGATACTAAGTGGAGAAAAAAACTGTCCTGCCTCCATGAAAGGAAAATAAGGAAAGAGGAAAAAATGACAAGGGTACAGGAAGAGAATGAGATAAATAGTTTCTGGAATTCATAGTTACTGTTGTTGGAGCAGTGTTCACTTACTAGCTTACTTTGAACTAATAGTTCACTGTTTATAATCAATAAATCGCTAGAGCTGACTTAAGTTAATGTTACACTCACTCTTTTTAAACCTTTTGGATGTGTTTTTCCTGCTGGTATGTTGGTTAAAATGCTATCAGTTTTCCATCCCCTTTATAAGTAATGGGTTAGTTGTAAGCCTTTGGTTTATTGTGTCACAGCTAATGTTAAAAGTTTAAATGTGTGTTAAAGTGTTTTATTGTTAATCATTCATACCTCAGCTTTCCCATATCATTCATCCGTTATATAAACACTAGATAGATAGATAGATAGATAGATAGATAGATAGATAGATAGATAGATAGATAGATAGATAGATAGATAGATAGATAGATAGATAGATAGATAGATAGATAGATAGATAGATAGGTGGGTGGGTGGGTGGGCGGGCGGGCGGGCGTTTTGGCAGGCAGGCAGACAGACAGACAGACAGACAGACAGACAGACAGACAGACAGATAGATAGATAGATAGATAGATAGATAGATAGATAGATAGATAGATAGTTTATATTCTTAGTTTATTTTTGATGTATTATTTAATGTATATTTTCTACTTGAAAGAAAGAAATTCTAGAATACAAACATGCAGCTTCTGTGTAAGTGTATAAAGATTGATTTTGAAATTAACTGCAATACAAACAGGCACGAAATTGGTCAGGGCTGGCACTATATGTTTAGTATAGATAAACTGTGTCCAAGGAGTTACCGTACTATAAAATCTTTTAAAGTAAGACTTTCCTAAAGAGCACTCTTTCATTACTGTTGCAGCAGTTATTGGTCATATTTCAGTGACCTTTTGCTTTTAGGTGAGGATTCTACATGCAATAAATAAATCAGTTTCTAGCATTTCTTGGCCTTCACATTGTTGCAACATTTTGTTCTTATATAGTAAATGTAGCAATTCATTCTCTACCCTTCTTCTATTGTTGGGAAACTGAGGCTAGAATCGCACCCCAGCACACACTGAGTTTACTACTTTAAATGGGCCATGCATTTCTGAGCCTGCACATATGTGCATAATGTATGATTTTAATTTTGCCAGCCTATTTTTTAACCATGTTTTCTTCTTGCCTGTGGACCAGTCAGTCATCAGTCACCTACCTACACAGCCAGCCAGTCTTTTGAAGTGTGTGTCCTAACAACCCAGTTTCCTGCCTCTCTGGGAGTCACATGTTGTAAGACCAACAGCTAAGCAACAGCTTGGCATTCCCATTAGAGATGCTTCACTTGAGCACAGCCTGTTTCTCAAAGGTATCACCTTATAGCCAGCTCATTTACAAATTACAGCAAGCCATCTGTACAATAAACAAACTGCACACAATTTGATAATATTTAATTATGAACAGATGCAATTAGTTCCCCATCATTAAGTAAACCAGCACCCGATTGTGCTTCATTCCACATTAGCATGTTTCATTTATAGCTAGAAGTTGCCAAAAAAAAAAAAAGAAAACTCAAATGCACATTTTATTATAATTCAAACCATCTTAGATATAAAAAAAAAAAAACTTTGACACAGTTAAATCTAAGAGTAGTAGGAGTCTGCAATGAAAGAATGAACTATACTGATAAGTCTGATAAGTCTAATCTGTGCTGTTCATGTGTCTCACCTTGGTAGTGAGGATACAGATGCAGTCCATCGTCACCAGTCCATCAAACAGACTTTCACCAAAACATCTTCCAACTGCAACTTCCCCATTCCACCACTTAGCTGCTTGTTGCTGTTGGTAGCATCCTTCTGCTGTCTGTCTGGCTTTGTTTCCTCCTCTTCTTTCATCCCTCAATCTCTTTCTCCTTTGTTTTTTGTGCCATCTTCACCTGTCCTTTGAGCAGAGCACCCAGGGTGGACTTCTCCGCTAAAATAGAGGCCAACCCGGAAACATGGCAGCTGTACCAGTGCAACTCCACCCGTCCCTTGTTTCCCAGCTGCTGTCTTCGTTTTATGGCAGCTGGTTGCCACATTTTGACCTCAAAGAGTGCATGGCTCAGAATATATATATATATATATATATATATATATATATATATATATGTATCTGGGAAAGCACGCAAAACACACTCAGCACATAAAAAAAAAAAAAAAACGAAAAAAAGATAAAAAAAGATTGGCGCAGAGATGCATACACATGAATGCACAAACAAACACAGACAGACGTGGATACACAGACATAAGCACACACACAAATTCACATACTACACGCACACACCACTCTTCGCTGCTTTATCAGGTCAGGTCTCTGGCAGAAGTGGGGGGTTAGACTGAGTGAACAGTAACAGCGGTATAGCAATGGATGCTCTACTTTCAACTTTGTAGATATTAATTAATTTAAAGCTCCAGATGCAGCTTGGAGCCTCAAACAGAGATCAAATCTTTACTTATTTGGGCTATTTATAGAAACACAGAATTACTGCAGTAAATGCTGAGTTTGGCATAGAACAATATATTGATCAGCAGGCCGTTGAAGGGCTTTTGACGAGGTTGGCCAGTGTTAGCAAAATGAAAAATAATTTCAAGAAAAAGTGTAGCTTCCAGAAATTATTGCATTGCTTATTAAAGATACCTAAGCAGCACATGAATGTCCTGAGTTAAAATCACCCTCATCACAACACAAGCAGTGTATAACTGGAAGGATAACTTTCCAAAAAAACAGCGTCAAGAAAACAACTGCAGTATAAAAAACACCCACAAGCCATACCAGCACATATATCCAGGGACATGTAATCATATATGATAGAAAAAAAAACATCCACTACAATCTAAAGCCGACTCAGGAAAACCCTTAACATAAAACCTTTAAACCCATTCTGCTGGTTCTACTAACAATAAAATGTTACTAAAGTAAATTAATTTCCCCAGGCATATTATGTAATGTAAAGCAAGCCAATGGTCAAACAGCCAGTTTGCATAAATGACCGGCTTGCTGTAGCCACTAGCAACCTTTTAATATTATGGTCCAAAAAGAGACGTTGCCACCAACAACCAATAGCATTTCCATGAAGGAGAAGTGAGATGTGGAGCACAAAATACACAAGAAATTCAAACTGTGTATTATTATACTATTTCAGTTCAACAATTTAAACAATAGGATTGCTTTTATACCAAATGTCAAACCAGGAACACACAAGTTTAAACAAAACATGGCTATACACAGCAACTGAACCCCAATCACTAACAGACAAGAGGATAAAAATGTGCATCCAAACTTAAATCTGATTCAAATATTTTGCTAAAATGACAATAATCTGCAGGGTGGATTTCTTTCCAAAGACAGTGATGGCATCATTCATTGTGTAAACAATGTCTATCCAATCTTGAAGCTAAAGCTTTCACAATTATTTAATTTACAGTTAAATGCTACGATTGTTAAATGCTATGATTAATTAATCACAAAGATCCCTTAACATCATCACTTTCTATAAAATATTATGTATGAACTATATAAGTAGATCAACACAACTTCCACATGGAATGAAAACAAAGTTTTTGCTTGCTTTGTTTTGGTTCCTTGAGGGTTGCAAAAGAAGTATGCCGGAGTGGGACACTATGGCAGAGGATGAGTTTTCTCTCCCTATTTTGAGGGGGTACCTTTATGCTACAGTAAAGGTAAATGCACAGTAGTTTGGCTAAATTACTGTAATGTTTATCTAATGTAACACAGTAATGAAATGTCATTGAAAGGAAAATAACTAAATACTTTTTTGTGATTTATAGTTTCATAGTTTTGCATTTCAAACATAATCAACCTAGCATGATGTCCATAGTCATAGTCTGTAGAGAGAATGGCATTTCATTCCAGATATACGGTCTTATTTATTTTCACTATTGTAGTATTATTTATGTCCTAGACAAACGACAGCTATTCTGCTAAAGGACAGGTGGAAGTCAAAGATAGCTGGATGCTTTTCCTGTATTTCTACACTGTCTTCTCAGGTTTAAAAGAGATGTTTAAAAATATTTTATAATGTAGTTTACAGAAAGAAGCCAGATAGAGGTCCTGGAGCCTTTTCCATCTGTTTTCTCTGAGAGAAATCCAGAGTTTATATGTAGGGTCTATTTATTCTTTACAGAGCAAAGGTGATTTAGATGGAATTTACTTTGCTTTGTTTTTCTATTTGTTATGTTGTCATGAAAATCTATAAATAAATAAATCTTAAACACCTTGAAGGAGTGTTAAAGTGATTTTACACATTAGTGTTGTGATGTTAATTTATGCATAATAATCGTGATAATCATAAAATCATGATTACTTCTTTGACAACAATAGTACCAAGAAAATCTATAATCATGACATCCTTAGTTGCTGTTCCACATGGTATTGTAACATACAGACATACACTGTCTGACATGTATAAAGTCACATATATATTACAGTACTAGGGCCATAAATTTCTATTCCACACTCTCTCTATCCAGCACATGCTATCACCCACCTTCCCAGAGAAGGAAACTGTATCTCACTCTGTAATCAGCTGCAGAGATATTTCCTGGCCATTTCCTCAGGCAATACCACACATCAACCAGAGATGTCTTACCTTACTGAGGGTGAGAGGGCTTGTAGCTTGCCCGGACCGGACTGGACCATGGCTGGGGCTAGTGGATGTGACTTTTACTGGCCCAGGGCTGGTTGGACTAGGAACATAGATCAGGTAGACAGGCTGTCTGTGGTAAACTCTGAAAACTATACCTGAATTCCAAATGCAGTGTTTGATAAGGATCATTATCTCCCCTTAAACAATGTAACAAGTATTTATTGTTATTATAAAAAGCATAGCATTTAACAGCTATTACCTCTGTGGCCTCACAATTTATAAAACGAAAAGTGGAAACATTTATTGTGTTTCTAGATAAGCACAAACTAAGAGATGTGTAAACCTACAGTAGATTCTTTAAAATGATCACCTGTAGTAACTCTAACTGTATCTATTAAAAAAAACAACAGCAAAATGTTCAAGTACTATTATTGTCTTTTATCTGTCTTTTTTACCTGTCCAGTGCTGTTGTATTTATGGCTACTTTTCCCAGAGTTACTTTACTTTTTTGTTAAAAAAAGTGATGTACACCTGCCATTAACATGTATATTGATGGTAACAAAGGTTGCAATAAACAAATTATTTTTTGTAAATACCTTAGCTGTGATCCTTTGTTTAGCTTTGCAGGAGGATTTGTGGGGCTTCGGCCTCCAAAAGTCAATTTTCCATGTTCTGAGCTTGTTGGACTCTTGTTAGGAGAGACTCTGTCCAATCCAGGGTCCTTGTTTGACCCTGAACTAGTTGGATGAGATGTGGAAACTACAGCGGTTTCTGCAGCTGTACTGAGACCTTGGCTGGTGGTGCTGCTGGTGGTGTTAGGTTTGTCTTGAGTTGTTGAAGACACAAGACCTTGGACGGTGCTGGTGATAAGGGCAGAGACAGTCACCAGGTTGAGGTTTGGGGAAGCAGGAAGGCTCTGCGGCTTTGTGGAGGCCTCTGAAGAAACCCCAGAGCTGGCAGCAGTGACATGTGTTTTGATTCCATTCTCTGACACTCCAGGAGATGTTTTTTGGGGGCTGGTGGGGGTGTTTTCATTGTTCACATTAACTTTGAAAGAAGTGGCAACAGATGATGAGGAGGGTTTACAAGTCTCTGCCTCTAATGATTTAGAGGCCCCAGGCTGGACAGGAGGAAGAGGAGCACGATACTTGACCTTGATTGACTGTGACTGAGGGATGCTGGACTGTGCTGTAGGAGAATATGGTTTTGCTCCAGATGGGACAGGAGGAGCAGGAGACTTAAATGACTTGGGTTTATTGGCCAATTGTTTGGGTTGGGTTGGTTGATTAGAGGCCTGGGGGGTCATGGGACTGGAGCTGGGTTGTGGATGGGCTGAGGGGTCTCCTGGCAGGTTGCAGGGGTCAGGGACTTTCCCAGGACTGTCTATCTGATCCAATGAACACTTGCTGTCTGCCAGGATGGTCATCTCATAGTACTCCTGGATATCTGGAGTAAAGAGAACATGACATGTTGCTGTGATGGATGAATGAATGCATGACTGTATAAATAAAATTATTTCTAATTACAAGTGATGTATAAAAATTAAGTTATTTGACTTCCCATGGTTTTAGTTCAGCATAGTTCAACAATTAAAGCCATCATTTAAACTACTCTAAGCCTATATGCCTGCAAGGCAGTTAGTAATGCCATGACTATTGCCACTGATGCTGCTCTGTGCTGTTCTAAGAGGGTCTTAGCTGTTGCTTTTCTTGTCTCAGAGATTTCACATTAGTTTTTTTTAAGGACAGAGAGGCCAAATAATAAAGTAAAATCTCATGCCTTAAACTACTGCAGATCACATTAGGATCACAGGATTAAGTGTAATAAAGCTGACTCGATACAAAAAACACGAAACCTTTAAACTGATCATTAGTTAATCTTTGTACCTTTACATTTATTAACAAAAACCCTAAGCCCTAAAGAGCTGCTCCAAGTATTCAATTTACACCATTGTGATGCAAGCAAATTCTAACCATTCCCAATATCTTCCATTTTTTTCAAAGCACATCATTATATGGTAAAAAAATATGTAATACACTGAGGACCTCTAGTGTTAACACAAGGATATAATATCAAGAAGTAGCATTTGCAATATTCTGAAGGAACCACTGATTATTTACATGTTTAAAATTAAAATTGCTACACCAATATGTCATAATGACTGTAATGCTCAACAGTTTTACTTCTCTTTCTGTGCATCCCAAATAATGGGCAGTTTTGCACAAAATCACTCAATATAATTTTTTTAAGATTAAAACAAATAAAGAATTTAGGCTGCAAAACAGTTGGATGGTATAAGTGAGTGAGAGGAAAAAAGAGGTTCAATTAGTAGGAGATTTTAGGGGAACGTGTGGAAAGACAAGGCGTAAACAAGGAATTAAACTGCAAAAATATAAGCATGAAATTTCCTATTTTGTCTGTTGTCGTCACAAACAGTATATGTAGAATAAAACACTTAATGAAAGACAGGGGTTTTACTGCAAGCACTGATCAGTAAAATATAATGTATTGTTTCAGTAGATAACACAGTCCAACATCAAAGTCAAAAGGAGCGCTGGCTCATGTTTAGTGAAAAACACACAAATACATGCACATTCACACAAACAAAATAGAAAACGAAATATTTCCGTAAAAGGTAAAGGTGTGGATGCCTGAAGCTGGTGGGACAAGGACATTATTAGTTTGTCATCATGCTCAAAGTTGCATACACACATTTCCATCTGATGCTTTCCTTTTAATTAGCAGATTAAAAATAAAATAAAAATAAAACTTTCTTTGTAGACTGTCAACCCATTTGAGGGATTTGTCAAAGAAGGCTATATGCACAATCTCTAAACGTGTTCCAACTTCCCATAAAAGCTCTATGTTTTCAATTCCAGCTCATGTCACACCTACGTCTATGTGCTCTGGTCTCTATTTTCTGGTTATATGCCATGTGATAGGCCATTTTAAAGCCCCACTACTGAACTTTGACAGATTTTCTTACTGAGGTACCCCCTATAGTAATTAATATGGAATTCATCTTGGAACCAGTTTCTGCTCCAATATTGTCTCTTGTCTTATCTCTTCCTCTGTCCCTTTCTCTTTCTTTTCCTATCTTCCTCCAAAGATGTCCTCTTGCATTTTTTGCTGCACATTCAAAATGATCAGTTACTGGTGTGACGCAGTGTTGTAAAGTGAAATGCTACTGTAAAGTATGGCTCCAGGGCAGAAATAAAGTTGGAAGTGCAGTTTCTCAGCCTCAGAACGCTGCAAGACACAGTTCCATGACTTTACATAATACATATCAGTGTGCCATCAAAACGAGTCAGAAGCAGAGAGATTTAAATTAATTGCTCTATGATTGATTAGATTAACCCTTTGATTAAGTATAATTATGCAGATTTTAAGATCATGAGTTTAACATTGCCATCAACCATTTAACTAAAATTATCTTTGCTTTACTTCCAATTCTTTATTTATTTATTTTTAATAAGACAAATATATATTTTTTTCTTATAAAAGCTATGCATAGCAAATGTTCTTACCGAGAAGAGCACTAAAGAGCTGACTTTGGAAGACATCGATGACTCTGTCCAAAGACTGCTGCAGCTGGCGGTCCTCCTCCACTGGGCCCTGTTTGCTCCGGCTCTGGTTCTGCTGTCTCTGATCCAATTTGACTCGATACTGCTGGAGAAGCTCCAGGGCTCGCTGAGCATCTTAACACAACATACAGCATGTTAGAAACCATTTTTAAATTAAATGAATGAATGAATGAATGAATGAATGAATGAATGACATTTTAAAATTCTATTTATTCAGTCTTGAGATGCTGTGAATGAATAAATGTTTCAGATTGAGGATTTTTTTCTTCTTGTATTTTAACAATCCATGATAACAGTAATTACAATAAAATTACATTTTGAGAAAGTATTTTTCATGAATAAACTGCTTAGACGCGTTTTATGGATTCGAAACTACTATTAAGTTCTGTGTTTATGTTGCCCTGATGCTCGCACGTTTAACAGGCATCAGGTCAGCAGAGTTTATGGAGCAAAACAAGGTGCAGACCACATTCCAGTGTCTCTGAACAGCTGATCAAACCGGAAGCATTGTAAAATCCGCATCTAACTCTAAATATATCAGCTCTTTACTTTAGGCATACTACATTTTATATATAGCCATTACTGTTGTGACTGTTTAATGATTACGTACACTACTATTGTTTTTAACGGAAGACATCCCACGAATAGTTTGATTCAACCTTTTGGCAACAAATGAGACATTTGAAAAATAAATTTGAAAATAAGCACTGATTGTGAAGATTTGCCGCATCGTCTGACAAGCTTTTAAACTGTTTTCTCTAACTACTAAGCACAAGTCGCTACAAATTTCAACCTTAAACTGTGGCTGTTTTAATTGAGTTTAAAAGAAAAGGAGCACTGCCGAGCTGACTGTAGCACGCAACATGAAAGCAACATTTTGAGATATTCAAACACATTTGCTCGAAGTCATTTCTTTACCACAACAGAGTATTTGCTACGAAGGCAATATAAATGTAAGAAAAACAAACACCGAGAAATTTGAAAATGGTTTTAGTTACCTTTTTGTCGCACAGGCATGGTGACACGCAGTCCTACCAAAAGCTTGACTTGCTGTGACAGTGCGCGTGTTGTTACAGATGTGTGCGTCTGTCCCGCGACAGCCTGCCTCCAGTCCGGGACACCAGTCTCCACAGCAGTCAACGATACCCGAGTTTGTCGTTGAAAGGAAACTCAATTTTGAGTTAGAAAGTCAAAGAAACCAGAAAATATTAATTATTGACACGCAGCGCGTGAACTTAGTACCCAGAGTTGATCTGGTAACGCCTGATTTTTCTTCTTTCACTTTAAGGCTGTCTCTGTCTGTTCGGCCAAACTAGTTCTGCATTTCTTCTTTCAGGTGTCTAAACGTTGTCCAACCGGTTAGGCAGTCATTTGCGATAAACACACATTCGGGCACTCACTTGAAAACAGGTTTGAGAGGCTCCTCATAAGAAGCTTGTGTCCTCGAGATATTGTCATGTTAAACAGCTATATTGTGTGCACTGGATAAAAGCCTGGTCTATTCTAGGATGTGCACTGAATCAACACCTAATCCACTCAGAGCTGGAGAAAGATTTAGGTTTACAGATAGTGTTCTAACCCCTGCATTAAATATATGTAAGCCCATTTTCCTGTACCCTATAGGCTCTTCCTTTTAGATTATAAGTTTTTGCCATACACACACACACACACACAGACACACACACACACATATAAAGGCCTTCAAAGAGGAAGGGGTCCAATTTCAACTGAAATGTTACAGGTGTAATCCCACCAGCAGTCAGTACAGGCTCATCCCTTTGCTGTTAGTGGTATTGTCATGGTAAACAGTATATTGTGTTTTGATTAAAACTATTCTGTAGCCATGGCTTGTCCAAAGTATTGCCCCCCTCCCCCAGAAGTTTATACTCCTTGGTTGACAGAAAGTCATGACATAATTTGCATTTAAACCAGAAAAAAAAGAAGTTGCAATACTAAACCCACAAACAAATGTTTAGACTAAATGGCTACAGATATTGTTCAACTCTATTTTCTTATTTTCAAAGAAAAAGTTCTGATTATAATGTTTATAAACAGAAGGTCTCCAGTGTGTTTATTCTTCTATTGAAGCCTGATACACACACACACCTATGCTTGGCCTATCCTTTTAGCAGGAAAGTACAAGCGGCAGGGAACTTTGAGCTGGATTGACTAATTTTAAGTAGTTCAAAAAGCAGTGTTTGAGTTTACTAACCTTCATGCATTAAAAAGATTTCTTCGGTTTACTTGACTAGAGAGCCAACTCTGTTTCACTGAGTTAAAACATCGACAGAGGGAGTTTGTTAAAATACACATGAATTTTGGGCATCTCTGGCATGAATTCTAGGTTCTGGATGAAACTAACTGTAAATATTAGCTGCAAAGGAACAGTGAACATCTTTAATCAGATTTAAAGTTTTCAAAATGTTGTCGTCACTTTGACAAGAACTCAGCAAAGTCTGTATGTTACTTGTGATATTTTAAAACTTTTCTTGTGGTTGATATAATTGCTGGCTTTATGGGTCATTTTGTATAGTTTTGGTAGGAGGCATATAGTATATGTAGCTAAACTCTCTCTCTCTCTCTCACACACACACACACACACACACACACACACACACACACATATATATATATATATATATATATATATATATATATACACACACACTGTATATGAGAGCAAATAGCAACATGGCAGAAAGTGAAAGAGACAGCACTGGAGACAGAGGAGAGTCATAGCAAAAAGTCATTTATCATCTGCGGTCTTATGTAAGTGAATTGTTTGAGGTTGTCAGCTCCAAGAATCATTCATGGCCAATACTTTATGTCAGTGTTTACCTTTTTCAATGCATTGCTCTTATTAAATTGCAAGTTAGAACATTTCTACATTTCAAAACTATCTTATGATGTGAGGATCAGTGAGCTTTGATCTGACTCAACTGGTGAAACAGTCCTTAAAGCTTACTTTTATACTCTAAGTACACTTCAGTGCATGCACTTCTTCACTAGATCAGTTGAATTAATATTTATACGTTTATTTAGACCTATGTGAATGGTATAGGCATAAGTGCTTTCCTTCCAAATAATCTGTATTAGTTAGTAAATGTTTCATTTGCTTGTTTTGTTTTCTTATTTTTTAATGGTTCTTGGATTCTGCCAAGAGGTCAATCAAGCCATACAGAAAAAAGTAATAATTTTACCAGAAGCTGTTTTAAGCATTCAGACTTCTTTCTTTTGTTCCAAGTAAAAATGGGGTTGATGACAACTAACAAAAAGAGATATCTTAAATAAAATACTTAAATAAAGCAAAATGTTCTCTACTTCTTAATTAAAGATACTTGTTAATTATAAAACAAATGAAGTTTTAAGAATAAATAAAATACTACTGGAAAACATCATGTGTGGTACCAGTGCCAAAGACCTGAAGGATCTCCACGGCTACATGCCTGCAGCATTAACATCCCATCTGATGAAAACCCTGGACTGGTTGGTTCTAACCCACCTCCGCTCTCTGGTGAGATCATTATTATATTAGCTGCAGTTTGCCTGCTAGCCTGGCATCAGGTAGATGATACTGTCATCTTCCTCCTGCAGAAGGCTCTTTCCCACCTATGGCAGAACTGTGAGAATCATGTTTTATGATTTCTCTAGCTGGAGGACTCTGGAGTGGACCATCACCTGGATCCTGGACTGCTTAACTAACCGTCCAAAGTTAGTGAGGTTATGGGACTGTGTCTCAGGCTGGATCACCTGCAGCAAAGAGGACCCTCAGGGAATTGTTTTGGCTCCATTTATTTCACACTTTACACCTCTGACTTCACACTGCCATCACCTCTGTTCATCCTGCCATCTCCAGAAGTTCTCGGACAACAGTGAGTACAGAGATCTGAACAGGGCCTTTGTGGGCTGGTGTCAGTGGACCTGCCTTCAGATCAACACAATGAAACCAAAGAGCTGGTGATAGATTTCTGCAAGGGAAAATCATCCTTCCCACACTCCAGTGAACATCCAGGGAACAGAGTGGACTTTTATATATACCTGGCTGTTCACTTGAACAACCAACTGGATTGGACTGACAACACCAAGGCTCTTCATAAAAAGGGTCAAAGTCAACTGTATCTGTTGAGGAATTTGAGGGCCTTTAAGGTGCAAAAGACCCAAAGAACCTTTTATTACTCAGTGGCAGCCATCTTCTATGGAATGGCCTGTTGGGGCAGCAGCATCTCAGCTGCATACAGGAAAAGCCTGAGCAAACTGGTGAGAAAGGCCAGCTCTACCAAGGTGCTCCTTTGATGCAGTGGAGGTAGTGAGCGAGAGGAGAATGATGGCCAAGCTATCATTTCTGATGGGCAATGTTCTCCACCCTATGCATGCCACAGTGACATAATTGAACAGCTCCTTCAGCAACAGACTCCTCCACCCAGAGTGTCTGAAGGAGAGACACCACAGATCATTCCTTCCTGTGGCTGTCAGACTGTACGATCACCACTCTTCCCAGTAGTTGATGCTGTATCATTTTTGACCTGTTTATATTTCACCTGTGTGCACTTGCAGGTATGTGTATCCACCAGGGTAGCATATAATAGTGTACAGTCAGACATTGTTCTTTTATTTTATTATTGATACCATTATTGCCGGTATCACCATTACTGTTATTATTAATATTAATAATTTATGTGAATACTGTGTTTTAATCTAATTCTACTGCATACTTGTTGACACTGCTAGTTCTTTCTGTACACACCTGGATTTACTTGCTCTCTTTTTAAACTTATTATACTTGTCAACTTTTTAAATCTTTGGCCTTTTACTTACCGCTGTATGTAATTCTCCCAGTGTGGGACTAATGGGCTATCTATCAAAATATAAACTTGGCAAAACAAAGATAGCTCAGACCTATTTGAGCTTATACTTGCCTGCAGTGATGCTAAGTACATCCCAGAGCTATCTATGTACCGGATTTACAGAGAGGAAAGTGGTATTGATTTCCCCATTCAGCTGTGACAAACAAGTGGATTTCCAGAAATCAAGGAGTATACTTTTTACTATTTATTAAAATTTGTAAGACTTTTTTTTATTTTATTTTATTATTCTCAGATTGGTTTGTTACATAAAGACATCTGTTAGAGTAGAAAGACATGTCAGAGGATTTGTTCCTGCATGTTGGACACATACTAATATGTCTGTGTCTGCCTGTAGAGTAGACAGTGGAGCAGTTGTAGCAACACTTCATCAGCTTAGCACACATATGCAGGCAGCAGCTGAATACAGGTCATAGTCTCTGGTATTGTTATTGATCTGGTCACAAGAGCTTATTGACTACTTTTGTGGGTGCACAAAATCTCTCACTGTGTATCACTAACTCACAAAAGAACTCACATACTGTTTCCAGCATAATGTATGAACGTTGTGGGTAGAAATTCATGCATAATTGTGTAAGTGGGTTGGTCATGTGCATACAGAGTATCATTTTTGTTCAAAGCACTGTGTAGAAGACAGTAAAAAGAAGAGAAAACAAAAGGATGTTATTTTGTTTGTGTGTGTATGTGCAATGTTAAGCTCTATTGTTCTATTGTTTATTGTCAGCTTGTTTCACAGAAATAGTTGTTCTACAGAGGGCATGAATGCAAAGAGAACAGTGGGGAATGGTACAATCAAAAGTAGTGTCAAAAATTCAGATAGTTGTATCTATTTCTGTTTCAGTGTGGCCCTCTTCCTATTGGCTGTAGCTGTACCAGAAGCACAGTTTAAGTGGTGGATACCTGCCAGAAATAATCTAGTTATAGAAATGTCTGCAAGAAAACCTGTATTGATGTTATATATGGATTATTTCTATGTAATCACTGTTGCTTTAATATAAGAACAATTTTATTGTTGCAGTTAACTTATTTTTTCTTAGCTCCATAAATATATAGCTTAAATGATTCATCTAAGAGCTAGTTGTATGTGAAAGTTTTGACAATACTGTGCAAACCTTTTTTCACAATGTACTCATAAATCAGGTTTCATCTTTAAAAAGTTTAGTTACCAACATTGGCTTGCTCACATGATTCAAATGCCACTTATTTACGATTATAACTGTGAAAAACTAATAAATATCGTTTCGTCTACCAGGCTTCTGTGGCGACTACTGAGTTGGGCTACTGACTCACTACAGACGGGTTTTTTCAGTACTGTGGACAGCAGAATTGTTTGTTGAGTGCTATGAGCCGACAGAGTGGCGAATACTTAATTTGCTTGCTTTTTGTGGCTGTTAAAATAGTTTTAAGACCATTATTCAAAAACTGATTTTTGTTGCAATTCACGGGTAAAAATCAAACAACTGCTTTATTTGACTGTATGGTTTTTGTTTTAGTTAATTGTTGTCCAGCTATTTTATTTGAATGATTTTGTTCTTGAAAAGCCTGTATATAATGAAGCAGAAAATGTTTGATGTGCTTTGTTCATGTACATGTGCTCCAATTTAACTATTGACATCCTTAACATGGATTTTATGATGCTATTTATGATGTTTGTTGACTCTATAAAATAAGTTTCAGATTGTTTTTAAGTTTATTAAATAGTTAAAAAAAAATTATGTGTTACAGTGTATAGGTATAGATAACATTTAAGTTAATATCAAATGTCCTATTCAAATAGGGATTATGTAAAAAAGAAAGAGGTAAAGAAAACATCACCAGCTAAAGGCTTTACGTAAAGGTTCTGAGAAAAGTTTGAGTAATACATTATTAACTAGTATAACAATTCATAATATTTTGATGGTTTATTAATCTATTCATATCTGCCATCAACATATTAAATTACAGTGTCAACAAAGTTATCATTCAGAAATGTTTTTATACAGAAATAATTACTGGTTTAGTTGGTTTTGTCTGTCTGAGATCGTTCCACTTTAGTGTCCAGATGAATAAAAAATCTTCTTAATAAAATAAATAAATAAATGAAGAAAGAAAGAAAGAAAGAAAGAAAGAAAGAAAGAAAGAAAATACATAAATAAATAAAGGGAATCAAGTCTTGTGACCACCTAACTGGTCAGAGTCAAAATAGCTCTGACCAGTCAGGGTAAAGGTAAATATTATGAGAAGGTATCCTAAAGTATCTGACTCCTGATCTGATCTGTAGGCTTCTGTGTGTTGTGAGCCAGTGTCTTTAAAATAGTCAAACGTATGTCCTTTGTCAACAATTTAAAATACTGTCTTCCTGTAATCCACTGCTCAGATAAAAGTGAAAAAGAGATGAGATGGAAAGATCAGGAGGGATGAAGAAGGGGCCAGGCTGTTAAACTAATGGACACAGAGACAGAGGAGTGTCTGCTGAGATGATGAGCGGCTCTGCTGAGCCTAATCCACAGGAAAGCAGATGTGATCTTCATCACTATTTCCTTATTACTTTATTTTCCGTTGCTCACTCTCTTTCTCCATCACCAATGTCACATGTCTTTATTTTACTTTTCATATGCTCTTCAGTTTTCACTCATCTCTGTCTCTGCCATGATCTCTAGGTTTTGTTTTAAGTTTTTGTAGTCTTGTCATGTTAGTTCTGTTTTCTTGTTTTAATTTGTAGGTTTTACCTTGCGCATTGTTTTGTTTCCTACGTCCTGTTAATTAGTACACCTGGTTTGATTTGCTCATTCACTTCATCTGTTCCTCATTAGTCATTCAGGGTATTTAAGCCAATTAGTTTCAGCTCCTCCTTGACAGTTTATTGTTCTAGTCTTTTTTTTTTTTAGTCCATGTCATGTGCATGTCATGTGTCCTCTGGTTTGGCTTCATTTCCTGTGAATAAATCTTAATTCCTGCACCAGTCTGCCTCCTGCCTCATCTGCCTGCATTTGAGTCCTCATCCTCGAAACACTTCCTTGACAGTCTCTTCCATCTAACTCTTTTGTCATTTCTACTGAATTTGCATTCATTCGATCTTCTTCTCCTTGTGCTTTTTGTCAACAAAACTATGGATAGGGGAGCAGAAAGAGAAATTGTGTATTTTTCTACCCTCCAAAAGACAGAGTGGAATCCCCCAGAAAAAGCAAACATTACCAATAGTGACAGTTTTATTATTTGTACAATAGAGACTTTAATACATTATTCAAAACACTTCTTATATACTGAAAAAATGGTACGTCCCAAAGCCCAAAATGGCTTCAGTACAGTTGCTGCACAGCATTTTTTAAAATTTTATACATATATTTTTTTTTTTTGTAAAAACTGTATCTTAAATAGTATGTACAGATAGCATCTGCAAAATGCATTCTAAACACATGATATATATTATATATACTTCAGCAATTACATTTCTCCGCATCAATACTCAAACTTAAAACTGGAAGGATTTCAACTAGCATGTGCAAATAAATAAAGAAATAAATAGTTCTGTTAAATCATTACTAAAAATTTGTCCAACTTATAACTCAACAGCATTTCTCTCTTCAGAGGTCAAAGTACTTTTTGTCACACAACAGAAGAAGCAGCATTCAAGTTGGGTAGGTGTAGGTACTGCAGAAAGCATGGGTACATTCACAATCAACATGAGTCATTTTAAATTGGATTTCATTCACAGCTTATATACAGTGACACTGTCCTCATCTGTTCGGCTCTCATGTTCTTTAAACACATAGAAAATGACTTTTATATTCATATACATATATATAATATATATTTGTATAACACAAATTCACAATTACAGTAGAAATACATTTTATACAGTTTTGGAAAGTACATGTGTAGGTCTCCGAGTCATACTGTGCGTACTTCCATCCATAACTTTGTTACAAGTGTCTTTATAAAATATCACAATTTTTGAGCAAAGCTAAGATATATATCAATATATTTAGAAAGAATTACCTGAAACATGTAGTAAAAAATAATTATATTATCAAACTTTTCTCTGCTTTTATCATAATATCTTTGATATTTTAAAACTCTAAATAGGGTCGGGTGGATACTTGTTCAGTTTCACAACCACATAATTAAACTGTGCCATTTTGTATCCTTACTGCTGAATAAATGGAAGTCTAATGTTCATTAGGAGAGCTGATACAAAATGGACACAGGATGTCAAGTAAAAGCTAAGGATAATAAAAAAGTTCTTTCGTTTTGGGTGAATTATCAGCTTTATAGAGAACATAACAAAACTCACTGCAGTGAAATTCCTTCAAGGCAAGTGTTGCATTTAAAAAAAAAAAAAAAAAACCTCTTTGCGCTTCTGTCATGTTAATGCATCATCTTCAATATGACCATTAATCTTTGGACAGAAATGTCTCATACCATTTAAACCTCTACATCAAAGCCCACACTGTTTTTTTCTGTTCTGTGTAATGTCTAACTTCAAATACAATGCAGCTTTCTCTTTCCATATAATTCTGAACATTAACATTTAAGGTCAACAAATCTAAATCTGGGGGTTATAACTCTTTTGCAAGTTCAAGTGTATTTATAAAACCTTGTGACAGATTACTTTATTTTCCCTGAAGAGGGGAATATCTAAATTAGCGCTGAACTTGCTATCAAAGACACAAAAACTGAGCATTATCTTATTCATTCTTGTGGGGGCTTTCTCATGTTTTTTCCCCTCTGCACAGGAGGTCCAGAGCTTGGGACACTTCAGCAAAAAAACAAAAAAAAAAACAACTAAAAACAAGAAAAAGAAACTGCACCACAAAGAGGTAAAACTCTGCTGTTTTGATCCTGTGCAAACATATTAAGAGGTTGTACATGGTCTACATGGCACAAAGCTTCAGCAACCACTTCTCCACAGTTTAGAGATGTCTCAAGGTTAATCAAAAAAGGCTGTCTGTCAGTGACCCATGTTGTGAAAGCAAGCTGTGACCTAACCATACAACACCTATTTACGACTGGACTTTGAAAAAATGGCACAGATATTATTACTGGAGAACAGGCAGAATGTGACTGGCTTTAAAAGAAAAAAATTCATATTCTATGATCAGGCTGAAATATAGACTGGGTGTCATTATGCATCAGTGCACAGGGTGCACTAGTGTGTGTGTGTTTGCCTGTCAGTTCATGTGCATGGCAGTTGTGTGTAAACATTAACATCACTTGCTCCATAGATGGCACTGCAGGACAAGTTAGGCTCTGCTGAAAAGCTCAATGAGCTGAGCCTCAGAAATATTGCTTTAGCTCTTTTCATTGCAGGTGTGCAAGCAACAGTTCTCCAAACATAAAACAAATAGCAATGGTGAACTATGAAAAGTGTTTTCTATACAGGTAAAATAGTGGTATACTTTAGAAAATCATCCATTTGGAGAAATAATCCCTGTAAACTCACAGGAGAGAATCCAGAATATACTTTATCAACAATAATCATAAACTTTTAGAGCTTTCTGTTTAGGCCCCATTGAGAGTGCAGCTCTACAAAGCCGAATCTCTCTATATATACACAAGGCAGAAAGTCTTAAGTTTGCAATTTCTATACACTGGAGGCAAAAATAACCTGCAGAACATAAAATAAGACAGTATAAAAAGAGGACAACAACAAAAGGCAAATAAAAAAGAAAAAAGAAAAACAATTTAACAGGAAAAAAAACTGACAGGGCAAAGAAAATGAAGAGGTGCTACACACACAAATCATTTAAAATCCACTACAGACAAAAGAAAAGGGGGCAGTGGAGAAAACCAAAGTTACTCCAAAACAAACAGATGATAAACCAACCACAATATCCAAACTGCAGCAGCCCTGTAGGGACTCAAAAGTGTAGAGTCCGTCCAGCCGTCAATCAGGTCCCCGACCTCCGGCAGACAGAAGAGCCGATATGTGTCCTATGGTAAATTTGGCACTGGTATTTGCCATTGGTCCAGCAATAGGCAACAAAAAAAAAAAAAAAAAAATGTTTGTGTTCCTCTAAAAATGTAAAAAAGAAGAAGAAGAAAAAAAAGGCGGCTCATATTTCAGTTCCACAAGCCTCCAGTGGAGAGCAGGTGGGGTGGCATTGGATGGCGATGAGTTGAGAAGAGAAGCATTGTTGTATTTGTTTGTTTGTTTAAAAAAAAAAAAAAAAAAAAAACTATTTCTAGCGCGTGCTGTTGTCTCTCAGAACCACCAAGTCCACCAGCCGAGGGAAACTCTTCAGCAGAGAGACGGCTGTCTCATGCTCCATGTGTAAAAAACTATGTCCATTAGCCTGCAAGGCAAACACGCAGCACAGTCAGCAGCATGTGTGTGTGTGTGTTTGTGTCAGCATGTATGTGGTTTGCAGTTTTTCCATACACATATCTATGCGTGAGTGTTGTGGAAGGATGGAGGGTCACTGCCATCATTATCTCAGTAACACATCACTGTTGGGGAAAAGAGAGAGAAGAGGAGGAGCTACACAATCATGCTGTAGAAAGAGAAGGGGTAAAGACAAAAAGGGCTTTTAGATGACTTCATCCAGCTAAACTGTACATCTGTGCAGAGAAAATGAAGGAGAACAGAGGGGAAGAAAACATGAAAAGATATGAGACATGAGAGAGGGCTGATCTATTACTGAATAGAGCTGACATGTCATTTTGACACATTACATTCCTGTTCTTTTTGGGTTGTTCTAGAGCTAAGAAATATTGATTCAAGTGTCAAAAGGGTTAGTTTTTTTTTTTAAACTGCTGAGGCTGGTTGAACTACTAGTGTTCCCTGTGGCTCCTCAGTGAAAATAAAGTGTATGAATACTTTCTTCTACACATTATTTATAATTCACCCTTATCTGTTTGCTTTTAGAATAAAAACTAGTAGTTTAGTTTAGTAGTAATAATATGCTGTAATCCACATATCATGCAAATGGCTGAATTCATTTAGTTTTACTGTTTAGGTCATTTTATAAGCTAGTTATACAAAGTACAGCCTAGGTTTAATCAAGGTTATAAAAACAGATACACAGTGGAAAAAATAAGAGTAAAAAGAAATCCAGTGTTATTGTATAATTACAGACCAAGCTTCTGCAACTTGCTTAATAAGAATGTTTCACTGTGGTGCTGAAGAATAAATGTAATTACCTTTTACAAAGTTCAATTATGTGCTCAACAAAAGAGAATTAAAACATATAAGCCAGGAGATACAGAAACACCTTAAAGTACATACTGTACATAAAGTAGGTTTAAAAAGTAATAAATATTCATAGAACAAATGGCGTATCAACAACTAAATGTGTTATTGAAACTAAATATGGGACAGTTTTACAGTTTCACACCACTTAACAAAATAGCAGACAAAATTTTTGTTTGCAAGGAAATAGCAAAAAGTTTGGTACATTGCATTTAGTAAAAACAAAATAAAAAGTTTGAACACTGTAATTGGTAAGTTATATTATTGTCATATGTTTTAAACCAATAGTTTATGAATAAAAGTACTTAGAAAACATATTAAATGCTGAAGTTTAATGTTTTTGTATAAAACTGAATTGGCTCATCTTCAATTTGATGGCAACAACACGTCTAAAAAAAGTTAGCACATGGCAAGAAATTGCTGAAAAAGTAAATGATACTAGAAAGAAAAAGCTGCATGAAGAAGTAATTTGGTTAATTGGCAACAGATCTTTCACATGACCGGATATTGAAAAAAAGCCCTGTCTGAGAAATAATTTTCAATAATTAAACTGCAAAAACTATGTCTACTCATTATGGATCATTTTCTAAACGATGTTCCTCAATGTAAAAAAATGCAAAGAATTTATATATGGTATAAATTATAATGTTTAATATCATTACACATAAAGCTGACTGAAAACATCATTGGAAACTTGTGGTGTTTGGGCCCTGAGGTGGTAGTGCATTAAAAGTAGGTATTGCTCTCATTAAAATAACATGTTCTCAGGAAAACATACCCAGAAATCATTACCTATGAACACAGTTCACTGTGTCATTCACAAATGTAGATTAAAGCTCTAACATGCAAAAATTAAGCCATATGGGAATATGATGCAGAAGCACTGTCTTTTTCTCTGATCCAAAGTTCATTTAAATGGACTGAGGCAAAATGGAAAATTGATCTGAGGTCAAAAGAAGTAAAAATTGAAATTAAAACTCTGGGAAATCAAGGACAAATACAGGACCATTTGGTTTGTTATTAGCACAGTTCAAAAGCCTGCATCTCTGATGGTTTGGAGGCACAATAGAGCCGGCAACTTGCACATCTGGAATATTTCAGCAAAACAACGCTAAGCTGCATTTTTCGTCTGTTACAGCTGGATGACTTCATAGTAGAAGAGTCCAGGAACTGGAGTGACCTGTCAGTGATCTAGAAGTTTCAACAACTGAAAACATTTGGTAGATCATAAAACACCTAAAACAACAAAAAAGACCCAGGACTGCTGAACAGCTAGAACTCCACATCAGAGGAGAAACTGAAAACATTCCTCTCTCAAAGGTCCAGCAACTCGTCCCCTTAGTGCCCAGACTATTGTTAAAAGAAGATGGGACACAAGAAAGCAATAAACACTGCACTGTCCCAATTTTCGGGAAGATGTGCTGCTTCCATCAAATTCAAGATGAGCTAACATCATGAAATAATAAAATGATTGTTTTTTTATCATCTGATGTTTTTTATATACTATTGTGAATTTAATAAAAGCTTATGAGATCTGTAAATCATTGTGTGAATGTCTCCAGACAATTGTTTTTCATTATTTGTACATTTTTGAAGCTGGAAAAACCTTGGCATTTAATTAATCCTACATCACTTTAGCTGTTTAAATCAATTAAACATCAAAAGTCTCAGCTCTTTCAGAAGTTCTAAAACTTTTACAGTTTTAAGTTATTAAGTATTTCTTAAAAAACATTAAAATGATTGGACAAGCCTTAATATATATACAGACTGCATGACGTTTACTACCTTGATCTCTGGGGTATATTAATGTGCAGGGGTGCATGTAAAGCAACTGCTGTCTCAAGAGTTGTTTATGCTGTCCTGCTATCATGTTATCTGTTCTAAAGTCCGCACACAAGCTTGTGTGCATGAGCTTTATTGCTTGTAACAGACATCTACTCTTTTTTGAGCTTGGCTTAATACAATTTTTAAGACACAATCTTTTGTAACAGGTTAACACCAGATAAAAATATTTAAGGCTTCTAAAAAAACAATGGAGTTGACTAAATGGAATTCAAAGTATTAAAAAGATAGACATTCATCCAAAGGCCCAAGCAGGGAATTAAAACCTTAAATTACATTAGAGTTTCAGCCTTAGTAAATTTTAAGCATTTACTTCAAGCTATTAAAACCTTTAGGTATTTCTATTCTTATCATTTCAGCATTATTAAGCATATTTTAAAAGCTCTAAGCTACCAAAATGACATAGATAGAAAATTACACAAATCAAGTCATTTTCAGTGGATTTTCACAAGGATATTCTAAATCTGAAGAGATTTTTTATCTGTTAGATACTGCACACATGACAATAAAAAATCAGGCATTTAACAGTTTTGATCATACTGTGTAGTGTGCTCTGATAATGTGAGCACACACACATAACGACGCTGTCCATCAACCGAGCCAGAAATCTAGCGTGACCAGAAATGATCTAACAAAAACGAAGAAGAAGAACCATGGCAACAACCGAAAAAACAAAGAAGAAGAACCATGGTAAAAACTGGAAAAACAAAGAAGAATAACCATGGCAACAACCAAAAAACACCCAGCATGGAAGAGGACATACAAGACGAGGGTGGTCTTGGTATTACTGTTAAGAGAAAAATCTAGAACAGAAAAAAATAACAGACTGGAGACAGTGTGAACATGGACTATATCCGTCTTGCTCCCCAGTCAGCTCGCTCTTTGATTGCCTACATTCCTTCCACGTCACAATACACAGTCACAATTCAGGAGTCGTCGCCTTTCCTCACACATGAAGACTTTTGGTCGTAAACATTATACATGTTCAATGCTTTTGATTGTCAGCTACAACCCGTTTTGGAGCCGATTGTCGAGACGAATTCGCTCTTAACACACCTCAGACCAAATGATAATTTTATTAAAAAAATCTGATAATCAGGCGTTTGCCATCTTTGGTCGAGAAGGCACAAAATCGGGACAAAAACAGCTCGATAATCTTTATGTGTGTACCTAGCTTAAGCTACTGAAAATGACTTAATTTGTGGGAGAAGTGCTGGTTGCAGCATGAATGAGGGTGAATGTATGATTGTTGACTGCTGCAAACAAGGTTTCCAGACTAAATTGTTAAATGAAAAACACAAAACTATTAATTTTGATCATATGGCCAGTTAGATATCTTTTGGTTGCTTATAATGAGGGCTGGGTACTTGCTTAAGCTATGACTATTGTTCCACGTGCGTCCAATCATTGTAGAAAATGATTTCAAATCCACAGCACAATGCTCTTGGGAACTGGGATTGTAATATAAAGAGCAATTTTATAAGGTGGACAAAGCATTTTGGCCTTTATGTTTCACTGCAGTTAGACATAAAAATGTTTACATTTTTGTGTTTGTTTTAATAGAGGAGTCATTTTGGGGTTATTAGTTTTATGCATTCTTATTGCTGTCAGCATTTTTTTCCTTGTTTTTATTCATTTTTATTGTTGTTTAAGTAAAGTTTCATTGGCCACCCCTGTGACCACCCCAATTCTGAAGAGCCTGTCAATTTTTTTTTTTTTTTGCTTTTATCCCCATCTATATTTTCATTTGTTGCTATTTGCAACTTTTATAAGTATCAATTTTTCATCTGTATTTTTAAAAGTAGTTTAATTAAAATTGTTGTGTCCTTGTATTTACACATTTGATAAAGTGCTGTATAAATTAAAAATAAGAAATACTATAATGATTAAGTGATAGGTGAAAGCACTTTCATCCCCAAAGACCACTCCCACCAGGACAGAAATGCTTCATCATACGATTGACTTATCAGAGCAGCTCTCTATTGATTTGCATTGAATTGTCCCTTAGGGGCCAAATCATGTCACCAAAATGTGCACCACAGCATAACAGAATGCCTGTATGTCCTCAGTATCAGGGTCAAAGTGTCAAGTTAGTCCTCTCACTTGTCACCAAACTGCATTAAATGCAATTATCTTCCCTACTTCATTTAGATTTTTGTAATATTCAATTTTGTCACATAAGAAGGTCTTCATATAAACTCTTAGACTTTCTACTTTTCTAGTGTTAAAATGAAAAACAGTCTTATATTTCTAAAATCTGTCTAATCTTTTGCTCTGAGGTTGATGAGGGACATCAGCTGATAAATGGAAGTGTGGGGTGTAGAAGGAGAGAAGGGGCTGTACACCTGGGACTGACATTTATATGTGCTAAGATGTTTAGCGGGCTGTAAAAGATTCTTTTTTGTCCTGCTTACTATCCTACCTCACTAATTTAATATGGTTATGGAGGGTGGAGGATGTTGCTTATTGTGGTACATTTGATGAGGAGTGGGAGGGTGTTTACCTGCATTATCTTGTCTCCAGGCTGCAGGGCAGAGGCAGCGGGCCCGTCATGCTGTACCCTAGTAACAAAGATACCCTATAAGTCAAAATGATACGTCGTTAGGACAACACAGGGACACGATGGTTTAGAATCTTTGCCTTTTTCATGCTCATGTCAATATCCCACCCCAATCCCACAAAAAAAAGGAATACAAATTATGTAAAATTATGTAAAGGTCCTGCTAATAACAAAACTAATAGTAATTCATAATGACAGATTAGTAGCACATTCAGCTAATTTACTACTATCAACTGTGTTAAAAATTTGCAAACTTTGAGTTATTTGTTTCTGCCAAAAATTGGTTCATTGTCTGTTTTTACAGATACAGATTTGGCACAGAGTAGACATTAGTTTAAAATGAGAGAAATTCTTTGTGTATTTAAAATAATATGGGAAGAAGAACTTTATGAAATAAGTAGGGAGCAGGAGGGGTAGAAGAAATTTGATCCCTCATATTTTCCTTCAATAACCCAAGGCAGAGATTGTAAAAACACCAACATCTTTTCACCGAGAGCTGAAAGATGTTTTTGAACACAGAAAGTGTTGGACAATGCAGCTGTATCTATTCAACATGGTTCAGCGCATGTTGCATCCATGTTGAACACACAATAGTGAGCTAAACAGATAAATGTGCCATAGAAAAGTGACACTACTTAACCAATAACATTATGATGTAGTAGTGACAGTGCAGCAGCACCTACACACTGTAGCAACAAACACATATACTGCATGTCAGGATTAGCTGAGTTGCTACATGTGGTAACATTCACATTAATTACAGTGAGCCTCATACATGTAGAGAGTAAAATGATTTGATTATTTGGTCACAAACTGACATACTTTAGTTAATGTTTTGTGCATGTATGTAAAATGGCATTGTTATGTGTGGCCAGTGAATTTAAGCTTTAAAAAAGACTACATGACCGTTTCAATTTTATATGGAGCTCACTGTACAATACAAATGAATTGGTTAGCAGCTGAAATAGCATAGCATTAGTAACAGCAGTTAAACAGTTATGCACAATAATTCAGTTGGACACAAATCTGGCACATTCTGCAAAAATCTTCCATCTTCAAAGAAATTTGGCTACATCTGCTGAATTTTGAATTGGTTGAGGATGAGGTTTTTGCAGCTCATTTGTACAGTTGTCTCCAAAAGATGATTGGCAATTGCTGAGTGTGTCTGATATCAGTGCGCAAGTAGAGTATGTAACATAAACCAAAATAAAAAACTGGAATTTTAAATCTTCATGACTCAGATCTAAGAACACTAAAAATAAATAAAGAAACAAAGAAAAAGGATAAACATATTCTAATCGTTAAAACCTGTTCCGTCTGTTCTTAAACCAGGACTAAAAACGTAATTCATCAAAGCCTTGAAACTCAATCCAGTCAATACAAGAAATAAATGTCTTCTTGCTGGTTCCTAATTAGCCACAACGGAGATTAAACTAACCCAGTGGATTAGAGGACCTACTGGTTTTATGTCAAATTTAAAAGATCCGATAATGATTTCTAAGAATGTTCTATAAAGGAAGTCATCAGAGAATCCGAACTTGACTACTTGTGAGTGCTTAAGGAAAAGTTTCTTCTTAGAGGTATGCACTGCATAAATCGTTGCAAGCTGGACAGAATATCATTGTTCAAAAGTTTAGGCTGCCAGGCTTATAATAATAATAATAATAGTAATAATAATTACTTCTGTGCGTACACTTAATCTTCCTAAAATCTGAAATATCTACCTCTAGAGGGAGCCACTGCACTGTGGGAAAGCTGCTTCTTTAGTATTATGGCCTTTGGTGATAATAATCATTGATGTATAATTTAGTGCACAAGCTTTATCACACAATATATTCTCAGCTACCTTAACTTAGGCTCAATTTAACCTTTGTGTTAAACCTCATAGTGTCATCTCAGGTGAAAATAGTCATAAGTACATTTGTATACAGGGTTAGACCCATCCTGGTGCAATTTTATATATAGGTCAGAAACAATAATTGAATAACAAACAAAGGCATTTGCATTAGTCTGCGTCATGAGCTGATTACCACAAATAAAACGTGAAAGCATCTTTAAACTGCTTCACCAAATAAGCTCTCTCAAGTCTGAAAAAATAGCTTTATAGAAGAGAGATGGCAGCTTCTTGACATTGTAGACACCATTGACACACACATATATATATATATATATATATATATATGAGAAACTGTTGATCTGCATTGACTCCATCTGCTGCCTCTTTAACATTGCAATAACATTGAAGCTCATTAATTTTTATAGATGCAAGATGGAAATAATAAAATAACAGCACATCAGAAACTGGATCATAAGTTGCTGTAAATGTTCAGTGATGAATTGACAGTTTCCATATAACCAGCTTCCATCCCCACTTAAACATCATCATTTATCACATAGGCTTTACAGAGAATAAAACCTTGTCTTTTAAGCTTTCTTTTAATAGACCAGCTGTGTTGTCACTTTGTCAGTTACTTAGAATAACAGTCGGCAAAATCTGTCATATGTTCAATTTCTAGATCAAAGCACCGGACATCTAAAATCACCCACGGTGTCCCAGAACTAAGCAGCCTTCCTAAAATAGTAGTCAGAGCTCTGTGAGCAACTTCGCTCCTTTATATTGACTATAACAGCATGTTTCTAGGACAGACTGGCTTGTGTAGCAGGCCTGGGGGATCTGAAGCCCCAAAAGGCTTTCAGTGCAAGTCAAACTCAGAATAAGAAATGATTTGAGAGTTTGGCCTATCTTTAAATGTCTGAGCATGTTTTATGTTTAACAGTGATAACCACACTACACCCAGTAGATAATCAAATACATGTGTTAAATAATACTACTCCAGACTCAAGTTTTATTATGACTAGTAAGGCTACCTGTCTTCCAGTTTAATTTTAAAATGCTTTATAGCAGGGGTGCCCAAGTCCAGTCCTCAAGATCTACTATCCTGCAACTTTTAGATGCGGCCTTTCTCCAACACACCAGAATCAAATGAATGGCTCGTTACCAGGCATCTGCAGAGCCGAATGACATGTGGAAGAGGGAATTGAGCCATTTGATTCAGGTGTATTGGAAAAGGGTTGCATCTAAAAGTTGCAGGGTAGTAGATCTTGAGGACTGAACTTGGGCACACCTGCTTTATAGCTTCACCTGACATCTGAGCAATGGTATAATATAAATCAAATATAAAGTCCATCACACCTTAAAGTTCTTCAAATATTTAAATCCACAACCCCTCTGTCATGATGCTATTTTCCAACAGACCTATATACGCTCAAAGTTAACCGAATCAGCTGCTGCCCTACAGACAGACAGACGGATAGCCAAAACACTGCAGTAACGAACAGCAGTTTCCATGGCAACTCTGAGGTAAAACCAAGGAGGCTGTGATTGGCTGGCAGGCCGGGTCAGGTCGTACCATGTCGGAGGGTTTGAAGGGGTTCCCCTGGCCGCTGATGCCACCAGAGATACTGAAACCAAGACCAGGATTCTTCTCTATTCTCACACACAACTAAAGAGGGAGGAAGGAGAGGAAAAGAAAGAAAAAAGTAAAAGAAAGACAACTGAAAGTGAAAGACAAAGATAGTGCAAATCGCTTTGCAAGCAAAGAGTGAATAAATATGTGGAAGAGTGTTTTCATGTGCAGTGCCACACATTTTGGCAGCTATATTGGAAGTCCTCTTCTCTCTAGCAGGGACAATTGAGCTACAAAGATCCCAGTCAGACTTTTTTCTATTTGGTATAATGAAAACCATATTACACAAGGAAGGGGGAAACAAAATCTCTTAGAAGGAAAACTGATATTGCTGGTGCAAAGTACTTTGTGTTTCTAAACTGGTACAGAGATCTCTTTCTGTTCATTATTTCAGATTTAGAATGACAGAATTAGAGTGGCTATTTCTGGATCTGTTTGAGCACAGATTTTTGCTGTCAGGTGGTTAAATCACATCTGGATGTCCTCATTGTCTCTATATGTTGTGCTCTTTAGATTTCTATTTATTGTATTGACAGGCCATTAGATTTTGAGCAACATAAGGAAGAATGTTTTGATCAAGTACCCTAAAATTAATCTACCTAAAAGTGATCTACTTTGTAAGTTACATGCATTGAGAAATATATTTAGCTTTTTGAGCAACATGCATAATGTAAACAGACCTCCAATATAGCATATAATGTCGTTGCTGCAGGCAGAGGGATGGACAGACAGAGATACCTGTTCCTGGAAACCATCTGTGCTCTTCTGGCCCTTAGTCTGCAATAGGCAGCGAGCGCTCTGAGGCCGTGGGTTGGTGTGGGTTGTCATAACAACCTGGTTACTATGTACCATGCCATGGTTACCATGGTACTGGGGGTTTGTAGTGGGCAAGGAGGGCTGATGAGAGGTGTGAGGATTGTACTGGGGTTGATTCCCAGATGGGGATAGGACCATGGGCAGACCACCACCAGGGTAGGCCTGGCCAGAAGAGGGAAGGGCTGTGTGGAAAAAAAGATGCTGGTAAAATCTGACTCTAAAATGCAGTTTCCTATGATTGCACAGGCTGTTGGTTTGCAGGGTCAATTTACTTTTTCACTGGTAAACAACCCTTTGAACACTTCAAACTACAAAATGAAAACCCTGTACATGCCCAGATGTAGGTGTTTCAGTTTTATAATGATTTACCTTGAGACATGTTTCCTTGATATTGTCCTGGCCCACCAGAGGGAACCACTGACAGAGACATCCCTTGCTGGTACTGACCCCCTTTGTTAATCATCCCATCATAACCCTGTTGCCCAACCACACGATGAGGTGTAGTGGCTAAAGAGGAAGAAGAAGAAGTGACGATCATGGTGTTGTGTGCCTGATGGGAAGGGTTGTGTGAATGTCCGCTCTGTGGAAAGAGGAAAGACAGACACATAATATAACAAATTATTTTGCACCTTTTCATGCTCACATCAAAAATCACACCAGTGGGATTTTTTTTACAGAGCAACTTTTTTTCTAATCCTGATTTCCTACCAGTGAAAACATACATATGCAATCGTAACACTATAAAGTTCAGCCTAATTACATTTTAAGTTTCAAAGGAATTCAGAGAGGGTAGAAACAAAAATAAGATGCTTGACTGAGTTAGCTCTTACCTTTTTCATGAGGTTGTCAGGTGGAACATCCCTCCTGCCAAGTGAATAGGGAACCCACTGGTTGCCCACGGACACCACCTCCTGGTCATTATCCAGCATGGCAGCCTGCTGAGAGGGGGTCTGGGAGAGACAGAGAGAGCATTTCAATAAAGAAACATTTACCTCTAGTTTAATTCACACACCAGCTTTTATCTGCTTGAGTTTCTGTGGTATAAAAATTACAGTGAATAAACAACCCTTATTGTGAATCAAATACTGCTTCTTGGTGTTAAAAAAAGTGTATAACTGTCAATAAACGCTTTGAATCTTGAATCTTGAATAACATCGTCTAACATATCTTACCAAATCCTAACCTTAAGTCCTTTGACTTCATTTCTAGAGCTAGGTCACACATATTTCTGGTTCTCAAATGTATTGTAGAGGAAACTGATGTGTCGTGCACAAGAGAGGGCAATGTGATATGCTGATTAAACTATTTTATCATTGTATTTACAAGAAGATATTTTTTTACAGTGGACGTAGTTTTCAGTGCCCTGGGCTTTTCTTCACATTTCCCCACATAGACTCAATCACAATAGTGACTGCATAGTTAAAAAGGCTCAGTTTGCAATGCATTATATTAGTAGAGATGTGCCAAAATACAGATATAAATTATAGTAAGACTAGTGTAAATTATGTTAATAACTGAATCTTTAATAATATTGATTAGGACAGACTATAATTGAGCATTTTTCAAAATCATAGCCAGAAATAAATCAGATGGACTGTTTGCTGCCCACAGCTAGCTGTGTTAGGTGTATACTTAGAGGGATTTGATATGTCAAGGTTTTCACTTGTGAGCCAATCACCCGAAACACACACACACACAAACACACACACAAACACACACACAAAAGATGCATTTCTCCAAGTATAGTATGACCAAACTTAAATGTGCTAAGTGTTGTTTTTTTACTTTTGTATAACTCCAATTCCGAAAAAGTTGGGACAATATTAAAATGTAAATAAAACTGTTACATTTTACCATTTCATGGAAAATATTAGCTCATTTTGAATTTGGTGGCAGCAACACATCTAAAATAAGCTGGAACAGGGGTGGGCAGAGGTTCACTGAGCTGTGATCAAGTTTATCTTAAAATTGTGGAACAATTAAAAAAAAATATGACATTAAAAACATAGCAACATAAAGTTGTGAAGACTTTGAGGAGCCCACCAACTACAATGTACAGTCATGTGGAAAATGAAATGAAACTTTGACATACAGTATATCAAACTATAGAAACTAAACTTTGATATTCTGTATGTCAAGTTTAATTTCTATAGTGTCGTCCCATGAAAAGATGTACTAAAATATTTGCAAAAATGTGAAGGGTGTACTCACTTCTGTGAGATACTGTAAATACAGTCCAGACAAACTGCTATTCTCTCTAGGAAACAGCTTATTTAAAATGGTTTGAGACAAAGTGGAAAACTGTTCTGTGGTCAGATGGATTTAAAATTTAAATTCTTTTTGAAAACCATGGATGCCATGTCCTAAAGAGGAAAGACGCCATCTAGCTAGTTATCAGCATACAGTCGAAAAGCCTGCATCTCTGATGGCATGGGATTGTATTAGTGACTCTGGTGTGGGCAGCTTACACATCTGTGAAGGCACCATTAATAATGCACTCCCATTCAGACTGCATATCTTTCAGGAGAGTCTTGCATGTTTTAGTCCTAAACCACATGCTGCATCCATCAAGACAGCATGGCTTCATAGGAGAAGAGTTTGCATCCTAAACTGGCTGACCTGAATGTTAACGTCAATGTCAATTTTATTTATGTAGCACATTTATACAGTCAAAGCCTCCAAAGTGCTTTACACAAATATATAATAATAATAATAATAAAATATAAAAACACAGGGACAACACACAAAGGTACAACATACAAATTTCAATACGGTGCCTGTACTCAGCCAAAGGCCGAGGCAAACAGGTGCATCTTAAGCATAGATTTAAAAGCTGACAGACAGTTTGCAGACCGCACAGTTAAAGGCAAAGTGTTCCACAGAGTGGAAGCCACAACTGCAAAGGCTCGATCTCCCCTAGTTTTTAAGTTAGATCGAGGAGATCAGACAGTTAAAAACAAATAAAACAATCTTAAAATCAATCCAGTACTTGACTTAAAGCCAGTAAAGTGACAAGAGCATGTCTCTTTGTGTCAGTGAGGACTCGGACGGTTGCATTTTGTACAAGCTGCAGGTGGTTAAGCTCCGACTGTCCAATTCCCACACACAGGGAGTTACAATAGTCTAAGTGAGAAGAAATAAAAGCATGTATGACATTGTTCAAGGTCTCTTTTGCTTAAATAAGGCTTGACTTTAGTAATAAGTCTTAGCAGGAAGAAGCTAATTATAACCACCAAGCTGACTTGTTTGTCCAGCTTAAAAGCACCATCTATAATCACACCAAGATTCCTAGTATGAGATCCTCTATGAGGTGCTAGTGGCCCAAGGGAATTAACAAGGACCTGAACCAGCTCAGGGTGACCAAACAAGAGAACCTTTGTTTTGTTCTAATTTAATTTTAAGAAATTTAAGACCATCCATAATTTATTGTCAGTCATGCAGTTTAGCACAGCCTGAAGGGAATATTTGGAAGGACCCTTCAGTGGCACATCATCAGCAAAGCAATGGGAAGCAATACCATGCTTCCTAAATACTGACCCCAGGGGTAGCATATGAAGAGAGAACAAAAGCGGACCCAAAACTGACCCCTGGGGGACCCCACAGGTCAGAGGGGCCACTGAGAAAGAAAACTGCTTCATTTAAACAGAGAAGGATCTGTCCATGAGGTAGGATTAAAACCACTTTAAGGCTATGCCTTTTAAGCCGATACAGTGCTTTAGGTGCCATAAAAGAATTGTATGGTCGATGGTATCGAACGTTGCTGTCAAGTCCAGGAGAATTAAAATGGCACATTTACCAGAATCAAGGTTCAGTAAAAGATCATTAAAAACTTTTATAAGAGCAGTTTCAGGACTATGGATAAGCCTAAAACCAGACTAAAGCAGTTCACAGACACAGGCTGTTTTTAAACATTCTTGGAAATGTTTAGATAAAGGGGAGTTTTGAAATTGGCCTAAAATGAGCTATAACCAATGGATTTAAACTCTCTTCTTTAAAAGAGGTTGTATGTGGCATGCTTGAAGGAGAGTGGGACACATACAGAGCTAAGACACAGGTTTATAAACTTCAAAATAAAAGATTCAACTGAACCTGACCTCTTTAAACAGCAGATGGGAAGGGACACCGTTGGTTGGGCAATTAGCAGGGTGTAAATCTTTAACTATTTCAGTGAGTTGGGAGACAGAAACAAGTTCAAAGTGGTCAAGGACAGCTGGGCTCACTAAAGGAGCTGAGGGGTCCTGGGTAGACTGGGAGCACAGGGTCTAAGGGCAGAAATCTTTTCAATGAAGAGCTTCAGAAAATCCTCACACAAAGAAAAAGAAGGTTTAATACAGACAGCATCACAAGGATTCACCAGTGAGTGGAATACACTTAAAATAACCTGTGGCTTGTGAGTATTTGTGGAAACAAGTGAAGAAAAATAATCAGTTTTGGCCGCTTTGACAGCCTTTTGGTAATTTACAAGACAGGCACTGTGTCAGCTGAAGTCCAGACCTTCCACCAATAGAAAACCTTTGGCTCATCATGTAATGAAAAATCTAACAATGAAGGCCCAGGACTGCAAAGCAGCTAGAATCCTGCATCAGACAAGATTGGGGCAACATTCCTAGCCTAAATTTGGTGCATCATTGGGGGGTTGTTGGCATGAAAATCAAAATGAGCTTATATTTTCCATGAAATTATAAAATGTCTCCCTTTCAACATCTGATATGTTATTTGTGTTCTACTGGGAATAAAATATTGGTTTAGGAGATTTTCAAATAAATGCGTTCATTCACATTTTACACAGCAGTGGATTTAAGTCCTGATGAGAGGCTCATGCAAATAATACTTAATGGCAGCAGGGGAAATAAGAAGCGATGGCTGCAATGTCTATTATGACCTGTGTTTGCAGTGATAACATTGTTCTCAGTGGGATACTCACAGCGTTGGCAGACGGAGGAGGAGGTAGTGGCAGCCAACGGCCAGCAGGGGGCGCATGCTTAGTGTTATTGTAAAGGTTAAAGTTCAAAGTGCTGCTGCGCCCCTGGCTGTGACCCCCGCCCTGACAGAGCATGCCCAGCGTGAGCGTGTTGTGCTTTAGGACACCACTCTGATTGGAGAAGACAATATCACACGACATGGGTGAATGAGGGGGAGGGGAGGGGGAGCCAACACCATGAGCCAACACAGCTCCACAAACAAATAAACAACATTAAGACAGATAAAATAACAACAACAGCAGTGCAGAGTTGCTGAAAGCACAGAGAAATGTTAGCTTGTGATTGGTCAATACACACAGAACATTGTGCAATACAAGCAACAACAAGTGGATCAGGTCATTCCAACACTTGTATCTAAGTTTTCAGATGAGCAACATGTGGATATTTCTACAAACACTATGACTACAACCTAAATCTTAGTGATAACAGCAAAGTTTTATTATAAAATGCTAAATTTCTGCTTTTATTTTCATACATGATCATTTATATCAAAACCAAGTTTTGTTTTTATTTGGTGAAATTGCTTTTGTGACATACTAGGAAGAGCATGTGTTTTGAAAGCTTTGCCAGATCTCTTCTTTATCATGTTTTATTTATGATATCCACTGAGTAACCAATTCAAAATAATTAGTTTGACATTTTGGGAAAAAATGCTAATTTGCTTTTTAACTATGAATTAGGTGAGAGGATTTATAGGTCTCTGTTTTCTGTATGGTATATTAGAAGTTAAAGAGGAAACATGAGCCTTGAAAACAAATATTACATGACTGAGCACACACAAACAACAAATATAAGGATAACTATAAATAGATGTCATTATTATTTGTTTCTTTTTTTTTATTATTTATGTAAGCGGATGTCCAGCAATCATAACATAAGTGGCAAATAATACCAATGAGCTCAGTATCAGAGAAGTTTGATGTGTGATAAAAATCTGACAACCAATTAAAATACCTGGGATAATGCTCTTTATTTTTATTCTTATTCAGGATCACATACTTTCCTGGATGATGTTAACTATCTCTTCTTTGTTAGTCATTTCATAAAATAAGTAGTAATTGCTCAGTCTTGTGTAATTTAAAAAAAAAAAAAGTGGAATTTCTTTAAATACCCCAAGAAGTACCCCAAAATACATAACCACTCAAATGTTTTTTTGTTTTTTTTCTTTCACGTTAGGCTTTTTCTACAGACTAAATAAACAGTATATCTTGCATCAGTTTGAATGATCAGGTTTTTATATTAGCATTTTATTTAGCATACAGACATGAGAGTGATATCTGCAGTATTGTGTTATCCAACTTCCATCAGGAAAAGATGGAAATATTTTCCTAAATCTTATCTGGATAATAATACTTATGTGTCTTTGACCAGTGTAAAGACAGATGCTTTAAGACCTTCAAAATATTCTCATCACCAAATGAATGTTTTTATTTGTGATTCTGATGATCTTACGTGTATTTCTTTTTAAAAACAAGTGAAATTAACATCAAAGAGTCAGCTAATTTCAAGAAATCACTGCGAATGAGTGCTAAATCTTTAATTAACAACAGATTTATTGTTGTTCTGATGCTTTTCAACAAGCTACATTGCACTCAACAGAAATTATCTGTGGCATTTTCACTTGTTTAAAAAAATATTGTAAGACAGGACAGAAGATTGTTTTCCACGATGGTGCTTTCACTGCATGGCATTTCAGGAAATGTGATTTTCACAGCACATATCCAGTGGTGAGTGTACAGTAGGTCAAGCTGACACAGTGACAGTGTGGAGTGGACATACATGCAGCCAGACACAAATCTGGTTAACCTTACAACACAGACTAACAAAGAAACAAACATGGAGGGCTTCTGAATGCTCTGTGTGTGTGTATAGGTGTCCATTTTGTTTCTAAGGAGTGTCCACGTTGCAGCGACATACCCTGTCCAGTCGTTTAGCCTCTATGTGCCTGAGAAGCTGTTGCCTCCAGTCGGCAGGCATCTTGGAGGTGATGTCTTCAGGTTTTTGGGGTACAACAGGTCTTACTTTGATGGTGTCCTCTGAAGGTTTCTCAGGACAGGTTGCCAGGGTGTAGTCAGGTGGCATTTTCTCCAGCAGGGCAGCCATGGTGGGACGAGCGGACACTGGACGGGCCTGTTATATTTGAAATATCAGAATGGAGAACAGAAAAAGCACAAAGTTGCACACAAACAGTGCAAGACATGCACGGGGAGGGGAATTAAACTTAGCCTGAAAGTGATGAGAAGTCATGTGATTTTTTTTCTAAATTTAAATTTTAAGCTTTTCAAGGTCAGCAAGGATAAGGCTACAGTCTTAAGTCTGCTATCTAATTTTCCTAGATACTAGTTTCCTTTGAGTGCCCTGCTTCTTCATACTGAAAGGTGCCAGAGGTGCTTGTGTATCTAATCAGTATGCTGCTCAGACAAACTTTACATTGCAAGATCCCATCTTGGGCATGAAAAGAATTAAATGGAAATTATTTTCTGACAGCTATTAAGAAGAAGACAGGCCATTTACCTAATTATAAAAGTAATAATCAAGTCACTATTGAAATAAAATAGTCTAGACCTAAGATTTTTTACTGGAATATGTATCTTACTTATTAGCTCCAAGCTCCAAGCTGAAGTAAGATAAAGTGTAAAAAAAAAAGAACAAAGTCAAAGATATATGGTTTTAACAGCTGACATAAGTAGCTCAGGTATCAGTGATGGTTTCTACCTGAGATGCTCCGTAGGTCTCAGTGCTGTAGCTCCTGGCAGACAGGGGGCGACGCTGAGTCAAGCTCTTAGTTGGATAACCAATCATGGGCTTCTTCTGCTCCTGGTAAGTGGGATAGTCATCGTCATAGCGACCATTTCTCTTATTGTGCATCATCTGACTTTGGTTGTCGGACATGTTGGTGGGAGCAGAGTGGTCCATGGGACTGGAGTAGGCAAGAGCCCGACTATAATGTGGGGGATCAGCCTGAGGACAGGAGATGAAAAAAGAGGGTTTTATTAGCCCACAAAAACAGATGAAAATGATTTGAAAATGATCAGATATTGTTCAACTCATATTTGTATGTAAAAAATCATAACTTTAAAAATACTAAAGGCCACTAGATTGAAACAAACAAACAAAAAGCTTAAGTTTAGGTGGAAAGGTTTCAATAAACAGCTTTAAAGATAGAGCATGTGTTTATGTCCCTATTCATTTCAACAGTATGATTAAAAGAAAAAAGAAAAAAACAGTACACACATAATACACGCATAAAGATTAGTTAAAATTCTGCATCTAACTCTTACCTGCTGTCTGTACTGAGCCTCCTGCAACGCCTCCTGTTGGGCTTCATGAACTCTTCGAAACAAAGCAAGCTCCGTAGAGCTCACCAAAGAATCTGCCCTCCTCAGAAACCCTGGCCTGGAACGCAGCGTTGGGATTGGCTGCTGCTGCTGGCTGGGCGTGCCATCCTGGCTGATTGGTGATTGAGGGAATGAAAACATCTCCAGTGGTGGATATGCACGATACCGAGGACTCACTAGCTCTTTTGGTAGTGTCTTTCCTGGCTGATTCAAGTACTCCAAAGCCTTTGATGAGTGGTTGGCATAATCTGGTGTGTTGGGGAAGGGCGGAGGGACCCGACGATCCATGGTCACCTGATGGGTTAAAATAGTTACCAGTAAGCCATGGGAAAGGTTTTAGGTATAGTTTTTATTGAGAAACTTTGGACTTTGGAGTTCTTGATTAATGGAGAGAGTTTACCCACAGAATGGTGCATATTTCATATTATCGTAATTTTGTATGTATACAAACAATTTTGCAAAGTTGCATTACAAACAAAACAAAAAAACTAAGCCTGACCTGGGGGTTGTAGTTCTGGTCAAAGTGATAGGCCTTTTGTGGAATGGCAGGTTTTTGGTTCTGTCCAGACAGATTGTGATTGCCAGCTCCAGGGAAGCCCAGCTCATCATCTAACATGGGGGCAGACTGAGACCGTGCCATGCTGGTCTGCTCCATAGAACCAGGCAGGTCTGGACGGTCCAAACTAGTCTGCTGCTCAATGGATGAACTATAGCTATCCATGGGAATACTACAGAAAGAAAGATGATCAACTAAGTCCCAAATATACAAGAAACCTCATGTTTCATTCATTTCATGTTCATTTAGAAAAAAAAAAAAAGTAAAACCCACCTGTAGACTTTGTAGGAGCCAATGTCAATCTCATCTATGCTTTGCGACTTCTTAAACTTGGACCTAGTCTCCTTCATCATGGGGGACAGGCGGTCTGAGCTTTTACTCATCACCACGGTAACCTTGTTGCCCCCACTGACAGTGAGCTGATCCTTCCTGTTTTGTTCTCCCTGATTGTCATGGTACGTCCAGCTTCCAGGTAATGGTCCTGAACCCTGTTCCAACCTTGCGGAGAAAAAAAACAAGGTATTGTGATATAACGACATTGATTAGAACTTTATTAATATAAGCCCCCAAAAACCAAGCTGCTTAATAAAACATCAAAGCAAACAACGAGGACAGGAGTGTCGTGGTCAAAATATTAGACAAGGTGATTTAATTTCTACTCCATTATTCACATCTTTGATAAGCTGATCAAATGTCTCTGACACTTGTAATGTCTGGATTGACGCTAGTGCTGACATAAATGAGAACTGAAATGAAAAAGTTTCATGTAATTCTCTATGCAAGTGGTGCATAAATCTTAAATTACTAGCAGCCACATCAGTTGTTTAGATATAATGTAGACCAGTGGTCCCCAACCCTGGTCCTCAAGGCCCACTATCCTGCAGGTCTTCGATGTCTCCCTGTTGCAGCACACCTGATTCAAATGAATGGCTCATTAGCAGATTTGTGCAGAGCTTGTCACAGAACCATTTAATTTGAATCAGGTGTGTTGCAGCAGGGAGACATCTAAGATCTTCAGGATATTGGGCCTTGAGGACCAGGGTTGGGGACCTCTGATGTAGACTACTCACAGGATAAGATGAAGATAAAAGCTATAGAATAAGATGTAGTATATTAATTATTACAGATTATTTATTACATGTATTTAAATAGTATAAACTCCACAATAACCCAGCTTTTTATGTGTCAAAAATATTCATTTTGCAGTTATATGAATCAGAGAGAATAATTTGAGAAGCTGGACTGAAGCATAAATCTTCGGTTTTCTGTTGGTCAGCTTACCACTTCAAATCTATCTGATAGCACAGCCAATGCAGCAAAAGTTTTTATTTCTTAGATAGATAGTTTACCTACAGGCAATGAAAAGGGAATAGATTCTGACATGGTGATAAATGTGGCTGACGTCCAGTCACATACCTCGGGTCAATATCCTTGCGGTCAGGGTTGGGGCTGGAGGTGGGTGTCAGGTCCAGCTTGGAAGGAAAAGCAGTTCTATCCTCCAGTGGGCTTGGGGTCCTGGTCCAATTCTGCCAAGGGTTCTGGGCAGGAAGCCCGGAGGATTGTGGATCATTGTCCGGGGTGGAGCGTTGGTTGCTGTGGTAGGGGAGTGTCTGCGTGTCTAGCTCCAAAGGTACTCCAACTATTCGGTCTTGCCTGAGAAGGGGGCGGCGCCCGTGTGTTGACTGGCTGCGGGGTTTGGAGCCCAGTGGAGGATTTCCCTGACTTGTATTAGAAGATGAAGGATCCAGAGGAGACTCCTCAGCATCAAAACCTGTGTTATCGTAGTGAGGAGCCTCAGACCAATCAAAAGGCTCACTGAGTGGACGACGATCTCCGCGCTGCTGCAGGGTTCCTGATGGAGGGGTCTCTCTCTGAGACAGCAAGGGCTTGGAGTCAATGGGCTTGGGAAACGAATGGGCCAGTCTACAAAGACAGAAAATATTAAGCACTTATTACAGAGTGAAGGATGATATAAGGAACTGGATTATACTTGTACTAAAGTTCCAGGCTACATTAAAATGTGTTGTGTATATCAGAGCCAATGGGCCTCTGATGCCCCTCCCCAACACCAGGTATCCAACAAAAATGTTTGCTGTAATTAATATTTCTGAGAGCACAAAGTACAAATGCCTTCAACATCCATCACTGCCACTTGCGGTCTCTAAATATCACATTTCACAAGTAAACATACAATAATACAAGAATACAGATTGTGATCTGCACCCTAAAGCATGTAAAATGACAACTTTAATGTCAAAAAATACCAAAACAAGCTTTCACCCTGTAGGGGCTCCTAAGGAGAACAAAGATGGGCATGAGAGGAGTGAAGATGAGGACATCGACTTTAATGTCATTAGAGGCTTAATGTCATGTTTTCTGTGGCAGACCAAACTGAATGCTTCCAAAGAAAAACAGATAAATTATTTTAAAAGACAAAGTGAAACAATTAGCTTATGTTTACTAAATTAATAACTAAATTAAAAAATGTGTCTATGTGTACTTAGTAAACACATTTACCAAAAATAGGTGTTTTCTCATGCATCAATATTCTAAAATAACTACTAGCTGATATACCATTATCACTTTAATATAATTTAAGTGACATAATGGAGGCTTTAATGTAATTAATACGACTGGTAACCTAAAAATAAGTTCTTTTTGAGATTTAAAACTTCAACGTTTCTACTAGAAATCAAAAAAGATTCAAAACATGTTTCAGTATTAATTTTTAATGCAGTATCGAATACCACATATGTCAGCTTTCATCATTAATGCACAGCAACGAGAGTAATAACTTCAGCAGAAAAGACCAGACTGTTTTATTTGATTCTTTTTATGTATGATAAAAAAAAAAAAAATAAAAAACACCCTCTTAATAGCAATATCACCAAAGCTTGAGCTCCGCACGACTCTTTGAAGAAGATGAGACGAGAGCAGAGAAAAAGTATCTTGAGGAGAAGTCTGCAGCATCCTAATGAATCTCTCTGACCTTGATTGAGCAAGCAGAGAGATGAGGAAGCCACAGAAAGATGGAGGGAGGAGAGGATAGATGAGCGATTGGATAGATAGATGAGATAGGAGATTGAAGTAGTGGTGGAATTGATGGAGAAGAGATGATGGATAGTTTGAGAGATGGATGATGAGGAGAATGAATATGAAGCATGTGTGTGTGTACCTGTTTGTCCAGTGTGACTGAGGGGTCTGGTCCTTGCTGGGGGCTGGAAGGGCAGGGTTGTGTGGATGTGCGTGAGGATGTGCATGTGAGTGTGTGTTGGCAGGTGGATTGGAGGAGCCTGAGGAACCCTGCGAAGGGGAATAGTCGGAGTAGGTTGCAGAAGAGCCGCTGTGGTTTAGACAGTGGAGTTTATCTACATCTTCATCTGTAGACTCTGGAGGGAGACAGACACAAAGGGACAAGTGGCTCTAGTCACTGAAAATGTCTCACCTTAGTTTTTTTCTGAAAACCTCTTGTACTGTTAGTGAGAAGTTTTTGTGGCTGAAAAATACTCTATTTAACCTCCTAGAGTTTGCCTTTCCAGAGATCTTCTCTAATGTAATCTGACAGACACAGTCTAAAGATAATGATTTAAGGATACATTAAGGCAAATTAACACTCACTGAAGTGGTCACAGTCAGTAGGTTTAGATTTACTGAACTAGTGAGTGGTTTGTGAACAATTTCCCAGAATAATCATACAATTCTGAGCTTAAGTTTAGCATGAACCATGGTAAAAAGTAGCCTTTTAAAAGTATGTAAGTAAGGACATTCATGAGACACAAGCAGGATTACAAATAGTTTCAGAGGATAAGGAGCAATACTTATATCATATAACTGTATACTAAATTAAAGGAAAATAAAATGATTAATCTCATGAGATAATAACAACTAACTGATTTCAATTCTGCCGAAGCCTAACTTTATTAAGAACCCCGGTGAAATGCCAAAACTGGAACATTCAAGGAGAGTATTCAGACCTGAAGAAAGTTCCAATAAAATATTACAGTTTTCCAGTACTAAGTCATCCAGAGCATGTTAAAATGGATTCTGAGCTGCCTCACATTTCTAATGTTCAGGCACCATAAAAAATCATGTATTATTTTGCATGCATAAAGGATTAACATTTGTGCTACTGCTCAGCTGTTTGCATTACATAAATGCACGTTTACAATAGTTTGCGGTTTAATTTTCAAAAATGGTTTCTGATCTTTTTAACTGAAAAACAACATAATAAAATCAAGAAAATAAAGATCTTTGGTGGAAACAAACCCACAATTTTGTACTTTTAATCTTCTCATTAGGAGTCATCAATGTTTTCATGTCACAATTCAGTAATTATGTTCTAAATCCCATCTCTTAAGTTCTCTTTAATGGCCAAGTCATAAAAACATGGGTTTAAAGACACACCACAGAACTTTTGCCATTTTCTCAGTGACACACTCCTTTTCGACGGCTAATACAGCATCCAGCTTGCATCCTACCTGTAGTGTGAGCTCTCTCCAGCCAGTAAAAGACAGTCTTATCTTGACTCTTGTCTTATCTCTTTTTCTGTCTCTGTCTTTTCCTCTCTTCCTCTGACACTGTCTTCTTGCATTTCTCAGCTGAATTCCCTCATGGTGTGCTTTCAAAATGGGCGGTGTGTTTATATCCAATTGCTAGCACATGACGTGGTGCATAAAGTTAAGCTCAGCTACAAAAGTGCACTGCGGTTTCTCAACCTCGGGACACTGCTGGGTAGCAACAGCTCCAGAAATAAGCATTATAGATGTTACTATGCCATCAAACGAGTCTGGAATGCGGCGTTTTAAGGTTGAAAAGTTACGTAATGCTTCTTTAATGGTTTTATAAAATCTGAGAAGAAGTCATCGTCACAAAAAGCACTAGCTCCAGAAAAATACAAAACAGCGGGCAACTTTAAATCTGTTTCTAAACAGTAGCATTTTTTTTTCTTGATTTAATAAAATAAGTTAAACATGTTTCCATTACTTTACTAGTTTCATCGTTAAGAATTCACAAACACCAAATTAGAAAAGCTGTTTGAGCTTCCATTCTTTTGCTGTTTGTTTCTTGATAAGAGCCACAGTTTGCCACGGAGCAGAGATAATAAACTGTGACTTTCGGAAGATGTGGTTAAAGCACAAAATTATTTAGAGCTAAACAGTGTTTTGATTAGGCATTAAAATTAGCTTTGTTTTTTCTCAGATGAAAGTAAGACCTTTGAGGCAGAATAAGTAAAACAGGACAAACTGAACTAACTTCAGTCTACAGTCATCACAGAAGTTCACAGCATTCACTCCCTCTCTCAGGTATATGCCGACATTAATCTGCTTTCCACTGTGACTAATTAATGCACACTATTACAACATGCCCCATAGCTCTTTACAAAAGACCATATTAAATTATTGTGTGCAGCCATGTGTCTCCATGTATGTGTATGTTTGACTGTATTGGCTGTTGAAGAGATACCTTTCTTATCCTTCCCCAGCAGTACCACCTTTGGTTTGTACATCGGTGGCTCCACCAGTGTGGGCCTCATGTCAGAAATGCGAATGTCATTTGGAGAGCCGCCCATTGAGTCCTGAAGAAAAACAAACAACCTCTCAGGTTGACATCAGATAGGCCTAATACAGCAGGAAAGCTTCGAACAACCTACATAGTGACAAGCAGCAAATACAAATAACTCTGAATCAGGATCTTTGTTATTTAAACCTGCTTCCCCGGTCTAACAAAACAATAATTTTGCTTTGAATAATAACCCAAGACAGGGAATAACAATGTGCAACTATGACATAATTTCCAAATAATTTATTAATTTAATAAAAAGATACTCTGGAGATTTTGACCTCCAGTTACACCTCAGAACGTCTTTAATCATATATCATTTTACTGGTGCCTCTTAACTTGTACTTTATAAAATGATTTGTAAATGCATACAAAATTAAAGTATATTTTGATCATAGTTTTTCAACTTATTTATAAGCACAGAGAAATGCGTAGGTTTGTTTGGTTACTTCCATTCTTTAGACCAAATTGATCAATCAATATAATAGAAGCTTAAAGAGGGGACGAGTGCATGTAAGAGGCAAACATGATTGTAAACATTAAAAGTACCTCAAAGAAAAAATTTTAAAAATTAATATGGTTTTTAAAGAAAGAAAAATAAACACTGTCAGCGGCTGTTTCCAAAAACCTACAGACTGAATTTTAACAGCACAAAACCTATATAACTATAAATAGTGCAAGATTGAAAAATCCAATTCATGTTTTTATGGATGTGTTTGTGTGCGTTTATGCATGTGTGCAGATATGCACACTATCTAACTAACCTCAGAGCTTTCTGTCAATTCTTCCTTGTCTGCCCTCTTGGGAATTTCGATGCCAGAGTTATGCATTGATCCCTGATCCATTAGCTGAGGTTGAGAGAAGTCCTGCATCTCTCTGTCTGTCACCTGGAAAACAGAAAAAATCTTTACTGTGATATTTGCATCAGTTGAGCAAACAAAAACCTCAATAGTTCATCTGATAATCTCAGCTGCCTGTGTTTCAACTTAACAGTCAAAGGCTTAAAAGCTGTTAAATGCTGTCTGTAAAAAAGAATAACACCCATAAACATCTGTCAGAGAATGTGTTTTAAAATGTTTTCTTTTCTCATAAATTGATCTCAAATCAGTGTTGTTTCTGTGTTGTGCTGTCCTAACTAATAAGCTTTGAACACAATTGTTGCACTGTTTGTGGCTGTGAGTTGTTTGCCCTGTGTGAGTGTTTAAGTGTGTGTTTCTTACCTCTTTGGGAGGCAGGGGCCATGGTGGTTCATATGGCTCTTTGCTGAGGTGTGGATGTTCCATATTGGTTCCTGCTGAGGTGGCAGTGCCTGTGCTCAGCTGATGCTGGTGCCCATGTCCAGCATGCACACTTTTACCTACAAGACTTTGCACTGACTTGACCATGTTCTTAAGGTCCTCAGGGTAGGGAGTTGGGTAGCGCTTTAGGTTTATCTCCACCTACAAAGAAGAAGAAAAAAAAAAAAGGAATACTAGAGGACAGTAAAATATGTTTTTTTTTGGTTTGGTTTAATGGTTACAGGATGTGCTCCTGACACTGTACTTTTGAAAAAATGTGGTTAATTAATGAGAGAGTAAGAAAATAAATAGAAGACAGCAAGCTGACCTTGACCTTCCCAGAGTTGTCCTCCTCTTCTTTCTTATCCTCAAAGTCGAAGGCCACAGTCATCCTCTGCTGTCTCTGCTCCTCCCACAGAGTGGGATTAAAGCTGTCACTATCAGACTGGTAATCTAAACAAATAAAAATAAATAAATAATATATATATATATGTGTGTGTGTGTGTGTGTGTGTGTTTAAAAAACTACCAGTATGGTAATTTAAAGTTGTCACTATCAGACTGGTAATCTAAACAAATAAAAATTAATAAATAATATATATATATATATATATAATATGATATATACATATATATATATATTGATAATGATAATCCCTTGTCAAAGCATCCTAACACAACACACAGAGACACACAGTTTGTACCCTCATCATGTCGTGGCTGCTGAGGAAACATGTAGTTGGTCAAAACTTTTTGTTTGGTTTCTGGATGGGCTTCTGTCTGCAGTGGGATCAGAGCCTTGGACTGCAAAGAAAGAGACACACAGGTTCATGTTAGTATTTCTGCATAACCTTTAACTGATGATATATTATCTCCTAACTTTAACCTACACCTAGAAGCAAATATGTTTGCTCTTTCTCTGCAGTTAATGAGAAGCTTGACTTTACAAAAAGAAATTATTTCAGTTTTAGATTAAATGTTCAATTTTTGGATTACAAATGAATTTTTATCAGACATGAACTGTCAGGTTTTTAATTTTTTTTATGCTAAAATAAAACATGTCAAATGTTAATGTGATGTGAATATAATTAGTAATTGTAGTACATTAAAAGTTTTCTTCTCCTTTTTATTATGTAATGCAAATAAACCATCTTATTCTTTTTGAAACTTTAATGCCAATTTAACTGAATTTCCATGATCAGTGTTAACAGATGTAATGCATTAAACAGCATGGATAAATTTCAGTCTGAATTCTGAGGCAGAGCATGAATACATAAGCAGCTATTTTAAATGTAAATGTAAGTCTGCACTGCCATTTCACAAATTGCATTTGAATTTTAAATCTGCTTCATATCTCAGCAAGTAAATAAGGATTCACTGTTGGTGTGTCTTTTGATTGAATTTAACAGCTTCAATTAAACTTCAAAGTGAACATTAAAAGTATTGAAAAGATTTTTTGTCACATCACACTGTAGATAAAAACAACATGATTAATGATCATGGAAATAAAAAATAGCTTGGCATTGCACTGAGCATAAAAATCGAGAGGATCTATAATGTAATTAATTGAGATACAGCTTTAGAATTCTATTGGGGAAGATTAAATGTGATGAAGCTTCTGGAGAAAGTACATTATCAAGTCAGTAACACACCCCAAAAAATAAATTTGATCTCTCTGCAAAAATAAGCACGGATAAATGGTGAGAGAAAGAATAATCATAGCAAATTTGGTACTTTTGTTCCATCACCTGTTTATCATTAGTTGAGAAATAATGCTCTCAATGTTTCTTTTATTCTTGTCCACAATTTCTGAACTTACTTTTTAGATAATACAAAGGAATAAGACTTAATGCAGCCTGTGAATGAGAACTAATCCTGACTAAAATGTGCCAAAATAAGCCTATCTGATAATCACATTAATATGTTGGATGACTTTGGCTGCTTGTGCAGCAAACAAGTAAGTATGTATGCACATTTCAAAAGTGCAGGAAGAAAAAAAGCACCTGATTGTCTGAGAGCCACAGAGCTGCCAGGTCCTTGAGCTTAGTGAAGGTAAACGGTAGATTCTTTAACCTGAGAAAGGCACAGAGACAGAGGGAAGGAGGGAGGGGTGAGAAAGAAAGAGAGATCTTTCGACTGCCCACGTACAGTACAACCTGCAGAGCACGTAACCATGGCAACATACTCACCCATTCCTATGGTAACTACAGACCGTGAGAGCAGCTACAGAATCAAAACAGCCATTGAGAAAGTGTTGCATGCTTGTGTGTGTTTGACTATTATAATTTCTGAGTCATAGCTCAGCCTCTGCCTGGCTGTTTGTGTGTGTGTGTGTGTGTGTGTGTACCTGTTGTCACTAAGGTTAAGGACACGTAGTTTGGTCATCTGTCCAATCTCATCTGGAAGAAACTCCAGCTTGTTGGACCGCAACGACATCACCGTCACATTTCTGCAATTACCAATCTGAAACACACACACACACACACACACACATATTAAAAACCAATTAGATCACTTATATCAATGTTATATCTTGAACATAATCCCCTTTATATGTCACACCAGTGAAGAAAAGGTTTTACACAGATTATGAGCAGCTTCAGTGGTGTTTAATTTATGACTTAAGAAGAACTTCATTAACTATTTAAAACAAAACAAAACATACTATTTTCTTTTAAGTTGTAATCTTGACAATATCAGAAATGGCATCCCAGCACATCATGTCACTCTAAATATGGGAGTTTTAAAATAACTCAAAATTATTCTGTATGTAATTATAAGAAACAAAGAAAACCACTGGAGCTGTCGAATACTTACACCTGTGTGCAAATTTCGGTGGAGCTACTAATAATTTCTTCAACTTCTAAATCATATCTAAATGATATCAGTGACATCAGCGCTGCATCTGTGAGTGATCTCCCTACCTCCCGAGGCAGCTCTGCAAGGAAGTTCTCATCAGCAGCAAAGGTCCTCAAGCTGTGCAGGTAGCCAATTGTGGGGGGTAACGACTCCAGTTCATTACAACTACAGTCCAACTCCTCCAACAGAGACAGACTGGGTGATAGGAAGAGACACCATGACACAGAAAGAAAGGAAATCATTCTGCAAAGTACAACATTTTTATTGCAAATTTTGGCTTTAAAAATTAAGAATGCTGACACAGCTCTCAACAAATCCTGTGAAAAGACTGAAACCAGGAAGAAGTGAGCCAACTTTTAAACTTTATACTTTGTTCTGTAGTGCTTTCTTCTTATTAAAACACAGTTACCATCATGATCACCCTCAGTGACATGTTCCTTTATTACATAAAGAAGATAAAGAATGCATTATAGTCAGAAATAAGTTCCACACACTGCCTTGCTGTGGTAATCACACACCAAACGTGTATAATCCCACAAGTGAAAATAGTCCCAACTCACGTGTCAAGCTTTTATTGGAAATTTCTAAATCTGGCATGACTAACCTGTAAGGATCTTAGTTTCATTATTTTCACAAGATTTGTTGAGAATAATAAAGAAAATTAGCAACAACTTTAGAGAAGAGAGTTTTAAGAAAAGGAAAAAATCATCATTTTCAATGATGAGTAAATTATTCAATCAGCCAAAGAGGATTAAGATATTCAATTAATTTGATCTCATTAAATTCACCCATCCTTAATTTTCTATTTTGATGTCTTTTAACTTGGACCTCAGCTTCTCCACTCCACTCCGATGTTCAATAACATCTATTGCAAACCCCTACAGGACACCATGAACCCCCTTTGACTTTCTCCACTGGCCTGGTGTCACATTAACAGCCGGCTAATGCTAATGAGACAAGAGTTTTACATTAATGTAATGTCACTGTTAACATTGAATTAGTCTGCTGTTATTATTCCCAGTAGGCCAGACCATCTGGGTAACCATACGGTCTGACAGGACGATAGAGGAAAAGAGAGGAGAGGAGTTTTGTGTCCCATAACAAGCTTTAAGGCAAGGTTATCTATTCTGTTATTTGTCTGAACAGTTCCAAACCAAATTCACTACCAAAACTATCAGACAAATATATGTACCAAATTCAACTATTCAGCAATGCTTGTAAGATTTCTAGGTTGATCCTCCTACATTCAATAATGTGTTGCTAAGGAAGCGTGGCTTGCTCACAGCTCAGGGTGACATCTGGATAAGCTTTGAAAAATCATGGAATCAGGGAAAAGGTTAAGTAATTATAGTAAAATCCTGTAAATAAAAAAAAGTAAATCAATAAACAACTGCAATAAACAAGCATATTATTTAAGTTACAACACTTTTTCTGCTGATTGAGCTTTGTATTTATATAACTTTAAACAACATTGACTATACTGATACAGTTAGGAAATGCATTGGTTTTAGTACAGTCTCAAATTCTGCATCTACAAAGCAACTTCAAGTAAAATAAGATATATTAATACAAAAAGGAAACTTGTTTCAAACTTATGTATTTGTTGCAAACACTAACAGAAATGCTGTAAAGGCATAATGAGTCAAAATAAATTAAAACACTAAATGGATAAAGGATCTTTAAGGGAAAGTTATCAATCTACAGCACTACTTGTCAAAGCTAGAACCTGGGACTTGTTCAGAAAGACAGAAATTCATTATGTTCAAATACAATTCTTTCAAAAAGATAAGTTGATGTAAAATGTGGACTAGAATAGGATTTAGGCACACAGTAAGGCAAGTTATTCTGATGTATTGAAATTTTGTTCTGTTAATGTAAACTGTGTTAACAAACAAGTGACTATTTTTTTCTGCCAAATTATTTATTTATTTTTTTCTTCTCAGAATCGAATAATGCAGTTAATGTTACTGGACCTGAACTGGGACAGACACCAGATAAATGATAATGGCATCACTACCTTACATGCAACCATTTTTGGTTTGGGACCAGCCTTTTTTTATTTATTTATTATCTAATTATTTATTAAATTTTTAGCCCATTTTAGTAGATTTAATTAAAATCTACTAAATTAAAATATTATTTCCAGTGGTGTGGACATTGATGAATTGTAGAAATATGTTTATGTTTGCATGTAATTCAAATATATATAAAATGTTTCTAACATTTTCTGCATGTAGTTATAAGATTAAACTTTTGTATCTGTGACACAGTTGAACATCTGCCTGTCTCTGAACACACCCCTGGATCCAGGAAGCTATTGTTACTCACCCTTGCTTGGGCTTCGGGCTAATGCCATGGCAACGCAGCGAACATAACACACAGACCCCCCCAAACATCAGCCAGCATAACGAAACAGCTGCTTATATTAATAAACAAGATAAACAATAACCCACTAACAACCCATTCTGAACTTAAAATAGAAAATAAAAAAAATAGTAAAAGAAAAGGAAGTTTATGAAAGTTTTTGAGTAAATCAAAGTTTACTGTGTATGACTGCTGTTTTAGTTTTTTCTTATGTGGAAGTGGGTGTCAGCTTCTTACCTTCCAATGGTGTGAGGCAGTGAGGTCAGCTGGTTGTCATCTACCTTCAGTGTGGTCAGCTTCTTTAACATTCCTAAATCACATGCAAATATACACATTTGTATTTATTACATGTAATTTTCTAAAATGTGTCAAATTTTTCCTTCAAACAAACTGAATCCTTTGCTCTGTAGGGCACTAATACAGCAAAATGCAGCTGCTGCACTGTTCCGTCAGAAGTTGATTAATTAGTATGATATCTGAGAAATATGCTTGATTGTAATCTTGTGGAGAGTTTGATGAGAAGACCAATACAACTCTGCTACATAACTATGAAGCTGTTGCCAGTAGCTAGTTAGTTTATCTCAGCTTATAAACATAAAAAAAACAAGCAAGTAATAAATTTACTTCCCATTTCCTCTATTGTTCATTAATTACCATGCTACATTTTGGATAGAATGGGGCTAACGCTTCCCTGTTTCTAGTCTTTATGCAAAGTAAACTAAACGCTGGCTGTAGGCTCATATTTACAGAGCTCACTTGAGAATGGTTTCAATCAGCAAGAGAAAAAACAAACGTGTTTTTTTTCAAAATGATAAGCTGATTTTCAGAGCATGTGAACATATGTAAGAGCTTGACTACAACTCTGAATGACCACTGGCTGTTTCTGTGTGTCTATGTGTGTATGTTTGTGCATGGTGCCCGAGTGTGCACCTATAGAGTCAGGGAGGTGCTGCAGCATGTTGGAGGATAGCAGCAGGTCCTCTAAGGCTTCACAGCCTGAAATTTCTGTATCCAACGTCTCAATTCGATTCTTAGCCAAGTCCAAGTACCGCAACTGACGAAGCTTCCCTATTGACTGGGTGGGGGGGTGAGGAGGAAGAGAAGGGAAACTTTAATAAAAGCCTGCCAGAGTGTGTAGATCTTAAACTATCATCTCAGCGATGCTCTTTGATTTCCCTGTGAATGCTGTCCTTACCCCTGGTATAGACTGTAAAGAGTTGTTATCCAGCCACAGCTCCTTCAAGTTGTGTATCTGTTCCAACACCTCCGGCTAACATGTAAAAAGAAGAACCCACATGTTTAGTTTTGAAATTCATTGAAAAAAAACCCAATCAATCTGCAGTTATGCAGCTGTTTATGTGAAATGACTAATTATTTTTATTCTGACAAAAATATCACCCTCTTAAATAAACTAGTGTGCATTTGCAGATCAAGACTGCAGAAGTAAATAGTTAAAACGCTAGCAATATGGTTGAGACTGGCATCCTCTCCAGCCATGCCCTCATTATATTATCAGGAAGCGCAACACAAAGCCACCCTTCTCATATCACAGTCCTTACTGTTTGACCTTAATATTATATCTTGTCAGTATCCAAACAGCACTCTTTTCCACCACTCTGCCTCTTCTTGTCTTTCATGTCAGGTTCCAGCTGAACCTGTACTTTTATACAGAGGAATAATGCTTGCCACTTTCTCTTCACATCTTTTATTTCACTTCTTTATCATAAAAGGCAAATTTACTTGCAAATGCACATATGACTGTTAAAACATTGGTGTCCCAGCTTTATGGGATCATACAGGACTATTTCAAGTACAAAAGTCTTAAGCCTTATCAAACAGGGATCGCACTGCTTTGCAAAAAGAAATAATTCCCTTTTGTGCTGCCATTGCTTTCCTTTGTTCTTTCATACTGACGAAACAGAGGCAGCTTAACACAGTTTTAGTTTCCGTTCTCAAATAGCATGCTGGCATTGCAGAATCACAGTAGCAACAGCAGCATGAGTGTCCACAACAGTGTGTTCCATCGTGCTGATTCTCTCTAAAAGCCCATTCACAGTTTTCATGTTTGATCATTTATTGAGGCCACTGTGATGTGAATATTTTCATCCTCACCTATCCACTGGGTTCCCCTACAGGCAACTGCATGGTCATTTTAAAAAGACACTTTGGAGAGAAACACCCTTTTCAGAACCTTTACTGTTTGCTGCAGAAGGATCAGATGCCCACTCATGAATAGTATCAGTGCAGCTACTCCAAAAGGTAGTATGAGTAGAACTATATGTGTATATATATATATATATATATCTCCAGAGGCCCAATTAGTTCTTGAAGGTGGACTGGAACTGACTATACCGTTCCAAGGTACGCACACTTATTTTGAGCTCTATGATTAAATCTACTGCCAGCTCAGAGGAACAACACGTTTGACCACAATTTCAAAAACATACCTTACAAACAAGACAATGATGTGGAAAAAAGCACAACAGTTACATTTTGAATAGGCAGTGTGAAAAGGGCTTCGAACTCTTTTGATATTCAGAATCTCATACATCACAAGCATGGTAAGGAAAACTTTTGTTCAGCCTAAAATATATATTTCACTACATTGCAATAAACATTGTAGAAGCTTACAAAAAGAAAAAAGAAATACCCAACTGTACATAGCACCATTTATAAAGCATCAACACTGTACTTTTTGTGCCTGTTGTAAAACATTGCATCATCATCATATATTCAAACTCTGCCTTTTCTAACACAATTTTCACTACGTTAACTTGTAAAATTAGATTAAATAAATCTATCTCACCAGGTCAGAGAATTCATTGCTACCCAGATCCAGCCTTTCCAGCTGTGTCAGTCTGTGGATGGACCTGAGAGGAAAATTTGCAGAAATGGTTAAAAGCTTAGTAGGAAAACACATCATTCTTATGGCATATGAATAGAACAGTATGCATAATTTGACTCTGATTATCTGATTATCATTTTTGTTCAGGCAGCAGGGGTAGCTGCAAACCAGAAGTATGACTCCCCCTGGAAGTTTTAAATTCTCTGCAGAATCATGTGGCATCTGTGTTTGAGCTGCAGAATCAAAATTAAACATAGTGTCTTTGTCTTACTCACATACACACACAATCACACATATGGTGACTTGTCTTACTTTGGCATGGTTTTCAAGTGGTTCTCTCTCAGCTCCAGGATCCGTAGTTTGGAGAGTCTTAAAACAGATGGCACATAAGCCAAAACTTAATTCCTTCTACTTGTACTCTGTCAAATATAACAGTCATCAATCAAAAAGTCACATAAGGCCACATAACATGAAGTTGGAAACTAACAGGTTTCATCTAATTAATCAACTCTAAAACTGGGTAATTCAATTGATTTCTTCAGTTGACATTTTTTTTCTTCCCTGTGTTCATCTCTATGGACATGCTTACATTTGGAGGGTCTCTGTTAATTTAGATTTCCATTTGCTGTATTTCACACCAACGAGAAAATAACACAATCAAATGAAAATGAAAACATTTTATTAAACTTTGCTAAAAAGGACAATTATGAGTTATTTTAGCCACCAAGACAGAAATGCACTATAAGCTTTGGGCTGAATACTTTGAAAGAATAATACAACATCTAGATGTTCACCTAAAAATGACTATTTTTAGGTGAACATTTAGCTGTACACTGTATAAGCTAACAATCCTGTGCATGTGAATGTTTATTAGGAATTGAATAACTAGGATCTCACTCATGCATTATTTTACCTGCCAAAGTTAGCAGGCAGATACTCCAGGAAGGCATCATTTAAGAAGAGCTGGGTCAGATTCAGGAGCTGTGTGAAACCATCTGGGAGTCTAGATAGGGATACAGATGATAAAGACACTAGGAATAGAATCAGAAAATAGGAAAATGTGCAAAACAGACTAAGAAAGAAAAAAAAAGAGATGCTCTTAAATGGCTTTTCTGGAATCAAACATGGGCAATTTCCCAATAATAACCCCTGCAGAAACTGCTTGCTGCTGTTGGACTGGAGATGACTCATCTGCTGAACACACTCAACACACAGACAACAAACACTTCTGTCTGCAGCATTCTTTGCTTCATAACCATCACTAAATAGGAAAATAGCAATTACAAACATAACCCCTGAACCTCAAACAACACAAGCTCTTGACTGGAATAGCTAAAAATATGTAGATTTTGAACTGACTATACATAACTGAGCCTACAAGACATTGGGAAAGGGCTATGGTCATATGGGTGTATATATATATATATATATATATATATATATATATATATTTTTTTTTTTTTTTTTTAAATCAGATTAATCACAATTAATCATAATTCATATCCATTCATGACTATGCCTAAAATATGTCCATTCTTAGGGAAGGCATAGCAAATTTACTTGTATAGCACATTTCATGTACAAGACAATTCAAAGTGTTTTACATCAAATATTAAAAGCATTCCCACGGGGTGCAGGAAGCAATAACAAGTTCATTAAAAAAACATTCAAAGAAATTAAATATAAGGAGAATTAAAAAGCTAAAACAAAATAGATAAAATGCAAGAAATAAAGTTCCAGTGTGCAGAAAAACAGTATTAAACAGATGCAGATCTTGACTTCCAAATAAAACTGTTGAAATGCAGCAGGGAATAGGTGGGTCTTTTTCAGCTGATCTGAGGCTTTCTGGGAGTTTGTGTGAAGCATAGAAGCTGAATGCAGCTTCTCCATTATGTAGTTTTAACTCTGGAAACTGAGAAGAAACTGGATCCAGATGATCTGAGGGTTCTGGCAGGTTCATACTGGGTCAAGAGGTTACTGGTGTATTTTGGTCCTAAACCATTCAGAGTTTTATAGACCAGCAGCAGAACTTAAAGTATATTCAGGCAGCCAGTGTAAAGACCTCAGAACTGGACTGATGTGGTCGACTTTCTTGGTCTTAGTGAGGACTCAAACAGCAGAGTTCTGAATTGGCTGTGGGTGTTTAATTGATTTTTTTTAGGTAGAACTTGTAAAAACACTGTTACAATAATCAAGCCGACTAAAGATGAAGGCATGGACTAGTTTTTCCAGGTCTTGCTGAGACATTTTGCCCATGATATATTCTTAAGGTGACAGCAGGCTGACTTTATGATTCCCTTAGCAAGTTTAGGTCTGAGTCCATTTCTAGCCTGCTTGGTGATTTTTAGGTGTACAGACTGAAGCTCTGTGGTGACCTTTAATCATTTTTTTGGGGCTCCAAAAACAATCACTTCAGTTTTGTTTTGTTTTTTTTTTTTTTTTTTTTTAACTTAAGAAAGTTCAGGCACATCTTGTCATTAATCTCCTCAATGCATTTATCAAGAGCCTATACAGGGCCTCGGTCTCCTAGTGACATTGTAATATCTGCATAGCTTTGGTAACTAATTTTGTTTTTCTTTATGACCTGTGACAGTGGGAGCATGTAGATGTTAAACAGAAGGGGCCCCAGGATGGAACCTTGGGGAACTCCACATTTTATTCTTGTCTATTCAGATGCAAAATTACCTATTGACACAAAGTATTTCCTGTTCTCTAAATACGCTTTAAACCGGTGTAGTGCAGTGCCAGAGAGGTCCACCTAGTTCTTCAATCATTTGAGTAATATATTGTGGTCATATATTGTGGTCAAATGTATCAAATGCAGCACTGAGGTCCACTAAGTCTAAGATTGACATTTTTCCATTGTCTGTATTCAAACATATGTCATATGCTATCTAAAACCTGACTGGAAAACATCATAGCAGCTGTTCTGTGTTAAAAAGTCATTGAAATGAAAAATCACCTTTTTCGATGTTCTTACTTAGAAACGGAAGATTTGACATTGGCCTGTAGTTGCTCATTTGTGTCTTGTCTAATGATCCCTTTTTAGCAAAGGCTTGATTACAGCTGTTTTTAGAAGCTTTGGGAAGATGCCCAAAAGTAAAGAAAAGTTCACAATCTGTAACAAATCTGGCTCTAGAGTCTTTGAGACCTTTTTGAAAAAACCTGTAGGCAGGATGTCTAAATAGCAAGAGGTGGAGTTTAGCTAACTTAAAATGTCCCCCAGACCTTTGCTGTTATTGGATTTAAACTGTGTCATGGTTATTGGTTTTCAGTGGACACAGTATGTCTCTTGAACCTGCTTTTGATGAATCAACTGCTTGTCTGAGATTATGGATTTTGTCTATAAAAAAGTTGGCAAACTGATTAAAGGTCTTGGCTGAATAGAGTTGAGGTGCTACTGACACAGGAGGGTTTGTTAACCTGTCGATAGTAGTGAATAAGGCCCAAGCATTATGACAGTTTTTGCTAATAATGTCAGAGAAATATAACTTCTTGTAGATTTGTTTTTCTCCATCTGCGCCTGGCTTTCTGACATGTTAGCATTAAAACTAGCTCACTGACTAAACCCCCTGACAGGGCAGGTGTTACCGAGAAGACCTGGTTAAACATCCCAGTCAGGTTTTCAGCTATACACTGTTTTGTGATCACCTCCATTGAGACATTTGTATGAACAGGAATCGTACTCTCAAAGAAAACACAGTAATGATCAGACAGGCCCACATCAAACACAGTAACCACAGTAAAAGTGCAAACCCTTTGAAATCAGTAAATCTAGAGTGTGACCTTTAATGTGTGTGGACTCTGTTTTAAATATATAAGTTAGTCCAAAGTTATTCAGACTGTTATTCAAGTCTTTAGTCTTTAGATACTGTATTGTATCAGCAGAAAGAACAACCCAAAGCTCACATGGATCTTTTTCATTTTTTTTTTTTTTTACATTTCTTTTTACATTATATCAGGGGTGTCCAAAGTCGGTCCTCGAGGGCCGCTGTCCTGCGGGTTTTCAATGTCCTGCTTTAACACACCTGACTCAAATTAAATAGATCCTACAGCCTATTAGGTTTTGCACAATGACTCATTCATTTGAGTCAAGTGGTTTTGGAGCAGGGACCCATTGAAAACCTGCAGGATTGTGGCCCTCGAGGACCGGAGCTGGACACCCCCTGCATTAGATGATCACTTTAGTTGTAATAATCAGTTCAATATTACATAAAATCAAGATCTTAAATATATATATATATATATATATATATATATATATATATATATATATATATATATATATATATATATATATATATATATATATATATATATATCATTTGTACAATCCTTTTCCTGGTCAATGCACCTACCTGACCCTCCATCAAACTCCAACCGCCCCTGCTTAGCTGAAGTATAAACTGATCTATCTTCATAGACATATGCATGGCTGTCTTATGACTAGTAGATTTGTAGATTTGCGCTAGCAAAAATAGACAACAAATGTTGTGAAACAAATGTCTATTTTTGCTAGCATGTCCACAAACAATACTTAGGTAAATGCGTGCCAGTGTGAACCATGAACCGCTAGGTTTCTCCTGAACTATAAACAAGCACAACGAGACAGTACTACTGACAGGAAAACCGATTAGCTGATCACCAACAACCATCATGATTCACAACAGGAGAAGGAGGGGGAGATTAGCAGGCTGCTGCAGACACGGAAAGGAACATTATATCTTTTCATGGGACAACACTATAACACATAAAATGACTAAATATGACTATGTACAACATAAAACAGTGTACGCAGTGTCAATCGTTTGTGACAGGAAAAAAAATGTCATTTTGTTTTCCATAAATGCATCAAAATTAAATGCATGAATATTTGCTGTTAGGTATGTATAGCATATATTTTCCCTCAGGTTGTTAATCAGAAGATGCATTTGTCTTACTTGGTGATAGGGTTGACGCTGGCTTCTACCACAGACAAGCCTTTACAGCATTTTATATTGTCTGGAAACTCCTGGATTCCTGTTTGAGAGAGTGAGTCAGAGAAAATGTTGTTAGACAGTATAATGATAGTTATCTCTGCCAAAATATGACGTGAAATTACAATTTTATCATGGTTGCCCTAACTGTCATTTTTATAGTCTCTCTCAGATTGCCCAAGTTATTCACTTTTCAAAGCTCACAGGCTTCTGTAAGTTTAAACACTTTCAAAAACTCAAATGATTGCAATCAGTGGATTGCTATTTGACATGTTTTTGTTGTTGTTGTTGTTGTTTTCCCTTTGGTTATTTTTTGTTGTTGCTACTATATATATATTTAGATGACATTTTACCATTTTTACTGATGTCTAACTCTTTCAGGTTAACCAGGCTGGCGATGGTTGTAGGCAGGTTGGAGAGGTCATTGTCAGGCATGCTCAGCTTCTTCAGGGCCTGGCAGTTGAAGAGTTGCTATGACAGAACATAGAGGTGACAAGGGAATGTTATTTCCTTGTGATAAAATTACCTAGATCTTGCACAGAGATATACAAATTAGAGTGCTGAACTATGGGATAAAATTAGGCATACAATATTTAATATTGCAGAAAAGCTGTCCTATTAAACTTTTCTGTGAATAATGCAAAATTGTTCTAGTACATACATATTACGTACATAGTACATACCACATAGCCGCAAAGGACAAAACATGAATGAATGCAAAAACATTCAGCCAGTTGTGCTCTACATAGAAAAATTCAGCAAATTCCAAAATATAAATAAAGACAAAACAAAATATAAATAAAAAACAACATCCCTTTACTTTCTTTTATTTAGTTGTCATTAATGATGAGACTGCTCCCAACTACAGGATCACAATGTAATAGTTCATCTCATGATTAAAAAAACTATGCCTCATGCATGACAACTGCCCTAGATATTACCCTGTATTGTCAATACAACAAATTACATCTTGTGGCCACACATTATCCAGACATTACTCAGATGTGGTCATAGTTTTCACACTTTACTCACTCATGATCCTCCAATGATATCTTAATCCCATGTTTCAATCTCAGTAATTTAATAATATTTTCCAGCTGAAATAAACAAAAGTGATCTGTATCAACAGCCACCCCTTAAAAACTTGAATTTAATCCTTTCAAGGGTCAAACTGTGTTAACCTTCAGACTTGTCATGTTTTGTGAACAATTCTCTTTTCAAAAGAATTCTATTCTTTAATTCTGACAGAACTAATAGAATTCAAACTTACTGGAATTATATCAATACATAACTCAATAGCTAATAAACTTGGTTTGCAGTAACATTACAGTGAAATATTTTAGTAACATTAGAGTGAAGTGTTTTAAGTTAACATTAGTAGTTTAAAATGTGGAACAGTTCACTCTGAGGATTATAACAGAGTAAAAGGCTTAAGTCAAAAAGGGGGCACAGGTATCTTGGTTATATAGATATATTTTTCTTTAAATTTACTTTCACTCGGGTTCCTGAGCCTTTCAGTCAGTGTGCAATGTTCAGAACATTCACATGCTATCTACAAGCTGAAAATTAAAGTAAGAATTTTGGCTAGAGTCATCCAGACTGCATCCACTACATGTGATTTTTCTATAAAAATGTACAACAAATAGAACAATTATTATGTTTTTATATATATAAATATATATATATATAGTCATAGTCACATACACACTTACATTGATTATAGACCAATTTTAACACCACTTCATTTTTTGGAAGAGAAACAATGCAGACTGTCACACAACCTTATTAAAGCATCTCCATTCCCATGAGTTAAATTTAGAAATCCAATTCAACATCTTTTTCATTTAACCAGGACAGTATATCAATATATGTAATGGCCTTCATATAAACAACACCTGTAGTTCTCCTTGAAATATTATTAGAAGGGCATAACATCTCCACACTGCATGTTGGGGCTTTCCAAACGTCTCAAATGGCATAGGATGCTGCCACTTGGCCAGGAATTGGTGTTCTCTATCACCCCGTGGTTCATATAACAGTCAGATCAAGGTAATCCGATCAACATGACTCCTTCTACCCTTGGGCCTTCTGTAAATAAATTTTCTGTTTCTGTAAAGCATCCTAACTATTGAATGGACTATTAAAATTTGGTGATGGTCCTGAGAGAGAGAAACCTATAGGCAGGTTGCTTTTGGTGTGATAACACAATTCATATATTCTATTGTGAAAAATTAGCTTGACAGCACATTACATACAACCACTGCAAAAGAATGTCAAACCAAATTCTATAGCAGAAAAAAGGTCCAGATGTAAAGCTGGCTGAATTGTTTTAACACAATCGTGGGAAATCATTTTACTTTCAAAACTACAGCTATTGGTTTAGTCAGTTCCAAATAATTTGCAAGGTATTGAAGAAAGCATGATGTGCAATTTATCTCACCCTGTCTTTGTTTACATTTTATTCACAATCCCAATTTAGCAAATGTGGTTGTACAGAAATAACAATACAAGCATGAATAGGAAAGGTATGAATATTTGTGCACTTTTGCAGGAAATAAAATGTTATGAATTAAAAAGTAACTGCAAATCTGTATCATGATCATTTATCCAGGTAACTGATTGTGATTGTAACTGTTCTTTAACAGTAGTAAAGATGTGTTTCAATGTATCTAAAGCTCAAGATCTTGCATTAATTATATTACAAGCAAATTTTGCTCAGAATCAAGGAACTGATTAGTAGTGGAGTCAATCCAAACAGACTTTAAAGGTTAACAATATAACATGTTAAGTGGTCATTAGAGGAAGAAACGATAGAGAAAGAAGGGTGGACATAAGCAGCAGAACTACCTTGGGTAGTTCCTCAATCTGGTTGGCATCTAGATAGAGCTCCTCCAAAGTTCTCTCAAAGCTGAAGATTTCCTTAGGGACCTGCTGAAGGCTGCAGTGGGAATAGTCCAACACTGAGATCACTTCCTCTTCACCACGGAAACAACGGCACGGCACCAGCCGGCCAATCAGTTTCCGCTTAGTGGTCATTTCCAGACACTGCACTGCAAAAGAAAAAAGACAGGAAATACAAGTTGTCAGATTCATTTCAGACAGTTTGCAGCTCATGTACATCAGCATGTTCTATTTGATGTTTTTGGCATTTTTTATGTAGAATATTGCTTATTGTCAATATGTGCTAAAAGAATAAATCCCTATTAGATAAATCACCAAAAGGCTGAAAAAACACGCTGCCATCCAAATGTTGGTGCAACAGAGATGAACTGTGGAATTTGCATTAAAATTCATGAGTGGCATTTTCTTTAAAATATTCAGCAATAAATTTGAGACAACAGCAATGAGGGCTGTGTTTACAGATGTAACAGATTTTTTCTGTGTTCAAGATAAATAAAATAAACAAAATTACAAAGAAACACTTTAACTTTTATTCAATAAAAAAAAATCACATTTTGCACAGAAAATCTGTGAGAATTAATTTAAGTGTGGGGGTGTTAAAATGACACATACATGACTCTGAATCCATCAGTGTTAAAGTGACACCCAGATTTCACATTTAAGTTCATCAGCGGAGACATATCATCTTTGTGCCCTGTTATAAAATGGTGACCCTGCATCAAATACATATCGAGTTGGGATTGGTTCCAGCATTTATCAGATCTCCACAGGATGAGCAATGACAGCTAATGAATTCTTGGCTGGAAGATTGTAGTCTCATCTATTCCAGTAAAAACTTTAATTAAAAAAAAATACAGCCAGGATTGGAAAACTAACTAACTAACTAACTAACTAACTATATATATATATATATATATATATATATATATATATATATATATATATATATATATATATATGCTGAAAAAGGTCCATAATAACAATTTGTTGGTAAATAATGTTTGATAGGTTTAAACTGCACACTTTCACTTTATTTGTTTTGCCATTTGTTTTCCCTCTTTTGTCTTTTTCTAGTTTGTCTGATTTTCTTCAACTTTCCAAACAATTTTTATTTATTTATTTTTTTTTATTATTTTTTATTTTTTTTTCCCTGTCCGAATATGCCAACCTGACACTTGGCTTTATATACCCTAAAAAAATAAATAAATAGATGACAGTATTAACTGTTAGCGTAAAATCCTTGTAAGATCCTCCTTAAATATTATTTGAACACTAAATTTAAAAAAAAATAGTCGTTTTGTGCAAAAACACTTCGAGTTGCAGCAATTGAAGAAGATTTAGAGATCTGGGGGCATCTCCATATCATACTCAATTTCTTTTTGTACCATAAGGCCAGTGCATCTGAATATTGTGAACACTGTCAGTGCATGCAAGCACAATTTGTTTGGAGAAGTGGATACTCTGGGAAACTTGAGTACTGCCCTTGAGATATGAAAACTGGGAGGGCCACAGTCTGGGAAATGAACTACTGATGATGACATGCCCATGACCATTACTTTTCTGTCTTTTAATATTTCAACATTTGAAAGTCTTTTAGATATTTGTTTTAATGAAAGATTTGAAACCGAAGCCATTAATATTCATGTGTGTAGAGGTTGAGCATTATCTTTGTCTTTCCATTCAACACAAAATCAGTAGCAAAATGAAATATTGCCAGAGGGAATTAATGACATTTAACAACAGTGCGAACACTGAGTGTTGAGACGGAAGCTCCCTAAATTAATAAAAACAAGTTGAAATTTTCCAAAGACAAAAGGAAAAAAAGGATGTCTTATGCATAAGGACCAAAAGGTTAAGAGTCATAATAACTTCAGCTATATTGAAAATAAACTGAAAATGAGGAATTCTGTCCACCATCTTCTTCACTAGGCAAGAGACAAACATACTACATTAAAAAAATGACTGTTTAAGTGTGTAGTTTTTTTTGTTTTAAAGACAGAACTTCTGCTTTAGGACACAGATGTTATAGAACCAACAATAGTTTGAGAGCTTGAAATGAGGTGTAAAACCGGGGGCAGATGGGTAATGCAGCCATCCTCTGCAAACCAGCAGTTACCCAGCACACAGCAGGCTGAGGCTCATCTCTCTAACACACATTCACACACACTGAGTCTTTTCAAACAACAGGCCAGAACCATATAATTAGACTGAATCCTTTGTGATACTCTGACAACATCGCTCCATTTTACAACTCTAAAAAGCTACTGCCTGAATGGCATAAGTGGGCTAACCATGCATATTAAAAATCCTTGACTGAGGATTCATCATGCAGCTTTATCTTTTCACACCCAAATGCAAACTACACTCAAACTTATGACAGCTAAAAACGTTTTAATGTCAGCCCTTTTATAGAGAACAAAAGGTGAATTTTGTAGTAATCGGACAATCACTTCAGTTTCCTGTTTGATCCTCAGCTGTGATGATAAGAGGAGAGGGAGTCAAAAGGGGCAAAGAGAGGAGAGAAGGAAGGGGTGAACACGAAGAGGAAAAGGTGTTGACTGCAGACACAGGAAAGCTTAGAGATAAGACCTGCTGCTTTATCTGTCTATAAACACACACATGTCCAGGTCTGCATGACATACGCTGAATTCAGATTATAGACAGAGCAATCCACTGCATTGTAAGTACACCATGTTATCTGCACAGGGTTGTTGCAAGCCCTGTGAAATCTGATTAAAACAAAAAAATCCTTTAGGATTGTTTATCTAAGAGGGCCGGACCATTACAATCAATACAGTCTTATCCAGAGGCACGTTCGGTGCAGGTGTAATGAGGCCAGCTGGGACTTACTGCTTGTCTTCCTTATGTATAAACTTGGCTTTGCAGGAAGCACACACCTTAGACCTTTCCTAAACACTCAGCTTTAGATCTAATAATGTAGGGTTTTGACAATGAATTAATTAACTACAAAAATAAAAACATTTAAAGTAATTATTTCATTTTTTTGGCCCTGCAGAGGACTGGTAACCTGTCCAGGGTGCCTCTCGCCTGTTAATTCCTGGGATGGGCTTCAGCTTCCCTGCAACCCTGAATTGGATTAAGCTATTTCCTTTTTTCTCAGTCTTTAAGATGGCAAAGGATAAAAGATCAGACTTAAATAAAAACATTGAAATGGTGGACAAATAATTAACTTTTCTAAAAAAAAAAAAGAAAATTGCCAAAATGAATGAAACAAATACTCTTGATTCTATTAAATCTGTCATTTTACATTCAGATTAGATCTTTTATTCATATCAGAGGTGCAGTTGTTGATGGAACTGGAAGAAGATGACAATATTTTTCTTTTTGCACATTTTCCCATTTTCCACTTTTTCATTATCACGTATGCTTTTTGGAAGACAATCAGCAGTTAAAAGCAACAACGCAGCTTCTGCGTGTCAGCTCGTTCTTTTCAGATTTTTTGCACCATAGATACTTCTACAAAGCAGCAAATACTTTTATGGGATTTTATACAGAGATGCCGCTGTTTAAGGAATTGTATGCATGTTTATGTATTTAATGTACTACAATCTCATCTTATCTTCTTATTGACTTTTAAAGAAAGCCCACTGCTTGTTGGCTGAAAGCTACAAGATAAGAGATCATCGATATCTGTCATCGATATAATCTTTTGCATAACTTAATGTTGTGTGGGGTGTCATGATCCGGTTCTGTAACATCACCTTTCCCAACATGTTACACTTTATAATGCAAAGTTTATCCACTTGTTAGTGCGTCAACTAACATCAGTGAGTAGTGTGTGTTAGCCCATCACTCAGTACACTTTAGATCATTTTGAGAAGGCCGTCTGCCCTGCTTCCGTATTCTGATTTTAATTTACGTTATCTTCGTAAAATAAGAGGAATACAAAAGCTCGCACCAGTTTCTGGTTTTATGGGTGATTGCAATACCTGCTCTGACAGATCATCTTACATGACCAAATGCAGTTGGAGTTATGCTTAACAAATGGTCATTCTCATGAAAAAGGAGCCCTGGCCCGGCCAATAATTTTTGGACAACTCTTTTCCAGTAAGCGAGAGCTGAAGGAAGGAAGACCCTATTTATGTAGCTCAGCTTGATTTAGGAATGAGTTTCAAATGGAGGGGGACCTGGTTAAAGATTCAGGTCAAGACTGAGGTAAAAGGAGTTCAACACAGCTTCCCACTGTCACAGAATTACATTATTTAAAAGTATTAAATGGTATTAGAATTATTTTAGAATTAGTATTAGCATCAAAGTATTAATTATTATAAGATTGACACAGCAATGTTTTCCAAAAATTTCTTAGTACATGCTTTTAATAAATGTACATTTATGCTTAATTTACATGTTAAAATCCTTCAATTCTCCTAGCTTGTCAACCTTTTCACACTTTCTAAGTTTGCAGGTATTGCAGGTAATGCATTGTGCAGCTTCAAATCAACTTCTTGACATCCTAGCCAATGTCCTAAATAAACAAATTACACTGACCACCACTTATGTGTTTGTACCTGCTTTTTTTGATTTATCCAGACATTTCCTTGACCTATAGTCATTTTTTAATCCCAATAACTGATATTATAATATCTGACTACATGTTAAAAATATTTTTTTCTTGAGATGCATTTAGTAAAGAAACTGAGTAATTGTAAATTGAATTTTAAGACTTACAGAAATAACCCAGCATAGATTAGCTGAACATCCTGGCTAAATCCACTGCTGAAAATCTGTGCACAATCAAGCACAACCCAATTCTTCTTAATAGCTACTTAAAATGCTGCTGCTTGATTTTTCCCTCAAAGTCTATTGATGTAACAACTAAATATGCAAAGACAGAGCAGACTAAAAATAACAGCCTTTTAGTCAAGACAGCAGCAAGAGAAAGAGCAGAGCGCTTGCAGCATGTTGTCCATGAGAATTAGACAAGTACAACAATTAAAGAGACAGTGACAAATATAAGGAGCAAACTGAAGATTGTTTATGGAGGTAAAAAATGAAAGATGGCTGTAAGCTGTCGCCTTCATGAAATGGCACAGACAGGTGCAAAGAAAAGGCTGATATGTTTCTAAAATTAACTACACAAAATATAAGTCACACCAAATCAGAAATTTCAGCAGAAAAACAGCTTAGTTCAACAATTTTTAAATCAATATTTAGACACATATCTTCATAGAAATAATATTTAATCTGCTATAAAACTTCTTTATGTTTCTTTGTGTATCTAGTGCTCTGGCTAATCATATCTTGATGAATGGATGTGAAGTGGACATCGTGTAGTGCCTGAAGTCCATTCAGAGTTCCAGAGAGCAACTATACCCTCAAAAAGAAGAAGAAAAAAAAATAGTAGGAAGAGTGTCAGAGTGAGCTGGCACCAACGGGGTGAAACTAGGAAGTGAGTGTGGTTGGCTGTGTTGGCTCTCGCTGCTGCTATGGAAACAGCATGCCAGAGCAGACTATATGCAGAGGCATGTGCAAGCTCAAAGCATACAAACACACATTTGAATAATTTAGCTGTTTGTATCAGCACAGTGATTATGACATTAAAACTAAAGACAGTTTATGAGAAATGTGTTTTTAACATACAACTCATTACACACACACAAACAATCACACACCTGCAGACATTAGTAGAAGACTATTCAATAGCTGAAAGTTAGGTAGGAGGGAACTGGTCTTAACCAGACTTAACAGACCCAAAAGCTTTTATTTTCCATGATGAATTTCCATGATGAAATATTTCAATATTATGTGTAAAAATTTAGCTTAAAAAAGCTAATGGTAGAGCAGCTTGGTCAAAGTACAGTCCTCAGTAAACTTTCTTAATTTCAAAGCTTATCAACATCTTTAAGGTAAAAATAAATTGTGTAGGGCTCTATGGATGAGAGATATGTGGGAAACTTTTAAAGATACATCAAGCCCTCCTGATTATTATTGCTATGTCACAGTGATAATTCACGAACTAACAAAAGGGATAAATTTTACTTCCAGCAAATCAAAACTAAATTGAAGAGTAAATATGACCATGAAATAATTACAAATCACTGATACTGAAGTAATTAACAAAAAATTCTCAGCTTAGTGGGTCTTCAAAATTTTTGCTCCATAAATGAAGCACTACAACATCCATTTTAGTGTTATTAGATGGCCTCTTTCGAGGAAGGGACATACTTGGGATTTTCAAACCAACCACTTTACAGGGGGCTTATGGATAGAGGACCACGTCTGGATTGGAATTAGTGGTTTTAAAGTTGCTGCAGGCACAACTAGGCAGTCCAAAAATAAAGTGTGACACCATCTATGGTGCTTAGCAAGCTTTTACTAAAGTGATGGAGTCAGCATTAAAGTCAAGAGAAAGATTTAACCAAGACTTCACAGCGCAGTTACAATGTGGTGGGTTTCACATCTGAACAATTGTATCGGTTATAAATATCTTTAATAAATTGAATCAAAGACAGAAGAAGAAACAAAGTTGATGGAGACATTGTGTGAACAGTCAGCATGTGGGAAAAGAGGTAATGGTCAGAAATCCCACATGGAGAAGGACTGAAGACACATTCCCAAGCAAAGATCCACTCCAGGAAAGAACTGGCTGATATAGATAACTTATAATTAATAAATAAGTCTTATTTATTTTATTTTTATAGGGTTTTAATCTGTAAATGTTTAAAACATTATCATCTTAGACTATATGTATAAAGTGGACACAGCCTCCAGGTCTGAAAAATTATGCTAGTGCCTGAAATCGGCATTCTTTTTAATAGCCAGCAGAGGGCGACTCCTCTGGCTGCAAACAAAATAAAAAAAAAATAAATAAAAGCTTGACTTTAATCTAGTTTCTATTCAGTGGACTTTATCTTCATAGGCTGATGGTTTCAGTTGCTAAATAGAAGTTATCTTTATGCTACCAGTCGGAGTAAAATAGACGACCCAGCAGCATACTTTATTGAATGGCTTTATATTTGATCTCACAGGAGTACACGAAGCAATGGATAATGTTCTTTCTATGCATGCAACCTACAGGTATTATAATTTAATGCATTTATTTTAGAAAAAAACGGATGAAGGAACAAATTATGACAACAAAATTATGAAAAGGGATATGTTAGCGCCTGTGTTTATTAATCTCTGTCTAATAGTTTACAAGGACTGGGTAGCTCAAACAGTTAAGTGGCTGCTCTATGTGCAAAACTCATTGTTTGCAGCATGTCATCCCCTTCTCTCAGTCCAATATTCGGTCGCTCCACTTGTTGACCGTTTATTTCTGGGCCACCCCCAAAAATTCTTAAAAACAGCAGTCCTGCTCCAGATTTTCTTTGAAAGAAAATAATTTTAAAATGACATAGTAGGGTGTGTGGTGTATATGTAGTATAATGGGCTCGACACACGGGAGACGACCAACAACAGCGACAAGTGAAACTCATCGCAACCTTCGTGAAACCGAACACACGGGACGCGACAAACGGGAGTGATGGCCGCAGTGCCATCCATCACACTCTGAGATCGCTTTTCTCCAAGAAATTTGATTGGTTATGATATTGGTGGGAGTTTTGACATTTTCAAACCAGTCCCTGGCGTGACAAAGCATGACAGATAGTCAGAAGAATTTGCACGAATTGATAGAAATCTTGCTGGTTACTGTATAAAAGAAAGACAACCCTGGGTTCATTTGAGTTTACAAAATAGGAAACAGCATCGTGAATGTCATCATTTGATGGACCTCAAGGCTGATCCAGATAAATCCAGAACCTAGATTTGGACTAATTCACTCTGGCGCCACACGACTGCCTTTTATTAAGCTAAAACTATCTATTCTTCCATGTTCAAAGTGTTTGCAGACTGCACTGCCTAGCCTGCTCTCATTGGTCAGTCCATGAAGCCCCTCGGTGGTTGGCTGTAGTACCAGGCGACAGCGACAAAAACTAAACATTTTTCTATTTTCTTGTGTCGCGTCGCAAGCCCCGTGTGCACGTCTACATGAACAAGCACAACATTTCACATGCACAAATGTCACCTGTCGCTTGGCTGCGATTTTCACCTCAATACGCAGGTTCCATAGGAAATTAATAGAGAAGGAGCGACGCCTCCCGTGTGTCGAGCCCATAATGCTGCTGTCGGGCACAAACCTCTTTTGTCCAAAACTGTTATTTTTCAAAAAATGAATAAAACTGGTTTTTGTAATAATGGACATAATGTCATCAAACTTGGTATTGTGTTTTACATCATATATCTTTGGTTAAATATTTGTAAAACTACAGACAGACATAGAGGGTGATCAATAGTACTGATTCATGAAGGAAAAAGAAAATCACAAATTTTAGACATAGGAGGTTTTTGCCCGACAGCAACGATAAGTAAAATTTACAATGTTTTTTCTTAATATGTAATACAGTTGAGATATAGAGTATCTGAATGCACAAATACTCAAAGCGCCACAAAGCTGTGTTTAAGCACAGTGGTTGTGTAAAGTAACTGTCACATGGTGTCACCACATCCTTAATGGTCTCTCTTCTTCTCTCTTCCTTCTGCTATTCATTCAAGCTTCTGCTTGTGTGTTTGTAAGTGTATGTGTCCTGTCCTCCAGCAGCTTGAGAGGGTGAATTCCCCAGAGTGCCTCGACAGCAACCACTTCATGTGCAGCCTTGCCGTCTCCATAGTAACTGCTGCCATAGAGACCATCTCCCAGGACCTGGTTGTATTTTTATTCATTCTCCCTGTCATAAAACAGAACATTCACCCAGTGGGCGATCACTCCACATTTGGTGACGTTTAACACAGACTCAAATATATCAGACACTTTTATAGCACCTGAATAAGCACTTTGGAGCAAACTGCAGACCTCACCCATGCTTCTGCACTCACTCACAATTAAACAGTCGCACACCGTCGCACAACAGCTCATGAATCACCGGCAAAAACTGAGGCATGCCAGCTCACAGACTCATTTAGTTTATGATTACTTGTGACAGTAACATTGACAGAAAATAGAAAAACCTGTTTTACATCCCAATGCTCCAAATTGCCATACAAATCCCTCAGCAGTGTGTGTAAGGCTGAATATGTGGGAGGCAGTTTGCTAACTAGCAGCCAGGAACAGCTTGTTCTTTTTCCTAACATTTAATAAATAAACACAGTTACCTGCACCAACACATGGATGCAGATTGTCTTTTCTTCTGAGCCAGCAAGTTAATCATTTACAAATGTTCTGCTCGAAAAGCCAGGCTTTTACTAAGCAGAGATCAGCACACATATGCTGCATTAAAGCGCTGTCAGGAGTCATTCTGCTTACACAGGAATAATAAAATGATATTCACATCTGAAGAGGAGGTCTATCTCTCAGCAAATGATTTTGATAATGAGCATCAATTTGAACTTATGGGAGTTATAATCCTCATATCCAACATCTGGAATGTTCTCAGGGTTCATGGAATAATAAATCATTTTGAGCATTATTAAATATACTGTATGTGTCTTTGTCAGTAAACTTTTTTTTCTAACAATGGAAAAATAAAGAATGACATTTTTAATTTTCATCACACTTAAAACGATGGCTGATGATACTTTTTTCAAAGGCTTTAATATCTATTACGTACACCGGCTACCAGATGACATTCAGTCTAATTTCCTTCATTGCTCCTCAACTTTCAACATTTTAACACACATTTACTCCACAGTAACCATGAATAATCCTGGACTGTGGGATGAAGCCCACTCAAGAGGATGTCTGTTGTCTTTTCGTCATTCTTATCTGCCCACTTTGCCATTCAACCCAAAAAACAAACAAAACATGTGACAAGTTGTGGGATTGTTTATTATTTCCTGTCTCTCAGAACTGAAAGCTCATATGCAGATTTTAAAAACAGCACCAACAAAGGGGACGAAAATATTCAGAGAGATTGTCATTAAGAATGTTAATTATAAATCTATTTCATAAATCATCTGTTTTAAGTGGATGTTAACTGGAACCCAACAGCGGCAAAGGTAGGAATATCATTTTGGTTCACATGAACCCAGCTCAGTTTACGGACGGGCTGTCTAACTTGGAAAAGCTCTCGCTATATGGGTAGCTAAAAAAAAAGCGATGAAAAAACTAAAATATTTACATTATAAATCTCACTTTCCCATAGAGATACTGCCGTCCCAGAACATGAGTCTGTGCTTCAATGTTTTCATATTTCTGATGGTGACAGTGTCTCAAATGATCTCAACACTGCCTTGCTGAATCACTCTCTGGCTGTTTTCACACTCATAGCCGGTCCAGTTCGCCTTGCAATGAGGCTCCAGGTGGCATGTCTGTAAAACTCAATGACCCTCAAAGCTCCGAAACTAAAAATAACAATCAGCCAACGCAACAAAGCACAGCTGACAGCTCACCTGCAACCAAGATGTGGCAATCAATTATTCTCAGGTACATGAATGAGCACACACAAAAATAAACCAAGAGGGTCAAACTTTTACTCTGTGTCAGTTTTTAGCCACAGGATGATATGTAAAGATGTGCTCAGTGTGTCCCTAAGAAAGGAGTTTTCCATTTTGCCTCAGTCCCAAAAAAAGAGCTTTGGTACAGAAAAGATGGCGCTGTTACTGGATCATGTCCACATATAGTTTTCTCTTTGCATGACAGACCTTTAATCTGCTTGGCATAGTTAACTTTTTTTTCAGAGAATGATTTTTGGACATCTGAGCCAAAGATATTCATGACAGAATCAGACTTTTTTTTAATGCAGTGCTGCCTGACAGCCCAAAAGATGATGAGCACCCAATACTGATTTTAATTGTGTCCCAGATGCCTCCAGATTTTTAGCTTTTGATGGTATAATGTCTTGGAGCCATGTGAAAATTCAATATCTTAGCCATTTTACTTTAAGAAATGTTATTCTGAAGTCGATGATCTGTGGGTTTTAGTTCTGTTTTTGTTTTTCGGTGTATCAGTAGCTCTGATTTTGTTGCCTTGTCTTATGTCCTTAGTCTGTTCCTTCTGTATTCTAGTAAACTTTCATTTACTGTTCCTGAGTTGTCAGTTGCTTATTGTCATACCTGTTCTCATTCCTCATTAGTTACTCAGTATTTATTTTCAAGGATTTCCTTTGGGTCCTTCCTTCTTGTCTTTGACCCTCTTGCCAAGTCACATTTTACAATTTGCACACATTTTTTTGTAGATCTTGCCCATCTTTACATCTTAGAAACTCTTCCTTTCTAAGGTGCTCTTTTTATACTCAATCATGTCACTGACCTGTCACTAATTAACTTAATTAGTGTTGTGTTCTCTCAGCAGTGCCTTGCTTTTCAAGCCTTTTATTGCCCCTGTCCCAACCTTGCAATGTGTGCTGCTGTCATCAAATTCAAGACAAGCTAATATTTTTCATGAAACAATAAAAAGACATTTTTTTATTGCATTCTACTTGCAGATGAAACATGGTACAGTCATAACCAGTGTTGGTAATAACGGCGTTTAAAATAACGGCGTTACGTAACGCCGTTATTTTTTCACTAACGGAGTAATCTAACTAATTATTTTCCCCATATTTGTAACGCCGTTATAGTTATTGTACAGTAAAGGCAGTGCGTTACAATAAACTGACTGAACTGCAAAATCAGAACACGCTTCGGCTCCACAACAAGGCTGTTGGTTGGGACTGGGAGAGCTCCGGTTGGATGAACTGGAGCGAGATAAGCAAAATGATTGGCTGATGTCATTGTCAGTTAAAGCAGGCATGTTTCACGGCAGCTAATCAGAGCCAGTGCTTTAACAAACAAACCCGGACGGGCTTAATTTTCTTAAACAAACCTCGAGGAAAAGCAGCAGAGATGGCTGGATTTGAAAACTACTCAGAAAAAAAAAACTCTTCGAGATAAAGCAACATACAGTAACCCCAATAGTTACTTTCCCTGGTAACTAGTTACTTTTATTATCAAGTAATTTTTTAACTAACTCAGTTACTTTTTTGAAAAAGTAGTGAGTAACTATAACTAATTACTTTTATAAAGTAACGTTCCCAACACTGGTCATAACTGAGCCCCAAAATGTGAGCTGTTAAACTTATTTTTCTCCCCATCAGAGATTTCAGCAGTTGGGTAATAAACATTAAAAACAAGATCAAGAATCATAAAGAAAGGATTAAAGTTGTAAAAAAACTGAAATCCTCCTGTAGGAAATTGGACTATACAATTGCTTGTTTGTTGGTGTTATATTATCAAAAGAAAAGTAAATGTCTGCTCTAAACATTTCCAGACTGATTTATTTAATTTTTCATTTCAGGGCTTCGCTCCTCCAACTGCTCCAGAGTATCTGTGAAGCTGACAGGAAGCAGTCTTTATTCGAACGTCTCCTCTCCTTCCCCACCTTCTGTCCTCTCTCACTTTCTTATACTTATTTCCAGGCCGGTCTCTTTTTTTCTCCTCTCTGTTCTTCCAGGGTTGTGCTCAGTGGCCCAGTTCTTTCTGCCTGAGATGCCCCAGCACATCTCTTTTCTCTATCTTTTCCCTTTTCCCTTTCAGGGTTCTCTCTCTCTCAGCACTCTTCCTCCATCTGTTTCTGTTAAACTTTTTTCTCTTCACTATTACCCCATCCCACCCCCTACCAAGATACAGGAAGGAAAGCCATGTTAAAATCTAGATAAGTGCTCTTTGTTTTTCTCTTCAGAAGCATCTCAAATATTATATATAAGACCATTTCCAGGCATGTAACAGTCCATCTACAGCAAGAGGAGGAAAACATTCAAGACAGTTGCCAATCTTCCCAGGGGTGGAAATCCCAGCAAGCTCACCCCAAAGTTAGACTGAAATCTTGAGCAACTGCAAAAAATCCAAGAGTTAGATCTTAGACTCTCCAAGCCTTAGTTACCACACTAAGTATTAAAATTTAAAAAAGTAGAGGAGACTGAACAAGAGTGGCTTCTTTGGAAGAATTGCCAGAAGAAAGCCTCTTTTCTCTAGAATGGCAGCTTAGGTTGCAAAGCTGCATCTTTACAAACTAGACCTCTGGAACAATGCCCTTTGGGCAGACAAGACCAACGTGGAGACTTTGGTTGTCTTATGTACAATGAGCCAGTTGGAGAAAACCAAAGATACCTATCAGGACAAACGACTTATTCCAACTGTAAAGCACTGTGGTGGAGGACTGATGATTTGGCTTGTTTTGAAACCACAGAACATGGTCACCTTGTAGTACTTAAGTCAACAACAAACCTCTCCATATGCCAGCTATTTTGGCCAAAAACTGGATTATTTAACAGTCCAAGTTGAAGACTAAAATATTATATCAAGTACTACTAAATACTAAAAGTATACAATGTCTGTGACTGTAATATATTAAAATAATACACTTTAAGCACCTAGGATGATCTGAACTCTCAGCAGTGGCTTTCATAAATGTTGTAGAACTTAATTAGCTTGTGAGGGTTATGTTTTATTGTCATCATTAGAACAGAATGGTGATGTAAATCTCAAACTGTATCAAAACTGATTCCTCAGTCCCAACATTCAGGGATTCTCTGTTCCTCTAAGCACTTGCTTAGCAATCTAAACATCTTAGAAACTGTTGCAGAAGTAGGTTTTAAGAGGTCTTTTCAGGCAGCTGTTTCTTCAGTTGGTAATGTAATTAACACATGCGGTTAACAAGAACACTGAATGTCAGGTTGAGGTCTGGAAGACCAAGAAAACCTCCCATGAGAACTATTCGTGAGATCATTAGAAAGACAAATTAAAGCCCTGTCATAATACAAAAGACCTTCTGGGTGAATTAGAAGACTAAAGAGTGGTGCTGCACAGGCATCCACACCTGAGCGAATATGAACTTCATTGTTAGAGTCACGAGGGGAAAACCAAAGATGGTATGGTAACTTTAAAATAAAACAATGGCATGACCAAATATGTTTGCTGTTGCAGATAAATTTATTCAAGTTGATGACAAGCTTTTTAGTGTAAGAACAATAAAACCTTACCAACAACTGATTATCTGTTTCAAACTAAAGATGGACCAACATTTAATCTAAAGTTGAGCCCCCTAGTATTTTCTTGCTGTCTCCTAACTAAGGAAACTGCAGATCTGCTCTAAAATCTGGATTTTAGAGCTTCAGTTCTGTGCAATTTTTATTAGACGACTATATTAGCATGCATTTTAAAAGAACGCAATACACAGTAACTCGATTTTTCATGTAAACATGCTCGTCAATTAATTGCTCATTTTTATCTCAGTATAAAACCAAAAATTAACTGAGGAATGATTTCCAGCAGATTTCAAACATACAGTGAAACAAACAAAATTCCAGCCAGTCATCGCTGGTTTGAATTTTAGCTTTTGTGAACTCACTTGCCAAGGCAAGTTGATTGCAACGGATGTTTATTTAGAAGCCTCGTTCATCAACTTTAGAAGGTTTTCAGCTTTTCAATTCAGTTGATGCTGTCTTTAAAAAAGTTACTGTATGGGGGTCTAATGTGTGTTCATTTGTGTATCAGCTAGTTTTTCTTTTAGGTCACCTTGCCCTGCTGGTGTCTCAGCAGCTTGTCCACCACTCAGAGCCAGAAAGACTGAGAGGAAAGATGGCACACACACACACACACACACACACACACACACACACATACAAATACATGTCCATGTGTAAATGTCTAGTTTTACAGTGTCACGTCTTCAAACTGTTGACCTAGAAGCTTTGAACTATTCATAGATCATGCTAAGAACAGAAAGACACTTGTTATTAAAAGTTTTAGGTTAATTTGATTTATAACATTCTGGAAACTGAATAAGGACCCTGAGTTCGGTGCACCAGTTCTTATACAGACTGATCCAACCTGCTTTTCACCATCACCTGAATATGATTTGACAAAAAAAACATGGAGCTTTCCCAAGAAAAGACATTTTTACAATGGATTTCAAGTTTTAATTGAAGATTGCTTGTTCTAGCAGTAAATACAAGATTGTTTAATTTCTTTAAACCAAGAAAAAATATAGTCCAAGATATACTTTTAAAAAGTCTCTTGCACACCTGGTTACAACCCAGTCTTCATTTTCATTGTTCCTTATTAGCATTTTGTAACACATAGTTGCACAGTCCACATCACTTATAGTAGAGGATGCAAAGACAAACTTACAAATATAACATTTAAGAGCATTGGAAATGTAATTTATATAATGTAGTAACATTACAGAAAATTGAGCATGTTGAAAGGCAGGCATAGACAGATAATAATTTTCTAGTCCTGAAAGTGTAGTTATTTTGAGTTTTTGAGGCTTTATTTTAGGCCTTAGCACATCTTAACATTTGGGATGTGACACACGATGAAAGCTATGTTGAATCTGTGAATATTACTGTAGCTTGCACAAGGCAAAATACATGGAAAAACAACATCTCTCAGCCATAACCTATTACCTACAGCCCAGTAATAAAAACAGTGCCATGTTATTTCTGTAATGACACATTTCTCTTCCATTTTTCCTCAGTGCTATCAACAAACAAAATACTTGCAATACCCTGTTATTTTATGAAATATATCATCTCAATAAAAATGCCACATTTATAGAAAATAGCTTGTTTTAGAACCAAAATAGTTTCACCCCAGTTAACTAGATCTCAAGAACTGAATCAGACTGCATGGAACCACATCCAGTGCTTACTAGAATATGCCAAGACTGTTGATATAATAACTAGGTAAGATATATGATACTAAAAGAATGGCTGCGAATCAGCCAAAACATTAAAGTTATGTCTGTAATGTTTTTCCTTCATTTTCTGTCCTGAAATTTATTACTGAGCCTTCAAATCTAGCTTTGTGTGCAGTTTCCTCTCCCTGTGCTGTGATGAATGCAAATCACACAGCCCTGATTGCAGAATGGTTCACCTTCACCTGAAAAACTCTCTCTGTTCACAGTGAGAGACCTGCTGCTATCTGGAACAACCGCTCCATCTTTCTGTCATCCCTCTCTCTTCCTCTCTCTTTTGCTTTGGCCGGGAGTTAATCTCTTTTTTTACTGCCAGCTGATAGCTGTGCATGACTGTCTGCATCTCTATTCATGCGTTCACTCCATCTATCACCTGCTGCTGCCTCTGTCACTCCTCCATCCTCCCGTTTTTTCCCCCACTCCCAGAATGAAAACAGATAATATTCCCTGCCTTCGCATTTGTGCACCAATATCTTTCCGCTTTTAAGCAATCAGATTTGTGTTTCTGTTTTGCTAAAGGTCACATCAACACTGATGCACCTTGTCTGCAACAGGAATCTAACCTGTGATATTTCAAATCTACACACCTATGCCAGGATATCAAAGTTTTGGGGTTTTTTTTTCCCCCATGCATGACAGCTTTAATTTGCATAAATATTCTTTAGTTCATTTTATCCCAAAAGCTTTCCTTAACAGTCTGTGGAAAATGCATATTAAAGAGTTGCCATAGTAACCTTGGACTCAGAAATTATCATATAAAACTCATTTAGCAAGCTAGGCTAAAGGCACTATTTTGATAAGCTTCATGCAACTATGTTGAACCAGGTGCGGAGAATGAACTGGGAATGAAAGTCATTTCAACACCCACTGTATAATGTATTATATTACAATCAATGTAAATGTAGCATATCTGGAAGTGGGTGGCTGTGCAATATGTGAGGTAAAAGAATTTCCAAGTTTTTGTCCTAAAACAAACAAATCTCTGCCATTCTGACTGAAAGAAGCTACCAACCGATACATCTTTCTGAAATTATTGAAACAACGGCATTCATTACAATAATATGGAAACATCTTGCTAGTAACAAACAGCTTATGAAGACATTTATTTGTAGCATTTTGTACAAAAAAAGTTGGAGAAATGAAACTACATGTTTGTGTGGAACTCCTTTAGCCTACTGGTATGAAGCACATTTTTATAAACACATTTACATATATCTCTACATCAGTCTTTTAACATACAATTGAACAAATGACTGAAATAGCAGCAGTAGCTGGTAGGAATTACGGAAGAGAGAAAGAGGAAAATACCCACTAAAAATCAGCAATGAAAACCATGTTAATCCTCACTTATCTTTACTTTCTCTGTACCAGCTGCAATCTCACTGGCATCTTCTCGCTTGGGGTTTCACCTTCTGGTTTCACTCCCCTCTCATGAAGTCTGCAGGCAGAGCCATCTCAGATAATGATGGCCAAACTACCAAACATGAGTCTTTGAAACTAGCAGATGATGTCACAATGCTTGCAGCTGTGAATCTGACTACTCCACTGAGTTAAGTGATTTGCTAAGCTCCGTCACAGAAAGCTATACTTTATCAAGGAAGAAACAACTCATCATATGAGAGGACAAAGTGTGCTGGCATTCCCAGGCATGACTTTTAAACGCTAAATGCAGGAAATTGTGAATGTTGCATCAATCTACGTAGCATCTGTGTTGATTAAAACAGGAGTAAAGATTTCCTGTCCACAGACAATAACTATGATAGATGGTTGGACTTTGCAATCGTATTCTTATTCTGGAATAAATTCCTTCATCTAAACCAAAACGATAAATAATATGCTGAAAATTCTTACAAACTGCTTTCACAAAATGCATGTAAAGATGGAGGTAAAGATAGAGGTTAAATGAAGACTGCAACTGTGTTTGTCAGAGGGCAAAATGCATTGAAATACATCAGCCATAACATTAAAACCACACACCTGTCCTATGTCAGTGTTCAACTAGGTCAGGGATGTTGCTGCTGGCAGAACAAGGCAGGTGGTTTACATCTTGTTCTTTGTACCACTTTATCTGAACCAGTTAGTATCAGCGATGAACAAAGTTTGTTGTAGAGCAGAGTGACTACAGACACCTTCCCTGTCTGGAGGACACACAGTCATACCGAGGAGGCAGTTTGGTGAGGATATGCTTGTGTGAAGTCTACTAGTCACGACACAAAGCTGAAGCAGAAAATGTTTTAACACAGTGTCATCACCACAGAGACGTGGGCTTCACAAGGTAAATTCAGGCCAGCCTGTGAAGGGTGAGACACTTCACTCCCACATACCTGTGCAACCATCAAACCTTCCAATCACGATTTATAGCACTTGAAAGGTAGGTCCGCACAATTAATGTGTTATGACCATACAACACATTTTTAGATTTTAATGAGCAGCAAAGTGACACAGTGTGGCTGCAGGTTGTTACCTTACACTGTATTTTACGGTCACATATACAAAGAAATAGTATGTCAATACTCACTATTTAACCTTGTTATTTGTTAACCCCTACTCTGCACATCTGTCTGTCTTCGATGAGCAAAATATTGCTATTTATAGCAATCAATATAGTTTAACAAGGCTGTTGTTGGGATATGATATCTTACTTACTGCAGATAGTTTTATTTCATGATGAAATGTATTTCCTTATCTTCATGAGTGGGGTGAATTGATTATAGGAGGATAAAATGATCTTTTTTGTCATGTAAATGAAAATGTCCAAGAGTTAGTGTTCAGGTTACATTCAATTTGATCTGATGACATGAAGGAAAAAAAAACAACAAACAAAGAATGGCATGCAATGGCAGGATAGGATATGTACGAATATACGTGCATTATTTTTCATAAGAAATCCTACAAACCATTTGTGAGAACAGTTTAACTGAGTGACCGAGTGAGAATAAAGATATCACAAACATACAATACCAATAAAAGAGAAAATAATGAATTGTGGAAATATCAAATGAATATATCAAATGAATAAATATGGAAATATTTTTTTAATAATCTTTATTTTCTGATAAGGGAATAAACTTCTATTTAAATTTAAACTTTTTCTATTTTGTCTATTTCCAATGTCTGTGGCAGTGTACAAGAAAACCCAAAGTATTCAGCTAAACCAGGAGATGATGAAATATGAAATACCAAATAAAAAAAATTACATATCACAAATAAAATATGAAAGTATGTAGCCCAAAATATATGAAACTCCCACGAAACAATGTTCCAGCATTATACCAAAAACATGAAAAAAGAAGAGAAAGAAATCGAAAGAAATGCATGCCATACAGTAAGATCTTTCAATTCAGTTTACAACACACTAAGAGGACCTATCCACCAACAGAATTAAAATGTTACCACAGGCCCTGAAAACTAGAATGGGCTTTCACGCTACAGCTACTATTTAGGCAGTTTTATGAATGCCTATAGATCCCATAGAAAGCTGGCCCACATATTCTGATATGCTGCATGCTGCATAGTGAGGGATGGGGCAGAGGGATGCTGCACATGAGGCAAGAGGGGGGCAATTGCAAAAAAAGGTTGTGGAGAGGAGTAAATGATAGTTAAACAATGCATACACATTGTCATTGTATCCTTGTGAAAACCTTAAATGACTGGCTATCACCTGAGCTGAGCCCAATTCCGACCATAACAACTAAATGCTCTTCCTAAGTTTTTTACTAACTTAGGCTTAGGGTCAATACTGGGGATGTGAATGACTGACTAATTTATTACTCAAAATGTAGTAGACAGCTTTTTTTAAAGTTGACTTTTTGTTTGGACAAGAGTTATGTCTCATTGCGCACAGACTTTGTGCTGTTTACAGCACTGTGTTAAAATAGGAGCATGTCCCCATTAAGGTTAAAGAGACGGAGAGAGAGAGGGACGTACAGCATGTTAGCTGGTTTAACATAGTGAGAAGGTTTGAGTCAGAACGGGTCGGTAGGAGAAGAGAAAGTTAGCTGTGAGAAACTGTCCGTTTAATGGTGAATGTTTTTGCTACAGGTTTTAGCAATAAACACCACTCAGCTCTTCTAGTTACAGCAGAGTCCTGTGTCTGCTTCACCACTGCAGGGGACGGTGAAGGGAACTAACAACGAAGCTAGCTGCAGCTTCACCCAGGAGTAATCACCTGGTTTTCGCCTCATGACCTTGGTTTGGAGGTGGAAGCAAGAAAGTTTAACAGCAGTTTCTGTGTGAGATGTTGGAAAATTCCCTTTGAAGATAAAGTATTTTTCAATTCATTATGATGACGTCATAATGTGACGACTAATCGATTGCCCTGACTAGTCGATTTCAAAATCCACCTGAAATGCCCATCCTTAGACATTGATATTAATAATATTTTACCATTACACTGTAGGAAATTAGAGAAACAAACAATCTTATGTTACTGACAAACAAGAAGAGATGAGCAAAGGGACAGTTGGAAAGATTCTAAAAGACGGAGGTCCAAAAGTGTTTTGAAAAGAAAAACCATAGCAGTCAGTTGTCCCTCTTTGTGTTTGCTGCTACACACACATGATGTACTCTTACACACATGCATGGATGGATACTCTAAGAGTCATGGGTGACACAGTATAGTTAACACAAGCAAACATACACAGGCCTGAGGTTTCCTCTTTGTCACGTGTAGATAAGCTATTAACATTCTCCACACATCAATGAGTGCAGTGAGCCTGGGGACTTTTCGCAAATGTAAAGAGAAAACACTGACAAACAAAATTTCCATATTTCATCCCAGAGATGAGCTCATGAATGTACAAAATCAATCAGTGTAAAATTTTTCAAACATGGATTAGAAAGAGGAAATACGAGTATTGGACACACTGGCAAGTCTGGTTGTGAACTCTACAAAATATCTAAATAACTTTAGATTAAAAAATGAAATGCAGAGATTGGTGCCAAAACTATCAGCAGCTTGCCATGGGTCATGATAAACTATTATTACCTCATACTCTACAGTAAACATAAAAACCCTTTAAAACCTATCAAAATATTATTTCTTACAAATATTTTTAATGGCTGAGTACAGTATTTCTTTGAAGTAATAATTCAGTCATTGTTAAAGTTATTAATCAATCCACTATGTTCCCTTTTAAAATATATAGCAGTATACTTTTTTATACAGTTTTGAATGATGAGAAATTATTCCAAAGCACAAAGACAGAAAGTACAGCGTTGATGTTATGCTACTTCATATTTTTACTTCTTTCCAAAGGGAGATGTTAAGAATTAACAGTGAATTTTTCAGTTTCTTAAAAATTTGCAGATCACGCTAAACTGATAAACAAAAGAGATTAATATGCATCATAATGCAAAATTGTACTAAGGTGAAGTGCAGCAAAGAACAAAGCTCTTGGGGGTCAGCAGTGGTTTACCAAAATAGATTTAAACACATTTAAAGGCAATGGCATACTCAAACAAGAAGAAGCAGCTAATAAAAAACACCTGAGATCATAATTTTGTGAGGCTAATAATACATCTTATCTTAAATGGTGTTAGTGCTCAAAAAGGAAATCAGAGAGCTTCTGTATAGAAAATCAAACTGTCACTGAGGTGTGTCAATGTTCAATGAGTTTAGCATTATTTTAGTTGAATAACTGTAAAATTGATTGTTAGAATACAACAATGGCGACTGGTGATTGAGTTGACTAAGGGGAGGATTAAAACTCATTTCCTTCCTTAGAGATTTAAGCGGCATTTATACTCTCACAGTGTTTGCATACAATAGGGCCAGAATTGCTGAAGCTGAACAGACCTATGTGGAGGAAAAGGTGATGACAACGTAACTGAACTTACGCAGATGTCGTTCAAGTATAAATCCAGCTTAAAAGGATGTGGCATTAAACTAAGTTTAAACCAAGTAGTTCCTTCTGGGATCCTAGTGGCAAAAACAATGACTCATCTGGTCCTTGTCTTATTCTGAGCAGTGCTGCCTAACCAGTATTTGCTCAGTATTTGACTGGTATTCCAAAATTTACACTAAAACTAACATCAATTATGACATTCTGCACACACAAGTTTTTGAATGTTGCAATGGGGATTTTTTGTTTATTTATTTTTTTTTTTTTTTGGGGGGGGGGGCTTTTATTTAATAGTTAAATACATCTAATAATAATTAAATGAAATTATTATAACCATAATTAACCACATTTCTTTCAATTGTCAGCGTTCTAATACAAACACCAAGGACTGAAAAATGAAAGTATTTTATGGCCAAAACCTCATACAGTCCATTCTTTGCATTGCAGAGATCTTTTGCTTTAAAGAAGTGATTCACTTTGTACATTTGCCCTTTTGTCTGCTCCTCTCTCTCTCTCTTGAGTGCTTGTGTACAAAGGGGTGGTCTCTGGCAGTTCACCTTCCAAATATGTGTGCCATCTAATCATCAGCCTCCACCAAAGCTGCCATGGTTTCTCCTCTACTCGTTGCCAGATCATGGTTTAAGCTGCTCCAGTAACACAGCAAGACCAACTTTGGTGATTTCACACACAGCCAGTCATTACGTTGTCTATTGTGGATTTTGTTATGGAAAGTCAATATGTAAAAAACAACATTTTTTTTTACTTTTAGGGGACTAAATAGTATAAGATTATTAAAGAGAAAAAGCTATCCAATTGAGATGATAAAATGCCAAAGAGCAGCGAACCTGAGCAAGTTCTGAGACAAAGACAATCCATCTCAGTTTCTTCCTGTCTGATAGCCATGACAGCTGAGCTGAGACAGACAGAGAGGGACAGCAGGCAGATGCTCTCAAGATTACTCCATCTCACCCATCTTCCTCTGCATTTTTTACTCACTGCAGACTACTTCCCAAATGTTTCTCTGCTGACTTTGTCCAGCATGTCACAAAATGTGTAACAGTTGTTCATTTCTCAAACGAGTTCTGCTTTTTTTCCATCTCTATGCTGCTACTTCAGAGGCTGTGGTTATTTTTGCTTTGATGAAATCATCTTTCAGTTGCCTCAGATTACCTCCAGTTTAAATGCTCTCTCAGAATTGGATGAGAGGAATTTAAAGGCTAAAAAAGGCCTTAGGGTTCCTCTCTGTCTCTTTTCTACAAATGTCCTGGTGTAGTTTGAGTTGCCTTGCTCAAGCCATTCGTTCCATTAAGAGGAGACTGGACTGCCCAGGGCAACATGTGGACCATCAAACACAGGATACAAACAGACCCCATCATTCAACACCCTGGGAAACTGACACACAGCTGGCATAACTGCCCTTTTTTGTGCACGAGTTTCAGTATAAATGTGAGACTGTATTTGTAAAGATAACTTCATGCCTAAAAAAGGGATGAATTAATAGATGTATTTTGTCAAAGCTTCATGAACTTTTATGAAACTGTGCTGTTAAGCTCTACTTTCCAGCTTTAATGGGTAGATTTTGAGTAGGCATGCATTTTTGACAAGAATTAGATGCTTGCACTTAATCAGCAGCGGGACTGACATTTGCTTAATTGAAAGCTTATTTAATGGAAATATTCACTGTTGACTGTGCCAGTTTTTAAAAACTATGGGACCTTCATGCACCTATGGTACCTTTACTGTTACTTATCCAGCTTTTTTCTGTGCCTTTCTGGCTTAGTGTGATATCAAATTGTCTAATTGTTGGGAAGCTACAGATCACCTTGACAACCAAGACAACGAGGAAATAAAGCTTTAAAGGTAAAAAAAATAAAATAAAACCAAAAAGACTGCTTTGTAGTGGAATAGCAGTTGCTGTGTATTTGGTCTTTTATATTTTTTGAATTTCATCCTCTTTGTGGGAAATTCTGCTTTGACTCTCCTCTTTTCATTTCTTTCTTTTGGTTGGTTAGGTGTTGGTTGACAGTTCACTAATCTTGTTTTTTAAATTTAAAGAAACAGTTACTAAAAGTAGTGTATATTACACATACCACTACCTCATCCAAAGAGTAACACTGTGGCTTTTTTTATATCTGAGAAGTGAATGAAACTTCACATTCTATAGTGTGAACATTTGTCTCTTGAAAATATTAAGGGAAGAAAAAACTAAACTAAAAAAAAATAAATAAAAATATAAATTTGACTTCTGACAACATACTTCATTTGTCAGATTTTCTACTGGATGACAGCAGGTTTGAACAATTAGAGATATCCTAGTTATAATGACTGGAAAAGGAACATTGTTCATAGCTGACTTTGAGGCATCATTCAGCTCAAAAGACTACAGACTTCTGAATGTTAGGAATTTTAACCAGGAAGGGTAATCAATATATTTTTCACTCTTAATCGAGTTCAGGGTTGTATAGGGGTTGTATTCCATCCCAGCTGATATTAGGCAAGAGGCAGGGTACATCCTGGACAGGTTGCTAGTCCATGACAGGGCCAACACAGAGACAAATGAGACAAACAACCACTCACGCTCACAGTGACTCTGAGGGCCAATTTAGATCCTCAACATTAGATGTTGACCTAACATGCATGTGTTTTGGACTGAGGGAGGAAGCCAGAGTACCCTCAGAGAACCCAGTAATAGGAATGTTTTGTTGTTGTTGTTGTTTTAACCAGTTAAGGGAATGTAAATCTAAAGTGACATCTCTTTTTATCTGATAAGATTGTGAAAAGCAAATACATTTCACTGCCAAAGAGTTTCTACAAAGTTCTTACAGAAAAAAATTATCTGATTTTTTTTCCCCCATCAGAATTAGCTGAAAATAAATTTAATGTTGGAATCAATTAAATCAAGTGTACAGATCACTAAATTTACAAAGGACTTAAACTTACAAAGAATTTTTTGAGTTATAAGAATTTGTGGAATAAGAATTGGAATTTGGAGGAGAGAGCCATCATTGCAAAGGTGAAACTGAGCAAGCAGTCAACATTGTCACAAATAAGATGGCCACACACAGGTACACACACCATGCACATTCAGCAGAAACACTGGGTCACACAATATGACATACTGGTCAAGCGTGAAAGACTCGGCTACTCTTCACATACACAGTCCAGACTAAGCCTACTGTGCAGTGTGAAACACCTTTTTGCAGTCCTTCCTGCTTGTTTAACGACTGCACAGTTACCTATGACTTAGGCCAAATTCTTCACTTACACAAGGAACACAATGCCATCACATAATTTAATCAGCTGTTCCTAAAGTTAACTGGTGGAAAGGCTCCCATGCAGCCATGCTGCACCACCACTGTCCTACTTTACACACTCCTGAACAGCTGCATTAACTCAGACTTCAAACTTGGCATCCCAGCTACAATATCCTGCCCTGACTTCCTTGTCAGAAGCAGGTCATCTTGAGTATTCGTGTAGCTGTCACAACAGATGAGATTTTTTTTTTTTTTTTTTGAAACAGCAAAGTAGCAAAAGCCTTAAGATCTGTCCAGTCAGTGTATCACAAAAAAAAAAAAAAAAAAAAAAAACAGTTACGAACATTGCATGTTAAAGTTAAGTCAAGCCTGTAAGGACATTGCTGCGATTAGAATTATGCACTTGAGAGTATAATTGTGGCCACTGCTAAAAACAAAAAAAGCATGTAAATTTTCACGTAATTACTGCAGGGCGTACCTAAGGTGTTCTTGCCCAACTGCACAACAAAGAAAATCATCTCTGGTTTGATTCCTCCATTATCATGCAACCAAATTTTCCTTGCTTTTGTGCAGAGAGACAAAGTTTATCTCTGCAACTGTTTGAACACAAAAAACAATAAACTATCCAAATGTGCCAAAGAGCTGCAACCATTTTTTTATTAAACTGTTTAAGAAATTGCTTTTGCAAGACTACATCTATGTAAGACGTTTATGTATTTCCTACAGTACTGCTATTTAATTTGTTCGTTTGTTTGTTGCATACGAGCAAAATATGACTGATTTCATTAAGAAAACATATTCTTAAAGAGCTTGAAAAAAATTAAACAGCTAACACCAAATTTATTTTTCTATTAGACTGTTAAAGGATCAAAAATCTGATTTGAGCCAAATAATTATGTCATCCTTGAGAGAACAATGTGAATGATGTAACCATGGCAACACTGTCACCAAGACTGGAGAGGGAACAGAAGACACGGCTTCATCTGAATCCATACTGGCAGAGGAAAAAAAAGAACCTCACACCAGATAAATAAAGAAAATGTAAGGGATAAATTTATCCTTTAAGAGACCAGTTTGGAGCAGTTTTATGCAGCCTGTGTGAGCCTACATTACAATACATGGTGTGACGAAGAGGATAATATTTCTGTCTCTTCCTCCTCTCCCCTCCTGGCACTACTTATCTCATCATTCTACTTTTCTAAATCTTTAAATGTTTCTGAACATGGATTTGGTGGTTTTAAGAAATTGTTGCAGAACTGTTATGTGATAAAAATGCTTAAAACACAGACAACCCCTTCACATAATGCAGATCATAATAGCCCATGAGGTGAATGTAAAATGTCAGGTAAAATTAATAACTGAATATCCACTGGAACCCCTCAACAATCATTCAAAGATGATCTAGTTGAAGATCAGTTATCTGAGTTAATCAGTTAAATACTACAGATCTGTGCCCTGCATCTCTCTCACCCATCTATAGAGCAAACATCCACAACCAATAAGCTTCCACACTGTGCTTTTGCATTCATAGTTTGATTATAATTTGGCAGCAAAATACTTGATGATGTACATTTTCTTTTGCCACATAATGATTAATTAATCTAGACACTCCATGCTCTTCATCATGCCACCGGCACATCTGACAACACCAATATGTCACAATCAGAGCATCATAAGCCTCACTATCAACCTTGAAAACATCACAATCCATTCTCATCATCATTGCACATACTGCAGATGTACTGGTATCTCTATACCCCTTCCCTCACTGGGTCCCGCTCCCGTGATCCATTACCATGACGATGAGAGCTGGTTCCATGGATACAGTCACTAGGCAACCAGCAGCATCAGCAGCAGGAGCAGCAGGAACAGCAGTGTCCTGTCAAAGCTTTAGTGAAGCATCAGCAAGAGCCCGAGCCAACCTTCTTTCTCTATCTGATGCAAGTTAGCTCTTTGAAGAGCAAATGTTAATGCATTCATAATGTATTGAAGTTATCAAGCATTTATCATCTGAAGCCTCTATACTTCACTGAACTCTGGGCTTCTTTATTTAGGCTGTCACCAAAGTATTTATAATAAGACTAAAATGTGTTTGGTATGTGGGAAAAATGGAAAGATATGATGAGAAAACGTTTAAGCCAGTGGCTTCCAACCTAAGGTCCTCTCCCCTTTTGGGAGGCACCAAAGAAAGTATGCATGATTTTCAATTTGAAGACAATGTCAAAAATAAATCTGCATATGAACAAAATCAAATCACATTTAGTGTGTTATCAGTCTGTGTGAAGATGAACAGCATCAAACACTGTTTCTACACAAAGGTGGTGCATTGGTTGTATTTTATGGAATTGCAAGGAAATAAAATAATTCTTGAAAGGGTGATTCAATGATTCAATACAATCAGTTTGCTGATGATTTTTTAAATTGAAATTACTCATACAGATTCCTTCCTAAAAGTGTGATGAATACATAGATGCTCAGTCCTGAATCAAACATGCCCACTAAAGATGCTGTTCATGAGCAATCTGGAGTAAAGAGTTGAAAGGGTTTCAAATGGTTCAAATGTGGTAATGGTTCTCTTTCTTAGTCTTTTTTTTTTTTTTTTTTTTTTTTGCCCTCGTTTCTCATACGAGGAAACCACAAAGACGAGAACTGAAATACCAACAACTGTATACAACAATAGACTCAACAAGATCCTTAACAGAGGCCAATGCTCCGTCACAACTTGAGGTATTCCAGTCTGTTAAATATATGCCAGATCAGTTTTTCAGCTACACCTTTCTGGTGCTACAAGCAAGAGTAGCAGAAATTTTCAGAAAGATTGCAGCCAGTTACTAAACAAAGCATTAAATTTGATAAATAATACATGATTCATGAATAGTTTCATAGCAGCCTCACTCTAAAACACAAGTAAATTTTTCCTTCCTGTTATAAGGGAGTTTTTTCTTTTCCACTATCATCCACCACCCCATGCATGCTCAGGATGGAGGCTTGAATTGGAGACATGGTTTGATTGTCATGGTCTATGGATTTGGATTTCTGTTGGATTTTCCTGGTTTCCCATTTTATTTTTGGAGGTTATCCCTTCCTGTATTCATTTCCTGTTCGTTGCACCTGGTTTCTTTTGAGCTGATTACACCACCTGCTCGTCATCTTTTCATTTGTTCCTCAGTGTGTGTATATATATATATATATATACCCCTTGGTTTGTTCATTGTCAGAGCCTTGTCCTTGGTTTCCTCAGTGCCATAGCAGTCCTTGCTTATGTTATTACATTGCTTTTTAGTTTTGTTTTTCAGCCTTGTGTAACTTTTAGTTATCCTGTATGTTTGGTGCCTTCAATTATCTTCATTAAACCATTGATTACATCTGCCTGCCTCCTGCATCTTCGCCCTGAATTTTGAGCCCTCATCCTCCGTGCACCCTGGCATTGATGCAATCTATTGGCTTCCTTAGATAGGTTATTCTTTTTTATGAATTGGCTTGTTTAAAACAGTTATCATAAATTGAACTAATGTGGAATCATTTTGTTGAATCACAATGAATTGGCTTGAATTGACTGTAAAGTGTCTTGAGATGACTGTTGTGGAATGCGGCTATACAAATAAAGTTTATTTGAAATATTTTTGAATGTTTTCTTAGTATATAAGCAGTGTGAATACTAGGCCTGTCGCGATAAGCAATAAGTCAATTAATTGAACGATAAGAAAATAAGAGCACGATAAGTTTGCCGGCCGCGATAATTTTTTTTCGTCCCCCCTTTACCATAGACTGTGTATGACAATAGGTTTCACTATGGAGTATTTCGACTAAACGCTCTGGTTTCTTGCGGAGTGATCTCTCTAGTGTCACACTTGACTGCAGCATGTTGCAGCACGAGCCGGTAAGCCGCATTTGTTTTGCACGGCTGCCAACACGCAATGGCCGTGAGACTTGCGTATTTAAGTGGCTTCTCACGCTCTCGCGCTAAACCTCCGATTCTCATGCTGAAATATGTAAATAATAGATGCAAGCATCTCCTCTTTTATTGTTTCGCTGCTTCCCACATGTAAGCAGAACACACACATTCTAGCTTACGACGTCAGTACAAAGCCCCCACTTCCTGGTCTACCGTAATAACCCCTGTAATCCGCAGGCACATTACGCAAATAGAATCAGCCTATATACTACCGTATATGACAAAATACACATTAAGAGCAATGCCGGCTAATCGAGAGGTTTGGGAGGATTCCCAGTGGGCCGCATAACTTTTGGGCCGGTGTCCCGGCGTATGTGAATGTGGTATCCCAGCTAACTGCTGGGTTGTAGTTACTTATAAGGCCAACAGAGGGCAGAATGACTTTGATTTCAAAAGCAGTAGATTTTGAAGAGCAGAAGAAGAACACGGGTTTTTGTTCGATGTAAAGTGCTGAAGTTTGGTTCGTCATTAAAACCGGCATGCTTGTCTACTTGTCTGGAGTTTATTTGAAGATGCAACAGTGAAAAAGGCGCTTTTATTTATTTAGTTTATTGACCTTTGAAAATGTGTACTTGCATTATTACGGCATATGTCACTATATTAGTTGAGAATGGTCTCAAAATGACACATTAGCGCTCTGCGCAATATTATCGTTTATCGCGATAATTTCTGAGAAAATTTATCGTACAGCTAAATTTGTTATCGTGACAGGCCTAGTGAATACCCTATGATTTTAGGGCTTCAAATAATTTTGCTTATTTAATATTTAACTTACTGTGTGACATTTTAGTGAGATTTTTGGTTACTAGTGAAGTAATTTGAATTAATGTGATTAAGGTTCACATTGTCAGTGTGACTTTCCTGCTCTATTGGTTTTTAATAAAGAAGTTCACAAAAGGAAAGCTGTAACCATCTTCAATTCACAGCCCGACAGACTGGAGAGTCGTTCCTAGCAAGAAGTCCAAGAAAATGTTTTTCTGCCATGAACATGAACTTATCACCACTTGATTTGAAAGCTGTATTGCAAAGGTTTATGTAACATGGTGAATCTGTCAACATTATGGTGAATATTATCACTATTACGGAGCCCTTTTCTAGGCCTATTTTAACTTAAATAACAGTTATCTAGGACCCTGTAAAATGTTGGTGGTGCCGTCTCCTAAGCACACTGTCAGGGAGACACTTAGCACCACACTATCTCTATGTGCTCTGCTGTCACATATATGTGACACACTGCAGGCCATTTTCATTTAACCAGACTGTTTTAGCTTTATTATTATCATATTCCGCCTATTAGTTTGGAGATTTTTCACAAGATGTGCATGTAGCAATGACCTAAAAAAAAGTTGAGGAGTCTCAATAAAGAAGAAAGCTTTAGCACTGTTTCTTAAGCCAGCTGCTTGTGTCTGCAGATGCTCCTTTATCATTAGGAACAATTGGAAAAAAAAGGTGCTGGTACCCAGAGAAAAGCATGCTATGTGGATTCAAGCCATTAGTCTTAATATAATTTTCTATAATTGCTAGTAAAAATTTCAACTTGGACCAAAAGTACACACTAAAATAGCTGCGTGTGCATACACTGACGCTCAACACTGTGCAGGTAGGCTCTTTTTATGGAAACTGTAACTATCTCCAAATCGATTAAGAAGAATGACAAAACATCTCAAATCTCTGCTGAATGCATGGACGCAGCCTTCAGATCGCGGGATGTGCAACAGGTTAGGGTGGCCAGGTCGGAGGTGTAGAGAGGCATTAAAGAGGCAAAAGCAGCTTACAGAAGGAGAATACAGGATCACTTCAACACCTCAGACTATCGACTGGCATGGCAGAGAGTATAACATATCACAAACCAAAATAAGAATTTCAGTCCACCTACCAAACATACAGATGGATTAGCTTAAGGGCTCAACCTGTTTTTGGATGCCGTGGAGTGATTTCCACATCAACAGCTACAATAACAGTCACAGCACCGGCTACACCCAAACAAACACTCACTCTGCAGGCTTCTGAGGTAATTCAGATGGGTAAATCTAAGGAAGGCTGCAGACCCAGATGGTCTCCCTGGTCAGATGCTCAGAGACTGTGCAACCGAACTGGCAGATTTCTTCACTGACAATTCCAACCTATTCTTGTCGCTGTCTGAAAACATCAGAATTAGTGCACACACAAACAGACAGGAGCCCTTATACCAGTAACAATGAAGGGCCTGGAGAGACTGGTGCAAAAACACATCATAGTAGCCCTCCTAAAGCGTTTGGACCTCCATTACTTTGCATACAGATCAAACAGATTGACTGATGATGCCGTTACCACCATCTTACACAATGTACTACTCCACCTAGAAAAAAAACAGGAATATTGCCAGGTTGTTATTCATGAATTACATTTTAGCTGTTAACATGATCCTGCCAAGCAAACTGTTTAAAAAGTTGATGGACCTGGGACTCAGTCATGACATCTGCCTGTGGACCTGGGATTTGCAGATGATACACTAGTGGTGGGTCTGATCAGTGGAGACAATGAGACAGCATACAGAGAGGAGGTGCAGAGGCTCACTCCCTGGTGTGTCATAACATGGTCTTGAACACCAAGTTGGATTATCAACCCTTGAACATGGATGGTGGAAAGGTGGAGAGAGTGTCATCATACAAACTTCTGAGTCCAAACATTCCTGAAGACCTCACTTGGACACACAACTATAACTGCCTTGTCAGGAAAGTACAACAAAGACTGCCCTTTCTATGTACTCTACGAAGACGAATTTGTCTCAACAGCTGCTATAGTCCTACTTATGTTCAGTAGAAAGCAACCTGATCAATGGCTTTCTAGTCAGGTTCAACAGCAGCTCTGCAGCAGCCACAAAGGCCCTGCAGAAAGTTAGTAAGATGGTGCAGAGAAACCCAAAGCAAATCTAGAAAAAATCTTCTCACGGTGTCACAAAAGGTGAAGAAATACTAGAAGACTAATTCCATCCTGCTTAACATTTGTTTGAATGTCTGCCATCAGGTAAATGTTATTTAACCATTGAAACCAGGACCAGCTTCTACCCAACAGCTGTAAGAGAACTGAATACCATGACACAAACATGCAGCAAGACTGTCACCATTACTCTGCATTAGAGATGAAGAACTATGTGCAATATCGTGATGTGCAATATTTCATTATTGTTTTTTTTATTTTTAAGGGGTATTTTATTATGCTTTTTAAATTGTAAGTATTAAATGTATCTATTTCAATTAGATATTTTATGGGATATTGTGTATGGTATGTTTGAATGTATACTAGGAGTAAGGAGTATTTCTAAAATCTTACTCTTGTGTTACTTCTTATTTATACTTGGCTGTTTTGTAGGAAACATGCCAGCTAACTGCTAACCCAATTTTGTTGTATTAAAATATCTACAATAAAAAAATAAGGAATCTGAATCTGAATACATTTAGTTTATTATATTGTTAGATGGGAAGAATGGATAAATTCTTTCAATTGAGAAGCTAATGGTTGGGACAAAATTATTTTAAAAGTCATTTTTCATTCATTAATTTTTTTTTTCTGCTCAGTCCAATTCCAGATTTTTAGGAGTTTTGCTCATTGCTGGGATTATAATTATTTAATTATTAATTATTTCTCAACAAATGAACCTATTTAATGAAAACAAACTCCATGATCACCAGATAACGGAATAATTAACTTGTGATCTAATTATACCGGCATCAAAGATAAATAAGTGCAGGAATTGCCACCCTCAACTTCTGTGCACAAACTTCTGTGGCTTTTCTTTTTGAACACACCACAAATCTTTGGTTGACATTTTAGAATTAGTTTCATCAAATTACAAACAAGAGCTTATTGTGAGATAATAGACTGACTGGGACTGGGAAAAGATCAGACCTTCACCTAACACAGTGCACATTAACCTTGCATACTACATAAGAACAGAGAACTGTTATTTTTCTCAAGTTGGCAAGAACAAGAACAGTTTGTTTTGGCCCAGTTATTTGACTTCACAAAATATTTCATCCATGGCAGAGTGAGGACTTACGCTGGGCAGTGTCTTTTTTTTTTTTGTTTGTTTTGTTTTGTTTTGTTTTTTTTTCTGTTTTGTTTTGTTTTTTTTGCCACACGTGTGGTAACATGTAGATTCTCGTACTTGCTCACCACCTTGGCTAGCTGTGCCTTAAAACGATCTATTTATAGTGCAATCAGGAACGGTTCTGGTTCTGACTACAGATCTGAGTCTCATTCTTGAGTCTCAGATCCTTGGTGCTTTTTGGTGAACCGGCCCACATTCACACCAGTTTAGCCAGAACCAAAGTGGGCAGACTTACTTTGTGGAAGTAACAGCTTGGAGATCTGGTCCCCAAAGGTCAGAGAAATTATTCCAGTGATGGATCGTGCCGAGTTAGCTGATATGAAATTTGGGATTTCATATCAGATCAGTTTTAATTTTATTCAAAACACAGCATGAAATAAACTTGTGTGGACATTGACAGCTGCCATTGTTCTGGTTTTGGCTTATTTTTATTTTATTTTATTTTTTTACATTGTTCTTTTTTTAACTATATTGAAAGATAAGTAATACAGCAGTCTGTGATTCAAATTAATCCAGCCTTTGCCAAATTTAACAAATAAGAACCAATATTTTTTGGTGCCCATTGAGTCTGCCCACTATATTTTGGTGTGAATACACTGACAGATTCAAAATCAGGTGTTATGAACTGGCACTGTGCCGGTGCTACTCTGAAAGGTCTATCAACCTTTTGAAATCTTTCGCATCAGTGGAAAAGTGGAAATGACAGCTTTTGACTTCACAGTTTTCTGCACTAATTACATCCACTTCAAATTTCCGACCAATTACACAATTCTTGGAATTGTGCAATTGGTCACAAGTGAAATAAGTTTTGCCCAGATGATGTGTTGAGAACAAGCTCCAAGATCTTCAAAACCAGGACAGAAAAAAACAAAATGACATAATTTTGTTAATGCCACCTCAAGACCAATTTGCAGAGTATTCAACTGTTCTTAGTCTTATTATAACTGCTTGATAGAAAAAAAAAAAAAAAAAAAAAACAACTTTAGCAGTAATTTCACAGTTTCTAAAAAGCAACAAAAAATACATCCCGAAAGATGGGTACAACCTAATATCCTTGAAATGAGTTAGTCTACATTTCTGAACAATAACATATAGGTACAGCCTGGACTGCTGAGCTCTATATGGCCATAGAAGACAAGCAAGATGACACATATTCGAATTCTTGCAAATGATACAAAACAAGGCTGTTAGAGGAGACTGCAAACCCCAATGAGAAGAAAATGTATTAATAGAGTCATCTTAGTAGCAACACCGAGAAGCTTTGAAAATGTTGCATTGAAGAACGTAATTAAATATTCTCTTTGATTAAAAGAAGCCTTTAGAACCCTGCGAGTCAGAAAGACATATGCAAGGACAAGACTGGGCAACAAATTACAACATGTACAATAAGTGGAAACATTACGATCCTGATAATAAAAAGGTATACGTGCTGCAATAAACCATTTAGCCTGGTGGTAACCAAGCCTGTGTCATTACAAGCTTGTAACAAGTGTGACAGATTGATACAGCTAACTAATGGGCAACACAGGGTAATAAGCTCCAATACCTCAGGCTGTTGGATTTAACAGGTGTGTGTGTGTGCATGTGATAATCTATGAAAGCATGACACTGTGACCGAAGAACAGCTTGGGGCTACATGTCAAGACAGGAAGGTATATGACACTGCATCATATTATTCTCTCTCTCTCTCTCTCTCTCTCTCTCTCTCTCTCTCTCTCTCTCTCTCTCTCTCACTCACACACACACACACACACACACACACACACACACACACACACACCCTTCTGCCTGCAGTCACGGTTGTATCATTAGCCCATCACAGAGCTTGAAAAGCCTGAGGATGAGAGTATCTAAAAGGATGAAGGGTCTTTACAGAAACATGGGCAACACAGAGCAACAGCAATACAGTTTAGATGCAATATCAATGCAAATGTTGGATAGTGCTTCTCAAATTGGCACATTTAAAAAAAAATGTATGATTATGACCAAACATGGAGAAATTATGAGGTGGCTGTTTGTAAATTTGTGCAGTTTGGTTGCAATTATCACCACAAAGAATCACAGGACGTCACAATGAGGTTATCCACAGGGATGTCCACCGTTAACACAGACTGAATGAGAAATACTGCAGCAGGTAGCCTGTGTCTTACGTGGTAAAGTAGAGTAGTTATCCATCTGTCAGGGTGCCGGATCCGGTGCGTAGAAAAAAAAAATCAATCTGGTGGTCCCTGTGGACTCAGCAGCATCAAACAGGATCAGTCTACCGGGGGAAACCAAGCCTGTATGAAACCAGGACAGGTACCCGCGCGATCAGCCGCATCTTTAGTACCTCAGGGGCCAGAAAACGGATGAGATGCGCTCATCAAACCGGGCAGTGTGATTCATTTCAAGATCACTTTGCAAGGTTTAAATCCAAATCGGTTACACACGCAGGCTGCACGCTGCGTTCGGCTAGAAATCCTCGGTCCATGTAAAGGAAATATTAATTAAAAAAAAAGAATAAATTAAAACTCTTAAACGAAAAGTCAAGATGTGGGCACACCCGGAGATAGAGAGGTCACCGTGCAGTTGAGAAAATCACAGCAGAGGAACGGGTTCCGTGACCGAAAGAGAGCATCGGCGCGCTCCTCCTCCTCCTTCTTCTTCTTCTCTGTAACCATAAACCCCGCTGCAATGAAAACACATTCAGCAGGAGCGTTTCCTCCCATCTGTCCTCCGTGGAGAGAAAGGAGGCAGAGGAGAGAGGGGGGGAGAGCGGAGAGATGGATGAAGATGAAACCAGGGCGCCAGAGTAGGTGCATTTGCGCGTGCGCATAAATCTTCAATTTTGTGTGCTGTAATTGTGGATCGGTTTAACTTTGTGAGACAGAAAAGAACACAGAAGGGACCATAAACAGTATTTTATATGGCTGTGTCATTGCACGCACATGGACTGTTGAAGTGAAGTTTGTGTGTTTGGGGGTCTTTTCTTCAGTGGACTAAAATAGCACAGTTTTCATGAAAGCCCACACGTTTAATGGGAAGGTTTTTGTGTGAGTGGCTGGAGTTTTGAGTGAGCTAATAATAACTTAAATAGCCTAGACAACATCCCAAATGGTGCAGTTTCTAAAGTGGCACTATAATAGGCATAATAGCATCAATAGACATTTAATAATGTTTTGTCATTCAGTTTTTTGTAATTTATAAAAAGAAAAAATACTCTTTCGTTTTAGTTTTATAAATAACCTCTATGACTGATGTCACTGCTCGTCCTGCATGCTTTTTTGTGGGTTTAGCTTGTCATGAAGGTCTAGCCTAATCCCAGAGTTTTTATTGACCCACTGTTTAGAACTAAACAACAGTGAGCCAGTTTGGTTTCCAGCTGTTTGATAATCACAGGGCCAATTTCTCAATAGCCAACCAAAGTATTTTGACTATTTCCTAAGTATTCTGTTTTGATTGGTTTAATTCACATCTGCTCATGACATCAATATAAACATTATTTAAGTTCATATCTAACAGGGATTTGGTTGTTGTAAGGGAGCAAGATGTTCCATAATGTTTTAGACCAACCTTTACCCCGGCCATTGTTTCAATATGTGAACATTGTAACTTCCTCTGTGATCTGTAAGCACCACAAGGTGTCTTGGTGATAATTATGACACACCAGTCCTGGCATTAATAAAAGTAGGAGAAAATGCTTTCTTATCAATGTTCAACAGGAAGAAGGGGTGGTTCAGAGTAAGCCTTAGTAATTTTATCCTGGAGGCCTGGGTTTAAAATCTTCCATGGGTCCATAGTTTTGTCACCTGAACCAAAACAGAGAAAGTTCAGGGACCAAATCTCAACAAGTTCTCAAACTGATATTGTTCATTCTGTTGTTTGGTGGCATTTGAAAAACATGCATTGTCTTGATAAGGAAGGATGGTGCAGCTAAGTGCTGTGCATTCAACCAAGAATTTTTGTTTCAGTGTGAGATCTGTACTCAAAGCATGTACAGTATGCAACTTTTGCACCATTTGCATAAAATGGCAATCATCCAAAACTGTGTTTTTTTTGTTTGTTTGTTTGTTTTTCCGCTTAATAATGCAGCCTCTAAGCCCTTTCACATTATTAAAATATTATGTTGATTACTAATGCCACAGTGTTACACCAGGTGATCCTGCCCCAACCACAGAGATGCAGCTACTCATTAATAAATTATAACATGTACAACTAATTACTGTCTGTTTAAGAGTCACTGAAAAGTCAGTGACCCTTTATTAAAAATCTAGTAATGGTCAGCCAGCTAAAGCAACACTTGACAGCACAAAACTCTGACTTGTGTAAAGCGAATTATTCTAAAGCCATTAATAACTCCATCATTGCTTCAAATATTTGCATGTAAAAAATGTGTCCACATTTCTTCTTAATATAAGAAAAGATAACCATATATTTAATCAAGCCAACTTTTCAGTTATGGAAGAATATAAAACAGGCTTCTGGCAGACTGAAAGTAGTGGCAGTGATGTCCAGACAATGAGTTGTGTATTAGAGTCACCAGGAGAGCGAATGTCCCCACTACCAGAAACTTTTAGCATTTGGCCTCAAGCCTGGGATAAATATGGTTCTCCTACTTTTCATCATCCTATTGACCAACATTTCAATGTCCAAATTAAAACATTAATTCACAAGATCAAGGTGCCATCTATCAGACAAAATGTAGTCACTGAAGCTTTGATTTAACAAGACTGTTAATAGTGATGATTGGCTGTGAATATACGGTTTTTGCTTATTTTAGCACAATAGACCAAATAATTCACCGGACTAAAGGAAAATGCAAATATTTCTTGAAAAAAAGAAGCATTAGTCTAACAATTAATTATGAGTTTCACATTAAAATTTGGAAAAGAATATTGTACACACAGGTGCAGTAGCTTGGATTTTGGGCTAAACTTCAGAGGGCCTATTTTTTTTTTTTTTTTTTTTTTTTTTTTTAAAAAAGCAAGTAGCAACAAATCTAGTTACTTTTTCTGGTACTGAAGGAGACTTTTGGAGACTGTATGAACATAGTTCATTCTTCTCAATAAGGAGTGGGTGCTGCGCAGAGCCCTCTCCTGTCCAAAAGTACTCAGAAGAGGCTTGGTCCTCAAGCAGCAGCTCCCAGCTGCATTCGGAGCAGGAGGTGTTTACCTCTGTTTTATGACCAGGTTGAAAATGAAATGTACAAAGCTGCTGCTGGACGATCCCACATTAATAGGCAGATAGTAATGTCTTTTAATGAAAAGTGTGGAGAAAAATATTTAAAAAGTTAAAAGTGTTGTGACATGTTGCAGACACCTAATTAAAAATAATCTAAACTTAATAAAATTAAACAAAACAAGAAAATATTGACCAAAGAATTTTATTTTATTTTATTATTTTTTGCTGTTCTAAACATTTCTTCAGCTCAGGTCTGTTTTGATTTAAAAATTGTCTGCTCTTGGGAATAAATTTGTAGTTGTTCCTTGTTTATTATTGCTGTTGAGAAACCCCACAGAAGATATCATAGTAGCAAAAAGGGGAAAATTAAGTCAATGTTAGAGGTCATTGAAGGCGTTTTACTTTCCTGAACCAGATACTAATATGGTCAATCATAACCTGGCACAGGTAAATGATAACACTCACTATAGCTGATTCAGCAAAGACACACAAAAGGACATTGTTGTAGGAAGCAAGGAAAAGAAAGAAAGAAAGAAAGAAAGAAAGAAAGAAAGAAAGAAAGAAAGAAAGAAAGAAAGAAAGAAAGAAAGAAAGAAAGAAAGAAAGTGACAGAGTATGTAGAGTATGAGAGACAACATTTAACATAAAACAACTTTTTACTATCTAGAGAGAGCTCAAACAAGAGACAGGATCCAATCTAGATGCAGAATTAGCCTCTATTAGGGGGTGCCAAAGTGTGAAAATCTGCCAAAGTTCAGTAACGTCTGTGGTCAACCAGCCACACCTACAAATTGAAGTTACAAACGTTAAGTAGAATTTTTAAAATAGTAGCTGACATGCTGGGACAGTGACTTTAATCTCTTGTTTGTTGTTATAATATGAAGGCAGAGATTATTTAATTCAAAAGAGAGGCTATAAAAAAACTTTAATTAAGGTAAATCACATAAGAGTATATTGGATTTGGTATTGTCAGTGCAGTTATAGAGCTTTAGCTTTGAAATATTTATTCATTAGTTTTTAAGCATCATTCAGAAGGTTGTTGATATTGGTGAGCTATTTGACATTTTTGAGCTTTTGAAAAGTCTCAACTTGCAAAGTCATAAGCGATTATAAAACTTAAAAATCACTGGTGAACTTACAAATGTGATTTAGGATTTTTTTGTGAGTCTACAGAACAATGCATACACCACATAGGAAAGAAAAGACAAGGCAAGAAGAAATAAATAACCCCAACCTTAACCAACCACACAGCCAACGAAGAACCAGAAGTTCTTGCATTGTGGTGTTAACGCAAAATAATGGAAGTAGCCAGAAAGGTTGCCAGATGGCCTAAAATAAGCTCAGCTGTTCCTCTAATATATGTAATCCTCTCCATCCTGAGAGTACTGAAAAGACTATCGAGCCAAATTTTAACTTTAGGAATCACTCTACCATTCCAAAGCATCAGCAGCCATCTCTGATGTTTAGACCCTTAAAAAGTGCAATGTACTTATCTGCTTCCCAGTTATGTAACCAACTACAGCAATAAAGGTTTCCTTACCAGAGATCAGCAACATTGTCAGTTCAAAGGGTGGGGGCATAAATTATGAGCTCCTATAGAAGAGATGATTGTACATGGATTGTATGGGAGGTCATCATATGATGATAAAAGAAGCACAATTAGAGTTAAGTTTTTTGCTAAAGCATAAAATGTAGATGTATACAAATATGATTATGACTTAACTAACCTCTGACTCTGCAGCTCCGCTTCATTCTGCTGTAACAGTGACACAGTATCCTTACCTGTGCCAGTTGGCAGTGCCTGGACAAAGTTCCAGTTAGTCATAGATGGCAGCACTGGGATTTTCCAAGACTGATTCAGTTTGACCACAATCTGTGAGTAAACAGGAAGCTGGCCAACCCATCACTGTGTCAAACTGCAAGTTATTTTTCTCTCTTTTGGTCTCTGTAGTTCGTGTGCTGTCTCACAAGACAATTCTTTACAGTCTGGATTTGTTGCTTAACACAAAATGTAGAGGGTTTTAGGCGTTTTCACCATAAATACATTACCAGTCAAAAGTTTGAGCACACTTTCCCAATAAATCAAATGGGCACCCAAACTTTTGACTGGTACTGTGTTAAACAGTGCACAAAGTCGACGGCTTTTATAAATAGTCAACTGTTTTTATTTGGGCAAGAATGATTAATTAATGTGCAGACATGATGCTCTTTACAGCGCTGTGTTAAAAGAACAGTGTGGTCCTTTATGGTCAAATTAGAGAGGTTGAAGAAAGAGAACGTACAGTGCGTCAGCTGGTCTGAAACAGTTCAGGTCTGAGTCCCAGAGTTTGGACCGGAGAAAGTCGCTGTGAGAGACTGCCTGTTTAGCAGTGAATGTTTTGCTACAAGCTTTGGCAATAAACACCACTCAGCTCTTCTAGTTACAGCAGAGTCCCATGTCTGCCTTATTTCCACTGGATAAAGTAAAGGGGGCTAACCTGCAAAGCTAGCTGCAACTTCAGCCCTGAAGTAATCACCTCACTTTAGCCTCCCAAGCTTGGTTTAGGAACAGAAGCAGAAAAGTTTACCAGCTGATTCTGTCAGAGTCAGGGATAGTGGAGGCAACAGAACAGAGCAGCACAATTACAAAACCATCACAGGCATGTTGCACTTTAGGAGCAAAATGACCAGATGGAAAGCCAAGGAAAAATAGCTGGTTTTGTTGTAGCTCACTGCTCCCATGAGCATGGTGTTTAGTTCACTTGGCATAGCAGCTGGCCGTTAACCCAGCCACCCAGGTACATCTCCCCTGACCAACTTTTTCATCTACCTTCTGAACGATAAAGGACACTAAAGCCCACATAATGTTACAAATATAACGAGCAAAATAAAATCATTGGGAAAACTTATGTAACAACATTTATGGAACATTTCAATTTACAGATAAAATTATCTTTTATTGCATTATTGATGACGCCATGGCAATGACTTTGATTGGCCTGACTAGTCCATTGCATATATACACACTGATTTTTTTCACTGCTAAAGTAAATTAGTCTGCAGGAAAATCATGATAGTTCTTTATTTGCTAAAATTATGATAGCTACACTTATTCATAGATAAATAAATCCTGAGTGGATCCCTGAGAAAAGACATGAATCTATTTAATGCTAACAGATATGTATCTGAAAAATATGAAGTAATTTTTTACCATTAAAAAAAAAATTTTTTAATGAATAATATTCTATATGAACCTGGGTACTCTTAAGCTTGCCCTCTTTTTTTGATTACAGTGTTGTATAATATTGCCAATATTTTCTAAAGGCAGTGAGGCACAAGAGGCCGAACTTTATAGTGATGTCAAATCAATACTAAGATATTTTACTGCGCTTCAAATCATATATGTTTGTGACTGCTGTTTGGGGTTACTGTACATGACAGTGTGGTGACAACTAGATGAAAAATACAGGTTTTTTTTTTGTTTTGTTTTGTTTGTTTTATCATGATTTAGTCTTTATCCTCAACATTATAAATAGAAATCTAAGTCTGTTCTAGTCAAGAAAAAGACATCATACTTTAGGTTTTTACAGCAGCCCATTAGGTCTTAAATTTTGCAATCTTTAACATTTGTGTTGAGAAGTACATGCAAAAATCTCTTGTGGACTGGAAACTTGTTTTAGCCCAGACCATTAAATCATTGCCATGATCATTTTCTAAACCAAGTTTTTGTGTTTTCTAATCATAACAAGGAAGTAAAAGAAAAATGCGATGTGTTGTGATCCCATGTAACCAAGGCAACTTTCTGATGAGCGGTGAGTTAATGGTTCCATAGTAACAGAGTCCATTGTACTGTCTGTTCATCACACACTTAAATGACTTAAAGAAAAAAACTTCAGAATGACTTTTGTGATTTGGTAATGCAAAGATTAGTTGTATTTCTAGCCAATGAAATTTCAGGTGTCATAGTTTGTGGCTCCTATTAAAGAGTGTGAATAAATTACATATATGATCAAATCAACTGGAGAACCTGCTAGCAAATTCAAAGCAGAAATCCTCAGTCTTGATGGTACATTAAACCATCTTATGGACACAATAACAAGGTTAAAAACTTGATTCTATCAGCGGGGGCCTGTGATACCTATGCCTTCCTCATACATTATAAGAGCCAAGTCATACTACCTAACCCACAAAATATTTATTGTATTTGACCACTTGAACCTGACTTGACACTAAAAAGTTTTGCAGAATGCTTTTGACCAAACAACAACTGTCTAAATCTAAAGTTTCGTGTTATATACATTTTTTTCCTACCCACACTACTACATTTTTCTTTTTATAGACTGGTTGTGCATGACAGAAATGCTATGACATGGTTTTGCAGCTTGTTTTACTGCAGCGATCTCTACAATATTTTTCTATTCTATTTTTCTTCTCTTTAAGTTAGTCTGAATGCTATGAATTTCACTTATTAACACTAGCCTGAACCACTGCTATTTAATATAAAATGTGGAGGTGGTAGCCTTGTGGTTACAGAGGTGGGCTTGGGTCTGGAGAACCTGGATTCAAGTCCCCTGTGGTCCCCAACTACTCCTAGCAACTAGAATGGGTTAAATGAAGAGAAAGAATTTCCCAGCTGAGATTAATAAAGCAGAATAAATAAAAAAAAAAAAAATTAAATGGAGCTAAATCAGCAGGACCTTAGCCCATACAATACAGAAAATATCATGCAGGAGCAATTAAATCAAATGATCAGCATCTTATTTGTCTGTGCTTTAAGGAGGCAAAAGTAGGCCTACATACTTATAGTGGTGAAACTGGACATAGAATTCATTTCATGTGAGCCAGGTTTTGCCCACGGGTCCTATTTCTGGCAGTTTGGTTTCAGCTGAATTTGCCCACAGGTCTTATTTTGGGTGGATCTAGTTTATATAGCCAAGTAAGAATCTGTTATGAGCCACAAGGCTGTACATACAAAGCATGACTATTTCCGGCACCAAACTGCAGCTTCTTCTACATCTCATGTTTATTCCACGACTTGGCTCTTAAAATAATACAGGTATGCTTGTGATTTCACAATGGCAGGATTCCCAGCTCTGTAGATGCAGAAAAATTATCTGCAGCACTCAAAGTCCACTGTTGAGTTTCACATACTAGACATGTATTACTTTAGGCAGCTCTGGGTCATATCTGCACATGACTACTGCCTGATCTTGCATGCTTTTATCTAGATTGATTTGAAAGACTGAAAATAAGAGAATATTCTTTAAAGGACTATCTTAGGATTTAGACTTGGCAAGAGGGTTAAGATTAAAATTTTGACCAATCTTAATGTTACATGTTAAGCTACATTTTTGTCTTGTTTTTTTTTAGCAATAAAAGTGCAGGTGTGTCTTGGGATGATAGCAATTGAATTGCAATTCTATTGACATGGAGAGTATCACAAGGAGTATATTTAACACACTCAGATAGATGCTGACAATCGCTTCCCACAGAAACAATAAGAGTGCGAGATGAGACCCTGCAGGTAGCAGGATGTCATGCAGTGAACTGACATCTTGGTGCAGAGCCAACAAAAAGACTTTTTTTGTTTTATTCCTGAAACCTCAATAGTTTCATTGTATTAGGATGATCACAGAGTTAATGTTGCCAAGCAACAAATACAGTTTAAGCCAGAAAGAGCAGCTTTATCCCAAGTCTTCTGGCAGGAAAATATTATGAAAACAGAAAGGCACTGAAAGATCAGTCATTTCAGACTTTGTCCCATTATGAGGTTAGGATTTAAGATAGGATTTGGTTAGGATGAGAAATGGCAGCATAATCAAAGTTCAAGTGATTTCCAGGACATGGTCAGCAGCACATAAGCCCCATGAGCCTAATCTGGCCATCTCTGACAAATATTAAGTTCCTTAAATCTTTTGTGGGTAATATAATATAAATCCAGTAACCTGACCTTCTTATATTTTGTTATTAAAATTCATTTACATCTAAAACACACATAAATAGCACTCAAAAAAATATTGGTGCTGTAATATGTAGGGTGCTGTAGCTCTGCCAGATGTGATGTAGTGTTGGTAGAGTTACACATTGTCAAACAAAATACAACAGCTTTTCTTACCTGCTGGATTTCAATATCATTCCTTTATTTAATGATGCTAGGAAATAAGCCCACATGCAAAACTTGATGGTGAGTTTTTAAAGACTAAAGTTGTGTCCTGGAAACAGAGTCTTAAAAGGTTAATTAAAAGCTGTTAAAGATTTTATCCCCCTCAAAGCTTTAACAGATCCAATGTGTTACTCTGCAGTTTGGATGTGTTATAGTATCTCATCAGTTATCTATTTTCTCTATAAAAACTGCATGTTCTGTCTGTGTGAATGTATTGAATGTGTCAGAATTATAATTGTAATCTCGTCCCACAGAAATCCATACAACACTGGACACCAGTCTCTGTTCAGGAAATAAAGCCTGTGACATATTTATGATAAGCAGAAAACCAAGAACTCATGAGAGTGGTGTTTACAAGTGATCAATTCTTTGAAGTTTCTTGTATTTAAAGCCCATGAATAACCTGAATGAGACCCTTATGTGATTCATGGCCGTTTTAACACGGTGCCTTCACAGCTTTGAAGAACAGTGTACACACAGACATACATACATTATAAATGACACTGTAATATCAGCAGTAAAAAGGGAAAATAAAAATAATTAAAGCCGCAAGCGGCATCCATCGGGTCCGAGCAGCCTGGACCCCGCCACCCGATGTTGCCATGACAACAGGGGGTGTAATGCGTTACGGACCCAACGTTTATGAATCCTGTCAAGTTTGGTGCAGTTCCCATGTGTTCCTATGGAGATCTAAGCAAACCGTGTTTCATGGCGAGAAGGCGTTATTCCGTCTGTTGCCACGCCAACACGCTTTCTGCAATTAGAAAGATTTGAATAGCGTTTGGTCCCCAACTTGTCAGGAAGCTTCCCACAAAGTTTGGGGTTCAAATACGATGCGCATAAGGTGGGAAAAATGGCAGTGAACTCGAAGATGGTGGGCACCCCGTTGCCATGGCAACAGGTGTTCGATTGACTTCTTTGCTGGACTTGGGGTGTTAGACGTATGAATACTGTCAACTTTGGTGCAGATCCCATGTATTTCTATGGAGATATGAGCAAACCGTGTTTCATGGAGAGAAGATCATATTCCGTTGGTTGCCATGGTAACACGCTTTCTGCTATTAGAAAGATTTGAATAGTGTTTGGTCCCCAACTTGTCAGGAAGCTTCCCACCAAGTTTGGAGTCAGTCGCACGAATCCCCTCAGACTAGTTCGTTCAAATGGCAATGAAATCCAAGATGGCGGGTACCCCGTTGCCATGGCAACAGGTGTTCGATTGACTTCTTTGCTGTACTTGGGGTGTCACAGGTATGAATACTGTGAACTTTGGTGCAGATCCTATGTATTTCTATGGAGATATGAGCAAACCGTGTTTCATGGCGAGAAGGTCATTTTCCGTCGGTTGCCATGGCAATAGGTGTTGGAATGACTTCTTTGCTGGACTTGGGGTGTCACAGGTATGAATCCTGTCAACTTTGGTGCAGATCCCATGTATTCCTATGGAGATATGTGCAAACCGTGTTTCTTGGCGAGGTCATTTTCCGTCGGTTGCCACGGTAACACGCTTTCTGCTATTAGAAAGATTTGAGGAGCGTTTGGTCCCCAACTTGTCAGGAAGCTTCCCACCAAGTTTGGAGTCAGTCGCACGAATCCCCTCAGACTAGTTCGTTCAAATACGATGTGTGTAAAGTGCAAAAAATGGCAAAAAAATGACCGTACACGCCAAGATGGCGGGCGCCCCGTTGCCATGGCGACAGGTGTTACATTGAGTTTTTTGGTCAACACGGGGTGGTACACGTGTGTGCCGAGTTTCGTCTTCCTACGTTGAAGTAGACTTCCGGGGCCCCATTCATGTGGTGATTTTTGGTGACTCTAGGTGGCGCTGTTGAGCCAATTTTGCATTGAATAGTATGCAGACCTTATGATATCCGAGTTACGCGGGACTTGAGGTGTGTGCCAAGTTTCACAACTTTTCATGGGTGTTTAGGGGGTCAAATTTGGCGTCGAAATGCTTAGAAGGAGGAGAAGACTAAACATTTCAGGAACAATAGGGCCTTGCCATACTTTGTATGGCTCGGACCCTAATAAATTAATAAATTAATTTAAAAATTCCAGTAAGAAATGAAAAACTTAAGTGTGGATCATGATTGTTTTATCTCAGTAAATACTCAGTTATGACAATATTATGACTTGAAAAAGTCACACTTTTAAATTTACTTGACCATGGAGCCATCACCAGCTATGAGCCTTTTCCCAGATCCTAGAAAGGGCTTAGTTTGCTACAAAGCAGGACAGGTACATACTAGCTGCACTGGTGTCAAATCTTTGCCAGCTTTTTCTGAAAATTTCTTTAAGGAAAAACTTCTGAAAATACCCTGAATATGACGAGCAAGTGTGAAAGAATGGTTCCCCCTATGATCTCCACAGTAGTTTTACAGGAGATATTATTTTTGTTCATTTGAAGATGTTTATGTTCTAGGACATACTCTAGGATCAACATATATACACTGAGTATCATATAATCTGTCTGATGCCATGATGATCTAAGAATATAGCAGTAACTGATTAGAGTGGAACAGAGACATTAAGAGCAGAATAGAGTCATCTTCCTGCCCAGATGCAACATCCGTGGTTGCTATGGAAACAGTTTCATCATTATGTCTTTTTTTCCCCTTTTTTTCCCAGGGCTAAAACCTGCAGTTTATAAATCTGTCTTATGCACAGCATCTGCATCATATCACATTACTGTCTCTATTGTAAGCCTTAAAAAGTGTAGGTATTAGATGTGGGAAGTTTTAGTCATCTCCCACCAAGATGACTAATTGGCTGGTTGCTGTTTGGTTGAAGATGGAGAGACATGTCAAAAAAAAGTTGGGGTATACATGCGATTACAGTGTTATAATATTAGTCAATGTCATGGTTATCTGCAAAAAATGCATGACAGTGATTCTGCATTGCATTTAGTGTGTATGAAACAGTGCAATCCCCAGTCTTCTATAGATGTGAAAATTAGAAAACAAGGCAGGTTTACTAATGTGTGAAGTGATATGTAATTAGGGTTTTTTAGCATTTTATATTATAAGATATGAGTGAAATTCTTTTTTTTTTCTTCTTCTTCTTATTTGAAACCTCTCTCACTCTGAACAACAGCATTAATGGTTATTAGCTCTGTGAATCTTTTTACTGTCCTCAGTGCCTCTCGCTTCTTATCCAAGTCTCTACTGCATTGTGCCTTATGTGCCTTTTTGTGAATGAGCGTTGCTAGGTAACTGGAGTGCTGTTAAGCTTTGCAACTTGATTCTTGTATTCAGGATAATTAGGAATTAAACATTAGTTTAAGTACTGGAGCTACAGTACTACAATATAAATGTATGTATGAAGGATCAGCATCATTCCCATTTTTGTCTCTCTCTCTTTGACATACCGTAATTATTTGCATCATATCAAATCTCAGCACAGACCAAGATATTTGAACAGAATAACTTCACTTTGCTATTGACTCCTTTGACAGAGAACCTGATAACCAAGCTGACCATCTCCAAACAAGTGGACATGGTTAAAAATGATTTCTTTGCTGTCTTGTATCTTTTATTGTTCCAGGTACAATCTTTGAGCTAAATAAATTGAAGGTCAGTGTAAAGTAATGATTACCAAGGGAAAGCTTTTATAAAGTTTGGGACTGTTGTTTCTTTGTTCTTAGGACCTCAGCTCTTTATGCTTATCTTTGTCATGTTTTCAAATATTTTGAAATAACCAGATAATTAAATCTGGAATTTTTCTGCAACTGCTGTTCATGCATGCATTTCACAGCAGGAAAACTATGGAGTGACCCCTGGGTAGGGCACACAGGAGGAAGGGCATGGTTAAAAAAGTACACTGTGGAAACCACAGTATTTTATTTACAACACATCAAACACTGGTGGTCAAGCTGGTGGAAAGCAGCTAAACAGCAAGAAAGAGTGTGAAGCAGCTATTCTTATCAGCAAAAACTTACTTGGTGTATTTATGCAATTGATTGCAATCAGTAATTTCTGGTAATGCTTGGTAGCTGCGTAGGTATTCTCTGCAGGTATTCTTTATTCTGCTATTAGTTTCTATTTGGAGCAAGCTTCTTTTTTTTAGCTAAATTTACTGGCTTTGTCTCTTAGTCACACTTGATGATTTTTTTACCTTTGTGCCATTTTATATATGAATTGAAGGTGTCAAACAAATGATTTTCTGATCTGTGATCAATTGTTAGCTTAAAACAGAATTAGCTGCAAATCAACACTGAATAATACTGTTATAAATCTTTGACAGGTTCACCAGGGTAGAAATTCTTGCCTGTAAATATTGGAGCTCTTAAAAAAATTTCACCAGACACTATTTACAGAAAACAGAAAGGTTTTTGTTGGGGTATTCAAATTAAAATCGGGGAGGGATCCAACCAGGGAAGCTCTCCACACCACACGACAGTTAATGCTTCCAACATAATCACCACTGCAACCCTATGCAAAGACTGTTTGCTAAACCAATCAAACCACATCAACCGCTTCAGGAGGCACTGCAAAAAAGACACATGGAACTTAAAGGAATTGCACTGCAGAAAGACAAGGTGAAAATCATGTAGGTACATAAAATCTTATAATCAAAAAAGGGAAGAAGAGTTATTTAAATTAACCTGACACTCGTACAATTTTGTCAGGAGAAGATAAATAATGTGACTGTGGAAGTTTAAAAAAGGGCCACCTTTCCCAGTTTTAAAACTCAATGTGCTGTCACATTAGAATGTGTAGTACTGTATGAAACGTCTTCTGAGCTGGAAAACTGGCTTTGAACTCAACACACCCCAAATCACTCTTATAAGGTTTTTTTTGTTTTGTTTTGTTTTTTTTTAATTGAAGTTTTTTATTAACTTTTCATTTTATATATACATACAAAGAACAAACACACATAACACATAAACATACATAAACAGCACGGTTGTACCCAACAAAACAGAATGGCATATAATCATTTGGTAGTGGAAAGTCTGTCATGAGATCTGATAAATGACATAAAACGACACCATATTTGGCTTGTTTTAACCTGGGCATTATTTATCTTTGCAACTAAAGATTCAAAAGAAGCAGTCTCTGTCATAAGTTTAATCCAATCCTCATTCTGAGGCCTGTGGGGACTTTTTCAATTCCTCAGAATCAATCTTGCAGCCACAATAAATCCAGCCACCACAAGTCCGAACATTTCTTTTGTAAACCCAGGGGGCCTGAAAGAGCTATCTCCCAACAGACACAGTTGGGGTGATCTAGGTATGGATAACCCAGTCCACTTCTCCAGATTTATAATGACTTCAGTCCAAAAAGAAAACACCAAAGGACATTCCCAGAAAACATGAAGATATGTACCAACACTCTTATAAGGTTGAGAAACATGTGACTGTTACTGCAGTTTTTAACATGAACTAATCTCACTGTAAAAACCACTTTTAATACAGCTAGAGCATTAACTGTGTACGATAGTCAGTATAATATGTGGACAATGTGAGGTATAAATGAGGCAGAGACTCTTTTCATCTGAGAGTGGGCAGTTAAAGGATATGAAATTCCAGATCTGCAGTCTCCACCTTCTCATTCTGAATAGTGACAGAGGAAAAGCTACAGGTGGGTACAGTTACGCTGTTCCAAATCTGTACTCCTCTTCACTCTACCACTCATGAGTAGTGGTGGTTCTTTTCCTTTTTCCTGGCATTTCAACCATAAAAGAAAATTGCCAACAAAGCCTGTAAATATTACAGTTAATACATCTAGAACTTTGGACAATTGTGCATTTATGTGGCACAGCTGCTGAGTGATTGTGAATAAAACTGCATAAAATCTATGACTTTTCAAACATATTTGGCAGAAAAAAGTAAAATTCAAGAGAACTGACTCAGCAGTGATATGGGTTTGCCTTTGACAGTGCTGACACATGAATATATTCCCTCCACCTCATGGCAGGAATATCCCATATTGGAATTAACATTCACTAGTATAAAATAGTCATAAAATATGTGTCCTTTAAAATGTACACATTTACATAAATACAACATGATATTTATTCTGTAGAATCCCCACATAAATTCATCTTACCTGCCTTGATGTTCACTTTTTTCTCATGCTAATATTTTAGTTTAAAACCTTAATCTGCTGAGTCAAAGGAAGTGCAGTTACAGTGCATCACTACTCCTGCCATAATTCAAGGATTTGTCACTCAGATGTGGAAATACTCTACATCACTTTCACAGTCATGCTGCCATAACATATGCCTTTGTTCTTCTTGGTAGGAGAAAGTCCCATTAAAGTGCAAGATGATTTCTCCAGTGCCTCTCTTAGTCATGTTTACTAACCATTCAAAACATAATAATCTTTTTATTACTGATGTAACAACACTTTACTGCTCTGGAAAAGAGACACATCAACCTGGTTGTTCTACTGAGATCCAGCAAGCTGTTTACAATACAGACAGACTCCTGATGGATGAAGGGTAATGGCAGTCAGTGGTCAAAAGCCAAGAATTTGTTCTGCCATTCTTCTTTAGTTTTTATCATTTCTTTTTATATGTTTTCTGCTTGCTGTTTGTCTTATGGGATTTTTGTACTCTTCAGTCTTTCAGTAGGTGACTCAGCTCACAAATAAAAGCACAAAAGGATTGTAAGATGTGAATTAGCATTAGTGTAACTGACTTCTGTTTTTAGACTAAATCTAGGATTTATTTGCCCTTATTTTCTTAAGAAGACACTCAGAAATTAAATTCAATCAACATCAATCTGCTGGGAAAAGAACAGACGCTGTTTCTTTACAGTTTCAGGACACCTCTTCTGTAAATGGTCTCTGTCTACCATTTCCGTTACTATTCACTTATGCTGTATGTTTAATATTGATATTACTGCTCTGGACAGATCGACAGCAGCATGGATGAATTTCTGGTTTTCTTTCTCCTCCTCACACTTTATCTCACACATTTTGCCTCTAGCACTCTTTGTGCCTCCTCTCCTTCTCACTTGCGTCAGCACTTCTGCCTGCTGATGAATATATGAATGAGATAATACAGAGATACACTCACAAACACACCTTTTCTCCCTCTTTAGCACATACCTAGCACCGCACATGTACATAAACATTTTAGTGTTTACAGTTTTGGTTGATGTGATACAGGATCTCCCTAAAATTAAAACAACTTTGTTAAAGAAATTTGCAGATTGAAAGACATATAACACAGAGACCGCTTTCCAGTCTGCAGACTCTGTTGACTTTGATTTCTTGCTTTAACATGTAAATAATGCAGCTAACAAGCAGCTTTTTTTATCTGAAGCTAAGCTTGAGAAATCATGTTTGTCATTTGCAAAAGGTATAATTGGCCCTTAACTCCAGAGATAAAGGATGGATAGAAGAACGTGATGAAAGCTCCAAGAGAAAATAGAACACAGACATAGAGACCTTGTGAGGCAAATGTGTAGTGAAAACCCAAAAGTTTACTCTTCTTTCTTGTTTTTCTCCTGTTAAATCCTCCTCATTTTCTTTTTTTCGTTCTTTCTGAGTCTTATTCTCATTTCACCATAGGCTCTCTGTTTCTATGGGAACCATTCTTGCAATCACACAGGAGAAAAAGATACCTGAGGAGAGCAAGCAAACACAGCTGAAGAGTAAACAGATAGATGGAGATGGATGGAGAAGAGATGGAGGAATACATTTATCTCTTGCTTCCATGCACATTAAAATACAACTGTTGACCAATATGCTGCTAAATGGAGCTAAGTCAGATTTGGTGCCGTACTTTACTACAGCATGACAGGTAGAGCCAAGCTAGCTAAAGTTTACAGAACTGTAAACATGGTTGAAATAACTCTGAAGTTCAGCTATTAACACATTCTATCTCCTTTAATAACTTCACTGAGAGGTAAAAAAAGTTGTGACTTTTTGTAGGTTTCAAAAAAAACTTAACTTCAAAAGATTTAACAGCACCAAGTTAGTTGTGTAGCGTTGGGACAACACAAGGAGAAATATAACAGTATGTTTTAGCCCAGTCTTTCAGTCATCTGTCTCATGTATCTGATTTAAAAGATTCAATCATGTTTTAATCAATACAGCTGTTGACAGTGGCTTTGTAGTGATTTTTTTTTCTTTTACATTCTTTGATTTCAGTATATTTCAGTATAAACTATTATGATTGTGAGTTTTGCTCTGATGCTATTGTTCAATTAAGCAGCTCAAAAAGAAATGTTTTGATTAGAAATTTTATTCTGTGAAGGATAGATTTACACAATTCTTATTCTCCCAACTTTAACTGAAAAACAGCCGTTTTTTCCTCATTAATTCATTCGTGCATCAGTCATATCCTGCGTAGCAGACTGTCTAGTTTAAAGAAAAAATGTCAAGCCATATTAAATTAACATCACAATTTTGTAAAACCCATGATTATACCTCTATTTTCTTCTTTTTTTTAAACCCAACCATCTTTAGTTTACCCTTATTCCACTGAAAAGTAGCAAATCCTGTTTGAGGGTCTGAGATCAAATAATGTCTGTCAGAAAAAATAAGGAAGCATTTTCTCATTTCTCCTTTCAGCATCCCTACATGACAACACTAAATGCTTTGCAAAACCACAACACAGTGATATTAATTTGCAGGTTGATTATCTTTCAACTGACTTATCACTTCAGTGTTTCAGCTCTGCTTGCCTATTGGATAATCCGCAGGATGCCAAACATCTTGTCAACAGAGCTGCTTGCCTTATGATGGAAACATAAAGACTGATGAAGCTCTGTTATTCGCTATGCTGTCTGTATGAACAGTGCAGCATAAAACAGATATAATAATGCTCGCAGAAGTGATTAAATACTTGCATCACATTTCCTTTTCCCTACCTGACAGTGCTCTGTAGATAATGATTTAATATGTCTAATATTAAGTTAAATATTAATTTCAAATATCAGAACAGAGCAATTTTACAACAACATTAGAATGTCATCCCTGGCCCCCCTTCTGAAATTAGTACGACAAGGGTATAACATCCATTTTAGTATTCTCATCAAGCAATTTACTGATATATCCTATATCACCCCCTCCTGACACATGCAGCAGTTATTTGCTCTAAATCAGCTCTAACCAGCTCTTTTTAATAATAATGTAATTATTATTTAATATTATTTATTTAATTTATTAATTATATATATTATTTCATTATTTATTTATTTATCAATTATTTATTATTTAATTTTATATATATATATATATATATATATATATATATATATATATATATATATATATATATATGATTGTTTAATATATTAATATATGATTAAATTTATTTATTATTTAATATTATTTCATATTTAATTAATAAAAATTTAATAATAATTTCTAAAGGTTCAAATAAAACTGTGTTACAATTAAATTTGATATTATACATTCATGTTAATCTGTGTGACATTTTCCACTGATTCCATTGTAGTGTTCTACAGTCCATGAAGATCCCCCTTTTGCTTACTTAGATGCCAGCAAATATTTTAGTGTTGTTCAAAAACAGCGGTAAATTACTGTAGTTCTACTTGTATTTAGGCTTCAAATCATACAGTGTAACATTTCATATATATATATATATATATATATATATATATGCTTTGTGACTGTAATGTGATGAAATTAAGCTGCTACCAGTTCTTAAAATGTCATCATTACAAGAAAACCACTTATGAATTGGTTATAATGTAGAATAATCTTTCACACATTCCGGTTTTTTAATTTTTCTTTTTTTATATTTTAAACTTAAAATGATTAAATTACAGAGTGAGTTATGATTTAAAATGTATGTAAAAGCAGCAACAAAATGTGTTTAGGTGGCTCTAGTAAAACCTAATATAAGCAAAACCAGTACAATATTTTGTTGCTTACAGTTAGCCATAAATCATGCCACCTCATCAGATTATACTGTGGCTCTACAGCAGATTTTGAGTGATCTACAGACAGTAACAACAGCTTGACTGACACTGCATTCAGTAACTCTCCTGCTGTCTTGGAGGAACTCTAAATTGCTTTCTTAAGGGGGATTAAGATGGGATTTTCTCATTTGGATGTTGTGTAATGTGGCCCCAGGAGTAGTTATGCATGAGTTGTTCATAAAAGCCATTAACTCTGTCCAGTTCAGCTCATACTGAAGATTTGGTCCCATGGGATTAATTTGCTGCTGCTTCAGGTACTGTGAACTTGTCCAACTGTTCTATGTTGCCTTTCTGTCCACTTTTATGAAAAAGAAAACCTCAAAACATGTTTCAGCAAAAGTGTAAAGGCAACTTAATGTAGTAAAAATAGTCAATGTAACAAAACCATGATAGAGAAATACAATCAATGTAAGCATTTCCACATCATTCGCTCACAAAATTCTACCACAAAATCCTGAAAGGTAAAAAGAATGGGGAATTGCGGTTTAACAATGTGCCATCAATTATTCATCAATATGTATACTAAATACTAACACATTGCAAAATCTTTTGCTTCTGCATTATGATATGTTGTAAATGAAATAACATTTCTATCACTGCTAGTTGGTTTTAGCTTTATGTTAAAGTTAGAAGACAGTTATGGTCAGAGCTAAAATACTTTCCTTGTAGTAAGTTTTTTTTTTAAGAAAACACTTTTTAAATGAATTTCTGTTGCATCAGGTTATAGGTGAAATATACTTTCCACTTAGTAGAGGTGGTACCTTATGTAACACTGTAATAGGATATATTCAAGGGTATAAACAAATTACTTATATGGCATTTTCAGTTGGAGGACTTCTTGTCTTTTTATGCATTTTTTTAGATTTTGAAACATAAATCCAACTTTTAGAGGCTTGTTGTAATTACAGCAAATCATGTTTACAGCTTTTGAATTGATATATGTATATTTGGGACTTAGCAACTTTTCCCCCAAGGTAAAAGTGTATCAGTTTTTCCAAGAGGCAAATCTGAGGAGTGGTGCTACTCTTGCCCCATAGTAAATGTATATCTGGAACCAGGATGTGGTCTAGCAAAAAAACTAAAGGCTAGAAACAGTGTGCAACCAAAGCACAAATTTATGCCTTCTTTTACCTATTCAGTGCTCTTTCTTCTTTGACCTGTTTTCAGCTGCTTTGTATAAAGATTAAACAAGCAAGATACAACAAATTGTTCAGTGTGTTTTAGAGATTATTATACTTTGGGCTATATGAAGAATTTTTGCTAATCTGGGCTAACTACAACTTTGTGTGTAAAACAACAGAGATGAGTTATACAGATAAATGTGAAAAGCAACATTGGAAAATTTATGGCCATTTAAAGTTGCATCATTCCTGAATGCTGAAAAGCCAGATTTCATCTTTCAATTTTACAATAAAAGTGGTTAAAATCATAAAGAATGGCTCTATATCACCAAACTTCAACAAAAAGATACAAATGGGTTGGTAACTGAATCTGAGATGCCACCTAGTGATTCTGATGAGACCACCATAGTCAAACCACAACCTCCTTTTCCTGAGTCAGCAAAGGGATGAGTAGGATGGGTTTCCATAGCAACAGCAGACAGAGAAAAAGAAATGGGGATAGGAAAGAGGAAGTGAAATGAAGGACAGAGGGAGAAAAACACGACAAAGCTGATATCTAATTTGTCCCATGTTTGCCCACACGAACACCCAGAGAACAAGGGCATTACAATGACACACAGGTCACACTTTAACTGTTGGAGTATGTTAACCTCTTGTCGGGAGTCAATAATCCATTACAGTGTATCATACATGTACAGCAAATTTTTAATTGCAGGTTGTTAAGCAATCAAAGTAAAGTGCCTTGAAGGACACAGACTGAGAAAAACCTAAATGAATCCCTCATGAGTCAAAGCTATGTAGATGTTATGTTATTGCTCATAAAATGAATCATTTTATAGACCTTGATCAAGATTGACAACTGCATCTGTGAAGATGTATATCAAGAAATATGAGTTTAACATTGGTTCATATTACCAATTGCAATGCAAGCTTAAGCTGCACCTAAAGCACTATTCACTCCTCACATGATTAATAGGGGAAACACACCAAACTCTTTATTAGCCCCAAGCACTGAAGGCCTGAACATGCCCCAAAACTCATCAAGTTTGGCATCAGTTATAGGAAGTCCCTGTAACTGACACATAGTACCTTCTATCTTTCCTAAACTTGGCATGGTTGAGGACGTTCAACCCCAAAAACTAGGTTCCATGCAAAAGTTAAATATGTGTTACAATTTGGCTTTTAGCTGGATGAAATTTGTTACACCATTACAACTTGTCAGGACTGATAAAAAAAGCCTCTTGGACCTTAACTGAACAGGAAGTCAGCCATCTTGAAAAATAGGGTAATTTTGGGGGTCATTTTCACCCTTTCCTTTGTATTTTAATGAACTCCTTAAATTTTACTGATCTTAAAAATGGTCAGAACATGCTAATGTCACAAGGGGCTAAAAGAAGTTTAAAAATTTCTCAGCAGATGTTGTTCACTGGTGGCAGTCCCTCAAACTATGGCATTTTCTGATCAAGCTGGGAATTCATTAACAATCATACAACATCCAGTCTGCATCATGTTGAACACGTTTGACTCCAGTTCCATCCTGACCACATCTACATGTCCAGTTGGTGAGAAGATCATAGCCCCACCCCCTGCCTACAGGACGTTGTTTATTTTAAAGCCTAAATAACCAACATTCATTAGTAAAAACATTACTATACAGTCTTTTTTCACTCACTCGTAATTCACAAGCTAAGGTGCTCCATCGACTATGCCAGAAGTGATAAACATGTAATGCTGCACACCTCTACATGAGCACAGGAGAGGATGCAGGTGAGGGCAATGGCAGGGCTGTCACCAGGGGACACAGTCGCTGCAAAGACTGAAGCGTTACAGACAATGTGAGGGCCGTCATTGTTGCTTACAGCTTTAATTTTGTTGTAATACTGCTTTAAAACCCCTACCATGGCTACAACACTCCTTAACTATTACATAGCAGTTAACAGAGGACCCAAATGCAAGACTGCCAGATACTAAACCAAAAAAGACCTTCATATACTTGTTAAAGAGCAAACAAATGGCATTGCAGTGCAGGTACTCAAAAAAAGTTAAATTGTCCCAAAATAACCAGAAAAAAACAATACAGAGGTGGACAGGAGCTAACTGAGCAGAAAAAAATGCTGAGTGGACTGGCAATGAACACGGTATCTAGGCAGAATACAAGCAGAATACAAACAGAAGGAACAAATGACAAACAACCGGTGAAATGGTAATCTGCGAACAAAGATTGGGTATGACAGTTCAAGGGTAAAAACCTAACTGAAGCAGCCAAGGAAGATACACTTTACAGAGTAAAACAGGAAGTAAAGCTCGACAGAATATCAAATGAACCACCAGAAACTGGAAATTTACAAACCATCATATAACCTTTACATTTAAAACCACTGGTCCACTTACTGGCAGCTGTAACAGTGTCAATCAAACACAGAGTGGTATCTTTTATCTACAAAAAGACACATGCTCGTTGATTATCTGTGGTAGTAGTCTTTTACTATTTTGTACATGCTTTGTTTTTCTAGTGATTCTGTGTTTCTGAGATAAGCCTAAATTTGGAAGACACCAAGCAAATCATCAAATTAACTACCAGTCCAGCTTCAACAATCTCTACATCTACCAGTGTAAAGCAAGGCAAGGAAAGGCAAGTTTATTTGTATAGAACAATTCAATGACAGGGTGATTTAAAGTGCTTCACAGAATACAAGAAACATAATTTGACATTTAAACAAAAGAAAAATTAAAAAGAAAGGAGATTGGATTAAAACAGTATTAAAACATGATCAAGTTTAAAAAATAACCTTAAAAGAAACAGATGCTGATTTTAAAAACTATTAAAATGTAGCAAAGAACAGGTGGGTGTTTTCAGCTGATCTGAGGCTTTCTGTGAGTTTGTTCTAGACATGTGCAGCACAGAAGCTTATTGCAGCTTCTCCATATATCTAGTTCTGACTCTGGGAACTGATAAGAAACTGGATCCAGGTGACCTGGGGGTTCTGGTAGGTTCATACTGGGTCAAGAGGTCACTGGTGTATTTTGGTCCTAAACCATTCAGAGCTTTATAGACCAGCAGCTGAACTTTAAAGTCTATTCAGGCAGCCAGCGTAAAGACCTCAGAGCTGGACTGATGTGGTCCACTTTCTTGGTCTTAGTGAGAACTCAAGCAGAAGAGTTCTGAATAAGCTGCAGGTGTTGAATTGTTCAGCAATGGCAGGTAGACCTTTAAAAACACTGTTACAGTAATGCACTAAAGATGAAAGCACGGACTAGTTTTTCAAGGTCTTGCTGAGACATCAGATTTTTTACCCTCAATATATTCTTAAAGTGAGAGTAGGGTGAGTTTGTGATCCACTTTATGTGTTTTTCAAAGTTAAGGTCTGAGTCCATCAATACACCCAGATTTCTGGCCTGGTTGGTGGTTTAAGGTGTATAGACTGAAGCTCTGTGGTGACCTTTAATCATTTCTCTTTAGCTCCAAAGACAATCACCTTAGTTTTGTTTTTGTTTAACTGAATAAAATGTAGGCACATCAAGTCATTAATTTCCTAAATGCATTTACATAGAGCCTGTACAGGGCCTCGGTCTACTGTTTACATTGTAATATTTATCTGCATGCATAGATGGTAACTAATTTTGTGACCTGTGCCAGTGGGAGCATGTAGATGTTAAACAGAAGGGGCTCCAGGAAGGAACCTTGAGGAACTCCACATTTAATTCTTGCCTGCTCAGATGTAAATTTGCCTATTTACACAAATTACTTTTTTGTTCTCTACATACATTTTAAACCAGTGCAGTGCAGTGCCAGAGAGTCCACCTACTGTAGTTCTCCAGTCGTTTAAGTAATATATTGTGGTCAATTGTATCAAATGCAGCACTGAGCTCCACTAAGACTGAGACTGACATTTTTCCATTGTCTGTATTCAAACATATATTTTTAATGACTTTGGTCAGAGCAGTCTCAGGGCTGTGGTGTTGTCTAAAACCTGACTGGAAGGCATCATAGCAGCTTTTTTGTGTTAAAAAGACATTTAGCTGATGAAAAATGGCTTTTTCGATGATGTTACTTAGAAATGGAAGTTTTGGGATTGGCCTGTAGTTGTTCATTTGTGTCTTGTCTAGATTGTCCCTTTTTAGCAGAGGATTGATTACAGCTGTTTTTAGAAGCTTTGGGAAGACATCCGAAATTAAAGACAAGTTCACAATCTGTAACAGATCTGGCTCCAGAGTCTTTTAGACCTTTAAAAACAAAACCTGTGGGTAAGATGTCCAAACAGCAAGAGGAGTAGTTCAGCTGATGTCAGATGTCCCCCAGATCTTTGCTGTTAATGGGATTAAACTGTCATGGTTTTTAAACTGGTTTTCAGTGGACACAGTATGTCTCTTGAACCGGCTGTTGATTAACCAAATGCTTGTCTTATATTGTGGATTTTGTCTGTGAAGAATTTTGCAAACTCATTACAGGCCTTGGTTGAATAAAGTTCAGGTACTACTGACACAGGAGAGTTTGTTAATTTGTCGACAGTAGCAAATTAGGCCCAAACATTATCTTCAAATTGTGAACCTTTCTTTAATTTCGGGCATCAGCTCTCTGTGTTCTGACGGAGCTACATTTCTCATTCTGTTACTAAACAGTACAGATATTTACTGTACTGTGCAGTGTAGGCTGCATCTCCCTCAGTGCAGGAAAAATCACTGCCCTCCTGCGGTGGAAAAACAGAAATATGTTGTGGAACTCTATGACGATTTAATTGGAACTTAAAAGATTTTCTTTTTTGTCAAGTTAGCAAATACCTCACCTACAAGTGGATATGTCCCTCAAGTATCTCTACTGTTAGAAAAAAAAATCTAACTCTCCCTTTTTGTCTGTAGTATAATTAAATTAATTTATTTATTGTGATGAAATCTGTTTCAGAATAAACAAAGACCCCAGTATGAAGAGCAAGTGTAAATAAACCCATTACTATTGCTGTTATTATTCTCCTGACTAGAAGGATATTTCATCAAAAGATAAATTCCAACTTTTTATTCTGTTGTTAATTCTGTGTTGGTGTGCCTGCATTTGATGGCATGTCTTAAATATAGTTATTGTGCTGTTTCGGATAAAGGAAAGAGACATTCATTTCCAAATCATATTAGGCTGGAACATTTTCCCTTTGTTCAGTCAGTCTCTTTGTTGATGTTGCAAGGCAGTGTTTATCCATGCATTCATGTTTGTTTAAGTTCAATGAGGATTTAGTTTTTCTTTCTACAAAATTGTTTAAATTGCTACTTTTTGGAGGGTATTTTTAGAAAAGGCAGAAAAGTGTAGTGTTTTGAAAGAATTTACAGGTTGGCAGCATCCACTATTTAATGCTGTCAGTGCTCCCTTCAAGAAACATGTAGCAGATTTAATTTTAACACAATTTGCTCTTTTTACAGTAAAACAATCTTCTGTAAATTGATCTTCTTTCAATGATGCTGCTGCCTTTCTAATCATGAAGATTGTAGCTATTTACTTGTTTAATTTATTCTTTGTTTTAAATACAACTCCTTCGTGCTGCCATGAACATGTAAAACCCCCTACCACACTCTGGGTGATGATTATAAAAGTTCCTGAATCCAATGAACACAACTCCTACCTGTACTGTTTGCCAATGAGGATTCAGATGCTGATGTTGTGAGGGGCTGGTCTGTTTGTCAGTCACCCTGGATATCAGTAGTGGGTGGAGCTTAAATCCCTGGGTGATGACCTATGGTTGATGAGGTTCATCTCTGCCTCCTTGTATCTCCACCCAATGGGCCTCTGCAAGGCCTTATGGGTACCACACTCTGCGGAGCATTTCTATCCGTTTGTCTTCGTTAAACTCGTCTGTCTCTTGAAGTTGACTCTTTGTGCGTTGTCCTCATACAGTGCTCCTATGTGAATAGGAACAAAAAGAAAAAAAAGATTCTGTAAAACAGCTGATTATTTATTTAACTGTTGAGTCATTTTATTCCCCAAGTTTGAGTTTTTATATGACTTTGCATACTAAGAGTTTGATCTGTAACACCAGAGAAATTGTTTAGCAAGATCAATGCAGCATTATGATCCTTAAAGGAACTCCTCTCAAAACACAAAAAAACATTTTCTTAATGTAAATGAGATGTTAATAGAAAAAATTAAGCTTGCTAATGCTATTAAACCTCTAGTTGAGAAATGCTAACAAGCATTGTGCCTGGGTATAAGCTAGTTAGCTGGAAATATAAAACAGCCCATGTTACTGCAGACAAACACATGGAATTGCTTTCCAGACTTTGCTGATAGGTTTTTGACTTCATAATGAAATCAGAGTATAACAAGTCCCCAGACTTCCTGTCTTCCAAAACTGTGTGGAAATCGAAACCAGCAGGTTCATAAATATTCCAGAGGTTTGACATTCCAATCACCTTTAGACCTCCTCTGAAGTTACATGTATTTTAATCCCTGAGCTACAATGAATACTTTGTGTTTCCTTAGAAACCCTCTTTTCATTGTTACTTATGAGTAGTTATTAATTACCATTAATTTAGTGAGTTAAGCTAATACTGACAGAAAATGACAAGGTGATAAGGTTTGGATGGTGTTTTGTCAGATCAAATGACTGCTTTGGCACGGATACCAGACAATATCATTCTTCAATAAAGAGAGGGATTACAGATTCTGATGACTGAACACTGCAATTTGTGATTACTTCCAAAAGATTTGAGATTACACTATTAAAACTATTACTTTTATTTGTCCTGCTAACACTACAACCAAATCAGTGTTTTCCACATTGCCAGTTTATTTTCTTTTTTATATCTTTTATTGTGCAATCCTTTTGAGGCATTTGATGCAAAACATTATGGTTTTATATCAACAACTATACATCTTACTGAGTGTGATTCTTAGACTTGATATACTTGATTTTGTTGTGATATATAGTAATTCTGTCTCTCTTTTTGAAGCTAGAGTCTCTCTTCTATTATAATCTCAACATATATTAAATGAATGAAAACAGTGATGGATACAATCTTTCATGATGCTGCAAAACCTCAGAAAGCTCATTTTTGTACTTAAATGTGTCATTAATAGGTTATAACTGTATGAATAATAAATCTTTATGTATGCAATTTTTGTATATGTGTAGGAAATTAGGCGATTATGTAAGAGACTCCACAAAACAAACTTACAAATATGACATTAAATGTTTCACCATGTCTTAAAAGTAATGAGGCAGTCCCCAGCACACTGTATGATTTTACTGCTTGGGCATCTTAGAACCTCCACTGGGCTAAGTATTTTGACATCATTGCTAAAACTGTCATGAAAGTCTCAGCAGTGTAGCGTATGTAGATCAGGGATAGGCAATTCTAATCCTTGAGGTGCCACAGTTCTGTAGGGTTTAAATGTTTCCCTGCTCAAACACACCTGACTCAAATTTAATGGCTCTCCTCAAAATCTTGTCAAGTTTTGCCTAAGCATGTTGACCCATTAATCCATTTCAGGTGTGCTGCAGCAGGAAACATCCAAAACCTACAGGACTGTGGCCCTTGAGAACCAAATTTGCCCATCCCTGGTATAGATGAACCAATTTAAAAACAAACCTAAAAAAAAGTTCTTTTAATTTTCCCAGCAGTCTCAGACAGCTCACAAAAACCCTTTTTTCTCTAAATATTTCCCTGCCAACCCACAGTTTGCTGGCTGCTTCACCATGTTCTTATCTGCGAGAAAAACAAAGCCACTGTTTCCTGTTGCATAAAGCACCGAATTTTCAAGGATTTTTGGAGTGATTGCTGCTGAAAACAGGATTGAAAGAGTAATGATCTGCATTCATGAAAATCAGACATAAATTACTCCACATGTTAATGTCACTTTTAAATGTAAGCACTGGAGAAGTAACAAACATGAGTGTTTACTGTCTGTCTGGACTTTTCTTTGAACTCATTCACTTCAGTTTGCCCTCCTGTTCCTCACAAGCCCTCTTTCTCTTTCTCTCCATCCCGTCCATCCTGGCAAACAGAGTAGGAGCAATGGGTGAATTAATAAAGGCGTAAAAATGGAGCACAACTCCCTGAGGTCCGCCTTTTCTGGGACGCTCACACAGAGAAAGACATTCAGACACACAAACGACAACACAACCTAAAGAGCCTGAGACATTCATATAAATGTAAGACCTGTGTGGTTTTATTGTGGTGATGAAAGGAAACTAAAAAGAAACATGAAGGGATGACAAACCATACATCTCATCATTTCTGCAAGTTGAAGCAAGATGAAGGGGGTGAAGCAAGGAAGAGACTGAAGAGAACAGAAGGGCAGGAGGCACATGAGGAAGAATGATTGGAGAGTCTTACCCTATGCACTGAAACTCACAATGGTGGTGTTTTCCTTGTGATTCCTTCTTTCAATCATGTTCCTCCCTTTTTTTGCTTCCTCTGACCTCACCTCAGGGTTCTTTTCTTTCCATTTCCTCTTCCCCCTACCACCCTTTGGTCCTTTCCCTTCATAATCTGAGATGGTTCTCCTCATAAAACCTGAAGATGCCATAAGCTGCCATAATTACTTTTGGGGAAAAATGTACTGATTTAACATTTAATAAGAGACATTTATGTGTTTCTTTTATGGACTTTAATAAAAAAAAATCTGAACAAAAAACTAAAACTAAACAAAAACATTACCTTCTTTTTCTCCCCCTCTTTCCTTTTTCTTTCCAACCAAGTTAGTTTTTTTTTTCTTGTCATCCTTAACGGTCTGACAAGTAAACATCTGCTGAAGCTGTGAATAAAAAGCATCTCCTCTGATTCATACACTAAATTATTTGTATTGACAGATTCCTTTCTAAACAAGAATGGAAGTAGGGCCATTAATTGCTTGCAACAATGAAAACTTGTTAACAATTAAGCCTCTTTTGGTGAGGGAAAAATCCCTCAGGAGTTTCATTGTAATGAAAATATAGTGTTGTAGTGGGCACAGACAGACTGGGGATCAAGCCAGAAAGCTTCAACTACTCTCTCTGGATTTCCTAACAGATCTGCCAACCAGTGAGCTTTCATCCGTCTCCTCCATCTATCTTTTATGTCTTTCTGCCAATCACTTTGGTTTCCTCTCTTCTTTTATTTAATATATATACCGAACAAAGAAGCAAAGTGGATGAATGAAACAAACTGAATGAATAAGATAGACAACTAAAATAGCAAATGAAATGCTCATAACAGTTACAAAAGCATCACAAGTTAATTTCATTCTCTTTTGTCTCTGAACATTGACACCAGAAAACTGAGAGGTGGATTCTTTTGTAAGCTTTTTTATAAGCTGTTGTGAAATGTTAATAAACATTAATGCTAATGGAAACAGAAAATAAACTATGAGCCCAATTTATTTAAGCAGACAACCTTGTATTAAAAGTCTTCATGCATTTTTTTTTTTATTTTTAAATGGATTCACATGAAAACCGATCCATATCCAATATGAATAAAAATACTATAATTTGGCATATAACTGAAAAAAAAAACTGGTGATGGACAAACCCATTTGCTATTAAGACAGTTTAGACAAAAAAAAAAAAAAAAAAAAAAAAAAAAACATGCTGTAAATTATTTATGCTGGTTAGGACACTGATACTAATACTGTAGGTTTAGAGCAGGGGTGTCCAGCTCAAAGGCCATCTAGGGCCACAAGCCTGCAAGTTTTAATTGTTTCCCTTCTACAACTGACTCAAATTAATAAGTCATTGTGCAGAACTTCATAGGCTGTTGAATCCATTGCATTTGAGTCAGGTGTGTTGAAGCAGGGAGACATTGAAAACCTGCAGGACAGCAGCTCTTTACATCGCTGGTTCGAAGTGTTTCAAGATGGCTGTATGTAACTAAAGATCATTAAGTAAATTCCTGAGCAAGTATGATTTAACCTCCGCTCTGAACAAAGCAAATATGCACTGATGTTTCACAACTGCAAATCCTCTTGTTAATTTATAACATAACTTTATACAGTTACCATGATAACTTACATGGCTGATCATGAAGTGTTTTTCATAAGTGAAAGTTTTTTACTCCTTTGCAGCTCTAAAATACAATAAATAGATTAATAAATAAGATTAGTAGCTATTCTTTAAACACTCAGAAGTTTTGCCATTTAGAGCCACAGTTCTTAGACACCTTTCTCTTCCTCCAAACCGGCCCATGTACCACCATTAAGGTGAAGCCAGACGTGGCGTGCAGTTATTTAAAAGGAATATTGGCCCTCCAGTGTTCATAAGAGTCTTTTACTCTCAGCAACATGTGAAAGCCCTAAATATATATATATATATATATATATATATATATATATATATATATATATTTAAGCTTATCTTTAGTTTATATTGTAATAGCTGTGGACAGCAGCTATTATAGTATCTCATCAGACTGGTCTGTGCATTCACTAAAATTATGTTTTGTTTTTTTTTTGTTTGTTTTTTTGTTTTTTTTAATTCTGTACTGTTATTTCATTGGCAGTCCTGATGACTTTGGGAGAAAACAGAGTTCTTATTTTAGATGGTTTTTGTATAAGTGTCTACATCCATTAATGACTAAAGGTGGGAGTTGAAATTACATTTGTGCACAATCATTTACTTACACAGTGATTGGGATTCTAAAAAACAGGAATTGGTGGAAATGTGAACTTTTCTGCCTTTTTACGTGCATGCAGTATTAAACCTACAGAGTTTAATACATCAGGCTAAGAGCAGTTGAAGATACGAAGAGATGAACCGCTACAAAAAAAAAAAAAAACAAAAAAAAACTGTATTTTTCATTTTCTACCAAATCTTTTAAATAAGGAACAAGGGGAATGGGAAAAAAGAGAAAGTATTTCTTTTTTTGGATTTTCTTTGCATTCCAAAAATCGTCCCTACTAATTTCTGAGAGCTTTGTGCTTCAGGGATAAACCCTGAACCTTCAGAGGGATGGTAGGATTAATTATGATTGATTTAATGATTACGTTAGAGATGTTACTGGAAATTTATTTATTTGTTTGTTTGTTTGTTTGTTTGTTTATAAGCAAACTGTCTTCATGATGTTATTATAAAGTAACAATATGATATATGAACTTTTTTTTCCAGTGGTCAAAACACATTGGTTAATGAATGCTCATAAATCATCAGTTTGACTGACAGGTAAACCCTAGATAAACTATATAAGATATGACTCAACTAAATTAATGTGATACAGCCAGAGTAAGAATAAATGCTAAGCAGCAAGATGACAAAATGGTATAAGAATCGTAAGGTAAAAGGGTTCAGAGCAGAATCATGAATGTAATTTTAAACATACTGTCGTTTGAGACACGGGAAAGCAAACCTAACTTGATAAAGAAAGACAGAAGCATGACAAACAGCAAAAGGACAGTTTTGAAATCATTGAGAAGAAAGAACACGAGCAAGAAATAGAATAAGAAGGAAATTGTGGAGAAAAAGTGAGTAAAAGGAAAAAAGAGTTCGAACAAGAAAGCAGCAAGAGGGAGAAAGAAAGAGAGCCTCTTGCAGAAGCCCAGGGGGTATCCTCCTATCCCAGAATGCTCTGCTCTAACCTACTTTGGTATTTCTGTCTTTGTCTCTGCAATGCTCTGAGTGGGCTAAAGCTACCCCATACACACCCTATCTGAATGAATTTGTACATGTGTGTAAGCTCAGATTTCCATCCTTAAGGAGACCAAATTAATAAGCCCATTCATCAATGTGAGTGCAGTTTTAAGACCCACTATAAGCATTTCAACACATAGACATTACCATTGTATATTTATATATATATATATATATATATATATATATATATATTGCTGTCACAAGCCTTATGTTAGGGTCAGGTGTCTTTACATAACTGTCATTAAAATGACTCAGTCCACATTTTATCTATGGTGTACTGTCTAAATGTGTGCTAGAATGCATGTGAGTGTTGTGCCGACTAAGTAGGCAGCCTCACGACCAGCTCAGCAACTCTCTGTTACCATGGAAACTAATGAGGGTAGCACAAATGAAAGTAGTCTATCTGTCTATCTATCTATCTATCTATCTATCTATCTATCTACCTATCTAAACACATGTTTATTATTATAAAATAATAAAGAAATAGAAAAACGCACATGTACACTTTGAATTAGAGTTATGGTGCCACATTCGACAGTGCTAAAATGCTAAATGCTATAATGCTAAAAATGGTGTAGGTCAAAGAATGGTCCCAGATTTAGAATATGATGATATAGTTACAAACTATTTAAATAAATGGATCTAATTTAAATTTGTTTACAAAGAATGAACTAAATGACTGACCTCTCACATTCAGATCATCACCTAACTGCGGGTCACCAGGTGCCTTTGTGATTAAACACTGTGCCCCTAGGCTGCAGTTTTTGTAAAACTGGAACAATTCTGCATATTCTGCTGTCAAATTTTCTTTATAGTCTTTATATAGTGTCTTTCTTTCTGGTAATGACTGTAAATTTGCATGTCCTCATTGTAAAATAATATTTACAAACTATTCAAAGTGACAACAACCAGGCATAAAGTAAAGCTACATAGATATTTGACTACCGCTTAACAATTATCTGATAAACACAGTGAATAATGAAGCTTGCACTTTTCTTCAAGTATTTTAATGCTATTTCACATTTAATTTTCAGATAACATTATGATTTATAGTGTTCTACATGAAAGAGATTTCCAAAACTGAGTCAGCGTGTCAGAAAACCTTTCCTCTGTATTTTCCTCACTCTACAGACTCTCTCACACCTGCTCATGTTTTATAAATTGAACACATCAAACTCTTTTTGATTGAACTCTTTTTGTGTTGAAATCTTGAACCTGCTTTTAGCCTCCACATTGACTTCCAACAATGCAATACAGGCGCAATCCCACTTGTAACATCCAGCACTGGAATCAGGGCTCCACCTGCTGCATTCTCAGGAACACATACACACTTCCATATTTGTGAGGACAGACAATGGCCCCAGTGGTCACAGATAATCCATATTCACAGTTTAAAGAGTTTAGATAGTTATTATCGTCAAATATTTTGAGTTTATCAATTAACAATACCTAGCAACACATTTACATAGAAATTTAAAACTGCTGTGCAACATTAGCTACCATCTGCAGCAGAGCAAGCGGCGCTTGCATTTCTGACTGGGAGCCTCCGATAAGGTCTATAATACAAAACCTCAAGAAACACATGGAATGGAACTTGTTGCAAGAGTCAAGCAAAATGTGTTTAACATTAAGATCCCTGAGAGTAATGTTCTGAAAACAAACATCATGTTTCAAACTGTGGAAAGAAACTGTTGTACGACAAGCTTTTAGACTGAACAGCTGAATTACTGAATCACACTGAAAGTTAGTTGTGCAACAGCAGTCGTAAACAGTCCTTTGAGTTAACTGTGCCCTGTAGGCTATCATGTTTGTCATTAATGTTTTGACTGGGAAAATTATTGTCATACAAAGCAGAGAGGAAAAAGCTGCACCAAAAGGGAAAATACCCGATGCGGACTGAATAAAAGTAATTTTTCTGGTGAATGTTGTCACCAAAGTCTCACAAACAAAACAAGTAATATGCAATCTATCGCAAGTCATTGCAATATAACTGATTTTTTGTTCACATCAAGTACATACTTTATTTGTTCCAAAGAACCAAGAAAAACTGTCAGAAGACTGAAACTTTCCACACTCTTCTAATATGTCACTATCAGATTACATAAGCAAATAAAAGAGAGTATTTTTTTATACCCATGTGAAACTTTATAGTTAACAAAAAAAAAATCTGTCTATTCATTAAGATTAAAAAAGTGTACTCATAAAACCACATGGATTATTTAATACAGTTAACACTGAATGGAGCAGACAGCAGATGGTATTCTACTGGGGACAGGCTGCCAAACAAGCTGGTCTCATCTCCCTTACCTCATATCCTTCTTCCAATCATTTGGCCTCTTACTTTTATCATTTTTTTACCTCCCTTGTTCACTTTAACCTAATTTCAGAGGGATGTGTATGCTCTTTCATTTTAATTCTTTCAATTCCAATTATATACTGGTTAGTATTACTGTACGATTAGTAGTATAACTGTGTATATTCATGAATACAATACCAACATGTGTAGCTGTATTTAGCCATGGTGTGCATTCAAATCAGGTGGTGTCTTTATATCCACTTGCTAGCATGTGTTGTGGTTTGTAAAGGAAAACTCAGCTGCAATGTCACACAGTACCCTGGAAAAAAAGTTGTGAAGTGCTGTTTCTCAGCCTCGGGATGCTGCGGGACAACAAAGGCCCCAAAAATCCACAAAACAGATCTCACTGTGCCATCAAATGAGTCTGAAATGCAGCGTTTTAAGACTGGAAAGATACAAAGACTCTTGCACTGTCACTGCAAGACTTGTGAGTTTGCAGTAAGACTTGGTAATTATTTGAATAGGCATTAAGCTTTCCAAGAACACAGGCCTCTTATTACTCATTACTTTTTCTTTTTTTTTTTAAACTTTGCTGCATTTTCAAAATGTGACTACAGCGTGCTTACATCCACTTTACACAAGATGTTATCCCCTGACCATGCATGATGAAGCTGTGGCCATAGATTATTAATGCGAGGAACAATATAATTACATAAATCTTGTGGCCACAATTTAGTGGAACCCAAATTAATGGGCAATTATTATTTAATTTAATTGTATTTTGATGTTGAGATGAATTATAAACGACAAACTTAGATGGGTCACCAGGTTCACCACTCAACAATATTTTCATAGTAAAACACAACAAACACTTTAAATCACACAAAGCATTATGTACCATGATGGTTTGTTACATAAATATCTTGCAATCAGATTTCTTTCACAAATCACAACCTAAGAGAAACTTAATTAACAATACGCAGACATTGGGCAAGTCGTTGATACATTAGTAAGGCATAGCCGTGTCTTAATTATCTCTTTCCTTCACATTAGTAATTCATGGCCATGCATTATTAAGTCATGGCCACGGGCTAACATCTTGTGGCCATGCAATAGTAGTGTGTGGACACAAATTCTATTTTTTATTTATTTATTTTTTTTTTTACTTACCAGAAGGCTTCCATGGTTTCCTACAGAAACAATAGAAAACATTTCCAGCACTCAATAGTTTTACGTTTTACTTAACTATTTCAAATAGCAATTTTGAGCCAGTATAATAATTTTGCAATACAGTGTTAAATTAGCATCCCAGAGCTGTGTTTAATTTATGACAGTCTCCAATATATATTAAATCGTGGGAAGTTTCACTTTCACAGCAGAAAAAAGGGGCAGAAGAGTCAACAATTCACATAAAATGTTATATCAAGCTTTGCATCACTCAGCTCACTCAATCCAGAATTTTTTACAATGGGATTATTTACAATGCATTTCCTAACTTTCACTCAGCAAAAGTGTCTGAAATATGGTGCTTTTTCATTATTTGGTAATGTATGGTATGGTAAAGTACCACTCGCTTTCCCATTCTTTGCATCTTTGTCCATTACAGAAAGTACCCTCTCACTGGAAGTCAGATCAACTGTCCATCAGCATAGTGTGTGTGAATTTTCGGCAACACAGACAAGACACACAATTTTGTTGCGTTCATTACATTACATTGGTTTAGCAAAGAACTTTATCTAAAGCAAGTGAGGAACCAAGTGGAGTAACTCCAGAGTGGTTTAGTTTAGCTTGTTTTAGTTTATTAAGATCCCCATTAGCTGCAGCAAAGCCACAGCTATTCTTCCTGGGATCCAACAGAATTATGCATACAATAAGAAAACATAAAAAACAGAAAACATCATAAGAACAAAACAAAACAAAAGCCTTGTATATATAGCCTTATATACCCTTGTTTGAGACAGGCTTTTAGTCCAGATAAGTTTTAAAATCTGCTGGCAGTGATCTTAACAGCTGGCCACTGTAGAAATCAGTTCCACCAGTGGAGAAACAAAAGTCTTTAGATCCATATTTGTGGCTTCTAAACATGCTCAAGTTTTAATTAGTCTTGCTGACAGATGGAATAAGGAAGTGTGTTGGTGTATATGCAGCAGAATTGTTTATGCCCACAGATGATAACTCTCAGACCAATCAATGCTCTGCAGTGTTTCAATGTCACCACATAGTATCGCCTCAGCATGCTTGGAGCCATAGCTAAAGTAGCACCAAAACCAAAGCATGAAATACTTTCAGAAATGTTCAGATATGTAGGTACTACCTACGATGGAAAATCTAAGGAAAAACAAGAAAGACACCCTAAATGCTAGACGGTGGAGGAGGGCCCTGCTATTCCATACCAATGGTTCTAATAACCACTGATAATGTCCTTTTAATTAAGTGATAACATTCAAATTTAAAAGCATTGCCCTCTCTAAATCAACATAGTGGGGAGCGGCCAGTCAAGTGCCTCAGTTATTGGTCCAACCTCCTACTGTGTTGCTATTATTACTAATGTTAGCTGTAAAATAGATGATAGGAGAATAAAAGATATTTTCAGTCACGTAAATTAAAGAATCCAAGAATCCATGATTGGGTTTTATTTAAGATCATCTGATGAGGTAAAAAAAAAATCAATCAAAAAAAAAAAAACACACAAAAAAAAAATTATATTTTTAGAGAGCAAAACTTTCTGTGAAATTACGTTTTTATATATATATATATATATATATATATATATATATATATATATTATTATTATTATTGTTATATAATATACTGCACTAAAATAAAACATAATTACTTGCCTTTTTTGTTTGTTTGTTTTTTTGTAACCAGAGAAGTTGTACAGACTACATGACAAAGCTCCCTCACTGACCTACCATTGCCTAGATTTTACATGCCAGTGCCCTGATTGGCCCTGGCACATAGTTTTGAACAATTACGTGCTGGGACCACAAAAATAGGTTTTGAGATGTTGTGTATTTCACACATTTCTGTGAGATCAGGTTGGAAAGGAGAGATTCTAAAGTACTGGGGTACGTGTTCGCGTTTTAATGATACCGGTGCATTTGTTCATTGGAAACCATCTTATTTAGCTGGGTATTGGTGGAGAAGGGTCTGAGATGACTCATTATGTTCTAAGAAATTCATGTAAACATGAAAAATGACACACATTCATTTCTAAGAAATGCTCTGTTAGAATTCCTGCAGAGGCAGTAACAAACACTCAGCCAGAACAAAGATATAAAGAAGTCAGCTAAGACAGAGGACATTGGGGCATGTTGGTGTCCTGTGTTTGTGTGACCATCAACAGCACAAGTAAGGCCTAAATCTAAGCCCACTCTCCCCTTGTGGATCTTTGTGAGTGTGTCCATGTGCATCCTGTGCGTGGGGGCGGACAGTGAAACCGAGTTGTCACGTTGGGCAGAACAAATCTGCATATTCATAAACAAGCACCTACAGGCATGTACACACACACACTCAGGTGAACACACATGAACAAATTTACCAAGCAAAATAAATATTATTAAGAAACAATAATGGTGTCGTGCTGAGCACAGCGGAAGGTTGCAAGAAGATCGAGAGAGCAAGAGGAAAGATACGATGACAGAGTGAGAGAGTGATAGAGGAAGAGAATGAGTGGTAGGCAGGATACTCTGTGTGGGTTGACTTTTTCTCTCCTGGGTGCTATGGTAACCTACAGAGCTGCAGCTCATCACAGGAGAAGAGAAAAGCAGAGGAAATGAAGATAAAACGATAGGAAGCGGAGAGAAGGAACAAGAAAAGCTAAAACTGACATAACATGCTTATGATTGTTCATCAAATTGTCAAACGGTCTAATTGATTGACTCTTTTCTTTTCCATTCACATATTATTCCAAACGAAGATTGCAGTCTCATCACATCCCGTGAAACTGTCAATAAATAAATGCATACAAATTTTATATATATATATACTTCACTATTAAACATAGCCCTGAGTTTTACTGTTGTTTTTCTTCTTTCTGATTTCACCAAACATTTAAGTGATCGGCAGTAACCATCATTTAGGGTTCTTTTTTTCCAGCCACATTTCTTACTCAAGGATGGTTTCCGACTATCCTTCCTGTTACAAATAATTTGTTGGACAGTTTTTAACCCAATTTTAATACTTTTTGCAATCTGCTTAGATGTTTTCTTTGCTTGATGCATGTCAATGATTTGACCCCTCTTAAACAGACGGACATCAACCACAGCATGTGTCTTTCCACGTGGTTGTTAAGAAATGAGAAGCTACTCTTTGCTCAGCTGAGATTAAATAACTTGTTGCCATCTGAAAGATAATAGCCCATGCAGTAATTATCCAAAAGGATGCTCATACCCATTTGCTTAGTTAAATCTAGGTTACAATATTTTTTGGGGCCAGGCAGTGATTGACAAGACATGACTGACATGGCTTGTGCTGCTCTTGTATGAAAAGTGTTTTGTTAAAGCAAAATCAAATTTGAATGAAGAGCAGCATACTTATACGTAATTTAGCTGAAAGCATCACTGGTATATAGTAAACATAGCATTCTACCAGTGCTTTGCATCATTAACTCACTAATCAAATATCTGACCCATCATTGTTAGATTTTCTGTTGTCTCTAACTATACTTACTGTAAGTGGGTTTTGTGATTTTTGTTGTCTGATAAGATCAGATGCAGAGGCACACACATACTTCAGGTGGATTTCCACCTCTGCAGCTACATTTTTAGATCTTCAGTATTTTTGTTGGCTCAGTGTTATCTGAACACTTTATACTGATTCTGCAGCTTTGGTTGTCTCCATTGTCAAAATTAAACTACTGGACATCACATTGTAGAAACAAAGAAAATGTAATTTTGAGATGAACAACCAGGGCACACTGAGTGTACACACTTTCTATACAGGTATCTATTGATGCTTTATATTTCACGTATCTGTCACTTCCCAATTTGCAGCCAGTTCTTGACTAAATGTTTTAATATTTGCCTCTTTAAATGTAATTTTAATCTGTTTGTGGTTAAGCTACTTTTTTTTTTTATTTGCTTTGTGATTTTTTGTTTTGGTTGTTTTGGTTGTTTTGTTTTTTGTTTGTTTGTTTGTTTGTTTGTTTGTTTTTTTGCATGTTAATTTTTTTTTTTTGCAAAAAAAAAATTCTTGCTTTTTTTGTTTTCTCTCTCTCTCTCTCTCTCTCTCTCTCGCTCTCTTTCTCTCTCTCTCTCTCTCCCTCCCCCAAGTTTCATGCTTCTCTTATCACTTTGACTTATTTTGTGGCCATGTGATTGCAAACTGAGACCCAAATGCTTTTTGAACTGTATCCAGTTGGCCTGTCCAGCAATACAACCACAATTATATTCAGTCAACTGCATATTATGGTCTGACTCTGATGGAAGAAAATGCACTATGTTTTAAGCACCATGGCTGAAAGTAAGGCAGAAAAAAATTAAGAATATATATATATATATATATATATATATATATATATATATATATATATATAAAGAACACATGACCTTCTTCCATTGCTTCAGAGGATAACACATTTTCTTGTAGGAAATTCTTCAGAGACACTGATGTCAACTGGTTCAAAACTGATCTTGTGGTCAAGAAGTAATTTAGTCCAAATGACATTGTATATGCAGAAGTGGTGTTGGAAAAATTGGATTTTTTTAATTGTGTCTGAAATTCCTGAGTCAAACACTGACAAGCCACTGATTTTTCAGGCCTGTGATTGCACTGCGTTAGATTATAACCACATGTGATCTGACAGTCTCTAGTTATCTGAAGCTGCAGGACAGTCAGATACATTGATTAGGAACTTCTGTTTCTTGATCACAGATTAATGTGCTCGCATGTTGTTCAATAACAAAAAAAATTGAAAGCATTTTATTTGAAAGAATCATTCTCGCTGAGTCAAACGTCTTTTACTGTAGAAACCTGACAAAGCTTTGTTTCTCTCATCTGTCCCTCTTCGTCCTGTACATCCTTTGTCCGTCTTTTTCTCCCTCCCCCTGCTCATTTCTCAGTGTTTCATAATCCAACTGAGAATGATGCAACTATCCAGTAACTGTACAGACAGCCATATGCATGCAGTTTTTCTGATACCAGAAATTACTTCACCTGCACTTATAGTCTGAGATGTTTTGAGTAGTTTTCCCAACCAATGTCTGTATTTAAGTCTGTCTGTATATTGGTTATTACTTAAAGTTGATTAGTATATACAGTAGGTGCTCTGTTATTCTTTAATTTGAAAAGTGTTCCTGCTGGATGTCTGCACATATCCGTTACCAATCTTTACAAAGTGGAAACAGCCACACACATCTGCTCTAACAGATAAGCTCAACAGCAGAGTGAGTAGTGTTCTTTCAAATGATAGAGCTGTTTTCAGCCAGTGTGACAGTGACCCTGAAACCAAAGCAGCTGCATGCAATCATTTATTTGACCATAATAATGAGATTTTTGATAGTGACATGTCAAAATGCCTTCTTTGAAAAGGCTTTTGAATAATGGAGGTTTAATTATAATAAACCAAGTATCTTTCTCCTTTTCAATCATTCAGTTCACACAGTTCTGCAAAAACATCTAATCAGTATATTAAAAAAAACATGTTGTATTATGTATACATCAGTATCAGAGCTATGTCTTTTGTCCTCAAAAATATCAGAATAAAATTATTATTAAAAAAATATCTTCTTCCTAATATGTGTCCAAGGAAAAAGCAGAAAGGTGGTGTAAATTTCTTCAAAGAAAAAGCTAAATTTTCTCCACTGATAAAACCAGATTTATACTTTCTCTTGACAAAGTCAAACTACATGGTTTATATTAGTTCTGGGGAAGCTAAGCTTTATTTGAACTTGAGTGATGTGATATCAGCTGCCTATCAGTTTCATTTTGGACCTGTTGACACTGATTATGTTTTTGGCCTGATTTTGGTGTCATGAATAATATGCATATTTGTAAATTTGAGAAGCCACTAACAGAGCCTAATCATCCATAATGTGGTCATAATGAGAATGCTACTCAATTTTCCTTTTGTGTAGTGGTAGCAATGCAGCAGAAGCAAAATAAAATAAAATAAAATAAAATAAAATAAAATAAAATAAAATAAAATAAAATAAAAAGCCAGAGCTGTATAGCTGAAGTTATTAAATATATGGAGTAGTTATAGCTGATGTTCTTGATATCGACAGTGTTTTCAATATATATCTTCAAATAGCAGCAATTAAACTGGTCAGATTTCACTAGGATGTTAAACTAGCAATTGTTGCTAGGCAACATATACAGCTCCTGACATTTCTTGACACTTATATTTGATGGTAGGATGTTGAAGGTGAACCCCAACAGTGGCGAATGACTTTATTACTGAGAAGCAGATGGGACACTCATTTGGATATAAATACATACAGTTAGTAACACAAGGGGCCTGTTCCAGACACTCATTCACCCTGAACTCTGAACATATCAAACCTGACTGTTTGGTATCAGAACAACTGTACAGAGTTTATGAATATGTACAGAGTGAACAATGGTCTGGTGCTAAGTCTCACCATGGCAACATGAATATAATGAACACATGTTCCATTTAACCCAGTAAGTAAAGATAAACAAATGTGTGACAGTAACCAGTTATCTGTGAAACACAATGGTGGCAGCAATGAGCTTGAGCACGAGAAAAGATTCATTATTTAAAAATAGTTGTTTTTTTGTCCAGCATATCTACCCATTCCTTATTTAGCAGGCCTGCATTACTTTGATAAACTATAACAGGCTGAGACCCTCCTGTTACAATAAATTTACCCTTTTTTTTACATAGCTGTGACCTTACAGGGACAAAGTGCTGGCGGCAGCAGAAGATATTAATATACATTAACTAGATGTTTATAGACCTGTGGTTTTAGCAGTTAGTCTGATGCAGCGGTAATATTAAATTTTACATTGCTGTACATAAAATAATTCATTTTAAAAAACAAGACACAATTGAACACTTTTTAAAACTAAGTCTTTCATCACAAACTAATTATCTCAAAAAGGGATTTCTTCTCTAAATATAATCTACTGTGTGAGTACAGTCTGATATTCACTTTCCATTATGAAAAAAACAACTAAAAACCACAGCATGTCACACAATACCACAGTTAAGTCACATTATTAAAGCTGAGACAAGCAAAAGAGGATCTGTGACTTTGGTGAAGAAAAGTATTACAAACTACATTTTCACCTAAACTGGTCCCTGGACCTAAAGTCCAAACCAGACATGATATTCTGTCAGCTAAAATGTGGATCTCTGATAGTATGAGACCAATTAACCTGCCACTTTAGATATTATTATTAGCTTATTAGATGAACAATGAGTTATCTAAGGAATCAGTCAGTAAATAATAGACACAATTACCAATTGTCATCCTACCTGACATCACCCGTATCTGATGCTAATTAATCCGAACCTTTGTGTTGTGGATATAAATGAGCATTAAGCTTGGGACCATGGACTTTATTGTCATCATGACCTTGTGAATCTTATTAGTATCCAACTGGTTTGCAGGATAAAGCAGCATTCCATCAGCCTCAGAAGTCTAATGTCAGAATTGCAACTTCCACCCTGTTTTTATGGGTAGAGGAGCTTTGATAGATTTCGGTGAGGTTCCAGTGACTTTCATAGATTATAGGGCATTTCAGGTGAACTTTTCAACTGGGATTTCTAAGTTTAAATGGACCACACAAAGCTTACACATAACCTAAAAAGGAGATTCCATCACACAGAAACATCAGTAAGTGGATGTATGTGTTATTCCCCTGAACATTTTGTGTTTGAACACAGAAGTGCTCAAGCATCATCTAACACAACACTCCTCAGTTCAGTCAGTCCTGCAGTTTCACCGGTACAGAACCACAAGATCAAATATTAAACTAATCCATGGCCAAAGGGTATTCATAGCTCAGGATACATGTATATGTGCAAATGAGATTTAAATATCTATTTACTTTCCAAGCTCACTTTATCCTGATGTCTATCCCATCTGACTTTGGAAGAGAAGTAAAGAACAATTTGGACTTGTCACAAGTCAAACATAGAACCAAGACAAGAGACACAGATTTGTTAGAGTTACCATTTAACTAAACATGTCAACATTTGGACTTTGTATCATTGTGAGGGTCAGCTTGAGTGATTACTTTGAGAGTGAAGGCACTTTTAACCTTTTACTCTACTAGACACCATTTTAACATTGAAATCTCTTTGATATTTCCTAAAACAAAGAAGTGCTAATCCATATTCCTCAAAAATAATTGGAATACGACAACATGAAAACAAATGCAACTTTTAGAGAAATATTAACTGCAGTTTCCTTCAATAACTTAAGGTGAGTTTCACTGCTGTCCAGCAAGTAAGTTATATTTTATACTTCATGTCTGTCTGCAAACTGTAGCAACACAGCAATGCAAAAATTATATTATATATTATATGAGCTGGAAGGGACAAAAATAAAGAAAGTATATTAAACTTTCATTCATAATATACCTAAAAAAAACTCCAAATAAGTCATTTTAATGGATAATGTTTGCCTGCTACAACAAGTTACATCTGAGCAGTTCGTTTGTATTTTACTTGAAAATGAGCAGGGATGACTATCAGCTAGACTGAGCCACACATGGAAATGCTGCAACTTGTAGGTGTCATGTGGCATCTTCCTACCCATTTTATGATGTGCAATGCAATAAACATTCTTTTATCCATAGAAAATAATGTCATTACACTTTTAACACAATATCTATGCAGTTTCTATCTTAGTTTTGTTGACTAGAAATAATCATATTATTTTCAACCGTGGACAGATATTTACACCACCTGTTTAAACATTGTCATCTTACTGTATGATTTCTAAACTGTGACTGATTCCAGCCCAAGTCCTCAGCTGTAGCCAGGGGATATTCTAGGGTTTACTAGGACTCAAACTGTAATCGCGGGATTACTGACGTTACTGTATCTCTCAGCTGTGGGGCATCCCAGAAAATCCGTGGGCTGAGGTGAGTATCATGTACTTGATGTGGGCTCAAATCTGGCTTCTAGCCTGTCTCATCTCCCCTTTCTCTTCCTGTCTTCTTCCCTGCATTGCTGTGCATAGAGCCTAATGAAGCAGAAACTAATTCCGAAGCTTTATATCTACAGTAGACAGAGCTGTGAAGATGAGATGTTTCCTCCTACGCAGGCAGGCAGACAGGCAGTACCTCTTGAGACCCAAATGCCTCCTGCTGTGGATACTGTAATGCTATAGAATATCTGATTAAGACTCATTCATTCATTTTCTGAACCACTTAGTCCATTAAAGGTCGTGGGTAAGCTGGAGCCTATCCCAGCATTAACAGGTGAGAGGCAGGGTACACCCTGGACAGGTCACCAGTCCGTCGCATAGGGTACAAATAACCATTCACACACACACTCACTCCTAGGGAGAATTTACAGTCATCAATTAACCTAACATGCATGTCTTTGGACAGTGGGAGGAAGCCGGAGTACCAGGAGAGAACCCACGCATACATGGGGAGAACATGCAAACTCCACAAGCTGTTACTTGATAGATTTATTAATTAGAATTCGCTGTATAATATCAAACCTGGAGTCAGAAAGATAAGATCTTTTTAAGTGAGACAAGGCTGTAACAGAGCCCAATTCATAGTCGCTAGAAAATTGCTCACAACAAACCAAAAACCTGTTGGGCTGCCATGTTGGTGAGTTATCAAGATGGAGCAGAGTTTTATGAGCAGTATGAGTCAGATAACATCAAGATGGCTGGAATAGAAATGTCTCCATTCAGGAGGAGGTGTATCCCATGAGACTAGGCTGACTGCACAGTGGCATCTTTTATATTTATTTATTTATTTGTTTGTTTTCCTTAAGTAAAACTTTTCTGATTAAATGCATTATTATATGTAATTAATGTAAAATATGTTTTAAAAAATGTCTATACAGTAGTAGATTCAACTAAAGCTATTTGTAAAGTTGCAAACTGTGAGGTCTAAATAGAAAAACTACAAACTTCTTACTGATAATCACATCTGATTTGGATATTCTATAAGGTTCATTGTCTTTTTTGTTATATGACTGTACCATTAACATCTCACACACTAAGCAAGAGTACCAACATCCTTATAAAAATTAATATAAGATTCAAGTAAAAGAGTGTTGATTTTTTGTTTTTTTGTTTTTTTGTTTTTTAGCAGAAAACATTTACTGAAAAAGATTGGAAAGAGGAAAAAAATGTCCAGTGCTGAAAGTTTTTAACATCTGCTCTAAAAGCATTTTAGGTGTCCTCAGGTGGTTGGAGAGAGGACTTCTGATATGAAAGCAGCAGAGCAGAAAACCAAGTGCCTGATGGTGCAGAGCTGAGTCCTGAGGGCAAAGAGGGACTTGCTGTTGCCTGACCTGAGGTAATGAATGGATGTTTTAAGGCGTCCTGGTGACAAAGGGCCGGTATTGTACGTGCCAGGCACTTCAAGCAAATGAAGCATATGGATCCCTTAGCCCTTGCTGTTGTTAACTGTAATAAAACATGCTGGGTCAGACGTCGGGTGTCTTTTCTTTTTTTTTTCTCTCTTTTTTTCACCAGTGAACCTGTAATCTGTTGTTTACATGCACCTCAGTACCAAATGTGAACCAAATGTGAACAGACTCAAAGAATATAAGTCAAACAGATGGACAGATTTCTTTCTAGGTTAAAGTAGTAGAAGAGACAGAAGACAGGCAAACAGCAAGAAGCTTTTCTGGACTAGTGGGACATCATGATGCCGCACGGCCCTGTCACAAGAGTATAGATGAAGTGTTATGTAATTAATACTCCTCCTCTTATGCAGATACAGTAGACAAGCCTAGAAATCCTTGCCTCAGCTGTAACTATATGCCTGCAACGACTGATAGAGCTCATTTAAATCCCTCTGGCTCCTATATTCTCATATAGGGGATAAGCTCTTGACTCAGCTAAAGCAGAAGCGTAACTGACTCTGTTATACAGACTTCATATATAATGTTGGTTTCAAACAGTAGCATGAAATTCCATCCTCAAGCACGCAGCATGCAGAAAATATATTTTTTTCTCACCCACACACACATACATAACACACACACAGCCAAAAGAGCCTGTGTTAACTTGCTGTCCCGTAATTTACAATGATGACAAGGACAGGTGACTGATAAAGCCAAGACAGAAAGAGAAAAGTAATGTAGGCTTCTCTTACCAACAAATCCCCCTTATGCAGGAATCCTTCTTTTTCTCTCCCTTTAGCCAGCTTCTTCCTGTGCTCCAGCTTTCATCTTTCCAGTAAAGAGAGCAGAAGGAAAAGAGCGAAGGACTTTATATAATTAGCATTCCACTTGCTCTTGTGTTTTCTCTCCGTCTCTCCTCTCTTCCAGATTTCTTCACTGTCTCTCAGGGGGAGCAGGAGCATCGGTGATACACTGCCGTGCGCTCCGCTGCAGGAAACTGAATGTCAATCACATAGGTAGCCTTGGGAACCGCTAAGCCCGCCTCACAGCCAGCCCTGATTGGCCGGTTGATGGAGAACCAGAAGTCGCAAGTCCTCGCACATCCACAGATGGGTACCGAGAGCTGTGGTGGGATCATGTAGAGAGCCAAACAAACAGTAGTGGATTGCAGTACTTGTGAACTCTCTTCCTCTCCTCTCACTCTCACTCTGACTTCAGAGCCTACTGCTTTATTTTACAGTTGCTTAGCAACTGACTGGCATGAGTATGTGTTGCAGAGCAAGAGATATGTGGAAGAGAGAGAGGAGTTCAAGTCCTCAACTCAGTCTTTCTCTGTCAGAAGTGTGGATGGATGTTAAATATTTCAGCTCTCAGCAGCAGAAGTTGGTCTCAGTATTATGAAGGATGTTCCTGCTTTAGAGCAGCCTTGATGATTGTTTTCTCTGCAGTCTTAAAATCTAATGGTAAAGAATATACAAAATGACTTCCACGCAAAACACCAGTAAAGCAGTGATTAAGCATAAAGCAACATTCAAACTTCCCTTATTTACTCACACTTTTTTAATTGAAAAAACTAAACACGTACACCCTGATCTCTGATCTGTCAGTACCTAAAATAAACATCATGGATGTAATGAAAGGCATGGATGATTCAGTTTTTCAAAGGGTTTATTTCTTGCACGCTCACATTAGTATGCACTGAGAAATGCAAGACTGTGTTCAAAGGGAAGCCTGCAAAAATATATATACTCAAATGAGAGCATATAAAACAATTTGTCCACATTGGCACATTATGCAAAAATCTTTTGACTGTGCAAAAAGTGTAAAATATGGCCCCATTAGGGAAAGCTTGACAAAGGGCATGGCTGAGTATAAATGCACACATTGGTGCAAAGAACTCACAACCGGCACTTTGACAATGCTGAGGCTGGGGTCAGATGGCAGAGTTCACCCTCCTGACAAGCTTTTGAAGTACATATTATTATTTTCTGGTATTGTGAGCTGCAGCCCAGTAAATATGATTTTTAATATTGATTTACACCTGCATCTCACACATAAAGGTCGGCTATTTCAGATGCACTGAAGAGCCCAGAGTATTCTAAAACATAACTGATAAATTTGATATGTTCAAAACAAAAAAACGCTCACACTATGAAATAGTGTGGACATACATTTAGCTCTTAAGTTAAAATGTTCTCTGTTTAATATTTAATAATGTTGCATGGAGTTTCTCTGGGATGGATGTGAATTTTCAAGACTAAATGCTATTGAAAATATACTGTTAAAGGCCTATGCCAGCATCCATCCATCGGTTGTTTCTATCCACATCTTACAAGTATGATAAGATTTCAACGGCCTTTTTTTTATAATCACTCCTGCACCTCTCCATCAAACTCTTCTGACAAACAACATCCTCTGCCAACTCATGATTGTTCATGAGTGAAATCCATGTATGCAGCTATGGCTTTGTGATACAGTATCTCTGTATATAATACGAGACAATGCTTGATTTGTACTGCACACAGCGGAAAGCAGGGGGAGGGGGCCCTGTTTTCACTTTCTAACAAAGGAGAAAGACAAAACAAAAGGACACTAACTTGTATGAAAATGACTACTTAAAGGTTCTGCATTAAAATATTTTATATTAAGTGTCTAAGTACCAAACATCCAGACAAATTAAGTATTAAAAGTCAACCCAATATAAAAATCTGCTCCAATCGAGATATTGCTAGAGAATAATCTGCAAGCTGTTTTACTTTATTAATGGAATAAAAATAATATTGCTTAATAACGTTTTGTACTGAATTGCATTTAACACTGCTTTGACAATGGATCAATCTAATTTAATTGTCAGATAATCAAGTGATCTTCTGGCTTTCCATATTATAGACATGTCCCCACATTTACAGCCCACTGTGAAATAATCAAATAATACATTGTTTTATTAAGCCAGCAGGAAAAACCCGTCACCTTATTTATGACAAACTAAAAGTAGAGAGAAAATGTTACCAAATGTGAAGTTGTCATCATGAAATATTATCAACTGATAAATTCTGTTCTGTTTTCATAAATTATAATGAAGTACCATATTGGAATATATATCAGAATTTATGGTTTTCAAAAAGCTTAAATTTGTTACAAGTACATAAAATTATCACCTAAAAATATTGGACTAAAATATGTAAAACATTTTTTTTTCCTGAGATGCAGTGGAATTGTGCAGTGAGGAACACAGTTTTTTGTGTAAATATACTTCATGGAGGTTCATTAATGTACCTGGTAGTGTTAATGCACCTGGAGTCAGACTTCCATCACACAGCTGCACTCAGCCTCTTAGAGGGTTCACTCAAGTGTGAGGTTAATGTCACACATTCTCAGTATTGTAATGAATAAATAAATAGAATAAATAAAACATATTATAAGCATTCATATGAACTGAATAACAGCATATGGAGAATATTACTGTAACTCAACATGGTTGGAGAAGAGAATCCAAAGAGCTCACAAATCTTAAATTTCATTTGTACTTTAATAAAAACAAGGGGAAAAAGCCATCTGGGGCATTCATATGCAATATGAGATGATCGTGCTGCTAAACAAGGAAAGGAACCTCTGACAGGAGCAATACTGAAGATGTAGACCAAAAATAATCATTCATTATCAAGGGGAAGCTGACATGTCTTCATATGTGTGCAGCTGAGGAGTCAAGAAAGAAAAAAAAGGTAGGAAAGTGTTAAAAATGAGCCAAAGTTTCCAAAGGCAGAAGACAAACTAAGACATTTTCAGGGAGATGCTGCTGCTCTGCAAAACTTTGCCAAATTCCCACAATTGCTACGAGTTGTAAAATAATAATAATAAAAAAATCATTCAGTACAGTCCATCAGGGAAGAAACATCTCAGTTTCATTATGTGAGAGTAAAATGTATGGGCCCTTTTTATTTTAACGACTGCAAGTATTAATGGCCATTAATAAAATATTAATATCTCAATATTATTTTCAGTTAAAGTGAAGATACACTGACAAGGCAACTTTTAAGTGTACACACTCTTAGCTATTTTTTCCTTGTGTAAATATCTAAATAATAACTTTTCTTATCTCTGACTTTCAGCTTCACAAACTGAGGATCAGCCACAATCAGCCAAATTTTTCAACAATGTAAAAGAAGCGTACAAGAGTGCTCTTATGTTTACTCTGCTGGTTATGGTTTCTTTTCTCATACCACATATCTTTTCAATTTTTATATAAAGTTCAGTCATTTAATCTCTGGCACTTGCTGTACAAGCTCTTTAATAATGGATTCAGACATCAGTTAGTGGTTTCAGAGTAGATCACAAGTCACTCCAGCTGGAGAAAGGTACAATCTATGAGTACATCTTAATGATAGCAGCAAATAAATAAATCAGTTTGTGTTAGTATGAAAATAAACACATTCTCAAGGCAAGCAGGCATCAGCTGGGTCACGCTCAGAGACTGAAAGAGATGAGAGAGATGGCAACGCTCCATGACCGACCCCAATATGTACTCATGTCCAGCAGCTGCGGCAACAGCGACGGTGAGGAACAAATATTACAAGCTGCTTTAGATCTTGTAGGTATAATTTCCTCCTTAGCTCTTGTAAATTCAGAACTTATAGAATATAGTGGAGAAAATGTGCATCTGTGTCCTTAGATCACTTCTGGAACCTGCTCCCTAATAGGAGCACAATAGGAGGAAATCTCTTAACAACCAGTAAAAGCAGGAGTAATAAGTAGAAATAAGTCAGTTTCAGCATGTAAAAGTGTATGGAGTACAATTTTATTTTGATTACATATAGAAAAAAATATCTTTTTAAAAAGTATATATTCAGTCGGATTCCCGTTTTATTAACAAATAACTTTACAGTCCAAGATGTTTAAAGTGTTTTTAATGGCAACACTTTCATATATGATTTTCACATAAAGTACTAAAGTTCCTACAACTGTATTAATTACTGTGCACTGATGGTATAATACCCCATCACATCAGGAATATTGTGTGTACAAAAGGGAGTTTATTTCATATGTTTATTGGATGATTAACATATTACTGAAACCAATTTATCATTCAATGAGATATTACTGCTTCAGCAGTTCTTTTTTAACCAAGAGGATTTTTTTTTAATCTACTTATCTTATTTATTTATTTTTTCCCAAAATATATGAGTAAGAGAATCTGTTCTAAAATGTTGCTGGATGGTTCCTTTTTGTGGTATGTTTGCTTTGGAATAAACTGAATTTCCATGTGTCTGGTGGATTCTGCCTCAAAACTAATATGAATACCACAAGATGATCTAATTTAGAATATGCATCTGCTTTGCTTTTTCTGCTGCTTTGCTCCTTTTTCTGCAAGAATAAATAAAAAAATCTGTCATGTATAAAAAATGTATCAGCATTCCTGTATATCTCCCTTGTATATGCAGATTAATGCCGCAACATACCTTTAGGGTATTTTCAACGCTCAACAGCATCGTTTATATGTTTCAGGTCATTTATATGTTTAGTTACCACGGTTATATGCACGTACTTCTGGTATATTTGTTTTAGAACAATGATTTAGACATATAGTGAGGTGGTTTTAACATAATAGGGCATATGATTGCCCAGCAGGCAGAGGCCCCAAGCCTGAACAAGAACTAGAAGATAAAGCTAAAATAAGGACAGCAAAAAGTATATATACATAAATACTGGTCCATTTATGCTCGAAGCAGAAGACAAATACGCTGACGTACAGTTTTGTCATACATCGCCAGGGCCACCCTAATACCTCCATGTGTCTTTTACGTTTCCATGGGTAACAAGTCAGTTCATCCACGAGTGGGCAGAGTTCACTTTCGTTTTTTGACCCCAGTTGGTAGCGATAATGCACCACTATTAAGTTGTTTACAACCGTCCATGTCTACAGTTGTGTCTGTAAGTGCGAATGTTATTGTTCTCAACTTCTTCTTCTGGTGCTTTTTATTTGGCGGTTTGGCATCAACTTTTTCCTGTACCTCTTCTCCTTCTTTGGTTTGTTCCTTTAGCTCAATACTGCGCCCGCAATTTCTGGTGGTATTGCTCCGTCTTCTGCATCAAACAACAGATAGCTAATAGGTCCATAAAAGGGGGTCGACTCAAGATGGCGACAGGCGTAGACGTACGTTAAGGATTGTGCTGATTATTGTAGGAATTACTGCACAAATCTCCTTTTAGATCATTTTTCATTGCCATCCAAGATGAAATAACTATTCTGAAAGACTACGGTAACTCAAAAGAAAGAGAGAAGTGTGAAAAAACTATTTACATCACCTATCAAGTGGATATAGATTTAGCTACTAGCTAACAATGGAAAAGTCTGACAAAGCTGAACTGTCCCAAATGGAAACTACGGAACATACTTCCCTCAAGGGAAAGCGTAACATTGAAGAGATGCATTCTTATGCTTGCCAGATGAACTCCAGGGATTACTGTATTTCCTCTCCAAACACACCCGTGAAGCAAGCAGCTAAAAAGAGCAATAGCAAATGTAGTGGGTCTGACTCACAAGTTCAGCCTTCACTATACGAGCTACAAAACACAATAATTTCAGCTGTCACTGAGAAGATAAACGAAACCGCAGATAAAACAGATAAAGCCGTTCATTACAATACCGTCCAAATTGACGCCCTGAAAAAATCTCAGGATTTGTGCCACCAAGAAGTAGTTTACATATAAAAAAAACGTAGCTCTTACAAAGACATGCGAACTGCTGCGGGAGAAAGTAAGGGAGATGGAGCAGAAGGTAAATGAAACGTTTCGTTACAGCCGCAGACAAAACCTCCATCTGCATGGCGTTCCTGAAAAAGGTGATGTAACATCAGATCTCAAGTCAAGGATATCTGTCATGCTGTGCTTCCAGTCAAGGAGGTCAAGTCGGTTGTTGCAGCGAATCTGAAGACCCAAGTATGGAGGACAAGATCAACCCCCATGTCCAGTGATCATCAGATTCGTTTCCAGAAAGGCAAGAGATGTACTATGGAAAGAGTCCAAGGCGAACAAGTACCTGAAGAACAACCGTCTCCAATTTGAAGAGGATCTAACTGCAGCCAACCGTGCCACTCACATTCGTCTTTGGTCAGTGGTGGAAGCAGTCAGGAAAAAGGGAGACAAGGCTTTCTTTGTGGGAGAGAGGGCCTTTGTGAACGGTAAAGAAGTCAAATGATATGAAAGGTGAAGTGTAATCTGAACTGATGGTGTACTGTTATATCTAAGAGTTTTGTGTTCCAATTGCAGCTTAAAGATTTATAGTACACAATATTTTGATATGGCAACATACTAGTGCAGTGATTCCTGCAAATTCAAGTGAAACTTGAGTACAGAAGCTTATACTTGCTCTAAGATTATATTTTCTGGTTATTTGAGTTCCGAATGTTAATTTCCATTCTTACTGTTAATGCCAGGGGTGTCAAAAACTTGTTGAAGAAAAAGTGTCTATTTTTGTATTGTCAAAACAAAAGTGCTGATTTTTATTTTATACAGGAGACTCATGCTACAAAAGAAGATGTTTCATTTTGGAAAAGTCAATGGGGGAAGAATATTTGGTTCTCATTTGGAAGTAACAGATCGGTAGGGGTAGCTATATTACAAGCATCTATCAGACAATAATGGTAGATGGATAATTCTTCTTGTTGATATCAATCAAACTCAATTTGTCATTGCTAATATTTATGCCTCCAACATTAAACAAAATAACAAAACTCTATTTTCTACAATAGAAGAAAAAATTAATCAGCTGCTTTTATCATTTCCCACTGCCAAGATTTTATGGGGTGGAGATTTTAATTCAGTTTTGGATGAATCAGCGGACAGATGGCCACCTAAGAACAAATCAGTGTGTGAATTAAATAATATCTGTAGTAGAATGGACCTAATTGATATCTGGAGACAAAGAAACTGAAATCAAAATTCATATACCTGGTCAAACAAGGACAGATCTCAGCAATCTTGGATAGACTTCTGGCTGATCTCTTCAGACACTGAGAATAATGTGGAATTAGTTTTAATAGAGCCTGCTGTTTTTACTGACCACCAAGCTGTTATTATCAAGGTCAATATATCTCCATTTAAATATAACTCCAGTAGAGATTTTTGGAAGTTAAATAAATCACTGTTACGAAATTAACAATTTAAGAAAGAAACACATGTTATTGTTGAAAGATACTGGCAACAAGCTAAAACAATAAACAATTGTGGAAAATGCTGGGATTTAATGAAATTTGAGATTATAAACTTAGCTATAATTTTTGGAAAGAGAATTGCCAAAACTAAAAGACAAGGAAACCCAAATAATTACCAAAATAATGGGATTTTCTGAAATGGTTAATCTTTCTGGAGAGGAGAACTGGCAACATTGCAACTCGAATAAGCCCAAATATATGAAGGAAAAGCCAGAGGGGCCTTTATCAGGTCTAGAAGGAAATGGTTAGAGCAAGGGGGAAAATGTACAAAATATTTTTTTAATTTGGAAAAAAGGAATCATGAATTATCTTCCCTCTCTAAACTCAAAATTGATGACCAAATATATGAAGATCCAAAACTTATATCTCAGCATGTTACTGATTTTTACTTAAGAACTTATATGCTACTAATTCTGAAAGCATCGAAGGCATCTATGTATTTATTAAAGGTACCGAAAAAGACATTAGAGGTATTGATGAAGGATTCAAATTAATTTGTGACCAGAAGATCAGTTTAGCAGAGGTTCAAAAGTGTATTGGCTCCCTTAAGGACAAGTCTCCCGGTTCTGATGGTCTCATTAATGAATTTTATATGACATTTGGGAAGTATTTAACTCCATTTTTAGTGGCCGTTTTTGAAGAAGCCATAGATAAAGGAGAATTACCACCCACCCTTCGCCAAGGCCTTATTAAATTGATCCCCAAACCAAACAAAGATAAATTAAGTATTGAGAATTGGAGACCAATTAGCTTAGTAAATAACGATGCAAAGATATTTGCCATGATCTTCGCTAAAAGATTAAAATTAGGATTAGACAATATTATTGATGAGGAACAATCAGGTTTCATGCCTGGCAGAAATATATGCAAGAACATCTGTTTAGTTTTGGACATGATTGACTATAATGATTATATTTTAGATGAGAGTTTTATTCTATTTGTTGATTTTTACAAAGCATTTGACACAGTAAGTCATAATTTTATGCTCAAAGCTATAGATAGCTTTGGTTTTGGAGGCAGATTTTTGAGAGCAGTCAATACACTTTATACAAATTGTAATAGCTCTGTTGGACTGAGCCATGGTACGACTCCTAGATTTAACATCCATTGAGGTATAAGACAAGGTTGTCCTCTAAGTCCTTTTCTTATTTCTCCTTCTCACAGAAATTATGGCCGTACACATCAAAAATATTTCATTTAATGGCATCATGGCAAGAGACAGAGAATTTAAACTATCACAACTTGCAGATGACACAGCAATCTTCTTATCTAATAAAAATGAGGTTCCCAAAGTGATCCAATGTATAGAGATGTTTTCTAGAGTGTCAGGACTTCAAATGAACTTGAGCCAATCGGTGCTTTGGACACTAAAAGAATGTGACATGTTGGAGATAAATGGTATTTCTGTAAAGAATAGCATTACATATTTGGGTGTTGTTATTAACAAAAATGAAAAAGCCCGTAACAATTCAAATTTCGATCCAATAGTTGAACAAATAACAAAAAAATTTAACATGTGGTTAATGAGGGATCTCTCCTTAAATGGCAGAGTCTTGGCTCTGGGAATGTCTACTACAACATATAAAAACTGGATAAGATTCTGTTCAATTTAATTTGGAGAAATAAATGTCACTATTTAAAAAAAGAGATATTATGTAACACAAGACTAAATGAAGGTCTGGAAGTCTTAAGTTTCGAAACCCTAAATAATACTTTTAAAGTTTAATGGCTGACTAAATTGATTCAAGAAGAAGATAACATGTGGAATTACCTATAAAACTAGCAAATTTTCACAAACAAGCCCTGCTAGCATGGAGATTATTGTACAAACATCATTTCTCATCTACAAACTATCACATTTGGAATAACAGGTGCATACTTAATAAAAAATAGGTCTTTATAAAAAAAAAACTGGGTAAGCAATGGCATTGTATTAGTCTCACAGCTTATGAAAACTGAAGGTAAACTGCTGCTCTATGAAGAATTTATATCTAAGTTCGATATAGCAGTTACACCGAAGTAATGTGATGTTTTTACTGCCATCCCAAAGAACGTTTTACAGCTACTCGTAGGATCTACAACTGAACTTCATGAGGCAGCTCTTGCAAACAAAATATTTCTTGGAGATGTAGATGTTACCAAAGACAAATATAGTAATAAATACATTTAAAATCCTTTTTGAAATGGTTCCTTCTGTCAAATTGTTTTGGTCATCTCTCTTTAATGATATTGATTGGAAAAACATGTGGTTGATGAATGACAATTTTTTTCTTAATAATAAAATTAAAGAAGTTTCTTACAAAATTATGCACAAAATGTATCCAGCAAAAAGTACTTTAAAAAGATTTCACATTGATACTGAATACTCTTGTACTTTTTGCGGCCTGGATAAAGTAACTACTGAACATCTGTTTTGCCATTGTTTGTTTACTAAAGTGTTCTGGATCAATGTAGAGAATTTTATTGAAAGAAAAACAGATCATTCCATACATCTGCAAGAGAAGGACATTTTTCTTTATTTTGAAGATAAAAAAATGGAAAAGGACTCGACTTTTTTTGTACACTTTGTTATATACTCTTAGGGAAATTTCACATTCATAAAAGGAAATGGGCTGACGGCAAGCCAACTTTACAGTGTTTCTACAAGATCTTTTTCAATACAGCTCCAACCTCAGCGGCCTTGAGAACTCAAAGTATATTTTGGAAAAATTCTTATTTCATTGAGATGACTCTTTCCTCACTATTACTTTAACTGATGTTTAAATGTATATGCATATGCACACCTGGATTTTTCATATATGTTTATGTATATCTCCTAGATTTAATTTACTCATTGGACTCATTGGATATCACTTAATACTTGATCCCCCGGCTATACAGTTTATGTTTTGTATGTTTTTTTGTTCAATTGTTTAATAAAATGGGGGAAAAAAGAAAAAAACACACACACAAATAGGTCCCTAAAATTGACCAAATTTTACCATAACTGACACAGAAGATGGGCGATACTGTCCGTCAGTCTGAATATCCGTCTTCTGCTTACATAACTAGCAACGTCCATTTCAAACGTTGTCGTATGTCGCCGTCCTCATGCTTCCATACGTGTTTTGTGTTGCCATGTTGTAAAGTCAATTCCTCCACTAGCGGGCAGTGCTAAGTTCAGAGTTCACTCCACGAGCCGACTTCAGCTTCAGACACCATTTGGCAGCGGCAATGCATCACTATAAAGTTGTTTCCAACCGCCTAACACACCCTAAACGCTCGCATAAAGCTCACACAATTTCTACATTTGTCGTGCTCTTCTTCATTCTTCTTTTTTATATTCCCTTCCGTCCAGATTTTCTTCTTCCTCCCTGTTTGTTTCTTTTCCCTGGTCGTATGTCAGCTATTCTGCTCAATACTGCCCCCATGATTTCCGGTGGTATTGCGCCGTATTCTTTTTCCACTTTGTTCACCTGTTTCCTCTCTGTGGTCCATTGTTACTACTCTGATTCAAGTTTTGTTTTTTCTTTTCTTTTTTTTGCCCCCCTCAGTAATTAGTTACCTAACCAAAAACACATTCAACAGAAAAAACAAGTAATCTAGACAAGTATGTCTAGTAGACAGCACAGATGATTCAGATATCTCTTGTTCAGTGTTGTAAAGAACTGATCACAAGTGACCTGTTCAGACCTGATTTACAAAAAAAGAATTCATCCTGCTGTGATGGAGACCCATAGTTTCATCACCACCACTATTCATACAAATGTTACTTGAATGATTGGCAGTTTCATTTAATGAGCACATAGATTAATAGACTGCTCAATATTTCAATAAAAACTTAAGCAAAAATGTTTTGGCGTTTGTTTGCAGAGGGGGACTGGCCATCCTGCCCGTCTAAAAGAGAACAGAAATTAGTATTTTCAGATATAACAACATTTCTACTTTGTTCTATGTCTTAAGTGTATGAAAGAGATGCTCAACAAAATAATGGCATTACTCACCTCATGTCTTCTTGACAGGGAAGGGGATGCAAAACCAACTTATGAGATTTTGGAGCAAACCATATGTGTGTGTGTGTGTGTGTTGGGGGGGGTGACTTTCTCAGGAGAAACTGGGAAAACTACACTTGCCAATACAGACATTTACATAACCCATGAATAGTTTTTGCCTCCATGCACAGCTCTTTAGTCGCCACTGAGGGGTGCCACTGTGCAGCCATTAAGCTCTTCAAACACTACCCAGCTTAACAAATGGAAATGAGCTATACTTCTCAGTTTAGGTACATGCTTGACATTTACGGATGCTTGGTTTTATTTTATTTATATATAGGCACACTACATCAGAATAAAATACAGTACTAGGCACTGTAGATTTTTGGTAGTAAAAAAAAAAAAAAAAAAAAAAAAAAAAAAAAAAAAAAACCCACAAAGCACAGGGCTTAAGCTTGTTGTCAGTATTTGTTTAGCATTGTATCAGACTTGTTTTCAATGACAAATAGTCACTTTATATTAACACACAGGGCCAACAGTGAGAATATCACCACTTAACACTAGACTAAACCAAACAAGCAGTCAAATACAGAATCCTCCAAGAGTTGAGAAAAAGAGGCACACATTTTCATCTGCAAATTCTTTTATTTTTTACTACAAGTATACAAAACTTAACAGAAAATGAGAAAAATTGATATTATTTACAGAAACAAAAGATGTGGTGATGCTCCGGACAGGCATGCTGTGCTGGTTTCAGGAAATTAAGTCAGTCACGACGAGGACTCAGCAGAGGCTGACTGGGTGGCAGGCTAGAAGAAATAAAAGATGACCACATTATTCTCTGCAGGACCAACAAACAGCTAAGTGTAGGGGGCAGAAGGGAGAAGGAAAAAAAAAAAAAAAAAAAAGACAACCTGAAGAATCCCCTTTGCGTTCCAAACTTTTGATCAGGGCTGGATATTCCAAGATAACCTTCAGCTACAGCCGTTAATGCTGTACATGATAAAGTCCACAGCAACTCAAATCGTAAAACCAAACCGAATCCAAAAGCCAAGAGTTTTGTTACCTTCTTTTCTGGAGCTAAAGGTGAACCGCTAATTAAGTATAAGATACGTCCCAAATTAAAGTGACAAACATATTTAGATGGGAATTTCAAATCCTTCTCTCTGAATAACAAAATACCCTGTCATACAGGTACTGAACTTTTTCAACAGATGAAACAAACTAAAAAACATGAAGGGAAAAACAAAACAGGCCTAACACTCGCCTCTTGCGATTTTCCCTCCTGGACTTCATTGCTGTTGCTGGCACTAGAGTCACCGCTGCCATTAACTGTGGTTTCCTGTTTTGCTTGTTTAGCATCTGTGTCCTTTACTGGGCTCTCCTCTTCTGGTTTCCTCTGTGCAGAAACAAAACCAGGGCATTGGAGAGGGTGGCAAAAGTAACTAATGCTTCTGAAAAACAGAATTTTTTGTGAAATTATCTTTAATATTAGGGATGCACCGATACCACTTTTTTTAAAAAATAAAAAAAAAAATAAATAAAAAAAAATAAAAAGAAGTATTTACATTTGAGTACTTGCCAATACAAGTACTAATAAATCCTGTTACAGTTCACTGGTATTGAGTGTGGACCGGATGTGACAAGTGAGTGGCTAATTGTGTGGTATATCAAATGAGTCATACTGCAGCATCCTCTAAATTTAAGGCTTGAAAACTGTCAGAAACTTGATAAAGAGGATAAAGTGTTTTTTGATGGATTCTGTTCATTGTGACAAAAGCACCTACATGCCTTCATTTAAAAAAAAAAAAAAAAAAAAAAAAAAAAAAGAGCTATAATTGTGCATAACAAACAGTGATCCTCATCATCCTGTCAGACTTTATTTTTAATCCCAGATTTAATAGTCAGTAGGGTGAATCTCTCCTCTGAGCCTCCTAGACCAGCCGTTCCATTCCTTTTCTGGAAGTGGTGGAAGCAGAGGATAACAAGTCGTGGTTTTTCCCCAGCCTTTGGTTTGAGAGTTGCAGAACCTCTTGCAGAAGTTTCGAAAAGAACTGCATGGAAAATGGACTTTCAATTCCCTCAGGGATCCCAATCAGCCGAACGTTGCAGCATCTGCGTTTCCCCTCCAAGTCAGTTAGCTTAGCCTTTAGCTTACTGTTATCAGTTTGAAGACGAGTGCATAAAGTTTCTACCTCCTCTGGCCGCTGGTAAACAATGTCAGCATTTTCTGCTAGTGAAGACAGTCTGGTGTGGTGGCTAGCGACGGTTGTTTGGACTCCATCCAATTGGTTACATTTTTGGTAGAGCTCAGAGAACAGGGGTGATCTGTGGTCAGCTAGGAATGCTGTAGTATCGGAGCACTTTTATGAATACTAGTACACCAACATGATATCGGACAGATAGTGGTATCAGTGAAACCCCATTTAATATTAAGCTGGACGGTACCAAAATGACAATCCATTACTAAAAATCAAGATCACACAATTTACTCATGCACAGAAGACCATCATTCAAGCTCATTTTGTAGCACTAAACCCTGCTACCACGCAATGACAAAAGACGCATGCAATTCAAGCCCCACAGCACAGGTCACGTATCAGTCGCTGTACGAATCGCACAAAGCCAAAAACATTCAGGCTAAAAGGAAAAAAAGCGATGACCTACAACCACAGCAGGCAAGCACACAGAACTTGCAGCATATCATGACCAGTTGCGATGCAGACAACAGTTGAACATTACGTTTTTCTCTTTAATTACTGGCTTTTGTCCCATGAACAAATACACAACTGATGCAAATTCATAACTGCAGACTTCTGGCCTCACCTTTTTCCTGACTAAGTGAGAGATGTCCGACACTGCTTTGGAAGATGAGGCGCTGTCACATGCTTTAACTGGAATCTGAAATATGCACATTAGTTTGACTAACAGAATTTTCATTGTACAGTAACATGAAGCTTCTAGACTGTGTCCTTACCTGGCTCGTTGTTTGCAATGATGCTTTTGATGATGAAGGGCCACCATTTTCACATAGGAATGTTGAAGTTGAGGCACCACCCTACAGGAAATTAATTGTTACTAAGGAGACAAGCTTCATTTTCCTCCTCGTAAGCTAGGATGTTCCCTTCCCAATGCCACAAAAACTTATCAGGTATACATACTAGTGTCTGCTGGATAGCCTGTGAGGCAGCACTGGCTGTTCTCTGGCTTTCCTTGGCATCCTCCACCTTTTCCCTGATGTCAGGCAAAAGCAGCTTCAGCTCTTCCATCTCATTCCTCTCTTCTGTTGCACCATCGGGTCCTTCTGCTGCATCTATAATCTCCTGCAGCATAGCTGCAAAGAATTTCATGGCAAGAAGTTTTGTTAATAGGAAGAATATTCTCTCTTCTGGATGCTATTATAAGCATTTTACAAAAAGACACCACTTCCAACAACTACAAACTTTCAACTGTGTTCTACGCAACATTTATGCACACTTTTCTCGGAAGAGGGGGCGAGAAAAAAAAAAAAAAAGAGTCTTACCTAAACGGGTTTCAATTACTTTTATGGAGCTGTTGTAGTGCTGGTTGGCCTGGCTGTACTGATCCATGTAGCAAAGTGTTGTAGCAACATGGTAGTGAGTCTCAGCAAGTAGACGACTGTGGGGAGGCAAGTGTTTGAGCTGCAGGGCAAGACACTCCTGGAAGTCTTCTAGAGCCTGGGGATAGTTACCTAGAGATTTAAATAAAAATAAAAACAGGGTTACGCTGTTGTGTTGTCATTTTTCTTCCATGGTAACTTCTGCATAACCGTGCTGGAAGCAGAGGTGCACGGCAGGTATGGAAGAGGTACGTGTTGAGCATCCGGAGCTTACAGCAGTGACACCCTAACAGACCTTGTGCAGACGCCACGCGAACACCAAATTTTTCAGACCAATTAACTTTTTTCTGCTCAAATTTTGAAAAAAATACTAAAGTCTCAACTTCCTGTTCAGTTCTACTGCAGCTTGCTTGAGTGATGGTGACAGAACAGAGTAATGCTTCTTACATATTCCAAAGAGGGGGGTATGATCAATGATCAAATGACCCAGTATTTTGTATTTGATGTGAAACTTTATTGGCGGGGTGGAGTTGTGCGTCTATGCCAAATGTGATGTATACACTTTTGTACTTTCTCAGCACCTCGATCTGCTGTTTAAGTGAAATAAGGAGACTAGTTCTCCCTCAGTGCTTTGTTAACATACTGGACACATATTCAGCCTGTTGTTCCATGTGCTATTGTGTAGTTTAATACCTTGTCTTTTCAAATTAAATGTTCGTTCTTGGATTTTGTAAATTAAAATTTCTAAATAAATGTGACTTAGTCCAGTGCAACTCGACCCCCCCCTCATTTTATGACTGATGCAGCTTATACTCTGGAGCGGCTTAGTCCAGAGAATACAGTATAAATCTAGCTTTAGACTTTGGAAACAGACACATTGACTCTGGACCTCTAGCCTTTTGTAACTTACCTGATTCAGCACTAACTTCTCCAAGTCTCAGATACGCCTGGGCTGCCATCAACTGGTCTTCTTTGCCTTCCTTCCTGCAGGAATAAAGATAATTTACAGGACTCTGGCAAAGTGAGAAAGAGTAAAATAAATACCTAGACACCCAATACAAGGTAGGAAAAAAAAAATTGAATTGCCTGTACCTCCTATAGATGACTTTGGCAATCTCCAGCATCTCCCATGCCAACTGTAAATTCCCAACATCCTCTTCTTCCTGAAATGTACAGGGTTTTGCATTAAAAGTCCCACATTTATAGTCAGTGGCTTAGAAATATAGAAGCTTACCTTATCCTGTGCATTTCCCACTCCATTCTCCTCATTGTCATCTTCATCCTCATCGTCATCATCGTCGTCATCATCTGAAATAGAGAGAATTTTACTTGACCTTTTCCCCCCCCCTACTCCTTAAACCTAGAAATGGACATTGAAGACAAAAGTGTACCAGAAAGGAGAGGGGAGAAGGAAGAAGAAAAAAAAAAAAAAAAAAAAAAAAAAAAAAAAAAAACACACCACACACAGAGCACAAAGCGCCAGTGTTTCTTCCTCCACCTTTTGTGACACATTAAAAAAAAAATTTCTATTTATAAAAACACATCCCACCCACACCAGTGCTCTGTATCAAACAAATCTACTACCGTCTGATTCAACATTATCTTGTTGAGCTTCTGGTTTGAATTTCTCATTTCCTTCTTCTGGCACCTCCTTGTACTCGTCAGAAATTCCAGCCTTCTCTTGCTGCACAGCTTCTTTTTCAGCAGATTTTTCATGAACACCTTGCACAGAAGAATCTGGGTCTGTCTCAGCTCCATCCACTTCAATCAATGAACCCTTCGGTTCCCCATTCACAGAGGAACTTGAGGGTTCCTGTGATCCACCATGTTCGACTGTGGCCTTGACCTCATTCTCCCTTTTCACCTCAGCATCCCTCATCACATCTTTGGACTCCTGCTTCAGATCAGCAGTTCCAGTCTTTTCCTCCTCCGCCATGGCATCATAAACTTGCTTACGCAGATCATCTCTAGTTTTCTCTGCACCAGAGTGGCACATAATTGATCTTAATACTGGTTAACATGCCAAGATGAGTTATTACATTAACCTGACACTTTGGCCATTCATCAGCATTCCAGTGATATGAGGATAAATGGCCAATCTTTGGTTAACAGATGCAGGAATAAAGTGTGTCATTTCAGAAACTTAAACTTTTACCTTTGATATCTCAAAACTGTTTCCCCAATCTCCCAATGAAAGCAGTGACCAATACACTGTTCCAGTACTGACCATCGAGGTTGTCTGCAGTCTCAATATTTGGGTTGTTGGGTTGCTCCTCTTCCTCCGATTCTTCTGGGACTCCCTCCAAGGCATTACCAAGAACACTATTCTCCATCCTATATGAAAAAGACACCCAACAAACAGTCTTTTTTTAACTGGAAATTTAAAGCACCAAGTGAAATACCCAGTCTTTGCACATCTGGACGAGATATCAAATACTGAGATCGAGTATTATTTACTTATTGAAACAGTGGGTTGTGAAAGAGACTGGGGACAAATGTGTCTAGGTTGTACACACAGGATTGTAAATGGTGGCATTTGTAGTGCTGTTGACTTTGGGAACTGTTTTAGAGGAGCAACTGGTTAAGACTCCCAAAACAGCAGCTCTGAGTGGACTAAACTTGTAGCAGAATCCCCTAAACCAGTCCTCGTGTGGTCAGGGCTTTGATAGATTATGTTTGATAAATACAAAAAAAAAAAAAAAAAAAGTTTAACTGTTTAAACAGTTTTGTTGTACACCTAAGCCGTAGTGTCTCTTATTAGTTATAAAAATAGGACCTGGCAAGCTCCAGCAGTGACTTCCCACATAGGAAGAAGGCCTCACCACACTCATCTGCAGTGTCTCCATACTTTGCAGCCCTGGGAGGAGGAGAAAAAGGAATGAATGAATAAATAAAAATTGAAAGTTTTATACTTGTACTGAAATGACTACATTTAAGACTTACAAAACAACTTTAAAAATGAACTTTCACTTTCCAGTTCTCACATGTAATAACATTGAGAACATTGAGAGAAGTAGAAATTCGAAAAAGTAGTAGACAAGCCAGTGGAGATTTTAAATAAAAATGATCTTAGTATAATTTTCTTTGTATAAACAATGGTCGCGTTTTTTTCCTCTAGTTACTCACAGTATGCCACAAGCTTCCTGGAAGACATTGACAGCAGAAACAATATCCCCCATCACTAGATGCCTTTTCCCTGTGCCAATCAGTTTCTTTGCCTCCTCCATCGCGTCAACTGAGCTGTGATGAGAAAGAAACGTATTTTATGTTAATGAGGAGTTCGTTTACAAATGCATGCAGAAAAGTCTGTTGTAACGCTATGGACGCTCACCTGTCTGCAGCAGCTGCTGCTGTTGAAGAACACGGCTTCTCCTCCGCACTGCAACAGTTTAAACTGAGGTCAACACCAAGACAACATCACTACAGTTGATTAACTTAACTTGGCATCGCCGACTACATGCGTTCAAAACATTACTTCGGTAGCGCCTTATTTCTGTTAGCATCTTGTGGTTGTTTGCTAGCTAGCTAACCAGTATGAATAACAATGAACGCGTTTGCAGCCAGTAGTGTATTAGCATCAAGTATGTTTACAACATGTGTTACTGAGGAAACGTTCATTTTAACACTATTATTACTGTTATAATTGTCTCCTGTAATTACCAGTCATTATGTTCAATTCAAAATGTTAGCCGCGTTATCTAACTAGAGGTTGGCTAGCCGTGTTCCCACTGTGTGCGCTGTTGCAACAACAGTGACAAAATAACAAGTCTTACCTCCCAGAGCCCAATGCGGTAGATGTTTCTTCAGGCATTTTAACAAAAAGACAACGTGAAGACACAAAATCTGTCTGTCTACTATGAAGTAAACGATGGACCAACAGACCTCTCTGAAGTCTTTGTTGGCGCGCTTAAATAGAGAAAAGAAGGCTTTCTATTTCCGCTTAACTTGGAACGCGGGAGATTGGAATTAAAGGGGCCGCAGCATGGGGAGTTTTGTGCCTGGGAAAATTTAAATTATACGCAACGAAAACTGTGCCACAGAAAACGACACAACAACGACGCAAAACGAGCGAAAAGTAAATGAAATACACTTTATTTATCCCAGAAAGAAATAGGAAAAGTGGCTTAAAATGACCACAAACAAATTATTATGTGATAAATTACTTGCTAGTGTATTAGGCAACTCGTCATTCTCATGATCGCAAAGTCGGGTGTTCGAGTTTCGCATGGGTCATATTTCTTTTTGTTTCTTTTTCTAATTCTACTACATAATAGTGCAAGCTTTTTCATGTGCAATTCATCATGCAAAGAGGAACTTTTTTCTTTTTTTTTTTTTATCGGAAACAACTGTGCTGAATTTCTGATAGCAATCCAAACATGTTGCCCAAACAGTTGCTGCTAATATCAGCTCAAACTCTAGTTCAGGTGCTGCTCACCTCTTTTCTCTAAGAAATTAATAAGAAGCTGTCCCTTTATTTTCTTATCCTATGTATACATCCTGGCTGTCTCGCTGCACCGCACTGTGTATGTAACAGTTTAACAGAACAACCGTTGCTGCCGTGGACTAAACCATTTTGCACGTTTAGAGGGGTGATAGAACATCCATGATTATTATAATGCAAAATTCAGTCTGTCTGCATCTCCATTCAGGCAAACTGACTTTAATTATCGTGTTAATTTATTAGTCATTTTAAATTGGAACACAAAAAAAACCTTTTCAATGGTCCCCAATCTGCAGTGTTCCGACTCCACTGTATTTAGGGACAACACTGATTAATTACGATCAGAAATTCATCAAAGTTGTTATCGCTAATCATTTAACACAGAAACGTCATGGTAAAAACAGTTGTTTTGATATTTTATCCCTTTCCCAGTCAGACAGTTCCCAGTCAGGCAGTTCTCAGTCAGATAATTCCCAGTCAGACAGCAAATTAAACCAACTCACTAGGGATGCTTTTTCTTTGGGGGGTTAATTGAAACTTGGTTTGCTACTGTCTTGGTCAGGACACTCTTGTAAATTAGATTCTTAATCTCAACGAGGTTTTTCCTGCTTAAATAAAAAAAAAAAAAAATACAATATAATTAATCTGATAGTCAAGGTTTGTTGGAAATACATATATGCTTTTATTTAGGCTGGTTTTGGTTTAACTTGATTAAAGTACAAAATTATGATGGAAAATAGTTGTTTCGTTAGTGCTCACATTAAATCTTGAACTAAACCCCGATGGGGGCCATTTATTTGGCCTATCCTACTTAGGATCGTCTGTTGCCTTACACATGACTTAAGACAACCAGCAGGGGGCGACAGTGTTCTATTCAGCGCCCTCTGATTCTGTTTTATCTGTTCAGTAGATTGACTACCAGGCTATTTACATAAGCATGCTGTGTTTATGAGATAGCTTACGCGTATGTCAATAGTAAAACTAATTGTAGCTTTTCTCTGTAACCCGTTAAATTATGAGCAAAATGCCCACATGTGTTTATAATATAGCAATGACAGGTTTTTCCTTGTGTTGTAATTGTTGGGGGTATTTTGACTTAACTGCTTAATAGCAGCTACAGACTTAGAAGAGAAGACATTTTGAATCGCAGTTTCTGTTGGCTTTGGTAGTATTTATAGCTCACATATTAATTAAGTAACCTAATTGAGCTGAAGGAGGGGGAGTCAGGGAGAGAGGAGGGCGCTGAGCCTGTCAGTGGGGGTCCAGACAGACTTTCTGGCTGCAGATGAAGTTTTCAGTCACACTGCACGGCGGGACTTTCAGGAATTCATATTAACCGTCAAGCCTTAATCGCCAGACTGACATGTTGCGATGTTCCGCTCAGCCTTACAAAACGTGGACTTGTTTTGGGTAATTTTATTGTGTTTTATTTTTCTACCCGAGGCTGGCTGTAGATCTACCGATGCAGACAGCTGTCATGAGGTGAAGACAGCTTACATGATGCGCCAAATAGGCCCGGTGGAACTGGTGCCAGAAAGACCGGGAACAGGTCAGTTAGTCCCCTCGGGAATATTGTCTTTACAGCTGTATTTAAAAACCTAATACCATGACAATTCCGCAAGTGGTTGAGGAATGGAGGAAAGTGATTAAGAGTAGGCTATATTTAATAAATAAAGCACAGAAGTCTCAATATGTTGTTTTTATATTTTATTTATATTTTTTACTTTACAAGGCTAGCCTGTAAAAGGACAGCTGACTTTTTAAATTGATCAAATCTTATCTTTGATTCTTGACCTGCCACTGTTACCCACAGCTGTATTACTCAAACTTAAAATAATCCAACATTTTATGGACATTTGCTACATTTGCATGTTTTGAACCACTATAGTTTGTAAACGCAGGGCTAAAGTCCAACAGAGGATAACTTGCTTGTTGCAGAGAGGTGAATCCTCAATGAAAAGAGGGAGAGAGAGAAAGGAGTGGCTTAAATCTGCTACCTGAATAGACAGGGAAATTAAATTATATTTGTTGAATGGTGTGGTTAAATTTAGATTGAAGTTTTTCTATGACTTATAAGAGTTTTTTCTTTGTATTGCTGTTGCAAGCCTGCATCATGTTCTCAGTAGATAAGTGGGAGTTCATCCTAATTTTTGGGGAAATGTAATCTTTATGAGGTAGTGGAGTGGAAGGTTCAAAATGACTTTATTAATACCCATGGGTAGATTTGTTTTGCTGAAGCAATGACAGCATTTGGCATTTCATACCAAAACACACATTGAACCTTACAGACAGGCTTGAGTGACAAGACAAAAAAGTGCTCCTTGTTCTGCCATTCACCAATATAACAAGGACATGAAAAAAGATTAAATAAAATATATAACTAAGACCAAGATAGATGAAACATAAATAAATATAAACACAATAAAAGCTGTAGGGAAATAAAAGCAATCTCTTGTATCAAAACCAGGATAAGAACATATAATTTAAAAGTCACAATGATAAATAGAGCTAAAGAATAGGATACATAAATAGAAAAAAAGAAATAAGTGCAAATATCACTACTTCTTATTGAGCTCAGTGACAGCAAAAGCAACAAAGTTGTTTTTGTAATGCTCTGTCCTGCACCTTGGGACTAAAATCTTAGCCAGAGGGAAGAAGCTGAAATTTACCCCGAAGAGGATGGTATTCATTATTATGAATTGATAAAGTGCCTCTGTACCTGTTTAGTGTACAGGGAGGCTGAACAAGACTGTGACTCATCAATCAGGCGACTGGACCATCTCAGATGGTTCAGTGAACTTTTCTCTGTAACAGAGGCCTGACCGAACCATGCCACCAAGCTAAAAGGTAAAACGGACTCAATAAAAGAATGATAAAACAAAGTTAAGACTGTTCGGTCGATGTAGAAATATGCAAATTTTCTGAGGTAGGAAAGGTGCTGATGGCCCTTTTTTGCATGGATTTGATTTACTTTGCAAGGTAGAGATTTTTACTTATTTAACTTATAATTCAACACAACCATATTTAAAAGCTCTATTGATGACCTTTTTTAACATATGCACCCACAATAAGTAATTAAAATAATTTATTTCCAGCAGCCATATGGCAATCTTTTCTAGCCGTCAGTAAATAGCAGTAGCTATATTACCTGGAGACTGTTGACTTTGCTGTGGCCCAAGTAAACAGATAAGCCACTTTTTATATTTCTACAATGTCTTTCTTGTTCATCATTGAATTCGTTTAAAAAACCTGGACATAAGGTGCACTTCCTGGAATATTTCTGAAGATTAACACGGACAGCCAAGAATTCACTAGTCTCAAAGCCAGAGGAAAGGAGGAAAGGAAGTGTTCTTACATCTCCCAGTATGGCAGGAAAAACTAAACTTTTTAGATTAAAGCAGAAGCTGCACATTTTGCTAAATCATGCAGCTGTCTAACAAGCTTCTAAGATGAAGTCTGATTGTGTACAACTTCCAGTTATATTTTCCAAAATGTAAGTGTGAAATGCACCATAGTAGCAAAAAATAAAAAAATAATAAAAAAAAATCACCAAGTCAGTAATGTACTCCATTATTAGGGGGTGGTCTAAGGCCTGATGGACCTGATGTTGAAGTGTGCCACGTATACTCATGGCCATTCCTTTCATCTCTTTCTTTCTTTGATCTCAGTCAGCTGCTTGCCAGCTTGGCCTACAGTAGGCCATCAAAGTCAGACTGCGGCACACAAACACACATCAGTGATGGTGAAGTGCTACCCACAACTCATGACATCCTGTCAGCTCCCCGATGGCTCAAAGTGCAATTCATTTAGTGAATCCATTACACATTACAAATCCCTAAATTGATAGACTAATGAACAGGATTAAATCTTATCAAGTACTTGGTCCTCAGATATGAGGAAACATAATTTCTTAATGGTTACAGCTACCTTTAGGATGTAATCATTGGCAGCTGTAGTAGTTTACATAAATACAAAATTGAATGGAATTTTTAATTCTGTGTGTTATTACAGCTCCAGTTACAAAAACACCGGGACACTATGTAAAATTGTAAATGAAAACAGAATGCTTTTTATTAATTTTCCTTATAAATCAATGAAAGATGAAAATCTGACACCTTATTCGGCATCAGAGATGCAGGCTTTTTAACTTTTCAACTGAGCTTTTGTAACAAGAGGACACAGTGTCAAAGATTTTAAGACATAATAAAAAAAAATTGATACGACAACAGTGCTCCCTCTTTGCCTCAGTCCATGTTAAATGAGTGTTGGCTCAGAAAAGACTTCTGCATTTGTGGATCATGTTCAAGTATGGCTTCTTCTTTGCATGATGATTACTAGAAGTTCTCCTGGGCTCTTGCAGTGATTTCCATAACAGCATGGTTTTATTCAAGTCCTGCCCGAGGGTCTAAAAGTAACATGAATTTTGGCCATGTTACAAGTCTTTTCAGTTTTTCATTAACAAAAATTATTCATAATTTGTAAATGCAATTTTTTTGCAGGCATTTTTACCTGTTTTAAGCTTAAAAAGAAGAAAGGTTTTGAAAATAAAAAAAACGCCAATGCAGACCTTTAAAATACACGAGTTGTAGAGAGAACACAAGTAATGTGCCCAGCTTTGTTATTTGTTGTTCTTTCGTCTTTCAGGTGAGTCTCTTCGAGTGTGTGACCACCCTGGTCCCAGCTGCTGCACCAGCAAAATGGAGGACAGCTACATTGCAGCTGTTCGTAGTGAGACACATCAGAAGATGCGATCCTACAGTTTTGAACTCAAATACCTGATTGCTGGACACACCAAGGCTTATCAAGGTAAATCCCCAAAGAAAATTACAATGTTGTAGTGCTATTTTTTTTTTTTATATATAGTTAGAATATAGTGCTTTGTTCCGGAGGGTGATGGCTACTGGCAGGAATGATGTTCTGTATCTTTCTATCTTACGTTGGATTTGACGAAGCCGCACTCAGTTGTTTCTTCACTGTGGTGTGTATAGGATGTGAGAAATCTTGCAACAGCTTGTGCAGCTCCAGAGTTATCTCCAGCACAGAACGAGCATTCTGGATCAGTTTGTTCAGTCTTTTTAAGTCTCTCGCTCTGATTCTGCTGCCCCATCAGATGGTTGCAAAGCTGATTGCACTTTCCATCACAGACTTATAGAAGATATGCAATGCATTGGTGCAGACAGTAGTAGAGTCTGCTCTCTGAAGCAGGTAGATGATGGCGTCTTCAACCTCAAGCTCATTACAATAAGCAAACTGTAACGGGCCCTGAAAGGTGTTCTTTTGCTTACTGAGGTGAGCCAATAACAGTCTGAAGGACTTTCATGATGCGTGATGTAGGGCTGGGCAACATGGCCTAAAAATAAAATCTCCGATTTTTTTATAACCAAATCCGATTTCCGATTTTATCAATTTTTTTTCTTTTCTTTTACAAAACATAAATAAACTTATTAAAAACATTTATTTGTGTATATAGATGAATGCCAGCAAAAATAAAGCATATAATAACATTGCTTTTCCACCATATAAACGACTTCATATCTTACATAGAAATATGCAACACAATGCATCCGTGATCTCTTTCCATCTGGATCCTTATCATACAGGATCCACAGCAGAAATAATTCCCCTGATAAAGGTTGTCTCTTAACCAGGGTTTGTGGGTTAAGTTGACTTCTGCATCTCATAGAGAGCAGCATTTCTCACTGCAGTTATATGCATAGCTAAATCCCAGGCGTGAGTGAAAGGTCACTTCACTGAAAATCTGTCAGACAAACACTGTTCTGGTGTGGAGGGAGGGCTAAGTCTGCTGCTAACTAACTATGGAAAAAAAAATCCAGATTTTCATAAAAATAAACCTCCAGAAATGGAAAATTCGATTTATCGATTTTATCGATTAATTGCCCAGCCCTAGCGTGATGTTAGGGCAACTGGTCTTTTGTCTTTTGGTTCAGATGGTTGGGATTTTTATGTACTGGAGCAATGCAGGATGTTTTGTGTTGAAAAGGTGCTGAAGAATCCAACATGGTTGTTCTGAACAGGTTTTCAGAACCCTGCGGCTGACACCATCTGGACCTGCAGCCTTGTTTCAGTTCAGTGTCTCAAGTTGTTTCTTCACCTGACCAGAAGACAGACTAGCTAGAGGTGGAGACAGAGGAGGTCTCAGTATGTTCTGATGTGCAAGGAGATGAGGCTGTGTTAATGTCCATGACATTAGGTGTGACAGGAAAGTTGTTGGCTCATGGAGGGTGTGTGGTCTGTTGGACTGGAGTTAGGGGGGTATTGTTTAGTGTTGTTCTAAAATGAACCTATTGAATAACATGTTCAGCTCATTAGCTCTGTCCATCAGTCTGCTCCCCTTTTAACTTGAAGCTGGTGATCTTTTTCATTCCTGACCATACATCCCTCATGTTGTTCTGCTAGAACTGCTTTCTAACTTTTTCCTGTAGTCCTTCTTGCACTTCTTTGTTGTTTTAGTGTTGTTTTCAGTAACTCACTGTCACCATCCCTGAAGGCTTTTGTTTTTATGCTTAGCAGCTTTTTCAGGTCACTGGTAGTCCAGGGTATGTTCACTGTTCTTGTTGAGATGATGCTGTCAACACAGAAGTCTATATAATCTGTCATCTCCATGTGGTTACATTCCAGTCTGTGGCCTCAAAGCACCCTCTCAGATCATCTTTAGCTTCATTAGACCAGGTTTTAATGCTTATGACATCACAGGCTGTGTCTGAAGTGGTAGAAACTGCTACCAGAAAAACACATGTAAACTCTTTGGGTATATAAAATGGACAAAAACTCACAACTAAGAGTTTGATGTCCCTTATGGAGATCTTCTCTTTTACAGTGACATGACCAGGAAGACACTAATGGTGGTTAAAAACCAACTGCACCTCCCTGTAGCTTTCCGCTGACTTTCTTATCGTGGTCTGCTCATACAGTCTTAAAGCAGTGTACAGACACATTAGAGTCCAGGATGTGTTCATGCAACCATGTTTCAGTGAAGCACATAATACTGTATTTCCTGTATTATTTGGGCGATTTTGTCAGCACCTCAAGCTTGTCCATTTTTTTAGCTATCCTTACAATGTTTGGGAAAATTAGTTTGAATCTCCACTGTTTTTCTCTCTGTTTCACTCCTGCCCTGCATCCTCTTTGCTTCCTCTTCAAATTGTTTGAGATTTGGCGTGTTATTTTCCTGATTATCTTGGTTTTGGAGAGCTTAAACAGTTGATCCCAGTGGTGAACAACTTTTCCGTTGCCATGGAAACTCATCAAAACAAGTCTTTAGAGAGTACAAAGTACACGGAGAAATGACTTGAGCAGCACAGCTTTCGTGCTTCCAGCGTGAAAAAATCTTATTGAAAAATTAACTTGATAGTCATTGTCTTGAAAAAAAAAGTCGATTGTGTCTAAAAAATAAAAAAGTACAGTTGAACTTTCTATGGCTTACTTCCACCATGCAGCGCATTATAGAGTGAAATGAAAATAGAGTAATAGAGGAAGAAAGAGGTCTGGAGACAAGAATACATTTAATTTATAGATTAGGCATTGGAAATCAATGTACACGAACACTGTCCCACAAGGCCATCTTATCTTTTTTTTTTTTCTGCTCTTTAAATGATTAAATTCTCTTTTTATCAACTAATATTTGACACATCTCACTTTTTCATATTTAACTGCATTAATAAAAAAGGGAAATTATTCAAAGACATTCTAAGCTGGCTACAAATTATAGAAAATAAGAATTAGCTTTGTACCTATTATAATTAATTATTATTTATTAACCTGTAGAATATTTATAGGTTTCCTTTTAAATTCATCACTGTCACACCCTCATATTGTCTAATTCAAGACTCTAAATCAAAGTGGCTTTAATAGCAGTTGTGATTTCGATGGTTTAACAGTTCTGTCAAGGGCCCGTGGCCCCTCTGTCATTCTGACTTTGTGTGTTCATCATGAAATAGCTAGTTTGTGTCAGGGTGGTGGTGCAAGGCCAGTTTATTTTGTGAGGCGCCACAGTGGCTAGCCAAACAAACAACTGATGTTCGATTGAGTCTTTGAGGGAGCAAACTCTAAGAGGGAGCAGTGGAAAACTTTGTTACAACTCTCTGCTCTCTTTCTCTGTCTGTCTCTGTCACTGCAATAATCAGGTTTTGTTCTTGACCAATGAGATAGCGAGGGACCAAGAATGTTTACATTCAGTACGTATCCGCAGCAAAGTGTTGTTGCCGTGGGCAACAGCCGGTCTCTAACGGTTTGCTCTGAATAGAAGGAAGAATACTCTGCTTGTCCACTTGTCTTTCAACACTATTCACCGGTGTGTGTGAACAAGTGTGTGTGTGTATGAGAGAGAGCGAGAAAGGGACACAGAGAGAGATCTCATGTTTGTATGTGTTTGAGTTCACGGGTGTGTGCATGTGTGTGTGCTCATGCTGGAGATTATGAGAATGGTAAAGTTGATGAAACCCAGTAGACTGACATGGCAAACATGTACCTCAAGGTTTTTTTTTTGTTCCTAATCCCTCTTGCCACCCTGTACCCATCCCTCCCCCCCAAACTACATCTGAATACATGCAGGCTCTGTTTCAGCTGCTATTTATGCCCAATGGATGGCTAAACCATCTATGGGTATAATTAATGCCAAACGGCCATACATAAAGAGGGGCTGAACAAAGCAAAAACTGTAGCAAGGAATGGAAGACAAGTGCAGAATTTGCTGCATAAGCTTGAACTTTTGCAGCTTTAAACATTGTGATTTAATCACTTAAAATACCCCCATCACCCTAAATGCAAAAACTTATTAACCCTAATGCAGATGCAAAATTTAATATGCTTGTAATAAATCTTTTTTTATTTCTGACTAAACACTGCAGCTTTTTATGCACAAGAGATATGTTGGGCTTTATTGTCCTCAAAATATTGAAGAATTGCTGAAAAGAACCTGCTGAATTTAATCTATGTTAGTGTCATAATTTACAACATATGATCAAAAGAAAAAATGTATACAATATTTTTTCTTGTGATTTAGGTTAACTGTGTCATCAGTTAAATAAATTCAATTCTCAAACCATCAAAGTTCTGGAGCAGCTGTGTGAGTGAGCAGCTGAGCTGAGTCTCAAAGGATCCCCTCACTAAAGTGCAGCAATTATAACCCACTGGAGAAACTAAAACATGCCCAGAGCGGTTGTTGTCAGGCTCTATTTACACCCTGTGGATTACTTCAGTGTATGTGTGTGCGTAAATATGCCTGCATGCTTGCCCTCTCTTCCACATTGCAGCTGCCCAATCACAGAGGGTAAAAAGCTAATCACCTGACCCTATGTGGGTAAACTTTGCTGTGTCACTTGATCCTTTCTTTATTTGGGTTGCCATTGCGAAGACATGAATGAATATGCAAATACATAAAACTTAGGCTTCACTTTACATTTCAAACTAAAGCGTGCATCTACTGTTGCTCAGCCACACCATCCTCTAATAAGCAAAGCACTCTTCAAAATCCAGCCAGCTAAAATGCATCTGCAACTTTTTGTCTGTGAGAGCTATAAACTAATCGATTCCCTAAAAAGCTGCTGTTACTTGGAGGGTCAGGTGGCATCAGCTGTGAGAGTGAAATGCCACAAGTACTGAAACACAAACATGAACACTGACTGGCTATCTTGATAAAGTTGATAGATTGTGCTTGTGTGTATGTCAGGATACCTTCAGACTGACATCACCTTTTTTATTAGGTAACTTTCTGAGACACACATTGTCATCTTATAGCCTCTGGAAAGAGGAGGCTGCTGGCCCCTTTATTAGACCCTGTCTGACATAGGAAACAGAGCGGATCATGAAATTGGGCCTCTCATTATCACCTGACTAAAGATAACAGGGTAGTGAAAACGAGCTCAGGGATGAATTAAGTTGGAGCTATTTTGGCTTGTAAGTGGCAGGATAAAGTCAGTTCAAGGTCACTTAGGACATGAAAGTAAGTTTGATATGTTGCCTTTCAAAAACTTTAACAAACTTAAACATTGTACTGTACCTAATACTGTGATAATGTGTTGACCTTTAAGTATTTTACAGCGTACCAGCAACCTTTTCCAGGTGTAAGATAAGAACAAGTAAAGGCTGTTGTTGTAATCATTTTTCAGCTAATTTCTGTGCCGTTTCTTTGTCTTTTATTTATTATTTTTTAGACATTCCATCCAATAGAGCAGGGGTGCGCAAGTCCGGTCCTCGAGATCTACCATCCTGCAACTTTTAGATGAAACCCTTCTTCAACACACCTGAATCAAATGACTGGCTCGTCACCAGGCCTCTGCAGAGCTGAATGACATGCAGATGACATCTGATTCAAGTGTGTTGAAGAAGGGTTGCATCTAAAAGTTGCAGGATGGTAGATCTCGAGGACTGAACTTGGGCACCCCTGCAATAGAGTATCAGCACTCTTACTTGCATCCAAGACTATTTCAAGTCTTAGATGCAAGCATGTGGCTCATTATGTTCACACACTTAGGCATAAGTGAGTGAGAATTGACATTCAGAACTAACATCAGAAATAGAAGAAGTGTAGATTTAGCAAATGATTACCAGGTTGAGGCTGACACTAGGTTTTACTACTTCATGAACAGTTTTGTTCAGTGATTTCCAGCCTGGGAGTCACAAGTCCTCTGATTTATACATCTATGCAGGCCATTTTCCTGTAACAAGCCCCAGACTCTTTATAGGCAGGCAGGAATGGTGTTTTGAATGTCTTATTTTATGCAAGTAATTTAATTATTCACATTAAAACAATTACAGAACACATGTTCATACTTTCTTTTCTTCATAAGTTATGCTCAGTGAATACATTTACAATTTTGTCTCTTCCTGGTCAGCTTTAGGCCATTAAAGTACTTGGTTAAGGTTAGTAACCAAAACTACTTGGTTAGAAATATTCTGTTTACAATGCACCTTTTACCTTCATATACACACGTTTACATTTCACATGTAGTTGCTGTCTTTGTCATGATAGGTTGCTTATTCTTTGAACATAATTATGGAGGATGTAACGGCCTGCATTAACAGATACTTCTCACATTCCAGTTGGATGTGGGAATCAGAATAATGTTTAATGTTTAAGAAGATCTTCTTGCTAACTGTTTGTATTCTCCTTAGTGTTTAATGCTATTAGTTATGTAATTTCATATGATAAGAAGTAAGTTATTTGTCTAACAGCAAACTTTCTTTTTCCTGACTTCTCTTTCATTCCAGACACCTTTGAGTCGCTTGTGTCCTTCACATCTAATCTAACCAGCACTCTGTTTGATAGTGCCTACGCCACTCTTGCATCGGACTGCCGCCACCTTGTGATTCAGCTGTTCAGCAACATCAAACGCCACCTTTCTGGAGACCCTAATTCCTCTCTGGACATTGCTGTGCGTCAATTTTACAATGATCTCTTTCCACTGGTCTACCGCCGTGTGCTCAACCCTGGGATCGGCCACATGTCAACTCTGCCCCATTCTGCTTTTTCCACAAATCATGATGACTGTCTGCGGATGACGCAGCAGGATGTCAGCCCGTTTGGACTCCATCCTCGCCTCCTTGTCAGCAGCCTGTCCCGTGCACTCGGGCCTGGCCGAGCGCTGAGTCGGCTGCTGACACTGGCTGGAGAGGTTGTGAACGCAACAGAGAAGGCCACGTTATCCAGAGAATGTGGGCGGGGCTTAGTGAAGATGCAGTACTGTTCACACTGCAGAGGACTGACACTGATACGGCCCTGTACTGGATTGTGTGTAAACATAATGAGAGGATGCTTGGTAAGTCTAAGAATGTTTTGCCACTAGACACATTTTAATTTTAATATTGGACTCTGCTTGTACAGGATGCTGTGGTAGTGTGTATTTGCGTGCCTTTTCTCATGTGGGAGTTTGGAAGTGAAAAATCAAAGCATTGTCTTGGTTTTATGAGACTGACAAGAAGGGATAGAGATAAAGACTGAAGTTTAGAGTAGCATAAATCTTATCTTTGCAGAAAGAAACATTAAACTTGCATCGCCTTCAACACTTATTAATTTACAGCTTATATCTTGTTTGTTTTTTCTGTTTTGAAATAGTTTTACAAATGGAAAGTTTGGAGCTATTTTGTGGAATTACTATTTTGAGTGACTTTGGCTTCTAGGCAAGTTCATGGGGTGTACTGAATATACAAAGATAATACCTAGTACATTTGAGAGGTGTTATTATTTTTGCTAGTTAGACTGAGGATAGGTGCTTCGTCTTGCTTATGTTATTTATGCTAAGTTGTGGTATAATACTTAATTATGATTCTTTTAATCCATCAGGAAAGAAAATACTGTCATCCCTCTATTACTTGTCAAACAAGTCTAAATAAAACAGAACCTACTGATTTGCAACTCATTTAATTTAAAATAGACAGTTATTAAGTGCTAAAAAAAAATTTTTCCAGTCATGCTCGATATACAGTGGGATTTGAGCTGCTGAAGTTTTTAGCCTTTTTTACTGTCATTTTATGCTTATTAATATGCTGTTTTTAATGGGTTACATGTATGAAATGCTGGCTACATAGTGCAGAAATTCTTTAACTATGAGGTCATGATGTTGTAATACATGCAGAATGTAGGTATGGCATTGCTAAAATAAACAGTGCCATACCTAAAAGAAATGTGTCAAAGCCATCATAGTTTTTGACCTGTGTTCTGTGTTGATTAATAAAGGATATTTATTATTGTTGTTGAACCCATGCAGTTAGTCCACTGCTTTTAATGCACTGCTGCACAAGGGTTTGGAGGTCACAGCCATTTAATACTGGTTTTCAGCCTTGTTCCTTGCATAAGAGCATTATGCACTGGAGACGATTAAATCCCTGTTTTTCTTTTTTTTAGATTTGAGAAATGTTAGCCTTCTATTTATATACATTTTCCCACACATTGTCAGAATATCAAGCCAATCTATACCTTAAATTTAAGAGTCTCAGCCTTTCTGAGATGCTCTTTTCATACAAGTCTTGTTTCTCTCCTGTTCTCAGTTAACCAAATCAGTTGGGGGAGTTTGTACTTTAGCATTACACAATGGTGTCTGTCTTTTGTTGCCCCTGTCCCATCAGTCCATCCATTTTTTATACTCGCTTATTCCAATACAGGGTTGCAGGGGTGCTGGAGTCTATCCCCATGGCTACTAGACAAGAGGCAGAGTACTCGGATATCTCGGATAGGCCGTCAGTCCATCGCAGTGCGCTTGGCCCATCTGTTCAGAATAAATTGCTTAGGGACGTTGTCACGAGGATGTTTTTCTTACTGAGAATTACTTTTAATTTCATGTCAGATTCAGAATTATAAGTTACAGAACTCCAGTATGTGTTGTTCCTTTTATTATATCTCTCTTCTTTTTAACAAAAAGATTTATAGAAATGTTTCCTTCATTACTGACTCATTTGTAATGGTTTGTTACTAATACATCCATTTTACATTAAGTTCTAATTGTCAGTGTCTTCCATACGTCTTAGTGCTCTGTTTCAAAATCTGCTGTGCAACTAAAACAGCACACACAACAGAAATAACCTATTTATAACACAAAGCTGGAAGATACAGTTTGCCACCTTAGAGTTTCCCTGAAAGTAAAGGAAGTGTGAAGGGACAACAACTCCAAATGTGTTCCCTCAGTAAAGAGGAAGGAGTAAAAGTCTAAACAGCTATGAGCAATGAGAAACAGAGGGAGCAACTGCATCACTCTGTTGCCCAAAGAATTATTTCATATATTTGTTTTTATACATATACCAAGGTTGCAATTTTCAAGTACATTTTTAGTACAATAAATACAGCAAATCCAAACCTATTTACCAGCATTCAAGAAGCCATATTTGTTGTCTTTAGATCTTTTATGCTGTGACGATCTTTTCCATTCCACCTTCCCTTTTTATTTTCTAAGTCTCTGCTTTTCCATTCTCCCTGTTTCTAGGTGGGTGTGTCTGAGCTAGGTGCCCCTTGGGGAAGAATGGTGGTATTGCTCCAACGGTTAGCTGCTACTTTATCAACCAGTAGCAACCACAACAGTATGGAGTTGGCTCTGTTAGCGGTCCGAAACCATGTGAATGACGCCATATTGCATGCACAACTGCATGGGCCACGCATCACAGCCACAGTAAGCAAAAGGGATGGTGGGAGTTAATGGATAACTTTTCCCTGTGCATTCATTTCCGTGAAAAAGAAATGTATGATTTTTAGATATTGAACATGTAGTCCAGCCTCTAAAAATAAAAATAAATAGAAAAAAGATATTAAATAGTATCAAGTTAAATCAGAAGAAGCTGCAGCTCTTTAAACATCATCACTTATATTCCCTAATAAAGTCATTTAAATTTTGGATGCAGAGTGAGAAAGACTGTGGGTTTCTTTCAGCTTGGTAGCTGGATATCCTTACAAAAGCCTTGTACCTAGATGGGCTAAAAACAGCCTCATTCTTCAGTGAATCTGGGGTTCCCCTCAGTCTGTGTGTCCAAATGAATGTGTATGTGAGTGTGAATACAGATCCAGTGCCAGACAAAGACTGTGGTTGGCGGGACAACTGATACCCAGAATGCAGCTTGGTTCTGAGTGATGAGAAAGTTTCTGTGGCTAATCTGTGGACAAACGGAAGACACACAAACACATGCATGCATGCACACACCATTGGAGGAAAAGATAGAGTCACGGTCCAATACTGAAAGAACATTGTGGACTCAGTGGAGTAGATTCCTGAGAGGTAAACAAACATACACAAGCATTTTAATTGAGGCTTTAAAGAAAATGGCACTTCACTAAATATTTGATCAAACTTCTTCATCAGACATTACCAAATGCTAATTGCTTACATTTCAACAGACTTATGTGTACTGCATGTAAAGTTAAAATATGACTGCAACATGAATTTTAAGTGTCCAGTTGATGAAACTGAAAACACTTAAAAAAGAAATGTTGGGGTGGAGGTTAAAAAACAAACTCCCAATCAAGACCATTTTGGAGAAGGGTTGGAGAAGGTTTACCCATACCAAAAATTTCATCCCCAGAACTTTGAAAATGAACATACTGATACATTTTTAAATGTTGACTTGCGACCTGACGAAGTAGAGATTGACCATGTCATTGCTTATGTGGCAGCCAGTGGTACAAGGGGGATGTTTCAATGTGGTGAGAGAAGAATGGACTCACTGAAAACCCAGCCAGTTCTGGACTTAAAGACATCATATGTAAAACCCTCGAAGATTAAAAAAGGATGACTTGTACAACATATGTAATTGCAATGCCTATGACATGCTTTGTACTGTACATGTATTAAATAAAAAGACAAATAAATAGATTGACCTTTAAAACAGCAGTACTCTCAAGACCATCTGAGATCTAGAAGCTTTTTGCTCAAAGAATGAATGAAATCTCTCATACAAAATAGAGACCACTAGCTGGATAATAAGCTTAATGAAGGTGCAAGGCTTTTAAAAAACATATTACTCATGCCTTTTTTTACACAGGTCAAACAGCCCATTTACAGCTGCTTACATCTGGCTCTTAAGTGCAAAGTGTTTCATTGACAGTCAGTCCTGTGTCACATGAAGCAGTATCTGCAGGTTTTCATGTTCAGCTCTGATTGACATTGATGGGAAAACAGCACAGAGGTTGCTGAGATTAGAGCTCTATGTTTGAGCACAGCTTAGTGTTTCTTCAGATAAACATGTTTACCAACCATCATTTCCGGCTCAGACATCAACAGCATTTATAGACACAAATAGATTACATTTCTCAGTTTTACTTAAACTTACATCAACTTGCAAACTTAATTTTTTTAATGTAAATATAAGGGAAACCAAAATTATGCATCTTGTCCCTTAATTTATTTATTTATTCATTGATTGTTATTTGGAAACACACTAAAAGAATTAAAAGGTAATATTACAGAATCCAGTCATTTTAAATCCTGTTCATTTTGAGGGTTATCTGTAATTTTCACAGGAATTCACAGTAACAGAAATCTTAACCAGTCTTGGATCATAACTTTTACGTGACTATAGACCAAACTTCAGGACCACTTTTCTTTACAGAAACACACAGTTATCTGATGGGCTGCACATTTGCTGTAACCAAACAAACTGTCTCCTCCACAGGTAGAGAAAGTCTGTGGACCACAGGCACCTGGTCCCATGATTACCAGTGCTAGGTTATTCCACTCACAAACGACAACTCTTGCAACTCCATTAAAGAGATCTTCTGTGACTTCACCTCCCTCACTCCGTCGGCCTTTGCAATTACAGTCCCAAAAGTGAGTTACACAGAAGTTAAATAGTGTTTTATTTCTGAACAGATGTGAGATTAATGTAGGCAGTGAAATTTCATTTTACACTCGAGCAGGTTTTATGATTGTACCGCACTTTGGTGCATTGCTGCTAATTTGAAATGTGCTGTATAAACAAACTGGATTAAAATGAATTGGACTGGATGTTTTTTGTATCTGTGTTTGCAGGTCATTCCCTCTTAAAGGCTCAAAAGGAGACAAAAGTCGAAGCCTGAAGAAGTTGTCCAGGTGATTTTTTTTCTTTGTTTTCATTGAAGTATTATTGATTTTGTAGAATTTGTTCCTTGTGAGGTCATAAGTCCATTTGACCACACTTAAATAATTTTTCTGTTGTTGTTACTGTAAAAAAGAAAACCTGAGTCAAACATATATCAGAATATTATCATGTGGTCATATTAACAAGTTATGAGTCTGTTTCCCTACCTCTTGTCTATTGGCGTCTATTTGAAGGACTTTCACTAAGCCAGAGGATTTGACATGACATGTCTGAATAAGAACAAAAGCATTTCTTGCATTACTAATTCTCTTATTAACCTTAACATTATCACTTGCCTGTGCACAACTCTCACAACCTTTTCAGGGAGTTTGAGGGCTCAATCCAGCGGTACCAGTGGTTTTTCTCTGAGCTACCAGAGATGCTTTGTGAAAGTGAGATGGAGGTTGAGCAGCACACATGCTGGAGTGGCCAAGATGTTGTAGAGAGGTAGGTAACACCTTCCGAATTCCTGGCATGTAGAACAGGAGCCCTGCTGCAAGTCTGTTTGTGGAATTTAAGACTTATTTCTTTCTCACAAAATTTTCTCCAAATATTGTGCAAACCTTTCTCAAGTTCTTCTGTCCATTAGTCAGAAAACATACTGCAGAAGTTATTGGTAACCAGGAAAGATGAGCTTCTCTTCTCTTTCTCATTTAGCATCAGGAATTCCTGTCCTTATCACCCCTACCTTGTATCTGTCAAGCTTAAACAGGAAATGACTAAACAGAGTCTGTGCAGGTGGTTACAAGCAGAGCTCCTTGTGTCCTAATGTCACATTTATACACACACACGTGCATGCTCACACACATGCACGCACACATTTTACTCTCATACCAGTATGTTAAATAGATGAATTAGCAAAACAAATCAACAGAGCCAAATTACACCTCTGCAATTTAAGGGCCTAAAATGTTGAAGGTATTCATATTTCCAATTGTAAAATTACATTATTTTTAAGTGTAACTGAACTGGCTTACATTTTTCATTATGCTATACTGTCACAAATGTGACAATGCACAGCAATTATATGTTAAAAACATGCTTATATGTGGGCAGGACAGAGTGGATGGTGGCATTACACTGCAGGCTGTTAGGAAAAGAACCAAGTTTAAGTCCAAATGTTGTCCAACAACTTTTCGCATTTTTACTTTGCCACCAGTCACAGTCAGTGAGACTGTGTTTGATGGCAAATCTCTGGGCCCTTGTTGTCCCGCTACTGCAATTTAGATGAGGACGAACGCATCTGTTTTCTTTAGAAACTGACCAGCATTTATACAGAGGCTATAATATAATTCAGTCATTCTGCTGACACAACAGTGTCTGCTTTTGTTCCATTTTGAGTGAAAACTTACTAAATTCAGATTGTCAGTTTTTTTTTTATTTAACAAAGAAGATAACAAATTAGCCATGTGTGTGTGTTGATGTGTGTGTGTGCGTGTGTCTGAGTGTTGGTCCAAGTAGTTGCCAGGACAGGGGGGTGACAGGGTTGTTAAGGTTAGAGAGTTCATTTCCAGAGTCTTTCTCATGGTGATTACATTGGCAGCTTCAACTAGTTACAAGACTAATGGGCGCACACATGCACTAACACACGCACACACACACACACACATTCCTACACGCATATTAACACACTCCAATACACATTTTGTGTTATATTGACGTCTCACTGCACACATATTTATTATACAAATCACACACACACACAGACACACACAAAAAGAGACACAGTTAAATATCATGTCAGTTGTCAGTAGCTTTAACACAAATGGTCCATCAGGCAGATCACGCAAGGACATCCTACATGAACACACTTTGCTTTGTCACCTTCAGAGTTGCAGTGAAGGCAGCTTTTGAATTTAACTCAACATGAGTCTTTTGGATAAAAAAAAAAGAAAAAGGTTTATGTTAACAAAAAATAAGAGAATCCTCTTGTAAAATATTTTTCATCTTGTAGTGGGGCACTTTTAAACCACATAAGAGCAGGTATCACAGTTTAAAAAATGTATGGTTAAGTTGTTATAGGCTTAACATATATTATTAATAAATATCAACACTACAAGTGTTGATATTTGAGCACAGTGGCAGCGCTACTGATAAATTACTTGTGAATATTTTTGCTATGCAAAAAGGCATTATAAATATCAACTGACCTGATTAAATGTCACATATGTCACTGTAGACCATAATGATGCTGCATAATGATCTGTTTTCTAACATTAACTCATTCAAATCTGAGGAACTATTTAAAACATGGCGCTGAAACCTAAAATCTAAAAACAGTGTCCACTATTTTTTTTTTTTATTTCCTAGCCTATAAAAATCTAAAATGTGATATTAAAAACAAAATTAAAAGTCTCACTTTTTACTGTAAATCACTATATATCACCTGCACCAGTCAGTATTAAAGCTGTGCCTTTAAAATGATGAAGCTCAAATGTAGATGTAGGCAAATGTTCAAAACCTGAAACAGTGAAAGACACATATGTCGCAACATCTGATATTAAGGCGTTAATATTAATTAATATTAATATTTGAAAAAACATATTACCAAAAATCTGCAACATCTTCATAGTTCATCAGAAAATCCATAGAAAATCCATGTAATTTACTTTGAGTCAGAAATCAAATATCCATCAGTTCTCTGTCATCTGTAAAGTTCTTGATGAAGTTTTACTCTAAGGGCTAGAGAGGATGATGTCCTTGGGCTGCGTTGGACTGCAGCCAGTCTGAGCCTCTGACCTCTTTACATCTTCTTCTCTCTTTCGTCCATCCATCCACCCATTCATTCATTAATTCCGCCATCCATTCATCTCTCCATCCTTCTATTCAGACCTCTATTCATCTCCTCTGCTCTCTGACCCACTTCACTTACAAATGTCTGTGTTGGTGAGTGTGTTTGTGTGTGTGTGAAAGACACACTGGAAGGCGGTAAATGATGAGAAAGCCTGAGGCTGAATGATGGAGGAGAGAGAAGCAGATTTGTCTTCAGGGTTACAATCAGGAATAACTGTGAAGATGGTTGTGCCTCTGTCAAGAAAACAGAAGTGCAGTAGACGAGCAGGTTTTATTTCCAACAAGTCCTCCAGCTGAAACAGTCATATCTGCCATTTTCTCATATCTTATGCCTCATAATTTCCCTCCTATAAAATACTGCCACTACAAGCACCGTGGGGGAAATGCACCTCATATAAGTGTCTCCACATTAGAGCAGACAATATTGTAAAGTCTGTTGTGTAAAGCCACAGAGATCATACAGGGAAGAAGGAAAGGTTGTTGAATGGAGCAACTAAGCTCAGTGATTTCAAACATGGGCCTTTGTGAGAAATTAAGTACAAGAATTCTCAGAGCATGATGGGCAATCTCATCTGCCTTGATGAAACAGTGTGTGTGGAGGAAGCTGGACACTGAGCATGACCAAATCAACCCCAGATGTACAATTAGACTTGCTGATGGCAGCATCATTCTGCTGAAATATAACCCTGACACAACTTCAGTCTGACCTGCAGTATTTGTAACTTCTGTGCAAACAAAACTGTAATCACTAATTGCTTCCAGAAGAGGGAAGCATCACATCAGCATTCAAGGAGATCTGCGCTATAGTCTATATATCTGCCACACCCCATGTTTTGATGTATATGTATCTTTTAAGGTCTTAAACTGTACACTGCAATTAGCAGCAGGTGCTTTTGTTCATAGAGCCTGGGGAAGGAATGTCACGACAGTCAGAGAAAGTAATATCCTGGGGGATGAAGATGAAAGTAAAGATTGTATAACATGAAACTCCATTCTCCATACTTATCCAAACCATGACATATATCACCTTTCTTCTACGACAAGAAAGCACGAGTATACGCCTGAGGTGTCAGTATATTGTGTCGTATGTGTGTAATTGGAAGGGAAAGTTGTTTAAAGGACTCCACAGGAATGCAGCCAGATTTACAGCTGAGGTTGTGGCTCTTATAATTACACACCTCCCTCAGCTCCAATCGCCAAACTTAATTTCATTTTCACTGTGTTTATGTGAAGCATGTGTGTGTGTTGCAGAGATTAGACAGAGGAATGAATGAAGAATGAGTCTCTGTGTGTGTTACCGTTGGCAGCACTGCAGTAACTGAGGGCAGCAGCAGAGCAGCATTGTCAGGATGCTGCTGGTGATTTATGTCTGTCCCTCTCCAGATCTTATTAAATGTCACTCACAGTCACGCCTCTCTGTGTCGGTTGTGGTAAAATCTCTGCAGTATTATCATCATCTGGTGTCAAACACACACGGCAGCCTGACACTCTGTAGCCTGCTCAATAGCTCTTTTGCAGCACTGACAGCGTCCAGTCTATTCACCAACGCAGCAGATACTGAACAAAAGGAAACGCTTTAGATATGCAGATCCACTTGATACTTTCTTCCACAGCTGAGAAAGATGTCTGCATTCGCCAGATGGTATTTACAGGTAACTGAGCAGGAATTATTCTCTGTAAATCCAGAAAGTCTTTTATCAGCTGAGTCAATTTGCAGTAAAGAGAAAAAAATGAGTGCTGTTGCTATATTTCTCCTAAATTTGAATAATTTTTTTATTTAAAATCAACTGTTTTGCTGCTACTTGTATTTTTATTTTGATATATGCACCAATCTGGCTTTTTGCTCTTTTTCAGCCTTTCACTGCTAATGTCATACTCAAGGCCTTAAGGTATAGCAATAATTGATCTACCAATAAATATTGCATGATCATATTCATATAAATTGATTTATGTTGTTTAATTTCCATACTGCCCCTGCCTGACATATCCTGGAACTGGTAATCAATATCAGCTGAAAGCAACCAAAATCCCTCTGTCATCCTGGTCCTGTAGCTTAATCTCAGTGGAAACCTTACTTTTATTAATTACCTGCCTTTATATTTAAAGATTTTGTTCTTACAGATGTTTCAAAATTTGACTTCAGAGGGAATCTAACTTATTTTAGACTTATTTAAGTTAAATAATATGATGTTCAGTCCACACATCCACGTCGGACATGTTTTTTTTTTTGTTTTTTTTTTGTTTTTCTTCCTCTTGCTACTTTGTATTACATATTCATGTGGACTGTATCACTTTTAATGGAAGATTTATAGTGTAAGGACACCAAGATCTATTCAGTTCTTACTTTCCATATGCAGATATATTATAGAAATTTGCATATATCTGCTTTGCATAGTTCCATTTTTACTGAGAAAGTCATTAAATATGAAACCTCTAATATCTTTCAGAGAAATTAACATTTAAATATCAAACACAGAAAACCTTGTTACAAGGTGTGAAACTAGCCTGGCTTTTGGTACAACTGCAGTTTCTCTCTGACTTACAAGTTCTTTTCATAATAAATGGTTACAACGATGTAATTTATAAACATTCTGCTGCCTTCACATTTGGGCCATTGGATTCCGTTTACTATTAAACCCTGGGATTCATTAGAGGAGATAATTACTCATCACTGCATTTTTCATGATTATGTCTCTCGTCTGCAGATAAAAATCTCCAAAGGTTATTGACTTTCCTAAAGGAAAAACAAATGTCTTGTTGGAAAATGACCGTCTATCTTTGTAGACCTTGGAATGAATGACTGTTTTATTGTTTCAGCACTAATAAAGTCACTTGCATTCATTCATTTAACTATGCAAACCGATTATGCTCATCTGTGGCTTCAGAGCTGTACATAATGATGTTCACTCTTCACCGTCACTCTTGGCAGCATTGTGTTGAATAAAGACAGGTACATTCCAAGCTTTAATGAAGATAAAAGAAAACATGAAATGTGCCACAGTATTTGTGAGGTGTTGACAGTAACATATGCTCTGCATGTGTGGTGTTGAAACTGATCCCTGAAATTGTTGCTGCAGTCTGAGGAATCTTGGGGTTTTCCCTTTGGGAAAAGTCTGTGGTTTTTAATTGCTCTTTTATACTATCCTTTTTTTCATGCTAGCTCATCATCCTCCCACTCTCCTGCTTTCTTCTCTTCCTTTTTCCTCTCATATTTTCCTCTTTCTGCTGCCTTTAGCTTTATGAGTCCTTCCAGGGGGGTATGCCTTTTATGACATGTGTTAATGTGTTTACATGTAGCCCAATATCCTATTATTATGAAGAATCACTTTGTTCTGGGCATGTTGGTACATCTAACATCATTTCCTGTTTTTCCTCAAACACTCTCTTTCATCTCATTGATACATTCAAATGCAGAATTCAAATCATTGGATATACAGAGATTAGCATGGATGGACCTTTTAAATCTTTGGTTGTTTACTGGTGCTTCTTGACAATCGGTGTCAGTAGTTTCCATAGTGACATTATTACAGTCTATCCTTTGTCTACATTACACCTCAGAAAGAAATATCCATAATTTAAAGTGCGTCTCATAAACACTGATTTGTTTTTGTGTCAGTCAAACTGCTCTATGTGGATTCATGTAGCTGGATTACTTTGTTTTATATAACTACAAGTCCGGATCAAAGGGTCTGGGAACATTTATAATCTCCAACTAAAACTGTGCAGACAGAACAGACTATAAGTTCACTTTAATCAGGTGTGATTCTGTCACAGTACTTTCACCAGATATTAATTAGGTATAATCGATTGCGCTCTTTTTAACCCAACACAAAGACAGACAGTTAAATGCATATGTACAAAGTATGCCCGCAATATTAAGCAAGGACGGTAAAAGGAGATAGAAATATTAAAAATGATTAGTCAGGTCCAACGGATTTATATACAGTCATATTTTCCTGCTGTAGTCATAATGATCAGCTCTTACAGTGCAGGTTTTTTTATTGGCAACAAAACCAATAAAACAGAAGATGGTTCTTTAACTGCTACAGTGCATCTCATTATGAAATGCATACGCAGAATTGGTAGTAATTATTTTTCTATACCAGTTCTAAGCGACTTAACATGTGGCAAAATGTCAGCAGTAAATCGCCTAATTTATTTAATTCAATTCTGTTTCTACTGATGACATTTAATTGCTGGAGAGCTGTATTATTTCCCCACTGCAGCATTTTTCTGCCTTTAAGGAATCTGTAGTCTCATTCTTCTCAAATAAAAAATGTGGACCTTCAGCCATTAAAGTGAAATAAAATTGGCAGCCTTTTTAATATTAACTTGCTTAAAGCTATGTGGTGAAAGCATATCTCACACAGACAACTGTCAAACATTTTAAGCTTAGATATTATAGATTGCTAAAAGATGTAATACAGCGAAACACAGACTCAGACCAGGCAGAACTCATCTAAGGACAATAACACCTTGTCTGGAAGGTCTTTACAAAAAACGTGACCTATTTCAAGAGGAGTTGGTGCATTTAAATATGAACTGAGTAATATAAAATATGAAAAAAGATAGACTATTTGTTGTGTGAAGTTTACAGTATGATGTGATCCCAGACCAGCATGGCTCCAGAGGTTGGGGTCTTCATCACCGCACCATCTCTTGGCACCAGCTGAGCCAGTTTAGATTTAAACATCATGTCTTTACTATTCAGTTCCCACAGTCTTTTTCCTTTGTGACATAGTCTAAGTGTGTTTGTGTATTGGAGGGTGTGGACTGTGGCGGTTAGTGAGCTGGTTTCTGATTGCGTTTGCTAGTAAAACTGGTTTGGGACATGAGAAAATGTGACTCATGAACTACTTTTTTTTGCTTTTCACTCATTCCATTTTCCTTTTGATCCACCCACCCCAACACCCACACAGATGTAATGATGTGATTCTTGCTTTCAGCCCACTACAGAAAGAAGCATCAACATCCAAGAAGATCAAAGATCAAACTCAGTGATGGATCTTCTACTTTCAAGCTACTCCACCCAATTATTCATTTAAAAACATTCTTAGACACAAGTAATCATATTAAATGTCGCTGCTTAAATGTATCACTAAATTTTAATGCTTTTTTTCAAGAACTATCCTACTGCGCAAGGTGACATATAATCGACGTCTTTATCAAATCATATTGGACGTCCAGTTTTTGTCCCCACAAGTTGCAGACTGTGACGCCATATGTCTTTTTTCCGACATCTAAATAGCGTATTGATGTCCATGGGACGTCTGTATTGGGGCTAATTGTAGTCAAAATGTGGTTGTTATGTCTTTTCTATGTCATATTTGAACTTATTTTAGACATGTATTTCCATAATATAAGTAGAGTGTAAGTCATTTTCTCTAAATAATGCATTTTGTTACTCTACTACTCTGATCCAGCATTATAAAGCAGGTCATCTAATCGGGACTCCATGTACTCATGGGTCGATTCATTTCAACAGTGTTGTTTAGTGTTCTAAAATAATATTGCATGATTTGCATTTTGTGTTTAAACGTAAACATTAAACACTCACTGTCATTTGTTGCTTGTACACAACAAAGTACATTAATAAAACCACAGTCACTCAATATATATATACATATATATATATATATATATATATATATAAACTCTCCTTTGTAGAATTTATTTTATAGCCTTGTTAAAAAAACAAACCATTGACAGCAGTGACCATCAGCAGTTATTCAACAAAAACATTTGAGCCACAACTGTGTTCCTTACGTTTTGCTTCCCAGGAGCCTGACTTTTGTGTAAACTTTAAAAATGTTCTTGACAAGTTGTTCTGAATTTTTCTTTCTTTTTGCTTATTTTTGTTCAGTTTTGTTCTTGTATCTGACGTTTTCAGAGAAGTGTGTTTCTGTTTTTTTAACTATTTAGCACTGACAGCTCAAGGAATGACTTATTTGTGCATCTACACATAAGACTTCCACAGTGAGCCAATTTCAATAGTATCCTTTGATCCATTGGTACTAGCAGCCCATTGCAAGGACACTTCATTTGCTTTTGTTTAAAATTATTATCAGTTCCAATTAACAATTTGACAGACATAAAATATCTTTAAAAAATGTAAGCTCATGAATTGTATCTGAAAATAATGAAAGTCTTTAAGAAAAAAAGGTCAAAATTCCAGCAACGACCTGACACAGGACCTGAGAGCATTCAGTGATTTAGTTGATCCATCTGTTATTCACCAAAGCTCTATCAGAAATGTCAAGAAGCCATTTTTAAGGAAGAGAAACAGAAAAGGCTGAAGTATGCCACTTTACTCAAGAACTGGACTGAAAATTGGTGCCAAGAGCACATGAATCCTCCACAGAGCCTGCATCTCAACATAATGAAGAAGTGTGGTTTTCCCGCATTTCAAATTCAAATACAATACACCTCAGTGTCAGGCTGTTTTTAATTTAATGAAAAATTCCTTTATTATCACAATACAAAATATAGCATCATTTTGAGCAGTCCATCATAACAGATTCATTAATAACAAGTATGGCCCAAGCGGTATGTAATCAGTTTCAGCCATTATCCCAGACAACGCTAGTCACATTTTAACCTGATACACATACTTAATAATATCATCAAATGCATTTGCAGTAATATGTGGATTTTCTTTTGTGTATTCCTTTTATATTTTTGTGGTTTGAAAAGATAAGCCTTACGACATATGTAAATCAGAGTTTTGCATTGTGAGATACTAAGTGAGCATTGTAGAGACTTTCCTGCTTTATGACCTCGGTCCGCTCTTTTATTGGCCTAGATCCACAATCCTCTTCTGCTCTTATCCAAGGACTTTGATCTCCTTGGAATTTTGAGCAATTTGCATGCATCTTTTTGGGCAATTGGTAAAGTTAATGGCTTCTGCAGGAGCTTGGTTCTGCATAACTAACCGAGTTTGGTGCTGCTTTCTGCCCCCTAGTTGCACAAACACATTTATGGAAACATTGCACAGATACTCATCTTTATGGTTGTTTTGATTGAAGGAATTACTGTCATTGTGGTAATGGTTAGGATAAAGCTCCAGAAATGTGCATAGAAGTGAATGTGGATGCAGTTGATGGAAACATTAATATCTGTGTGTGTGTGTTTTTTCACATTGCGTGAATCACTAGACCCTGATTCCACCAGCCCCAGTCCCACACCTCCACCAGCCCCAGTCCCAACAACAACAAAGACTCTTACCCCCCCTCCTACCCCGCCTCAGAGGAGAATGCATCATCAAGGACTTCCACAACGCCCCCCTCCTTCCCCACCCCCACAACCTTTTCCATTGGGGAAGAGCAGGTGAAGAAGCAGTTCGAACGTGTGAACCCCCGGAAAGCCCCCGGCCCAGACGGTGTCTCTCCAGCCACCTTGAGACACTGTGCAAACGAGCTGGCCCCAGTGTTTACGGACATTTTCAGTGCCTCACTGGAGGCGTGTCACGTGCCGGACTGCTTCAAAAATTCCACTATAGTTCCTGTCCCCAAGAAGCCAAGGATCACTGGACTTAATGACTACAGACCTGTGGCACTGACCTCTGTGGTCATGAAGTCATTTGAGCGCCTGGTTCTGTCCCACCTCAAATCCCTCACGGCCCCCCTCCTGGATCCCCTGCAGTTCGCCTACAGAGCCAACAGGTCTGTAGACGACGCCATCAACATAGCCCTGCACTTCATCCTGCAGCATCTGGACTCACCGGGAACCTACGCCAGGATCCTGTTCGTGGACTTCAGCTCTGCCTTCAATACCATCCTCCCAGACCTCCTCCAAAACAAGCTGTCCCAGATGAACGTGCCTGATCCCATCTGCAGGTGGATCACTGACTTCCTGACGGACAGGAGGCAGCACGTGAGGCTGGGGAAGAACATCTTGGCCTCCCGGACCATCAGCACTGGCACCCCCCAAGGCTGTGTACTTTCTCCTATGCTCTTCTCCCTGTACACCAACTGCTGCACCTCGAGCCACCAGTCTGTCAAACTTATTAAGTTTGCGGACGACACCACCGTTATTGGACTCATCTCTGACGGGGATGAGTCTGCCTACAGGATGGAGGTTGAACGTCTGGTGTCCTGGTGCAGCTACAACAACCTGGAGCTGAACGCCCAGAAGACAGTGGAGATTATTGTGAACTTTAGGAAGCACACAGCCCCACTCCCCTCCATCATCCTGACTGACATCCCCATCACCACTGTGGACTCATTCCGCTTCCTGGGTACCACCATCACCCAGGACCTCAAGTGGGAGCCCACCATCACCTCTGTCATCAAGAAGGCCCAGCAGAGGATGTACTTCCTGAGGCAGTTGAAGAAATTCAACCTGCCAACAAAGACAATGGTGCAGTTCTACACAGCCATCATTGAGTCCATCCTCACTTCTTCCATCACCGTGTGGTACGCTGGAGCCACCACCAGGGACGTACAGAGGCTACAGCGTATCGTGCGCTCTGCTGAGAAGGTGATCGGCTGTACTCTCCCATCTCTCCAGAACCTGTACGCCTCCAGGACACTGGGCCGTGCGGGCCGGATCGCAGCCGACCCTTCTCATCCTGGTCATGGACTTTTTGAGCCACTCCCCTCAGGCAGAAGGCTACGGTCCATCCGGACCAGAACCTCTCGCCACAAGAAGAGTTTCTACCCCTCTGCTGTTGGACTCATGAACAAGAACTCTAGGCCATAAACGCTCTGTCTCAGTCACAGGACCTGTGCTTCATGCAAAAAGAGACAAACATACCAAAGCTACTTTACTGTCACTTTAGCATACTTTCTGGATTATGCTCTAATTCCATACCCATCCTGTATATTTTGTAATTTTGTGTTAAAGTGTAGAGACTTTATTTTGTTTTAAAATTTTTATTTTATATTTATTGCATGCTTAAACTTATAACTTATATTGTTTTTATGTCTGCACCAAGTACCGCAGCATTTTCCTAATGATGTGAACCTGTTCACTCATATGGCAATAAAAAACCTTTCTGATTCTGATTCTGATTCTGATTCTGATTGAAGGCATGAGCATCATGACTTTGTAAGAAGTGGAGCACTAGAGCAGCACACCCACCCACACCCACATACACACACAAAACAAGATAACTAGGACAGGAAGCACTTCTTGTCTATATCATGTTCTGTCTGTCTGTAGTTATGCAGGTCGTGTTGTTGGCAGCACTTTAAAAGCGCAGAAGGAAAACCCAGAGATGACTGTCCGTAATACAGATCCTTTCCTGAAGGGGGCGAAGCAGAAGCTGGAGCAGCTAACACAGGTAGATATGCATCCACCTAAAAGGGAGAACTAGAGGGTAAAACAAATGTTAGAACACTCTGTTTTCTAAGTTTCTGTGTTAACAACTGTTGAATACAACTTTATTTTATCTAAATTATTATATTACTGAATACTTACAGTCCCTCTCCACATTGGATCATTGTGATTTACTGTCAAATGATCCATTTTTGACATTCCAAGAAAAATCAAAGAAATGTTTTCTAAACTGAATATTACATACTCTGTAGAGGTATTAATACCACTTGGTGTATTTCTAAAGTGGGTTAGGCTGCATGCTCGGTGTTATGTGTGTCTGGAGGTAAAATCACATGACTCCTCATCATCTGTTTTACTTCAAGTGTGAAGCACTGCTTAATCCAATAAACTTAAATGTCAGAAAAACAAATGTAGACAATGACATGCAGTATTAAAATAATTAACTCAACAATTAATCTGGATTTATGCAGCCCTTAAAAACTCTGTACAGTGTGGTAATATGGTAATATGCTTTGGATGAATGACTCATAAAATCATATGATCCCACAAAATGATAAATAAATGTTATTCATAATCATGATTCATAATTATGATTCATCGTTTGTGTTGAAGACCATGTGGCTCTGGAACATTTACAGACCATCAGGCAGTTTGATCAAATAACAAACTCACACTGAGAGAAAAGTATGACTTACTGGTTATTTAAATACAAGACTTGAGCAATTCTTGCTTCTTATTACCAGCAGTTGCAATAAAAACAAAACAAACCTTTTGCTCCTTCAATTTAAATTTTGAAAACTAATACCTGCATATAATGCTATTTTAAATAAAAGATTAAACAGTTGGAACAATGTTGACGGCCAGTTAACGTGTTTGCATGTAGCGGTGGAAAGTGGTAACAGGTTTAAGATCTCTTTCTGAAGACATGACCTGGTGCTTGTCGCACTTTTGCAACTTTGGCACTTAATGGGTTAAATGGATCCAACTGTTTGTTGTTGAGTTCTACACATTGATCCGTTAATGTAACAGATAACATAGTCAAGCTATGGCTATAGCGGCAATGACTATTTGTTATGTTTGTTTCTGTTTTTTTTCTGGTTTCTTCACAACTGTGAAGCTTTTAGATTGTATGAATCTTTGGCACTGGGCCATGTTATATGTTTCACCTTGAAAGTTTTCTGTACCCTTTCAAACAAGTTTAAAGATAAAATATGAGTACTGCAAGAATTTCTGTGTTTTGGTCTGCATGAGCTCTGCGTTTGCTTCCTGGCATCCACAAAATCTGTTAAAAACAACATGCAAATTTAATAATTCAAAAAACTGTGTCAACAATGGTATTGGAACATCATGGGATGGGACATGTAAAGGTTTATTTTTCTGTTTTTACTGTTAAGGCTCTTTTTGTGCTCCATCTAATTTTGGTGTTAGGATTATTAATCATGTTGCATTTACACAAGAAAATGTCTAGTCAGCATTTATCCATGACATACAAAGCAATACATTCCACAAATACACCATGTAATCATTTATGTATGAGATTTCTTAGGCTCATTAATTCCACGTAACCAGTAAATGTCCCAGCCTGTATGATTTAAAGAACATTTAGTCTTCTGTGAATATTCTTATGAGATTCAACGCAAACCAAAACACTGAGGGAAAAGTTCAGTGTTGGTACATGTTGAAGTTTTAATCGCTGACCAGTACCAGCATGAACTGAGGATAAACATTTGTTTTCAAAAGTGTGTTTAAGTTTCCAAGCCCGCCATCATTTTGGTAAACTGAGAGACTTCAAATTTGTTCAAACCTAGCTGTGAATGTGTTAAATGTAACATCTATTTACTTGTTTGTTCATTCATTGGATTAGCCCTGCTGTGCTTTCTCTTTGGTGGAAGCTTTTCATCCGAGGCACACGTATTAATGCGCACCATTCACTAATTATCATTCCTGCCTGTCATGTGTGCCATTTACAAACTCCTCCAACAAGAATGAGAAGGGAAAAAATGAAACAGGACAATCAATAGTTATTCATCTCAGCTTTTATTGACCCCATTTTTAAGATGTGTTAATCAGACCTTTGCAGGAGTAACGTGTGTTCTACAAAGTCTTGTCTACTGGGATTTATTAGTGCAGCTACTTGTTTATCACTGCAATTAAGATTTGTACATGGTCAGTCAGTCAAGACAAGCTTCATCAAGCCTGTGGGAGCAGCCCTGTAGAGGAAGGACACCAGTCTTTCCTCTTCCCATTTCATAAACTTTTCCTAATGAAGTGACAGCAGATGACAGCATGGGCAAGGGTGACTTCATTAAAATGCGCTCACTTTGCTTATCCCATGAGAACTTGGTCATCAATGACTGCATACAGTGATCAAGATGAGACCATAGACACCACTGACTTAATCATATTATAGTTCTGGAGTAAATACTTGTTTTATTTTAAACAGGTCATATTATGTTCTATTTTATGTTCATAATTTTACTTTGGAGGTTTATTAGAAGATGTTTGCATGCTGTAATGCAAGTTTTGTCTTTAGTAACTTATTAATTAATAAATTAAGATGCTGAAGAGATGACTCAATAACTTTAGATTTATGGTGGTTAATAGACTTTTGTGGTTCACGGTTATTGTAAAAATTTGTCAAGACGAAGTTTAGTTTATTTTCAATTGAAAATATTTTAAGATACTTTCTATTTTAAAGTGGTAATGTAAGGGATGTGAAATGTGCATCAAAAGGATCAATTTATATTTCTGAATGGGACTAAGATGCCTGAAAGCTGCATAATCCATGTTTATGGTAGAAACAGTCACGCTCATCAAACTAGTTCAGTGGAATAATTAGAGTATTACTGTAGTTTAATATATTTACACCACCCTTTTTGTAGTTATAGATAATTGTGATCCACAATTATAATAGTATGTACAATACATTTGGTCCACTTTTCTTTTAACCTTGCAATTATTTTCTTTTTTTTAAAACTGATTAAAGAAAGAATATTATAAGAAGTATAAGAATATAAGTATAACAAGTTTCCATGAAGGATTTTGTACTGTTTTTTTTTTACCCTGAACACATTATTTTAGGTAAACAACAAAACCACTTGTACAATGTACCTTACATGATCAAGCCTATGTAGAGATACTTATTTTACTTATTTTTTGCAATGTGTCACTGGTAATATCCACTATTTTGATAAGACTGCAACAAAATTCAAAGTATTAGGTGATGTATATTACCATTATTTACTTTCTTAAAAAGCATTGTTTTGCAGTTACAGGACTGAGAAGTAATTTATGCAAAACAAATGCTTTCATAAAAGGATAAAAATCCTCTCCCACATCCATAAACAGTAAGTTCTTCTCTACGGTCAATTAGATTGGAGAAACTATTTCAGAGTTGTCTCCCTTGAATAATTCTATGTTTTGGCTTGCTGGTTTCCGTGAACAGTTTTGTGCCACCTGGCTCAAATTCTGTTTAAATTTTAGACTTTCTACATGGCTAAGAAAATATTCCTGGTGGAAACATTGGTGTAATGTATTTTTTGTCCACCCTCAGTTTTCATTTGCAGTCTGATGACATGGCGGTGAATCACCACACAGAGTCTAGTCTGTCTCCATGTCCCCTTGGACATGCTGTCATGTAATAACCTCACTTTTTCTTGTTTCCACGGCTGCCAAACACCTACTACACGGTGGAGGCCAGATGTCTCTCTGTTTGTATCCTATTTTGATGTGTCCAGTAGAAAAATTCACCATAAAATAATAGATGGAGCATAATATTTGTTTTTTAAAACATTGTGCTCTATGTTTGTTATGTGTATATGTAATACAAGCAAGTTATGGCTCTGTTTCTTTACACGTCAATTTTTACTCAATATAACTTTAATTAAGTCAACAACAAGCTTGTGTAATAGAGCACACACAGCCATTAAAAGTTTTCATTATTTGTCTACTTAGTAAGTGTAAACAAATAATTACACAGGGTAACAGCTTATATTATTGTTCAGTTATTAAAGAGATTATATCAGCAAGGCAGAGTTAAATATAGGAGAGTTGGAAATATTTTGGCTTTAGAAAACGACCGAAGCAAAGAAAATACAGTCTTACAGCTCTTATCCGGCATGAAAATTAGGTTTAAAAAAATGCCTTTATAAACACCCAAACAGCTGACTTTCCATTTGGCTTTTTCATTACTTTATTGGTATAAAGTAACATAAATCATGAAGACAGATTTTACATTTTCTCACATGTCCTGTTCAAAGAAAATCTTATTTTACAGAGAAATTAAATGCAGTACAGCATATTTATTCCACTTGAAATTGGTGGCTGGAATTTATAAAATATGTACCTTGAGTGATTATCATACTCTCTCATCATATTTTGAACCCGTTAGATGTTCTTGTACCTGTTTATATTTGAGAGCCTTCTTATTAAAGTACTTGTAGGTGCTGTAGTAGTCATATTTGGATTAAAAATTTGTACTACTGTTCTGTAAAACAAAAAAAAAATCTAAAACCACTGATTAACAAATTCAATTATAGTATTTAATAAAAACAGAGTGGATATTGAGCATGTTTTTCTTGCATTTCAATTATCTAACATGCCAGATCATCTAATGTCTTTACTGTCTTTACTTCTAAAACATCATAAGCTCAATGACCCTCTAATCTTCTCACTGTATTCCCTGTGTGTTTATTGTTTGTTTGTAGTGTTTTCAGTGGTTTTTGACTATGTTTTTTTAACCAGTTTTGTGACAGTCTTCTTTTTTAACATCAATCCTCTGTGGGTATTCTGGCAGCCTGTTGTTATTACTGAAACATCATCACACAGGCCTACGTCCAACTTCTCCTGTTAGTTATTTGTAATGTTTGCAAATTAAGAATTAAAGTAATTTGCCTTTTGCACATAAAGTTACTTATTTTAAACCAACTTAAATGTCCATAAGGCATGTTTAGAGTCTGCAGACAAGTCAGCAGCTCTCTGAAATGTTCAAAGACTTGATGTCAGCTTTGCATGAAGCTTACAAATACATTATTTAATGTAATCCTTGCCATATTCACTGTCTTTGTTAAGCCTTTTTGCATGCATGTTTACTAAGCATGCACCACAAAGGTCAGGCAATGTCAGTGAAAATACATTTAGAGTGAGCTTGTGGAGGAATAGTTTAATAATTCCAACTCTATTGTGACAGACTTAGACAATGGTGTCAAAAGTTGTTTCAATAATAAGTGTGGGCTACTCCTTAGTCCCTGATTCTCAACCAGTTAAGCCAATAAAAAGTCTGGTGGCATTTTGCATTTGAAATTTCTAACTGTGAAGCCACAAACTTCAGTCAGAAGAGCACTTTAATGTACAAAATACACCAGTCCACCATAGAAATAGCTGAAATGTTAGGAAAAAGACAATTTATGAACATTTTGATCTATCTTGAGAAAAATTAAAAAGTGCACTGTTGAGCCCAGCAGCATAAAAAAATTATGAATCTGCACATAAGATATCAGTGGTGGATAAATGCAGGTTCCTGATAATGTTAAAGACAGAAACAAATGAAGAAAACTCTATGAAGTCAGCATATCATTATCCTAGTCTTATCTAACGTCAAATACACAACAAAGGATTCACTTTCAGGTGTGAGCCAATAACAGAAATGTCAAATAGGACTTAAAAAGCCAGACCATTTCTGGAATAGTATTCTGTAGACCGATGGCATTAAGACCTTTACCAGAATGATGGAATAAAAAAAGTAAGAAGAGGGCTTGGAATAGCTAATTATCTGAACCATTTAACATCATCTGTCAGTAATGTGGAATCAGTGTGATGACACGTGTGGCTTCTAATGACTTGTGTTTATTTATGATGGGACAGAAGCCAGATAATGTTTGAAGTGTAAAGGGATTTATGGCCTGCTCATACTCAGTGTTGATTGGAAAGTGTTGCACAGTTCAGATAGACAGTGACCCACAATACACTGCAAAAGCACAGCTATTAATGTCCTCGCTAAGGAGGAAACACAGCTTGATAAGTATATAAAATTAATTTTTATATATGGTTCTAGTAATTTGTTTACATACAAACCAAATGCTAATAGTTTATCTAAAAGTGTTCAAACTGTAATTATAATCCATCCTTAATACCACCTGACTCAAATTAATGAGTAATTGTGCAAAACTTAATTGGCAGTTGGATCCATTTCATTTGAGTCAGTTGTGTTGAAGCAGGAAATATTGAAAACTTGCAGGACAACAGCCCTCAAGGACCGACTTTGTACACCCCTGCTTTATATATTTCTCAAAAGTCAGGAATCAAAGTCTGCAATATTCATCGTCATTCTCAAAAATTTGTCAACTTGTAATCTTTTAAGGAAATATAATCAATTACTTCAAAGCCTGGCTAGAAATCTAAATGTGTGTTTTTGTGTTTCAGAAGTCTGCGTAATGTGGATATTGGGGTGTGTGTGTGTGTGTGTTTTATTTAGGAGCTGTTAGTGGAGCTCGGCTGGGCGAGCAAAGCGATACGAAGGGAGGAGGAAGAGGATGGAGGGAGTGCACAGACAGATGGAGGCAGTGGAGGCGACTGTGATGATGAAGATGGCTGTGAAGCATCTGGTGAGGAAAGCGGTGAGTCAGATGTGCGCACAAACATACAGACCAGCACGCACAAACAGAGGAACAAACATTTGCAAACATACACCCACATGTGGATGCATATGTGATTACTTGGAAGCTTGTCCTATACTTGTGCAAACAAGCACATACAGTATTCACACACACACTCAGATAATTAATAAAATTGCAAACAAACACACACTCGTGGTTCATTGGCATGCTGGGGATTTTAAAATGCTGCAGCCTCCACATATCTTGTGCCAGCAGGGAAATGCCCAGGGGGAGGGATGGTACTGAGAGATGGATTCAACTGTTCCCCCCCTTTCTCCTCCTCTTTCACTTTTTCCATCTCACTTTCTGCTGGTCTCTGCAGTTTTATTTCCCTCTTAGTCAGGATAAAGGATGAACTAACAAGCAGGTCACCCCAAAAGCAAACCTGGAAGAATAAACTGTGGTTATTCTTTTTTGTTCTTTTTTTTTCCTAGACTTATTTATGGTTCTTGTGCAAATGCATAATGTATGGGTGTCATATGGAGAACCAAAGAACCCCTCTGAGCCCCTACCATGGAGTGAATGCTGTTAAAATTTGATATAATTTAAATTGTTGATGTGTAAACATTGCACCATATTGAGATTATTGCCTTTATATAATGGTTCTCTGCTACTTCTGAGAAACATTTAAGCTCATATTTTAACACGGACTGAAACTTGTTTGCAATCTTGGAGCAGATTTAGTTAAAATGCATTTTTAAATGCCTTGTATGATGCATTGTGCTGTTTTGGGATTGTCAAATGAAATATCCAAAGTGCCGCAGACTTACAGTTGGTGTTAGGTAAGTTGTTAGAATCAAGAGAAAATAACTAACAAGGCAAATTATAGAACTTTTACTCTGCTCAGATTTTAAGCAGGATTTATATAAACTCTTGAGTTCTCAAGTTTGGCTCAACTCTAAGCAGGCCTCCTCTGACCGGTTACCATAGCATCCTGAAAAATGTTCTCAGGAAGCCTTTTCCTTAGTTTGTAGTATAATTAAGAAAATAACCAGAACTGTGTGGAGCATAAGTTGAAGGACCAAAAAAATTCTATTAGAAAAAAATGCAGGTAGGATTCCTGGAAAGGCAAAGAAACTGCTGTTAAATTAGCAACAACTGTCGTGAAGATTTAGCAAATTGAAATGATGGTGCTCTGTTCCTTGTGCAGTTTTTTTTTTTCAGTATTTCAATTTGAGAACACACTTCAATTGTCAAGGACACTGGTGTCACTCAGGGTATTTTGCTTTAACAGGGAGGAATGGATTCAATTAAATACCAGTGTTTTGAAAATAAACTTCAGAGTCTGTAAGAAAGCTGAAGATGAAAAGAGGATTCTTCTTCCACAAAAAAGATTAATCTAAACATGTCAAAATCTGATGGTTTTGTCGTGGTCACCCACACAGTCTTCACATCCCTTCAGTCTAAACATAATTGAAAATCTGTGGATAGACCTTCAAAGATCAAAGTGTGGAAACTAGCTCAGGAGTCACAAAGGTAACATTCATTTGTCGAAAGGATGGGCAAAGATCCTCCAAAACAAAACTAAAAGAATTTTAGCTACAACAGATTCATAAGCTGTGTTGCATTTGCCAAATAAAGTCAAGGAATTCTGATTTTAAGGTGTTTGTGTAGGAGCTCTTCCTGGATTCATCTGTAGACGGTAGAGTAGACTAGCTAGCACAAAAAACACTAAAGCACTCCTAAAAAAATAATTGAAATGTCTTTATTTTTGTGGGGATATGATTAGTATTAATTGATCGTATCTCAATGTACATAAGAAAAGGTAATAGACTAAGGAAACTCAACCAAAGGGAGGCTTTTTGGATTTTTAAATTACAGGCCACTAAATATCCTGATCTGAATGAGGAGCTAGATTTTACAGTTTTGTTTTTTTTTTTGTAAATTATTTATGTAAATGTTTCTGTGAATAGTTATGATGTTGTTTTCTTTCAAAAATAGTCAGGTTATGCTACTTATTAGGATGTATTGTTTGACTGTTTGTGGTTTGATTGGGAGCATCCTGACATGTTAGATTATCCCATCTGGTAAAATAATGCATCCTTGTTTGTAGTTGTTTGTAGTTTTTTTTTCTGTTTTCTATGGGAGGAGTTCTGCTGATAGAAAGTTCCATCATAGGTGAAGAATTCATGTTGGTGGAATTTCACTATAAAGACACCTTGAACTCATCAAAATTGTTTGACTTCCTAACAAAGGCCAGTGGGCTTAAACGCTTTGGTCTTTTTTAAAAAAGATTATTATGATTATGCCGTAGACAGGGAATCCCGACTGTTTTGCTTTTGCTTGTTGACTTTCACTGCCTTTTAGAAACCAGATCTCAAGCTGCATTTCCATTTCAGTTTTTCACCAAAAAAAAAAGCGATATTTCTAAAATTCTGACTAAGTCCAGTTGCAATTTGCAGGTGTGTCCACTGAATGGACACACCTGCAAACTGAAATCTTGTCCTGTGAGACTCCACTTTGACGAGGATGAAGATCTTTGGAAAACTCTGTATTTCACTGTACACACGTGGACAAAATTATTGGTACCCTTTGGTTAATGAAAGAAAAACTCAAAAAGGTCACAGAAATAACTTGAATCTGACAAAACTAATAATAAATAAAAATTCTATGAAATTTAACCAGTGAAAGTCTGACATTGCTTTTCAACCATGCTTCAATAGAATTATTTAAAAAAAAAATAAACTCATGAAACAGGCCTGGACAAAAATGATGGTACCCTTAACTAAATATTTTGTTACACAACCTTTTGAGGCAATCACTGCAATCAAACGATTCCTGTAAATGTCAATGAGACTTCTGCACCTCTCAGCAGGTATTTTGGCCACTCCTCGTAAGCAAACTGCTCCAGTTGTCTCAGGTTTGAAGGGAGGCTTTTCCAGACGGCATGTTTCAGCTCCTCCCAAAGATGCTCAATACGATTTAGGTCAGGGCTCATACAAGGCCACTTTAGAATAGTCCAGTGTTTTCCTCTTAGCCGTTCTTGGGTGTTTTTAGCTGTGTTTTGGGTCATTGTCCTGTTGCAAGACCCATGACCTGCGACTGAGACCAAGCTTTCTGACACTGGCCAGCACATTTCTCTCTAGAATCCCTTGATAGTCTTGAGATTTCATTGTACCTGTACAGATTCAAGACACCCTGTGCCAGATGCAGCAAAGCAGCCCCAGAACATAACAGAGCCTCCTCCATGTTTCAAAGTAGGGACGTGTTCTTTTCTTGATATGCTTCATTTTTCCATCTGTAAACATAGAGCTGATGAGCCTTGGCAAAAAGTTCCATTTTGTCTCATCTGTCCATAGGACATTTTTCCAGAAGCCTTGTGGCTTGTCAACATGTAGTTTGGCAAATTCCAATCTGGCTTTTTTATGATTTGTTTTCAACAATGGTTTCCTCCTTGGTCGTCTCCCGTTAAGTCCACTTTTGCTCAAACAACAACGGATGGTGCGATCTGACACTGATGTTCCTTGAGCTTGAAGTTCACCTTTAATCTCTTTAGAAGTTTTTCTGGGCTCTTTTGTTACCATTCGTATTATCCGTCTCTTTAATTAATCATCAATTTTCCTCCTGCGGCCACGTCCAAGGAGGTTGGCTACAGTCCCATGGATCTTACATTTCTGAATAATATGTGCAACTGTAGTCACAGGAACATCAAGCTGCTTGGAGATGGTCTTATAGCCTTTACCTTTAACATGCTTGTCTATAATTTTCTTTCTAATCTCCTGAGACAACTCTTTCCTTTGCTTCCTCTGGTCCGTGTTGTGTTCTGGGGACGTGTAAATGCGAAGAAAGTGTTTCCATTACACTTTTGTGATATACTTCTTTATCAACACGTCTGAAAAACCACCTCATGAGAGCATAAAAACTTTTTAGTGATATTTCGAAATGTAGGTGTTTCCATTACCAGTTTTTTATTGCGATATTTAGGTTCTGCGCAATTCTAAAGGTAATGGAAACACACCTACTGTGACACAAACTGTGATCAGTGCTGAATCAGGGATCTAGAAAAAGTTTAAGTGATTCTTTTACAGACAGGATAACCCACTTAAAAAAATACAGTATGTGTGCATTTATAATGAGATCAAAGAGATACGATATACTGTGCAATTCCAGTAGGTGTGTTTCAATTACCCCTAGAATTGCTCAAAACCTAAATATCACAATAAAAACACTGATAATAGGAACACCTAAATTAAAAAAAAAACATTTTACGAATAACTGTAATGGAAACATAGCTACTGTCATGTCCATCGAGTATCCTGTCTGACCCATCAAATGCTACTTACATAGTTCAGCCTTGTTGTCATCTATAGGCTGTGGAAAACTTTACTATCCAGGTCTATCTTTAGCAGGAAAAACACATCTGCCAATTAACTGGTCAACATATGAGAAGACCCCAAACACGTTCACAGTGATGGAACTTTCCATACTCAAGCGGTTTGTTGCTGGAGTTGTTGTGTTCGCAATAGTGGTGACCCAGAAAATAATGTTTCAGGTTACATTAATACTGTTATAACAGCGTTTGCTGTATTTTTTTTTTTCTGTGGTTTCATTAGGATGGAAACTGTAATGCAATAGAACAGAAGCTTTATTGTCAGAGGTCAGGGTGGGCATGCTTCACAGGATTGATTGTCATAAATTATGGCTCATTTTTCTGCATCACCACCTCATTACCCATGACCGGAGGCCGTGTCGTCCTCATTGTGATAACATCCTGGTGAAGTCATCTATGTTCCCGAAGGCAGCATGTAACAGAGTTAAAAGTAACTGTTGCATTCATCATTACTGCAATGTCCTTGTCAGCACTGGAGTCATGAAAATGTTCTTAGAGTGGACTACAGCTTGAGTGTAGCTCGCTGGCCTTTATGATACTGTACTGTGGGTCGTAGTTTACAGTGGCTAGGCTACAAACCAAAGCAAAGACAGGGACATTTGTTAGCAGGTCAGAAAGATAAAAGGTGAATTATATCATAACTTTACAGCTGTCATTGTCAATTTGTGCAGTAATTATCTTGAAAGTGCTGGTATATGCTATATCTTTTTCTTTTTCTCTCTATTAAAACTTGAATAACTGGGTTTTTGAAATACACCACTAATTTATGCAAGATAATTAATTTATAATGTGTTTGGATTTCTGCACTAGTGACAGGTTCTTACAATGGTTTGGATTAATTAAGAAATCTGCTTTTTTCCCTGCTTGACATGTCTGTGTTCCATGAAGAGAAGCCAGGAGGAAGAGCCATTAGCCAGGTTTCCAGATACACATTTACTGGATTTGAATAAGAGTAGATGAATGGAGACTGTTAATTAATAATAGTAATAAAATCTCTAATGAAAAATAGAACATTATATGTTCAACTTAGGTGGATTTGCCTGTTTTCAGGAAGAATTGATGCCCATTAGGGGAATGGAGATGCTTTTGTAAACTGGGTATGACATGGAAAAGATTAAGATGATGTGATTTGCTAGCGGTTTACTTACTGTTATTACTACAATACAATCAATTGAAGAAACTGGCCAATATAGAGTAATCATGCATCAATATGCTGTCAAGATGGGGACTTACTAAGGCTTTGATCACTCTTAAGCCATCACGTTTTCAATGACTTCTGAAATTGATTTGGACTCGCACTCAGATTTGATACTCATGAACAATCTTTTATTTCTATGTGTTTTCTTCATAATCTTCTCTGTCTGACCACCTGTCTGCTGAATGTGCTGTCTGTTCTCATTTCTCTTGCTGTTATATCACACAAACACAGATGCATACAGTATACATGCACAATCAATAAAAACAATAGCTGCCCCACTGAGCACACCTGTAGCTGCTGCACATTTGGTTGTAACTTTTGGGAATTAAAAACCTAAAAAATGGGAAAAATATAAAAGCATCAAACTGCAACATCAGCGGTATAAAAGTTCGGGATGCTGGATCTACCACATCCACCTTCATCCACCTTAAAACACACCTGGAGAGGTTCATCATTCTGCAATAGAAATGCTTACTCATAGCAATTGTGTTAGGAAGGAGTTTTTTTTTTTACTTATTTAGTTTATTTATAGTTTAATATTCATATATTCTGTACTCATCTCATACTCATTCTTTAAAACTTTTTTTTACTTTAATTATTTTAATTTTCTGATACACTAGCTTAGGGATCACCAACTCTGGACCTCTTGGGCCTCTTCATGACCCATTCATTTGAGTCAGGTGTGTTGCAGCAGGAAAACATCTAAAACCTGCAGAAGAGTTGGTGGTCCCTGCACTACCGAATAGCATTTTGGCAGAAAAATATGCTGTAAACTGCAGGATTAGTTTTGAAAGGTTCTCTGTGGGTCCAGATGGATTTTGGTACACATTGGAAGCTAAATACGTTCCCCTGCTTGTTTGTACTGTTCTTCACTTTTGCAAACTTTGCCTTTAGCTTGTGCTAGCCCCATCCTGCAAGGTGTCATAATTAGGTTATCCCAGTTTCATTCAGGGCTGCCTCACCTCGCCATTCTGAAATTTAGTGTTTCACAATGGGGGGCAGTACTGCCCCCAGGGGACATTCAGAGAACATTGGGGGGTGCTGGGAGCAATATCTTCAAAAGGAGGGTGTTGAGGTGTTCTTGGGTGGCTTTGGCAATCTGTTAGTTGAGTAGTTTGATGATTGAAACCTCCACTGACCAATCAGAGTCAGAAGTAATGAGGCCTAGCTCCACAAATTCAACTTAGAAACACCGATGACGATCCAGAAGGAAGTAGAACCAAAAGTAGTATATTGTAGGAAGATTGCACACTCTATCCTAAATAAACCTATTTTTTTACCACATAAATAATCTAGACCATTGTTATTCATTTATAACTAACGCAGTCAAATGAAATGACATTGGCAGGAGTTTTCCTGCTGAAATATAAGTTTTGATATTTTTAGGTGATTTTTTAAAAGGGTTTTGTATAATAATCTTATAATTAAGATTGGTGCTTCTTAACGTGCATATAGGTTGTCTATATGCATGAATTGGTATTTTTGCCAGGCTGTGCTCGAGCAATCCAGGTGGTTTTGTCTCAGGGTTGTTGAACTCACTTAGAGCTGGCGCAGCATACACAAGGAGGTTACAGCTGACCTGCACGACTGGCCTAAGTTCAAATCTCAGTCCTTTGCTACATGTCACCCTCTGTCAACAAAGGCCACTAGACCCACAAAAATAATTTTGAAAAAGTACTGCAATTACTTGTATTTGACAAGCTTGGCCGACTATGGCTGAAATTTACTTCTGTGCAACCCACAGTGAAAAAACTAGCAGAGACCATTCAAACGCAAAGCTCAGACTAACTTGAAAAAAAAGTGTGGAGTGTAATATTTAGTCTTAATTTTTATAGACAATTAGGAAAAATGCTTTTGCCTTACTGTCTGCAGTATACCAAAATACCTACATCAGCTATTCTACAAGAGTGTGTAGCTGCATCACTGCTTTTTATTGGATGCTTTGGGATTTTCATATAAACCAAAAAAAAAAAAAAAATGCATAATTAGGCTTTCTAGTCAGGGAAGAAACTTAAGCTATGTTCACACTACTGGCAATTCACATTTTCCTGTCCATATGTGACCCATATTTGATTTATTTAACAGCACAAATCTGTTTTTTCCGAATCAAATCCCTTCAGATCCATATCTGATGTTTTTTATAGTGGCCTCAGTTTGCGTGATCATTTCACATTTTAGCCAATTTTCACATTATAATCTGCACCGGAGAAGGCAGAACACACCTAAATGTAAACAATGGACAAAACAATATTATAACATAATTTTGTTGACTCTGATTGCACAACTTCAAAATTAATATACTCTGACATGTAGCATCCATATTTTCATCTATAAACACAGTATGCTGAGTGTGACATCATGTCTTCTTCAGGTCTTGTTTACCCTGGAGTCTGATGGAGTTCACATTTAAATTATAGTGTGAACAACCATGCAAAAAAATCTGATCTTAGCAAAGAATCTGAATTGAACATTCAGACCTGCATTTAAATGGTCAGGGGATATTATGGCACCTGGGTAATGGATAGAGGGCACTGGCTCAAAAAAGGTGAACCATCTCTGCTGTAGATAACCTTCTACAGATTCAAATAAAACATCTGCAGCCATTAATGATCTTGCTATTGTATGTTGGAACACATGCACACACACAAAACATTTCATGAACAAGTTACAAGGTGTGGGACTGTAAGTTTGCAAGTCTGAAATTTATATACTGTGACACCTCCACAGAAGCCCTGTTGGGACAGCACCATCAGTATGACTACAGGCTGCTGCTCACAGACTGAGCTAACTTTATGTAGGAGTCTATCAATCATAAAATTAGGATGCTGACTTTGAAAACATTAAAGACAGGAGATTTGTTATGCTAAAGCAGATTTCTCATTCTTATTCTGAAATCACATCAGTTAGCAACACCACCGTGGCCTGTGAAATGTTGATAATTTATTTTTAGTCTTACCCACATCCTCTATCTGAGTAAATATTTTCACTGCAGCAAAAGTTTTGGTTTCAGCACATAATTGATGTTGCAAGTTTTAGCTAACAGTCTTATTTGCACATCAGGATCTATTTTAAAGCATCCAAACATGTTAGAGATGGTATTTATGAATACAAGACTGGTCCCTGAATAAGGCGTTGAATATATCATTCCTTTTCACAGCACATTTACATTTAAATGTATGATTTATTTCCCTATAAACCTCCCTCATTTTAACAGCACTTAAAGTAAGGTATTTGTTGGTACATTTGTCATACCTTTCCACTGACCTTGATGTGTCAGATCTGTGGAAACTCACACCTCCTGCTGAGCCTGTATCTGGTTCATTGACTGTTTGAAGAGAAAATTGCTGGTTATGATTTACTGAGCTGGTGTCTGCATGGTAGGTTCATGTCTCTTGAACTGCTATCAATTCTTGAAGGAAAGAACCACAATAAAGAGTGACACAAGGGGTCTGCATTTCTTCCTGCTCATCTGCATCTCTATACATACAAACAAGCCCCCATATGCACTGAAGCTCAAAAAGGGATGTAGGCTCAACTAGACCACACAAATCACACAGATAGGCGGGAACAAGTCATTCATGTTTTATTTACGCACACAGTTTATGTCTATGCTGTACTTTAAATCAGCAGCTCTGACTTAATTTATGAATAAAATCCCATCAAATGAATAAATGTAGATCATTCCAGTGTCTTTTAAGGGATCTGACATTTAAACTACCCCCTCTCTATAAAATTCTGTCTACAAACCAGCATTTCTAAATACACATCTCTGAAATGTGGAGCTGATTATTTCGCATGAGATGGAGCACAAAAACAAAGCACTGCTTGTGTGAGAAAGTGTGTTTGTAAGCGTGCAGATGCAAATCAACAGATCAGTATATATGTCCTCCTGTTTGTGCATGTTACCCCAACTTTATGTGTAAGACTTAAGTTTATGCTCCCCTATACTGTACATCTAAGTCTGCAGAGCCTTCAGGTAAAATCCAATATGTTTTATAAATAATTTCAGACTGAGATGGATTCTGTGGTGTTTTGCTTTTGATCTGTAATGTCTTCCTCAGTATCACCTGTTGTTGTCTTTTACACATATGATTGATTTTAAGCAATCTCACTATTTCTGCAAGTAAAAAAATGAGAAAAATGCCGTCATTAACTGCCATGACATATGGCTTTTCACTGAATACTAAGCAGTGAGAAGACACATATGGGACAAGCAGGGCATGTCAGACAGGAGCAGAAATCAAGCACAAAATGCCATGTCGGTTTATTTATGTGAACCATTTAACAGTGAGAAGTTATTTCAGTCATACAGACAGGACATAGTCTATTATTATTTGATTTATGTTCCCACATCAAGGCAACTTAATCTTATCCCAGTGAGGGAGAATTGCTTGGCAGAATCGCTTGGCAAACACTGTTCACAGATCAAAAACAAAAGGAAAAAGCCAGCAAGAGCAGTTAAAAGTACTGAGATTAGGGAGCTCTGTTTGAGCCATTTTATTGATATATTCTTTAAGAAAGAGACAGTGAAAAACTGATACTGCACTTTACTTCCATACTCGGATCTGCAACATATTCAAACATGGCACAAGTAGTGGATTTTATTCATGTTCTATACATAAGCTCCCTATAAAAACAAATCACAGATGTGTGTCTATAGACACATAAAAATGTAATCAGACAGGCTAATGCTAATTAATGCGTTGCTATGGAGTTTTGCATCAGCAGTCAGCAGCGCAAACAGCACACTTTCATAGAGTATTTTTCCTTTTGTAGTGGGGTATTTTTGTTCATTCAGTACTATTTTCTCTGCCTCATTTTTTCTAGAATTAACCAAGATTAAACTGATTGATTTTCTTTTCTGAAACAATGCAGTCTGCTCATCCAATCTCTCCATCGCCCCAGAAACACCGCAGTCCTATAACATAAATAATGTAAATGTAACTACGTCTTCATCTCTAAATTTCTCTTCTCTGTAACAAATGAAAGGCTGTGTAAGTATAATTATTAAATTATAATCTGTAACCAAGTGGTGGATATAGAGATCAGCTTTCTAAAACCTGCAGATACCTATGAGTCACTAATGCCTGCCTGGAAAGCACCAAACCCTTTTCCCTGAACAGACCACAAGCTGGTTTCTCTTCTACTACACACTTTGTAATGCATTCAGGAACTCTTTGTATCTTCAGCAAGTACAAGAGGTTTTTTTTTGAGAATCTATGTAAGAAAATGTGTGAATGCATACTCACAAGGGGCACTCAATACCTGTAACCATGGTTACCAGGTGGTCTGTCTTCCCATGGGTCCCTATTTGATGGCAATGAAGAACAAGGAGGAGAGAAAAGGAAGACATGGAGAGATTGAGGAAGGAGAAGTCATGGCACATTTTTGACCAAGTACCATAATGTGCATTGTGTTATCTTTCTACTTGTGTTAATAATGTTCAGCCTATTTCTTGTTGCATTACTTTTAGTATTTAGTTCTTACAATTAACAATTAAGTCGTGCAGGACAACATTTTACTCTGCAGAGCCATTTTGCCTCTATTGGCCTGCTTCCATGCATCTGTACTCTATCATTTCTGCCGTGCTCTGCTGGTCTCTCCCCCACTTCCCTGGGGCCAGATCCACCAAGCCTTAAGTAGCTATTTCATCTTAAAGGAAAAGGCCAGTGTTTTCCAGCCCTTAAATATGTTGCCCCCTCTGCCTGAGGACAGATTAATCTATATTCATAAGTATCCACTGCTGTCTTAGGAGAGCCAGAAAGTACAATAAAAATTCTGGTGAGGCTTGTAACCTTCAATGGTGACCATAAAATCTCACAGAGCAAGCCGTTGGATTGGAGTGATCAGTGCTATAAAGTGAAACTGCTTTCTTAGTGCGTGCACTGGAGAACGTTATAGAAAACATGATATGAATGCAAAGACTCTCCTGCTGATGCAGCATCTTTACCTTGGAAATCCAGACTGAAGCATTTCCTTCATCTTCATTTTAGCACATGGTTAAAAAACGGTTGTAACAGCAGACTGTATGAACACAACTAATGATAGGTATGAAAGACAGTATTAGTTGGACAAAATACCCAAACCATTGGAGAACTTATCTAATAAGTATTTTATCAAATGTCCCAAGAGCTCCACTGTTGTGAAAATTCTATTAGCCGCACCGATGGGACACATTATTTCATTAGAGAACATTTTATTTTATTTAAGCCAAGCACACATATATTTAATTGCTGCTGTAAATATTTGCTTATTCACCACTTTTAAGAATTAACCTCCATTATACTTACTTATATCGCTAAGATATTTTTTTTAAAAAACAATACGGCTCAGAGGCATGATAAGCTGGTGGCAAACATTTGCACATCCAGTCATGACTGAACTTAAATCTGACAGCTTAAAGTAGGCAGAAAGTATCACAGATGGACCAGCACGTTGGTTGTGATATCTCCATAGGATTTAAATTTTCAAAGGATCCTCTAACCCTTTACCATTTGCCCTTCACAAGCTACAGTTTTGCTATGTATGCATACATTTTTTTAAACTCTCTCTAAAAGTATCTTTTGACACCAAAACTGCAGCAAAAAATATGTGATAATGGAATGTTTGACTTAAAGTTTTTACCCTTTTTTTGTCATTTTGATACTGAATATGTCACAGTAAACTATGCAGTTACCACCACTGCCTTTCATTTCTTCCTTGAAACCTATGACAAGCTCAAAAATAACCAATTAAGCCAACTACTGTGCCACAGATAAACTCTGGCCCAGCAAAAAGAACGTTTGTGTTAAAAATCAGGGAATAAAACAAACAAAAAACAAAAAGGTTTTAAGTTTAGTTCTGGCTATGAACCAGCACTGGAAAAAATAAGAAATATTTAATTAGACAGACTTACATCTAAATGATTGTAAAGCAGAAAAAGTAATAATACCCATCACATCATTTCTTGGTTTGCAAATTATGTCACCGATAAATATTAAATTAAATATTATTACACAAACTAAAATGTCTTTTGATATTGGTTTTTGCTTGCCCAGGCAGCTAGTGATAGACTCCAGCCTGTCGGAGCCCATGAAGAGGTTAGAGTGGGTATAGAGAACGGATGGACGTACTACATTTAGAATATAATTTAGAGATTCTGTATTTTTAAGACTATGTCTGTTTTTCTGCTGTCATTTCTTTTATTTTACTTATTTTCTTGATGCTCATGTCTCTCATGTCTCACAGCTTGAGTTGAATTACTTTAACTGGGACACACAGAAAATCAAGAGCATAAGAGTTGAAATAGGGGGTAACAGTGGGTGCAGAGAGAATGCAAATCAATCATAAATGACATGCTGCACATGTGTCTGTTCAGCATATGGCTGTGGTTAATAAGCAGCTAAGTTAAATGATAGATCTAGAGACAACGTGGCTCATTAAAGAATTATTAATTCACTTTCCTTTTACTCTATCTCATTCAGACAGCATAACGACAGTCTGTTTTGCTTAACATGCCCAGAGAGATAAAAGAAGGGAGCTTTACATAAGACGCTGCACATTGCAGAATGTAGCTACTGCATTCCTCTCTTGTCTATCAACCTCTCTTTGTCTTGTTCGTGCCTGCCTGTCTCTGTCTGACTCACTGTTTGTCTCCACACCTGAGTGAGTCTGTTCCTGCAGACCTGATTAGACATCATCTGTTTATTAGCTCTCCTCTCTACTGGAAGCTGTTATTTCCTCACTTGACCTTTTCAAAAAAGCATGTTGCCCTTCCTTTGTCTAGCTGTGCCTCCCACAACACCTATACTGGCTGGTGTACAGCCTTCAAAGAGTCACTCGGTTACACTCATCCTTTTATCTACTTCCAATCACACACAGTCCCTTGTCACATTCAACCTTAAGTCTTACTCTTTTTTTCCCTTTTTAATATTGTTTTCTCCAAGGCTTTATGATTCCACTGGAGGCTATGATTAACCTCAGTGAGTGTGACCTTGGAAAGGAATTGTAAGCATCAACTGCTGCTATCTTTTATATGAGAACAGATGCAGGCTGGCTGTTACATTTAGTGCTTGTTGTTACTGCACATTGAATTTAAGACTAATTTGGAAGCATAAACAGCTTTTGTCCATAATCATTGAGAATCAGCAACTAAGAATCAGGTGTGACAGGGGAGCAAAAAGTAAAAGGGAACCAGAACCAAGTCCCACAGATCATAGTCATTTCACCCAAAACAAATGAGATCTTTTAATTCAAGTTAGCTCTTTCACTTCAATACAGTTTATTTAATTGTAATCCTGGCTTCCCCAAGGATGATCCCTAGGACCACAAGCAGGTGAGAGTTTTAATATGGAATATTTAGTATTGATAAATCCCTGATGATGTCAGGTTTCATGTATGACTACTGTAAGGCTGACATTAGATGATCTTATTAACTATCAGAAGAATTACCTTAAAATTTGGGACTGTGTGATGGAATCTTCCGTGTGGATTTATCCACTTCAGTTGCTGAACATCATATGTGATAAACATTACTATACACTGTCATGTAAAAAACATTTAAATGTCAAGGTTTTACATTTTAGAACATGATAAAGTTAGGTGAATACAATGATAGATTAACAAAATCATAACATTTTGCACTTGGTCATTATTTTTTCATTAGTGTGTGAAAAATCGAACTGCATTTCATCATCTGCTAGCTTGCAGAATCATCTTCACAGGAATAGCTGAGTGATCTTTTCTCTGTGATGTTATCAGTCTCTTAAATCATTATGGAGGTGTTTTGGCCCAGTATTCTTTATAATGTTGCTTCAGTCCATTGACATTTGTTTACTCACATCTTCTTTGAGGTCCTTTCTTTAATATTCTTTTCAGCCTCATTTGTTCTCCTTAAAACCAACAACTGCCCTTGTCAGGTTCCACAGGAACCCAAGTCCCAATGCAGTATAATGAGGTGTACCACACAGTGACACTACGGGCAAAAGTGAGCTGTGATGAGTATCTAAAAGCACTGGACCACTCTCTTTCACATAAAGTGCACCATGGCTATTATTTACTCTATTTATCTCGGTTACTAATAAAGAGATTACCATAAAATTCATATTAGAACTCAAACCGAGTAAGTGAAGTCATGCTTTCATTGCCAAATTACACTTACAATGTGTGAAATAGTCATGAATTTTGATGTTTATTTACTATGAGAATAACAGTACATAGCACACATTCCTTCCATAGTCTGTTGCTGCTGTTTTATCTTTCCAATCATTAACAATTTAACTGATAAATACTTGTTGAAGATATTATCTGCAATAAACTTTCACTATGCCCGTCTGCTGTATGTGTGTGTGCATACCTGCGCATGTGTATGTGTGTGGCATGAGTGTGCATTTGTGTGCTTTTCTTCCCTGGGGAACTGAGGCTGAAGTAATGAAATGCTCATTACTGATTCAGCTGGAAATACTTGGGATCCATTTACACACCCACACACACAGAAGTCACCCATTGACGCACACACGCACACATACACACAAACTAGCTATACAGGCGCTTTTGAAGGTCACCTCACATCATTTGTTTGTATTTGTTGTGTGTGTGTGTGTGTGTGTGTGTGTCTGTGTGAATATCTGTTGTATAGCTATATAGACAGAGAGCATCAAGACTGGGTATAATTGGACTTAAGTTTTTCCCCTACACACATACATCAAACACACAATCATATGAAAAGATCACAGCAGGTCATCTCATTTCTGGATATCAGGACAACACTAAAATAAGAAAATAAAATAAAGACACATCGCTCTTATCAGGTCTCCAAATGAGGTGAATACTGCCTGTGATTTAAAAAAAAAAAAAAACTGTGTACACTGTGTTATTTGTTATTGACTAAAAAAGTCAAAATCCGTACACATCCGTACTTAGTCTAGTGATGTATAAACATGAACAGGATGATGAAGAGGACTGTTTATATACACTATATACACTATATATATATATATATATATATATATATATATATATATACTGTATATATATATATATATATTGTTTTTAAAATGCAAACTTGTTCCTATCATGTAAAGCCCTTTCTGCTGCTCTTGTATGAAAAGTGTTTTATAAATAAAAGTTATATTTTTAATTATTACTATTGTTATTATTATTACTGATATTATAAAGAAAATATAGTTTTCCACATACTGTTTCAGCCTTTTGGGGAATTTTTCTTGCATGTGCACATTGTACTATGATTTTAATTCCTAATTGTGAAGCCACTTTTTTTTTTTTAACCATGCCTTGACATGCCAACCTTAGGACTGAAAAATTGTATACTTTCTTTTTCATGACTGTACCTGCTCACTTTTGATGTCAGTTCACTTTTCAACTTCTGCTCATTAGGCTGCACTTTTTGGGACAATGTCGCTACTCATACAAACACACACACTTGATCTATCTCAAGTTACCATTTTTGCAGCAAAACAAGACAGTTTCAAAGCCCTTCCTCTTTGTCTGCATCATCAGCATGATCAAAGCATAACTAACATGCTTCTGTGGCACATGCTGTCTATAGACAAACATATGCAGCACATACACAGCACTGTCTGCAGTTATTAGGAAGATGTGTTGTCAGGGTTTTGTTTCAGATGTGTGATGCTAGAAATGTGTGAAAGATAATCAAACACAGTTCTGCTGATGTTTGGGTATTGGTTTTTCTTGGGTGGATGTTTAGAGATCAGACAGGAATCAGAATGTTATAAAGAAATTAAGATTAGTCTTGTCCTGACAGGACATCATCCAGTCTTGTCCTGACACAAGACTAAGAGATGCATCTGGTCCTTCAGTCGATCCATCTACTGTTAATGCAGATTTCATCAGAAAGTATCTCTATAGAAGGACTGCTGTCAAGCAGCTATTCTTAGTGAAGGGAAGCAGTGAGAAAAGGTTGCAGTATACCCATTTACAGACTGAAAATCAGTGAAAACAGGAGAAATCCTTCCCAGAGTTCCTACTTTAACTCATCATTATTGAAGCAGTTGCACAAGATGTTTTAATAAATTCCTGCATCTGTTGCCCATTTTAATGGCTTCACTATGTATCAAGAAATAAGGGGTGGTTTAATAGCTCTGCACAGTATTGTATGTTATTCAAAAGTCATAAACACAAGCATTTTTGTATCCTTCTATAATTAAAGTATTATTTTTCAAAAATGAATGAAACCACCTATACACTAATCTTTTCTGAGAATTATACTTTAAGATTTCATGTCATGAATTAAACACTGAATTCCCTAAAAACTCCACTGTTCAAACACCTTTTCTCCATCAGGTAAATGATAATATCCTTTGGATTTGTTAGCATTGAATTTACAGTAAAGCAGAATTCACCAAGTGCCAGATTGTTCACTCACTGGTGAGCTGGGTTTCGACCATCACGAGAAAATGTTTTAACCTACTAATTGTGTATTCTTTCTATAGAAATCAGCTTTCACCTGTCCCTTCTTTCTTCCCTTGCACGTGTCTGCTTCTGGGTAAAACATTCACAGAGCAAACTTTAGCAAAGCAGAAACAGCACATAGTGGAGCCACTTGGTCTGTGCACAGCTTATGAGAAATATAGACACATATACTGTATGTGCTACAGAGACGACAAAGTCAGCATCAAAACAACAACAAACAACAAAACACACTGAGTTAAAGTAAATTCCTAAAGCTCTGTAAAAAAAGAAAGCTCCATCTATCTGGCTGACAGTTGGGTTTCTTGAGTTATCATTTCAATTCAACAAAGGTACAAAATGCAGGTAAATTAAATTTGTTTCTCAAACCACATCTTTATAGCAGACTGTCCACACTGTTATTAACAAGTGATCAAAGTAGGTTTTCTGTTTTGGCCTGGGGTGTACACCAGCAGTCAGGTCTTACCAGCTTCGCCCCAACAGGCTCAAATACAAAAATAAAATTATTTCAGCAGCATGGGCTACTCTTCATGTTGTCCTCCACAGCCCTCTGCTAGTTGTAAATTAATTCCACTCAACACTGATGTTGTTCTGGATTTGTTTTTACTAAAAGAAAAGGAACTAAAATAATTTTGAGCTACCTTTAAATTAGATGATTTTTTTTTTCATTTGTCGAACCAAAAACTTTTACAATGATGAAACACAAATGTGTTCATTTGCTGTAACGGTTATTTTATGAAGATGAGTGTATAACAAATTTGTGTGTGTACTTGCATAATAAAAAAACACAAAAAAACATTTTGTGTTCATGGGTTTCCAGCTATGATTGATGGCCATGCTCATTAGTGATGCGCGGGTCGGGGTTTTTTCCGACCCGCGGGTCCCGCTCTTTTAAAAAAATTGGACCGCACCAAACCGCCCCGCACCTCCGCTTCTATTTTTTTAACCCGACCCGACCCGCCCCGCCCCATTAAAACACATGTTATGATATTGACGAATGCTTTTATTTAGTCTGAGAAAGGTGCATATGGTCTCCTAAATTGGCACTGGAAACTGGCAACACAAAATGTATTTTGGCAAATAAATAAAGTGTTTTAAAGCGTTTAAGCGTTTAATGCTGCTGCTGTTGTCTGCACTGATTACCTCGTTGAACCTGTCCCAAGCCCGTGATTTAGCCATTTGACCCTCCTTCTTCTTTTTAAGGACGTAAACTCCCAAACGAATGTTCTTCCATCTTTTGTTGCTTGTCTGCTTGGCGCTTTCTGCACGTAGCCTGCGTAGCCTACTACGCGCCGACGTGGACATTACGTTATAAAACGTGACCTGTGTTTAAATAACTGATAAATATTTTGTCTTACATATTATAGTAACAAAATGTAGACACTGATTAAGGTCTTTACTTTCAGTTTGACAAAAAATAATATTAATAGATAGAACTAGATATTTCAGAATAGTAAACCACACCAACCCGCCCCGCAGTGAAGCGAAAATTCTTTGACCCGCCCCAACCCGAACCGCGGGTAACCCGCGGGACCCACGGGTTAGGGGGCGGCCCGCGCATCACTAATGCTCATCACCTCCCTTGATGGACACATTTTATCTAGCGTTTTGTAAAAGTAATTACAAAACTTACAGAACTGTGGTGAAATAGACATATTTATATGCTTGGATAGGAGGATGATGGATCACTGTCCGGATGTTTTCACCAGCCCCTCATGTCAGTCCTCACAGAACATGGTGTCCATTTGTTTCAGTCCTTGTAAAGTGTCAGCTCAGCTCCTGCAGGGACGCAAACTGTGCATGAATGGAACTGTTTGCTTCATGTGCTGGATGAGCAGCCTGAACTCTTCGTATTATCTGTGATAACCCTGACCTGGATGCTGTGGTCTACCAATGCAATTCACTGACAGGGTCCTTCAAATGTCACTCCTGAATTCTTATTATCGCACACACACTTACACACACCCTCACGCGTAACTCATTGCAGTAAAGGTTAAAGTACCCCATGAATGGATCCAATGACATTGTTCATGACTCACCTTTTGTGTATGTGTGTGTGCCGTATCTGACATGGTGGTGATTGTTGCTAAGAGACAGACATCCCAAAAATCTATGTAGGACCACAAAGGTACATACAAAACAACCAAAATGACACAAAAAATTATATCCTTATATGAATTTTAGTGGAAGAACTTGTATGTTAATGATTTATTGCTTCATCAAATGTTAAACCAGTGCAGCTGCAGTAATCATTAGTTGTTTCTCTACTAAGGCATTTCACAATATATAAAACTATTTAAATCATATAACCAAAAGTAGTACAGCAAAAATGTATTTTGCGATGGTATATATACAAATGCCTTATATACATAAATACTGTTCATATACTGGTGAAGACTTGTTTATACAATGCCAGTCAAAAGTTTGGATACACCTATCCATTAAATTTGGATGTACCGGAGTGTCCAAACTTTTGACTGGTATTGTCTTAACACAGGAGGTGGTCTTGGCCAACATGTGTCTGTTTTATTTTTAAAGTGCCAAAAAAACAATAAGAAGCAAGAACTGAAAAACACGTAACAGCTGCACTGGAAAAACGTCTATTTAGGACTCAGTTTCAATAAGCTGAAGGACAAACAATGACCTCGTCACAATGAAGAGCATCTCATCTTAGATAGGTACATAAATTTTTATACCACCCCCTGAATAGGAGATAAACATTATATCATGTAGACATGTAGGGTTTTGGTGGCCCCCCAGAAAAGTACAAGTACCTCAGTTTGTTTGTTTTTTTTTGTTTGTTTTTTGTTTGTTTTTTTACTTGTTTTCAAGTAAGCATCAAGGAATCATACTCGACAAAAAGGGTTATAACATTTGAAAATAAACATTTTATTTGAATCTCATCAGTTGTGCAGGTTATTTTTCATCATTTTTCTCTCCCATGGTCTGTTTTCAGATATTAAAGAAATGCACTCAAAAGCTAACATCAAGTTAAATTAGTCCACTTTTTTTTTTTTTACCTTGTATATCAGAGCATACTAATATTATACCAAAATTGAAAAATTCTGGAGAATCAATAAAAAATAAAACTGTTCTATAAAAAGCTTCAAGCCAGATGTGCCTCTATATCTTCACTTCTGGTGGGAACAGATGATACAGATACAAGCAGACCACACACTGACACACATACACACAAAGAAACACAAATTTGCATAGCTACGAACCCAGTGTCACCATATTTATCCACGCTGCTATTTGTCAAGAGAGTGCACAATAAAGGACAGATGTCTAAGTGGTAAACATTCTGCTCTGACTAAATCATTTAAAATAATCAGCATACACAGTCAAAAACAAAAACACACCATGCATCTGATGTAGGAATTTTTTTCTGCAATGAATTGTCAATGTCCGTGTTATGAATTTTTCATGCTTCGTGTGTGCATATTTATATCATTGAACTGTGTTTTCCTGCTTTCTCTGTGTTTGTCATACAATGATTAGATATAAAATTTGTGTTACTGAGTGAAGATTTAGAAACTCATCGCATTCCTCAGCGACTTAAAATGGTTCTTGTCTATTGTCTATTCTGTCTCTTACAATGTGTATTGTAAGAGACAGAATCAGGTTTCAGCCCAAGCAGGTGTGTGCAGATCTGTGTGTGTGTTTCTGCCAGGATATAAGAGAGAGCGCACTGTGAGAGTGTTTTGGCGACAGCCCAGGTGAGTATGAGAACATCTTCGACCAATGTGTCTGTATGTGTGTGAGGGTGTGTGTGACTGAAGGCTTTTTTTTTTCATTTACCTGAGTTTGTGCTGGAAGGGACATGGACTGCTGCCAACACACACACATGCATATGAAAGAATACAGCAGCTGGTTCATTCCAGCTGCATGCCGGTTAAATGAGGCAACATTTTGCACATCTGTGTGCTTGTGTTTGTTTATGTGTGCAAGGTAATAGTCTGCTCTCTGTGGAAAGTTGTGGGTGGGTGGGGTAAAATCCATAAATCTTTCAGGACAGAACAGCAACAAAACAGCCATAAATAATAAAAAAGATTTTGTGCAGTAATGAGACTAAAAACAGAAATAGTTTTGTCTCCAAAACATTTGTGGAATTCGTTCAATATTTTTTACACCAGCTGTTATTACTGGTAAGCATCATCATGTCTTAAAATCCAGTAGTGATTAGGGTTTATTCAAGACAACATGGGGCTGCAAAATTTGGACAGAAAGTGTGTTGACACCAGTTGGGATCTTCAACTTGGAAAAGCAAACAGAGCACTACAAGAAGTTGGCTTTCCCTGAACAGTTTACACAAACACAAACAAAATGCAGTGAAGTAGTGGAAAGGACAAAAACTCAGAGGCTGCATTTATGAACTGTAATCACTAAGGACATTGTCTCTCAGATAAGGAGCTTAGTATTAAGATGATCTGCTTTCTTATTTTCTCTTTTATTATCATGTCTTTGCATCTATTCAGGTGATGAGACATCCAGCGGTCGTAGTCCAGGAACAAAGGACATGACTCCTATTCTTCATCACCCAGTCCCTCCTCACGAACACCCACCTCCACAGGTACGGAAAAGGATGTAAACAAATCTAATGGTCCTTTTAGATGATGTGACTGGCATTAGTGCCTTCAGTTTTTAAAGTGCAGCATTTTGTCATTCTGAAAGACAAATTTTAAGTTGATTTTACCGGTAAAGCATAAGATCAGAGGTTTGGGGATGGCCAATAAGCAATCCCATAAAACAATTCTGGTGTCACTGAGTATCTAATAATGTACTTCTTTTGTACCTTTGTAGATTATAATGTCATAATTTTGTGCAGCTTTTAATGCAGCTGTAAAATTGTCCAGACTGCAGAGTTGACATGTTATTTAAGCCTTTGAGCATGGTGCCTATTTTTTCTCAAAAATGGCACACCCATAATGAAGAGAGTATATCTCTGCAACCACAAAGTATCTTTGAATACTTATAGAGTCATAGTAGAGGAAACGCTTGTGATGTTTGTTAAGATGTGTAAATATAAGTAAATGTTTTACTGAAGTTAAGATAAATGAAGATGACACATGGCACAATTATAAACTGTTTCAGACTTGCTAAAAAATAAATAAATACTTTCAGGATGGATCTGATCTCTGTGGAATGATCCAGCTGCAGCTCTAAACCTTTATCAGATCATAGAACAATAATGGACCCTTATCTCTTCAAAGACCAACTCTGATAAAGAGAAGCAGAACAAAATTAGAAAGGTTTTCATACAGTTAGCTCAGGTGTCCAACATGGCAACTTCGGCCATAAATTTTCAGTGTTCCCCCAATGGGAGACCCTAATGTTTTAAAAGGTTGATAGTAAGTTGGGGATTTTTTGGTAAAAATCAACCAGTGTGCTCATGACGCTGTCATGTTTATGGAATGAAGTTCTTTTTTGTTTTAAAGGTAAAGTAAGTAAACATCAAAAGTTGACCCGAGGTAATCCGTCAACAGTTGTGATAATTGCTCTTTATACTTTTGAAGGACTCCAAATGGAATTAAACATATTTTGCCATTGAAATGATCTGAAGCATGTTAATAATGATGTATAAGCCAGTAAATGAGCAGCAGATCCAACACATTAATGCACAAGTGCAGAGAGATATTTGTAAAGGGCACCTGACAATTTTTACTGTAGTTGTTCTTCATTGCAGCCATTTCTGTCTGCTGAACGTTGTTTTTCTGAAATTTTCAGCATCTTATAACCACTGACTTTTTTCTCCAACATAATGATGAACTGCAGACATTAGGAACTAATCAACATATATATATATATATATATATATATATATATATATATAAATATATGTGTGTGTGTGTGTGTGTGTGTGTGTGTGTGTGTGTGTGTGTGTGTGTGTGTGTGTGTGTGTGTGTGTGTAAATCACACTGAGCTCTATCAAATAAAACCTGATTAAGTTTGAACGATTACCTCATTCTTTAAATACTCTGCATTTTTGTGTTTGGTTGTCTTCCCTAAACTTATTAACCTTTAAGATATTCTATAAATAGTTTTTTCCTGTTTTTTTGTTTGTTTTTGTTTGTTTTGGGTTTTGTTGTTATTTTTATTTTCAGTTGCTGAAAACCACTGCTAGACACCCAACATTAATTGCACATGTATACATACCAACATAAGTATACATGTATTCATTACTGGTATAATATCCAAAAATAAGTATAATTTTACACCTTATTGCATATCCTCTGTCAGGTGGCAGTTCACGGCTCAGCCCACATGGTGACTCTTGAACCGCTGACCCTAGCAATTCTTCTGCTCCTTTTGCTGTCTCCATGGGAACCACGCTGAATATGAGGACACCGAACTGCAGATGGACAGATACAGAAAAGGTTGAAAGACAGCCATGTGTTGTCTGTTGCTGGGTGATGTTGATAATTGGAGTTAATGAAGCACAACTTGGGTGCTCTCATTGGTTTTGCTTTGGGTGGTCTACCTGGTGGGACAAGCTCCTGATTTACCACAGCTGCTGTTGCACAGTATACATTTTTGTATTACTTGTACTGACATCTACATGTGTTCATTTGTATTAAACTTGGTTAGGACAGACTGCACAATACTACTGACTTTTTTGAAGAGAGGTGTAAATACAAATATATATTTTATATTTATATGATGAATTTCAGCAGATAACAAAGGCTTGATGTGCAAATAGATGTTAATATAGAACAACATTGAAAAGTCAACAAACATTTAGTTTGGTTTGCCTTCTCTCCACAGTTAGACCTTAATGTAGACACAACAGAATAGTAAAGGTACACTTGCAGTCATTTATTTATGGGAAAGAAACAGGATTGAAGGGGATGCTGAGACACTTTTATAAAATGTGAAACAACCAGTTATCTCATATTATTACTGGGAAGTCTGAGCAGATTTGTCTCACCTTGCATAACCTACCTCCATAGGAACACAAAGTTGCATGAGAATGCTGTAATTACTTACATTTTTTATATTGCCTAGTAGAAAAACTTGGAAATTTTTATTTTATTTTTTTTTTTACTTTTTAAAACAGTCACAGATGTTAATTGGTCAGGTTAAGTCCAGAATGCATTGACTGAGCCCTTACAAGCACGAGTCATTAAAACTTGTTGAGTGAGTACACTTCTTATTGAGTGATAGTTGCTTCCTGCAACGGAATAGGTTTACACTCTGGTAAGTCAAATTAGTGCAGAGCTGTAACCCTTTCACCCTGTTTTCTTCCCACACATAAACATCCTCTTTAGGTACTGGAAACTGTAGTTTCTGTCTCTTCAGCAAGTATATAGATTTTAAGCTAACAGCCACTTAAAAACTGAATTCATCCAGATGTGTCTTTGCAGTAGCTGAGTTCTCTCCCAGGAAAGTGTATCATTGGGTCATTTGTCATATCTATTTCTGCAATATAATATATAGTCTTGGTTCTTATGATTATAATTTATTAAATCTACTTTTCCAATCCACATGACTGACGTTACAGTCTCAGAAAGGGGAATGTCTGTCTTCATTTCAGCTTTAACTGCACTCCTTCAGCCTTAGGCTTTGTTTAAAATAATGTCCTAAAGAAATTTAAACAAAAAGCACTGTATACAGGAAAAGAGAACTAAACAAACTTCTGTCCAAAGAAAGGATAGTTTCACTCCCATCTCAATGTTGAGACATATTATGTGTTTTCAAAGGCTGGCTAGTCTCCAAGTGTGGATGCCCCAATGTCCCCCAAGTCTGATGTGTGTGTTATTAGCATGTCACAGGTGAAGACAAGTGAGTGATCAAGCACAGCTGATTTAAAAATGTGACTTGTAAATGTAATTCATGTTATTATGATTTATTCATTCTAACTCTCTGTTGAGTCTCAACCCCCCAAAACACACACAGCAGTGGGTTCATAACAACTGGAATACTAATGAAATGCATTCAAAAGGGTGCAAATGAAGCAACTGAAGGGATCCATGTGCAAATCTGTAAGGGGGTGCACAGCTTTCTTCTCATATCTATCACACTGTGATGCATATATTAACTTTCTCAGCTATATATACGACCTTTCTATTAGTTTCATTAGATTGTAGATTGTAACTTCTACTTTTGCTTCACTTGACCCTTTTTTTCTTTGTGTGATTGTGACTGACAGATGAGGTAACTTATGTAATAACATTAACAGTGTGGTCTCTTTAGGGTTGGCCACTGACATGTTTTGAAGAGTGTTAAGTGTAAAAATATATATTTTCATACATTTTATAGGCTCATCATTTTTGTATGATAAGACTTATGAGCATTTGCAGCTCTCAAAGTTGTCTGGAAAGTAATATTTTTTACAAATGGTAATGTCCGTGGTTTCTAACATTAAACAAAGTTTAGAAAACTTTGAAGGGACAGATGTGTTATTCTTTTAACAATGTATTTGCACATACTGTAGGTTTGAGTAGTGTCTCATTTGAGGTTGGTAAACACCACAGAAGTTGCTTCCTGTATACAGCTACTGCTTCTTAGCCAGTTTTTATCAGTATGTGGTGAAGGTGCTGGTGTGCTGGGAGGAAGCTGTACTGTGTCATTGTTAAAAAAAATATGCTTTTTCTAAGTTTAACAGCTCTACTAGTACAGTAACCCTAATTTTTAATTGTTATGTAGCAGTTTGCGAGGTTTCAGCATGCAACAAGCACCATGTTAGCTGCAGCTGTGGTTTCTCTTGTCAAACCCAAAAAACTATTATGTTAAAGTAAACTAAACCAATGACCCTTAATACAGTGTGTCCTGCTACATTGTGTCATTAATCAGTGTGATATCCCTGATAATAAATGATTTTCAAATACATATTGTACTTATGTCTCATATGTAATGCATGAATAATTTAGTAGAAGACATACTGTTTATGAAAGAAGTCTGAAGTGAAGTGTATGGTCTTGTATAAAAATAAAATTCACCTCATTTGGTCTGCATTAAAAAATTTTAAGCTTTGCAGCCATCATAAAAGCAGAGGTTAGAAATTATTTTCCTACACAAAAACTGCAAAAATTAGTTAAACTGCATGACCTGATACCAATTAATAAGTTTACATTTGTGCTTTCAAGCCTGTTAAGAATTAGCTTTATTAAACATTCTAAAAATATTCAACTTAAGCTCTTCAAAAACTGGTGCAACAGAAATTAAGCAAAGCAATGTTGCATCCACTGAATCAGCATCATCAGTCTTCACTGAACATGCAGCTGCCTTTGAAAAACAGCAGCATGTTGCATTTAAACAACATATACAGCCTCGAGGGAACTCCAGGGTTTTTGTTTGTTTTTTTTGTTTTTTTTAGTTATTGATGACAATTGAAAATGCTAAAAATACAAAATAATGATGATGGTAGAAAAACACATCTTAAATTCTGAATGTGGTCCTATGTTTGCACAACTTGCATCCTTTACAATTTGGTTTGTAGCTCTATCATGATAGGTTTATTTGTGTAGTACATTTAACTCCTATAATGATAAGGTGCTTTGAGAGGCTGGTAAAGGACTACATCACCTCCACATTATCTCCTGTATTTATCAGTTTGCTCACCAGCCAAACCGCTCCACAGAGGATACCATTTCCTCTGCTCTTCGCCTGGTTTACCTGGAGGAAAAACACACACATGCTTGAATGCTGCTGGTTGACTTCAGCTCAGTATTCAACATAATCATCCCCATCAGCTAGTAAGCAAGCTGTGTCTTGTGAGAATCAGTAACCCCTGTATAACTGGCTGCTGGACTTTCTCACCAACAGACCACACTGCTGTTCACTTTACTGACAAGTGACTGCTGCTCTGAAATCACACCCTGATATATATATATATATATATATATATATATATATATATATATATATACATATATATATATATGCAGATAATACGACAGTGGTGGGTCCCATTCAGGACAAGAACTGCTTGTCTCACAGATAGGAGGTAAAGCGACCGGTGGAATGGTGCTGGAAAAACAGCCTGGTCCTGAATGTTGAGAAAACCAAGAAAATGATCATCCATTTCAGGAAGATTAAGACTGGCAGCTCACCATTCGTCATAATGGTAATGCTGTGGAGGAGGTCAGTATTCCTGGGGGGTGCACACAACAGACAGTCTGCACTGGTTGCTACAGACCTCATCTCTTGTCAAATGTGCTAAGCAGCATTTGCAGTTCCTACATCGGATGAGACTAGCACAGCTGTCCCCTCCCATCCTCACCACATTCTACTTAGGCACCATAGAAAGCGTGCTGACCAGCTGCATCTCCATCTGGTTTGGCAGCGCCAGGGCTTCAGGCAGGAAGTTGCTGCCTAGGATGGTGAGGACTGCAGCAAGGATCATTGGGACTCCTCGTCCATCCACCCAGGACATTGCACACAAGTGGCATCTCAGCAGAGCCCACAACATCCCCAGAGACCCCACACACCCCCACCATGGCCTGTTCTACCTGCTGCCTTTTTGGAAAAGGTTCTGGGGCATCAACACGAGGGCAGCCAGGTTTTGCACCAGTTTCATCCCCGAGCCAGCTGACAGTTAAACTCTTGGTAAACCCCCATCCTCGCTTTCCCTGCCTGCCCCTGGACTGTCTGATACTCCACCTATCATCTCAATGTTTCTGCTACTTTGCTGTGTAATACACCTATATGCAATACTGCTATTTATTTAATATTTATACATGTAGGAAAATCCTTACAAATTTATCATTTTTATACTGTACATATTTTTCTTTTGCTCTATTTAGTATCTTATATTTTGAGTTGTTTTGTCAATCAGTATATAGATATTTATTACAAACTCATTTAAAAAAAGGACGTTTTACTTTATTTTACACCAGCCACATCAATGTTGTTAAAACTTGTCTAAAACATGTGGTAGATTAAAGATGTCAGAAATGTAGGTATATATTATTTGGGGACATGATGACAGATCTTTGGCCTCTGGCCCCGTGAGAGATTACTGTGATTGGATTGGCATGGTCATGCATCTGGCACAAGCCGCTTTGCTGGCACAGAAAGCTGCCGAGGGATGATATGTAATAAAGACATGACTGAATACAAACTACCACATAAAGAAATACACAGAGGGAGTCTGAGAAAGCTTAGAAGAAAAAGACTGAAGAGGAAAAGTGTTTCTATGCTTAATTTTGATGATAATAAATCTGAGATCTGCACATATATTCACAACCAGTCTTTAAATTTTGCTTTGTTCTGAGTTTAAATTCCATATTTGACTCTTTTTTTTGTCATTATTATTGAGCTTTGTTGTTTTTTTTTTCCTGGTGAGCTGCATCGTTTGCTAAATTGATGCATTTCCACTAAATAGGGTAATGGACCAGTAAAGTCTGCTCATTGCAACACATAGTGACATTGTGACTGAAAAGCAGGATTTAGATCAGATTAGAGCTGGACTGTGAAAATTAAACATACAAGCATGAACCAGGGCAAAAACAGGGAGTAGGACATTAGATTTTCAGGATCTTTTTTCAACAGGCTCATAAAGTTTCTCAGCTGAATAATATTCTTCCTCTAAACCAGCACAGATGAAATTAGAGTTCTGATTATTTTGACCCTTTATAAGGTTTATGATTGGTGTTTGTGCTGTTCAAATCATATTATTGTTGATGTTTCAGACTTTGAGGCACAAATTAACTTGTTAACTGCAGTGTTTTGCAGTGATCCACACAATTTTATTGTTTCAGCTTTTAAAATATGACAAGAAACTCAAGTTACTGAATATGTCATAAACACAAAGTATGCTTTATAATTATTTATGTAATTATTTTTCTTCTTCTTTGTTTTTAAGAGAAGCATATGATTGTAAAGACCAGTGAGACACTTTAACATCTGATCCATGTGAATATGAACAGTCTATTGTTGAAATGCTTCTAGGTGTATCAATCTTGAATATCAGTTGCTGTCAGGTAAACAGTAAGGGTGTGACATTGTAGTCTAAATTTAGACTGGGTGTTTAGGACTCATTTAATCCTGAAAGCTGATCATGTTCACAGTGTCTGGAAGTCTGCTCATCCCAGTTTATGAGGCCGACATCAGGACAACTTTGCTGAAACAATCAAGGATTAAGTGTCTTGCTGGAGGCTCTTTTAACTTCAGCTCAAAATCATCAAACACCTTAGCAACACAGCTATATTTCTTCTCAGAATTAATCAAAACCACTGTTTTTGTTATCAGAAATACCAACAAGACTGAGAGCTTAAAGCAACGCACTCAGTTTGGTTTTAAATGATGTGCTGAATGCAGATGGATGGTTTGACCACGTGTTAGAACCACAGTATGACAACAAGATCTGGGAAAACAGGAGATCTGAACTTGAGATTGTTGTGAACTTGTTTTTTTTTTTTTGTTGTTGTTGTTGCTGTTGTTGTTTTTTCTTTTGGTCATTTTGTTTTGTCTTTCTTTCACAGTTTATTTGAACTTTTTAATCTCTGATTAGGTTTGGGCACCAAATGTACCTGCTTAGGATAAAAAATGATTTTTGAACAGCTGGTTCGTGGTTTGAACCTCAGTTGGGGCCTTTATCTATGGAGCATTTATGTTCTCCCAGTGCATGTGTGAGCTCTCTCTAGGTAGGCTGTTCTCTGGTTTCCTCTCACAGTGTAAATTCATGCTTGTTAGGTTAATAAGTGTCGCCCTAGTAGTAAGTGGACAGTTGTTTGTCTTTCTGTGTTGGCCCTGTGATGGACTGGTGACCTGCCACTCGCTAAATAGTTGCTGGGAAAGCAGGTGAACTCCACTGGAAGTGGATATAGCTGATGGATGGATGAATAAATAGTGAATGGGTTAACTTAACTCCTTTACTACTTTAATAATTTTGCTTCTAGTTTTTTTTTTTTTTTTTTTTTTTTTTCAGAGAAAGTAATTTATGTATGAATAACGGTGTCATTCAAAAATAACTCATGGTGATGGAACAGCGGGACGGATTGCCATTATATTTTGCATAACGTTAATTTTACCATCAGGATAATGAACCACCAACAGTACTGAAGAATGCAAAATAAAATCTATTTAATCACTGAATTATTTTCACCATTGGCACACTGAATCCAACTAATGACATTATGACTTGCTGCAAAAAAAAAGTGTCCTTAGTAGATTACAGCAGCTGGCAGAAGCTACAAGAAAGAAAGGAATTTCACTTGCTGCCAATGCATTTACTTGCTGGTTTTCAGTGTTAACCTCAAAGTGTTTTCAGGTTTCAGCAGGTTCACATTTAACTGGATGCCATTATATCATTGTTTATTGGTTAGGGTTGAAAGATCTTATCTCAAATGACAGATAACTTGGATTGAGAGTGGCAGGTAAGCTATTAAATTTTCATCATATGTATGAATTATTGTGAGTGGGAATGCAAGTACATTTATCTACTGTCAGTAGTCTTTGTTGTAGATTTCTGATTTTAATTAGAACCCTGTAACTGCAGGCACCACCAAGACAGACTGACATGTAAATCAAGAGTGGCCATGGTTTAAGATTGGCTAAAAAGAAAATATCTGTTGCTCCGACTTATTGTCTTAAGAGGAGATAGAAGAGATCAGAAAATACGTTAGAGAAGGCTAAGCTGCCTTGCCTTTCACCATTTTGCTCTCTGGCATCTTCACACACCATTGCATTACTGCCACACACTATAGATACATATGATTTTTCTGTGTAATACTATAAGACTCTATGTGTGAGTGACATAAAGATTAAGATTCAAAGAAACCCAAGTGAAAATGTTTCAAAAAGTGGTGAATATTAAAGTATTAAGACTTGTGTTTGTATAGCAGATTGATCTGAAGATGGATAAAGTTTGGATGAGGAGCTGGGAACTCAAATAAGATGATGAAACTGGTTCAGTCTTCTGGTTCATACAGATGTATGTTCATGACCTTGCTGTGATATCCTCATATCATGCCTGAGGACAATTTTTGTTTGGAAAGAGAGTTCACAAAGAAATTGATATATTATTTGTTTTATGACACCTAAAAATGAAATGTACCAAGTTGGTTCCTGTAGATTCTGAAAACATTTTGACATCAATGCTGTGTGACCTTATTTGACACTGAAATCCTCCACCTTTGAGGTGCCAAGAAGAAAGTCAAGATGATACTTGTGCTCCTTTTCAGACAATATCCACATTGTTGAAGTCAATGAGCAACCAGACTAGTTATCAGTGTCGGTGTTTTCTACCAGATCATTCAAATGCACTTCTAGTTTTTTCTGAGAAAGTCATTTATGTTTGAATAATGGTATCATTCAAAAATAACTCATGGTGCTGGAACAGCTGGATGGATTGCCATTATATTTTGCGAAACATTAATTTTGCCATCAGGATAATAAACCACCAACGGTACTGAAGAATGCAAGATAAAATCTATTTAATCACTCAAATATTTTCACCACCAGCATTATGACTTGTTACCAAAAAAATGTCCTACACAGGCTACAAGAAAGGATGAATTTCACTTGCTGCCAAAGCGATTGCTTGCTGGTTTTCAGTGTTAACCTCAAAGTGTTTTCAGGTTGTTGAAAACCACATTGTTGAAGTCAGTGAGCAACCAGATCAGTGTTGGTGTTTTCATTTGACATCAATATTGTTTTATTGTTTTTTTGTTTTTAACATTTTCATCTGAAAGCTTGCTACATTCTTCTTAGGGCTCACTTTGCTGGCATTTCCTAATCTCCCTTAACACATCAATCCTGACAGCATCTATCCTTCCACGGTAATAAATCACTGACTGGATTATTTCTTACCCTGACACAGAGTGTGTGGAGCAAAAGCATTTGTGTGCTTCTGTACGTTGGATTATGTGAAGGTATAGCTTCATTGCTTTTACTTTGATTTTGGTGTTCTATAATGCTTTAAGTTTGTCCTCAACCACTGATAATAACCTCTTAATAGTAAAAGTTCCCAAATTTAACTTAAATTTCAAATGGTAATCTGTAATTGATGTTTTATACTCCATAAGACCCAATGGTTCAGGAAGTAGTAGGGATGAATACATGGTTCAACTTTTATACATGACAAAATATTTTTTTTTCTTAATGGAATCCATATATGTATGATTGATAGCCACTGAAATCAAATATCAGGTAAGTACAGTGTGAGCATGTATTATTCCACACAAGTGAGTTGATGAGGTTAGCTGAGAGTACCACAAGGCTATCTGAGACCCTTTTACCACTACAACAAGTCTCATCTCACTGAAAACACCCTTTGACAAGACTGCAGGGCATTTTAGGCTTTATATTTTGTATATATTTGTGATAATACACTTTACAAATACTGTATACAGTATTGTAAGGTACCTCAAAGATTTTTGAGATAGCAGAAAACAATTTCTCACAGAGGGCTCAAGTGAAAATTGAATCAGGGGTTTTGGGATCTTGTCATTGAGTTGAATGTATAGCTGAAAACAACAGCTTTGATTCTTCCTCTCAGATTTTCAGAGCTGGCTGAAAGGATTAGCTCTTATTGTGCCGAAAGAGTATTAGTGAAGTCAGCCCACCTTGCAAAGATGGGGTCAAGGTCCAGGCAAAGTGGAAGCCAAGCAAGTTCAAACTCAGATAATCATGTCATGAACCTGTTTTTTTGCACCTTGGTGAGACTTGCTGAGAACTTATCCCTTACAGCAACTTTCTGACTAGACACATTTTTTCACAAAATAGTGACAAGGGCAGTGACTTTTTAAGGTCTTCATGGTCTTATATAATACATCATGTTTTTAATTAACATGGCCAACTGTGAGTCTGACCTGACATCCGTATCTTTCTTGCACATTTCAGCTTTGCACTCTTCTGCTATATCCAATTAAAAAGTAATGAGAATAATTTGAACCCTTTGTTACTTTGAAGTCTAGCAAATTATTCTTCGTTTCAGCCAAATTTTTTCTGTGTCAGTCAAATTTTGTAGTAGCCACTGGCTTTTCCTGGCCAGCTTCTGTATCCAGCCCTGCTGCTTATGGGGGGGATGTAGAATGCGAAGACTGGAGAGCATCGGACAGCTCATCAGTCACGTCCACCAGCACTGCCAAACTGAGCCCAAGGAAGGCACTGAATCTCTACCTGCCACTGAACTCTCTGCAGATGCAGGCTGCTGGGTAAGTCGGGATTGTTTGTAGACAGGCTAATTGCATCTTCGTAATTTCTTCCTTACACGTGGATTCATGCATTCACTTGCAGAAAAAAAAATAATAAATAAATAAAAAAATTCTGACCTGTGTATAAACTTTTAAGTGACTGCAGTTTGTTTGATGTTGAAAGACTGCAGGGCAACTGAACACTCTCTCAGTGAAGAATAATTCAGCTAAATCCTTTTAGCTTTGAAACTTGCTGCCAGTAGATCTGAAGTCTCCTAAATTTGGACCACCCTTTATCAAAGCACTTGATGAATATTTCACAACACATTTCGTTTTAGTTTAAATTATATATTTTTAAACTATATATATATATATATATTTTTTTTTGTGTGTGTGTGTGTGTAAATACACAGTTATGGAAAAGAAGTCAAAATAGAATTAAAACAATAAAAAATTAAAAAGTACCAAATATAAAATATAGAATAAGATAAGGGTGATAAAAAAATTAAGAAATAAAATCACATAGATCATTTTTACTAAATAACCAAATGCACGAATGAATGAATGAATGAATGAATAAATAAATAAATAACTCATTTTACTGGAATTCTAACATTTCGGATCTGCAGGTGGCGTTGTTTAGCCCCTGGTCTTTGCAACAGAAGACGCGCATATGCACGCGCGCGCGCGCACATACACACTTACACACAAAGAGAGGGAGAGAGCATCAGCAGTCTGCTGCGCACTCCTACCACCACACATTTCATTGTCCCAAAGCCTGAAACATGGAGAGTCGCTGAACAGTTCTCCTCTGGTCTGAAACCCGTCTAAAGTAACAGACTGAGTTCTTTTGTTGCTTTTAAACCGGCTGATTTTCACAACCATGGAGCGGTAGTGTGTGTGAGCGCGGACCTGCAGCAGCTTACACTGAGCGACACCTGCGCTCTCCATTCCCCTCTCTTTTGTCTCCAACATCTCCGTAGCTCACGACCAGCAGTAAAGAGGAGGAGAGGAGGAGGAGGAAGAAGAAGAGGAGCGGGGTGTACCTGATACCCACATCCGTGTCTCGCGCAGAAACAGCCCGAACCGACTGCTGCGGGCGCTTTCCTCTCCTGTCTGGCTGTGTGAGTGTATTAACCGGAGCTTTGTGCGGTTTGAACGGGACACGTTGCTCCTTATGTCACACTGAAAAGTCTTTAAAATACATAAATTGCAGCAAAACACTGAAAGGATCTTTTACGAACTGCTGTTCAGGATTTTCTGTGAGGAAGCGGACTATACATCATAAGATAGAAGATGCGTCCTCCGCTGCTCCTCTGCGCTGTGGTGTGTCTGTGTGCGGCACCGGGCCCGGTGGCTGGGGCGGATAGAAGCTGCTCCGACCTGCGGCAGTTCTACACCGGGAAAGGGTTCACTCTGGCAGGGGTACCTCAGACCGAGATCTCCGGTGAGTTTTCAGGAGATGACTTCACAGCTCATAAGTTTACAGTCATATTTAAATTACCTGGCTTGTTTTTTGTTTTTTCTTTATTAATTATTACATGATATGGTGGTTTACAGCTTTTTGTGGCTTTACTTATTGTGTGGGAATTCTTATGGCATTTTAATATATAATATTGTTTTATATTTATAGCTACTTTCAAATATTGTCTACATTTGAAAATGATCATTTCTCAGGCTTATTTCTAAAGTGCTGGGGCTGTGGACTGTGGATGTTGTTAATGAGGATATTCCGCCTTAAGTTTTAGGTTACAATTACCTGTTTTGTTGTGTTGAATAGCAGGTGTGCAGTTCATATATCTTATTTTAGTTTAGCTCATCTTTACACCCTCATGCTGAACCTTTACCAAACATAAGTACACTATCTTCCAGTCTAGGCACTCCTGCACATCCCTATTATAGTCTTTTGTATGTTCATTGTTGAGGGCAGAACTGCACGTGGGTGTGATACTCTGGAGCTATTTCTTACATTTACGATAGTTTGCTGATTTTTAAACTGCCGGTGTGGATATAGTTAAACAGAAAAATAAAGAAGAGAACATTTGCTTTTTGCTTGTGGCTGTTATAGCTACATTTATGTGTCCTTGGGCATTTTTCATTGTCTCATTTGTTGTGGACTGCAGGTGTGGTGTGTGTGTGTATGACTCAGGAGATGCTGAAATGGCCTTCTGTTTCATTTGCATAAACTAATAATTTAAGCTTGCCTTGGGCAATAACCACTAACTTCGGTAGCTCAGAAATATCCCAAGATAAACTGCTGTTGATTTAAACAAAGGAGAGACTGGTTTAGAGTCACTTTTGCTTCTTTCCTGGACTCTGTCTTGTCAATCAGCTATGCAACACGTCGGACAATTATGCATTTAATCAATCTGTCAATTACCCAGTCAGTCAAGTAATCAGTCAGATTCGGATGCAGTTAGTCTCACATCACACATCAAAGTCTCTCTTTCATTTTCTTTGGCTGCTACCGTCCACAAATCTGATTGAACTGTCTCAGCCATGAGGAAAATGGAATTGAGTTGTTTTCCCCCTTTAAGGCAATCATCTGTCGTTCAGTGTCTCTTCTCGTTTTTCACCTAACAATGGACAGAAGTCAGGAGCTTCACAAAAAGGAAGAAAAACCAAGTCGAGTTTAAGGTGTGTGCTCGCTGTGAACGATCTGAAGGTCATTTCATGTTGTGTCAACGAAAATGCTCCCATACAAGCTTGTGAGTTATTAATATTGGATGTGTGTGTGTGTGTGTAGGTGGGTGGGTGTCTGATAGAGACAGACCACTGCAAATACAGCAGACAAGAGTGAAGCAAAAGAAGCAGAGAGAAAAGGAAAGAAAACAGACAGATAGTGAGGCAGGTTAACAGAGATGGAGCAAGTAAATCACTCAAGGTTTTGGTTGACGCCTCACAAAACAACTGTGGAAGACACCCAGTGTGACTCGCTCTTTCCTTTTCCATTAAAACTAATCTTTTATTGAGAGATGAAAAACAAAAGCCATCATCCACTTGGAGCTTGATTTGATCTGGACTCTGAACTTTGAGGAAGAGTTCCCAGAATTCAATAAAACATCGAGTTAAGAACCAAATGATGGAGACAGACATGGAATTCCCTAGAACATGGTCGCCTTAGTCCTTCTCTGGGTCCTCTGGTTGGTCATTTTAGCTTTTGAAGGCATCAAGAGAGAATTCACTGCTCTGCTGTGTCAGGGACACTTTGGAGAGTGGGTAAATTTCCTGATGTAAACAGAATTTCATTGCAACTTTATGCAGTTGGGGAGAACTTGTGCATAGTTAACCTCTCAGTCATTTAGTTGGATAGCCTTTCTGAATATTTCATGTTTGGAAGATAGTGTAACTGTTATCAATCTCCATTTAAGTTTTTGAACTTATGTATTTTTGTAAGAAAGCATGCAGTACGATCATAGATATAAACACTTATAAGTAACTGCTTTCCTTTTTCACCCTTATATGGTTTATAATTGAACTGAATATTAAGCATTCCAGCATGATGTTTCTGTCACTTCTCAAAGCAGCTTTGAAAGAACAATCTGGTGTCATTATGTACACACTTTTTGCTCTTTCTCATCACATGTCACAGACTGCAGGCCATTTACCAGCCTAAAAAGACACTTGAAAAGCTTTAAATGTAAATAAATGACATTCAAACTTTATCAGGTAAGGCATTTTCTAGCAATGCAATGCCACGAGATTTTGTTTTAAGGAAAGATTAATACTTTCTAGTTCAAGGAGATTTTATGCCCATGATTCTGTAAACATTTAAAAATAGAAATGTTTTTTCAAATTTATTTAAATGTATATAAATGTGCCTTGAAGTCATTTTTGTCTTTTGACCTGCCTGCAGCTATGGTGATGTTTAAGAGCTGTTAGAATCACAGCTTATTATAGGTTATAATAGTTTTATTGTTATAAAATTGAAAATGAGTTTCTGCTTTTTTTACTGGAGGGAAACCATGGTCTAGCCAAAATATCATTCTTTGAGGGAAAATTAGCAGCATCCATTCAGTCTTACTTTACTTCTTATTGTTATCTAATATATTGTATCTAAATATGTTATATGCATGTGATAGATCAGCAGATGTTTTGATCATGTGACCTTCCTGTGTGTGAAGCAGACTCACATTTAAAGGAGCAAACACTTTCCTAATGACTTTGGACAAAACCCAGCTGTTGCTATTCAGGAATGTTTACATTTAACATTGTTTGTAGAGCAGAACACAGAGAAGGTTAACGACGGCTTAGTGTGACTGTCCTCTTCCACAGTATCTCCGACGTGCAGATACTGACTTTAATTAAGTTCAAATAATATGCAGCCTCTAGTGGTCATGTGAACAACTACATATAAATTGTAAATATGGCATCCATGCAGATAACAGATGTATAGTATTTTAGCTCAAACCACGATTGCTTATTTTTTTTTTAGTTTAACCCAAAACCAAAAGCCAACCAGGAAATAACAGTTGTTTTGTTGCCATGGGTTGTATTTACGACTTACCATGCACCCAGCGAAATGAAGGTAAGGGTTGTATTGTAAAAATAATGTATTTTGATTAAAACTAAGATTTTCTTTGTAATTTTACTCAAGCAGTGGTTTATGTTGATCTCGATTTTATGTCACAAAGTCCCATGCTTGAAAGCACAGTGCATACCAGCACCATCCAGCACCACATCCGTCTTTCCTCCTTATGAGGACTTTCTGACTCAAACAAACAACTTGACAGTGACGTCTGCCTCAAAGCTTATGAGTTTATTTCCCTCCTGTCTCTTGTTGGTGCAATACTTTACATGATGTTGTTAAGTGTTGCATAAATGGGTATGAGCAAAAAATCTCTATAAATGTTTTATTTGGAGGACTTTAATTCACTGAGGATAAAAACACTTGCTGGATGATCGTTACACAGAATTAGTCTGTCGGTTAATTGTCTCCCGACTTGGTTAAATATCTGGGACGTAGCCCTGTGGAACATCCTGCAAACTTTCCTGTTCCTCTCTTGATTAATTTTAAATCTATGATTATCCCCTGACTATGGATTTAGCACTATTATCAAATCAAAATTTTATTAATCTCACACTTTGGTTCATGCCCAAATACCTGCAAAACTAACTGTAGGAATGAGAGTTGTTATTGATATGATTAACAGCCGTGACAGGGGAACTAGTGTTGCTTCAACCTTGATAAACAGCCTGTGTGCTAAATCATGGTATAATTTTCATAGGCTAGCACCCATACTGTAGCAGTAACTAGCACATTATTGTCATACATATTGGCAGATTTAGTCAAAGCAATCAAAGCTGAGCAGGCAAGATTAAAATGATGTATGTCCCACCCAATCGGCACTGAGGGAAGTACACTGGATGTAGGAGGGCAAAAAGAGAGGTGTCCTCTTCCCACTCTACATCCCTGCCCATTTCTATTTGTCAACGACACATTATTAATGGAAAGTCTGCAGCTTGCAAGGCAGAGAAAACATTTTTATTCACTATATAAATTAAAGTATATCTTGAGAATCACCAGGACTTGCCAGGCCTAAACAGGGCAGGTGACTTCTTTTTGTAAGGTGATATGTTAAATATGATACCAAAATGTGAATAATATAAAAAGCAAATGCTCTGAATTCCTAGCTAGAGTTTTTAAAAAGCCTATTATCTTCAGTCTTACCTCCCATCTTTTGTCCTATAGCTTTAACACAATGTGAACAGATGAATAGAAGCTGTCTTTTCTGCCGTTTGCAAGTTTGATTTTTTGTGCCTGCGGGGGTTTTTAACTCGCATATTGCACCCTTCGCCCAGTCAATTGTTAAAGACTAGCTCATCCTACAGCATGGATGTGTGTGTGTGTGTGTGTGTGTGTGTGTGTGTGTGTGTGTGTGTGTGTGTGTGTGTGTTTAAAAGTCAGTGAAAGCCAACACCTTTTCCAGAGAAGATACTTAGCTTCATTCACACATGCTTTGTCTGTGTGGAGCTGCACACACCCATATGATCGAGTGACACCTAGAAACAAGCAGACTATGCAACCTGCTCACTTCATTTTCTATGTAGGAATGTTTTGACACCTGTGTGGGTTTTATGTGTGAGCTACACATGCTACATATTGATTAGCTGTCACATTATTTTATGTTTGAATTGCACAACACACAGTATGTTTAAGAGTTATCGTTACATTACATTAGGATGCATTACAGTGTTGGTTTCTGGTGTTAAATACACAGCACAAAGGGTGAAATAACTATTTTCCAGTTACTATACTATGTTCATTTTCAAGTTCATAATGCTATTTCATATTTTGTCTAAACTACCTCAGACTTTTCTTTTGTAATTTGAAGTTTACATTAACTGTGAGAATACTGTGAATGCTACAAAGTTCATTAGAAAGTCTTGTGTTTAATTAAACCAAGCATGAGTACTTCCCAGTTTAACTAATGCAGGCTCGTATCTGCAGACAGCGGTTTTGAACCTGTGGTGTGCATGAACACTTATGAATGTATGTGAGCAAGGAAACGGATACTGTCTGTCATCTGCCACACATCACATTCTCACTCAGGCGCTCACAGCACACGCCACCATGCGAAACGCCGAACAGCCAGCACACACTTACGCATACTCGCACAAACACCCACAGCGTCTCTTCGCTCCTCTATAACTTCTGCACTTCTTCCCTGATTCCTGGTGGTGTATCTTCATTGTTTTTCCGGACATGCTGAGATCAATGAGTGCAAGGGTGTGTTTGTGTGTGAGAGAGAGAAAGAGAAAGAGAGGACCCTGGTTGGGTGTTAAAAGCAGAGCTGTGAATCTTTCATGATGTCTGATCCAGCAACATAAGAGAGAGAGGCAGGCAGAGATGTAAAGGTGAGGTGGAAGAGGAGAGGGTGAGAGGAGGAGGAGGAGGATGAGAGTATCTGGAAGAGGCTCTGTTATTGTTAGCTTTTTTGTTTATTATTTGTCCTTCATCCTCACTTCACCAGAGATGAGTACTTCCACATTTGGTTTGATGCAGATAGTGCCTTCTGTGCTCTGTATTTAATCTTTTTGTTGTGTTTCTTATTAAAATACTTGGAAGATTTTCCATTATGCAAGAGAGTTTATACCTTTTATTGAAATGAGTTGACTATAAGGGATTAAATTAGGGATCACCCACTCTGGTCCTCGAGGGCCGGTGTCCTGCAGGTATCGAACTTTTCCCTTCTGCAACACAACTGATTCAAATTAAATTAATCTCTTAACAGCTTGTTTTCAAGTTCTGCAAGATGATTAATGACCTATTCATTTGAATCAGGTGTGTTGCTGCAGGGAAACATCCAATACCTGCAGAAGACCAGCCCTCGATGACCTGAGCTGGTGATCCCTGGGTTAAAATATTCATCAACTAAGATACGCTAAGATATGCTGAAATTGTTCAGCTAATTGTAACAACTGAACTCCAAGCATCTCATTACCTGAATAGTTCAATCGCGTTTGGGGTTTAAATAACATAAAAGCTTTTTGTGCCTGAAGTATAGTATATTTTTAAAGTTATAAGAGTTTTGCTTGTGATGGTAGCAGCTTCAGCGGTAAGGCCAATGATAAACCAGGAAACAGGAAAGTCTCCTCCTTTCTTTCAAGGTTTTATTACGTCAACCGAGCAGTAGAGGTCATTAGGTGCATGAAAAAGCTTTGCTTTACTTCATGTCTTCTAGATGATTAATCAGCCGAGTATGCTGACTTTTGCCTAAAACCTGCAGTTTTACAAGGGAGTTTTATCTACTACACTTTTTCGAAATTATTTCTGAAGCACTCAAGTCTCATTAAAACTTGACTGTTTTATCCTCCATTTTTTCTTTTGTAATGACTTCCCTTGAGGATGCTGCCCTGCTGAGGCTTTTCATACTCAACAGGCTGTCAGTTCGTATGACCCTTACCTGTTCATCTAAATGTCTAAGTGTTCAACTGTATCTGGGATTGAAAACTTCCTATTCTTGTTAGTCTGTTGCTAGGAGCGACCCCCTGGGATAAAAAAAAAAAAAAAGAGCCTGCATGCTTCAGATCCGAGTACTGTGATCAGACGTTGGTTTTAAAATGTGAAATAATTCACACAAAGACAAAGAAACCTTTCTCCAGTGTTGTGTTCACTCCATCCATCCATCCATCTATCCATCCATTCATCCAATTTGGTCTGTAGCTTGCACTAATCATGTTGTGTAATGAAGCACATGCACAGAAAAAAATTGGTTTGATATTTATATATGTCTATATATGTCACATCTTTATTCTCATGGAAAACTATGTTTTTGTGGAAGCAGGAGTTTCATATTACTAATGTTCCACTTTTAGATTTTTAAAAACTACTGAGCAGTAGATCTCATAGAAAAGCACATAAAATGCAGTTTCTCTAAAGGGAACTACAACCTAAAAAGTGAGCATTATGCAGTATGACTTGAAATGATCAATTCAGACAATGACACTGGCAGTAAAATTTCTACTCAGGTGACAAATCAAGGAAGTAGTGAAGTATTTTTTCCTGTAGACTCTTTTTAACATAAAGAGTCTAGATGTCTGACTTTTTCATTTAAATCATTTTAATTTAATCTAACCCTTGTATTTCCCTAATTCATGTGACAGACAGAAGAAATATCTAAAACGTGGTAGTGTATATTGGACCAAATGTTGGTGATATTGCTCCTTCAGTAATACACATTTACATTCTAGGTGTGTACCCTTATTATACAGAACGACTATGAGCAAAGGCTTGGGAAGATTAAATTCCTCTAGCGTTAACATATAATCAAGACAAACTGATGGGCGCAAAGGTCATACCTCCCCACCCCCCGCATATCCACAATCATCACATATTAAAGGGGATGTGGGTGAAGGGAAAAAAAGTTAAGAGTCAAACCAAGCAGCCGTTCGATGCCTTAACATCAATCTTTGCACCTAAAATCAATGCGGTGCAAACCAGAACTGCAGCTCAGTAACCTCTGGCTCTCTCTTCCATCCTCCTGCTCTCTTTTCCCCATGCTCCAGTTCACACCTCTTCTCCTTGTTCTCTCCTCTTGCATTAATGTCCACTTCCTCCTCCTTATCAGATGCAATTTTTACTTTCTCTTCCTCCTCATAGCCCTCCTCTCATCTTCCCTTCCTCCTCTCAGAGAGTTGAGTGTCCATCTGTTTTCCAAATGAAAAGATGAGTTGTGTGTCTGATGCGGCGGACGCTGTGGTTGCTTGGCTGCTTTATGAGTCAAGCCTCTTCATATGCTTCATGGAGCTATGTACACAGTGTGTGTGTTTGTGTGTGCGTGCATATTGCAGGGTGTGAATGTTTTTGGAAGCGATAGAGATTTGTTGGTGCTTGTGTCAAATTTACATAAAGTGAAATGAAATGTTGCATAACTGGCTATGCTGACGCTTCTTGAGATGGCCCTAGTTACATTAAGTGACATATGAGCAGTGCTACTGCCTGCTATTTTCAGTCAGGACTAGTGTATTTATGCAACTGTTATGCAACAAAGATCTAAAATTATTACGACACGTATTAGTTTGCATTTTAACTGGCAGGGAATGTAGGATACTGACCTTAAACTGCAGAAGAAACAATGCAGATAAATAAAGTTATATAACATGAGTTCGTAAGTCTTCACTATGGATCTCGGTTGCTGGAGCGTTTTAAGTAACTTATTATAACAGTGACTAAAGGAGTGGATAAGCTGTGCCAGGTTAGCGGGTTCATCCGACATTTCAGCTTTCACAACTACATCTAGCTGGTTTGTAATTTCAGGCAAGAATATGAGCGTAGCGTCCTCACCGAGATATGTTTAAACACAGGTAATGTTGAGGTTTTGTATTTCACTAATATTTGCAAATCAGCAAACCATTGCAGAAGCAAAAAATCTTTTACTTTGTTTATAATGAGGATTATTTGTTGCAATATAAGTCTGTGCAGCTCAATATAAAGGAAAAAAAAGCCAATAAATGCTATATAACGAAGTAGTTTAAACATGTAATGTTTATCCTTCCAGGTAAACATTACCCTCTAGTGGATTTCTTTCTTCCTGTCTGCAGTGATCTTTTAACATTCTGTCTGCACAAATTAGAGTTTATGACTAAGTGTGGATGTGGGGATTTTGCTTCTATTAGTATTCTGTTTAAAAAAAATCAACTCCTTTGATTGTGCCACTTCTTTCCAACATAGTAGGGTAATAAAGACTGCCACATCTTGAAAGGAATAATAATAAACTTTTTTCTTTTCTCAAAGTACAAATACTAGTTGCTTTTAGCTATCAGTTCATGTTATTGCAAGTAATAGTCATATGACTGGCCTACTTTGTGTCCATTTTTTTCTTGTAAACTTGCAGTTAATAGTGTGTCTAAAACAATAAAAAAAATCATTCATCATATTTATTTAGGTTTATGCAAGACTTTCATATTATTTAATATATTCCTTAATACAAATTTCTTGCTTGACTGGTCTTTTTGTAAGTAAATATTTGTTGTTTTTGTTGTCTATAGTGTCCTGACTGAGAGGGCACAGCCACGTACACATGCACAACACATGCATGCCACAATGCTGATAGGATCAGCGTGGAGGGTATTATCGAAAGTAGATCTCATTGAGTTTGACTGGGTGTCCATGGTAAGCATATCTGTCACGGCTTTACAAGGTAGAACACAGACTTGGCATAAACTTCCTATAGCAAATAAAGGAATGATCGTGTCTGATACAAGTTGGTGAAGTGAAACAGTGATTGATTTTTAGGTGGAGGAGTGGATTTAAAAGGTTGAATCAATAAGATTTAATTCTGCTGCTTCAACCCAACATGGATTCCAGGGTTTAATGAAATGACCAAATTGTTAATGCAATGATTGACATGCACATACATGGCAATCTATAGGATCCATCACTGCATATGTTAGCTATTTATTTTTTCTTTTTTTATACGTATATGTTTCAGCATTTAAAAACCAGGCATATGCCTATAATTAGACTTGTTGCCATGAAAATCCCATCCCTGTGCACATATGCAGTGTTTATACTTTTCTCTGTTCCCTAGAGTCAGTCTTCCTTATACTTTTCATTATTTTAACCTTTCGTGTGTCGGCTCAGAGGTTATTTAACGTTATTTGTTATTGTTTTTTCATGGCAATTCTGCTTTATTACACACTTCGCTGCTGGGAGTAACACATAAGCTTTTTTTAAAGAGATGATGAAGGGCATAACAACAGCTCTCTGGTATTGTGGCATTTTAAAGACATGCTGTGCGTCACATACAGGCAATACACCAGAGTCTCTATGACTTTTGTACACTTTTTGCAGTAGCTCCAAAGCTGTATATACTTTTACCCTTTAGCACTGTGTGGAACAAAATAATGACATTATGTGAATAAATAAGTAAAGGAAGAACTTCTCAATGTGAAGTTAAAATAGCTCCTTTGGATTTTCCTCCCCTTTCATTTGAATCCCATCATGTTGTGGTTTAAAAAACATATTCACCCAGTCTTGTATGTTTTCTGGCTTATTATCAGTGTTGTTACTAGTGTATTATAACCTTAAACATCACCCAAGACTATTAAAAAAAGTACTGTAAAACCTATTGCAGAACGTGACTGTGTGGCTTTTTAGCATTTACTATGAGGAATGGATGAAATGAGGAGGTAACAAAAGCCACGACAAGCAGTGAGCAAGTGGCCAACAGCCATCAGGAACCAGCCAAAACGCCATACCCACCTGTTCAGTAGGAGGAGTGGCCGCCAAGTCAACCTCTCTGCAGCCTACATTAGCCTCTTACTTCATGGTAAGCTTGATATGGGTAGCAAGAAGGCAGCTAACAGTACATTGTGTTAATACATTTTTTTCATTGAGCAACTGAAAGTATTCATGTTTCTGAGCAGTTGCTTTTACAGTTGCTCAGAAACATACAGCTACTCACACAGGCAGCCATAGTATGCATTTGCTATCTCCAACACACTTCACACATTGTGTACAAACAGAGGCAACTTAGCCTTTAGGGAAGCTAAGATGGGGAAGAGTGTAAGCATAATTTCCTTTCTTGATATTTCCATTGGGGTGTTTTCTCTATCAGACTGAGATTTTACCACACTTCCTACATTTGCACAACTATCAACACAAGTGCATACAATATAAATGGTGATGAACTGAAAGACAACATAACCTTTAATTTTGCATAACTGTAGGTAATGAACATATTTACCAAACAGAAACGTCCTGCTCTGGTCTTTGTTGTGGTAGTTAGTTACTGTTCACCTTCATAATCTGGCTCATATATATAATGCTGGATTTTACGTTCTTTCTTGTCCAGCACTTTGTTCAGTTGTGGCTGGTGTTAAACTGCGTTATAAATACATTGACAATGATTATGATGATAATGCTGTTATGCTAAAAACAGTGATTTTGTCAGAGTAGTTCATTTACAAAGCTTCTTGATTAGACGATTCAAAATTATACCACTGACCCCTCAGTGGGCCTTCAACCAATCAGAAGACACTTCACCAAACCCCCCTTCTGTTCAAGAGGATGCTTCCCTCAAGAGAAAGCTCTCATTTGGAAAGAATTACAGCCCATTAGGACTATAGATGGGTGTAAAGCTAATCTAGAGGTACCCAAGATGAAGAATTAAATGAGAAGATATGATCATGCCAGGTTCACTTTAATCTTTACTGGCTTTGACAAACTCCCTTTAAATGGAAATCTTCTACTATTGTCTGTGTGTGAGATTTAAATGTCAGCTCTCTCACTGACTTATGCTGTTTGGATTCATTCTCAACAATGACATAATTTGCTTGTGGCCATGGCCTCTCACTTGCCAGACAAAACCTGATAGATCACTTACTTTATAAAAAGCATGGATGACATGTCACTACCTCTTGTTCTGATAATTTTATTAACAATCAGAGACTATGAAGAAGTGACAGGAGATAGGAATCATTACATTTATTCACTCAGCCTTTATTTAAATCCAGAGAGGCAACACTTGATTTTCTTACAGTGGTACCAGTTTAAAGACCGCTTAGATAAAATATTCTATACTTTCTCGGTACATCCTCATCTACAGGAAGAGGTATTAAGTGCATATCAAATGTGAATCAAACCTGAAGTTTGATTCACATTGCAAAAGAGAAATCCACCTGATGTCTTTTCTTACTTCATTCAAATTTCCAGCTCCCTTGAGGCTTCAGTAGAAAACCATGTGGCCATTCTCCCTGCAGCTCTAATCAGGCGGTGTCACACTCATTCAGTTTCTTCACTGTTCTGACTCTAAAGACTTGACCTGGAAACGACCGACCTCAGGCTGTGACCTAATGTTCGCCCAACTTCAGAGATTTGATGCCCCCTGCTGAGAAAGAGCAAGAATGGAGGATCTGCCTCTAATGTGCCCCTATGTGCACCCTTTTACACGCACACACACACACACACACACGCACACAAGCTTTCATATGTTCTCAACTCTCATTCACCACCTTACCACTGCTGCCACCAGCACTTTGCTGTTGGATTAAAGCTGATTACTAATCTCCTGCTAATCCTGGTTATTTAATCTATGCATTAGAAGTTCTTACCCTATCCCAAGTCTTCTAATTGCTTGCTTTACCACACAGATATATTCCATGTTTGCACCCCTCTTTATGACATTGGGTCCTATTTTGCATGTTTATATTTCCAGAAACTCACTGCTGAGGACACATGAACCTTCTTTTTATTCATCACAGAAGCAGAGCATTCTGCTGTTAACAGACAGCTGTAGAAAAAGACTAATCCCTACAGACAGAGAAAGCTGACATGACCTTTGGCTCCTACAGAATTATCCACATACTTGCACAAATGTGCACACTCTCTCAGACAGATGCTGACTCTTTGCAGCATGAATGGCATGCACCAGTTGGCACATGTGGAGATTTTTCAACAGACTGGGTGAATGGGAGTAAAAGTAGTAGTTAGTTTAATAGCCTTTAACTACTCCCAGAAATTACATGGAATTATGGTATTATACAGTGGAGCTGGTGCCATGTAAACACATACAGTAAACTGGGCAGCAGCAGACAGCTGAAGTGTGGGCTGGTGGGGTATTTTTAGTTTAGTGAAAGTTCACCCAAAACATGGCATGCCTGGTGGCTGCTTTTATTTATTTATTTTGTATGTCTGTCTGTCTGTTTTGAATCTCATTTTTTACCATGTTTCTATTTTGAACTTACTCAGCTTTAAATGGCATTTGCTCAATAAGCATACTGATTCTTTCAACAGTAATTACAGTGTTTTGCATGTAATTTTCATTGTTAAGGTGTTGCAGAGCAGTGTTATAGAGACATTGAGCAGATGAGAAGAAATGCAAAATTCCAAGTGGTGGCTGGAAATGTAAACTACCAACAGACCCAACAAATTGATTTTTATCCACAATGATTACATTTTTTTCACCACTGTAATTTAAATAAATCGGTCAACAGAGGAATTTCACTACTTCTTGTTCTCTATATTTAGTTCAAGCTGCAAGACAAGCAGCATCATTGATTTCATGTTGTTGAGAACTGTAGCAAAATAGCTTTGCTTGCTGTGGGAAACTTGCATCAAGCTGCTACAAAACTTAAGTATCAGCAAGTTTTTAAATTAAGGGCCAATCAATTACAACCTTTCAAAATCACAGGAAAATGAAAACAAGCTACAGATTTATATTGCACTTAGAAGTCAATTATGGCTTTTATATTTACTCTTTTCCCACTTATTCTCTTGGTTTCTGCCTGTGCCACCATCAATGTTTTTTTTTCTCTCCTTCTTCTTTCATTTCCGTTTTATTGCCTTCTCATCCCTCCATCTCCCTCTCCTCACCCATCATTACAGCTCCTTTCCTCCTCTGCCCTCCCTCACTTTTTGGTGGATAGTAAAAATGTAAAAGTGTACTTTGGGAGGAAGGCCATGTGGGATGTTAAATTACATACAGGTGGTTTTAAATGGTGAAGAGAGTGTGAGATGGAAACACTCACACACACACACATGCACACAGACGTACCATCAGCCCCTCATTTAGGTAGCTGTAATTCGCCACAGTAAGTGACAGGGTTATTGTAAGACGCTCATTAAGAAAGGGAAGCAGCGAATAAACGTCTGACTGAAGGGAATAAATTCAAACCACTGCACCACTTTTACTGCTCAGCAATAAGCTGCTTTGATGTGGTGTGTGATGGCAGAGTGAGGGCAGGCTCAGGGCGTGTGTGTGTGTTCAAATGGAGGCCATAGCACTGATTTAACTTTTTTATTTGTAGATTGATCAGAGAAATCAGTATTTGCTCTGCATGTGCAACATTTGAGTGCACTATACTGTGTGTTTGCATGTGTCGTTACAACGGCAAAGGTCAGAGGTTAGTTCAGTTACAACGAGATGGGCTGTTGCCACGGTAACACAGTGCAAGGTCACTTCCTGTGACAAACTTTCATCTCAGCGGGAGAGAGGGAAGTCAAGAGAGATGGAGGGATGGGTGTATAAAAGCAATGAGGCCATGACATCGGAGTTAAATAGAGGGATGGAGGAAGAAGTTAAACCATTTTTTTAGGAGAAGACTTAAAAAGGAAGGCAGGATGGATGGAAGGATAAGGAGATTTCTGAGTGGAAGACAGGGTTAGACAAGACTGGAGAGGGAATTGGAGTGAGACTGAATGGGATCAAGTGGGTGAATCTCTAGTATCAGTCTTCAGTATCCTCTTTGTGGGACAACGTGAGAGTGTCTTTTTTTAATCTTGCTATATCATCGAGAGTTAATAAATGTTTGTTCATTGACTGAAAAATATTAAGAAAACAACATAAATGTGATTTTGTTGACATTATTTTACACTTTAAAATGCTGTCTGATAGACGAGGATGTTGTCAGTGAATATTCTGCCAACACTGAAGGCTTTGAAGTAGTTTGAATTTTTATAGCTGAATAAACATACTCAAGCATATTTAAATGTCAAAATAATAATGAGGGGGAAAAAAAAAACACAATTTCAAACAAGTAAAAACAGCAAACTCACCATTGTCCCCCCTTAATCTAATTTTATTGTTATTTAATCCATTTTTTTTACATTTTCTTTTTTTTTCTACCTCAGGACAACTTACTTATGTGAAGGCCTACAAGTATCAGAAACATTGTGTAAACAGAGATTATCAGAGAGTCTAACAACCACAGTGGATCGGCGTAATGCTCCAACTTGGTAATTTTTTTTAAATTGTATTCCTTTGTCAGCAGCTAAAACAGGTTGAAATACGTTCCAACACCTGGAAACGTGTCATTTAGTTATGCTTTACAGTGTGCTGATTCAGCTTCAGTGTATAATAACCCAACCTCTAAGAAAGATTAGTCTGCAGTGTCTGTACAGGTTAGATGTGTGATGAAGCACTTCTGCTGCAGCTGACAGTGTAATTAGATTTTCATGTTTCATTTAACCTGTTAGATGCCTCAACAATCTCAGATATTAGAAGCAACTTTTGAGTTTCTGAAGTAAAACGAAACCGATCTAATATTTTTAATGGTGCAGAAACTCTTTAGATAAAATTAAAGACTTCAACCAAAATAAATTTTATTCTAAGCAGCTAACCAAAGTTCAGCTGTTTAGATACTTAGTTATAATTAAAAATAAAAATTCAAAAGTATTCCAAACATTGTGGCAAAGTCTGTGAAGCATCAGTTTATTGCATCAGAAAACTGAGCTGTGATAGTATGTGTTGATAAATATATGATGGATGTATTTAAGAGCTGTGGTACATATGGGGGCATTGGTGTTTTTTAAATATATGTGATAATCCTGTTTGTACTATTCATTTGATGTAACCTACATCCTAAGTTATTTTTTATGAGTATCATTAAATTGCTATCTGTTTCAGTGAGTAAATGTATGTTTGTGTTTATTTGACACATAAAAGCTTATACAGCATTTGACTGTAAAAATCTGTGGTGGTCTGAGTGTGTCTGGTGACCCTGATCCATCGTAACAAGGCCACAAGGGGAGGAGTGTGTGTGCATGATTTGTTTTGTTAAGCTCCCAAACAGTGAGGACAATGGGCCTTTTTGCATTTAGCAGAATTAATCTAACTCTACGTAGTACTATTGTTACATTGTGTGTAGTATATTATATGGTATATGTTATGGCTGGCCAGCCAACCAGAAAAAGAAAAGCTCTGTTTTAGTAAAGTTTATGATTATTATCATAATTCAGTATTTGCCTTATTTTGCAGAGCTAAAAAAGTAAGAATGGAGCCCTTGATTTTTAGGAAATTATTTGACATTTTGGGCTGGATAGTGGTGTGGTGGTTAGCTCCGCTGCCTTGCAGCAAGACGGTCAATGGTTTGAGCCTTGTGATAGCCTGGCAACCTGTTCTGGGTGTACCCTGCCTCTCGCCTAATAACTGCTAGGATAGGCTCCAGCTCCCATATGACCCCGAACTGGACTAAGCGGTACATTTTTCACAGTAAAACCACGATATGAACCACATTAATGTTTGTAGTGTAACTGTGATGATAGCCATCAGATGATTAACTTTTCTGAAGATGAAGAATGAAATTAGTCTTATTGTGTGAACACAATTATTATTTCAGTCTTATTGTATGATGTTGGCCAATAATCTTGTTTTTTTAATGTGTATATTTAGCTACTAAACAAATGAGGTGAGCATAACGAGAGACAGTTAACAACTGTGAAGCTTAGCTTATCTCATTTGTCTAATAGCTAAATGTCCAGCGCTATTAAACTGTCAGTTTGTGGTTTAAAGGTGAATGAGATAATTTCCTGAAAAGTGTGGAATGAACTGACATGAATGTAAAAATACAAAATCACAGTTATATCACCTAGCAGATGTAATTTAAATAATGCACTTATCGGCTGATTTAAGAATCTCATCAGTAAAACACACTTGGAAAAACACAATTAAAGCCCAACACCCCACCCAAATCAACCTAACAAATCAGTCAGGGCTAAAACACTCCCAAAAGATCAATTCAAGTTTACCAATAAGACTAATTTACTGTTCTTAATAGATTCAATCTACCATGCCAAAAGGGTAATCTGCACCCTAATGAGTCAGTACTGTGCCTGATGCGTGATGATAAACGTTAATGTAGGCCATTTCATGCATCATATTGCAAAGGTTTTTTTATTCTGTGTTTTTTGCTGCACTGGCCTAATAATGTCCAAATTACCATTACATGTGGGAGCATTGTTAAACTTTGAATTATCCATTAATCGCTGAATAGTCCATGTAGTAAGATGAAAGTACACTGATGACACAATGTAAATAAATGTGCCTCCATGAAATAGTAGTAACAGACTTCAACTAACACTGAGCTTCTGTACATTCAACTTAGAAAAGTGATGCAACTTGATTACATTCAGTTGACATATAAATATTTGTAAATGATTAAAATATCTGTTGCAGGCTGCAAGTTATTTAATTAGAAACACATCATTTTTTCAGCTTCAACTCAAAGCAAGAGCCATTTTTTCCATTATATTCCGTAATGTGAAAATGCTGCAGTAGTAGTTGGTATGGCAACAAAAGATGCTCTCTAAGGTTTTACAGTAAACAGTGTTTGAAAGGAGGCTCTCACCAGTGTCCCCCAGAAAGCCTCAGATCAGCTGAAACACTCAGTTTATTTAAATCAAGGTTAAAGACCCACCTGTTCTCTGCTGCATTTCAATAGTTTTTATTTAGAAGTCAAAATCTACATCTGGTTCTATTAAGCTGGAATCATGTTTTAATGTTGTCTTTAACTTTATTTCTTGCATTTTATCTGTTTTATTTTAGCATATTCCTTCTGCTTTTATTTCATTAATTGCATTTCTTTTTATCTTTATTTATTTATTTTTTATTATTATTTTTTTAATGCACTTGTCTGCACCCTGCTGTAATGATTTATGTAAAGAACTTTGAATTGTCTTGTACATGAAATGTGCTATACAAATAAATTTGCCTTTGCCTTTTCCGAACAGCTGATCTCACATTCGTCTTCTCCAGGAAAATTTGTGATATAGGATATTATTATATTATTATTAGATATTATTAGATCCTAACTCAAAATAAGCAAGATCTCTGCAATGAGATGCTGCGCTGATAAACTGCTTTTGGAAAAAAAAAAAAAAAAATCTTTCCATGAACACAAAAATGCATTTTGCTAGAGGGCAAATACCAATTATGCGACTATAGCCAGAAGTCAAATCAGTAAGTATTCATGTGCCTGACATTAAAGCCAACAGCATGCTGCCACAACACTGAGGAGGGTTTTAATGAATTCATAATTGAGTGTCAGTGAGGTAAACAGACAGCTGTTTTAAAGTGTTTGTATAAATTCATGTAATAAAAATTTGATTAAATCTGGGTGATGACTAAATATTGATTCGGTTTCTAGAAAGTTTGAGAGTTATGTTTTAGTTCTGCTTTAGTTAATGGTGACTTTTAGAGTTTCTTACTTCCTGTCACTGCATGACTTTGTGATTTCGTGTCAAGCCTGCAGGGGGGTAAACATTACCTGTTTGACTGCTTGGCACGTGTGCTGAGGTTAACTCACTTGTCAAGACGGGTTCAGGTATGCTGGGGCTGCCATGAAGAATGTGGGGAAAATAAGTGGGGCAGAAGAGAAGGGTGTAATGCCAAGAAGGATTGGTTAGCCAGATGCTTTTAATGGAGAAATGGCTAAGCACTGTTGTCTTCATGTGCTCTCCATGGCAACAGGGGTAGGCTGTTAAATGTTTGCAGGCAAAACCAGAAACAAGTTTTGAATTAAATAGATTCACTAATTATTAAGCACAAAATACCCTGCAGCAGAACAAGGTCCTGAGGTTTTCTAATGCTGCTCTTAACCCCAGGTGGGCAGGTAGAATCTGAGTGAAAACTTGGCGTAGTTATCACCATTAAATAGGTTTATCCTCATAAATATAACATCCAGCTTTTCACATAGTATTAAAAAATAAAAAATGCCTATCTAATGAGGTGAATAAATCCCATTCCCCTAGTAATAGGCATGGTAATCGTAGTTTAAATGGATTTTTCTTTGACAGCATGCTTGACTTTAAAGAATCTGTTGTCAGTTTGACTCACAGAGCTGCTCATATCAGACTGGAAGTATTGACTGGAATTTCTGTGATATATTTGACAATATATCAACTTATGACTTTGAATATCTGCATCTTTTAAATTGCCATTGTGTTTTTTTCTGCTTTGATTTCTATGTGTTTGCTGAGAAAGATGTCACATTAGTGACTCAATTACATATTCCTTGTTTATTGCAGTTCTTGTATCTACATCTTAGAACTGAAATATTTCTGTACTTTTAGCACAATAAACACTAGAATCTTACTCTGTTTGGCTGACAGTGGCAGGTAAAAAAACAATCAAATCAAATCGAACTTTATTTATATAGCACTTTTCAGACAGATTTAACTGAAATTGCTTAAAAGAAAGCAACCAGGTGCAAACATACATACAAAGAACCATAATTAAGAGCAAAGATAATAGCACAACAAGGTGCATAAAACGCAACTTCTCCAATCATGGGAGCCGAAAGATAAAAGAATATAATAATACAACACAAAAATAAAAGATTAGTCAAATGCAGTAAAAACAGAAAAATATTATTTTTTTTTTTTCATTTGTGAAGACATCAAAGTTTCAGCTGACCTGCAGTTATGTGGGAGCCTTCACCAAATGGAAGGTAGATAAAAAAGAAAAGCAGCTTCTCCATGTTTGGTCTAGGGAGTGATATGCTCCACCTTTCTGATGTTGGTGAGACCTCGAGCAGCAGCGTTCTGGATTAACTGCAACTTTTATGGTAAACTTGTGGACAAGCATGAACCAGTTTTTCCAAGTCACACTGACACATCAGTCTTTTAATCCTAGAAATATTCTTCAGGTGATGAATGGGCAGGTTTTATAAGTGAATTAATGTGACTGTTGAAATTGAAGTCAGAATGCTAAAACACATTCGGCTTTCTGACTTGGTTTGTGCTACTTAACATAGCAGTTAGCTGACTTAGCATGTTAGCTGACTTTGTCAAAACTAGTTCATCTCAAGCAGAGTGTGGCTCCCTTACATATATTTTAATTGTACATGTTCAGAGATATGGAATACCTCTAAAACCACAGTAGGAAACCAGTGAGTGAAAAAAGAAATCCTAGAAACCCATTCATACTAGTATTTTTTAATGGATTGTCAGAACTCCTTTCATCGCAGCATCTTTATTTCTCATCTGAAGAAGCCCCAGGCACTAAGGAATGAATTAAGTCAATGAGGGTCCTATATACAGTACTACAAACCCATAGATGTGTCTGTTCACCCCCAAGGATGGGGACTTGACTAAATGTATGCTGAAGCCCAAGGGCAAACACAGTGTGAGTAACCAAATCACAGACATAGGCTGTTTTTATTTGACCCAGATCTCCTCTCACTGTGGAGCTAATTTCTCCTCTGCTCTTCTCTCCTTGTTTACACCATTTTTAACAACAGCACTTAGCAGCTGTTTTTTGTCAAGGCTTTGCTCAAAAGCAGTTTCCACCACTCTGCCACTATACACACATGAATGCACAAAGCTTCCCCATTTGCCATCATGAAACTTTTGAGCAAGGCACTTACTTTCAATAGCCTTCCCTATGCTGAACCCTCTGCTATTCAGTGTAATGCACTTTATGCATGTGTTAGTAAGTTTGCAAGCTTGCTTTTTAAACACATGTTATTGTGTCATCAGTGCTCTCTCATCTGTCTCCAAATAAATTAAGATTTTATAGCAGGATGCCAGTTGCTTCCATTACACAGAAACCCAAGAATGCTATAAACCATATGTGTTTGGAGTAAATGCCTCATGTTGTCTGACTTGGTAAGCCCAGTACTGCACACATATCAGAGAAAATACTAATGTTAGATCTGGTGCATTAGAAAGCCTATGCTATGAGACATCTGCTGATGTGGTTTTAAATGCTGGGTTTAATTAATGTTTCTCAAGTCCAAATCTCACAGAATCAAATATGATATCAGCATTCCCAGCTACGACAAAGCAACCCTTTTTCATGCCTCTCGTGAGAGTCTGCCTTGCAGTATAAATGCATGAGACAGGAATTGAAGTGGACTATATCGATTTTTCCCTCTAAAATAACACATGCAGCTTTGTAGCAAGTTTGACTGCATCTACCAAAATGCTAATTGGTTACAGCTAAGGAATATGGTTCAACATCTCTGTGATGATTAGCTGAATATAACTACAAGAAGGAAAAAATAATTACATTGGCCTTCTTGTGGTTTGAATATAATTTAGCACAAATCCAAAACTTAATTTAACCCCTTAAAACCCTTTCATTTTCACCTAAAACAAGTTTTTATGGATAAAAGACTTGTTGTGGACCAGCTATTTTACTGGACCCTTTGCTGATACAACACGGCCATTTGTTGCTGTATCATCTGCTACTGGAGTACAGTATGGCTTCAAAGATAAATTGCTTTGGCAACTGGTCTGAAATAAATGTTTCATGAATGTACAGTTATGATTGTAGCCTTGAATGACATGCATCATTCAAATCTCAAGAATCTTAGCTTTCCAATGGTGTATAACGTGTAGGTACTTGGAAGGGAGACTGAGTAAAATACATATTTATTTGTCACATTCGCCCACGGGATGTCTGGTACCCATGTGTTAATGCAAATTTTTGTGTATTGAAAATTTTTCTCCTCTATGTCTCTGCTATTTAATTTAGAAATTGAACCTTTATCTGGATAGAATTTGAAGAAATGCCTCCAACTAACAAAATTATGTTTGTCAGTACTCAACCATAGCATGCCAAGCACTGAACCTGACCCTCCGATATCCTCCTCACCGTCATCCTTCTTCTTTTTCTTGTTCTTCATTTTCTTTTTTGTTTTGTTGTTGTTGTGGTCAAATGTAAACTGAGAAAATATTTTTAAATAACAATCAAATATTTGATATGTTGTCTCTGTATTATTTTCAATTATAATTGTACCTAATGCAGCATTAAATACAAAGGAAATGTGCACAGTACTGGTTCTGTGATTGACCTATAGTGGTTTCCTGGAAGCTAAATTTAAAGTAGAAAATGTCACTATTTAAGTGTTAAGATGGAAATATATCTTAAAGCTAATTTCAACTTTCAATGATGAAAAACACAAGCAATAGACATAAAAAACATTTTTTTCTCTTCTAAATGAATAACGTGTCTAATTTCAGACTGAATCCTGTTCCTGAAATTCAAGGAATACTTAAGAAATAAGAAAAAATATTAGATACATTATCTCTGCAGTTGAAGCTGTGCTTTCAGGTTCCAACTCCATAGAACTTGAAATCCTATTCCTCCATGTATTTGGTAAAGATACAAAAAGAAAATCCAGAAGATATGAGCAACAAACAAGGCGATACATTAGCTGCTATTTACTGTAATACAGCTGCCACTGTTTATCTTTGTCCATGTTATCACACCCCACGCACACACACTAGCAAGTGCCAATGAAAGATTCATGGAGCAGTGATGATGAAGGCGTCTCCTCTTCTGCTCCACTTACCATGGTGGACAAATTCTGCCCTGCAACCCACGTACACACCCACATACACACCCGCAAATGCACAGACACACACACACATATTCATACACACAGCCACAAGCCCACGACCTGTTAAGAAGGAAGAGCGCAGTGAAGCACACAGCTGTGGGGTACTTACTCACCCTTAACCTTCTCAGACGTGGGCACCCAGACATGCACACAGAAAAATCCCGAGGCCTCTAATCTGTCAAGAGACTGATGCTGCAGACTTTTCTCTGGCTGTCTGGCAGACATTGTGTGTGAGTATGTGTGTGTGTTCAAGTATTTATGTAAGTGTGAAAAAGATCTTCATTTTTACTTTCTCTCATGGGCATAAGGATCCCCATGTGAGAAGCCAAAAAAAGAAAAGAAAATGCTGAAGGTGAAACGTTATCACACGAGAGAAACGTTTTCAATACACAAAAATATGCATTAACACATCAGTACCTCACAGAGAGGTACCAGAGTACCTCTCTGTGATCCATGCAAGTCATGAGCAAGGTCTAGGGATTAGCTTGAGGAAAGAAAATTTAGCAGATATCTTTGCAGCAGCTTCTGTGTTCCAATGATGAACCTAACATCTTTCAAAATGGCACATTTTTTGGAGACTCTGTGGCTTTTTATCGGAAAAGATGGGTAATAGTGGTGGTAGAAAAATATAACACAACATCAGAAAACTTTCCAACATTATTAAAAGTTGTTCACATAAGCTCATGGCTTGATAATAACCAAGGATATTGCTGCATTTCAACTAATTTTATATCAGAGTAGTAACTATTTGTAACTATATTACTTAACAAGGGGCTTAAAACACATTAAAAACATAAAAGATTTCCTAGCAACTTATGCTGTAAAACTTTAACATCCTTTAACAAAAGAATTCAAATAAAATACACGAAACTCAGAATTTGCCAAAAACCTGAAACACCATATATATAAAAGAACATCTCCATCTGACAGACGTAAACGTAGATAACAAACAGTGCAAGTGGACAGCAGCCCAAAATAAATAAATAAATAATTAGTTGCTATGTATAAACCAAATAGGCTATACTGTATTTCCTGTACAGAGTGCTTTTGTTGTTGACATTGTGACTTGGATAAAAGGGTACTGAGAAACCATAAATGCTTTATAAAGATTTGAAACATGCACTCAAGTTCTATAAATAAGCAAAAATGTAGAATGGCTGTAGAAGAAAGAGACACTCCAGCCCCTCAGTTTAATTATTGTAAAGAGTTTAATTTTAAGCTCAAATTACTTACATACTGATAGATTAATAAATGTCCCTAATCTGCTGATTACCTTATTGTGTAACCCTACAAATCTAGTTAAAAAAAATTAAAAATGAGTTTTCTGTAATAATTGTTACCTCTCTCAGACCAGTGAATGAAGGGTTTGTAACTGGATATAGTTAGGTTAGCGTTCCAGAAACCTCTTTCGTGAAATATGATGGTAGGAAGCAGGAAACACCGTTTGCACATCAATTCAACTCTTTCTTTTGTCAAAGCATGGCTGTGTACAAACCATAATTCTGGAAAGGCAAAAAAATTATATATATATATATATATATATATATATATATATATATATATATATATATATATATATATATTATGGTCCGTATTTATGTAGCGCTTTACTGTACCTGGGATGATACCCAAAGCGCTTTACATCACACATCACATTCACCCATTCACACACACATTCACACACTGATGGCGGAAACTGCCATGCAAGGTCCTCTTATTTTTTAGGTGTAGACCAAAGTGATGAACCTGACAAAGATGAGACTGAAACAAATGGCGTTACTTTTTAAACTCATGTATCCCTAAGCTTTTATTTGAGCTTGCTTTGATTTGATAGTAAATATACTTATTCAGTTACAAATTCATATATATTATTGCAATATAATTAAAAGAGCAACTCTGTCTCTGTGTGTACCAGGAGAACATCTGCGGATGTGCCCTCAAGGGCCGACCTGCTGTACCAGCACCATGGAGGAGAGCCTGGCTGGTTTGACTGCTCAAGAGACAGAGGGATTGATCAGAGAGGCTGGCAGGTCCCTGCAGGCTGCTTTTAATGCACTCTACAGGAGTTTTGACAGTAAGTAGGGTGTGTGTTTGTGTATGAATGTATACAAGACACTCATTAGTGCCTGAGCTCAATTGCAAAGCTTCAGAAGTGAGCTCATAGAGCGTGACATTTGTATCTTGTATATTTGCGAGATTGTGTGTATGTGCTCAGCGTTCAATATCGTAGCTTCAATAGTGGCAGTAAATTTGTGTTGATGAATGTGTTGCTGTGTGTGTGCTGTACAACAAGGGACCCCTGACTGGGTGCTATAATGAGAGCAGAGTCAGCCAGACACAATGAAATGTGATAAGCCAATGCCCTGATCTCGAGGGAAACACATACACACACACTTGCATTCAGTAACACACACGCAGAAACAGAGGGGCGTCCCCTGGGGCAATGGCTAGTTCAGCTAATGAGCAGTTGACCCGCTGAGGAGCTGAGTCTGCAGATCACTGCACATCAGAGAGAAAAGGATGGAGAGGATGGAGACTGAGAAGTGACAACGCTAACAGCACAGAAACAAATACAGCAAGTGAGAAAGTGTCATTCTTACTGAGAAGAAACAGTGAGTTAAAATACATAAAATAAAGACAGAAATTGAGGGCTGCAGGAGGACTAGTCATTGGAAGAGGAGGCAGTATTATGAGTCTGAAGGCAGCAGGCCACCTCAGTAGCAGTAATGTGGCTGTCCATCTGGTTGTGGTTAGAACAGGCTGGCACAGTTCCATGGCCTTTGAAGCTCAAAAGTACAGCCCAGACCATTATATTGCAGCAGCAGCTCTCTGACTCTCTTATTCTCTTAGTTTGACCTTTCTGCCACTTTGCATCTACTTGGGTGCAAAATAAAATAAAATAAAATAAATAACAATAATAAAATAAAATACAAAATTTAAGTTGTTTGGGGGAGTTGTTTATTTTGAAAGAAAATTAGATTAGATTAGAAGCTAATTGCACCATGGCTGCAAAAAATACTGTTCAGTAAAGGATGAACGATATCATCATGCTATATACATTGCTATTATTCAGCATCTTGACATCAAATAAAGTTGTATGGCTGTACTGACAATTTCCTCCACGGAATTTGGTCTTAGAATTTCTTACACACTATGAATATTTGTGCAATTTTTACTAAATAACTGTATTGTATCCATGTAGCAGTTGGAATTGGCTCTAGCCCCCGCAACCCTGACTTGGAAAAAGTAGATTTCAAAAACAGGGGATGACTATATAAAAGAAACACTTTGAAAACCACTCCTTCTGGAGTGGAAAACAGTTAGTCAGTGCTTTCAAGGCAGCAAAGTGCAAGCACACACATGGCCATAAGTCCTTTCTTTAGAGACTATGTAGCTTGATAAAGAGTGGTGTGTCCCGGTATAAACATGGCTAATAAAGCTCTGATTTACAGCATTTTTTTAAATGATTAAATGACTGATTGTACTTGCTGTTTGTAGCGTGAAACTTCCAAAGTTGACATTTAGAGACACACAGACAGATATTTAGCTCATAAAAACACAACTAGGTTTCTCAGATCCTGGTAAGGAGAAAACAGATAAGTAAAGTGAAATAGGGGTTGACTTAGTCAGGTGGGCAGAAACATGACTCCCTATCAGTGCTTATGTTATTCTGTTTCCAATGCTTAAGGAGGTAACCATCAACTTTATTGTATGTCAGCTTTACAAGGTTATGATTTATCACGCTTTCCCCCAAGTCGCCCTCCAAATTTCACTGCTGTCTCTCCATCTTCCATAGCCTATTTCACTGAACTGCATGGCCGTTCTGAGCGCTCCCTGCAGGAGGTGTTGTCTCCACTCGGCCCCCTGTACTCCCAGAACACTCGTCTGTATGGAGATCTCTATGCTGACTTGCGCCAGTACTATCGGGGCTCTGCTCTCAACTTGGACGAGAACCTGTCTGACTTCTGGGCCCGCCTATTGGAGCGAACTTTTAAAACCTCTACCCCTACAGATGTGAGTAAAGATATTGAAAAATTCTGCCTGATTCTAAATGCAACATTTGTGAGATACAAATTGTAATTGAAAACAGAAGGTAAAAGGGTGCACAAAGTAAAGCACACATCAGGTCAGGTATTAGATCAGTATAGTTGGATGGTAAGAGCAGTATAGCTAAATTTTTATAGGCTGAACTGTAGTAAATTATATTAATATTGTATAAATTATAATAATTATAATAATGATTGGCTGCAGTTTGGAACTCTATTTGAACCAGCTTTGCAGGTCCTTTCAGGCTCTGCTTCCTACTTGGTTCATAAAAAGGTACAATGTGACAAAAATGTTCACTTAATTTAAGTTTTATACTTAATATTGCAGAGAAACATGGATGAAAAGCATGTTTGTCCTTTAACAGCATACCAAGTGACATATTTCTCCTACATTGGGCCTGGTGCTGTCATCTCTGTCTGACAGGTCACTTTATCAGAAGATTACTTTGAATGTGTTGCTAAGCAACAGGAGACGCTACGGCCATTTGGAGATGTCCCTCGGGACATGAAGGTGAAGGTGATCCGGGCTTTTGTCACTGCCAGGTCATTTGTCCAAGGGCTGTTAGTCAGCGCAGATGTTGTTAAGAAAGTGTCACAGGTGAGTGTACTTACTTGTGTAATTCACGTTGTTTGCAAGTCACATTGTTGGGGCCCACCTTCTTTCTGAGGACAACATTGCTGTCCCTGTAACATAAATTATTAATTCTAGGGTTAAGCCAGCAGTTATTATGGTATGCATTCTGCTAAGTCTCCAGGAGCTAAATGCAAGTCTAATTATATCCCGTGAAGAGATGGGAAACACAAATATCTGTTTGTGAGTGAGTTTGTGAGTGTGTTTAATGTTTGTTGGGCGGATTCTCAATAAAGTAGATAGGATGGATGCGTGGTTGTCACACCCCAACTGCCAGAGAAAATATCTCCACCCTACAAATAAGAAAAACAAAGATCATCAACAATGAAACTTCAAACACTGCCATCAGAACACGGCTCTAATTTGGGGGAATAACAAGACTGATGTCATGTTAAGGGAGCAATAATGTTTTCTTTTTTAACTCTAAGTACATTTTTGACAAACTGTCATATCTATGAAATTCAATTTTTATGAAGCCTTGTTTTGAATGCTTAACTTTTTATAAACTTAGATCTTCATTTATACTCTTAAGTACACTACTTACTTTGTATATCCCTCCAGTTTCATGACGGTTGAGCCTATTTTGTACAACTCACAACATTTAACCTTTTCATCATTCATTCTAAAGACTCAAAATGTTTTTTCTACCTGTCTCTTTATCTTATTTCTAATAATTTCTGATACATGAAGAGGCCAGCAAATTTCCTTACGTGTGTAATGCATCATTTTGTACATCAAATCTCACCTCTTCGCAACAGTAATGACTATTGTGGCACAAATTAATGGAGCCCAGTTTTTTATTAAACATTTTAATCAGTCTGTTCATGTGAAAGCTGGTGTGAAAATGCACTGAAACATTTTAAAATGTCCCCCTATCAGACCTTCTGAGTAGTAATAGTAAATTAGCTCCTTTGACAGAAGCTGACAGTCTTTAAATTGTATGAAAACTTCGAAAGTGTGCTGGCATCACTTTCCTGTTCAGCCCATATCCCCTTTACAGTAAGCAATGCTGCCCTCTGTTGTCATAGTTTCTCATCTTGGACTAAAACCCCTGATAAAGCATAGAGATTAAGACATAAACAGTCACTCCAAAGAGAAACATTTTGACCAGCACCACCCTGGACTTCTTGTAAACAATACATAAATGCACTCCTTTCAATATTCAAACCTGAGGTTTGTGATTCCACCCACACCAGGTTTCTCTGGGACCAGAATGCTCCAAGGCCCTGATGAAGCTGGTTTACTGCCCCCACTGTCGTGGCCTAGCCTCCGTCAAGCCCTGCTCCAACTACTGCTCCAACGTCATGAAGGGCTGCCTGGCCAACCAAGCTGACCTGGATCCAGAGTGGCAGAACCTAATAGGTGAGAAAGATCAAGAATTTACTGAGTTTTTCCACAGGATATCTGGTTATTTAATACTTTTATAGTCACTGGATTGATTTTATTTAAATAAAACAAAGCTTGCAAAAAACTAAAATTTTAACAAACAAAATTCTTTTCATTTATAAATTTCCATTATTGCTATAGTATATAAGTGGACTGCTGTTAGACCTTATGATGCACAGTTAATGCTGTTGTAAAGCAGACGTTTTGTCCTCATTCCTTTGCTCAGATACAATGATCCAGGTGGCGTCCAGTTTCAGCACAGAGCCCAGTCTTGATGTGGTTCTCACCTCCATCCCTGCTCGAATTTATGAGGCTGTGCACTATCTGCAGGAAAACATGGACACATTTACAGCAAAGGTAAAATATCTTAGCTTTTCTCACCAACCCATTACCTTTTTTTTTTACTTCATTTGGTTTGATTTATTCCCAGAATTAGTATTAAGGAATATTCAAAATCACATTGAAGCAAATTTATAAACATCATGAGAAGTAACTAATGGGTTCATATTTTTTTCTTTTTTTCTGGTTTCCCATACATGCAGTTTTAATAAAACTGCTTGTCTTTCATTTAACATCACATGTATAAAAGTTTGGAAAAAGTGGACAGTTTCCAACTGGGTTTGCTGGAAGGCTTTTTCCAATTTTTTTACAAATAGTGTATACTGATAATATATCCATCTGTTCAGTGGCATCTCATGCAGGACAGTCAGGAGATGAAAAACTCCTGACTGTTTGAAACATTGGTATATGTTGACATCTAGTGGGCATTTTAGTTCTCACAACCCTGAAAACCTTCTGCTGCATGGTTGTGCTGATTTTTTTTTTTTTTTCTTTTCTTTTTTGTATCTGGTTGTGTGTAGGTATACCAGACATGCGGAACTCCAGGTGAACCAGGAACAGGAAGTCCTACCCTCCATGAGCAGAAGAGGAAAAGCAGCTCCCTGACTGCACTAGAATACAAACCCTCCCCAACAGCTGGACTCAGACTGGAAATGCAGGTATGTTCCTCTGCATATGTATATACTGTGTGTTTTTGTAAGCATTTATTGTATTTTTTTCTCTCATTTTTTCTTTAAGATGGTTTTTGTGATATTAATTTTGCCCCCAAAAGACTTAATATTTTGAAAACTATGGTAATACCAATCGCTCGACCATCAACTGGGGCAAATTTTTTGCGTTTTAGTTTTAGTGTGATTCGTCAAAGTTCTGGTGATTGAAATCCATAGAGAAGAAGTAAATTATGCAGCACTTTAATGCCACTGATGTGCAGATTTATGTTCTTGAGTGTTGCAAAGCCTTCAAAGATATTACTGATCATCTGCATTTTTAGTATCCTATTAATGGACTTCAAATTGACTGTTTGCCATGAATAATCAGTATCATGTATAAAGACAGGTGAAAATGAGGCCCCCCGTGCTTTTACGATTCAGCGCTTATTCCTGTGAAATCACTGTCATACACTTTTTAATGAGTCTTAATGAAAGTTCAGGGAGTAAAATAATGGAACAGCTGTATTAACAGCTTTTTGACCTTTTAATCAGCGACACTTACACATACTGATGTGTGCACTTGTCACCATGGTTACAAAATGGATTACATAGATATTTACAGATAAGTGGCTTTTAGTGATACATTTTTAGACTGCTTCCTGAAGAGATCTCTTGATCAGCATTAGATTCTGAGTTCAAGCTAAAATTGCGTGTACATTGGTTTGTTTGCTTTATCCCTATTTGAAAATGTGTAGCCAAAAGATAGAAAACAATGCTGCTCGACTTGCTAATACTAAAACATTAGACTTTGGCCCTTATGTTTTTCAGGTGTCTGATCTCTCTAGTAAGCTGAGGGAGATGCGTCAGTACTGGGTCCAGCTCCCTGTGGCACTTTGCAGCAAACTGGCAGCAGGAGGCAACAATCAAGATAAATGTTGGAACGGCATTACCAAAGCCAGGTGAGAAACAAGCAGAGGAAACAGAGGGGATGGTGCGCATTATTCCTCTGTCCGAAAATCTAAATGAGCCACATGTTTTCTCGTCATATTCAGATCCAACTCACTGTCTTATTTAACTGTATTTTTTTATGAATTTATTTGTCAAATCAATGACAGATTGAGTGTTTAATAACACTTTCTCAAGGTCTGCAGTCTCTTCAGTGAAAGTATTATTCCTGCAGCAAAGAAACATGATTCATTCCAGAGAAAACTCATGTTCTTTCATACTTAACAACACAAAGAAACATGTCTGGAGTGAACAGATCAAAGTGAGAAGGAAGAAACACAACTACTCTATGTTAAAGTTGCCTTGGTAAAGGCCTGATTTCCTGTTAAAAGTGTTGTATGTGCTTTTGTCAAAACAAAGAAGCATGCCATTTCAATACTGACAAATCAAAAACTGCAGTGAAAGGAATATTATTCCGAGGTGTGGAAGTGACGTTTCAGATGCAGCATTTTTAAACCTCAATGAAATCCACATTTTGCATCTCAAGTAAGGCTGTGCAGTTAAACACCCTTGTGCATTTCTCAGCTCCCCTGAGACTATATTTATATGTTTTTTTGAACAATTTAATGCCATGTTGATGTGTACGTTATCCAGTCACACACCACATTTCCCTGACTTTAAAGTGGTTGGATTACAGTCAAGCGATGAGATTTATCCTGAGCAGAGCACTTAAAAATGTATGGCATCCAAAAGGTGTAAAATATAAATGTCGCTTCATGTGTCTGAATAATGTGGGAACAGCCATGAAATATGGATTAGTGGCTGACTGTGTGTGACAGAGTAAGAATATATACAATTTGTGTGTTCATGAGAGCAGTGAGGAAATCAGTGTTCTGAGCTACTGAAGCTTTACAGACATATTGTGGATTTTATGATGAATGTTTGTTGCCATCTTCTGTCCAAAATGCTGTATTTTAGCTCTTGTCTCTTCTAAGTCCCCTTTCCAGAAAGACCTAATCTAATTTGATGGATAGAAATGGTGGAGTGTGAGGTAGCAGTTAACTAACCACCAGGTAGGTAGGATGCAAAACTGTGTCAGGTAGAAAAACCTGCATTACAAACAAAATGTTTTCACTGGTAGAGAAAAACTCCCTTTGGCAGGAGCTTTTAAATTACAATGAAAAATGGCTTTAAAGCTAAATTTACATTTACATTTACAGACCAGAACTAGCATAAATTTTCTCCTGGGAGAAGGTCTACACTGTCCTTGTTGCAATGACTTTTTCACTCATTGTATAGTATTTACCACCTCCGGTGATTAGCTACACTTGACACAGTTGCCTGAGGTCAGAATTAGGGGACAGATTATAATGTGTTGCATGTTCTAAGTTTTACCCAGTGACATAAAAAAGATAAGATAACACTGCATGCCCCATCTTCAAGAAAAAATAACCCTGGGCACTAATTCAATTCTATTGCACATCTATTCTCATTGGAATTGTATCATTACATAATATGTAATGATACAATTATATCATTATATCATATTATGATTTAAAATGTGATTTAAAAAAAATCCAGGCTCTCTAAAATAAATGCAAATTGTAAAGATATAAAGAGATTCAGGTCCATGTGTTAGTATTAAGTGATTAATGGCTTATTGTCATTACGGTACAGTAAATGTCGGATGTATGTATCTATGGTGGCCATCACAGCAACAGGCAAGCCTCCCTAAATGAGATCTTAAGGGTGCATTTATCAGACTCTGCAGGGCTCTCTCTACTACAAAAGGCTTTCTATGACCTACTTACTAAATGCGCCGTAGTTATTCCAACAAATGTGCCTTAATTGATGTCTCGCTGGTTTGGAAGACTTAAATTTTAAGAATTAAAAAAAAAAATATGCAGATGTGAACTTGGAAAAAAATTAACTATCTAGATCTCTGTAGCCTGCTACTTATCTCTGGTTGGACTAGTTAATTAGAGGTTACATTATCATACATTAGTCTACCAAAACACACACATATCTTCAATCAAATTTATTGATAACATTATGTATAACATTTACACCAGCCTTTGGCATGTATGTTGGATGATGGACCATGAAAGAAACTATTTTTGTGTTACATATTCATAGCAAAAAACAGGGAACAAGTGGAAACAAACAGTTCACACACTGTTGTCTGACTTCATTTACTGCATCAAATATGTAAGAGGACAATGTATTACATCAGCCTAAATTTGATAATGATGTCACATGAGTGGAGTCTCTAATCCAATGTGGAGGGAAAAATCTAGTAGACAATTATCTCCATAACTGCGTATCTCTGCAAATTTACATTGGAGATATAAAACAGACATGCTTGCAAGTGAGTATCACACTTGACAAAGCCCAGGGTCACAAAAAGTGAGAGACACATCCCTTCTCACATTTTCAGTACTGAGTGAATGTGTAATTATACTGTTAAATACAGTGTAGTTCAATACACTTACCCAGTGTTTTCTTTGTTATACCAACACTATTTTGTTAAAAATAAATTAGATTTATCTAAGCTTTCTGAAAGCTCAAATATATCTAATTTGTAATCATCAAAACCGAGATTTAGTGGAAATAATGTCTGTGTGATTTATTTTAATCCTCACTAACTAACTAACCCTTTATTCATCTGTGATCTAGCTCTGAGCCACAACTTGAGTAGTGATGTTAACACTAGGGATGCACGATATATCGGCATTAATATTGGTATCGGCCGATGTTAGTAATATTTTAACATATCGGTATCGGTCCGATAAGCAAAACTAGGCCGATATTAACAGCCGATATTTATTTTCGTATAATTGCTGTTTGTGTACGTGTGTCAGAAGGTTTGGCCATGCAGCCATGTTTGGACATGTGACAGTGATGCAGCACTACATTGTTTTTGAAGCAAGAAGCAATTTCAGCTGTGTGGTAATTTTTCATGGTGTAAAAAGAAGGTACTCGAAAAGCAGTATGCAATATCTGCAAAGTTGAAGTAATGCGAGGAGGATGCCGTTTCAACTCATTCAGCACCACAAATTTGATATGTCATCTGAAAAACTACCATCCAGAACTTCACAAACAATGGTGGGAAGGGAACACCCCTAATGTTTGCCTTATTTTCACTTTGTACAGAATTTGATAATCTTAAACCTTTTAAAACAAAATATATATATCGACATCGGTAAATATTGGTTATCGGCCATAACAATAATATTAATATCGAAAATCGGTATCAGCCAAAATTTTCATATCGGTGCATCCCTAGTTAACACCATCACGATTGTGCTCTTATCCTGTCAGGTACCTTCCAGAGGTGATGGGTGATGGTTTGGCCAATCAGATCAACAACCCAGAAGTGGAGCTTGACATCACGAAGCCAGACATGACCATCCGGCAGCAGATCATGCAGCTCAAAATAATGAGCAACAAGCTAAAAAATGCACTCGATGGCAATGATGTGGACTTCCAGGATGCAAGTAGGTCTACTTTTAGTCATGTTTACTGTAAAATACATATTTTAGGTGATAATAGTTTAAATATGAAACATATTGTCTGTTGTATTCCAACAGATGACCACTGGATCAAGCTATTAAAAAAATCCCACATGTAACATTTTTGGCTTTAATATCCATAATTAAATTTTCACAAGGGTAAATATTAATGAAAATAAGACTGGTGATTGTATTACCTTAAAACAAACAACCTATTTTCAAATATACAGCTGTTTCTATCTTCTTGTTTCCCATGATGCAGTACTGTGCTTCTCCAGTAGCCCAGAGGGGACAAACCAAACAGCAGCCACTGTAGTGTTTTCTTGCATGCATAAAAGGAAATAGTGAGGCGGTTGATATAATTTACAGTCTGTACTTCTAGATGTCGCTATATCCTATACACAGCTCCTTTAAAACATTCATTTCACTTCTAAATTCACAGCATCAACATGACCAAACTGAAGAGGACTGCTTTTATCTTAGTGCAGTGAAAATTGAGCAGCTTTGGGTGGCATATTGACAAAAACAAGAAAAAAACATCTTCTCCCCCATTACATTTTTTATTTTACATAAATTCATGTTTTAAATTTCCTCTCTAACTGTTCAGGTGATGACATCAGCGGCTCAGGAAGCGGTATGTGTGTAGGTGGTCAGTGTCCTCGCAGCAGACCGGGATTGTACGCCTACCCACCAGACAACAACCGAGTCACAGGCGCAGCCACGTCTCAAACTGACATCTGTAGCCTCCTACTGATGCTTCCTTTGACCATCCTGCTGCTTCAGCGATGATAGACCGCCGCTGCCTCCTGTTAGGCTCTGAGGGCCAGAGCTGAACTGAACCATGGGAAAGGGGCTTTAGTTGGTAGAAGACTGGAGCGGAATTTTGCCAAAAATGAATAAAAAAGGATATTTTGGGGAATCAGTGGACATTTACTTTGACAAAGAGAAGGAAACACTGACCATAGTCTTTATTTTGCTGCGTGTGTCTTAGTTTGTGATTTAGCTTACTGAGCTGGTTTCAGAGGATGTTTGGAAGAGAATAACTAAAAGATGTTGTTTAGAAGAGAAGGAAATGCCAACAACTCTGATAATGAAGATAATGTGTATTTAGCTCCAGGGTCCAGTCAGCAGGTGCCCTTATCTGTGATGTGTTCAACAAAACTTTTTTTTTATTTTATTCAGTAACTTGAGTCAAGGTTGTCTACCTTAATGAACATTGTGTACACTGTAAATTTTTGTATACATTACCTTAAAGACTGGCACCATATTGAGCCATGAATGTAGAATATGATACTCTATTGGTAAAAAAAAAAAAAGAAAAGAAAAGAAAAGCCTCATAATCTGTGTTGTAGTCGTCATGACATGTTGGCATAATCCAATACATTCAGTAGGAAGTGTTTGTGTTGCAGATATATCATCACACTCCTGAAATGTATGAGATGTTGTACCTCACTTTTACTTCAGAAGAAAAAAAGCAAAAATGTCCACCTTTTTTAAACAACTCACCACCTTTGTAAAGAGGTAAGTAGCCTAATCAGAGCTGTTACAACAAGCACAGACAACCAGTTCCCATAAGTTCTGCTTTCTGAAGACAAAAAATTGCACAGTATTCTTCCCCATCTGGTTGTTATAACCATAAAGAAATTATGAAAAGTAAAAGTTTCATAAGATAGCAGCGGGAAGGAGACAACTTTTGAAATGGATATCTGTGTTAACTGACAAATCAACACAGTGGTTGATGAACTGTAACCAAAGCTTAATACACTGTACATATTTTCACAGCAGAGAATGGCTAAAGTACGTTGACTATGACCCCCCCTCATCAATTTTTTTTTTATTTTATTTTATTTTTTTTACTATAAATGTATCTGTGGGAAAACAAAGGTGTTCAGGTCCTGAACACCTTTGTTTGGAAGCGGGGTAACCTAGTCTGGTAGGCTTGGGTCTGAAGAGCCTGGGTTCAAGTCCCTGGGGGTTACTCCCAAAACATGGTAAGCCACTGTTCTCTAGTACGTCAAATGCAGAGCCGAATTTTCTGATTGGGGTTAATAAAGTACAAATTATTAAATGTTTTGTTTTGTATATACAGGTTTGCAGACTTCTGTTTACATTTGCCTGGTGATGTATTGTTTAACAGGGCATGCCTTTCTTAACTTTGCACTGCTGCTGTTGCATATGGGACTCCTAATTCATACAAAAATGGCAAATGTGTTACATGCATACACACTCTGGGACTGTGTATTAAGCTGGTTTTTATTCATCAGTGTATTTAATCACACATTTTGTCCATTAAACTCTGTTTGGTTGTAGCAGAGGACTTTTGCCATCAGCAGTTTTATTTGAATATTGCTGAAGTTGCTAAGCAACATTTTGTCTTCATCACTTCTCAATCTTATCATGCGCCATGTTTCTGATGTTATTGTACTCACTGATTGCCACAGCTACAAAATATATGATAAAAAAATCAGTCTTCTTCTCCTTTGATTTAAAAACGAATTGGGAGGCTAAAAAAGTAGTTAGTATAAGAAGAAAAAAAAACTGAATCAAGCAAAGGTACTCCAGTGAAGTCCAAAAACACTAAATAGAGTTGGAAGTGAAAACAGTTGTCTAGTATTTTACTAAAAGTGGACCCAATAATTTTCTAATTCCCCTTTTGTCTTGTTTGTTTGTTTATGTGTGTGTGTATTTTTTTTTTTTTTTTTTTCCAATAAGAGTAAACAGATAGGTTATGATATTATTCAACAGTGCTGGGCTGTTTTCTCTGGGCTCCATTGAGGTGGCTTCACCCTCCCTTACAGAAAAAGAAAATAAATGATTAAATGACAGGGTTTAATGGTTATATTTTATTTAACGGCACTGGTTTTGATCAGCACGAGCACCGATCAGAGTGAAGTTTTTCATTCCATTGTCAAAAAATAGGCCACATAAAGCTTGCACAGAATATTTTTGTTTACACTGCAGCCTATGTGCATGGTGCTCTGTACTTACCAGATTCAGTTATTTTCATGTCCTATCCTTTCCACAACATGACAAATCAAATGCATCATCCACTCCAATCATTAACATCAAATGTAGGAGGATCTTGTGTTCTTTTAAAAGTCGTGGCTTGCTAGCACCACAGCTATAAATAAACATATAGCTCATCCCAAGTCTCATCTGGCTGTGCTGGGGGAAAACGGGGCTGACGACAATCACGCACCAGTCAGGGGTTTGAAGTTAATTAATGATTTATCTTCCTGATGCTGATGTTTTTAAATGTGATACAACAGATTGAAATGGAGCACACACTGGCATAGACACCAAAGGCCTTCAAAAAATGTCGAATGTTTCAGTTTACATAGCTCACATTTCATTTCTCAGCACCATTGTCGTAGGAAACTTTGACTGAACTGGCTTGATACAGTATGTCTGAAATAACTCTACTGCAGTATGTATCTTTCCTGAAACGTGTCCTGTAATTGTGATAGATTTTAGAAGTGAAAGTGGAATTTGAAATTCTTTTTTGGAGGACAATTTGTGGCAGCTGCACACCACCGCACAGTGGATTCTTGCACCGCTGTGTCTAGACATGAAGATTAATCAGTGTTCAGCTCTGTGTCTGACCTGTCTGCCCATGATCAAAGTTAAATCACTTCTTTGAGTCTCTCAGGGCAGAGCCACCTCAACTCTTCCTGTACAACTCCAAAGAGTAACCTCAGCTTTGGAGACAGTTTAAACGTTCTTGCTCTGCTCATGTAGCAGCCAGCAGGTTTGCAATCGATTTTTGGGTCTCCACCTGAGGCTGGAGGGACGTTTTCACTGCCTCCAGCAGCCAACCTTTAAAATAAGAATCAACTCTCTGTGGCTGTAGTCGCAGATCCCATCAGTGTGAGCAGGATGTACAGTAGAAGCTACTGAAGAGAGCTGATGTCACGTTGACATAACAAATGTTGTCAACTGAGATTTTATGTCAGGAAAAAATGGGCTAAGGCTAAAAAATACGTCAGTGTCATGCCGACAGTAAACAGCACAAGATAAAGGAGACAAGAAGCATGACAGGAACCAAAAGACTAAATTAAATCACAGCCACCAGGGTGAAAACTCCTTACTTTTCAATTAAATTAAATAGTTGTCATTTATACTTTTAAGCGGCACAATGCTTATTTGTACACACATTTACAAAAAGAGAAACAGGACTTTGTCTGTTATAATCTTTCAATATTAAGTGACTGATTCCCAAGACACTATTACCACACAGTGCCTTTATAAATTGCAAAGAGAGCTTACAGACAAATGCACATTTAATCTGTGTTGATTCATAAGACCTTTTAAAGCTCCATGTCCATTCCACAGAGTAATAAATCCTTAAAAACATTATTTTTGAGTTTATATAAAAGTCTCATGTTCCACAGAAATGGGTTTGTTTTTATCTGGTGAGAAATAAAGTCCTTCGTAGAGCTCAAGACAGAAGTTTTCACTCCGGCAGATTAGACCTGTGTTCAGCCTGTACCAGTGAGAATAATAAAAGTTGTTCTAACCTAAAAGGTACTCGGAGGATATTTAGGGAAATTTCAACAAACACAGTCCCGAGATGAAGCAAGTACACATGAGTGAAAACACCTGTGTAGGTGTTATTCACTTAATCCCCTTCATCCCCAGCAACACAAGGCTACATACTCTGGTATAGCCTTGGCTTTTTCTCTTAACGCTGCAAAAGCTGTTTTCATGTATCAAATTAACTCGGCGGTCTCTCCTGGCTTGACTCTCAACTCTTGTTTTTTTTTTTTTTTTATCTGAAGTCTTGGGTGTGCTACTGAAGCCACCAAGCTCACACTTTTCATTTTAGCTTAAATGTGTATGGACATGTTGTTTATTTTATGATAAAGTTTTTAATCTGTTGCTATAACCTGGAGTCACAGCAGCAAACACATTTAAAGAGATGAGGCTGGATGATGAGTCCGATTAATTTAACCTATGTGAGGAAAAAAAAAAAGAAAAAAAAGAAGTTTCAATTGTGACTATATCCTCCATGACCTGGGAGTCTTAAAAGTGAGGGTACAACATATCAATATGGCAAAGTCTAAAAAAATCCAATAAAGAAATATAGAGATGTTCACTGGTACAGAGATTTCAAGCGATTTTAAACTGGAGTAACAGGCCAATTCAGAGAAATATTTAGTTTATTAATTTATCATTACTGAACATTTTTTAACAATGCTGTTTCTGAAGCCTTCTTTAATGTTATTTGATGTCTTTTATTTCGATGTTCATTGCAAAAATGGCTATTTAGAAAGCATAACGTCAATATCACAATGTAATGTACGTTAATGAAGTGACATAAACGGATTGTATACAGACTCAAATAACAATCTTTTACAGGATCCCAAGTAAAGAATGATCCAAACACTATCCATCCAAACACCTTTGAAAATACCTAGTTTCCCATCACATCCCATAATAATGTGTCTCGACACATTTAATACGTGCCTGAGGGGAGAAGTACCTGAAACACTTTGAAGTTTGGTTACGTTGCTTCAATTTCTGACCACTGGGTGTCGCTGTTCAGTCATGCAGCCAACTCTCCTGTGAAGGGGGGCGTCCCTGACTATTGGGTATGCGGCTTCGGTCAGGTGGAAAAGAATGGGTGATTGGTTTTCGGGCCGGCATCCTTTCTCCTGATTGGACAGAAAGGTGTTGGAGGAAAAAAAAGAGGCTGAGCGGAGAGAGCGCGGAGGCTCAGTAGCAGTTTATCTCTGCTCAGTTCCAGCTGAATCTGCAGGTTGTGCGCAAACAGACTGAGCACTGAGATGTGACAGCTCACCGGAGTAATACAGCGTGTTTCTGGGGGATTTATTTATTTATTTATTTTCAGTCGGCTAAATGATGGGAGAGGACAGACGGGGAGATGTTTTGGTCAAGTCGGCCACTTGGGTTGCATTGCTTTTCTTTGTGATCACTTCAGTGTGCGCAGTGGAAGGTAGGTGGACATTTTAATGGTAGCGCTGATGCAGGGTGAAACCTTGAACTCATTTTTGCACTACAACTATGCTTAAAGCAAAAAGCTTGCGAGGTCGTCAACTAAGCTGATTAACTCGAGTCATTCTGACAGACTTGATTTTACTCCATTTTTAGAGAAACTCCATATAGCTTACCAGAGGAACTTAGACATTTTATGATGCTGTCTTAGGAATTACCCACAGTAAGTTTGCAGGGTTCTCATGAAATAGGGGTTTATAACAGATGATTGTCTTCCAGTAGTGCATTTTTGGACCAGTAAGTACCTTTACTGAAGATAATGTCAGTTATAAATATATCCCTGTGCATAAGGTGAAAAAAAGAAAAGAAGAAGAAGAAAAGAAAGACTGAATTCCTCTATGCTGAGTCTCATTTAAAGCCATCAGCCAGGTCAGGTTGCTTACACAATTTTTAATATCATTGTGATGTGATTATAGTTTCTGATAATGTGTGGTGTTAAGTTTCACACATTCCCACATTTTCCCTCCTGGGTGCAACATTTCAGCTTTATTATCATACAGACTGCCGGAGCAGAAAAGTGAATCATAATTAAAGCTTGCAAGTGTTCACTGGCCCCTTCCTACTACCTCTACCATCACCCCTCTTCCTTGACATCACCTCTTGCCCCACCTGCTGTTTCCACAGAGGTGTAATTTCCCCCACTCCTCCTTTACAAACATAACCCTTGCCTCTTTTGTCTCACTTCTCAAAGTCTGATATCCTACTATTCTCACATGCTGAAGCTACCCCTGCTGCTCCTATCCCTTATTGTTGCTCCTCACCAAGCTTGTTACTGTTGCTCCTTTTCCTCAAGCATCCCATGTTGCGCCTTTGTTTTTCATCTCTTCAAGCATCTCCTGCCACTGCTCCTCTGGTAGCATTGTTTTCCTCTCCATTTCTCATTTACCTCTCTTCTTTTAGAGTAACCTCCCTTTTCTCTTGCTGCATTTTTTTTTCTCTGCCACTTACAGCTCCCTCAGACATTGTGTCTTGCTTGTTGGCCTCTCACCCGCTGGCCCCGCTCTTGTTCCTTAAACATCCCCTATCACCTCTGCACTGCTTAACACATTTTGTCATCTAAAACTACCTCTCTTCTTGCTTCTTCTCCTCAAGCATTAACTCAGTGTTTTTCTACTCCTCTTGCAGCATTTGAATTTCAAAAGCTAGAATCACTCTGGTTCCTTATCGAATGCAATTTGCTGCTCTCCTGTCATTGTACCTATCATGACCTCTTGTCTTTCTTGTGTAGTAAGCCTCAACTAGTATTTAATTTTTCTTAGTCAGTTTTCGTACAGTTGTTTATTTGTAGCATTCTTTTTCTTCCTCTCGTGCTCCATCCCTTGTCAGCCTCCACTTCCATGTTGTCTGCTGCCTCCCCTCCTGCTTCTGCTGTTGCTTATGGAAGCACTAGATTAGTCTACTGCTGTGTTTTAATGGTGCGTGTAATGACAGGCCCCGTACCGAGTCTCTCCCATTATAAGACATGAAATTGTGTTGAAGGGCAGCTCTATTTTGATTAAACCAAAAACTGTTTAAATCTCTCTGTGTTTGTTTGTGTTTGTGCTTGTTGGGGAGGCAAAAGTAGGTGGTTTAGCTAGAGAGGTGAAACAATTACTGTAGGTGTGGGTGGGGGCTTGTTGTGGTCATGGTGGCCTTTTGATGGTAAGTAGCTGCGTAATGAACTGCTTTATAAGTTGATTTAAGTCTGTTGGTGTAAAACACTGTTATTATGTGTGTCTTAGGAACACTTGGCAGACTTTTAACAGCTGGTCCAATAGCTGGTTTGTTGTTTGATCACAAACAGATATGTAGCTCATTAAAAAAAAAAGAAGAAAAAACAGGAAAAAACACAAAACAAAAAAAGTTCAGAAAAGCAATAAATATTTGCTTTTGGCTGGCTAGAAAGGCAACATGGTGTTTTACTTTAAACTCAAAAAGTACCATATAAAATATGGGTGAATGCACAACAGGCAAAGTTATGTGCCAGTGAACTCTTTTATGTACTCTAATTTCAGTTAAACTTCAAATACATGCTAAATTATCAGAACGTGTTAGGCTGCAGCCAACATATATCAGTCTTCAAAATAATGAAAAATGTCCACTTTATTTGTTGTTACTGAGGAAAGATCATCTGTATTTCTTGTTTTATTGAACAAAACACTAAGATATACTTCGGTGTTACTTAGGACTGCAAATTAAAATGATGAAACACTACACTGAAAAGCCAGCCAAGTACTCACCAACGAATGTATAAAAAAAAGATGGATGTTGCCTCCTGGTTTAAAAAAATCGAACTGAAGTAGCCTGAAGTGGTAGTAGTCCACAAAAAATGACTTCCCAGTTGATATGTTGCCTTAGTAAACATTAATTTTTTTTAGATTATGGTTTTAACAAATAATTTAAAAACAGTTATTTAATAGAGCTGATTTCAATTTTGTGGAAAGGACTATGCTCGGATTTACAAGCCGCTATTCAAGATGCTGTCAAACAAATCACTGAGTGTACAAAACCCAAACAAAGCAGCGGATGACATGGGCAATGCATCCATCTTTTTTATACAATCTATGGCTCTCCATTGACAATAAAAGGAAGTATTTAGTCAGTTTTCAGCCTTCTAGGTCAACATGATGAAGCAATCCATTTGCATGCTATTAAAGAAAAATCACTTAAAGGTCTTTTTCCAGAGTTTGCTATGCATTTAGAGTTTGTGATGCATTTATGAATATGTATGTTTAGTGGTGAGTTTATTAACAAAGTGTGTCTGAGAGGGCAAGGTGAGCCCATCAATGCCACAGCATTTATTCAGAAATCAGGGATGGGCAGTACAAAGGGAAAGGAAGAACTGCAGAGGAACGGAAAGGATAAAAACTGGATGCATTCACATTTTCTCTGGAGGTTTGAGGTTCAGATTGACTCTTATATGGAGTGACCGACAGAATCAGGAGGTCAAACTCAAGGTACATGAAGAAAGAAAGAACATGATTATGTTGGAAAAAGTTACATGAGGAAACAATGGGGGCAGAAATGCTCAGGTCCAACCAGAGAAAAGGAACAAAGAATGAAGAAGAAGCTGCAATGTATTTAATGGCCGCACAAACCACTGTCGTTTACTGTGCTGCGTCTTTTTGTTTCTTTCCGAGAACATACATTATCATGATCTCTTCAACCGTCGCCATATTTGCTATTGTCTGAAACTGACATCAGAACTGAGATGTGAACTCTGAACTCTGCCCTGTCCTCTAGTGCAGTGGTTCTCAAATTTTTTGAGCCATGACCTCCAAGGTAACATTCATTGGTGTTCGCCACCCCCACCCGCACGCGACTACTTGGGTATTAATTGTGTTTTGTATCAAATGGGTCATCTTGCAGCCATCCTCTGTAAGGCTGGAAAACTGTCAGAATCTTCATAAATGAAGAGGATAAAGTGGTTTCTGTGGTTCACTGCTGTGACAAGGCACCTACATTCCCAAAATCAGATAAATTTGGGTAAAAATCCCTAATTTGTTTGATAAATGTAGGACATATATCTTACAATTATCTGGCGACCCCTGAAATTATCTCGCAACCTCCATGGGGGTCCCGAACCCCAGTTTGAGAACCACCGCTCTTGTGGTTGTATTACCAAACAACCATGTCAACATGTACTAGCACGCATGGGAGCATGTTGGGAGTGACATTTGACAACCTTGGAAACAGATGTACCCATTTAAGGGTACTTTTAAAGACATATGAGTATTAAAGATAGCATAAATGAGCCCTAAAATCTCTTAAAGACCTTCTCTTTCCTGAAAACCTTAACACTTTGTAATATCATTAGAGCTTTTGCCTTTGTCGTCTTGCAAAGGTCTCTGTACAACATTTAGGTAATTGTTACCTGTTAAAGTAACTCTCATACATTTGCCAGGATTCAAGGTTCCCAACAGAAACGTTAAGTTCATTTGTGTCTTACTGTAAATTTTTTCCATTCAGCTGATAAGATAGTTACAGTATTATCTATATTCTTAACCTTTATTTATACAGGTAGTCCCATTGAGACGCTCAATCTTATTTACAAGAGAAACCTGTTGATCTAACCAAACATGCATGTCTGTTAGACTGAATGTTTTTTTGTTTTGTTTTTTTTCTGTTTTTTTTTTTTAATCTTCTTTGTGCCACAACTCTCAAGATTTCATTGTATGAAGTCAGAATGCTTCAAGATATTAAAGCTTCTGTCTTGGTCACACCTCTTTTTTTTCTTTTTTAAACAGAAACAACAATAAGCAGCTCTTTGAAAATGTGAAGTTAAGGAGCTTTTGCAGATTCGGTTGAACAGAGCAAATTAAGCCAGCATAGTTGAAAACTACGCTAACAAAACAAAACTGTAAGTAGGCTTTAGCTGTTGCCTGTCACTTGTTATTGTTCAGTGACCTTATATTCCGTCTAGATTTTCATCTGTTCAGAGAACTTAAAAGCCAATGCAATAATACACTATTTGACCCTGTTATTTTTAAAGTCAATGCAAAGCTTGAGCCAGCGGATATTGCTTGGTATAAGTGCTAAATATCCCACAAACAAGCCCTGGGAGAGGTAGCAAAGTCATTTGTGCCTGAATTAAATACGCAGTCAGCAGCAGACCTTGCTACTGAAAATGCTGATTTGTCTCAGTGTTGAGTGTCGAAATGTCTGGCAGCTAACTTCATTCTTTTTCATGCAAGAGCTGCTAGTTGAGGCCTAATTTAAAAATCACAAACTGGTGTTACCCTTCCATGTGTCATTCTGTTTTCTATTCATGAATGATTTCAGGCCTTTTTACCCATGCCTCTGCTTGTGACAAGCTAAAGGTTAGACATCATAGATCTAAATTTATACGCTGGTGTTGACTTGACAAGCTCATATCTGTGACTGTGATCAGTATGTGCATTATTACAACAAATGAACAAGTAAATCCTCAACCAAGAAATCTTTCACACTTCTTGTGAAGAATGGATCCGTAGATGGCATGTCCGGACACATATGACAGTCCAGACCATGCCTTGTCAGCTCATGTTTTAAAGATTCTGTTTCCATATTCTTCTTTTGACAGGTTATCAGTATGGCAGACACATAGTTGAACTGGAGAGAGGTGTGGGCTTGGAAAAGGATCTGCTGCAAAAGCCTCAGGCTTTTGCTCCTGCAGTTCCCACTCTTAATTTTATCTCAGTCCTCGGTTTGAAACATTTCTATCTACACAGCAGTCATATAGTTTAGAAAATTGGGTTTTCTTCTTCATTGAAGTACTTGGAATCTGCAGGAATATTTACATTTGACTAAGAAGCTTAGGATCATGTGCTGTGTTTTCTATTGAGTATCTGACATTTAGAAGTAATTTCGGTTAAAATGGTGCTAGACAGTGCACTCCATACTTGCAGGACACTACACAACACACTAAACCAGGGTTACTTAGTTCAGTCCTGCAGGTTTTCAACGTTTCCCTGCTCCAACACACCTGATTCAAATTAATGAGCCATTTAATTTGAGTCAGTTGTGTTGGAGCAGGCACACGCTGAAAACCTGCAGGACAGCGATGCTCATAGGGCCGAATTGAGTAGCCCTGCACTAAAATATTAAAGTTGATGGATATTAAAGAAGTAATTTCTAACAATACATACCTGATGTGTTCTGAGAGGTGATGAATAAGTTATATTAGTGTGAAAGTACATCCTTCACACACAATCCACACAATCACCTTTCTCTTTCTAACATACAGGAATAATATATATATATATATATATATATATAGTAAGGAGTCAGTTATTGATAAAAAAACAAATACAGCATTTCTTAAAACAGATGGTTGGGTTACAACCCTGTCGGATCATTGCAGATCCAACCCGTTTAACATGTTGTAGACTCTGGAGGTGTTCACATCTGGTGTAAAGTCAAATTGCAACTCGTGTAGGGCTCCACCAAACAGTTCTTCATCACTAAAGGGCAAATCAAGGTCCAGTCTATTCTACATAAGTCATTGAAAGCAGTAAAGTGCACACCAGCAATTAAGTAAATGATGTGTCACTTTAAAAAATGTCCAATAAGTGGACCTTTAGTCAATTAATTAAATGTGTATCAATGTACTGTGAACATAGAGAATGTGAAAAAATGTTACACTGTATTGCATGAAAGTTAGTATGCAGGGTCTCTGCACTTCATTGGAATTAGGGTTGTATATAGATGTATTTTTCCCCATCTTTTCTCAATAATATGATGGCCCAGAAGTGTCAGCAATACACTGGTGGGCAGTGACAGCTCCAGAAATGCACATGATAAGTCACTGTGCTATGAAACAAGTCTGGAACTCAGAGTTTTAAGGTCTGAAATTCATGTACTGTGACTTTATTAATGCTGGGCTCTGAACTCTCATACTGGGCATGAGACACAGGCATTTCAGCTTGTTCACAAACTCACATGCCGGACATAGTATTTCTAAATCATAGGAAAATGCAATAAAAGTCCAGCACAGGTGTTTACTTGCTACTAAAGACCCAATCTAGAAAGAACTGTTGCTGCATGGTGTTGCGACCTGCAAGAGCAGCACAACTTGTTCCACAATGCATTGCATCGGCACGTCAAGCAAAAGTCTACAGCTCTTATGCAAGCTGAGCACAGGAGGAAAATGATGCGTTTAAGCTGACAAACTTCACACTGAATCATTCCCCAGGAATCATTGTGTGGCAAAGCCTTGAAAATGGAACATGCACTGATCACCAGAACATGAGCAGTTAACTTTATAAAAGTCAAATGTTTAAATCTAATCACCATAAGTTTTATCTTCAGGAGTTAACCCACAGAGGTCTATCAGATTACAGGCTATTTTGGAAGCACCGTAACAAAAAAACTAGGTCACACAGAGTGCTGCTGTTAATTTCATTGCAAAGTGGAGAAACTCTCTAACAGTTTGTGTTTGATATCAATGGCCTGAGTAAAATGATCATTTGAATTTGACTGCACAAAAACATTTACGTGAGTGTTAAAGTGAGATGTGATGGGATGAATGGGCTCTTCTGATATGCTCATCATTGTTGAATTTAGTGTTTAATGTTAGTTCCAGGTTCTAGAGGGAAAGATTTTCTTAAAAATCACAATGGAAGCTGCAGATGAAAACACAATAAAAGTAATTCAACCCATTTTTCATTTATTGACTGAATAATGTAGTTTTTTAGGTTGTGTTAGTTCTGGGTTCAGTATCCAATAAGGTCCTTTTTACTCAGTTTTCAGTAAACACTGAACCAGTCCAGCCCTTAAATTGAACTTTTTTTTATTTTTATTTTGGCCAGCTGTTGACACCCCTGTTTTGAAAACTCTACTGAGCAAAATCCTGCATGAAACACAAGACAGAGGCAGCAGTGTGTGTGTGTGATTAAACCAGTATGATATGATTAAACAATCATGATTTAAAGAATATAAAGAAATCATGTTTTAAATGTTTTGCTATTTTTAATATTTAAATTGATATTAGTTAGCCGGTTAGCTGAGCCAAAAGGCAACACTCTCGATTTACCGGTTGATTTATGTTCCTACCCTCACCTATGGTAAAGAGCTGTGGGTAGTGACCAAAAGACAAGATTGCAAATACAAGCGGCCGAAATGAGTTTTCTCGGCAGGGTGGCCGGGCTCTCCCTTAGAGATAGGTTGAGAAGCTTCGTGGTCTTGGGGGGGGGCGTTCCGGGAAGAGGCCCCGGGGAAGACCCAGGACATGCTGGAATGACTACGTCTCTCGGCTGGCCTGGGAGGGGAGGGACGTCTGGGCTTCCGTACTTAGACAGCTGCCCCTGTGACCCGACTCTGGATAAGTGGTAGAAAATGGATGGATTGAAATTGATATTTACATTTTAACTGCTGCTATGTTACATGAATACTGCTGTTAAAAAGCAGCTGATTTGTTTTAAGTAATATTTGAAAATATGCAATACATTACTTTTGAGTGATAATCGCAGAAAATTATGCAATTATTATTGATTAAAATTTTTAATCATCGCCTAGCACTATACTATTAACACTATTTTAGTCAGTAGTTGTAATTATAATATTTATTTACTGTTTTATATCTTTGATGCATGCATTAATCACTGCATTTGTTTGTCTCAGATGTCAGGAAAAAAGCAACTCAGCAACATTTATCATCAAGGCGCGCACATCTCACTCTAAACCAAGCTGCAAAGTTGACAGCCATCCAAATGTATATTTTATTTAATTATGTTTTTTATTTCTCTGACAGTACATTTCATTTATTAAAAAGTGTCATTTGCTTAGTTATTACATGTGTGTTGTTTGGTGTATCCCACTAGATGAAATAACATCCACGCTTCAGTGTACAAGCTGCTAGCTACGGCTGTTTTGTTGGAGAACTAATTAAAACTGCTCTTTCTCACTGGTAGTGAGCAGGAAAAGGCCACAAGTTTTTATTTCAAATAAATGTTTAATGTATGTTCTTTTTAAGATAACTATACAAGTGTAAAGAAGGTCCCAATTTGGCCATGATTCAGATTAACAAGCAGTTTTTTGTAAAGCGATGCTTACATGTGATTTTTCAGCTCTTACATTGATGGTTAAAAAATACAAACATAAAGTAAAAATAAATAAATAGATGAATGAATAAAGACAAACCTGTTGAGACCTGATTTCTTGGCATGTCTGGTTGTGCTGTGTCTGTGCATCACACACCACACCAGTAACAGTTAACTGTGAAATTAGGATGAGGTGTTACATTGTTTTTATTTGCCTATTGGCGTGCAGGGAACTCATAGCTGGTGTTTTAACCTCCATATTTTAGTAACTTTAAAGGGTATTTATGTTTACTCTATACATCTATATCTAATTCTCTATCTATTTCTATTTCTATACCTACATCTATACCTAGATATATATCTATACCTGTACCTATACCTATATCTATATTGATGGATGGATGGATGGATGGATAAAGCACAAGACCAATATGGATGATAATATGCCATCGGTTAGCATCTGAACTTCCATTCCAGACGTTTACCTGCAATCTCATCTGACTTGATGACACTTTTGAAAAACATACACTAATTCAAGCTGAGAAAAACTAGAATAATTGTGTATTATCAAACTACTAACCCAAACTCCTCAGGTTATGTGCATAAGAAATCAGTCTAAATAAATTATAATTCTCTGATATGAAACTGTAATTGATCTTGCTAGAGAACAGAGCTAATGGACATAAAAGCATGAAATGATCTTTTGTTTTCACTTAAATATCTGCTTTTCCTTTCTTGGGGGTCCATTATACTGTCACTTCAGCTAATTTGCACCTCAAAGAGTCACATCAATACCCGACTGTTAGACAGACGGTAATGGCATGCTCCTTGAGATGTCCTGTCTTCTGTATTGATTCTCTCTTTCAACATGCGAGGTTAGTTTTAGCATCAATTATCCTTTGTTTCACACAAAGCCTGAATTATTTCTCTACACTCTTGCACTAGCCTTCACAAAAAAAAAAAAAAAAAAAAAAAAAAAATTAATTTAATGTCAGTAAAAGATGGGGCGCAGAAATATCTTTTTTTATTTACTTTTCTTTGTAAGGTAATCTAAGGCCATAGTTTTCAAGCATGGGAAGATCAACGTTCCGACAGTAGCATATTAACATATTACTAAACCCTTTTACAAAAACAATACTTGGGTAGAATTAGAAAACAACAAAGGTTTAAGAAAGCATTTTACAGGCTACCATGGCTAATGTAAAGACAACACGTTACAAATATGTTCATAAATATGTAGCAACATGAGGCAACATATTAACAGAATTCAGATAACAATAGAGCTTGTTCTATAGAGGAAAACATGCCTAATTTAAATTTTAGCTTTACTGAAGAGTTGCATTCTATTCTGTACTTCTGTACTGCATGCTGCAGACCACAGCTCTGAGTTTTAGACCTTTATAGCTCAGCATATGATTGAACATAATGGCCCATTATTTATTTGCTGGTTGTAGGTGGGCCCTCTGCCAGCCTCTTCAGGGTTCCTGCCGTGTGCATATGATCTAACAGATATCCATGCTTGAAATTAAAGACTGTGTCACAGTTGGAGCAAAAGGAAAAGAGTGAGGACATAACGGGTGAGACAATGCACATCAGCTATCTTGTCTCACCTTGAAAAGGTTGTGGAGGGGAAGTGCCTCATTTCAATCAATTACGCTTTTGATTTTAAAAAGTGGAAAAAATCCTAGTGGCAAAGTTTTAAGAAATTTTTTAGATATAGCAGGCAGAGTTATCTAATTTCCTATAATATACAAACTATTGTGATTAGGAATAGCTGCTTAGAAGAAAAATAAGAAATGTCAGTTATGATGGTCATCAAAAAGAGGAGTTTGGTGTTTTTATATTTAGACAGGCTTCATTTGTTTTGCAAATGAATTCTGAGCAAATGAATTTGGGCCACATTTAGTCAAATCTGAGCATGTTGCTGTAAACAACCTGAGTCTGCCATGCCTGCGACCAGTCGACCATGCACAGTTGGATTACCATGCTGTTGGAGAGGAATACCTTTCAGTGCTGTAAATTTCACGCTGTGTCTGACATTAGAAAAGGGCTCTGAAGCTGTTTAAAATATCTCAGCCTTTAATGCTGGTCAACAATCAATATCTAATGTATGCAGGACTTGTCAGCTTTAGTGCCCAATTTCAATATTCATTAGAAAACTAAACAAAATGTCAGAGTCAGTAACTCCATAACATACATTTCAACACAACACAACACAAATTAATACTTTTATCTCACAAATTACATGCTTTTGACTGCTTTTAAAATCAACTGTTTTCTAAAGTTATAAATTTGTTTAAATCCTCTTAATGTGCTTAGATCTTAAAAGCTGTATCATCTCATAGGTTTCAGCTTACTACCTGCACAATCTTCTGTTCCTCTTTTGGGTTCAACCTTATCAGCTCATGGTAGATTGACCGAGCATCTGTTCTCTTTTATAGTAGCTTCACACTCACTCAGTTTCAGCCACACTGGCCTTTTACAGTCGCAGGCTTCTGTTCTGTTGGCTGCTAAGCTGCTCTCCTGGAGCAGTGGAGCATTCAGTGCTTTCGCACAGGAACAGACGGAGAGTGACCATAGAAAAAAAACACCAAAAAACTTACTGTTCAGGTCTAACACATGTACTCCAAGTGTCGCCTTTTGTCTGGCAAAATGTCACACACTTTCGCTGTGTATGTATTATGACCCCACAGATCAGGGTTTTGGTGGTTTCAGACTTGCTTTATTCTCATTGTGAATTTTTATGGGCAAAGGAAATATCAGAGAAGACTGTGTGAGTAGGGAGGCAGTTACATTTTTATCAGAATCTGATTGATGTTATGTAGAGTAAAAATGTGTTAGAATATTTTGTACACATTATTTATACTTTTATACATACATTTATACATATCATTTGTTACAATATTTGCTGTTATAATTCAATTATAACAACAAATATTCTAACAAATGGAGAGAGCAAAAGAGGGTGAAGAAGAAAAGATCTTAAACCAGTTTGATATGGGAGAACAAGCCAATAAGTGTGAGGTCTCTCCCTGTAGGAGCCTTTTTAACTAGCTCTTGGAAAGCTAAGTGGTCATTAGCCATCCATCCATCCATTTTCTGCCGCTTATCCGGAGTCTGGTCGCGGGGGCAGCTGCCTAAACAGGGAAACCCAGACTTCCCTCTCCCCAGCCACATTCACTAGCTCATCCGGAGGGATCCCAAGGTGTTCTCAGGCCAGATGAGAGATGTAGTCTGTCCAGCGTGTCCTGGGTCTTCCCCGGGGCCTCCGTGCCCGGAACACCTCACCAGGGAGGCGTCCAGGAGGCATCCTAACCAGATGCCCGAGCCACCTCATCTGGCTCCTCTCGATGTAGAGGAGCAGCGACTCTACCCTGAGCCCCTCCCAGATCACCAAGCTTCTCACCCTCTCTCTAAGGGAGAGCCTGGCCATCCTGCGGAGACAACTCATTTCGGCCACTTGTATTCGCGACCTTGTTCTTTCAGTCATGAGGGGACACGGTTGAATGCCTTCTCCAAGTCCACAAAGCACATGTAGATTGGTTGAGCAATCTCCCATGTCCCTTTAAAGACCCTGAAGAGGGTGTAGAGCTGTCCCACTGTTCACCCTCTGGTCCCCCTTTTTGAAGAGGGGGACCACCACCCCAGTCTGCCAGTCTAGGGGAACTGTCCACGATGTCCACGCGATGCTGCAGAGACATGTCAGCCAAGACAGCCCTACAGCATCCAGAGCCTTAAGGAACTCTGGGCGGACCTCATCCACCCCCAGAGCCTTGCCACTGAGGAGCTTTTTAACCACCTCAGCGACCTCAGCACTAGAGATGGGAGAGCCAGCACCAGCTAAGCCAGACTTCCTCATCGGAAGACGTGTTGGTGGGATTGAGAAGGTCTTCGAAGTATTCCCTCCACCGCCTCACAACGTCCCGAGTCGAGGTTAGCAGCCTCCCATCCCCACTGTACACAGTGTTGATGGAGCACTGCTTTCCCCTCCTGAGCCGCCGGATGGTGGACCAGAATCTTCTCAAAGCCGTCTGGAAGTCATTCTCCATGGCCTCTCCAAACTCCTCCCATGCCTGAGTTTTTGCCTTAGCGACCGCCGAAGCTGCTCTCTGCTTAGCCCGCTGATACCCATCAGCTGCCTCTGGAGGCCCACAGGCCAAAAAGGCCTGATAGAACTCCTTCTTCAGCTTGACGGCATCCGTTACTACCGACACCTCACATGGTTGAAGCACTGCCGGAGATGGGAGTTGAAACTCTTTCTGACAGGGGACTCAGCCAGATGTTCCCAGCAGACCCTCACAACACGCTTGGGTCTGCCAGGCCTGACCGGCATCCTCCCCCACCATCTGAGCCAACCCACAACCAGGTGATGATCAGTTGACAGCTCCGCCCCTCTCTTCACCCGAGTGTCCAGAACATGCGGCCGCAAGTCCGACGATACAAAGTCGATCATCGAGCTGCGGCCTAGAGTGTTCTGGTGCCAAGTGCACATGTGGGCACTCTTATGCCTGAACAAATGTTCGGGCATAATCCATTCGGATTCAGATCAGGGGGGCCATTCCTCCCAATCACGCCCCTCCAAGTCTCGCTGTCATTGCCCACGTGAGCATAAGTCCCCCAGCAGAACACCCCCTCCAAGAACTCCAAAAAGGGTGGGTACTCTGAACTGCTCTTTGGTGCATAAGCACAAACAACAGTCAGGACCTGTCCCCCCACCTGAGGCGGAGGGAGGCTACCCTTTCATCCCCCAGATAAACCCCAACGTACAGGCGCCAAGTCAGGGGGCAATGAGCATGCCCACACCTGCTCGACGCCTCTCACCGGGAGCAACTCCAGAATGGAAGAGGGTCCAGCCCCTCTCAAGGACAGTGGTTTCAGAGCCCAAGCCATTCGTCGAGGTGAGTCCAACTATATCTAGCCGGAACCTCTCAACCTCACGCACCAGCTCAGGCTCCTTCCCCGCCAGAGAGGTGACATTCCTAGAGCTAGCTTTTGCAGCTGAGGATCAGACTGCCAGGGTCTCCGCCTCTGGCAGTGGCCCAGCTCACACTGCACCCAGCCCCTATGGCCCCTCCTGCAAGTGGTAAGCCCACAGGATGGGAGGCCCATGTCACCCTTTCGGGCTGAGCCCGACCGCGCTCCATGGGCAAAGGCCCGGCCACTAAGTGCTCGCCTCCGTGCCCCACCTCCAGGCCTGGCTCCAGAGGGGGCCCCGGTGACCCACGTCCGGGCAAGGGAAACCCTGGTCCTTGCTTTGTCATCATCATAGGGGTGGTTTGATAAGAGGTCATTAGCAGGCTTGAAATCCAACCAGAAGTCTTTTTTACTACAGTAGAATTTGAATTATGAAGCTGATGCATGCAAGCATACAAAGGTTAATAGTATATGCGGTACCTTTTTGTAATAGAGCTGTTTGAGCTCATTGTCTTATACTCATATCCTTTTGTATTCCTGAGATGTTTTTGATGCTCATTCCTCAAGATACAGTTTTAATTACTTACAGGGAAAGGAGTGGAAATAAAAATGTCAGATGCAGTTATCAGCTTGCATCTTCCTGTTGGTTAGTGGACAGATGACGTTTTATCTGTATTAATAAAATATACCCAATGTTTCAAGGCTACCTGCATTACAAGCATGCACAAACCCAACATGCCACATACTGTATTGTTACATTTGTTAAACTCTTGCTTGAAAATCAAACCTGTTTGGCCTCCTCAACTTGTCCATATGTTTTTGCAGAGTAGAGTAAATGAGTAATTTTAATTAATTTAATTTAATTTCATCACTACATCAACATACAGCATAATTGTGTTTTAATATAGTTTGTTCTAACTGCAGATACATCTGCAGAAATCTGTTGTTTTCATCCAGTGCAGTTAGTGTTATTTCTACTTGTTGTTTGCTTCTTCTGTCTTGTTTTTCTTTGCATGAGTTACTGACCTTGATATACTCTCTGCTGTTCAGCACCGCAATGCCAGATTGCCTTGTTGTCTCTGCAGTCTATCACTCCAAACATTTCTCAAGGTTTTTTTTAAGTTCTCACTTGTACTGTTATGTTTTCAGACTCTCTTATTTTGGTCTTTGAAATTTTTGCCTGCCTTCTGCCAGTTCTGTCACCTCATTCATGACATTTATGTTTACAACCTTAGATAACAGTCAAATTATCAATTTTATCTGTCCATGTGTATTGAGGCAACTTACTCTTCCAGAAATAAAAACAATACATTTTAATGAACTTTTTTCCTATTGCATTAAGATGAAAAATTTTCAAGGTATTCAGAAAATAAAGCAAGACATTCTGGATGGAAGGTGTACCAGTGAAATGGTCTGATACCAAATTTCCCTGTTTAAATGTTTAGCCAGTTGTAGTCAACAAAACATTTTGGTTAAGATTACAAAAAAAAAAGAAACAAGGATTTGATCAAATTCTAATAAATACTTCTCAAGTCGTATTTCTTCTAATTTTTTATCATAATCTTTCCCCTGCATATATTTAGAAAAGCATACTGATGCATCCACTCAACATTTGTTTATAATCAATATTTGACAAGATTATGTCTATGATGTCAAGACAATTGAAATATGGACTTGTTTGACCTTGACTAAGCTGTGAGCAAGCTATGTGCTTTTTCTAATAATATGTATGTTGCATGACATTTGACTGACAAGCATGGTGATCCTCCCTTGACTGCTAATGCATTTTTTTTGCACTTTTCTCACAAACACTGCACTACTTATTTCTGATTGAAATGACATTGGAAGGCCAAAGCAAGGAGTAGAAGTCAGCTGTGGACACAATTTATACTTGAACACTGATAAACTGTTCTTCAAGACCCAGAAGATGAGAGAGTGTAAGATGAGAGGAAGGGAGACAGACATTCAAAGAGGTAGTGGAGATGGATGCAGCTGCTGTATTGAAGTCCTCAGGGTCACTCCAGGAGAAGACATGGGAACATCTTTCTGACAGGCGGTCAAACTGTTTGTGTGTTTTTGTGTGTATGTGTGTGTGTGTGTTTGTAAATGCATTCAAGCGGTGCAATGTAGTTGACTAGACACCAGCACTTGACTTCAGCGACCCTCACACGCACATACAGCAGCACACACTTCACACTTAGACTAACTGCATCTTCAAGGCAAAGATGACGAGTGCGGCAACGATCAAAGTGACATGGATAACACTACTGAGCAGTGGCTGGAAAAGAAGATGAATTTTATTCCTTTGGGCCACTTTTCCATTAAGTTATGTTTTTTTCTCTTTGAAAAAGGGAAGTTGTTTTAAATCTTTGTCTCTATTTCCATCCCTTGTTTCTATCCTCAATAACTAATGCTCCTCAGGTTTCTACCTTAAGGAGCAAAGAGTTTGGTAAGCTTAAAAAAATCACTTCGCAAGGCTAAATATATATCTCACATTACTAAAATAGTTTGGCAATGCTTGGTTTAACTAACTTGCATGCAGAATATACAGTCATCCTCACTGACTCAGAAAATAGCTGTGCCCAGTCACGGAACAGGTGACCTTTTAGCTAACTGTGGTCAGATTGCTAATCTCAGCCTGGTCTTTTCACCCTATGACTTTAAGCTGATGGATCTCAGAAAAAAAAAAAAAACTACAGTTGATTACAGTTTTTATAGCTGTTTAATTCACACAGTTAATTTCACAGCTCTGCTCTGTGTGGCCTTTTAGCATTTTATGAAATAACAGTTGATCTAAAATACTACATGTTCAAGTCCCTCATACCACTGTTAAAAACATGTATTCTGTCATGTAAAAGGGGAAATATCTTTAATGTCAAATAACTTGCTCCTGGTTTAGTATTAAGTAGCACTATGAATTCATACTAGTGGTTGATGGATAAATCTGAAATATCACTTTTCTAGATGTTTAAAATTATTGATAAGTATTATAAAGAGTGGTCTCTTTCAGATTTTATTACACTAATGGTAATGAGCAATAATTTCTGTCGGCTCAAGAGAAATTTTCTTTCTTTAATGTTGAGTTGTGCACAGCACTATATAACTATAGAGACAACAATGGAGTATGAAAGTTTGGAAAGTGCTGAATACTTATGCAATCTGTGGATTCTTCTGGAAAGCAGATCAAATGGCAAAAATAACCCACTACTTGGATATGCCTATTTGTTTGAGTAATCTGACTGCATGCAGTGCAGACTCTTGCATTGCACTGAACGTTTTAAAGTAAAACAGTCTGCTCATTTAAACTCATCACGTTCAGATGCTCAGACTCACCTCTACATTTTTAGATGCATTATAAGGCGTGACCAATTGTTTGTCTGTGAATGAGTAAATAAATAACTTTTTTTAAAAAAAGTTTTTTATGAATTCCATTCAAATGTATTCAAAAGCTGCAATGTTGTGAAACAATAGATTTTAATTTACTGATGTTAAATTAACTACTTTTTTCTTTCTTTTTTTTTTTTTTTTTGGTAAACTAATTGTGGTTGTATTATCTCAAACCAAACAAACAGCAATTTAAACAAATAAATAAATAATTAAATAAATAATGACTCTGAAAGGGGTCCTGCTCACCCAGTGTCAAACCATCGGCTGGTCCACCATCCCATTGGGATCTACAGTATATTTTTTTGTGTGTGTATGTGTGTGTGTGGCTCCACATGGTGGAGCTTCATACTGTGCGAGCATGTGCTCTTCGCCCCTGCACATTCTAAGTTAGCATAAGGTGTCTCACAGAGCTAGCAGATGTCTTTCTGTGGAATATCTGTCAACAGATTGACCTGCTGATAGATTTAGACTGTCAGGGGAGATAAAGCAGAGGCCGGTGGCATGTAGTCAGCTGATATCTCTTTCTGTCTTTGTTCATTTTGTCTTCCTCTAGCTGTCTCCAGGGATACCAGAGGAGACACATGCTGATGTGATAAACACAACTGCAATGGTCTATTTAATAGAATACAAATTAGATTATTAAACAACCTCTTTTGCCAAGGATGGAAACTATACCGGGGAAAAAAAATACAGCTGGATGGGGCTGCCTGTATAGTGGAGAGATACTTTAAAACCAGTAAATCAGGCTTTGTTTTTCCTTGCTTTTGTTTTAAGTAAGAATAACTTGATTTACCCACCATATGTTTATTTACATAACATGGGTCTTTTGGGGTCTTTTTGTTGAGTCTTGTTGACACAACGTTGCCTCACTTTTTAAACTTTTTTAACTACTCATTCTTTAGGTGGGACGTCTGTATTGAGCATAACATTCACTCACATTCGTACTCATTTCTCGGGTGACTTAGGAGTGAATAATTAACCGTATGGACTGTGGGAGGAAGCTTGTTTTAAATCTTTGTCTCTATTTCCATTCCTTGCTTTTATCCTCAGTAACTGAACCAACACAGGGAGAACATATAAACTCCACACAGAAAGGCTGACTTGAACCTCTCCCAGGCCTCGACTTGAACTCAGACCCTTCTAGCTGTGAGGTGATGGTGCCATCAAAACAAAACAATAGCAGGCAATATGCAGTGATGATGGCAGCAGCAGCAGTGGTGGTAGCAGCAAACATGAAGCAAGTGTGCAGCTTAAACACACCGCCCCCATATTGGATAGGTATGTTTCATGAATGCTTGAAGATCACCTAACTTAGAAACAAATATTAAAATGACACATTTGTAGTTTGGGCTTTTACAACCTGTAAAGGTTTGTTTGACTTGTCAGATGTTTCTTGGCAACAACATCATTGAAATGAATCATGTGTTGTCCTTTAACTGCAGTGGACTGGCAGCCTGTCCAGGGTGTACCCTGCCTCTCACCTGCTAACTGCTGGGATAGGCTCCAGCTTCCCCATGACCTTGAATTGGACTAAGCAGTATAGAAAATGAATGAAGGAATTATGCTTTTATTCAGTTCAATCACTCAACCAACCATTAAACCAATCATCTATAAAGCACTACAAAAGATGTGTGTCACAAAGTGTTTTCCATGTCAGTGTTATGTACAGGTGTACATGCTTTTCAAAGGAAATGTTAATTTTTCAGAAAGTGATTAAAATATGTTATGATTTTCCCTCTTTCATTTGTCTCAGTATATATGAGTTCAGGTATCCTTTTTTCCTTCTGATGAGTCAGTTTCTTCCTATTATTGCTTTGATTTATCTTAGAAATGTTTTTATTTATTTGAATTTATTTATTCTTCTTATGGTAGACACGCAGACATCTTTGTCCTGTGAGCAGTCCTCCATCTATTTTATTTACTTATTTATTTATTTATTTGCATTGAGCTAATGCAAATGACATGAGTTTGCCATCATAGTTGTACTGAATCAGTTTTTTTTTGTCTCTGATGATTCAGCTTCTGGTAATTTTCAAAATACCAGGACTTAAATGAACATTTCGGAGTAACTATGCAGCATTCAATATGATTTAAATTATCTTTTCATTCATACAAAAATACAGATGGTTTAAAGGATTAAAATCTAGCTTCAGCACATTGGTGATGTGCACTTCTAAGTGCTTATTTTTCTCTTTCTGGTTGCCTTAATTCTCTGCGCACTTATTTTATTTTTATTTATTTGTTTATTTGATAGGGACAAGTGTATACAATAAACATGTATCACACCAAAACATTTATAGTCAAGGCTAATTTGCAATGTCCGTCCCTATCTGAAGAGGATCAGCTTGTCACCATTTTGAGGTGCAGTGTAGATGCACTTGCTGTTAACACAAAATATACACTGCGGCTCTTTTCCCGTCAACGGAGATCTACATTGCTGCTGAATCTTGTCACATAAAAAATAAATCCTTTGCCCCATTTTGACAAACTCTTATGGGTTTCTAAATTAGTAATTTCTGTGTCAAAGTTAAAAAAAAAAAAAAAAAAAAAAACATTCAGTGGAAGTATACAGTGTGGTATTTACTTATGACTGATTTGATGAAAAATGTTGGGGGGTTAAAGCTTTTTTATGTTTATGGTTCGCTTGCATCTGCAGCTGTAATGTGTTAGAGTGGGGCTGGCTGTTATGTCTTTGCATTTCACTCATCTCTCGCTTCTGACTGGCAGTTCAAACACACAAACATAGTTTTCACCTTTAAATTTTAAAAGACACACACAGGTAAAACTTCCAAAGCCCATATGGATTTTGCCACAACATTTTATGATTTGACTTTTTTTATTATTACTGTTGTAATAATAAAAATTCTAATAATAATAACATCAATAATAAAAACAAATATATATAGTAGTATATATAGTATAGTAGTAGTAGAGCAGTAGCGTAGAGTTCATTATTAATTATTTTGATGGCAGTTACTTTTTGATTGAATTTATTCAATCAGTTATAACCAGCTTCAGTGTTAAAATTGTTTGATAATAAGAGAAATAGGTAAGTTATTGTTAGTGCAGTGCTGTTTTAATGGGTCTGTTTATCAAGACAGTTGCATTTTGTGGCTTGTGGCTCTGATAAAGCTCTGTCAGAACAATAATTCTGATTATGCCATCACTTACCTTGGCTTTGGCTTGCAAATTACAAATTAATACCAGAAAGCCTGCATTATCAGTGGGATTATGGTTAAGTGTGTGGAACATGACTCTCCCAGGGGGACTTCAAGTCAGAATATCTCAGGGACTTAAATTTGAGAGTTTGTCAGTCATGATTACAGTGAAATCTGAGGTTCAGGCATCAAATGATATTCTTCAGATAAACTGCTGTTTCCTTTAGCTGTTAAACATGTATTGGGAAGTCACTCAGACTGTAGTATCACACCACCCAACATAATCAATGTGGTTACACATGTAATCAGACACTATGCTTTCATTAAATCATTATATTATATAATTGAATCACACCTCTATTTTCATTTACAATCATAACATGCTAGTTATACATTTGTAACTGGTCACATCTGAGCAGTCAGGAAGTTTATCAGTGAATCTACAAACTCCTTCAAGCACCAGGTAATTGTTCAAAATTCATGGCACACCTCAATTTTATTTACATAAAAACAATAGTAATATATCTTTTTAACATTTAAACAAGACTGTTACTCTGATGTTTAACACAAATAACATCAAAGTCTGTCTGTGAAAATGACTGTAACATATTAATTGTTCTCCTTAAAGCCATTTGATGTTTTTCTGACTACACTGGATAAAAAAAAAATCTCATTCTACAATAATCACACAGTATATATGTTAGATGATGCAACCAAATTCTCCTCATCCACAGAATGTTGGTTAAAAAACACACAGGATGTGTATCATGTTCTGTTACACCCCTTTAAATGCTTTTTTCCCTTCATATTTAATGTTCAGCACACATTCTGAATATTCAATTGCAGCAGATCTCCACTGGCATGGATCAAGCTCGATAGCAGTAATTATGTTTACAAAGTGCAGAATCATTCTCCACAAACCAACCCATGCAGATTATTTCTCTCTCATCCTATTCAGATATGACTGAGTGAGGAGATAACATTTTATTTGTGGCTACGGAAGCTATATTATCTTCACTCTCATGGAAACATCTGAATTATCCTCCCCGATCAATGCACTGAGCATCACCTTAACAAATGATCTGCCATTTTACAGTGTCTCATGTGGGATCTAAATTCACCCTCCATCTAAACCCAGCTTGTCACTTAGAGGCCTGTTCTTCTTGTCTTAGTCACAAATGCACAATAGAGGCTGCCACTGTGACAGACTGGATGCTTCAAACAGCACATGTGTCTCTGAGCAAGCGTGTGCATGTGTGCACATTTCTTTTTGTAGTGGTGGCAGTTTCATTTTAAGTTTTCTTCCAGAAAAAAAGAGAAAGACAAGCTTCACTGGGGCACAGTTCTAAAAATAAGATCCCAGTATGTTCCCATTTCATTGTTGTGCCTCTCCTAGTTTTTTAAAGACAATAAGTGATTCATTTATTAAGGAATGAATTGCACCTCCTGATTAAAAAACTCTTGTGTTGCAGTCATATTTTAGTGACAAGCCTCTCCTGTGACAGGCAATCATATTTTGGAGCACTACAATACATCTTATGTGTTTTAAAGGTCCTGTTTTACTGTGTTGTACTGAATTATCCAACACATAATATGTTATAGTGACAAGTCATCAAAGTATAAGAACTCAAGATTATAGAAGCTGTGACAGCAGCATTTCTCAACCTTCTCTTGCAGCAATACAAATAATAGAGAAAGCTGTAAATTATAAAAATGTGCAGGTGCAAGGAGGGACGTATTCGGTCTTTAAAAAACCTGAAATGGTGAAATGGTAACAAACATCTGCTCTTTCATCATGTGAAATTGTGGCACCAGACTGGTCAAAACAGGGTGCAAAACGAGATTAAAAGGGGAACTGATGTAGAAGAAGAGAAGCCGGAGAAAAAAACAAGTCTGAGATTGTGTGTGTGTGTTGTGTATGGGATTTGTGCACTCATGTGTGACAGCTCAGTTGTTCTTTTTCACACAACCTTCCTGTGGTTCTATTCACAACAGCAGCAACGTGTCAGCAATGAGAAAACAGCCTGATACCTAAAGACACTGGTTACACTGGTGGACATATCTTATCCAAATAATCTGTTGCTGTGAGACCACGCTGCTTTGTGGGTACACTTGGCCTGAAAACGTCAACCATGTTTTTCCTTCTGATGGATAGATTGACTGCTTCTGTGTGCATGCATTTCTGAATTACTGGTTTACCGCCTGTTGTTTGGACAATTTCCTGTTTCTGATAGCTGCTGTCCAGTTTGTGGTGACTTGAAGGAATTAGAGAAAATTTAAAGGACAACCTTCACATTTATTGTCTTTATACTTTATACATTTTATATTTTATTTCATTTTATTTATTTATTTATTTATTGTGTGCTCGATTGTCATAAATCTGATTTTAAGGTAACTTAAAGCTCTATTTTGGGTTTGTAAAATATCTTGTGCTGTAGTTGCTGGGAGGAAAATTATTGTGAGCTGGTAGGAAGATTAAATTGACTCATGCAAGGAAATCTCAGGAGTCCTGCTGAATGTATTAAGTAGAGGTATTTTCTGATAAAAGCTTGTTTGAGGAGAACAGGTAGAAATGAGCAAGTGAGCAGCGTCTCTTTCAATCAGATTTAGAATTTCGTTCAATAGAGCAGCTTGTAGAGACCCATATTTCAGCTCCCTGAGCTCATCACATGCCCCAATAAGGCACATGCCCCATTTCTTAATCTCAACACAGATGATAGAGTGTCCTTGTGTCTCTGTGGCAAAGATCTGTTTACTTCTTAGTGACCGTTTGTAAACACGGCTTTGACAACTTATCTTAATGCAAGGCATAGATGGGGTCACAGTGACTCCAGGTTTACATATTTGAGTCATGACCCTCTATCCACTGCAGTGAAAGCATCCTGGAATATTTTCTGATTCACGGTTTCTTTGTAGTCTGTGGTTGTTGATTGCCATTTGATACTAGGAACATACAGTAAGGTTATTTGAACTTTTTTTTTTTTTTTTGGTGCAAAACTCTTACATGTTATTGAGAGCTGTGAGAGCAGAATTGTGGATATATTCAAATACTTTATATAAACCACAGTTTTAAAAGGTTTTAGCAAATATTCTATTCTATGTCTCCTTTAAAAGTATGACCAACTCTCAACTAAATTAATAATCACTTTTTTTCCTGCCTCTCTTGTCTTCTTGTCTACAACCCGCACTGCCACACAAAATCGCCCCCAGACCCTGGGGAGGGGGCCAGTTAATCAGGGAGTTGGCAGTAAGTATATATATTAAGGGTGGGACTCGATTAAAAATAATTAATCAAATCTATTAGAGGCTTTGTAGTTAATCACATTTTAATTGCATAACAATAGTTGCCCTAAAAAGTGACATTTTTTAATTTAAATTAATTTTATTGGATGCTTAATCAGTGTGGGTGAAAATTTTTTTTAAAAGTTTAAAGTACTTTAACATGTTGTAGACTCTTAATTAACAGTCGGAGTTGTTAGTTAAAGTACTTAAAATGGCGTTTATATTTAGGTCTCTTTATTTTTGGCCAGGGATATTTTCTATTTCTTTTTCCACTGTTTTGAATTGAAACACAATTAAATGCATTTTTCCAGACATTACTAAAGCTTGACTTTACAACATTAATGTCTGTAAGGTAGAACTTTAGCTGCTAGGACGAGGCTCTGTGAGGGCTTTTGGGTGGGGAAGAGGCCTGCAGCAGCAACTGCTTAAGAGTAAACTATACATGCTTTCACACCAGAATCCAATAACACCAAAGAATAGTCATTATTTCCCTTTTTGAAAATGATTTGCTACTAAAAACTTGCTAAATATAGCACCACAGTAGCTAAGTTGGCAACACTGTGTTAGCTGAGCTCTGATGTGTGCATCAGTGTGGCCGGTGTACCAGGAAATCATGCACTAATAAACGTTCCATGTTGTTTGGAATGCAATCTGCGATTTAATGCGTACATTTTTTACATGCATTCCTTTTTTGTAATTAATCATTCATAGTAAACATGTTGATGTCCCAGCCTTAGTTTATATATTATTTTCCATACATCTACATAATAACACACCCAGGTGTCAGTTGCTGGATAGTAATATGAATAATAATGAGCCTGATTTTGACACTTTCATTAAAGCAGAGTGGACTTCCTTCCTTAGATGACCACATCACAAACCCCAATGAACAAACTCAGACATAAAAAACTTAAGAATTTAGCAGGAAACTATTTCACACAGAAAAACACAATTCCCCTTCAAAAACTCTAGTACGAACATTTTAATTATAGTAAATTAAGTAAAGTTATGTAGAATGCTTAAAATAAATTTCCAGATTACTTTGTCAAAAGCTTTTTCTGCCTTTAATGATACTATTATAGTTTTAGTTTCTTTTTGCTGTGTGATATCAATTAAGTTAAAGAATCTATTTGTGCTGTCTGATATATTCCTGTTTTAATGAAGCCGGTCTGATCAGGATGAATTACAGCTGGAGTGATTGTTTCTAGCTAAAATAGGTACCATCTTGATGTGTTACTGAGCTAAGCTAGTCTGCTAGCTAACAATTTTAGGTATCTGAAAGGATCCACAAAGCTTAGTCTTTCTTGTGAACTTTGAGAACTTGTTTTTAGTTGTAACACTGCAACACAATACAGAAATAAATTAAATTCATTATTATTTCTCTGTTATGATGTAATAAATGCGCAGATGTCACATTTGCTTGATTAAAAAAAAATCTTAATTCTAAAGTCAGGGAATCCCTAAAGAAGTGTTTTTTATGTGAGTTTTTGGTCTGGTAGTCACTCAGATCACCCTAAGAGACACTCCCAAACACTTAAAGTAATTTTAGCATAGAATGTCCCCTTTGAGGTTGTAAGCACCAATAATTTCAGTATCATAAATATATATATCTATATATAGACGGTGATGCAATTATAGTGTAAAGAGCCAACATCTGATGTTTATAATGAAACAAAATGCTGTTTTGAAAAATAATGCTTACAAAATCTGAGAAAATCACTGGCAATTCAAAAACAATATACCACTTAGTATACCTTTAAATAAGACCTCAAAAAGTATCTCTTTAGTAAATTGCAGGATGTTGCCATGCTTTTCTAGCAGTATTGTTTTTTTTCTGCATCTGCAGATCCTCATATAACTCTACAGTTGTTGCATAGTTAAGTCTATTTGTGCTGATACAGTGGGTTTCTGAACTGCTGAGCAGACTCTTTGAAGACAACAGGCTCCTCCAATTAGCCAGTGCTTCAGAGTGATGTTGAGAAAGGAAATTGTTAGATGAGACTTAACGGGCTGTTTGTACAAGCCTGAGTTTGGAAGAAAGGGACTTTGTGCAGATAAGAGTGGTAATAAGACATGAGAATGGGATACCAAGCTTAGAATATTTAGTTCTTTTTTTATTAATTGAATTCAGCCCAATTTTTGTTTGATTATTCATCAAATTTCCTGGGTACATTTGCACTAAGCTTTTTCTGGCCACAAGGTATTTAGCGAGCAGTGTTCCCTGGCCTGTAACTGTTTTTGCAATTGATTTTGGGAGGCATGTGCATGAAATGAGTTTGTGTGTGTGTGAGAGAGAGAAAGAAAGAGGGTTTATATTTAAGTGCTCATCTGCTTCTGAATGTGTGCGCTCTTGACTGAATTGTCTATCCGTGATGCTGTCATTCCGCTTGAACGGCTGATTGGTCAACGACTGTCTCTGCGGGTGGCATGACGTCTCGCTCCCTAGGAGGGCTTTTAGCGTGTTTGGTTTGTATGTATTTGCTCATCTGTGTTATTTTTGTGTGCTTCCATAACCACGGGTGTGATATTCTCAGCCATAAATTCAGCCTGTTAGTCAGAGGCATATGTGCATAAAGTTTACACATCATACTCAAACTATGTGTGACTTTCTATGTTTTTTGAGGACACTGATTTACACAAAAGCTTCCCAAGATCTGAAAGGTCTGAGCACCTCCATACAGACAGATGTTTCATGCAGTTTACTGGGTGGAAGGTTTCAGGTGTGTGTTAATGCGATGCCACATAGGAATGACATCAGCAATTATATTAGAGAAGTTAGAACTGTTGCTGCCCATCAACCTGGTAAAGGTTATAAGGCAATTCAGAGTCTATCATTTCACAGTGAATAGGATTATTGACAAGTAAAAAAACAAAACAAAAAGAAAACATTCAAGACAGTATAGTCTTCTCAGGAATGGACTTGCCTAGACCAGTCTGTGCTTCCAGCAAAAATTGCAAGAAACCCAAGAGCTACATGTTAACTCTTCAATAGCCTGCTCTGTCATTTGGTAGAGCAAATTAGAAATATGTGGAAATATCTCTATCTCTAACACTTGGTGTAATAACAAAAATAAGTTTGTTACTTTGTTACAAGGGTTTGTTTTCCCATTAATGTTTCTAGATTTGACCATTACCTAATGTTACTATATTATTAGCTGTTATCTCAACAGTTTGTTAAAAAATATTGATCTTAATATCATCCAAAAGAAATGAACATCTCTATGGCATTAAAGGTCTTAACTGAAATGTTAAATGGTAATGTTTTGAACTATAAAATTTGAGCAAATATGGCTTGTTTGGAAGAGTTGCTGGAGAAAGTCATCTTTCTCAAAAGATACAAATACAACTGAGGTTTGAAGTTTCGTCTGAATAAACCATGAGACCTGTGGAACAACGTCCTTCAGAAAGATTAACCATGATGAACAGCAGCATGTTTGGTGAAAACCAAATACAAACATTTCATACCAGCTGTCGAAGAGAGGAGGTAATGATTTGGGCTTGCTTTGCAGCTTTGGCACCTGGACAACTTGCAGTCATCGAGCTGACCATGAGATCCTCTGTAAGTGAGAGTGAAATGTGGGAACATCATCCCAACAGCCTTGTGCAACAAAAACAATGATCCTAAACACATTATTTTCTCATATTAATGTCTGGCTAGGACCAGAATATTTTTTATTTGTATACTTATTTAGGGTTGTGGATGCTAGTGCCATAGACTCACAGCAAGGTGGTCACTGGTGAATATGTGGGTTCTCTCAGGGGTCCTCCAACGTCCTCCTGCAGTCTAAAAGAAATGCATGTTTTCTTAATTGTCAGAACTGTAGCGTGGATGAGAGGTGCGGACCCAAATGCAGGCTTGTGAAGCAGGAGGCAGATGAATTCAGGATATGATTTTAATAAGCAAAACTAAACTTATAAAAAAAACAAAAGTTTGTAAAGGCAATACTGTGGGACTAAACTTGGCACTTCAACAGCACATGAAGACTAAACAAACAAACAAGACTAACCAATAACAGTAGCAATGGACTTACGGGATAAATGAAACCAAGGGGTATATATACACAGGAGAACTAAATGGAAACAGGTGCAATCAAACCAGGTGCACTAATGACAAGAAGCAGAAAGCAACACAAAACTAAACATGACAAGACCATAAATACCAAAAACCAAGAACACAAACCAAGATCACGACATTAATTGGTGATTCTGTGAGTAAGCATGAGTGTGAATAGTCGTTTGTCTCATTTGTCTGTGATGGTCTTATGATGGAGTGGCGACATCTGCAGGGTGTACCCCACCTCCAGCCTGACAGCAGCTGGATAGGGTCCAGAAGAAGAAGTGTGCAAGCACACACACCCCTCTCTCACACATACACAGGCATATAAATCAGGACTAATTGCAGTCTTTGAGCAGCAGACTAATCTGGTTAGAACACACTTCGCTAATTAGCATAAGATGTACTGACCTCACTTGTCATTTGACCTCTAGTGCTTAAACATCACAGGCATAAAGAAAAAGTAAAAGAAAAAGGAGAGAAAGAGAAACAAGGCAGAACAGTGGAATTGCATCTGCTCCAGCATCTGTTATGGAAATATTTCCTTTCTCCCTTGTGAGACACACCAGTGATTTAACAGGATCGTTCACTGCTATAGATTAACTGCTGTTTATTCTGCCATAAAATAGCTTTTGGCTTTGTTCAGGGATGTAGTGCTGGTTGAGGGGGTGCACCTCTGCGGGGGTGGGAGGCACACTGCGATCACATCCTCCAATGTGTCAAAAGTAATTAGGATGATCGGAGAGCATTCCCTATTATGTGCAGAGAGGTGTGTGCAGTGTACTGTTAATTAGAATGATGAGTAGACGCTAATAAGCCCAGAACAGACCATCAAATGCTGTACTGGTCTCTTTTTCTTCTGATTAGTCTATTTTCCTGATTTAAGAAGAGAATTCACAAGGCGTGTTTGCACATTTATTCAGCTGTAGTCAGTGATTTGTTCAAATCTGTAATAACTGTAATAACTAAAGGTTACATTTAAAATATCAGTGAATTAATTGATTAGTCAACTTGAGTTTGCTTCAGTAGTTTATTCCTAAGTGTCAATGATTTGTCTGTTTGAGCAGCTTTTATCAATACATTGAGACTGTTTTGGTTTTGCACTCTGGATCAACCAAATAAGAAACTGCAGATTCTTTAGGATTTATTGATGCTCTAATGAACACAGAAGTGTTTTATTACATAAATATGATTTAGAATTTTTTTTTTGTTTGTTTGTTTGTTTGATTTGCTTTTGGGTGTCAATGTTCAAGCAGTGAGCAAAATGTAATAACATCAAAAAATGAATTACGTGGACCTCCCAAAAGACTCTGGGTAAAGTGGTGCAATCATTTTTCAATAAATGTATTATAAACAAAGCATGCGGTGAATTTGCCTGAAGGTGTGCCTTGAATGCCAAGATTTGAAGCAGGAAGATGGTAGTGTGGTTGCACCATTGTTCTATTCCCAAAGCAAAGCACTGAATTAAACCCATTCTTTTTGAGACTTTGCTGGAAGATGGATCTTTTCAACAAATTTTTCTGCCTGCATTGTGGATTTAACACTTTATTATAATTTTTCTCTGGTTCGGCTATTTGAAACCCAAAACTTCAAAGGGCTCTTTATAGGCAAAATATGCATGCTGTAGAAATGAAGTGCCTGTATTCTGCTGTGCATCGTCGTGTAAAAATCTTTGTTGACAATGTGCCTCTAAACGCACTGAAGCTACAAATTAGACAGTGAAACTTATGACAGTTTGAATAAGCTTTGGTCCAGGAGTTTGATAGTTGACTACATCTTTTTGCGTGACAAGCATTTCATTATCCAAAACGACCTTCTGTCTCCAGGGAGTGCTGAGAAACTAGGTTTTGCTGTAATTAGGGGAGCTTGCTGACAAAAATAAGAAAAAAATAGAAGCACCCAAGGTAGAGGAGGGATGAAAGATTGTGAGGTGGAATGAAGAAGGGGGTGAACATAAGGAGAGTGTAAGGAGGAGGGGAGCAGATAATGAGAGGCAAGGTGACAGTACGAAAAAGTGCAAGAGGAGGAGTGCATGTTGAATCGAGCGTTGTTTGCCTGTGGCTGCCTCATGGTACAATCTCAATGAACCTTCTCACTGTTTTTTTACAAAGAGTTCTGTGTTAGGATCTGTGTTTGTAGCCTGCCAGCTAACTTATGCTGGCAAGCATCTCAGCATGTCCACTTGCTGTGTCGTGTCACTATTAATTTTGCTCACATTTGTTTAATTTAACCACAAGCAACAACAGAGGTGTCGTGGTTTGTGTGGTTTCTCTTCTACTCACTCTACCAAACCAAAATGAATATGCATGCGATCATGTATGGTTAATGTAATTAATATGCAAATGTTAATGTAAACAAATCATCTTGTGATTAAATTAATCTTATTTCAAAATTTTCCATCCTCCCGACTTTGCAAAACCTCATAGTGTGACTAAATATTTCTTATATCTGCTCAAACAATAATATTTCCTCTGTAGAATGGTTAAATTAAATTAGTGTTGTCATCTAGTATTTTTTTGCTGTCATAAAGATGTGTTAATGAATTTTAATTACCTGGGTTACACCTTTGTTGTAATCTGAGGGGGAATGAGTAGGTTTGTGAAGTACTGTGTGAGACGTTACTGAGCCGGTGCTTGCTCAGTTGGAATTTAATTAATGTTTTACTGTGTATTTATGTGTGGTATGGCGTAATTTAGATAAAATTTAGCTAAACTGATGAATTAAGCTGAATATTTGCATGTGTGGTTAGTTTGATCTGGAGGGGGTGTCAGTTTGATGCAACAAGAAGTCATTAGTGGCACTCAAATCAGCTTAGTGCAACCCACAAACATTCACATACAGTCATTTTTTCATTCAGCACAGCTGTTGACTAGTTTTACATGTATGGAATTAGTAATCTGTTTATGTTATGCTAATTCCCAGTGTCACAAAGCAACATGAGCTGTTAATGAGATTATTTAGCTATAATATTAAAGCCATCTGTCTGAAATGATATAGGTCCTTTTTATGTTGCTTTTTTAAATCCTGGTCACCTTGATCAGTTTCAAATGGCTTCTTTTTTTAATATATTTTTTTACATGGTACAATAGGGCTTAAATTTTGGTTTTCAACTGCTGGTAATACCACATCAGTGATAATCACACTTTTTTATTTGTTTCACCTCAGTAGAAGTTACTGGTGAGCCAAGTGGATACTATACAGTCATGTGACCACAGGCAGATTAAGTGCTCATTTGAAATCACAACTTGTGTGTAAACAATGTTTCTGCAGTACCACACACACTCAGCACACACCCTTCTGTTAAGTTTTCTGAAATTCTGGCAGAAATATATACAACAGAAGTCTTGGATGTCTTGCTTTATATATTATATGTTTTTTAACCATCAGTATTAATACAGAGATTGTTTTGTTTAGTATTTTTTTCTCCATTGAAGTGGAACTGTACTGTTCAGTCACAAGGATCACTTTAAAAATATAATCAAACATTTAAAGATATGGCCTGTTGAAAATGTATACAGTGCAATAACCACAGGCTGCTCTCTTATAAGTCATTCTTGCTATATAAAAGAAAAAGAGATGCTAAATCAGTGCAGTGTAGTGGAAAACACACAGTGAATCCATCTCTGTTTCAGTTCATCTTCAAAGTTCAGGTTGTACTTTGTTGTGGAAAATGAAGCATGGAAGAGCAATGCTGAGTGTACTGTACTTTCCCATGCAACAAAATGGTACAAAATCATCACTGTTTTGCCTATTGTACTCTTTTAAAGATTCATAAGGTGATTTAAGAGGGATTGGTAACCACACCAGTATGCTTCACTCATACTATGTCCTGAAAAATGATCGTCTACCTCACTTATCTGATTTTTTTCTAGATGGGATTAGTGTAAATTGGGATTTACAGCCCTGACAATGACCCAATTTTTTTAAAGCCTAAATCAGTTTTTCCACACATGGAGCAGAAATAACAGAAAAGCCACCAAACCTGAGATGTGAAGCCAACAGTGATCGTCCTTTAGGTGAATTACCACTGATAGTCATTTAAGGCAAGTTCAGAACATGTCTGACTCAACTAGCCTCATTCAAAAAGTTAATACATCTTTCCAACAAATCATTGTTGCCAGGACCGAAACACCATCAGTGGTGCTCTTTGGCATTTTCTAAAATAATAAATTAATAATTACTAGACCTTATTGTGTGAGTTTGTACATGAATTATGTCCAGTCAAGTTTTATGCATCAATCCCACTCCCACGTCCAGATATAGACACTTTTGCCATGGGTCAATTTGTCATGTTCATCATTTATAATTTCATAATTTTCTTCCAGTTTTCCAATACGACTCTCTAAACTATATATGCTTAACTCTGTTATAACCCTGACCCTGCTGACCATCATCCTTGTCACACTACTGTAGTAGCTGCTCAGTGGCTTTGTTTTATGCTGTTGTTGAGCTGTTGTGTTTGCAAACTGCATTCTGTTTTTGACCCCTGCTGCTACTAACTTCTGGTGCTTTTTTAATCATTCAAGGCCATCAGGCATCACTGTATTCCTAAAATATTTAACAATCTACTATTGCAGCAAGATTTCAACATTCTGTTTAATTATATAGGCCAGTTGGCGATGATAACAAGTGGGTGTTACTCCTCTGCACCCCATATAGTTGGGTAACGACCCTTATCTGTTTTTATCACATTGTGAAGAGAAGAGAGGGACATGCTTTGCAGAAATTATGCAAAGAGGGGTATTATGCATATATACAGCACATATCACAAAGCAGTGCTGAATTTGGTGAATGAGCTGACTATTACTTAAACTCATACCTGTTCTCCAGCTGTAGCTCATTCTTTTCACCTCTTTCTCCTTGTCGGTCTCTCTTTTCGTCTGACAGAGACAATGATGGATACAAGGACAGCTACAGCTGAGCTTGGCTGGATATCTTTTCCTGCCAATGGGGTAAGAACAATGTAAAATAGTGGGCTGTGTTGATGTGTGTGTGTGTGTGTGTGTGTGTGTGTGTCTGTGTATGTTCAGGCAACCATGGGGAAGGCAGTTTGACTACACTTTACAATCGTCCATTAATGACTCACTCAAAAATCCTAATTACCGTGGCAAGGTGATTTTAATTAACCACTACTGATGCAGAAAAGAATGTGTTTCAAAAAACCATAGAAATTGTGCAGCACACAGGAGTCTGCAATAGACAAATAGAAAATATTGAATTAAAGTAGACTAAAATAAGTCCTTCCATCCTCTTCCTGGAGCCCAGCTGGCTTCTTTAAATTCCAGCTTGGCAACTAGCTGGTGACAGTGGTCTGCTGTGCGAATGTGACTGAGGTGAGTGGCTCTAATTGTGATGAATGGTTGTCCCCGTGCAGCACAGAGCAAGGTAGAGGGGAGAAAAAGAAAATGAGGGAGGCAGGAAAAAGGAGTGAGACAGAAAGGGAGGGAGGGATAGAACAGATTTAATTTGTGTCATGTTTTAGTAAACCCATTAATCATTATACCCCTTTTGTCTCGCTTCTCCCTGTGCTTTGTCCCCTTGCCCCTTCTTCCCACAAACATTCCCTAGTGGGAAGAGGTGAGTGGCTATGATGAGAACCTCAACACCATCAGGACATACCAAGTGTGCAATGTGTTTGAACCCAGCCAGAACAACTGGCTTCTTACTACTTACATTGATCGACGGGCATCACAACGCATCTACGTGGAGATCCGCTTCACTGTCCGGGATTGTGCCTCTATACCCAGTGTCCTAGGTTCCTGCAAGGAGACATTCAACCTCTACTACCTAGAAACTGATAGGACTGTTTCAGAAGGCATCAAAGGGGTGGAATACTGGGCCAATGCCCCTTTTCTAAAGGTAACTATCCAAAAAAAATAAAATAAAAAAAAGAGTCAAAAGCTCTTGTTGTGTTGTACAAGTTGAAAAAATGTTAAAGTGAACATAATGCAATGACGGAAATAAAATAAAGAAATCCATCAGTAATGGTGGGTAAAAGTAATACATTCTGATATAGACCCTAATGCCTTAAGAAAACTCCATTAGCTGGTGTCTTTGGACTGATAACTTATTCAGGTTTTAGCTAATTAAGGCTGATAATGTTATTTTATGTGGTCACAAACACCTTCATTCAACATTTTTGCATTAACTCAGCAAAAGTATGTGTTTGATGTAAGAAATAATGTAACAAACTAAAATGTCTTCCTTCTTCTATTACCCTTCTGCTCCTTTCTTTCTTCTCTCAGGTGGATACCATTGCGGCAGATGAAAGTTTCTCTCAGGTTGATTTTGGCGGAAGGCTTATGAAGGTGAACACAGAAGTAAGGAGTTTTGGGCCTCTGTCCAAAGGCAGAGGGTTCCACTTGGCCTTTCAGGATCTGGGTGCTTGCATGTCCCTCCTGGCCGTTAGAGTCTTCTACAAAAAATGTCCCAGCATCGTGCAGAATTTTGCTTTTTTCCCTGAGGTAAAAACCAGAACAAAATTAAAAAGGTGGTGATTTAATCAAACTATAGCAGCTGGTCAAGCTTTTCGTTTTGTTTTTTTTTTTTTTTTTACTTTTATTATGTGCAGACCTTGACAGGAGCAGAGTCCACCTCTTTGGTCATCGCCCGTGGAAGCTGCATCCCAAACGCAGAGGAGGTTGATGTCCCTATAAAGCTCTATTGTAATGGAGATGGAGAGTGGATGGTTCCCATCGGCAGCTGCAGCTGCAAGGCAGGCTATGAGCCAGACAATGGCAACGTGTGTCGAGGTAAATCTCTAAATGAAGGAAGTTGTGCTTTTAATTCAAGTTTGTTTGTAAGACTTTGTAACAACAAATCTTACATGCTGTATATGAATTTAATGTTGTTTCGAAATAAAAGCTAACAAGCTATTGTGGCACAATAATCAATATCAAGAAACCAGTATGTAGCCACAGTCGGCATCCTATGACAAGTACATGTCATGCAAACAGCTGATTATACACAAAGTATCTCTGCTTTCACTAAGGTATCAACTTCAGTTTAACATAAAGTATATGTCTTGAATATCATTAAAACATTTTTGTATAATAGATTCTTTATTAAAATCTTAATTTGGTTTGCAAACAATGTCATAAATATACAATTAGAGTATAAATTGCAAATGTTTGGTTCAGTTAAGGAGGACAAAGTGTTGCATTTGTTGCTGTCTTAACTGAAAGATTTTATTCAAGTATTGTGTACTTTATGATGCTTTATTATTTATTATTTGCCCAAGGGGGCCACGCACGATGCTCCATATGTTAATATTTGTTGAAGCACACTTGGATGAATATGGTCCAGAAATAGCTCCTCTTCCCTCAGTGTTCCAAATATCTCCACCTCTTTTTCTTACTTTTTATGTCTGGCCTCCTTCCCCATTTCCTCTCCGAAGTGGTAACCATCATTTCTTATTCTCCCCGGAGAGTTTCATTCATTTTGTGGAAGTTCGTGTGAGTGTGTGCGTAAGGGCGTTGGGGCGTGTGATGTATGTACATATGGTAAAATGATAAGTGAGGCTGCTTCATCCCATGTTAATTAGTTTAGCATGTTCAAGCCAGATTAGTCTGCAACATATTAGTCCCCAACTGTCAGAGTATTAGAGAGAGCAAGAGATAGAGGGGGAGAAAGAAAGGAAAATGCTGGAGGGTGAGAAAGGTCAAAAGCTGATAGATAGAACAGAAATAAAGCACAGACTGATGAATAGTATTCTCTCTGCCTCGAGTTAAATAGATTAAGTACGTTGACGGAAATATTTGCCAAACTGTTGGTGTCAGTTGGTGTTTTTAATTGACATTAACAGGATATATATTATATGAGAATTCTGATGACATAAATGAGTCATTTACATCATCAGTGTGTCATCACAGGCACAATCAGGAAACAGAATATTTTTTGAGTCAATTCTCCTTCAGTGGCTGAACTTATTGGGATAATCTTATATTGTATGACATATTTGAGTAAGACAGACATGGTTGACATCTTTGGACATTTCTGTGATGGTATGTCTGCACACACCTGCTTTTTGTTGAAGCACTCATTTTAGATGTCATGGGACATAGCATGTTCTGTCTGTCTTCCCTAAACAGGCATCTTTTTGGTGTGCTTTTCTGCCAATCAGCTGATAACAACTTGGCAGGAAGCTGGACTCACCATTAGAACAGATGGTTGTCTTTTTGTGTGCTAGTGTGAGGGTTTGAGTGTGTCAAGCCACAGAGATGGTGTTTATTTTGCACCAAATCAGCATATTGTGCAAACCATACGGCAAAACTGGCTCATGATCAAAGTACTGTGTGTGTTTGAAAGAGCAAGAGAGAAGGTGTATGTGTGTTAATATTCAAACCCTTTGTTGAAATGCATCACATTGCAAATGGAAGTACTGACACCGAATGTAAAATTTTCCCCCACTGTGTTCTCTGAACATTGCTTCCACGTTTGTTTCAAACCTGAAGGTTTTGAACATGTAAACACACTCGTGCAAGTTTTGATAATTGATTAGTTTGTCTAGACAGCTGTCATGCACATGGTCACTGCATGACTCATACAGCAGAGGGCACAGAGGGACCTTAAGAATAATTTGAGTTATTGTCCCTTTTATTTTTTTCATTTATTACTTTGATGTACTCTTGTGCTTATTTTACAATCTGTTCTATATTTTACCTTTTCTTTTTCTTTTTGAATACCCAGAAACTTAAGGTCCTAGGATCTTTACATACTCACAATCTTCCCGCAGAGTTATTTTGAGAGGGCTTATAAATAATAAAACAATATGGATATTCGGTGGAGAAATAATACCATCAAAAACTGTTCTTTGCTGTTGTGTTTAGTTTTTTTTTTTTTTTTAAGGATTATTATTAATCATGTTTGATCTTTCTTGTGTTATTTTGGTCCATTCTTTCTGTTTGTGTAAAAACTTACCTAAAGACCTATAAAAAACCCACAGACACTTGAACACACACACACGTATACAGATACAAATTTGTACAGAGAGGCATCTAGAGGTAATAAAGAGATGGAGCAGGACTTGTTGGCATGGTGACACACCCCATGTGTATGAGCAAGGTTGTTGAATAAATGACCTTGACAAACCAGATGTCTATCTACCTATTCAAGACTGAAAGAAAGACACACACACACGTAGACAATGACACTTTTGCAGAGACGGTTTCACATAAAGAAAGAGGACTTGGTAAAGAAACTAATAGAAAAGTAGACTTACACAGACGGGCATGAATTTAAAAGGGGAGAAAGTTTTATACATATATATATATATATATGTATATATATATATGTATATATTACATAAGAGTCTCCCAAACAGAGTTCACTCTCAAATATTTGTCTTTTTAACAATAAAATTGTCTTTACTCATTCAAATGGATTTATTTCCTTGTTATACAGTTAGACAAGCCATTGCACTGTTTTGTTCATATTGAGCATTCAGTTTATTGTAAATCTGCCTTTACCGCTAATGGCAATCAAACTCATTGACTGGCTTAATTGCAGATTTACTGAAATTATTTCAAAGTAGCTATAAAAAGGTAGTAAACAACAGATAGTTACAAAGCGATCTGTTACAAAGTTCACGGTACTGTAAAATATGCCATAAAGCAAATCACTGGATTTAAGGACCCAGAATGTTTATAGACTTTTGTGAAAACAGTTACTTGATAATCAGCATAAATCCTCAAATCGTTAATAGACATAAAAAAGTATGAATCTGCACATTGTTTAGTTGTTCCTAATGTTGATTTCCATCATTCATCCCTGGCCTAAAGTCAAACACAAACTACTCATACTCTTATATATATTTTGATTAATCGATTGATTAGTTGATTGAATTTAATTAGTGGATTAATTTGGGTTAGAGAACACATAAATGGATAACAACAGCAGTGTCAGTGTAGCTACTGTGTTAGATTTTAATGATACGTTTTGTTAAACTGTAGTAAATTGAATATTAATCCTAAGAGAACCCTAGATAATGTAATGATTTCTGACATGGGTCCTAAACATGTCATGGCCAACATCATTTGTACATCTTGCCACAAATTCTTGCAATCTTTTTGCATATCTCTTTTGACCTTGTGAACCACTCTTGCTCTGCTGTGATCTTAAAGGTTTAAAGAACCCTTTGCCATTGCTCTTGTCTTTAGTTCCCTGCAGTTAATCTGGATGGGATTCAAGTCATGCTTTGTAGTTTCTTGACCACTTTGGCTGCATAATTTAGATTTCTCTGTCATTAGCATGTCCAGTGCAGCACAAGAATTAGTTATTCTCCAGACACAATGTGCTTTAATGTGCTCAATGTGCTAAAATTTGGATGTCACCAAAATGTGTCTCCACTAGGGATGGGAAGATTAACCGATATGAATCGATACGCGGTCGTGCGCGTGCACGATGCGAGTGCATCGGTAGAGCAGCAGAGGATGAATGAAACTTTTGAAGCAAATCTAGATGCATCGGTTTTTGCGAGATGCATCGGTTTTTCTGAGATACGGCTTATTCTTTTAATACAGAATGTGTTTATTTATTAACAAGTGTTGTCAACCTGTTTTAGCGCATAATTTAAACGACCTACATAAAGTAGGCCTAAGCAACGGACTTGCGGATGTTTACACTACAACTCATGGGGGCTGCGCGGATGAAGCCAGTGATGCGCCCACAGGTAGTTGTCAGGAAGCACGAATTAGCAAAACAAACATGTCGGACGCCAAGATCATTTATCCTCCACTTAGTTTCAAGTCCAAAGTTTGGGAACACTATGGATTTTACAAGAAAGAAGGACGACTTGACAAGACAGCTGCAATTTGTAAAATGTGCCGCGCATCTGTAAAATACACGGGCAGTACGACTAATCTGATATCTCACTTGAAGCGGCGCCACGGTGTTGTTGTGGAAGCGTCTGCCAGTGTCCCTGCATCCCCTTCCTCCAGCTCGGATCCCCCTGTAGCTACGAGCTCCAGAAGCGGTGAGAAAAGTATTGAAAATTTTTTCCATGCCCCGCTTGCCACCAGTTCCGCGCGCTCTATGGCAATAACTTTTTTTTTATTTTTTATTAGCCTGTTGTTTACAGTGTTATTGATGTTTAAAAGTCAAAGCAGCATAATGCTGCTAGTTCAAGACATTAAGTTTTGAATATTCAGTGACAAAATATATCTTTGTAAAACTTGTTTTTTCAGAGTTGAAAAGTGAAATCACAGTTATTGTGCAACTGTAAGCCTTCTTTCTAAAGAGTGCAAATACATATATATTTTAGTATATATTGCACTCATACATTGTTTTTCTTGGAAATACTTAAATATGTGCCATGTGTTTTAAAATGGTCTAAGTAGTATGTGCCATGTGTTTTAAAATGGCCTAAGTATGTGCCATGTGTTTTAAAATGGCCTAAGTAGTATGTGCCATGTGTTTTAAAATGGCCTAAGTAGTATGTGCCATGTGTTTTAAAATGGCCTAAGTATGTGCCATGTGTTTTAAAATGGCCTTACTGTAAACCAACACTCAAGCTCTGAGAGAAAAAACAGTTTGTAAAAATGTCTTGGCTTTACTTGGTTAATAAAAAATCAAACTAATTCATTGGCACTGCATCCTCTTTCACATTACTACATGAAATTGATCTATTTAAATAGTACGGAATTATTGCATCATATCGTGATATGGGTGTAAATCGTATCATACCGCATCGCAAAATGCCACACATGTATCGTTAATATATCGCATCGGATACTTAGTATCGAGATGCGTATTGGATCGGCATTATACCTTAGATGCCCAACCCTAGTCTCCACAGTTAGATGCAAGAAGAAGGCTATGAATAATTCAGAACTCTAATAGAGTAGTTCACAGTTATTTCTCACTTACTTATGTCATTTACAGCCAAGATGATGAGCAACAGTTCATTCAGTTCAGAGTTTGGGTATGAGGAATTCTGGGCTTAACTTTACCAAAACTTTGTCATCAAACATTAATCTTAAGTGTATCACTGATAATAAATTATTTGTATCCTTCTAAACTGCTTTTCCTATTATCATTTCACACACAAGCTTATTCTAGACCAGGTATGATTTTAGGTATATGTCTGTGTCTTTTCATAATACACTCTGGTTTATGTTTAAAGTAACATACAATAAAACCAGAGATCAAAGAACAGTTTGCTTCTTTGTAAATCATGTTAGAACAAGAGCATAAGCCAACCAAGATATGGTAATATAATATTTCAGGGCTAGCAACACAATATATCAATGCCACTGACAAACAGTGTAGTAATATTAAGAAGGTGGGAAAAAAGCACAGTTTCTTGTCGTTATTTTGTTTCTTTTTTCTGCTCTTTCTTGTCTTTTGTTTTTTGTTTTTACAATTTTTTAAGTCATGACGCGCTTTAACATGTGCAACACCGAGGACCTTCCATCCATCATGTGAGATTCATCATTTCGACCTCATTAAAAGGCTGCAGTCCTCCTATGTCTGCCAGCATAAATCTGTTTAACATTTGCAATTAATCTTAGAGCATCGGAGGTTTCATGGAGATAAGATAAACATTTCTACACAGAAGGGAGAACACAAATAGCTGAGGATCAATCAAAACAAGAGGAGAAAACATTAAAAGGCTCTTGGTTTCTTTCAGCCTGTTGGCTGAGTGGTTTCAGTTTTAGTCCTCATTTTATACCTTTCTATTCCTCTGCGCTCCAATGCCAGATCTGATAATAACTGCAAAAAGACAAACAATATTTTACACGTAAGGCCAACAAAAATGTCACTCTTCTTGTCTAATTTTTCCAACATTTAGATAAGGTTTATCATGTCACATTTGAACCTCAGACATGCTAAATCCTACACAGAAAACATGGTTTTTCTTTACACAAGATTTTGGCGGAACGTTTAAATTTGCACATATGAACAGCATCCTCAATTTCAGAATTTCATTGGCTATTTGATGTAGATAAGCTATTTACAGCCGGCTCTGTTTATACACTGCATAACATAGTAGCTGTTCTGCAAACTATTTTAAAGAAAGCTAACAGCTCGGTAAAAATTTTTCTATAGCTAAGTGTTCGATCCTGAACCATAAAAAAAGACTTTGACTGTGTTTAAACCTAAACTAGAGTCAAGTCTCATGTAGGAGAGAACAGTTTGATCTGAGCCAAAGACTGCATTAGAAAGGTTTTACCTCAACAGGTAATCAGCTGGGTTATGTTCTGTGTTGTAACAAGTAGCAAGCTACGTCTGGGTCATTGATGAATTACAGGCTAATAATTATAAACTAGTCTTCGCTAATTTGGAGAGCTGCTTTGATCATTATTAAAATGAGCTGGCTGCAGCTGTGTTTGTAGATCAGTCCAGTTTTAGAAAGCTAAAAACTGGACAAAAGCCAATTCCTTAAGACTTTAGATCACTATTAATGGTGAAGAAGTTAGAGGTGAAGGTTTTCAAAAACATGCAAGAATCTTAACATGATGGTTGTTTTTGCTGTTTTTTTGGGTTTTTTTTTAAACAATCTCTTTTTCAACATCTCTGTTACAGAAGCATCCAATCCATACTAATTTTGATATCCACGACCAGGTTTATTTTCTCCCCAAAGAAAATGCAGTACATATAATAAAATAGCATACAGACAGGTTGTATAACAACATTAAGCTCGGCACAAATCCCTGGGTAAATGAAAGTTTGATAAGTAAATCATCTGTGGAATTCAAATGTGTTTCGTGTCTGAATTTTGTGAAAAAGTTTTAGTGCATGTGCCAGGGTTTTCAGGGTTCCTGTCTCACTTTAAGGACCTGCATGTTAGCGTAAGTGGTGAATCTAAATTAGCCAGAAATGTGAGTGAAAGTGTGTGTTGTTGCTTGTTTCAGCCTTTCGATAGTCTGATGACCTGTGCACTGTCAGCTGGATAAGAGTCTCGACCCATTTGATCCCTTACAGGCAAAAAAAATGTCAAATGTCAAATAATGTAAAAAAAAATACTTAAAAAAATACTTATAAAAAGGAGAAAAAAAGCACAACCTCAATACTACTAAATGTATTATTTAGGACTAGAATGTGTTGAAAGTACATGCTGATATCACAGAATCAATGCTAATAGCAAATCAGTTTTTCAGCAGATTTTTAGTTGTATAGACACAAATATTATTTACACAGATTTCTTTCTTTGGTAAAAAAAAAAAGAAACAAAATCCTCAGTTTGAGTAAGGATTGCTTTGACAGAAACAAATGTAAGATTTAACTAACAAAAAAACCCTAGATTAATCTGTCAATGGAAACATGGCATTTTCCCATACCGTTGTTTCACTGGTTAGGTTTGGACGTGTTTACAGTCTGCTTTTTGTCAAATTAAAAAAAAAAAAAAAAAAGACCTACTTAGTTTTGACATTCAGGTTAGCAAAATATATTTGGTTTGTGTAGTTCCACCACCTAGAAGGTGGCAGTTCTACCCAATTTTCAGCTCTTCTTTAAATGAATGAGTTTTACAAACCTTTCACAGGAGGCCAGGGCTTGTCACCTTGGTAACCATGCAAGCTGACATGAAAGGCAGACATGAGATAAGCATGACTTTACATTATATGCCATTGCTGTATATGTATTTTCACCTTTCTGATTTAAAATTCAAGCATAATTCGACCATTAATGCAGTGATTTGAAGTCATTCTCATTTCATTGTTTGACTGTAAAGTCAGTCTGTCTACATGATAAAAAAGTGGATAAAACTAATAGAAAGACAGGCTGATGAACAGTGTGACTCTGACCCAGTTAAAAGATCCAGAGAAACAAAATCTTACTCCCCATTGCAGATAATCAGTGCAGCCAGATTTTGCGTCATAAATATTTTTGTGTATCTTGTCAGAACAAGACAGTGTGCTGCTATTCCTAGAAAATCCCCCTCTGTGCTGTGTCAACCGTACAGCACTGATAATATCTCTGCTGGCACATTGTTTTTCTAAAATAAAGTTTACCAAATGTCTTTTAATCAAGGCAAACAAAAAGCGCAGGGCTACACTCCAAGAACATGAGAATTTCCTATCATTCTGACAGCTGAGAAGGCAAAGTGATGTGTTTTTTTTTATTTTCTATCTTTCTTCTCAGCTTGTCCTCAGGGCACCTTTAAGTCATCCCAGGGGGCAGGATTGTGTCAGCAGTGTCCACTCAACAGTCGCTCCACCATCGAAGCCGCCACCCTCTGTGGTTGTCGGAATGGATATTACCGTGGAGACATGGACAAACCCGAGGACATGTGCACCAGTGAGTCAGTCTTTTTCTCTCCATCAAACACACAAAAGAACATTCTCTGTATATATTTCAACAGTGTTTCAGAGCATCACCATGACCAATACAGAAGCAGGCACAAAACAACATATGAGAGGCTGATACCACTGACAGTCTAATATTTCATAATTAAATGAAAAGCCAACATTTGCTTTGATTTATCATACAACCACCGAATTTATGCGGCTCGCTCAGAGTGCTGCAACATTCCCCTCCTTGTCAGGGGATTTGGGGAGCAGTAAGTAATAATGCTGCCATATTCCTCCTGCTCCCCATTGAAGTGAATATGTGTTTAGTGTGTTGAAGAGGCTATATTACTATGCAAGATGAAGCACAGAGTGTGAAAAACGCAGCTTCTCGGTTCCTCGGAGAGCTGGAGTAAGTAGGTTGAAACATGAATCATTTTGGACTCAAACCAAATCTTTTTTATTGTGTGCCGATTGTGTTTGTGCACGTCCTGGTAACCTGAATATAACTTTGTGTTTTGACAGACTAAAAACAGCCGTGGTTCAATCTGGTTTTCATTTTTATTTACTGTTCCATTTTTTAAATTCCTTTCACATGTTTGGTTTTGTTAATTTTTTCAAAACTAAGAAAATGATGATGTTGCCGCTGATTTCTGCTCTCTTTCATGTTCCCAGTGACTTTTAGACAAACCAGTCACTGTAAGTAGTGAAATGGACTGTCAGGTAGCTCACGACTGTTTGGCAGCTGTGGCCCTGTCATCATCAGAGCTGCAGCCAGCTATATGGGGAAATTCAATTCCAGTGACAGACAGCGAGTTCCAAAGCTTTTTGATGCACCTGACATGTTTTATTATTCTTTCTGTTATCTCAAATACTTAACCAAGACATTGAATTTTAATCGTAGAGTCTGCAGCTGAGCCTCGTTTGTCATACATTATTGCAAAATGAAGTTACATGGCACAAATATAGGAAAGAAATCTTTTCTACTTGATTTTTTTCTGAAATTTTGTTTAATTTTTTTCTCCAGAATCTTAATATAACAATCCTTTAAAAATTGTCAATTGTGTGGTTTCCCCTGACATGTTTGCTCTGGCTGGAAACATCCCAAAACATTATGTTTCCATTGCCTCCTTTTTTCCCTTTACCAAACAACCTCATTTAGTCTCATCCAGCATTTCAGTGGTACTTTTTCCTGTCTTGCGAGTCATCCATGGTAAGCATCCTTGGAGGCCAACCTCTTTCTGTTTACAGAAGTGTTCAGATTAATCAGGCCTTAGTAATGTAACTAGAGAATGCTATGAAAAGTGGACTACAATAAGATGATGGAGGCAAACCTCTGGCAATCTGCAATCCCACTGATAGATATTACTCAGGCAGGTATACTTTTGCAAACGTTTTATTCAATGTAGTGGAGTCATTAAAGGTTTAGGACTGCAGCTTCCTCATTAGCATGTAGACTAAAGCAAATGATCATTTGTTTAGTAGTTTGTTTACACCAGACAAACAGGTCAGGCGCTTTGAAAAAGTGTAATGTTGAAATACATCACAGCAGGGAGGTCTTCCTATCACCTGTTTTTGTGGATGAGGTTATCCAATTATGAAAACAGAATGAACATAAAAGCATCATCCTAAGAGAGGTTGTGCATGTCACGCTGACAAACTTCACATCTCCATGAATTACTTTGACACTTTCAATTCAAGGGCAAAATCCAATTGTGTTTCAAGCATTTTGGAACACTAAAGCAATGAAAAAGATGAGTTTAATCTTTAATAAACAGAAAGATGAAACAAATATTTTGGAGGGAGCTTCAGTTTATTTATATTAGTCGTGAACTCAATCAGATATAAAATCAAAGAGGTGAGACGGAAGAGTGAATGTGCAGTTTGTGGATCGTTGTCTGTCTACATGCCTCATGGGCTGCAATGGTACAGAAGAGGTTTGGGGACAGGGGGTATTTTGTTGCACAGGTCAGATTAATATAGTGTGGGAGCACAGATTGGGTCTGTTACCCCCTTTACATGGTCTCCAGCAGCAGTAAAACAGGATATATGATCACATCTTTGATCCTTCTTAACTCTTTAAACATTCTCCTGTCATGATCTCTGCATCCAGTAGCTTGTTTTGCATCAATGCTACTTAAACATTTGTGTCAACACACTGCATTGCCTGTGTGTGTAGAATTATGACTGCTCAGACAGATTTACACTCTGAGCAGAAATATTAATAAGAGGGCACTGCTTTTATTTTCCCCCTATGACCCCCTACGGTTAGCACTTTGACTTTGATTCATAGCTGTCACTGACTGTTTGAGAATTGTACATTTATACATATTCTACAGGGTCAACTCAGTCGTTGCTTGCAACAACTTAGCATATGTCAAGGTTGAACATTTGTTTTTTCTCGACTGTTCTTGTTATGTGTGCATCACGCTCTGTGATGTGTTTGGACAGTCAAAGAGAAGTGCACCCAGTAGGCTTAACCTTGTGAAAACCAGTAGTGCTCCGAAGACTCATTTTGACACAGTGAAATGGAGAGAACCAGCCAGACAGGAAGCAAAGGACTGCAAAGAGATTTTTATGACTGTTTCTTAAGCTGTTAGGCCACTTTCTAATTCTTAGAGACAGTTATGGCTGCAGTCCAAAATTCCTTCTTATCTTTGCACATGCAGCAGGAGGCCTTGTGATAACTGTAGTTGAAAGTGCAAAACCACTGATATCCTAAGAGCTAATAAAGTAAAAAAAAAAAATCATCGTTACTTGTATCTGTTAAGAAATATTTAGGTTCTTCTTAAGTGCTTCCTGTTTCTAAGACTTGTGGAGTATTGAAGTTTTTGTAGTTAGTGTGCTTTAATGGTGACTCTAGAATCCTGAAAATAATATAGAGGTGACAAGAGGGTATCTCCCATTTATTCCCTTGGATATATATATAAATTACATGAGGAAGAAGTAATAGTGTACTTCTGTTACACCTCTTTTCTTATACTTCTGGGAAGTTAGATGTTGCAGTTTGTACAAAAGAATAACATTTTTCTCCCTTCCCCTGACATATAGTAGGTGGAGGTTTCAGTGTTGATGTGTCCTTCACACTATGTGAAGTGTGACAGAAAGTCTAACTTCCCTTTGTAACCATTGTGCCATGTTTTTAAAGCCTGCAACTAGCTTTTTCTTTTGCAATTATAAAAGAAAAAACCCAACAGCAATGATTTGATGTGTGTTTTCTGATTCTTCACTTCTGATTCCTGCTGCAAATGTCTTTCCATTGAGTGTTTGAAGGTCACAGATCTTCCAACATCCTTTTTATTTATTTATTTATTTATTTTTATAAAGATTCATAACAAGATTGTTAAATTTTTCTGGCAGTTTCTTTCCATGTGGCATCATGATGTTGACATTTAAATAGATGCAGTGTAAAGGCTTGAAAATAACCATTTTTTTGTGTGTGTTTACACTTACAGAGGTTACAGGAATGGTCACTTTTATTTAAATGTTGAAAGCTTTACTAATTGGTATGTGAGGACATTTATCTGGCATGGAATCTCTTCTGTTTCTCTTTGAAGTATTTGTTTCTGATTGCTCATGAAAAAAAGAGCTTCATTTCACAAATATTGGAATTATTGAAATGTAAAGTAATTTGGTATGGTTCGCAAGTAACAGACTGAAAGACAGTTTTAACATGAACGGTAAATATGCAGCTTCAGAACTCCTTCCTATAGACTCTCTTTTTATTTGTTTTTACAGGTGTTCCATCAGCTCCTCGAAATTTGGTCTCAGTGGTGAACCAGACATCGGTGGTGCTGGAGTGGCACTCACCCCGTGACACCGGGCACCGTGATGACTTGTCATACAATGTCTTATGCCGCCGATGCCACAGCAGTGAGCGGCGGGCATGTCAGCCATGTGACGACAGCGTGATCTTTGTTCCTGGAAAACAGGCATTAAAAGGAACAAGAGTTGAAATCAGCAAACTCCGAGCACACACGTCGTACACCTTTGACATTCAGGTTTGTTTCCAGTAAAAAATGGAGAGAATGCCTCTTTGAAGGTTTGTTTACGCTGTGAATATATATTTGCAAAAATCACATTCACACCTTTGAGGATCACATACTACATGCAGGTTTATATTTTTATTTGTGCTGGATGGCTGTTCAGTTTATCCTGGATTGACATATTTAGAATGGACTGTAATACAAATTATTTTCTTTCAGTTTAATTTCAGTATCTCACGGCACATTAAAAGATACAGTCCAATTCAATCCAGTTCATTATTTGATTATAATCCAATTAAAGCAAATCCATAATACTATCTACATAAATCCAATTTATAACTATGTTCATATAAGTCAATTTATAAAGAAATAATTGTCTTGCTAAGGAAACCAATGGATTGCATTGAATCTTTTCTTCAGTTCAGTCCCCCAGTTTAAGCATGTTTGGGGCATCAGGTGACAATTGAAAGGAAAAACCTTTTTTTAACAGGAAAGAAAACCTCCAGCATAACCAGATTTGGGAGAAGTGGCCATCTGTCTCCATCATTTTCAGGTCAAGCGGGCAGGAAAGAAGGGTCAACAAGCATCACAAATCTAAGACAGGGATACCAGCTGAGCAAGAAAAAGAGAAGCACAAGCCAGCTCTAACCATAAGCTTTATGACAAAGGAAAGTTTGAAGTCTAACTTGAAAGGTAGAGAAGGTGTCTGCTTCCAGAACCCAAACTCAGAGTTTATTCCATAAGAGAGGGGTCTGATAACTGAAGGTTCTGCCTCCCACTCTGGTTTTAAAAACTCTAGAAAATGACAGATAAACCTTCATTCTAAGGGAAAAGCACTGTGGCAGTATTTATATATTTATATTTGTATATGGTATTTTTTTTATATTTTACAAGGAGCCAATGAGAAGAAGCTGAAATTGGGAAAAATATTATCACTCCTAATGATTCTCATCAGAGCCTTGCCGTAGCATTTTGGATCACCTGGAGCTTTTTAAGGCACTTTTAGAATAGCCCCATAATAAGGAATTATATTCTTGAAGTAACAAATTAATGGACTACTTTTTCAAATAATTTTGAGACAGGATGCTATTGGCAATGGCAATATTATGTAGGTAAAAGAAGGTGTCCCCAGAAACTTGTTTTATAGTTAAAGGGCAGATCCTGGTCAAAAATAACTCCAAGGTTCTGTCTTCATCTTTATAATCTGACAAGCTGACCGTTTTGTAAGAGTTTAAGAATAACTGTAGATGAGTATCAGATAAATAAAATGAAAATTTATTCCATGCTGTCAAACACTATTACCTAATGGAAGCGTGTACAGTGTGAAAAGTAGTGGTCCAAGCACAGCACCCTGCGGAACACCATGACTTAATCTGGGATGTGATGAAGTGTAAAATAAATAAATATGACTAACACCAACCTGGCGTGGTTAATGTCATTCCAATAGCATGTTCAGTCCTCTGTAACAATGTTTCGATCAGTTGTGTGCACCACTGAGATTCAATAGGACCTGTACAGACACAAGTCCATTATCTAAGGTATTACAAGATCATTGGAAACTTTCATCAAGGCTGTTTCTGTGCTGTGATGTGCTCTGGACCCTGATTAAACCTCTTCAGATTCTTTATGAGTTGAGTTGAAACAATTTTTCCAAGAACTTTATGAATAAAGAGGAGAGTGGATATGGCTTAAAGCTAATGGTAATTCGGGGAAAAACAAAACAAAGAAACAAACAGAAGAAGTCTTCCTTCCTTCTTGTTTATAACAACCTTAAAAGCCCACGGTACATAGCTTTTAAAAGAGATACATTGTGTAATCAAGTGTTTTCTTAAATTTCCACTTTAGGTGAGAGAAACTGAGGGTGGGGCATTCAAAAGAACTATGACTAACATTGGGAGTAGTGTTGATTACTGACCGTGATTGGAAGATAGCTGGCAGGTGTACTCCTCAGCCTGTAGTTTGGGAAACCTTGAAACGTGTTAAATGTATCACTAACAAAGTGATGTTTATTAATCAGTCCTGTAGCATTCATGTATATAATTAGAATATTCCACCGTTAAAGGTTTTATTTGTGATTACTGGAACTGCTGTGACTCCAGAATGATTACACCTCTGAAAAAAGAGCAATTCACGAAATTTTAAGTCTATAAAAAACAAGAAATTAGTGTTATTAGTGTTTTTCAACGAAGCCTTTAATTTTTTTATTTTCAATTGAAACTAATTAAAACACATAGTTGCTTCTCCAAAAAAGGTTGTGCTGAGGTTATTTCTAAGTTCAATGACCTTGCTCTGTCATCTGCATTTTTATTTCTGCCAGATATTCACTGTAATTTTCAAAAATACTTTGGTTATATAGACCCTTTTGACATAGAGCGGCTGGCACATCTTTCAGCTCACAAGGTCACTGTGAAGTCTATAGACCGTATGATGTTGAACCTTTAATCTTTTGGCATTTGTTTTTTTTTTTTAAACCATAAAATATTATGACTTTAAAGGCTTAAATTAGCTGTAATTGTTTGACTTAGATGTACACTGGTGGAATGAATGGTTCAGCATCGATGGCCAAATGACTGAAACAATAATCGGTGTTGATTGTGAAATTATTGATTGCAGTTTTTAATTAATTATGAGTTCATATGCATTGTGGACTCAAATCTAGATGCCTTTAACTAATGAGCAGCTGTTATTCATTTTATGGTGAGACCAGCAGATTTAATTGGACATTAGGTGCATGAGGAAAAGGAGAAAAATTAAATAAGACTGAAAAAGGATATACAAACAAAAACAAGTACATTAAAACAAGTTAATTAAAACTGAATAAACTGCAACACTGTCAAAGTGATTAAGTGAGCTTGTGAACAAACAACACATGGGAGCTAATTAGGTGATCTTTAAAACACACTCAGAACCTGCTCAGTCATTGTTTTCTATACCGGACAGCTGAAACTCAGCAAATGTTATGTTTGCTGTAGCAAACAAGGTACTAACCATTCCTCTTCAAACCCTGTAGGCTGTCAACGGGGTCTCCAACAAAAGCCCTTACCCTGCCCAGCAGCTGTCAATAAACATTACAACCAATCAGGCTGGTAAGTTGGGAGAATAAAGGCTGCTGTGCATGTGTGTGGATGTGTGTGAATCTGTGTGTGTGTGTGTGTGTAAGCATACCCTGGGGCACTGTGGCTTATATGTGGGAGGGATGGCTGGAGAGATAAAGGAAATTGAGCTATAGACTTTTAATTCATAAAACATGTTACAGGCTTGTCATCTGTGTGCCTTCTTCCCCCACTGCCCCTCAGTCTTTCCTGCACAGCTTTCATCCTTTTTTCTTTTACTGTTTCCCTCTACCTTTCTCTCAGTTCTCCTTTTCTGTGTTGAATCCCTATGCCTGCCTTCCTCCCTCTCTTGAGTCTTCCACTGTATAATTCTTAGAGACCATAAAGTAACTGACTTATTACTTCATCAATACTTTATGGAGACAGACAGAAGTAATATTTCCACCAATGCCCAAATTTTACTTTAAAAGATGGATTTTTGTGATGGAAAACGGATAATTTACTTCATCTACTGCAACCAAGGCTCATTGCTAATCAAAACATGATCCATTGCCACCCCACCACTCTCAGAGCACAGTTGTTACTCCTGCTGGATGCAAACCTCTCTTATCCCAGAAATCTTTGAGGACTCAACAAAAACTGATTTATTTTCAGATTGACTCTAGTGGAGGGATATTTAAATTATGCAGTAGGTTTTGAGTGTATTTCATTAGACCTTAGGATATAAAATTACTGCACGTGCAGAGAACCATGTAAAATGCAAATTGTGGAGATATAAAAAAAAAGACTGAGGTTTTCAGGCGACAGCTCGCTCATGCTGTCATACTATGATTACAGAATAAGCATTTGGCTCTTGAAGCATCACCACATTTACTAAGCATTACTATGATGTTGTGATGACTAGGCGGTGTAAGATGCATACTCTGTTCAGGATGTAATGGTTTCAAATAGGACCCTATAAAACCAGAGAAACAAATTGGATTACATTTCACTGTCTCTTGACTTTAAAACATTCATATTAATTCAGTTTTAACTAATACAATGTCTCTTACATTGATGATATATGTCTTCTTATCCTAATACTTTCCTGGCTCCAATAAATGGCATCAAAGTTCTGTACAAGTGCAAATGTGATGAAAATCACCTCATAAAAAGATACCAGAAGGAAAATCTTGAAATATATTAGAACCAACAGCCTCTGGTTCCTGAAATTATTGGTGAAAATGCATTGTAGACATTACTCTTGCTTCCCATCAGTGAAAGGAGCAGTAATTTATTTTCATGATCCTAGAGGAGGAAACATTTTTCTTCTGTTTGTGCTAATGATCTTTGACAATATATCATTACATACTATATTTCCATATTTATGATGTTTAAGCACTCTAGTGAATCTTTATGTTTCCTAATTGATTGTTTTTTTCTTATGTGTATGTGTGCTTTTTAACAGCTCCCTCAGTAGTTCCCATAATGCACCAAGTAAGCTCAACAAGTCGCAGCTTCTCGTTGTCATGGCCACCACCAGAACAGCCTAACGGAATCATCCTGGACTACGAGATTCGATACTATGACAAGGTAGAATGGAATGATAAACGTCTTTGAGTGTTTAGGCAATTTGCTCTTATGGTCACGGTCTGTAATCTGTTCAGAGTCAATAAAACAGACAGATCAATATGAACTGCCTCAAAGTCATCTCATTATCTGCCACTGAGGACTTTTAGTGAAGGCAAGCAACAGTCTCACTTCTCCACAGACACCTCAGTTCATAAAAACCTGAACAATTCAAAACACTAATTCCGTAACTAATTAAAGGCATGTGTTTTTTTCCAGTGATATCTTAATATTCTAAGGCAGTGTTTTCTACACAGGCTTTAAATTTTCACTCATATTTTAAAGTCTGTAGGGAGAATAAATTAGTGTCTCTAAACTTCAGCAGCTGAATTTGTTCTATTTTTCACTTAATGAGTTCAACTTTCATTTGGTATCATTATGGGGAATGCACCTCTGCATGTCCCGTAGAATATTCTATTCCAACACACCAGCCATCATTGGCTGGCAGCAGTGATGCTGATGCTCACAAGAGGGATGTCCTGTGCATACATGTTGAGCTGGTGCATAAATGTTCATTCTGAAAACTCCCACAAAGCACCTTCCATAGCAACCTTATAACTTAGTGTTTTGCTAAACAGTCCATTGACAGAGCCAAAAACCTTCGCTTAGCACTGTTATCTGCTCAGGTGGCAGTTGTACCCTGGTTTTATTTGCCATTATGTTTGGGGTTGGAAACTCAAAGTTATCAGTTTAGCTACAACCATACAGTTGGTCAACAAGTGAATAACCAGTAAGCCAACAGTGGTTATGGAGTATCCACATCTGTACAAACATCTGAAAATGTACAAAGTAAAGATGTTGACAATTGCTGAGATACTGAGATTTATGCACAAGGGCTACTAGTTCACGTCTGTCAACCTGCAGGACGTGTGCTTTCACGTACCAATTTACACCCTGTACATGAAATTCCTACCATTTGCCTTCCAGGGTGCAATTTACATATAACCAGTTCTACCTTTTGGTCTGTCTAAAAGCCCTCAAGGGTGCATGAAGTTCACATAGGCAACGATAATAGCCCTCAGGTATCTGCCATGCCGCCTTTATCAATGACCATGCTTTTGGCTGCAGGATTGAATGAGGAAGTACTGAAGCACATCAAATTCCTCGTACAACACCTAATGGCTCTGGGCTTCAGACTGAGAAGTAAAGAGCTTGCTGACTCCAAGTCAGACCATCTTCCTCATAGGTCTGTCCCTGAGCTCAGTGTTGTCTAAGGCCCACAGGCGGCTTTGCAGTCCTGCCTGACTCTGCTCGACCCTGTTGTGTGTTGGGAAACTATTTTCATCCTACCAAGAAGATGTCCATTATCAGTAAATACTCATCAGTATATACTGCAGTTTTGTAATATTCTAAAGGTTATGAAATATATCCTATACTGGGTGATAAAAAAAAAAGAAAAAGAAAACTTTTTATTGTGTTCAATGGATGACACACTTGACAGTATAATTAAGGAAAGCTGAAGGCAGAAACCTGTCAAGATATTTCATACATACATTTCATACTGTAAGTGATGTATTTTCTCTCATGCTAATAGTAGGTGTCTGTTCATGTATCATCTTTTTACATGATTAACTTATAATAAGTCAGGATTGATCATAGAGCTACTAATAATATATTATGGAGCCTGCAGTCATACTGACAAGGTCTTACGGAAATGGAGCACTTCTCTTTGTGATCTGTTCTTGCAGATTGTGGCTGTGCTAAAATTTAAAAGAATGTTTTCTACTATTTATTTAATCTGTTTCCTCCATGAACCATGAAGATTATGTAGTTTGAGGTGCCAAAGCGTCAGGAGCTGGAGTATACATTGTTAAATCTGTACAGATACAATTATGTCAGAAGTTTAATTTATCAAAACAAAGAAAAACTGCCAAGTCTGTGTATCAAATGTGTCAGTTTTCTTGAAAATCCCAAGTGCAAATATAAACAGACACATATGTACGTTTGTTCAGCCAACAACTGTACATTTTTTTTAAACAAAAGATTTGCATCTGATCTCATTCCAGCTTAAACAGTAAATATTTTGATGCCACACTACAGCAAAAAAAAGAAAGCATGCTTCTGCAGTGTTTAATAGTAGTGTGGTGTTTTCATTTTCAGAGATATCTTTGCACCCTGCCTTTTGTAGGTTTTAATATTTGCACATATTTCAAAGGGAGGAATGTCACTCTGTTTGCAGACTACGTCCACTAATACAGCTCATTTTGTTTGCTGAGTGAAATTGTCTCCACGATTTATCTCCTTACCGTGTTGATGTGGGCTTCAAGCCTCTCTGCGGACCTGAGTGCATGTCTAAAGTCGGCACAGATTTCTTCATCTATGAAGGCTAGAATCTTTCCTCTCAGAGAGACTACAACACAGAAGAACATTTCCTCCGAAAAACAACCTCTCATTCAGGCCTGAATATTAGGACTGTATTAAAAAAATACACTTTCTGAAATGCTATTTAACCAAGGTCTTTACAAGTATGCATTTTCATAAGCAGCAGAGGAGATTTAAATTCACTGTCCATATATTTCTTTGACTCATGCTCAGGGCCAGGTCAAGTCACTCTATCTAGCAACATCTGCCTAATCCTCCTGGGTGATCATGAAGTGTTTTGAAGCCACATTAGATATGTTAATCCTCCAGCATGCTCCAGGTACACTCCAGGCTTTCCTAACCAGTGAAGGCACCCTAAAGGCAATCTTATGTAGACTCCCTTCAGATGTCTGAGCTTCCTACCCTACAGCCATGTGAAAAAGTGTACCTACCTTAAATACTAAAGTTTTATGACATAAAAGAAACCATATAGTCCATAGTGGGTCTTAAATTTAACCAGGAAGGAGGAAGGAGGATGGGGTGGGGGGTATGTGGGTGGCTGGGTGGAGAGAGGGTGTAGGGGTTTGGGGGTGGGGGGACAGGTCAAAAGTGTATCTTTGTCTCCTCCTTTTTTTCTACTTTCCTTTTTACTTCTCTTCACTTTTCTCCTTTTTTCTGTCCCCTCTGGTAAGGTTACATGAATACCATAGCAAGACATCAGCAATGATCTTAGAGAAGCAATTGTTGCTGCCCATCAATCTGGAAAGAGTTCAGTCTCATCATTCTATTGTGATTAAAATATTTACAATATGTAAGACAGTTGCTAATCTTCTCAGGAATGGAAATCCCAGCAAGTTCACCCCAAGGTTGGACTGTGCAGTGCCCTAAAAAGAGCATGAAATGAATTTTATTTGGACAGACTAAATCAAAGTGGAGATATTTGATCATATTGGACAACACTATGTTTGATATAAGCCAGACATGGCACGTCAGCGCAACCTACCTCATCTCAGCTGTCAAGTGTGGTAGTTGAGGGATAATAACAACAACAGGACTTGGGCACCTTGCAGTCTTTCAGTTGACTACAAACTACTCCTTTTACTGAAGTACTCCAGATTCAGATGTGAGGCTATCTGTCCAACAGCTAACTTAAGTGAAATGTGGTCGCAGAGTGGGATAACGATCTCAGACACAACAGCAAATATAGAATAAAATGGTTTTAAAAGAAAAAATCATCCATTTGTTAGAGTGGCTTAAAGTTATGTTCTGCAGAAGCAAATTCTGCAAAGCTCATTGAACTGAACGCTGTAAAGAAGAGTGGGACAAAATTTCTCTTATATCATGGGTTGTGCTTAGTTTTTCACACACTGCTTCTGCATTATAATTCAGTTTGTAAGTCAGTTATTTTCCGTAATGCTCTACTCGGTTCTGGGTCAGACTAGAGACAGAGAGCAAGAGATTGAAGGTGATTGTAGGTGAGATTGGAGAAGATCAATGACTGGTTTGAAATCTTGAATCTTGCCTTGTTGATTCCTGAAAATGTAAAATTCAACAATATTTTAAAAAAGTATTTTTTATCAAATGCCTGTTGCCATTGCTTAAACAGACAGAAGCTCCCCCAAAGAATTATCCCTGCTGAGAGAGTATAATCGACAAATAATAAAAATAAAATTCTAAAAGTGCTTTTTTACTGGTATAGTGCAAGAAAAGATTCAACTGGGAATATTACTCTTTCATTTTGTCATATGCAATACTTGACCATTTTCCTGCATCTATAGATGAATCGCTTAAAGATAAGAGTACTAGAGCATCCATTTCTTTCGTAGTGGGTGCTGTTCAGAGCTGTTGCCACTCTGTTCTGTGTGCTGTCTGATTGAAGCAATCAACCCTTCAGCTACCCTGTTATGGACAAGGCCCTAATCTGCGTGAACCAGGAGACTAAGGGACAAAAGACTTCATAGCAGAGTTTATTGAGCAAACTACAATAGTGAATAGTGAATATCAGACTGGGAGCACCAGTGACAGACTGATTCAGGTGTAAAACATGGAGTACCAGGTTACTTTCCTGTAGCTGTTACTGAAGGAAAATTGTTGAAAGAAATAGCAGTTGCATATGATCTATGTTATTCAGTTAATGGGAAGCAATGCATTTTCAGCTTGAATTACTAGCATAGCTATCACTCAACTGTAAGACTTCTATTTTTTTCTGAATCTCAGCCAGCAGCTGCAGACAGATGAGTAACAAAAAACAGAGCACCTACAAGGAATTGTATAAGACAGAGCAAAAAGAACTGATGCCTCCTCATCCGCAGCCAAACTTCTTTTCCCAACATCCTCGTGTCTTTTTTTTTAACAACTCTTGTTAGCTATTTTTTTTAATTAGTTCTCTTTGATGAAAACATTCAGTCCTGAAGTTCATGGCTCCAGAGAAATCAGAGATTCCAATTTTCACAGACGTGTTTGCAATTTTATTGCACTGAACAAGTAAGAAAGAGAATGTCTGTCCCATATTTATTATTCAGGGTTATTGTTACTTTTAAAGATCTAACATTAATTATGTAGACAAACTTATTGTTTTACTGCATGAATACATGAAATACTATTCATTATTACATAATTAGTAAAGGTAATTATTATTACCAAGTTTTCTTTCTAGTATGAATGTGAATCCTATGGAAATGTGCATTTAACTTTCAGTAAAATTAAGTAGCAACTTCTGTATGCTGATAAATGCATTAAGGATGCAAAAATAACCTTGATGTTTTTCAGAAGTATACTTTTAATGAGATTTCATAAAACTCCCTTTATTTTACTTTGAAATATATTTAATCCGGCGCTTTCATGTCTTGCTCTGACATTGAATTGCAGCTAAAATAATTTTGCAGCTTCTAATGTTCATATTGTGGAGATCACTTATGTAATTATCAGAATAACTGATCTGAACATATCTGATCTGATTTTTACACAACAAATATTTGCAGATTCTTCTGTGTGGAACTCTGTGATACAAACATTTTCTTTTTATTGTCCTCACCATGAAGACCATTTTTTTGCTTAAGCACAGAGACTATAATTTTGTAGTTCCAAAATATAAATTGTCTCACTCAGATACATAATTAGAAACCGTCATGCATTATTTAAAACTGTAGTAAGATTAGCTATAGAACTTCTTATTGGAAACAGTGAATGTTAGCCTACCAACATTCACTGTTTCCTTTCAGTTAATGATCAATCAATTATTGTCATTCAGCTATAGAAATAAAAAAATCTGAAAAAATCTCACATGATTTTTTTTTTTTTTTTTTAGTTAAAAACAAATTATTTTGTTGTCAGAGTGATGGCTTATAGCCATATAACCATATGAAGTAAAATGAATGAGTGGGTTATCTTTTAAAATGATAGTGTGTATTTTACTAGAAATATGTGAATGTGCTGAACCAAATTTCCTTCAGATGTGCTTACATACAATATAAAATCACATACTGACAGTTATGTCAGCTTTGGTTAGTTCTACCTTATTTGATCTTATGATATTGCTTGTAAATCACATATTTTAGCATCAATCCTTTTGGATTTTTCCAGTTTTTGTCTTTTTACAAACTAAGGGGCTGAGTTATGACGAGGGCAAAACTGCTGCGCTATTTAACATTTGCTGCGCAGTTTTGCTCTGGTTATGTTTCTACGATTAGCGCCTGATCTATTAAGACTGCTCCTGTTGTCATTTGCGGAGCAAACAGCAGTATTTAAATGAGGATTTAGCGGCGCTGTTTGCTCTGTCATGTAAGGTTCCGGAGAGCAAGGAAACCGCAAACGCAAAATTAACTTTTATCCGATAGAAGTTGAGACAAATAAAGGAGACAAATAAAAATATTGCGGAAGTCGAGGAAAAAAATCTAAATGTCACCAGAAATGCTGCAATATAGTTTCATATTCAAGTTCAATTTATTTATAAGGCACACTAACAACAACCTTTAGGAACCAAGGTATTGTACATATAAAAACATGCAAGGAACAAATAAGAAATAATAAAGGTTTAAAAGCTATAAAGAAATAATAATAATAATAATAATAATAATAATAATAATAATAATAAAAGACAGGCATGATAAAGTCTTTAAACTTATCCAGCAATTCTAATATTGCAACGCTGGATCGTCTCCACAATCCTCTTCTCTGGCATTCTAAATATATTAATATAATAGAAAAAATGCATTATCTTAGTCGCCTTTCATGGTGTCTGTGCCTCCTCCTTAAAATTATTACTGCAGCCATTGCGCGTATACTGTTGTGCCAATTAGCACCTGCTTTTCAGAAACGCTATTTTTAGAGCAAACATAAACACCGCAAACTATTTGCGGGCTACATGAATCCCACTGCTGCGCAAACCAGATTTATTTGCATAGTCTCCTCCCACTAATGTGCACTTTCTGGCCGGAACGCCCATAATGCATATGCAGTAGCTTCAGAAACGCAAAGTGGAGAGCGGCGCAGTTTTGCCAGGATAACTGACGCAGTTCCATGTTTGCGGCTTTGATAGATAAGCTTGGGCCGATTTTAGCGGAGCAAAGCCGTCTGCACCTGTTTTAGTACACGCAAAGCGTTAATAGATCAGGGCCTAAGAATATTACTAACTTTGATTTAAATATTACATTTGAATTAATGTTTATAGAAAAAACTTCATTCTTATTGCTTCTTACACTTAAACAAATAGCCTGTATGTCTGGACAACTTGGCAGGAAGGTGTCACATGGCCAGATTTTATGTGAGTAGAGTAGAGTTGTAGCATCATCCTTTCTATCATGAATTTAGTGGTCTTTGTGACTGTATTGTAGTGATTGTATTCATTCTTCAGAATGTAGTATCAAAAAAAGTTTTAAAGAGAGCCGTACATCACCTTGAACCCCAATGACCCTATTTCCACATGCAGCAACCTCAGCACTCCTATATCCGGTTCTGTACAGGGAAACATTGAAAATAGCACAATGAATGATAAAACTGCAATCTTGCCTTTTGGAAAGTTATAAGAAAGTGTGAGACACGTCGCATTCCCTGAGAGATGTGCTGTGTTGCTGCAGTCTGACAGTCGCAGATAAAAACCTGATTATGTCAAAATCATGGCAGGAAATTTATTGTAATTCATACTTAATTTCTGCTACTTTTGCTTTTCTAAGTTTCGATTATAGAAGTCAATTCTGATTCTGCATTTCTCACTGCTTAGCAGTCGACCACATAAAGACTAATTTTAGCTCATGGCTTTGAGTGCAGATGTCCACTGAGAACAGTTTGATAATCCTGCAGAGAAAGGACTGGCTCTTCTTAGCAGACAGCTGTACTGCACCTCTTTTTCTGGCAGTTTCATAATTTCTCCACCTTTCTCCCATCCATCAGCTTCTCCATTCCTCCCTGACCCCCTTCCTCCCTCACTCTTACTCTATAGATAATGAGTTTTAACATAGAGGATAGGAGGAAAGAAGGATTTTTACCCACTACTTATCTCTGGCTACCAGGCCCTCCCAGATGGGCTGGCCCTTAACCTCTTTATGCTAGCTAGCATGAAGACAACCTCCCCACATGCACCTCCAAAATCCAAACCCCTCCATTTACTCCAGCCCTGATTTATATGACCATTTTCAAATATTACTTAAAATCCCCCAGTTTTTTAACACTATAGTTTTCTATATGTTTTGGTGGTATTTATAAAGGGTAATATTAGTGAATTTCACACGTCATATAACTATATATCAACCCTAATATAGAAATGAAAGTAAGCCATAAGCAAATTATATTATCATAAAAGAAGTCTGCTGCAATAAAAATGATAAATTGAATAATAAATGTATACCATAATAATAAATAAACTCATACAAGGAATGGGGTTATTGACTGACATGGGGACGATGGGTATTGTTCATGAATATTTATGATATGAAAACTCAATCATCTTTAACCCCATGTTCTCTTCTGATAACCCTTTCTCTTTTCCCCCAATCTACCCTCAATTTTCTCCCTCTCATCTCCCTCCTGGGCTGCCTTCCTCCTCATCATCTCTCCTCCTCTCCCCCTTTGCTCTGCCATCGACCTCCCCAACCCTCCGTTCTTCATCCTCATGGCATGATTCCCTGCCCCTCCTTTCATGCCATTATCACAGCATATCTGTAGTTTTCTCTTCTCCTTTTAGATTTTGCCTCAGTGAAACCTTGTTATCTGAAAGAAAATGATGGATGAAAGGTAGCCTAGAACGAGTAAAAGAAGGATATCTATGGAAGCATAAGGTGATAACCTTGGGTTTATAAGGCAGAAATGATCAAATTCTCCATGAAGAAGAATGAAAGGAGAGTCCATAGGCTCACCTGTTTCTATCAGTGGTAGCTAATTAACTGGAGTATGGCTGTTTCGGATTGGCATGGAATGGTTCAAAGAAGGAGGAATGAGAGGAGAAGAATGAATGTCTGGGATGGGGATTAAATATGGAGAAGAGAGGAAAAAATTAAAGAATGAATAACTGAAATGAAGTAAAAAAAAAATATGAACAGAGGTGTTTTCAGTGCCACCTGTCTATACTAAAGCTAATTAAACCGCATGATTCAAATTGTGGAAACCATTCTGAGATGCCAAGAAACATCAAGAACAATGGCAGCATTTTTTCTTCTTTTTGTTTTTTTCTTTTTCTTTAATCCTAATGCTTTAACTGTAGAATATGTTCTCTATAAAATGTGCAAAATGTTTCCAACCTTTTTTCTGCAAAGGCTCTATTTCTGATGAAGAGTTCATTTTCCCTCCCACACCCTGCTAAAGGGGACGAGATGTTGAGGGTTTTACAGCAGTACTGAGATGTTTTTCACCACTTACTGCGCTGTCATGCTTTAGTTTAGATATAACACAGCTAAATAGAACCTAGTATTCTGTGCTGTCAAAGCTTAACAATTGCATTTATATTTTTGCCTAACTGAAACAGTGTATTTTGTGATACTGAAATGTTTCTCTGCCTTTGTACCTCCTCCTCAGTCCCAGTCATCAGTCCTGAACAGTTCAGTGGTCCAGAGCGATACACCTAATGTGGTTCTGGAGGGCCTGAGGCCTGGCACTGGCTATGTGGTCCAGGTGAGAGCTCGCACCGTGGCTGGATATGGAGCCTACAGCAAAGAGATGCTCTTCCAAACCCTCACTGATGGTAAGCGTGTGGGTGGTTGGCTGGAGTATGTGACGGTGTGTGTGTGTGTGTGTGATTGGAAAGGAAAGTGAGTGCAAAGTGAGGAAAATCAAGATGTTGCACTGGAGTGAATATGTGGCTGTGAAGTAATTAAATTCTGCCCTGCATTAGGTGTTTGTGTGTGTGTGGTGTATGTGTGAGATGTCATTTGTATTCCCTTCCAGAAGTGCAGTTTTGTGCTTCTGAGAGTCACGAAAATGTGAGGAATAATATATAATGGCTTCATTCACTATATGAGGTGGATTGTGTGTTTTTCCTCTGCAGATGAGTACAAGTCAGAGCTTGGGCAGCAACTCTCCTTGATTGCTGGCTCTTTAGTAGGTGGAGTGTGTATTGTCTCTTTGGTAGCTATCGCCATCATCTGTACCAGGTAATGCACAACAGACACGCAATAACTCATGCAGATTCACAGATACACAGTTTGTCAGGCCTCCTATCTCTACTGCAAGCAGCAGAGATAGGAGGCATGTCATATCCAATACTCTAACTTCATACACATTTAGATATTATATGGAAGTGTATGCAAGATTTTAACTTGAGTTGACTGTTCTGTTTCCAATGTACAAAAAAAAAGCTCATGAAAGCTTAACCAGTTGTTTTAGCTGAATTAAAGAAACTATTGTCTGCTTTGTCTAGAACTTTCAACCACATCTTTACAGTATTTGTTGAGATGTTTACGTCAATTACCTAAATACACCTAATATATATTCATATAATCACTATTTCAATTAAGACAAAATTTTCATAGTTATTGGAGTGGTTAGTTAATTGTCAGTGTGCATGGCCAAAGAGGCCCTCAGCTCAAAAGCCGAGTCCATTGTTTGACTAGCGGGACCTTCAATGCATGTAAATACTAAACACAATTGAGGAAAATATGAATTATTGGAGGTGTACTATAAATATTGGTAACTTGTATCAAAACTATATTTCACTAGCAGGTTTTAATGAACCCCCACCCCCCTTTCTTTGTGCTGTATTAAAGATAGTCTGTTTAAGATTGTAGTTATTTGAGTTTCTCTGATACATACACATCTTGACTTTTATTTTGTCTGCTTCTGGAGGTTGTTATGTCCTCATCAACAGATTATAATTTCTGATCTGGTTCAACCAGTCGGCATTAATAATTCTCCTTGAGAAGATGTTTATCGTGGTTTGCGCTGTTGGTCATGGTCTTCTAAAGCTGTGGTGATTTGCATTAGAGCTTGAGACCAAATGGAAACCAAATGTTGTTACAGTTTAAAAGGGCTGTCCTTGCCCTGCCTAGTCCTGCTTTTACATCTGCATTTGAATTGAAGGTTTACTCCAAATTATACATAAATTAGGATAGAATAATTTAAAACCTACTTAACTGGACATTCATGGATGAGAATTTTACTGTGAACCAGTGATGGCACAGGTATTACACTATTGCCATCATTAATATTTAATTACTATTTAATTCCATGACTTTGATTTTTTAGTAGATGTGAAATTTGAAATGTACAAAGTTGATGTAATACTATGACCTCCCATCTATGGATTGCCACAGCCTGTCTCTCCTGAAAGGAATGTATAATCTCTGTATACATAATTGGGTAGCATTTTAAGATCTTACATTGTACTGTTTTAGTGGCTTTCTCAGCTAAAACTGGAAACAAGCAGAAATGACAGAGTGTAATAATGAATCCCTCAATCCTCATGAACCACAGTGAGCTTTTCTCAAGCTTACTGTCAGGGAAACTATTTCAGCCCAGCTAAAAAATATAAAAAGAGATTCCCAATATGGATTTTGTCTTTGCAACATTTCAAATTATTGTGTAAAACTTCTATTTAGGAAGCTCAGTATGTGTTTCTGTCTGTAGAAGAAGGCAGCTGAAGGAGACTGTGTATGGCGACAAGTTGCAGCAGTACAACTCAGGAGGAGGTATGAGCACAATTTATATCTCGTAATCATAAAGAGGTGCTAACATTCACCTCACTTTTTAAAAAGGTGTTTATTTGTTTTAACTTTCTCAATTTCTCTTCAGAAGTTACTCTGAGACCAGACATGTTTAGTGGTCCCACCCCCACAGTGACCTTTCCCACCCTATCTGAGGGCCGCAGTTCACCAGGGGTCAAGATCTATATTGACCCTTTTACTTATGAAGACCCCAATGAGGCAGTCCGGGAGTTTGCCAAAGAAATTGATCCCTCTTGTGTCAAGATAGAAGAAGTCATTGGATCAGGTAGAAATTCTTACACTCATTCCTCTCCTCTCTCATGTTGTTTCACCAAGTTCTTAAAAAACTGACAGTGACTTGAGACTCGACTTGGACTCGCAATTTGAGACTCGTTAACAATCTTTTTTTTTCAACATCTCCTCTCTGTCTCATCTCCTGTCTGCTGTCCGTGTTGTCTGCAGTCATTTCCCAGTACTATGATTTTAAATTTCTTTCTGGACCCAGATGAATTTTGCTTCACATTCAAAACTCTAACAATATATTTTGTTAACAGTACATTTACCAATCTGAATACGTTTCAATGTTCAACCAAAAGGTTTTCTGAATTCAAGCAAAGAAATTATCCAGAGTAGAAAGACAAAGCAATTTTCAGATGAAGCCAAAGGTCAGTGCTGTTACTAAATGTTAGTGGATAAAGGCTTTGTACGGATTTTAAATTCATTATATATTAAAATTCAGTCTTTATAGCAAAGCAGATGACAGGCATTGCATGGCATATTACTCATTACAACTAAAAGTGACTTGCAGCTTGACTTGGACTTATGAACACCTCTGGCAAGTACCTAAAATAAAAATCCAAGAGAATTTTATTATGTTCAGTATTACTGCATTACAGTATAAGCAGATATTGAGATTTTCCTCAACTATGCCAGCCTTTTAAATTAGAAAAGATCTGGAATTATGCAATGCTAATTTATTATTTTGCTTTATTTTTCTTTTCCTTTGAAGTCAGGACAGATGTTTTATTAATACTGAAAACTTTCACAGGAATAAATTAAAACTCTCTGCTTGCAGTCTTTAAACTATCTGTTCTCTCATCGTTGAAATGCTGTGTGATGTATGGCAAAGTCAGAAAGATGGACCTAAAATGGGGGGGGGGGGGGGGGGGGGGGGGGGGTTGCATCCTGCCCTTCCAGCAGGATGCAACAAAAAAAAAAAATGAATGTTTGATATATAAAAACTAAAAAGCATAATAAAACAAATCAAACCAGTTCTAATTGTTTTCACAACACCTTTTACAACCAGTGACAATGTAAATCCAGGAGCCTTTCCAGTTCCAATCCTAATCTAATCATTGCTGACATACATGTGTAACAGATAATACCAAAAGTACTTTTTATTTATTTTTTTATCAGAAAGTACAGACTGATTTGGTCTCTGCATAATGTGCAATGAACATGCAGTGATGTGGGTTGTGGATAAAAAGTTTCCAGTGCACACAGTTTGGGGTACTGCTTTTCTGACAAGACTAGCTTGTCCTCTATCTTTTGTCATTTCATAAACAATAAAGTGTCCTCATCCAGATGCTACCCTAAAACTACCAAACTACCCCAGCTTTTCTACTTTTCAGTGAAGATGTACTAGTGGGTGTTTTTTCTCTAGACAAAAAAGTACAAGCTACAGAATATTGTTATTACCTATTGTTTTGTTATACATTTTGGGAAAGTCTGAGGGAAATTTTAATGATAATATAAAAAAAAGATTAAATTGATATTTTTTTTAAATTATCCAGTTAATTAAATATCTAAAAGTTTAGTAAGATCATATCAGGACTTATTACAACAGTGTGAGATGAAGCATGTGAAACCATTTTACTCATGTGAAACTTTTTTACTGACAGGTTGCAATTAATGATCTTAAGCAGATTCTATTACCTTTTATATTAAATGATAATATTTGTGTTTTTATCTCAACCCAGATCAGACTGAGGAATGTGATATCCTCAAAAGGTTTACCCCTGACAGCTCATAACTTATTTAACTCAGTAACAAAACCAATCAGACTCAAATTACCATTTAGCGTTAAAGGTCAAGAACCAGATCCAGACCCTCACCACTGTAAGGACATGCTTTGGGCTTTGGTCTGTTGAGCCACTTTGAAAGGCTTTTCGGTAATCCCTCCGTTTGGTGCTTTATTCTCTCAGGGAAATGTTTTTCACCTCAGCCAGATGTGACAAATAAGGAATGAAAATGAGAGGGTAGGAAGGAAACATATGAACTTGGGTAATATAAGATGTGGTTGGACTTTAAACTCTTCATGGGTTAAATGACTCCCATGAAAGTAAGCTATTACTTTTCATAGCTATTTCTTTCTTGTTTTTTTTTTTTTGTTTTTTTTTCCTCTGTATTCCTTTGACACTTCCTATGGTCTCCAACTCTCTGTGATTCAACCCCTCTGGAGCTTTTGCTTGTTTATGTATAGAGAAATGCTAAACAAAGAACCAAAGGGGGAAAAGCAGAAGAACAGATTAAGGAGGGAAGATAAAAGAAGAAGAAAGCACCCTAAGGAGATAATAAAAATACCCTACCTTACTCTCTCATTCTCTCCTTCTGAGATAACACCCTCTCTTTTCCTCTTATTCTATTACTATCACTCACGGTGTAAAAAATGTCCTTCACCAAAAGCACTTTGTTTGACTGAAGAAAACTTATGAAACACATTAATCTATAACAGGGAGAAGCAAAATATCTCATCTGACAGTCCTTAGTACCAGTATATTTAGATATAGTGTAGATTTAAGACAAGAATCAACAATAAACTCTATAAATCTTTCTTCTAATGCTCCATCCTTTCCTTGACCTCCTCTGTTTGAGAAAAGATGTGACATGTCATCAAGATTTTCCCTTCTCAGTGAAAATTACTGTTTTTGTCCAGGCCCATTCAATTCTCCCATCCTTCCTCCCCCTTATTATTATCAATGCTCTCATATTTTCTTTTTTTTTCATCCTTTAGTCACCATCATCTCTCTGTCATCTCCCATCCTTTTTTTTATTCTGATTCCCATTTTGTTCAACATCCATCTGTGCATCTGCTGGTTTACAGCACTGACACTAGATAGTTTTTAATGAGCAGTGAGATGTGGAGCAAAGATCACTGAAAGACAAGACAGCACAGCTTGTCATCCAATTCCCATCTCTCATTCATTATTCACATACCAATTTTTATCTTTGGGGTGAGGACTTTTATTTGAAGTGTTACCCAGTTTTTATGTCCCCAAGTTGCCTACTGTTGTATTTATTTGACAAAAGACATCTGTTTTTTCTACACATTGTAAATTATCAGTGTAGTAAATAAAGTTTAACTTGTTGATATGTTCTATATTATTGCTGCTGCAGATTCAAGGAAAAAGCCACATACAATGTCTCTATAAGGTGTTGGCCACAACACTTCTACAGCAGTTTCAGTGCAACTTGGGATCCTACAAGTCTCTGGAAACCTGCTGGAAGGATGGAGCCCTATTCTTCCAAAAGATATTTCCTCATTGAGGATTTGATGATAATAGTGAAAAGTGCAGTGCGAGTGATCTGTCCAAAACTCTCCATACTGCACATTTTACGTTTTTTTTTCTTTATTGTAGCTTCACCACAGTTATTATATACTCACAGATCTGTTTACACATTTCCAGCAAAAATGTTGTTTCCCACTAAAACAGCTGAAAAATGTTCTGTAACAAACTAAATGGAAGCAAATTAGTTTAACACTGGGAATGTTTTCCAAGAAGTACAAATATATAGATTTTTTTTTAAACAAGCTATGTTTAATCTTCTGAGACTTCAGAGGATCTTGTTAAATGATAATGATGACTGAGTAAGAGTGTGTGTACAAAAAGATGCTTACAAGTTGCAGAACTGAAAGCACTTGTTTTACAGTCATTTTTTCACTGGCACCATAAACTGGAGGTAATAGGGCTTATTCATTAAGTTCTAATTGCACAGCTAAATGCCACTACATCCTTCACACTGGGCCTTTCTGTGATGATTTTTGAGACTTATATGACATTTAAAAGCAGACTGTCAAGCTCAAAGCATAGTCAATCTGCTGTTGCTTCTAAGACAAATCAAGCTAGGGAATGAATTTACACCAGCGCTTTGTTATCCAAGAGGCAGCCTTTATTTAACCAAGAGATTATATTTTAAGAAGGAAGTGCAACGCCATGTGTCTAAGCAAAATAATGGCACTATCCTTTTAATCCTGTTTGCTACCTCAAGTACACAACCTTTCTCACCCCTCGAGAGCAGTTATTGAAGGGATCCAATTTTTTATTGTTCTTCTTCGGTCCACAAAAAATGTGCCCTTGAGGAAAGCCTTTGACCTCAGTCTGCTCTGGTAAAACTGTCCAGACGCCCTTGGTATGAATGAACTATGCAGACAGCAGCTCCCAGCATGAAGGGTTGTGGTTTGTGTGTTTAGCTCACCTACCCCTGACACTGCTCCAACACAGCTGCTGCAAACAGAGTATGCTTGTTCTTTTCATGTTTAGTAATAATAAAGTAAGCAAATGACATTGAATGGAAACAGTTTTTTATAATGTAATAATTCTAAGACATTTGTGTTAAAGTTTACAGCAGTGTTTTGCTTTTTTTAGCGAGACACACTCTTTTATTCTTTTTATGCTGTATTCTGTAATGTTTTTCACTAAAGTTTTCTTGTTTCTTAGGTGAGTTTGGGGAGGTGTACAAAGGTCGTTCTGAAACCTGTTGGAAAAAAAGGAAATTCCTGTGGCTATCAAAACGCTGAAGGTTGGCTACTCTGAGAGGCAGAGGAGAGACTTCCTGGCTGAGGCATCTATCATGGGCCAGTTTGACCAACCAAACATTATCAGACTGGAGGGTGTGGTCACCAAGAGCAGGCCCACAATGATCATCACAGAGTTCATGGAGAATGGAGCACTTGACTCATTTCTGAGGGTAAGTAAGACACATAGTGCTGCCTAAAGAGCCTATATGATACTCATTTACATTTACTTGCTCAGTCATTTCATTTTAGATTCTATCTATGGATTTGCAGCCGTGGGGCTTCTTTCAATATATAATTCAGTTATTTTGTTTTGTGACATAATAGTTTAACTTGATGAAGTCCATTACTGACAAGCTGAAAGTAACCACATAAATATACTCTGGACAGATTATCCATCCACCCAGTTCCCCTACCTGTTTCATTCGTCTCAGGATTACAGGGGGGTTAAGTCCTGTCCCAGCTGTCAATGAGCAAGAAGTAGGGTACACCCTGCACAGATCACCAGACCATCAAACAGCCATGCACACTCTCAGAGTCCTAGTGTCAAAAACAGAACTCACATTCCTCCCATTTCAAAGTAACTACGTCACTACATGTAATTCCTGGTGCATTAAAGTGAGTTTTATCACATTTTCAGGCTGCTACAGTTTTAATTTGATACCTTCTGAAATATAACTGAGTGTTTTTAGCCGCAGCATTTTGTATTTACACTGACCATCACAAACAGCAACAGCAGTTGAAGAGAAGAGGATTGGGAATTTAAAGCAGAAAAAGACAGAAACAACCCCCTGCCTTTACTGTTTTATTCCGTCTTTTCCTTCCTGCTCGCTTTCCTCGTCACCCTGCTAGCCCGTCAGTCTGTCTGTCTCTTTGATCCTGGCCTCCTTTTGAGATGCCTCTAAAAACAGAAAGAGAAACTCTTTGATGCCTGGTTCGCACAGCATGACCCTGTTTGACTCAGAAATCATCCTATGACACACACACACACATGCACACACAAACACAGTGATCGATCTCACTGCTTATGCTGCCCTGGCATGACCATCATGTCGGCACAAGACCTGGAAGATCAATGCAGCATGTGTGTGTGTGGGGAGAAGAAAGTTGCTCCTGTAGAGGATTAGGAAAGAGGAGCATCAATAGTGTGGTTAGAGGCGCAAAGTGAATTAAAAGGCAGACACACCTTGGACTGCATCTGTGTCAGAGGGTGAATTAAGTAGGTTTATAAGAAAAAGAGAAGGTGACAGAGCAAGAATACACAAAAAAGTGTTATGAAGTTAATCCAGAAGGTCTGGTGAAATCTAAAAGTGTACCATATTGTATTTTACACATTCAAGCTATATAAAGCATGCAAAATTACTCAAATGAAGCTTGGACATACAGGATGGTTGAGAGACACCTTTCCATGTCTCTGACTCAGATCTCATACCTCTGGTTACAAGAAACTTTTGGCATGAGTTTAAAGGAGCTAAAATAGCGAAACTACTGTAATTGTACACCTTCAAATACTTATATATTATTATATGATTGTAACACTAAGGCCGCAGTCACTGTATAATTATTTGGCATTTTTAAGCGGTAATGTTTTTCCCTGAAAGAAAAGTTCTATAATGACATTTTCAATGAAAAACATTTTTTCACCTGGAAGGCTTTCTCTAAAAAGCTGATAAATAACTGATATGTGTGATAATGGAAAATCAAAATAATCCTATCACCTTCACCCCCTTTATTGTTTTTCAGCAAAATGATGGACAGTTTCCAGTAATCCAGTGGTTGGTATGCTGAGGGGCATTGCATCTGGAATGAGGTACTAACACCACAAAACGCATGCATTTTTCACTACAGAAATGGAACAGGAAATCCATTTGAATTATTAACATGAAAATAAAGTTTTGGTTATATGATTTAGTCATTTTCAATGAAAAGTCAGGATTTCTGTATGATGATATCAGGTCTTCCATGCTGAGATTTCATTAATTGTATCCAGTAGGTGATATCTGGTTCTTCTTGGTGCCATCAGCAGATTTCAATGCCAATTCTCACGAACACACAAACACACCCAAACTCTAGCAGAAACCCAAACTCTTACTATGTTCTTTTAAGTCAAGATATTTATTTAAATATATTTATTGCAACTTAACTGCACCAAAGCTGGACAGCTTTGTAGCTGACATGGTACAAACACTCTCACACATCCACAGAAACAAGATCCTATCTGTGTTTCACTGCTGGATTAGATAACTTGTACATATACACAAATCTTTTCATTTTACCACAGGTACCCTGGCTGGATAACTCACACACAGATACACAAACAGAAACACACTCTAAATCCCATTATCTTTTTTATAGTAGCTCAGCATGGAAGCATAAATCCTGTGATGTTTCAGGTATATGGCAGAGATGAGTTATCGTTCACCGGGACCTGGCAGCTCGAAACATTTTGGTGAACAGTAACCTGGTGTGTAAGGTGTCTGACTTTGGCTTATCACGTTATCTGGAAGCAGGATACCTCTGACCCAACCTACACCAGCTCACTGGTAAGGGTGCACAAATGTGACTGTCACTCACACTGTGGCTAAAGATGGATTATTGTTTTTTGGCAGTCTGCATTTTGTAGGTGTAGCTTAGTGGTATTTTGCTAGTTTGTGTTTAGTAGATAGATTATATATCATACCAGTCCCAGCGGCAGAACACAGTAACAGGTCAGGCAAAGATTCGCTGTGCCAATTCAATATTTGACCCATATTAAAGCAGGTTAGGTATAAAATACCATTAAACATTTTTTCTCTACTATTTAAAAAAAGAAAAAATAAATAGGTAGCCTTTTGCCAACACATTTAATCCAGCTGCAGGACGGGGCAGAAGATGAGGAGGGACTCACACCTGTAGTTGCGGCAACGGTTGCTATCTTGCTAGCTCTCGTCACATTACTGGAATCTTTAAAATTCCTTCCTTCATGTTTATTGTTGAACAATTTTGTCCGTTGTCAAACAGTTAAATGCTGTAAAGCACTTTGTAACTTTGTTTCGAAAAGTGCTATACAAATAAAGTTATTATTATAAAGTTATTATCAGTCACCATCTACTTCATTAAAGCTAGCCAGTGACTTCTCACCTATATACAATGCTTTGTAACACATGTTATAAATCATAATGTTCCTTCAAGGTTATCGCCAGATTTGATGATTACATATGCACAAAGATTTGATACTCAGGCACACATACACACACAACCTGCAAATATCCATCTATTTATCCTGGACTTCCTCCAGGACTTTGAAAAGTGATGTTTTTTTTTTTTGTTTTTTTTTTTTTGTTTTGTTTTGTTTTGTTTGTTTCTGTACTTTGTCTTATAAAAGAAACAACAGGCAGATGTAAATTCATGTTTTCTGGGGATGTGCCAATCTGAAACATCTGCTCTGGTTTCACTGAACACTTTGGGAAAAATATAGTTAAAATCCAGACCTACTTATCAACTGAGTAACAATACAATATCGTAAAAAGTTTACACTCCTTCTTTTACACTTATATTCCAACATTCATAATTTATTAAATCCGCATAGCTGATACTACTGATGGCAGTTAATTAATCCTGATCCTTCAACTTAATCTTGATGGCTTTCAGTACTTTATGATGAGCAGAACTATCAGGTATGAAGCAGTTCATGTTTTTTGTCTTTATTTTTGTCCTTTATGCATTTCATTTGTCTGTTCTTCTTTAGGGAGGTAAAATTCCAGTTGAGTGTGGACAGCTCCAGAGGCAATCGCCTACAGGAAATTTACCTCAGCCTCAGATGTCTGGAGTTATGGGATCGTCACCTGGGAGGTGATGTCATATGGAGAGAGACCTTACTGGGACATGAGCAACCAAGATGTAAGTCACTGCCTTCTATGTGTTAGACAGAGATTTTCTTTTGTGATTTTTCACTGATGTTTGTGACTGTAAAAGGCTGTAAATGTCTGTCTGGTATTTGGAGGTTGTGCTTGTTTGTTTCCTTTGAGGTCTCTCACAGCAGGAAGTCTGCATGTCTGAGTAAACATACGGAAGATAAGGACATCAGTTTTGGTGTCACAAGTATGTTTGTTCTCTGAGTCCAAACAGCATCAGGGTTGTTTTTAAGTTGATGTTTTACTGCAGGCAATATTCATTGTCCTGACAGCTTAATACCAATTACCTTCACAGTTTGATCAATTTTGCCACAGCTTTGCTATACCTTTTTTTGTCTCTTCTGAATCAATACAGTATACTTCATTAATTGCTTTGAGACTGCATTTAACCTGCTGTGTCTTAGATTAGAAATCCCCACAGCTTTTCATAAGAAAATGTTTCCAATTCTATGTTTGTTTTTCTGTCAAATATAAGTTAACAAAACCACATGAAAAAAGTGTTTTTGGTCATACTTTTGAAACCTAAATGGGATCACATGAATAACATGAAAAAGGATTGCAGAGATTATAGCAATAATACCTACTTTAAAGCACTGAAGACCGTCCATCCTAATTCTTGCTCTCCATAACTTTGAAGCTACTGTATATATGTAACGCTTTGACACAAAGGAACACTTGAATTTTACAAGCCTTAAAAATAAATATGCCAGTAAATTTTTCTTGTGGCAGAACGACTAAAGCACCTCTTCAGTTGTGTTTTCTTGCTGTGAAAATATGGTAATTTGTTGAATATCCTTTCAACTGAATCTTAGAATCTCCTATTTCTTCCAGTTGATGCATTTCTCAAATGAAAGCCCCCAACTCCTGAGATGTCTAGCCTTGTTTTAGACTGTGTTAACTTTTATGTGTAAGTTCTCTCTATCTCAAGTGTTACTCATACATTTTCTTTTAAGTAATGAAAGTAAATCACTTCCTTATTTTTAGCCACAGAGAACTAGTTTAATCACGCCTTTCTCCTTATTTTACACATTCTCTTGTCTTTTGCATCCTCCCTGATCTATCTGCTCTGCCTAGCAGCCTCACCCCTCATCCCCTCATGGTTGCTCCTGATCAACTGAAGCATCCTTTGCAGCCGTAATGACCAGCCAGTATAATGATAGAGACGGTTTTATAATGGAGGCAGACTCTGTATAATGATGGGGAGAGTGTTGTGTTATCACTGTAGCTAACGAGGGTCTGCATGGGCATTAACTATGCATGGAGCTGACACCCTCTGTGGCACATCCCACACACATACAGCTAAACCACACACACATGCAAGCAGACATATGTAAAAGCACACACACGCACACAATTTTCAAAGACAGAGCAGTGAATTGTCAGCGGAGCCACTGCAGGTGCTGTGTTCGCACATGAATTAATCATGAAAGAGACCTGTGATGTTTCACTACACTTGCCTGCTGTTTGATTGACAGCAGTGCTCTTAGAGTGAATTTATGCATTACAAAGTCTAAGAAGTGTGCCAGGGTCAAGTAGAGTTCACCTAGCAAGCGGAAAAAATCCCCAGCGCTGCATTTAAAGTACTAAAGCAGAAGCATCAAATTACTTTGGGTTTACAAGCCCAATGACTTTGTCTCATAACTTTGAATGTACAGAAAAAGGAGAAACTAAATGCAATAATACCTACTTCTAATGGTTTTATGGTTAGTTTTAAAGGAATTAAAAGGTAACACCAGAACCAAAATATAAAGCATATGGCAGGCAGGTCATTTTGGAAAGGTTTAAACTCAGAGGGTGTAGCAGGCCGTTAAAACAAAGTTTTCATGGTCAACAATCAATGCACAGAGAGGCAGAGGAAGTCTGAAGGGGCAAAAGCTAGCGAAGGTTATTAACTAAGCCAAGGATAAAAACAAGAAAAAAGTGTGGTAGGTTAAAACAATATAAATGGGGCAATGCCAAAGGGGGGAATAAAACTAAGAAGGAAAATGGGGGAATGCACAGCAGATGCTCAGATGGAGTTGGAGGTGGGGTGAATTTGGATGGTGGGAAAACAACGGACAAGAAATAAATGCCCAGAGTTATTTAACATGACAAACATGATTCTGATGACTCCTACATGTTCAGTGGATCTTCACCTTGAGTATGATGAAAACTGTGTCATTCATGTTTAGAGACTTATACACTCATAAGGGAACTGCTGGATTAGTGGATAATCTGACTCAATGTGGCACAGCAGCTTTTCAGTTCATCATGTTGGAAAATGAATGGAAAAGAAACCTTCAATTCTTTGGAAGAATCAGAGGAAAAAGACTACAGGAGGAATTTTAAATAAATATTTTTGATCACTGTTTGCCAAACCTATAGGAAAGTTCATTTTTTCAACTAAACTAAGGGAAGCCCTCTTAAATAATACATAGAAATTACGATTTTATTTTTAGATACTGTAGTAGCTAGGTTCTTCCAACTGGTGGATGACATCGCTACCACTTACAAAATATGCTTATCCAGCACTGCCAAGAAAACATCCATAAGCCAAAATGTGCATCAATGTGAAACTCTAAAAAAGTATATGTTGACAGAAGTGCAATACAATATTTCCAACTATGTTTTCCTTCTGTAAAATCAGAATTGATGTAATGACCAATGACATCAATTTCACTTGTCAGTGAATTTAATCTTATAGCTAGTTGTTGTTAAAAATTTGTCTACGGCACATATTTGGTATAATATAAGATGATGATCAAATGACAGGATTAAAAGTTGCTGTTATTCACTAGCTTGATCTAAATGTTTCTTTTGGGGGTGCTCTAAAGGCCTTATTTCAACAAAGACTTCTACAAAACCATTATTCGTCATCGAAGCAAACGTTGCTAATACTGTGTATTAATCTGTCATTTGTGAAGTTAACAAGATACTAACTGCACCTCTAAGAATGAACCATGAAAGCCACTGACAAGGCAGATGATAGTAATTCCATATCTGATATGTGAAAAATAGCTGCAAGACAGACATTTATTTTAGGACTGTACAAATAACATGCATGTTAAATGGCACTAGGCCACAACACATTGGGTGGTTTAAACGTTACAGCCATCATAATTAGAGCTAGGGAGACATTTAAAAATCTTTTTTTTTTTATCTCTGCAGAGGGGGTGGAACAATTCCTGATAATTAATTGCAGAAGTTGATACTTCCTTTCTTTGATTATTTTTTGCAGCAGCAAAGCAACTTCTCTTGAGTTTTGATGTCTGTGATGTTCATGGCAATAAACGCTCTGCATTCGAAGCTAGGTAACACATTTAGCCAAACATTTCAGCAATACAGAATTCCTACCTAAAAGTTGTCACAGAAAAGCTTTGAAATATTTCATCGTTCTCAGAATAAAGTCAAAAAGCTTGTCTGGTAAAAGGTACCTAACTCTATATCAGAGGCTGCTGGAAATGTTATTTCTGCTTCGAAATGACTATCTGTGTGTTCTGGCTGCATGCTGGGTCTGATCAGATTCTCAAATGGAAATTAGATCCTCTTAACCAATCCATTTCTTTTAAGTTGAACTGAAGAAGATTGTTCTGTAAAAATGCACCTGTTTACTGGCTGGAGTTACAAAGGATTTGTAAAGTAAAGTATTTTTTTTTTTTTTTCTAATGCACTGGTTCTCAGCAAGAAGTGACAAATCAAAACTTGAGTATATAATATAAAGCGTCCCTTTCACAGCAGTGAGAGAATTTCCCCTCAGTGCTGGATCTTTGAGCCCTTTATTATCCTGGAAAAAATAACAGTTCGTTCAATTACTGAAATCATATTGCAAAATACAGTTTGTCTCAAAATTGTATTTTCCCTGTTATTTTAGTCTTTTTCTCTAATATGATGGGAGAGTATTAGACCAGTGATTGTTATGTGGCATGGGTTCCTGTGTTTAGACTGGCTACTTCTCTCAGGTGACTTAGTAGGCAAAGTTAAGGGGGATGAGGGATTTTACTGTCCAAAGTATTGAAAAGTTTTTCCAGTTAGTCTTTCCCAAAAAGAGTAAATAAGTGGGCATGTCCATGTAGCCTGAAAGTAATCATTGCTGCTGCCCCATGAGCATTATGTGCAATTGTGAGGGTCTGTCAAACCATTTAGAAATCTTTTCCTTTGAGTAACATGAGATCTGTGGGGGGTTTTGTATTGTATGAGTTGTAAATTTGTATTGATAGTTATAGAATATGTACTTTAGCAGAATTTGGGTTTTGGTAGAGGAAACCTGATCATTTTCCTATTTGGAGAGTAAAAGTATTGTGATACTGTATTTGTATTTGGTAAAAACTGTGTGTTAGTTTTCTAGAAATTGGCATTTTAATAATGTTTTCACCTAATTTAGAAGGCTGTGGTAGGTTATTATTAGCTTTTTTACCCCAGCTCCAGATTTCTGAATTAGTGTATTAATTTATTTTAAATGGTTATTTTCAATCAAGTGCCAAGTAGGAGGTGGATGTGGTTGTTGTGCAGTTAAAAATGTGTCTGTGTGTATATATGAGAAAGAGAGATGAATCAACATAGGGTAGCAAGCAAAAGTTTGGACACGCCTACCCATTTACTTTAAAGTATTGATCAGTATTGATTAGTATTTGTGTCTGAACGTCATTTCTACTGTATATACAGTTAAAGAAACACAGATAAACAAGGAGAGGAGAGAGAAACAGAAAAGGAAAAAAGGAAAAATATGAGTGTAAAGTGAGACTTTGTTTAATGCATATGAAAAGAAAATTAGGGGTGTTGAGGGGTTGAAAACTTGGAGGTTTTTAGTCGTCCCAGATGCGTTCAGGTGATCACATAATTATTAAAGAAATATTATCAGAATACCACAGGCAGTGATATATCTTTCTTTTTGATCTTTTCACAACTTAATGTTGCTACCTGTCACCGTTGATTGTGAATATAGACTAAGTAAATACGATCCAGTTTGATGTGTAATTTCACTGGTGACATTTTTTTTTGCAGAAATTGCTCCAGAACAAAAAAGAAAACAATTCTTCCCTTCAATAATTTTGCCCATAAAAGTTAGACTTTTAAAAGGTTCTTTAATAGAGCCAGAACAATTTCTACAGTCTTCAGAATTCAAAGAGTTTATTGGGTATCAACACAGTGCTGCATAGTCAAAAAGAAAATACGGTTGTGTTAAGTACAATGCAAACTGAAGTTAAAACATACATCATCATTATCATCAGCAACAAAAAATAAAAAAATAAAAACTCCCTGCCTTACGTTTTCTAGTAGTTTGTTCCAGATATTGTGAGCATGAAAAACTAAACTCTGATTCCCCCTTGTTTAGTTCCAACTCTGGATTGGAATAAACTTGACCCAGATGGCATCAGCAGATCAGATATATTTGAACTGCTTTGTTGTGTTTATTTTTATATCTAAAACTTCACCAAGATCTTCACAATGTTTCTTTTTTTTTCCTAACCCCATTTTCTTTTCTCAAGAATTTGGTATTTATTGGGGTTTTGAGTATGACTTATTCTCTTGGATTGCCTCATATAATACATTTTCATAATGGTATGTTAAGTATTTTCTACTCTGTTCACAATCTGTATTTGGTGAGTTTATTTTAAGTTCAGTAACAAAGAGAATGTAATTCCTATGTTATCTTAGCTTTTATCCAAAACAACTTACAAGGCAGTAATGTTAAGGGTCTTGCCTAAGGACCCGAATAGAAGGTGTTAATATTGATCTCGTGAGTGATTCAAATCCTGGTTTTCCACATGAAAGACAGATGCTTTGCCAGCTGAGCTAACTATCCACACCAAGTGCAACAAGTACAACATCAGAATATTAATAATATGCTGATATTTTATAAGCTTGAGTGTTTTTTATCATTATTGTTATCAACCTTGAAGCCTGACTTATGAAATAAAAGCAACATATATTTTAATACTTTGGATGTTTTTTGGGCTAACCATTGGCACAACCATTGGAGACAGACATTTTTAAAATGACTCCTTAAGTATTGCTTGTAACTGCAAAACAACCCTTCATTCAATAGGAAGCCAAAATGTGAGTCAAACTGTAAAAACACACTATTTTAAGATATGTTTTGATGCAAAGGTCTCATAAACTCATGGAACAAATACGGTACATTGGGCTTTATGGTTTTTTTTTAATGACATATTGGTTTATAAGGTTTGCAAATCATTGCATTATAATTTTATTTACAGTACAGCCAGTGTCCCAACTTTTTTAAATTTGGGTTGTAGATGAGTTTTTTTGATGTCCTAACTATCTAATGGAACAGCCAGAGGCCTTCTGCCCCTAATATAACAGCTGTTTCCAGCCTTTAAAAGGTCTATTACCGATTGACCTCATGATGGCCTCAATCGCTGGATGAAATTGTATTTTAGACTGAGCAGGTGCAAAGAGTTTGTGCCAGCAGCCTGTTGTGCCTGGAAATAATATTGATGAGGGTGAAGCACAACAACACCACTGTGGACTGTCAAGAAAAACAATAATTTGAGCAATAAGCAGCTGAAATGGTCTGTTGAGCTTCTGGGAATTCTGATCAGCTGATGATTCTCTGCAGATTTATCTCCACAAAAACAGACCTTGAACGCTTACACATTAAATTTATTTACAGTTTTACAAGACAACTCGTGAAAGTGTGTGATAATATTAATGAGGTGATAACTGCAAGTGAGGAGATTCTTAAATTTGAATTTATTTTAATTTAAAATAGAAATGTGGGAGGATTCCACTAGAATCTAAACCCTGATAGTGCGATGATATGATTGATATTTAGTTTAAAAAAAGAAGAAATGGAAGTTCGCCACAGAATTACAAGGATAATTAAAGAGCAGGAATCTGGACTGATTAGCATTACGAATGTTGGCAGAAAAGTCACTGCCACATGTACATTCACTCATACTTATTTAACCTTTGCCTGAGCTTCATTATCAGGATACTGATTAAACAAGCCTTAATCAGAGCTCTTTTTTCCTGCTTTCCTTCCCCTGCTGTGCCCCAGGTGATAAATGCCATAGAGCAGGATTTCAGGCTGCCAGCTCCCATGGACTGTCCAGTAGTGCTGCACCAACTGATGCTGGACTGCTGGCAGAAAGACAGGAACTGCAACGGCCAAAGTTTCCTGATATTGTCAGCATGTTGGACAAAATGATACGCAACCCTGCTTCTCTCAAAGCCGGCACCAACAGCATGGCTCCTGGGTGAGCAGATATACAAACTCATTTACATACACAAACAAACTACTTCTGTATCAGCCCTCTGTTTGTATGATACCATTGATGTTCTAAGCCCACCTTTTCATATCTACTCACTGCAGTCCTCCTCATCATCCCTTGTTAGACCGGGGAACACCGGACATGAGCAGGTTGAGCTCAGTGGAAGACTGGTTGGCTGCACTGAAGATGACCCAATACAGAGACTCCTTCATCGGCTCGGGCTTCACTTCTTTGCCACTTGTCACACAAATCACCGCTGAGTATGTCTAGCCAATAAATAACCTCTATTTTTGTCTCAGATCCTCTCAGCCTGCACCTCACACTGCTGTTTTATCTGTTTTTTTTCTGGTGTAGCAGCTAGTTGGCTGACTAGATGTCCATATGATCGCTTGTCTGTCTTGAGATCTAGCTATCATATATTCTATACTTTTTTAATCCATTCACCATGGCATGAAAGGCTACTTGGACCCCTATATAATTAGAGGACAAGAGGACATGAATACTGAATCCAGTTGCAGCTTTCGTATTACTCCTTAATAAATGTGCCATAATCAGATCTAGTAATTTGCTAAGTTTTTTACCACTTTGACCAAGACACCAGCGTCACACCTGGAGGCCCTGATTCAGTACACAGTGGCTGTTCACTTCTCCTAAAATGGTTAAAATGGGTCAAATGCAAAGGGTATACTTTGCCAAGGGAATTAATTAAGTATAATTTGAAGTGTTACCAGTGTGATGAAGGCAGAAATAAGGTCTATGAGCCAGTTAACTTTATTTAAAACTCTTCATGCAGAATGAATGACTACCTGGGGGAAATAAAGGATGGGCAACCTGCATGAACTCACATTTCGTGGCTTTTTAATTTCTTCTTGGGACATAAATTCATGGTGGCATGTGTGTTTAATTAGATTTTAGGATTGCAGCTCTGTGGGTGTATATTTTTTTATTTATTTTTTTGCTGTGGTTTAGCTAAAATGCCCAAGCTGTCCTGTCAGATGATTACTGTAAAATTAATGATATATTTAACCTCAGTGTTTTTAAAATGCATGAAAAACATAGTTTAATTCAGTAGAATGGATATTCCTGTTAGTTGTTCATGCTGTGCTTATTCAGTGCCAGTATTTACACTGGCCACCTTTTTCTGTTCCAGTGCACTGTTTATGATTTAATGATGATTAACTGGAGGAAAAACAAATATACAGCAGCCTAAAAATTATAATATATAACTTTGTGATTATAATACAGTCTTATCTGACTCTATGTGTTTTCAGAGATCTGCAAAGGATTGGTGTCTCCCTCGCTGGACACCAGAAGAAAATACTGACCAGTGTACAGTCAATGAGGCACCACACCGATGACCAGTCACCTACTGAATCTGTGTAGCTGGACTGGGGAGTGGCATACTTGGAAATATCAGACCATATTCAGGCTCTCAATCCTTGGATTTTATTTAATTTGCATACATGAGTTTTCTGATTATGGAGACATCCATTACATTGTGACTGTTACGGTGATTGGCCAGATCTGTCTTGCAGTCCCTTGACAGATTTCTCTTGCCATTTAGTGTGTAGATTTGGAATACCTCCTGGAATTTAACATACAAACATTATTCTTTTTTCACAGAGCAAAAGTAAACATAAGAGACACTGTGGAAATGAAACAAACAAAAACAAAACAAGTATCTGACCTTAAGGGTCAACGTATCACCCAAAAGAAATCCCTCAAAATCTGTTTCTACACATCACACAGGTACACACTGTTGTGAAGAAGAGACTGAATGAGCAGACGTTTCTATGGAGGGACACAAACTGGACCAAAAGCCTGAAAAAATGCTCTTAAAATCTGTTTCTGGAGACAAGACCTCATAGCAGGCCTTCTCATCTCCAGCATGTTGTGTTGTTACTTCTTTATTGTGTTGGTGAGAATTGCTACCATTTGAATCCAGACTAGAAAGGTACCTTTTTAAAGATCTTTCTTCATATTGAAGAGTGTGTATATATTATGATGTGGAAAATGATTTCCTATTTCCTCATTTGCTTTCACGTAAACCAACAGTATCTGACAGAGGACAAATAGAAAAACAAGTTTTGAGGTTCTATTTTTTTGTACTTAGCATACTGACAGTTGGCAACATGAGACCTATTTAATTCAGATAGAACTCATAACAGATGTGTTACAATCAAATGCTCTCTGAGTCAATCCAGTTACAGGTCCAAATGTGTAATTAGATTAAGACATATGAACTCACAGTGATGTTTCACACTAGGATGCAAATTATCTGCATGCTTGGTATAGAAGAACAAAGCAGCTTAAAAGACATGGTGAATAGAGGCTTTATGAGCTACTCAGATGGAACTGTTGTAAACACCCAGAGAATCTCAGAAAAGGTCTTGTCATCCATTATTTTTGTGATTTGAACACAAATCCTAAAGCTGACAGACATTCATATATTAATACAGTGAATGAACCAACCAGAAATCCAGGGCTCCTGTTACGTCCACACACACAACAAATCTAATTTCTGTTTAAAATGAATGGCTGCCATCCAGGTGGCAATCATCGCTCAACAGCAGGCAGCCTGGCAGGGTTCTTTGCATTCATTTTTCTTTCTTTTAATCTTTTCATTCACTGGTTGCTGGAGTTGGCCTTCTTGTAAAGGTCTGTTTTTACTGTCTCATGGCCAGACTGACATCTGTTATTTATTCTGCTGTGCCAGTTTGCAGATGCAATTAGGTGAAGTGACCCATCTATGTTGTCATCTGTGGACAACAAGGTTTTTTACGCACTGATTTGTGACAGAGAAAAACTACCAGGAATTGAGTTTAAAATTAAAGAACAACAACACAAAAATAGATAAATGCTTCAGGTCTAGCAGGAAATTGGCAACTTATTTATCACATGCCAGTACTTAATGTGGTATTTGAATCCCTAGTTCTCTCAAAGTATGATATCAAGACAGCCTGTGGGCACACTGGTGGAGCAGCACTTTTATCTCAGTGCTGAGCAGATTACCAGCTGTGAAACAACAGCAGCCTTGCTCTGCCTTCAGCTCAAACCTCTGGTCATGCATGTGCAACCACATGCCCAGGATTACCACTCCATAGCTACGATTGGACGTTATGATTTTTTTGTCATCGGCTACGAGCCAGGTTCACAATGCCAGAAAGTGACAGTGTTTATTTGTTCGCTTTCGCTGTTACAAAACACAGTGTTTGTCTTGCACCACTGCTCTCCACTGCTGGGACACCCAAAAGTCTTTTCATTTATTAACATTGTGACACTGGGAGGTCTGCAGCCGTTTTAACCCTCTGAACATTTCCGTCCATGTTTCCTTTTTTTTTTTTTTTTTTTTTTTTGCTAAAACTGCTCTTACGGCACAACTGCAGTTCTATTTGTTGCCTGGCAACACCGGCTTATTGAACATTTTATCAGGAAGTATTGAGATCAACTGGGAGCGTGTCAGTAGTTCAGAGGCATAATTTGTTGTAAATAGATGCCTCTGGAAAAAACTGTCTCTGGGTTTAATAAAGAATGAGACAACTAGCGTACCTAAAAGCTCATACTGAATGCCACCTAAAAATGTCATGCGGAATAAATGAAAGCTGTCACTGCTGGCAAGCATCTTACCACATTTTGTAACATCCATAGCTACCTGTGACGTGTCTATTCCTCCCTTCTTTTTTTTTTCCTCTTTTTTTTTTTTTTTTTACAAATTAGACATGAGCTTTTAGCTGTTAAGCAGTAATAGTCACCGCAAAGGTATGCCTAAAATGAGGAAAGATGATAAATTAGTTTTGTCCACATCTCTCCCTAAAATAAGATATTTAATTGGAGAAAAAAAGATGGAGAATTGTAAGAGCTCATTGAGAAAGCTGGCCTATTTTCTGAAGTAAGTTAATTCCATTATAAGTCTATTTGGACAAAAAAAAATTACTTTTATTCCATGTTTGTAAGTTCTGCATGTGGCTAAAAAATTGCGTAATTATATATGTATTGAATACCTTGGTACATACTGTGTTTTAGTTCAGGCCAAAACACACACCAATTTCCTTTCTCTTGTCATTTTGGAAAAAAAGAATCACCATGCTGCCTTCCTTTTGGAAGAAAAATTTCCCTTCAACCCGAACCATGTCCCAGTTTAAGTCTACCAGTGTATTCACACTGGAGTAGAGACAAAAGATTATATTAAAACATTCTGCATCCATGGAGCTGCTCTAAGCTGCAACATTGATAACTAATCATGGATGCAGGAAATGTGACTTTTTAAAAATCGGAAAATATATAATGTTACAAGAAAAATATACCAAGAAATCTTAAAATAATTTGATGTGTACATGCACACAACTTAAACTAGTGCTCGCATGTGGAAAAAAGACCCAGTTTCTTGGCATAAAACTTTTGCTAAGCCATTTTTCAACAATAAAAAGTTATTGTGTTACTACAGTGCAAAAAAATAATTAAATAAAAAATATTTTGCTCTGGTTTGATTTGTGCTAAACTTACTTTGGTACACCCAGCATGGTTACTCACAGGCTATTTAGTCCAAATATTTTCCCTTTTTCCCCACAATTCTGGTTGGACCCTCTAGTAATGCATGTGACAGGAGCTTTCAGTACTTACAGTCACGAAAAATTCTATCTTGCCAGGGTCAAGCCTTGTGTTTGTCACCAAGGGAGAGCGATTCAGACCTCGTCCAGCTGCTGGACAGAATTTAGACAGTGATAATTGTCACCAGTGGTGGTTTCTAAGGAGGTTTATGTAGATACTACTGGATCAGTTACACCAGAATTGGAGAATATTTCCTGACCGAACAGACACTAAAGGTTAATTTGGTTCAAAAATTAGTATCAATCTTCTCTAGACTGGCTCAAATTGTGGATTGTCCAAAAGCAAACAAAACTGACATAGTAATCAGACAAGTCATACATGTTGGAACACTGACAACCAAGTCATACCAGAAATGTTTAAAAGGAGGAAGGAAGTGATGGTGAAAATTATAAATGAACTTACTTTTTTGTAAGGGACTGATTTTTAAACTCCCCTAACACATTTTTTTCAATGGGTGAAAGTACATGGTTAGGTTTAGAAATAATGCGCAGGGTTAGGTCTAAATTTTACTAAATGCATTGCTAGAGTTACAAATATCTACAGAGATAAGGCTTGCATATCTTATTATTTATGCACTGTGTTTTCCATCACTATATTTGAAAACTGCCCTACAAAAAAACAATGTTGTACTGACACTGATTTATATATTTGGCTTGTCACAATGCTGCACTTTTAACAACATACATTGTACATGTGTTGTGGCAAGAATGTGCTGCCTTTTAACTTATTATTGTGCCATTAACAAGATTTACTCTCTTTATTGTGTGTCCTTTGAAACAGTTCACAAACCAGGGAGAGATCGCAGTGGCCATGTTCTTGTTTTATTTACAGTCTATGAATTAGGAAAAAGCTTGATTCTTTATTGGCATCAATGACTGTGTTTTGTTAATCTTGTTGGATGAAGTTTGATCGACAGCAACAGACAGATGGTTCATCCAATCACCTGCCAAGCATTTTTTAAAGACTTTGCCATTTCCAAACAATTTCAAACAGCAACTTCCCAGATGGTTCATTGAAGCACCCCATCTGGTATGTCGTTTTAGCTCAGAATTACAAATCTGTATACTTCAATCAATTCAAATACCAGACAAACAGAAGAACACTAAAGACATCTTATAACAGTTTCATGACTAGACTGGATGTATACACCTGAGTGAGTAGGTAAACTTAGTGCTCGTTCACCTCTTACTTTGTGGATGCTATTCCTTTTGCATGCAGTGTGTGCTTGATAGACTACTTCTAAGTGTAAGAGTGGTGTAATGACTGCTCTGAATATTGACTTGCTGTAGTATGCAGAGGCAAATCAGCACTTTAATTTCCCAACAGGGTTTGCCTTTGCAGTTGTGTGTCTCTGTTTTTTGGCATGTTACTGCCACCTGGATAGCATTAACAAAAATGAACAAAAATATAAATCACATCACTTGTGCTTATGTGTGCAGAAAAAACCAAAAGCTTGTCATTAAAAGAGGCATCCGTTTGGAATAGCTATTCTTTTAAGGTGAAGACAATAGATAATTCTTGAATATCCTTGAAGGTTTTACTGTTTGACTCTAATTGGGTCACAATTATGTCACATGTTGAAAAAAATTCAGTTTTATTTATTTGAAAGTGCATGTACGTTGAACATCTGACCAATTTGTGAACATGAGTGTATCTGTGCAACTGTAGCTCACCATTATCTGTAAAATTCGCCATTTTATGCAGTAACACATTCATGTACTGCTGAGATTTCTGTCGATGGTAAAAAAAAAAAAAAAATGTTTTCTCACTTCATTGCAGAAATGCAGTACAAGTGGCAGATGTAGACAAAAGCTTTTCCTCTATGATTATGATGGCCTGATAGCAAAATATGACATTTACCTCACATGTTTGTGATAAAAATATGTAAAAAAATAAGTAGTACACTAAACAACAAAACTGGTCAAGAAATGTAAGATGGGTCTTCTATAAGTGCTTTAAGGTGGCTTTTTCTTTAAATTGGAGGTATTTCTTAAGCTGGTAAGACAGGGCTGCTTTTCGCCACCATTGTTACTCTGGCGTAATAGCTTCTATGAGTTGGACTGGAAATGAGAGCAGGTGAGTTGTGAAGAGTGAAAAAGTAGGAGGGAAGGGACTAAGATGAGAAGGAGAGGGTAACAGAATAGCAATGAAACAGGGGGAAAGGAGGCATGAGAGGCAAAGCTCGTCTTGTGTTTGAATAAAAATGAGTCTGGGTGTGGAGAGATTACTCTTTCTTTTTGTCTTTCTCTCTCTGCTCTACTCAGCTATCTTCCTCGTTCACCTAATGCCCACAGCATCTCTAAATAACTCACTCTACTTCCAGTCCACATTTCCACTGTCTCGTTTTGGAACAGTTTAAAGGCAGGTAGTGGATCTATTTTAGATGCACTTGTATCAAAAACATTTTGAACTCTTTTCTCTGGAGGATGTAACAGCAGACATCTTTTCACAAAAGCTTCAGCAGTATTTTGCTGTAGAATATTTCCAGAATATATTTACACCACAACAAGGAAAGTATTGGCCTCTACCTATTGAGCTTTTTGTGTTGCATCCAGTTTAATTTAACTCTTGCTACTCACACAGTAAACATGCAGAAGAGGTTTCTTGGGTTTGCAGAGATTCCTTCTACCAAGAAGACAAAACCAGCTCACACAGTTTCCCCCTTGTATTCGCCTCCTGCTTCACTGTGATGCATATCTCTCTGTTATTAACCAAAATTCCCCCACATCCTTGAAATTTGGTTCATTTTGTACTCATCAGGAGGATTTGTAAAGCTATGATAACCCTTTTACATTTCATAGCATCATCATTAGATTAAAAAGCTTCTGTTGTGAGATGGTCGATGACCAGATAGGTTCAAAACTACATATGTTTCCATCAGCTAGACCTGCATTTTGTGTTTAATGCTAATTTTAAAAAAAACTATTAGCATTATAATTCCCTAAGTTAATAAGAATAAACTTTTTGTTTACCTGATCAGCAAGTCTTTGCTCATTGGTAATTAGCTTAAAACACATCTGGGCCATAACACAGCTGCACAAAGCCACAAGCATCGCTGCAAACCTTTAATCAGACCTGCATTTCTTAATGGTTTTGCAGAAAAATAAATAAATAAAAGTATTGTTCTGAGCCTTGATCCTAAAACTGTGAACATGAAAGTTTTCTTTACCCTAGTGTAGAAATATTTGCTTTCCAAGTGAAGCTTTTTGAGGTTTATAGTGAGTGTTTTACCAGACTTCCTAGAAGTAAAACAGTCCATCTGTACAAATGTGTTACAAAAACTTTTCTTCTTTTTCATTTCCTCATGTTAATTTATTTTTGTTCAAACTGCTTGCCATACTTTTCACTGTGTATGTAATTTATGGTTTTTCTTGAAAAAAAATAACAGCTCAAAAATCAGCTGAAGTCTGCCTTTTTCTGTTTACCTAATACTGGTGTTATAGGTGTACAATGCTCATATAGTCTGAGCATCCCACTGTTATGTAATATAAAACTGTAACATAAAGTGAGTATGCTCACACACGTGCATCTTTGTGTGTGTGTGTGTGTGTGTGTGTGTGTGTGTGTGTGTGTGTGTGTGTGAAATAAAGTGTGTGTGTGCTGTAGTGTACAGTAAAATGTTTGCACATTGTGCGTGTGAGTTTGTAGCTGTAAACTTTCTGACTCTTACATTTACAATGCACTGTTTGTCAATAAAGAAGACAAAGCAAGCTGATCAGTTCTGGTCCTTAAATTAGTTTTCAAGCACAAGTCCATGACAGCAGAAATCAAATTAAGTGAGGTTAGCCTCTAAAATAATCCGGCAAATGGCAGCCAGTAAGCACTGAATATTTCACTTTATTTATTTAATCAGGAAAAAGGCTCATCAAGATTAAGAGTCTTCTTTACAAGAGTATCCTGGTTTACAAGAGTGTCCTATCATGTATATCATGCTTATTTTTGTCTTTAGGTAGCTGACTCGCTCATATGGCACTACTGCTGTTGCAAGTTATTTACATGGGGAGGCAATGTGGGGGTCAGTGTCTTGCCCAAAGAGACAGGAATCGGCAAGTAGACAGGGAAAACCTGGAACTGATCCACCAACTTTCGGCTGCTCTTCCTCCTGAGGTACCCGCCCCTTGTTGTTTTCTCATTTTGATACTTTTCCTGTTTCATTTGAGTTTTATTCTTCTTGTGATCTTGATTTGCTCTGTACTGTATGATAGGAGATTTTTTTTCTAAAATCAGAAATTATTTTTGTTCCTGTCTGAACTACTGCTTGTACACTCTGTAATATATACTTAGCACAAAAAGTAAAAGAAAATGGATTTGGTTCATTAATTCAAAGAAAGAAATTTGCATTTTGACACAAGGATTTGTATGAAGAAGAAAATGAGTAATGTGTCAGTTTGTCAGTTTCTTTTCATACATACAACAGTGGCATGTGTTGGACCTGAAACAATGAGAGAACCAAGGAAGATAACTTATTATGTCACTGGACATTATTAAGTAGCTTAGGACACACATTGTGCGGTATTCCTTGTTAAATATTCAAGCTGCAGGCAACGTTAAGACCTAAATTTTACCTGATGTACTGTGTGATGAATTCCTCAGTAGCCGAGAGAAGACAGCTGCATTCGGAAAAGTAATAAGAAGGTAATAAAACTTGATAATGAGCTCCTCTTTTACACCAGCAGCCTAAATTAATCATTCATTGCAAATAGTCTTTTTTTTTCCTTTTACATCTGAGCAACTAATGTTATTGACTGCAACTTTGTTGAATGATAAATGTCAAACTTAGTGGATGAGTCAAATAATTCAGGCTGGAGAGTTGAAGACTTTTAACACTGAGTTGACAAAGTAAAGCACAAAAAAACTCACAAGATGGGGCTTGCTATATGAATAATTTTTTAAGTGAAACTTGCAAATGAAAGACACCCATTACACAACTGCCTGTGGAGTCTGCTGTCGTGTATTATTCAGAGCGGAGAACTCCATTAGTTTATATGAAACTGATTAACAGCACAAAAAGTATTGCAAGTTGCCAATGGATGTCATGAATACACACCAGGAATGTAATGACATAAACCCTTTTACTGTAGCTAAGAGATGGAGAGTGAAATTTGATTACAATCAAGTGTGATCTGTGAGGGAAATACAAAGAATAAATTCTCCATATGAGTTGATATTTCCTTCTACAGGAGCCTCTATTTTTTTTTTTATCTGCGACAGCCTTAAAAACTGATAAATTTCTCTTGTTTTCCCTTTACCATTAAACAGTATTGTTGTTTCATGGATATATATATATATATATATATATATATATATATATATATATATATATATATATATATATATATATATATGCATTCCACATTCACATCTGTCCACACTCAGAATTTATGTAAGACTTTGTAAGAGGAATTTGAAAACGTTAGATGTATAGCAGAACAAATAGAAGATCCATGCAGTCAAACATGGAGTTGCCAAAGGTTAGTGTCACTGATTCAATTCATTATTCAGTGTGTATGTATTGTCATTGTCTGTCTGTTTTATTATATTTAAAGAAAGAAGGCCCATACAGAGTATTTCAGAACAGTCTGGTGACACTTTTAGTACTGATTTGGTAATAAACCTCTATTTGACTCATTTATTACTCCTTTAACCTTTCAGATGTAGAAAAGAAGTTGTGTGAATTTTTATCCTTAATAATGAATAAATTCTTTTGTTATGGGAATAGGAGAAGCTATTTAATAAAGTGGGATAGCACTATGAGCCCATTTGTGTTACAGGTGCAGAGAAATAAAACTACTGACATCATGAGCATGTCCTATAAATTCTCAATCTAACACTTTTACTGAATAAGTCTTAACCAAAGAAACTAAATACATCTTAGTGAGTAGAATTTGATACACGTCAGCATACTGTTTTCAGACGCTGATAAGACTTAAAGCTTTGACTATAAATCTAGGCTACTGCAAAATCTCCGCTGTAGGATGTTGCAGGCAGTAAACTACACTGATCAATAACCCTCCGTACATAAAATGGGTATCAGGGCAACTGTAGGTTCAAGGAGAAAAAAAAATCAGAGCCACAGAAGAAAAAACAAAACAACCAAGGAAAAAAATAAGTAAATAAATAAAATGCATGAGTTCTGTAAGAATTAGAAAAGCATGAAAAAGGGCTCATACATTTATTGTGAAAGTTTGACTACTTACTGAGCTGTTTGGTAAAAAGACTTCTATGTCCATGAAGGTTTTCACTTTTTCTTGTAAAGTCACAAGTTTAATCTCAAGAATTATCTGAATATTAGATTCTTCAGCCAGGTAGATTTTTATTTGTGTTTGACCTTTTAGAGACATACATTCTACTTTTATATGTGCAAATTGTATTTTAACTGACCTTCTTTTTTTTTATTGAACTTAATGATGTAAAACACATCGTCTTGATATGCTAGCATTTTAATAACAGCAGCCTGGAGGATAGTTCACCATTGATAGTAAACCAATCTCACAGTGATTATTTAGCCATCATGATCCAGTTTGATACTGCAGGTCTCACTGAGTGAAACACATCATATTGGCCGGTTTATTTATTTTAACAAAGTAATAATAATATTAATTATAATAATTATAATAATAATGATGTTGGGGGACAATCAGAGCAGTGTGAACCACAAAGGTTCCTCTGATCAGAAAAAGGCCTACTTGACTGAGACTTGCCACTGAAAATAACAGCTTTACTTGCCTGATGTGAGGTTGCAAGGAAAATGAGTAAATTGCCAGTGTTGCCTCTTTTCTACACTACTGAAGGGAAATAGCAAATTACTGAGGCAGCATTGAAGCTGGATAATTCAAAACCTTTGTTCTTCCAAACCATTTACCTCCACTTTAAAGAATCATTTGTAAAACCTGAAGTTTGGTGAAGATTATACTCTCTCAGTGAGTTAAGGCCCTGCATGTGTCTCATTAGCTTCAGAGCTTAGAGAAACAGGCCAGATGAGGTCAATGGTGCTCATATCTTATGAATGATACTGAAAATGCTGCTTCAGTCCCCCTTAAAGAGTTAATGGCTTTTAGTAGTGACAGGCAAAAGCCTGGTGAGGCGTGTTGGAGAGGAAGCAGAGTACCAGGCGTGGTGGCATGACTTCATCACCACCAGAAATAGTGAATGACATAAAGAGGTTAAAAGAGAGAATAGGGAGGGAAAAATGGGAGATGAAGCGATGAAAGAGATTCTATGTGAAATATCTTGTTTGTGTGTATGTCACGCACAGTGAGTCATCTTCATACAGTCTTACCACAAGACAAATCCCTTTCCTCTCCTCCCCCAGCAACCTTAGGGATAAATAATTTACTCTTTTTCTGACACTGGTCCACTGGTGTGAGGCATTTTACTCTTCAGACTTCAGCGATGAGACAACATGCTTCTTTCCTTTTCTGTCTGTCCTGGTTTGTCTTTCATCCCCTATCTTTCTCTTGCAGAAATCTGCAGGATTTTGTTTTTTTTTTTTTTTTTTTTTTTAGAAATGAATGCTTATCTATTATTGAGCAGTCAGCAGCAGCTATCTCTATCTAGTAAGCTGCTAAAATAAATATGACACAGCACTGCAGCAATTTGCACAGATCTGAACTAAGCCCTTTCCAGCTCTGAGGTTTTTGAGTTCTACATTTCTCAGAAAACTCAAACCTAAGCAAGATAATTTCTCAAAGCAAAAAAAAAAAAAAAAAAAAAAAAAGAGGAAATTAAATTAAACCCTTATATCTTTGGAAAACACCATTTTTGTATAACTAAATGGAAAATTGAAAGGATTGATTGTCATCACTGCAGTGAGTTTTTAATATTTTTCAGTTGGTTTGGCTTCCCTAGAGTTTGGGTTTCCTTCGCTTCAGTCCACCAGCCTCTCAAGCAACCACATCTGATTGTAATTAGTCATCACTGATATGTACACACTCCCCAATTTTTGTAACTCCTCTCCTGATTTTCTGAGCTGTCTTGTTGCTGAAGCACACATAAATGGTATTTTGACACTTTTCTGCCTGTTTTTGATTTATTATTTTGATTCAGTCTTGCTATCCATAACCTTGGTTTACCTCATTAGAGAAAAGATTCTTGTAATCCAGTCGGTTCCATTCATTAACTGCTTCTCCTGAGTAGCTGCAGGTCTAAATAGTACATTAAGTCATTGCACTGAGTTTCAGGAATTCCCCCATTACTGATTAAAATAAGCTGGTACACAGTGGGACCACTGAGGCCTCAGCCATGAGCCAAACTTGCAGACACCATCTGTAAAGATGAGAAAACAGAATGAATGATATACATTTAAAATGTATAGATTATGCTTAGTTATTTTTTTTATTGAAAATGGTCTTTCACAAATAGCAGATCTATAGAGTGGTTATTTAACTACATTTAAGAGACACAAGAACAAGAACAGTGTTGTGGGGAAAGAGAGAATTATGACTGCAGAGCTCAAACTGATGATATTCCTGTGATCTGGTATGCATGTTAAATATTCACCTATTGGGACACTACTTACTCCATGCAGAGGAATGAGGCCAACAGCCAGTGTAATGAGTTTAACAGCATTAGAGATACCAGACTGCTGTGGCAAAGAGTGAATGTCAGTGGACTTGTCCCAAAAATGCTCGATTGGTATAATATTCTGTAAATGTAGTTGACTTATTATTTTCAGTTATTTGTTACTATTATTTTCAGTTGTTGTTTCTTTGGTTTTATCCAACAAAACTGGTTGGATATGCTGCAGTGTAAAAAAAAAAAAACAACATATGTATGTATATATATATATATATATATATGAAAACTACATGAAATCTACATGAGCCTCATGTTATGGCTTTCTGTAAAGTATAAAATGTGCACCAGACTGCAGCACTTGCAAAATTCAACCTATTAATAAAATGTGCTACTTCATATAAAAACATTTTTAGGAGGATATTATATTATATTATATATCAGAAAAGTCATGATTTGGGTTCAAACTGAAGCTTTTTGTGAATCAAATTATGAATCTTTTTGAAAGAGGGTCATAAGAGCATACGTCTCACATCGTTCCCAACATGCTGGGAATGCTGCTGGCACACACAAGGTCATAAAAGGTAAAAATGTGCTTCCGCCTCATTTTGAGAGCATGCTGTCTCATTGTGTTCTCTGTCAAATCCATCTTTCCTTTGTCGTCTGACTCCAAAACCCAAGATGGCAACAGATGACTAAAATAAGAATAATATCTTTAAAAAGGTGGTCCATGAACAGCTGGATGACATCAGTGTAGCAGCATTCATCTTTTATTTACATTCTTGAGGGAAACCAAACAGTTCTTTCTATTCACATTCTTTGTATTTTTTTTTTTTTTTTTCAGTATTTCCTTTTGAGTTTTATTTTACTGTTCATTCCTTAGCAAGGTCGTAATTTTTTCTGAATTGGCTTACATGAATACTAATTGGATCACAGTGGACTGATTTGAATTGATTTGTCTGTAAAGTGCCCTGAGATGACTTTGCTGTGAATTGGCAAATTACACAAATAAACCTGAATTCAACAGAAGTTTTTATAGCAACCAAAACTGCTAAAACCAAAATCCAAATAAATCTGTTGGACGTAGTGCGTGTAAGAGGGGAAGGAAAGGATGGCAGTCATCAGAGGCCAGAATTTTTCAACATGTTTACATCTGTTTATCAATCCAGTGGCCTCAGGTCCAGCAATAACTTTTACAAGTAACTACTGCAGAAGTGTGTATATGTATACCATCTTCTTGTATGTGTGTGTGTGCGTGTACCTTTTAATACATTACTTATCCCAAACTGTGCTTTAGTAGTATAGAGGTTTGCCCATTCAGACACTATAGAAAAAACGGTGACACAAATATGGTAGCTGCCAGGTATGTTGATGGTAAATACATATAAATGGCTCATTCTAAGAGAATAAAAACATTGCAGTTATTTTATTAAACTGATCAGATACCAATAGAAACAAATGACAATGTAATGATGTATTATATTTTTCCATCATGACCTTTAATCTTGTCATACACTGCAGCTTTAAATTAATTTTCTACCTCATTATTTAAATCCTTTCTTGGAAATTTAAAAGCCAGGGGAGAGAGGCTGCAAACTAAACCAGACTGAGGACCATCACAGTCAGACCAAGGCTTCTGTTCTCCTTCAAAGTCCCAAATGTTGACCTTCTGTTTTAGAAATATTTAACATCCCTTTGAACTTTGGCAAAGTCGAACCTACTGTATGTTAAATTATAACATTAAGGTGAAGAATTTGACCTTTTAATTGTTGCTCTCCCTATAGGTATAAATACTATTTTATGACTCATTGTTAGTCACCGTTCAAGTTTATGTTTTGACTTTCAACCTTTCTCTTTACTCAACTCACTTTTTCTTTTCCTTTTTATCCTTTAGCAACTAGAATATGCTGCAAAGCTGCATTAATAATCACTCTTTCATCAAACTCAAAACAGAAGAAGGGTTCAGTCAAGTAGTAAAAAAAACTTTAAAAGTCACCGTAAAGTATCACATTCAAACATATGCACAGAAAACATCTTGAAGGGTCACAGAAACACGGGTTGTAAAACAGTTCAAGCGATCAAAACAACAGTGTTGTAAATTTTGGTTCAAAGGGGCACTTCACCCCAAAAGGAAGAAAACACCTTGTTAAAAAAACAAGCTGTTTATGGTTTCCTGCCTTTTTAAACTGTGAAGGTGTGACGTGTGACTTATTTCAATCTTGACCTCATGGGGTCACAGCTGCACAGTAAGAATGGCAGGGATTCATGACGAGGTCAGATGACTTTCCAGAGGAGATATAAGAGCAACAGATTGAATCGCTTTGTCAGAATTCCAAATAAAATCCAAATAAAGCACTTCTAGGTGTGCAGGCTGCCCTGTGCCTGTCCACAGAGACTAAACCTGTTTGTGCTATAAAGAATTAACATACTTCTGACCAGCATCTTAATGAGCTCAGGAAGGATTGTTTCCCACCTGCATTAGATCTGGTTAAAATGAGCTTATTTTTCAGAGATTTGCTCTGAGCATTTAATAATAAGAAATTTGGGTCAAATGCAATACTTGCTCGAGTCTTTTAACTTTATATGAACTTTATATCCTCCCCTCACCACTCCAGCAGATCCAAGATCAGATAAACAAGTTCGTCTTCAGCTAGGATCCATACAAATTTCCAACCAGTTATTGTAACGTTATTCTTGAGATGTATAACAAGAATTACTGTGTTATTTAAAATTCTCATCTTTAATTTATACCATCAGACTGAATCACTATCAGATAAGCTACTTGTGAGCACTGTTTGAAAACTATTGGCTACAAAAACCTTCTATCTTGAAAAAAAAATTCAAAAAGTATAAAAGGTTGAAATATCACTCCTACTCATCTTCTGTTTCACATTCCATTCTTCCTCCTTCCTTTCTTCTTCCAACATTGCCCCACTACATTTACCTTCCTCTACCCCCTATGTTTTTTGCTTTTGTTTCTCTTCTGCCTGAATTCTGTAATGACTATATTTAGCTGGAGATTCTTCTGGAGCATACTGCTTTCTGAGTGAACCCTCAGTGCAGGAAGTAGCTCAGTCAAATCAAATGCTTTTTCATTTTTATTTATTTATCTATTAAGTCTCCCGTTGAAACTTTTATAAGGTTTCACAAGAACAAAACAGGTAACACACCGAAGCTAAAGTCATACAGAAGCACAGACCAACTACAGGAAACTACGAACTGCCGTAGGTTTAAATGTTGATGAAACTACTGTGGATGGTGGCTCCAGCTGACAACCCTGCAACTGACCCAATGGGCACCTGATATACACTCAGCCTGATATCAGCCATGAGCCACAGCCACACAACTGGGACCTCAAAGTAAGTGCAATATAATCAGGAGTTTCTTGTCAACTGATCTCAACAACCTGAGCAATCACATTCATACCATTTAATGTCATTAAAGGGCCAATATCATGCACTTTAATCCCAATCTGAAACAATTCTTTGGCATCGCAATGAATTGTTGAGATGGGAGAGGTTGTTGTGGGAGCTGAGCAGCAGCTGGCTCCGCCCATCACTCCACGTCGTCTTCCTGGAGGTGCGGCTTTGCTGCATTTGCTGAAATGACGAACATGGCTTTGCATTCCCATGGTAACAGTACTTGGAGCGTTGCAGTCGTGTAGCCACACTTGAGTCAATAAGTGGTGTAACAGAAACATAAAAAATAGGTTTACCCAACTTATTTATCTATTCATTCATTTTGTGTTATCTGTAAGGTTCACATAATTTTCTCTGTACTGGAGCAGATAGTTGGGTAGTTTAGGAGAAGCATGCATTCAGCAGCATAGCTACTGCAACAGACAGATGTTTCTGCATTCCTGCAGTGGGAGAATCATTAGACCCACATCCTCCTCACATGCAGGTTTCTGATTCACTTAACTGGTAAAATAGAAATAACTGAACTAAAAATAAACAAAGAAAAGGTAGCATGAAATCTTTAGAAAGCAGAAGTGATCTACTGAAAGACCACTTGCATCAACATTAGCTATTAGTATTCACTCTTCCACATGAAAACACTCCACGCTTGTCTCTGGCTATGTCTATGGCTGCAGCTGGTAGAAACGCTGTTGTTCAACCTTACCAGTTTGAACAAGAATCTAACCCAGAAGTCCAGGCTCTGCGGCTGTTTGTTATCGTTGAGATGGTTGGTCAGTAGGTGGTGTTTTGCAAATGTTGATCTGTTATCACTGACACATCCATTTCCTTGAAGTCATGGTATGTTAGTAACGTACCCAGCTAAGAATTACGGTCATGACAGTGAGTTAGCCCTAAAGGGTTAAGTTAGTACACTACACTATTAAAAACCAAACCAAACTTCTTTATATTGCATAAAATTGGGATTGGGTTCGGGATCTTGTGGAACTCAACATAAATCCTGAGGGAGCAGGAAGTTTTAAGGTCACATTAGGCAGGAGCAGATGGCTAAGAATAAACAGCAGGTCTAGAATTTGCTAGTCGATGGAGAGTGCAACTGAGGTTGGTAACAAAATTAAGAGTGGAGAAACTAAAGACAAAAAAAGAGAATGTGATAAATATTCTTTCTAGCTCTTGTTCAAATCTTATGTGATACTGGCAGATTTCTTTAATAGATTTGCTCTTTTTTTTTCTTCATCTGTTATTTTTATTTTTTCTTGTGTTATATATAGGCCAAGTAAAGAAACGACTCTAATAAAAATACATTTTTTAAAAGTATATTTTAGTTGGCCCATATTTGGGTCAGTAGGAGTGGCCAGTTGGGACACAAACTTGCATGCTATCTAGCAATCTAGCAAGAAACTTTGGAAATAACATTTTATAGAAAATACGTGCATAGAATACCATCAATGGAAACAAAATTTGACAACATGTAATATTGTTCCACTGTATCTCCATCTCCTCTTGTTTAGTTTTCCATTTGCTAATTTCATTTTACTTTTGCATTCTTCATTGGTTTAATTCTTGAGACATTCTTTTTAAATTATTTTGACACAAATGTAATTCCAATACAAGTCCTCAGCGTTCTCTAGATCATTGCATTTTGACTTTAATATGGCCAGTAGCAATATAGACTTTACATTATACGAGATGACTTGATAATATCATTCGTTATCACCTTATAATCGGACAGTCAATGTTTTCAGAGTACAGCAGCAGAGGCTGAGGTAGCCAATAACATGACCCTACTGATGCATTCAGCTTGTCATCACCTCCAGCAACATCAGCAGCAAAAGGGAGGCAGAAAGAAAGGTGAGATAACAGAGCATCTCGCTCTCTTTCACACAAACATGCACAAACACAGAAAGAGAAATATGTTCCTAAAACCTTTGAGGGCATTGCATTGAGTTGCCTAAATTCTTTTAAACATAGCCCTAAACTATAATGTCCCCATTCCTGACCCTAATTCTGCTCTTCACTCTACAGTTCAGCGCTTTAATAAATAGAGACAAGCCCAAAAGAAAAATCCCAACAGTGAGACAGTCTCTCCACAACCTGAATAACACAAGTATGCATGCACAGGGTACGCACCAGACTGAGCCTACTGAGCCTCAGTGATAGACGACTCTGTCGTGCAGTTAACTCTATTTAATACTCCCCCCAAAAACATTAGACATCACCAAAGGTTCCTACCTCAGCATTTCCACTAACACTACAGTGACCATGAGAGGAAAAACCAGGAAATTACTCAGTTTTGTATCACCATAACAACGGGCAACTATTGAGGAATCATCTTATCTGTTTGAATCTCTATTTAAATCATCTTTTAAAAAAAATGGGATGTCTTAGTGATAGTAGATAAGTGTATAGGTGTGGGAGAGAGATAGATGAAAAGAGAGAGAAAGAGAGACATGGAGGATGAGAAAATTAAAATCTACAGTAATAGTGGTCCATGTGCTCATGTCTCCTTCCATACTTTCTCTCTCTCTCTCTTTCTCTCTTTCTCTCTCTCTCATACACACACAACACACGCACACAAGCCACACACAAATATCCACCACTTCTTACTCTTTGTCAGTGTATAATTTTTTTTCGCAGCTGTCCTTGTCTGTCTGCTATTCTAAAACACCACGGCATACAATCAGCCAGCCTCGTTCGCCCCGTCTCTTCATGTATCAGAGAATCCCTTTGCTCTAAAGTCAAAGGCAGGTCTTTGAATGTGGGCTTCCTTCATTGGAAAGTCTGACATATGTGGCAAAATTGAGCATTTGTCTTATTTCTTATATTTCATTTTTTTGTCTCTTTTTTTTTTTTTTTTACTGTTCTCTTTCCAGAAAGTAATTACATTGTCAACTAAATTGATGGTTTCCGCTTCCAGCCACCAAAAAAAATTTCAAAACACAAAAAGACCGAATTACTGTCTCACTTTTCAGTTTTATAAAAACGTTAACAAATTATAATTAACACATGGTTTTAGGAAAAATTAATTTAAAAAACAAAATGAAGAGTTGCAAATTTTAAAGGGTCAATGTGAATAAATTTCCCTCTGTATGTCGGTTGCAGGCTTGTTGCATCATATTGTAACTAAATAAAGTGCTGAGCTCAGGGTGACTCACACAATGGCACAGAAAGTGACTTTAAATTATAATTCCAATTTGAATGACAGATTGATTACCATGGTTTAAACTTCAGTCTGTAAAACGAAATGATAGGATGGTTTTATTCAGCCATGTGCACAACATATTAAAACCAGTATTTGCATATTGTCACTCTCTGGATTTATAATTTTTTTTTTTTTTTTTTTTTTAAACAGTTACAAATTTCAGAAAATTTCTTTCACACTTCTTCCCAACTCTGCTTTTTATCTTATTCCTCTTTAAGCCATCTTTTTATGCAGTCTCTGTGTCTCAGTGTTATGCAGGGGCTGGAGCTATGCAGCAGTCCCCAGCCTTGTTAATATTTCACATGTAAGAAGCCAGACTCCTGTTTTTTCTCCCAAAAGGAAAGTTGTTTCCTCATTTAACCTCCAGGACCCAATCTCCATACTAACCAGCCCGGCTAAGGGCTTGAGCAACCAGTTATTGCCATGTGGCTCCTTGTTATTCTCTCTCTCTTTTTTTAAAACTTAGCGCTGGGGAAACATTACAATCCAATATAACCAAACCTGCAATATTTCCATCCAACATAAAGATGATCATTACCTTAACTATAACTGTGAGTACAATTAGAGATCAATAAGTGAATCACATGAAGGATATGTTCTCCTTACATTTTTAATACACACCTATTATTTTGTTGGTAGGGATACAGCACAATCCCAGCTTAAACTCATGGTTGCTAAAGGCTCCTAACATATTTCTTATTCACTTTGTCAAATAAAACATTTATTAGGATTCTCACATTTGAATCTGTCTTGACTGAAATGCTGATTAGTGATCAAGTTTGAAAGCTGGTGTCAGTATTTATTTATTTCTTTTAAATAATAATTCAAGACATTAGTAAAAGTAAATCACCAGAGAAAAACTCGTTAGGTTTATTGGTGATTTTTGTATAGCAAGCGGCCATCTAGTTGTTTATCAGCATTATTATCTGCCTCGGAAGAAGAGATAGATAGTGCTTCAAACAGAGCTTTAATGCTGACAAACTACCTTTTAGTTTATTAATGAATGCCTTTTACATTCAAGCTCATGCCAAATGAAGCCACAGAAGATTTGTATCAACTCAGAATGAATCTCTTGGTATACTGTAATAGTCACCCCAATTTTGCACACGACTCTCTAATTTCTATGTCTTAACTGAATATAGGAAGAAAAATACTAAAAGTAAAAACATCAGGCTTGTTGCTGCTGTGAGGAAATGATATCTTGGGGATCTGTCCACACCAGGAGCTAGTCCACTCATGTTTAAAGAGGCCACTGATGTAGCAACCACCTGGCAGGTCCACACCACAGCCATAAGGCTGCAATGCAGAACTCCTAGCCACCCAAACAAGGGTGATCATCACAGCTGAGCAGGCAAAACCTCCAGTATGCAGGATCCCCATGAGGAAAACACTGGGGTAAAAACAAAGATTTAAAAACCTTAGGAAACAATAGCAACAAATAAGAGCAGCAATAATAAAATTACACACAAAGGACTTCATCAAATAATGTGCTGAAAAAAGTAATAAAATTGAATAAAATGAAATTATATAAAATAAATTACAGTTAAAAGCTAAGCTAAAAATGTAGGTTTTTGGCCGTTTTTTAAAGACATTAACAGTCTCTGTAGCTTGTGGTTTTTACTTTAGGAACAACTAAAAGGCCGGTACCAGAGGACTTCAGGGTTTGCAAGGGGTCATAATTTAAAAGTAGGTCAGATAAATAAGAAGACCCAAGACCATTAAAACATTTATAAACCATTAAAAGAACCTTAAAATCAATCCTGAATATCTTCATATGTCTCTGGTTTTACATTTTAGAGGAGTGACAAAAACAGGATTGGACTGGTCAATGAATATGGTGGAAAAACCCAAGAAAAATGTCCAAAGCCTCAGGAAGAGATACTCAGATGTAGAGTAAACCATCTAAAATAAAAGAGGACAATTGTTGGGTTTTTTATTTAGTTTGCTGTGCTGATGCCCCCAAACAGTGCAGGTTCAAAAGATGGGTTTATAGCTATGAAAACAAGTTATCCAAAATGAAGATTTTTTCCAGACCAGCAACAGTCTAAACCCCAATGTCCTGTCTTCTGGACTAAAGATGAATGACTTCCTTGTTTCACTGGGTTGGTTCCAGGAGTAATACCAGGCTGAGTGTTGCTAATTAAAGACATTTCTAGTCTAACTTCCAGCTGGGTAATATTTGGCCCCGCAAAGCCAAAATTCAGATGATTAATGAGTTGAAAATGGACTGATTCCGGCTGACTACCTGGGATGTTTTAATAGACACTTCATTCACATGTTTGCCAACAGGTCAAATATGTCTAAAGGCCTGTTGGACTGCTTCATAACACAAAACAGGGAAATAAATAAATAAATAAATACATAGATACATACATACATACATACATACATACATAAAGCATTTTTTTTTACAAACATAAATGTAGACAAATTGGTACACATAAAAAGTCATGTCTAGCTATTTACCTTCATCAGAAAAGCGTAAAAGAAAATATTTGTGTTTTGAAGTGGCCAAGTTTCTTGGCATGTGGGAAATGTGATAATAATTTAGAAAACTATAAGCAGTGACAACATGATGAGTGTTATTGTTACATTATCAGTTATCATCAGTTGTCATATGAGTGTTATTGGAAATACATGTTTGATTTGAACAGAGCTCAAAAAGAAAAGCTAAATTTGTATGATTTTTAGCACTGAGTTAAGGCATTAAAAGACATGCTGCTTAAAGCAGGAAAGCAGGCTGAAAGTGTCAAACAGCCATGCATTTAGAAAACCAGATCACATATAATGAAGTCAGTTATTCTGAACTTTGCCCAACTAAAACAGCATAATGAAGACTCCAGGGGCACTGTGACCTGAACAATTAAGTGAAAGGTCAAAGGTCAAAAATGAAAGGCACTTATATAATTATAATAATAATTAGCTTTGTTCTGAAGGATTCCTATTGTTGATTTTTGTGACACAAACGTGTATAATTCAGTATATCTCAAGGATGAGGCATGCTTTACTGCATTTGTTTGCTTTTCTTTTTCCAAAATCAGAAAAATGTGATACAAGTATTTAATTCAATTTAATTTTTGTTTGTTTGTTTGTTTGTTTAGGGCCAACTCACAGCAAAGTCTTCTTTTTTTTTTTTTTTTTTTTTTTTTTTTTTTTTTTTTTTAACTTGTCTTGTCCAGCATCGTTGCAAACAGAATGATTGTCTGGCTGCTGTCTGGTGCTGGGCAATTTTACTCTATCAAGCAGGGATTTATACTACATGTATAAAGTCCCTCTTGATGACATGAAAAACTTTATTAAATCAGACTCTTAATGCTGGACTCGACCGGAGGGGACAGAGAGAGAGAGAGATAGAAAAGAAAGTAGAGAGAAGAGGGAGGGGAGAGAGAGGGACAGAAAGGGTGTGGGGAGTGCGGGTGGGGACTTAAAACATTATACAGAAAACCATGTAATCCATACTACTTGCAACATATATAGCTAAGATCATCCTGGCCAGTAGGTCATTACACAACTAGTTGATAATAGTAACAATAATAATAATCACAATAATAGTAATAATAATAATAGTAGTAGTAATAATAATAAGAGTAAGAGTAATAATAATAATAAGAACAGAAATAATAAAAAAAAAAAGAAAAAAAAATATGATAATAGATATAAGTGAAACTGCTGTATTCAAGAACACGCGCAGAGAAACCTGTGTGGATATGCTGGAGAACTCGGCCACATGGCGACGCAAAGACTGTGTGGAGACGTTCAGGAAGGACAGCAAAGTCTTCTTAAGGCACTTTATAAACAGTCCAGATCAACGCAATTTATTGTAGTCTAATTAAAATCCAATTAGATTCACATTAGTCTAAACTATATGATTTCTTTTTACGCAAGTTAATATTTCTGTCATGCTTAGCTAACAAGCAAAGCAGGTTCAACAAGGTTAATGTAATTAGTGACACTGAACAGTGTGGCTCCAGACTCTGACACAGCAACGTTTACTGGTTGTGAAACTTTTCCAGTTTGCTTTTACACTAACATTGTTTGAGCCAGCCACTTATCTGACCAAGCCTGGCTTGGCTCAGATAAACTTATGTTTACAATGTGACAACTCTGAAACCCATTATGGTATTTCACATCTCTACTGTCAAACCAACCTCCACTCAATTTGAAGAAGTACCTGTCCTCAGAGTTTTGGCTTCAGAGCAAGCTGACTTGCAGCTTTATTTCCTTCTTGACGAAAGCTATTGTTTTAACTTTCTTGAGACAAAACTTAAGGATATGATTTATAATATGAATCACTCCTTGGTTCATTTACAAGAGCTGTCTGACCAGGTTGGACCTCTAACATGTACACATCACTTTCTCTACAGACAAAATCTCAACTGCTGCAGTCAAGTAAATGGTCTGGCATGGACAGCAGCAGTGGATTCATTTGACATACAAACAATTGTTTGGAGGAATCAAGGTAATGTTATTGAATAAATTAGTGTATAACACTGCTGTTGAAACTGTCCAGTTTTATCCACAATTAGCATATAATGTTTGTGCTCTCATCCACCACTATTTTAACACAATGCACCATTTTTAGCTTAACAATAATTATTATGGTGAAGTGAAGCGAAGGTTTCCTTGAATTAAATAAACATGATGTGTATTTTGTGATGGCCATGCTTCTTTGGTGCAATTAAACCCTCAAAAACATAACATCTGTTGTTCGTTAAGCTCAAACATGAAAAGGAGGGTTATTTTAAGCTGCTGTCATCCACCGCCACTGTTTTTACATCTACTGAATGCTTGGTACATTAATATCCATTGTTAGGGCATTATGACACAAGAAAACTGTGACTCCATGAAGACTGTTGTAGTAAAGCTTACTTTATATAATGTCTAACTTCTCACATTTGTCATTAAATATTATAATTTCCTTTCTAATTACAGGTCAACAGGTAGCAATAAGGAGTGTATTTTCATTTATGCCTGAAGTGACTACAAGTTTATTAAAAAATGAGCCTTCTAAAAACTATTTTAAAGGTGTAGAAACACATGCTAAAAACAAATTATACCAGAAGTGAGTTACATTTCTACTTCATACATTTTAAAATGGTATTTCATAGATCATTTTTAAAACCATTTTGAGGTAATGATTGAGTTTTTCCAGGTCAGAACATATTTAGATCAATTTATCTTGCTTTCTAGATGACTTGTTGGTCCTTATTACTGTATATCAACTGAATTAACTCACACACACCCACGTAGCAAGGATGGCCCCATTGCTTTTAGATTAATACTCCATAGCTGTGAACACACACATTAGCTGCTGCAGAAATAATCAGCTGTCACCAGAAATATGGCAGAATAATATGAGGATTTGTGGAGGATTTATGGCAGTCATTTAAGGGGGGGTTACACTAGCAAGAGCTGAGAAAGAAATGCATGGCTGATGAAAAATAGTCTGTCAATCTGTCCGCCCTGGGTAGAATCTCACAACCGGGTATCTGACAGCAGGAATAACATGCAAGATGTGAAATATACCAGTGGTGAGATACTCTGCTCATTATCCAGCTCCTTTCATTTGCCTCTTTATTTACTCCTTTGTCACACTTTCTCTCTTCTGACTCTTCTTTTTTCATCTCTCTGCCCCCTCAGCATCTTTTAGCCTCTTCTGTTTTTCTCACTGTAGGGTGCTTTACCTTCAGGCTGGTCACAGTTTTCATAACAAAGGAGTGGAGAAAGAAATGAAAAGTGTAGGGGGAAAAAATCTGTGTCTATAAGATTTCTGATTTTTTTTTTAAGTAATGTTGTTTTTTATTATTATTTTTTTTATTATTTATATTTTTTTTCTCTCACACAGAGGCCCAAGTTAATTTATCACAGTATTAAAGTGTTGCAGTCAGCTAGTATTATCATCAACGGTGAACATTTTATCTTACTCATGGTCACTGGGGAGGTGGAGCATATCCCAGCACCCACTGGGTGAGAATGAGGATGCACCCTGCATGGGTTGCCAGTCTGTAACAGGGCCAACACAGAGAAACAGCACTTTGATTGCTCAGACTGCCCCCTAGGTTCACTTCATTTACCAGTTAACCTAACATTTATATCTTCGGACATTGGGATAAAGCTAAAGAAACACAATTCTTCACATTATAGAACATTTGTCTTTTTTGATTCAGCATTTGTTTATTAAGGAAATAAGACTCAAGATTAAAATCCTTTCCCTTGTGAGTAGCTGAGAGAAACATCAGTTCATAGTTACAAAAACTTACATACAATTCAATATACAGAAAAAAATGTAAATTATATAAAGATGTATTTGATACATCATTTTAGTTAAACCACAAAACTACACAAAATAACAAACATCAAACCAATTTTTCTATAATAAAAAGTTTTTTGTTTCTTTTGTTATGTTTTGTTTTTTTGTCTCTCTTACTGAAGTCCAACCCAGTGAGCGAACATTTCCATCCTCTATCCAGCTGAACTGATAACTCCCTGAGTTACCTGGCAGATTTACATAATTTGAGCTACAAGAGCAGCAAGTCTCCATGAGCCTGTTTCGAGTGTTGGGACAATTGAGACTTCAGACTGAGTCATTAGACTTCCCTTTAATTAAGCTACTTGGACTAATTGGGACTAAATGACATGAGCGTTTGCGAACAGAAGTCCCCATGTAGCAGGTCAGGCTCTGTCCGTGGTTCTGAATAGATAATTCTGTCGACAGCAGCAAAAGCACAACGCTTGGTTGCTTTTATCCAGGTGCAGCCCTCATAAACACATTCTACAAGCTTTTTTGTTGATGTAATTCATTGTGTCGTCTCTTTTCTCTTGAGGTGAATCACATCCCACTCTCAAACACAGAGGCCCTATGCCTGCCAGTCTGAAAGGCAATCATGCCACATATGGAGCTAATTCAAACACTTGCTGCTGAACTAGATGAAAGATTGTGTTTGTGCCGGTGAGTTGAACTGATTCCCTCGACACTTGATGCTCTGTTGCTTCTTTGTTGCAGGAATTTTCTACACTCCTTCACTCACCTTAAGGCAAAAGAAAGTGTAACTTTTTGAGAGAAAAGATTTATGTGAAGCTCTCTCCGGCCTTTAAAATCCCACATGTGCACAGACATCTTTCTCCTCAAAACCTGCATCTCACAGTCTGTGTGCCTGTGCGCAGACACACTGAAAATTAATTCTGTACTGATTCATAGGTAAGCCTATGTGAGTAAGAAATAATTGCATCTATTAGGAATCAAGAAACAATTTGTGCACACAGAAGTTGTCTCCTATGAGTGTTATGCATATTGCATTCAAGCATTTCTAAAGAGTCATTTTATTTCAAGCTGATTGAGTTTGTGTGTGGTTGATGTATAGCTGCTGCTGTTGCTGTGGAAATTTGGAGGAATTCTCTGTGTCACCTGTGGAACCTGGTGACAGAGGCCTTTCTTGGCAGTGGTGCAACTGTTGTGCCAGTTCTGATTCATGGGCTGTATGAAGAAATAAATCTGACCTCCCATGACTTTTTAATTTGATGGGTTGGACTTTTATTACATCACCAACTCTCCTACTGGTCCCTCCAAAACGGCAAGCAAAATAATCCCAACTGCAACGCAAAGATAAGGATTCACTCCATGCCAGGGGATAATCTCCTGATAATGTGTTGTGTAGCAGTGAGGTGTGCAGAGCAGGTAGCTAGTAGAAGTCATTTAAAAGTCCCATTACCTAGAGCGTGGACAGCCTCAGTGCTGTGGGATTTTCCAAAGTATTGGTCCTGAGAGAGGCAGGAGTTACCAACACCAGTGCAACAAGGATTGCTCTTCCAGGAGTGAGTCACTTATGAGATTAGGGAGTAGAAACAGATCAGGAGCAGTGGGTTGGATGGGTTGTATTTTTATTTATAGGTTTTATTTTTCTACTAGTCTGCCACAAGAGAAATAAGCTGCTGTATTGCAGGGCAGATGAAAAAGGCATCTCAGTAACATGTTGGACACAATGGTTTCATTTGGTTTCCTTCCATGAGAAAACTATTGCCACACAGATTTATTTATTTATCTATTTATGTATGTATATATTTATTTTTTGTGTATTTTATCTTGTTATTTTGAGGTTTAAAATCTAAGCAAAAAAAAAAAAACAAAATAGCATTTTGGCTCTAACAGTAAAATGAATGACTTAATTAGGACTAAATTTAATCAATGAATAATAGATAATGAAAATTTATATTTAAAACTATTACAAAAGACATTTCAGAAGGATGATTTATCATGTGAATTTTATTTATTTACAGATATTGTTTTTGTGAACCTAATTTTTCCTATAACTTAGAATGTTTGCAAAGAAAACCTTTAAACATTTTGCTAAGTAAACTAAAGTAAAAGTTATCATATTTACTTTGGCTGGAAAACAGTTGGAAGACATTTGGAATAACAGTAATGTACTTTTAGTTTTTTGGTTTATTTTTTTTTGTTTGTTTTTTTTTTTTTTTTTTTTTTTTCACATGAAGTTGTCTTATTAAGGACAATGAACCAATATATTTTTCAGCTTCAAGGACTGCAGGCTAATGCTGGAAATCTCATATTTCTCCTTTGGGAATTTAAGTTCCCTAAAACGAGCTGATAAAATCTCAATTTCGTTTCAGATCATTGTAAACATTTAAGCAGTTGATATGGAAACAAGCAGCAGAAATTAAAAGTGAGCACACCATTTTGTAATACCAGTTACATCAAGTAATTGACGTGAAGGAGTTGTGTCTCCTCATTTTAACTGTTTTACTTCTGATGTGCAAAGTTAGTCCTTGAGGGCTGCTGTACTGCAGGATTTCAGTGTTTCCCGACTTCACCACACCTGATTTACAATAAATATATCCAACAGCCTATGAAGTTCAGCACACTGATTTAGGGAAATATTGAAAACCTGCATGATTGTGGCCCTTGAGGATCGGAGCTAGACACCTCTGGAACTAACTTCATACAACAGAAAATGGTGCACATTTTTATTATTGAGGCTCAATTCTACAGTTTTTTTTCTATACTTGTGATTTTTTTTGTTTGTTTTTTTGTTATTTCTTCAATGACAGACTTAATTCTCTAGACCATGGAGGCCACCTGCGTTGTATACATTTCAGAGGAATTATTCTGTTTGCCTTCAGAGACTATTTTTCCAACTCCTCCTTGCTCAAGGATTTGCAGTACGTTATCTTTCTCTTTATAATACCTCAAGGTGTTCTTCTGGATTCCAAACAGCCAGCACATTTTTTGAGTAACAGCTTTTAATTCAACTCCTATGATTTTGGGAATGTGGAGGTTATTTAGTCAAACAACTTTTATTTTGACCAATTCTGACCAGACGATATTCACCCAGTATTAATCAAGTTCCCTTTAATTTTTAATGTGAATGAATATTTCAGATTTCTTTGTCTGACCCCTTTGACAAGTCTGAGTCCATGTCTGCTTTGCAGAGCTAGATGGGGCAAGTATTGTACTGTCCATGGAGTCATTTTAAGAGGACAGCCACACTAGCTCTGATTAATAGTACCATGGCTTTTTATATATCTCCTGATTACAACTGCAAGTGTGTGTTGACTGATTTTTAGTTGGCCTCCTATCTTCCTGTATTATTTTTTGTCTTTCTTACAATCAGTTTCACAATCAGATTGTTCTGCATCTTAAAGTTTTCTGCCAAAATTCAGTTCCTCAGATTGACAGAGAATACATTTCTAGTGTCCAAAAGTAATTTCATAACTATGTCCATGCAAAGAGGCTAACAGGAGATCAAAGGTGTTCTCAGTCTTTTGCATCTATGATCATAAGTCTATTTGTTTTTGGGTGATTGTGTTTGAACTTACACTTTTGGAAGACTATAATGAATTATTCTCAAGAGGAGAAATTCTTCCGCTCAGCTAAAAAAATAACAGGCTACAATTATTAAAACTTTAAAATATTATAAAGGGAAGTAGTTATGTCCGTAGTTGGGAGTGCATAGTGAGCCCCAGAAAATTGTGTACAAGATGAAAAGCTGGAGGACATGAGAAAGGAAATAAGAAAAGCCATGCTTGAATTGTCCTCTAACACTGACCTCCATGATTGATCTAGCCGTTCTCCTTGTATCATTTCAAATCAACACAGAAGAGAACTGGGAGTCTCTGAATGGTTGTAATCAGTTTCCAGGCCATTCTTCACAGGACATTGATCATGAAACAAAATCACAGTGATGGGGTAAGAAGAAGAGTTAGAATTGATTGGCTGCTGAAAGTTCATTGATTTAGGTGGATTCAGTTGATGTTAAGTCTTTGTTTGACTTTTGAAAAGTTTGTTTCTCATCCATACAAGTTTGGCTGCTCAACATGAAATAACAGTTTTGTTGATCACAATGTTTTCTGTATGAAAAGAGGGTTATTGGAGGAATATGATGATATTTCTCATCAGTGTATGTGTTTGTGTGCTTGCATGAATATTAAAAACCACAAGAGCCACAAGGCACTAATACAACAAATTAAGCAGGCAAATGGAGGAAGAAAAACACACAAAAGGGGTTCAAAAAAGAAATAATTGCTTTAGTATTTTGTGTATTTCTCTCCATCACCCTTAATCACTCTTTTAGTCAGCTTTTACCGATCCATTAAATATTTTCAAGCCTTGTTTATGTCCCACTGCTGAGCGTGTTTGGGTGTGCTTTAGAGTAGAGGGTACGGACTGTACTCTGAGTCAGCAGACAAGAGTGAAACAGAATGTTATAATGACTAAATGCTAAATGCCAGCTCAGTAATGAGAAATCATCTGAAGCTGTCAGTAGTGGCCTGGACCAAACGCTCTAGTTTGATTAGGACTCCTATCGTCTGAGTCCCACAAACAGGAAGCAGATAGCACTTTAAAAAGGTCACGTTTCTGGGAAGAGAGAAATAATTGTTCAGTGACATCTCTGCAATTCACAAAGCAGTATGATGAATTTAACAAGTTTGTGGAAGCAATGCTGTGTGTGTCTGTGTAAGTCTTCAAGAAAGGACATTTATTTAACAGAAATTGGAGAATTTAATAACTTTGTGGGCTATCTTACATCCCCACACAGAGACCTTAACAGTGAAAGCTTCTTAGTTTTAAAATGCAGCAATGGCCCATAAACTTATAAAAGATGAATGATGTTCCCAACGTATTTTTGAAATACTGTTTTGGCCATCATATCACATGTAAGGAATAGATTTCACAGAGAATCAAAGGGTCAAAAATACCTCATTTTTATTGTTACAATGCTTACCTTTGTGAAGAACTTACCTTCAGTACTATTTACAGTAAAGATTGAATTATATAATTCCACCATGTAGCAGTCATAATGATAGAACTGACTACTGTATCATTCAAAATAGCTTGCTGTGTCATTCTGTTCATGTTTGTTCATTTCTGCTATTGAGTAAAGCACGTTAACATGAGTGTCTTCAGAGGTTGGCAAAATGGCAATCCTGAGACCATATCTTCAGGATTATTTTTTTCGCTACACCAACTGCAGGCTTTTTGTTCACATGACCGGATAAAACTTGTGGTTGAACAACCAGGATGTCACCTGTAAGCAGCTGTCTCCAAATGTCATTTAAGGGTCTTTCAGCTTGAAGTTTTACCTTCATATATTGAAATGCAGGTCTCTTGGGCTCATATTTTGTAGTATATTCCTCTTCTTTCCCTCATTTTCTATCTGTACCAGTTCAAATTAGTACAGAAGCATCTGACAAGACTATACATCTCAGAATTCACATGACTGTTTCTGTCTTCTGCCACAACATCAGCAAACACTAACACAAGGCACAGTACCATTTAGGCAATGCTTTTGTACCCATGACTTCAAATTGTCGTAGGTACAGATGAGGTTCATTAGCTGCTCTAAAAATTTCTCATACTTTTATCTTTCTATCATTCTGGTAAAGTTTGATCTGACTTGCAGCCAAAGATGAAGAGATGCCGGTTTCATGGAAGCTAAATAGTCTTTCCACATCACATTTTTTGCTCCTTCTTCTCCTTTTTTACCTCAGCAAGCTGTTAGATTTGGACACTTTTCTCCTTTTCTTTGCATTCTTAGGCTTCTTGACAGCAATGTTTGTATTGCACGACAACATGGAAAGGCAAAGATCGGACTTGAAATTTGTTTTCTGCCAAGTCTCTTCATTCAACAGCTTTTAAAAGATGTGCCCAGTTACATTTGGATTCAGTTTGAGTCAACAAATCAAAGAGCTGTTATTCTTAACTACTTACTCTAACGTGAATCTGAATACAGTTAAATTAAAGCTGAAAGTATGTTTTAAATGCCAAGTTCAAACTACGGCTTCAATATTTTTGGTAAATTCGTTGCTTTTATTTATTTATTGATTGATTTTCTACCACTGAAGACTTAGTTAGACTTTTTCCAAGTATCAGTTATTGTACACACTATTGTCACATACTGTATTTCACCAGTGTGTGATGCTTTTTATTTCCCAGACATATTGAATGAACAGTTCATTGGTATGTTGGTTAGCACACACAGCAAGGGAGTGGTGGGTAGAATTCAGATGTGGTGCAGATGCCTGTTTGAATGCTTACTTTGCTTGTTCTCATTGTCCATGTGTGAGTGCTCTGGCTTCCTCCGACCAGCCAAAGTCAAAAAGGATAAATGTACAAAGATTTTTCAGTACCACAAATATCTCAGAGGCTGAGTTGTGATAGCATAGATTATAAATAAATGATACAGAACTTTTCTACTACAGAGTTGTTTAATTCAGCTTGATTTGTCTTACTCTATTCTGTTTGATAGTAAAGCTTTGCTTATCATCAGCAGGACAATAATCCGTTCTCTATGTTTAATTCTGTTTCTTGCTCTCATTTCTTTCACATGACCAGAAACAAGAATGCATCATTGAGTAACCCGGCAACACATTCCCACTCTGGTCGGCACCAGGCTCTTTTATCAAAGGCAAGGACGCTACTTTGATTTCACAGACAACACACAGTCAGTAATGATGCTCTCAAAGCAGCAACCCCTCTAGAGTGTTTGTGGGCCATGTTTGTTGGTGTTGTTTAGATGCATCCATCCCACCAGTGAATTGAGTGGACTCCTGCTGCCTCTTTTCAGCATTCAAATGATCTTTCAGTCAATTAGTCATGAAGTTGAGGAGAAACACTCTTGCAATATATATATATATATATATATCCACTCCAGTATGACCTAAATTCCTTTCAATGAAGTGACATGCACACTTTGACCAAAAGAAAAGAAAACCCAGAAAGTCAACAGAACAGATGAGTTAAAGTTCCCTGCTGTTTTAAATAGAAGTGGAGCTTACTCTTCATTTCAGTGGAGGTTATTTTGGAGTTTTTGTTTTAGGCTGCAGTGAGTATGAACACAAACAGTCTTTCTCACATATGTACACATCCCCTCACTTCCTGACAAGAGTAGAAAAACCTCATTAAGATCAAAGACTTTTTTCTCTTAATTACTCTGTCGCTGAAACCCTATCCTGCCCTCACATGCACACACACACTCCCACAAAAAGCAGAAAGCTAATTAGACTGGGGTTATTTTTAAAGCTGTTTCTGAGTTGGTTCCTCCATGTGTTGTGTGTGATCAGGATCAGGATTACAATATAACTGTTCACACAGTGGTCATTTTATTCATCACTTCCTGATATGCGGTAGGATCCCAGAAAGAATTGCCACAATGCACCATAACAGAAAGCTGCTGAAAGTACTGACCTATGTTCTTTGGCATGCCTTGATATCCCACTGGAAAAAAAACATTAGATTACTTGCTCTGGCTCTTGACAGACATGGCATGCACCTTCTTAACATTCACATTTATCAGTTTTTGTGCATTCGTTTAGCCCAGAAAATACTAAAAGATTTCACTAAAAGAATTGTGTTACAGTAATTACATCCAGCACAACACAGGATACCTAAAGAGTAGAAAGAGTAGAGGCCAGAGCTCATTGTTTCAAAAAGACAGGCCAAAAGATTATTATACAGTATGTACACACACACACATGGCTATGTTTTATGTTTTGTGGTTTTGTGTTAAACTCTGTAAACTGTAAACATTTAAGTTAATGTGGCCTGAAGATTAAGCATAATACTGATAATAAGGTCTGAAAACTCACTTACCCAGTCATTGTTAACGTAATATATATATGTATAAAGAGTTCAAACAAGGACCTATCAGGTAAAATACACCATATTTGCAATCTAACAATATATGACAAAGTATGTCTTGCTGTTGGTCTTCTTTAATATTTGTAAGTTTAAATCCAGGCCCCTGATTGCTGAAAAGCCTCCAAAATTCTAGTCGTAAAGTTTGTTATTTGTTATTGTGTTCTCCCATGGCTCTAAAAGCAGAAACAAAAAGAACAAAATCACAAACAATGTGTCAGAAATGTGTTAATTCAACAAAACAAAATCTTCTAAAGGATGATTTCCATGCATCTACAGAGAATTCAAAGTTTCCTCAATTTTTTTCTTTTTTTTTTTTTTTTCTTAGTACAGCATTCAAAACAATTCATGCACATTGAAATGTGTGCCTGTGTGGAATAATGACACAACAAAATAAGATATGTCTTTCAGTTATTCTTGTGCTTATTCTGCAGAGGCTTTAGCTCTTGTGCAACATCTTTTCAAGACACTTTTCCACATGTTTAAGTACAATCTTTTCATATGAATTACAATTTGGATGCACCACTGAGAGACAAGATCCCATTCAATCAAATCTCCTTTACTTTAAAAGCGAGACTCCAGTCATCGCTCATCCCAGAAGGCTAACGGCACATAAATATGTGGGTTTTCTTCTTGTTTTCTTTTGTCCCTTAAAGCCACACAAAACCTATATTGTGTGAATCTGATTATGCTATCTCAAAAACAGTCTCTGAACACTAAAAAGACAACCTTTATTTCCTTTGTACTCGCCAGCAAAGACCTATGATGTTCCCTCTCATTTCACAAATACGGCACTGGAAATGTTTTAATGTGTATGTGTGTGTGTGTGTGGCATGTAGATGGCACACCTGCCACTTCAAAGCTCCAGCCAGATGTGGAACCACAGGGACTGGCAGCACAGTGGGAGGCACCAACACAGTTCAGTATTGTATTATTATATTCATGCATAATCATACATGCAGAAACACAATGGCTTCAGCTCATTACAATGCTGTAAATAATGCACCAGTCCCACATCTTCACCTGTGATCCCTGTTTGATGGGCCAGCCTACATTTTGCAACATGCTCCACAAAGCCCCTTTTTAAAACTATAGAAATCCTTTCAGCTGAAGAGTTTAAACTTACAGGTGAAATATCAATTAAAAATCAATATGTAATGTCTGTGCAAGAGTGTGTCATGTTTCCAGATTCTAAAATATTTACTAGAGTGCACTCAAGTTTAAAACTGTAGCTTCTCTGAACCATAGACATACAAAGGTCTTAGCATTTAATTGAAAAAACATGAGCCAAATATGACTTGTTTGTTCTTTTACAAACAAATTTGACAAAATCAAGATTAAGTAAATTCATTTAAAATAAAGATGAAAACATGAATGAATCTACTAATCTTATGTTTGACTGAAATGTAAACCAATCAACCAAGTATCTTTATTATTATTTAGGGAATGTAAAATTAATCATTTAAATGATGAACCACAATAAAGTAGAGAAAAAGTATGTGTACATATTGTCCATTGAATTATTTTTATTAATTACGTTACAGCTGTCATTTTGTTCCTTCCTCTATGTTTGGTATAACCCATACCAGCAACCTGGGAATTATTTAGATTTTCAAGGATTATGTTTGTTTGATACGCCCCCTTCATAAAGCTGCAAAACCTAGTCTTTGCAGCACATACAGGGGTGTGTGTAGGACAGTTTTTAAGCCATTAATGCTTAATATCAATGACAGAGGAGGTTAAACATCCATGATTAAAGTGTGGAAAGGATTCCATCACCTTGTTCCTCATGCTGCTCATGTGCTTCCTGACTTGGGACAAATACTTCAGTAATATCTTGGCAGAAATGCTCACACATTTTGAAACAGATTTCATGAAACATTATGTGCAACTGTTGTACTTAAATTGAAATGTGTTCTAATCTGGAGACTGTGCATTTTAATCCATACAAGCGTGTAAATGCAGCAGCATATTTATAGCAGTTCTATTTTGGCCAGAAGAACAGAGTTTTGATATTCCTGCCATACATTAGAACACTGTCAGGATTCTGTCCATTCGAGTGACACAGATCAGACAGAGAGAAAAATGGAGGAAGTGGAATAGGATGTTACCCCTCCCAAACCCCCCACACCACCACCACACACACAAACACACATACACATAACTTCACACAAAAAAGTGCTTTAACTCTTTCACATGCACATAGTCATGCACACATACGCAGACACACTTTCCTTGTTTCAGTCATTCTTTGGCTGGCATTTCCTGGGGTTGCTCTCTCTGCATGAGCTTTTCACACATCCTCCCTCTCTGGCTGTGAGTAACACTGATCTGATGGGCAGAAAGGGAGGGAAAGGGAATGCAATCAGGCAGATAGCTGGTCAGAAGCAGCCAAGCAAAGAGGAGTAGTCAGAATTGGAGACAGACGGCGTGGGAGTGGTGCAGGGAGCTGAATTTCTATTTTACCCAAACCAGCTATCTTCATGCAAACATCAAACCAGGACCAATCCAGCTGACATAACAGAGAGGCTGAAAGAAGTGAAGAAAGTCTGTATTCTTTAACGCTCGTGCTTTTAGTCGTTTTTGTGTGTATGCGCATAATTTTGAACCTGTTGAAATTTGCAAGCTCAAATTGAAATATGACAAGTAAACAATATTTTAAACTTTAAACTTTCATTTTTGAATATTCAACTTCTCACCCTTAAGCACTAAGGTACCGCACATACATGAGGTTGCATAACCACAGTGGCATAACCAGTGAGTGTGGCAACAGTTGACTACACATCTCCAGCAATCCCCTTAAAGCCCCAGTGTGTAAGAATTACTCCCATCTAGTGGTGCACTAAAATATTGCAAGCAACCGAGTAGTCCTCTCTGCAACCTCACCTTTTAAGCTCATTACTACAACTAAAGAAGCCGCGGAGAATCATAAATGTGAAAATATCAACATCTTGCACAAGTTTGAGAGTCCTGTCAGGTGATGAGGTACAGAACGATACATAATTCTGTTTTTTTGTTTATTTTTTTTGTGCCGATAAGTTACAAGCATGCCCTTCATGTATTTGGTACCAAGCTACTGCTAATAGCTAATGTTATCATGTGAAATCGTATTTCAGCTGATTTATCAAGGGAGGTGGGAGGTTGTTACTCTTCTGTGTCTCTTATCCATCTGTTACATATGTGGAAAAGGTTAATTACACAATTTGATGGATTTGTGAAGAGTAACAACTGAAAACGGTTGCAGCAGAGCTTTTCTACTGTAGGCTAACTATCAAATTAGCCATTTCTGCCATTTTATATTGCAAGTAACAGTAAATGATCTGACTTAAACGGGAGGATAAAGTAGTTGCTGGACTACCCTGCCCTGTTTCTAACATAACGCCAAAATAAACTTCATTGTTAGATTGAATTAACTCACCAATCCAGCAGAAAACCTGTAACCTTCGCATCAGTTTTGAAGTCCCTCTCCTTTATCAGTTGCCTCCATCTGGTAAACGCTCCACCAATGTACACTCTTGTTTTCCCCTAATTATTACTTCTTTTTCTTTTCTTTGCTATTTTTTTCTCCGTCTCGCGAGGAAAAGAGTATGGATGGTCCTCCATTTCAATGTAAACTGGCAAGCTGAATGATCCACGATCATGTTTGCCGGCCTGGAAACACACAGGGATTAGCAGATAAAGCGCGTAAGGCTAACAAGTTTGTCTTCCATTTCGGTTACCATTCAGCTGTTCTGCTCCCCAACTATCTGACTTTAGGAAAATCAACTCTTTTTCTCTGTCCAGGATCAAACTCAAGACTCATCTGTTTAAAATGGCTTACTCCGTTTACTTCCCGTTTTCTTCCCCATCTCTTGGTCCTTCAACATTTTTTTTGTCCATTTAATTTGTTTTTACTCTATTTTCATTGTATTTGGTGTACTTGCTTATTGCTTTTTGGGATTAAATTGTTTCTGTGTCCTTGAGTGCATTGAAAGGTACCCTAAGATAAAATTTATTATTATTTATTATTACAATTAAGGACTAGCAGCTGTCAAGAAAAACATCATAAGCTGGTCTTATCAGTTTTCAACCTCTGTATCAAAAAGCACATCTGACACAGAACTGGAAGGTAAAGTCGCATAAATATTTACGACTTAATCTATTAAAGGTACAATAGTCTGTCAGTAGGACATTAAATAGGTCACTATCATTATGAAGTTAGTCATGGTTTATTTTAGACATACCCACAACACTTTACCTGCGTATTCAGTGTCGACCATTGTCTCTTATCCATCTGTTACATATGTGGAAAAGGTTAATTACACAATTTGATGGATTTGTATGTTAAAAAATGTTGTTTTCTGCAAAAAAATTATAGTTGTTGCTTTTACAATTTACACATAAAGGACCTTGTCCCAGTAGATCAGCAGTAACAGAAAGAGGATTGATGCATGCAATGAAAATCTTGAGTCCTTTTTCTGCACGGTGGTACCTTTAATTGTTCTATCCACCACCTGAGATAACTCAAGGCTAATATAATACCTTTGATATGCTGCCAAAAGGGAACTCTAACTCAGTCAAGACAATTAACATTTGGTTTATTCTTAGCTCTTTTAATTTATAATAGATGGTAAACACTCCTCAATATTACAGTTCACCACTGAGAATCTAGTTTCTTATTTCTCTTACTGCATCATCAGATGAATACGAATGTAAACAAAAAATTAAAAAACAAACATAAAATCAAGGAAATCCATCATACAAGACCTGGCAAAGAAACTGCTTTTTTAAAGCGAAAGCTGGTCAAAGTTGAACCAGTGTTCAATAATATCAGTGAAAAGATGAAGAACAGTAAAGTGGTGTTTTTAAAAAAATCACACAATATTATTAATAAAAAAACACTCTGCTAGCACCAGGACAGTGTTGGGCTCAAATGAGGCATCTATTCAGCAGAAAAGAAAAATCCAATATTTGATGAACATTAAAGAGAGTGGAAAAAATGCTAAGTGATTTTCAAAGACTGCGCTGAGACTGTAGTGGATAGCAGTGAGATTAAAAGATTACTTTGGAGAAAGTGAGAATGAAAGATAATTGAAATGGAGTGCTGCCAAGCACAGACCATGCTGGTAGTGTATACAGCAGATTGATGGAGAACAGTGAAAACAAGCAGATCAGTGCTTTGTTGATAGCATAGTCCCAGATACTGAACAATTTGAAAAACTGCAGAACAAAAAATATTAAAGAGTTGGAGAATAATATGCCCTGAGAAATTCATGTAGTTTGAAGGTTTATTAAAACATCACCTTATAACAGAGACTCCAGACAACAGAGCAGATGGACAAAACATAAAAAGGCTGAAAAACATGAAAGTTTAAAAATAGTTTGTCATCATGTACCTAAACATGGATGCTGAGTGCTGACACAAAGACACATTTATATGCATGAACACCAGCACATGCTTATATTTTCACACATAAACTTTTAACAGATGCAAACACATGCACTTCTATGCACAGACTGAGACATCCACTGTCTCCTCTGTGTGCCAGGCTCTTCCTCCAGGGGTGAGTTAGTGGTGCTTTTAAGTTCCAACATCAAAGAGGCCTAGATGAGTGTACAAATAGGCTTTAGGGATGAAAAAGTTTTAGCTGTCATGTGTTTGATTCCAAGTCGGTTAAACAAGGTCAGACATTGACTCAGTGACTTCTCTCTAACCCCACTCGTTTTCTCTCAGTCACATACACACATGCAGGAAAAACCCACACAAAAATGAGTGCAAACATACACAAAGTATACAACAACCTGCTCACAGGTTTTCAAACAGTGCGCTTCTTGTTCAAACAAACACATTTTAATATATTCAGCAAAAACGTATGAACATATGCCCAAACACACAAATGGGATTTAAATTACAAGTGAAGGTTATGACATTTCCCAAACAGCCAAATTATAAAACGCCAAGTCTTGCTTTTTTTGTTTGTATGTGTGTGTGTGTGTGTGTGTGTGTTTGTCCAACTGGGAAGAGAGTAGCAGGTGACTGGCTGTGATACATCTTTGCTCTTTGCACAGCTTGCCGAGGAGGTGAACTGAGGAGTGGGCAATGCATCATGAGTGCCAGAGTTTGAAATACCACACGTGGCACTTCAATCACATTCTGTGATGGAGCTGCTCTCTCATACTGTGCGTCATCATTCCAGGGCTGGGTTTCTATTATACACCCTGACATAGCAATGTTCCCATATCTTTTTCTCCTGCAAGTCAAACTGGAGATTTTCTGTGCTTTTCTTGAATGGCCATGCAGCACATTCGCGCCTCACATAATGCCATCAAACCTGATTTTAGCTGCAAACTCTGCTCAACAAAATACTGCAGAAACATTTTAGCTGCATCAACTGATGTTGGTACGAAATGCATACAGTGAAATGAGGGTCAATTTTAGTGCCTGTCAGCTCAGTTTTATGAGTTTTAGGAGGAGAGGAATTGTAATACTTCCCAGCAAAAGCTCTACTAACTTGCTTGAACACGTGCCCTATCAATTAGCAATTAAGTTTGCGTTAGGAGGTTAATGGAATTAGTCAGTTAGTGGAATAAGTCAGAAGCCTTTATTTTAGAGACCAAGGTATGAGTGTAGTGTGAAGGTTTTGATGTTTTACCTTTAACATTGGTATGATGCTGTTGTGAGGTTTTTATTTTCCGCTTTTTGTTCTTGCTCAAAAGTAGGATTGGTCAAGAAGAGGCCTTAGGTTTAGGCACCAAGAGAGCTTGGTCGCTGCTATTAGATTTTTTTCCATCTCTCACAGATTAAAAACAATCTGTTAATCAGGGAGTTTAGAAAATAATACCCAGACTGGTTGAAGCTCCTGAATTGGATTAAGTGGGTATAGAAAATGGATGGACAGATGGTTGAAGCTGACAGAGAAATGCAATCTCATTCCAGAGTCTGTGATAGCAACTGTACTTTGGTCCTCTGTGTAAAATAAATCAGTTTCTCACTGTAGACTTACTTCCTTCTGGGATTCAAAATGTGTAAAATTTCTCTCTGCTTTTTGAAGTCATAACACACCTCTCTTTTGCATTACATTAAACTGTTATGCAAAATTATAAAATTGCTCACTTTCAAGGCTAAAAAAATCTGTGCTTCACTGTGTATGTAACACGCTAAAGTTCTGCATTACATAAAACTGTCACAAATGTCACAATGCACTACTTATAAGTCCCACAACTGGCCATGCTTAAACATTCATAAATACCTGGTTAATGGTTTGCCACAAGCCACCTTAACCCCTCCTTACACAAAAAAGCAACAATTTTGGGCTTTCATTGGGATAATAACATAGCTTAGACATGTGGAAAAACAAATATATCACATTTTTCTAGTGAGACTGGCCTTGATAGAGAAGCTACTGTACCTCAGGTACCTGGTCTAGGCAACAAATAATCTTGCACTGCAAAGCACGCTGAACCTTGTGGCTACAGATGCAACCAACCACGTCAAGTTCCACCCCTTTCTGCAATAACATGAATCTGAAACTGGAATTATGCTCAGACTCATCCAAACTAAATTGGAGAAATGCAGCCTGTTCTGATGGATCTCAGCTTCTGCTCAGGCTGCAGATGATAAGCTAGGATTTAGTTCATCCCCTGTCCTGAGCAGCCCTCCAGAGTGCAGACTGGTGCTGGTGCTGGTAGTGTAATGTGGCCAATGCTTTAATGACACTTCAATGGGCCCTTTAGTGCCAATGAGTTTTTGTTCAATGCCACCATGTGCATCCCTTTATGGTCACAATTTACCAACAAACAGCTACTTCTTGCATGTTAATGCACCATGTCCCAAAACAGAAGTTGTCCCAAATTACTTTCATGAACACAACAATGTATTTCAGTGGCTTCCCCGGTCTCCTGTGGGATGTGACAGAATTGTAGATCTGCAACATGGCTGCAGCAGACAAATCTTCAGACATTATGTGAAATCATGTCAACATACACCAGCACACTGAAGGATTGTTGCTTGAAACCTTTGAAGCTAATTACACAGAAATAATTGTATTTTCCTTATTAATAATAATAAATAAATTATTATTAATTATTATTCCACAGCCCTAAATAACTTGGACGTGATTTTGCATTCATCAAAAATGATAATGTGGAAAATAACTGGAAAAGATATATTTTTAAATTAATGGTATAACTACATCAAGTAAAAAAGATTAAACTTTCATTAATTCTTCCAAGAAGAATAAAGAGTGAGTTTGGTTTGAAGAGCGTGAGATGAGGCTTGTTGCATCTACAGAGCAACATTCAGTACCAAATGATTGCAGTCCAATAGTCAAATAACTGAAAAATATATTTTTTAAAAAGCAGAAATCATAGCAAAGTAAAACTAAGAACTAACAGTAAAATGTAGATTAACTTTCTTCCTTTTTATCTGCTAATGAAATGCAGGCAACTTTTGTCGTAGACAGAAAACATGAAACTTCTCATTTAACATTATACTTTGCCACTGATATACTTTTCTCATGTATGTTTGCTGCAAAAAGAGGACATGAATACATGACAGGAAAATTGAGATTCTAAAGCTTTATCCAGGGAAAATGACAGGGATTTGTAAGCACTGCTGTGGAGAATGCCATTAAGCTCTGAGAGCTTTGCAAAATGAGCTTGTAGCTTGACCAGTTATAACAAAAAATTAATGTGTATAGCATGAATGTCCAAAATTTTGGCCAAAGATAGTGTTAGAAAAAGGTCTTTCTAAGGGGAAAAAAGTTTAAAACCAATTTGATAAGGGAATTGTCCCTCTTTATCATTTGCCAGAGCAGACTGTGACCAATAAGATAAGAGGAATACAAGCAGCATCACATGAAAGAAAGAGTGAGAAGAGAGCAGGAGATGTAATGCAAAAGAAGAAGACTAAGACTGTGAATGGAAGCTTTTGAGATTAAAATAAATAGGATGATTTTCTACAGATATAGAAACTAGCTATCATCCAGTAATTTGATTCTATTCATTCACAGGAATCTCTGCAGGATGGAGAAAATAATAAGACTAAATGTGAATACTTAGAGTGAGATATATAAAAGCAAGGTAGAAGATAAAGAAATGTTTTGATTCCCCCTTCAGTTGACAAGAGATGTGTTCCTAAAGTTGGGTAGCAGTCTATAAAGCAGTATTTCAGACCGTAGTAGATTCATTTAATAACTTAAAACAATACATATGAACTTCTGAGGAACAGTATTTAGATTACAACAGAAAAACAACAGGAAAAACTCAAATAAAACTACTATAAACATTATTTTAGATTCACTCTTCTTTTCTCTTCTCTTCTCTTCTCTTCTCTTCTCTTCTCTTCTCTTCTCTTCTCTTCTCTTTTCTAACCCCAGGTCCATCATTGTACAAAGGGAACAGCAACAGTCCCATCATATCTGGGCCTGGGTATCACTGCAGCATGGCATCTTTCCATAGCGAGCAGAAGGGGGAGATTACTCCTTGCTCACATCAAAGGAGGTTTGTCTTACTTGGGTCTGGCGTTTTGCTGGTGGAGCGAGTCCTTGGAGCAGCCTCTCTGTTCTTATCTCTCCCCCACAGACTCTCTGCTTTCTGCTGCAACACAACTGGGTCCCAGTAACACTGACACATGAATGCATGGCTCTGCACGGTCAAATGTGCACACAGACAAACACCAGTTCACATTCTCTCATATGAAAACACATATACAAAAAGACACACACAACACTGAGACAGATCTCTTTTTTTTCTGATATTAGTAGAATTTGTTCTGCTGAGTGAGTCTCTGTCTCCCTCCTCCAGCCTTTGGCAAGACCTGAACCTGGTTCAGCGAATATTCAGAATGGATTAAATGATTATCCTGGGACAGATGTTTCCAAAGGGAACTATGTGAATATGATTTTGAATTTGTCAGTGTCTTAAGGTGTACTAAACCCGAAACAACATCAAACTGAAAATCCCCCACATGGCCTATCTAAACAAATAGGTTTATAGGAAAATCTCAGAAAGATTTAAACCTCAAGATAAACTGTAACATCATGAAGTAACTATTTAGCGTGTGCTACTGCCAACAAGGAGTTTGCTTAAGTAAACTTTCCACATAGCTTAAAAACTGGGAGTTAGCATTGCTTTCTTTCCCCATCTTCTTCTACTTCTTACTCCCTTACTCCTCTTTTCTAAATTTGGAGTTCTGCAAGCCATGGAGCTGACACCACTCCCCAACATAAATGTAAGTAAAAAGAAAATAATAATGTTAAAAGAAAATAGATTAATGACTCAAATCTGCGTGTGTGTGATGTGTGTGTGTGAAAGAAGCAGGCTTAAACAGAAACAATGTGTGTGTTTGACAGTTTTCACTGATAGCAGTTACTGTAATCGACAAACATTAATCGACTTTGTTATGAACTGTGCATCCAATCTGACAGCTAAAATAGTGTGAACCCTAAACACTACAGTTAACTGCTTTAAAATAAGTAGACAAACAATGAGCTTTCCAGTTAATAAACATTAACATAATTCAACTCTGTAAACAGTTGTTTAGAGCAGCTAAAATAATTACCATTGCTCAATTACCACAGTGAAGGAAATCCAGTCACTGGGACTCTCTCTCTCTCTCTCTCTCTCTCTCTCTCTCTCTCTCTCTCTGTGTGGGTGTCTCTCTCTCTCTCTCTCTTTCTCTCTCTCTCTCTCTGTAGGTGTGTCTCTCTCTCTCTCTGTCTCTCTCTCTGTCTCTGCTCTCTCTCTCTCTGTGGGTGTGTTTCTCTCTCTCTCTTTCTCTCTCTCTCTCTCTGTAGGTGTGTCTCTCTCTCTCTGTGTCTCTCTCTCTCTCTCTCTCTGTCTCTGCTCTCTCTCTCTCTGTGGGTGTCTCTCTCTCTCTCTCTGTCTCTCTCTCTCTCTCTCTCTCTCTGTCTCTGTCTGTCTCTCTCTGAGGCAGGAATCACCGAGTTCAGAGTTACAGAGTTACAGTTTTAAGAGAAAAGCAAGACTAATGCTGACATAACTAACTGGATATTGGTGTATCATTAACCCAGTTCTGCCAACTGGATTTCCTCTTAGTATGTCATACAAGACAAACAGTGGCCCCTATTGGTCAATAGGATACATTACAGGCACAAAAACTGGATCTCATTTCAAAGTATTTGGTTTCCCTGAAATGTCACCAGGTATCTAAGGTACTTAAATACACCACATACGGTACCACATATGGTACACTTCTTGATCTCCCACTCTTAAGCAATCTTAAATCTGCAGTATGCAACGTGAACAATGGATGACAGTTTTAACATTCACACGTTTATGTTTCTGGGGTTGAATGAACTGCTGGCACATTCATTCACAAATATCAGCTATCTCTGCTACCAAAAACACTTTGTCCTTGGCTTCATTTCAACATCCCTGTCCTGTTTTGATTCCAAAAGTCACTGCCTGGATTAAAGACAAACACAAGAGAACAAACTTCACTTTTATGCAGCTCTATCTGGAAGCTTTTACTCAAACCTTTCCCATCATGGACATCTGCACCTTTTTACTGCTATCTCTACTCACTCTGAGTGCATACGGGGGAGATTTTGTACTGATGCCTATCGAACTTGCTCCTATCCCATGTAATGACAAAGCAGTGATGAAGCTGTCACGTCTGGCTGTAACCTACATCAACGAGGATCGCACTGAAGGCTATAAGTTTGCCCTCAACCGTATTACAAATGTCCACCTGCATGCTCAGGTCAGTACAGAAACAAAGTCTTGATGGGAAAGCTGCCCCAGTTTGCTACAAAACATTGAAAGTGGGTTATTTGTTCATATTCCTATCAGGTGGGAAAAGCTATTTTTCCTGCTGTTTGGTTTTAAATATGACTTTTGATATAAACCAGCTGTTGCAAGTCTAACACGGCCAGACGTCGGCAGGACCCCACTTGAAAACATTTGTGTTTTTTAATAAATAAATAAAACTAAAAATAAAACTGTGACTTATATATGACTTTGTTATATTGTCACAATGTGATAACTCTCAGAAATTATAATGAAATTAAACTCAAGGACATTTTGTGGTATCTGTATCCAAGTTTACATTAAATCATTGCTAAGAAAAATAAAGGCAATTACATTACTGTGCAACCTCTGAGGAGTAAAAACAATAAATATTGTTCTCTGCACTTTGCGCTAAGCAACCATCAGCTCGTGTCACTTTTTATAAGCATATAGCGTTAAAATCAAAGTACATAGCTTTATGTCCTGAAAGGAGAGGCCATCCCCCTTTCACGCCTCATGAAATAATAGGCCTTTACCACAGCAGTGACTGTTAATAAAGTCCAGAGCAGTCCGGTGCATTGCTGCTGGGACAAACTGACTTTATTAAACTTATGCTGTCTGCTGCTGAAAGCTACTGTGGTCTGACTGCGAGATACATCACCTTTTAAGAGGCTCAGTTCAACATCCACTAAAGTGTTGGCATTTGTTTTTAGTGTTATGGCTTGGCTCAGTATTGTACAAAGTATTTTATGGAATTACACAAAGAGCTTCTATATTGTTCTTTATTGCATATCTGAACAACAGATGGTTGGACAGTTCCCACAGATCTAATCCTGAGATATCTGCTTGTATTCACATAATGTTGCAACTTCCTGCACAAACACTGGAGCATATGATTGTTTTTACATCTCTTTCCTTTATGATTTCTCCTACACTGTGAATGGCAGGGCCCAGCAGGCAATGTGTATTACCTGGATCTGGATGTCCTGGAGACCAAGTGTCACACAGGCAGCCCAAAACCATGGAAACGTTGTGACATCAGACCATTCATGGACACAGTAGGACACATATGCATAAACAACCAAACAAACATTTCTACTTGTAACATATCTGTATTGCAGTAAAGTTTGCCCCACCCTGTAAAAGAAGATTTTATTAAATTAACTTTCCAACTTTTAGGCACCTTGACTAGGAATTTATGTAGTGTCATGGTTGAGTTAGTTGTTTTTTTTTGTTGTTTTTTTTTTACAGATTGTAAGGTTTCAAAGAAGCAAACTGTGGGAAGTCAGGTTTTTGGAAGCATACAATTTGTAGGCTTTCTAATATTTAGTTTACTGCATGAGCATAATTCGTGCAACTTAATTTTAATTTGCACCAAAAACAGCATTTTGACCGAACAAAAACAACATCTTTACTCCAAAGACCTAGGTCCTCCCATTGGCAGATTTAATTAAAATAGACCCATAAGAAGAATATCAGCAATAGAGCAATAATTCTTAATCAGTAGGCCATGTGTTATTTTAAAAAAGTTAAGCATTATTTGTCTTTCTGTCAAATAAAAAAATGCATGTTAATGAAAAACTTTATCATAGCAACGATTCTTGCTCTGCTGCAATCCTGTAAAATTTAACAAAGCAGAAAAGTCTCACAACAATGTTACAATATACAGTATCATTAAGCCCAGACAGTGTTTTCCAGAAACTTTCCAGAAACTTTAGACATTCGGTTTCACTTTAATGAATTAAAAAGATGGAAATAATTGGTAAAATATTTCAAAATATTATTGTAAAGTAGTTGTGATTGTGCACAATCTGCAAGAACCAACATTAATTTTGTGTATTTTATCATTTTTAGCAAATCTCTGGCAACTGCAACACCACCATTCTGCACACACCAGAGGGCTATTCCTACCTGTACAGCTACGACTGTGCTTTAGTGCCAGGTAATACAGTTATGCTAATGGCTTCACACATCAGTTTAACCTCTTGAATACCTCTGGGTCCTGGAGACAACATTGGATTGCAGGGGGTATTGGTTGTATTAAAAAGGTTGACGCATTTGTATCTAAAGGCAGGTATTTCTCCAGATAAAATATTATAATACAAAAATTAGCAGTAACAAAGAGTAAATTACTGTATCAAATAAGGAAAAAATAAAATGTACCAGTGAATAAGCATGTCTCACTGTGCAGTTTCTGCATGCACAAATAGCTAATATAATTAATAAGAACTCAATGGCACAGCTAAATGATACTTAAATAAGTAGTCATTAGTTACACATGCAACAAATCAAATGTTGTCCATGATATTATATCTGTTAATTTTAGTTTGATCTCAATACATTGTTTTAAACTGTATGCTTGTTTTTCTCTTACTTTATGGCCAACACAATTTTTCTAATCCTTCTTGTGGTTTAAGCCTTGTCTCTGATGAAATTTCAACAGCTAAATTCTAATCATTTACACAAGTCACTAAACTGAACTCTTTCACCTTGTACCTCAGACTGAGGGTCTAATCAATGCAAATAAAATGTTCTTTAGAGGTGCAAAGGTTCCACATGCTTGAACATAATCCACATCAGATGTCATAGATGCCATACAATCTCTGCACAGGTTTACTAAATTACTTTCGGTCCATGTAGATCCTCCAAAGAAGCTCCAACAGACCTGTCCAACATGTCCGCTCCTGCTTCACGTAGACAGCCCAGAGGCCATGGCTGCTGCCCAGATCACGCTAGCAGCCTATAAGATGCAGTCCACTTTGGGTGCAGGCCTTGGAGTGAAAAAGATCACCAGAGTTGCCTCACAGGTACAAGCATGCAAGAAACAAAGCTCCAGGGCTGATTTCACTGCTCAACAATGTGTTGAAAGGAAAACTGCAGTCAAGACTAACCTCTGGGTTCACATGAGCAGATAATGTGTTGCATTTTACGCTTATATAGTACAGATAAAAATCATTATTAAATCCTTCAATTTAAACCATAAATGGGTTTTTATAGATAAAAGACATGCTGTGGACAACCTATTTTACTGGACTACTTTTACTGGACCCTTGCTGCTGTAACAGGACTATTTTTGTTGCAGTATCATCTACTACTGGAGTACAATATGGCTGAAAAGATTAACTGCATTGGCAACTAGTCAGAAATAAGTGTTTACTGAATCTACAGTTATGATTGTAGCCTGGATACATCATTTTACATCAGCTTGTCAATTGTGTATAACATGTGGAGGTACTTGGAAGAGAGACTGCGTGAAATACATATTTATTTCTCACGTACCACCCATGAGCCGTCTGATACTAGTGGGTTAATTAATATAAGTTAATTCTAACAAAAGAGATGGGTTGCAAAGGATTACTGAAGATACTTCAGACCTTACTGCTTTTCCTGTTTATGTTTAGGAAGCAAATGAGGATTGAAATTGTTTGTTTGGGGACTAAAGCTTAGTCTTTTATTGCCACTCTTTGCTAATGACAGGAGGATGGCCATTATAGGACAGTGAAGCACCAAATTATGCAGTGTTTGTGGATATATTTGTGCAATCTGCTTTTTTGTTGTTTTTATTTATTTATTTTTCTATTGCAGGATGTGCCAGTTAAGGCGATCTTTGTTGAGTACACAGTCCAAGAGTGTCCAGAGGGAATTACAGAGAGAGGGACCTGCCAGCGCCTGACACTTAAATCTGACACAGAGGTACTTAAGCTGTATTTAACCAGACATATTGCTCACACTCTTAGTGGTCACTTTAATTTGTACATCTGTACAAATTAATGCAATCCCTTTTTTTTCTCTCTCTCTCTCTCTCAAAAATGGTTATATTGTAATGAGAAAATACTGTTGGAAGTGTCCATACAGTATTTAGTGACTATTATTACAGCCACGGTGCTGGAATTGACTTTTGAAGCCTTATGTATGTAAACTAAAGGGGGGAAATGTAGAAAGTTCACTATAAAGTTGAAAACAACATTATTCTACCTGAAAACAAACAAATAAAAAGACTCATACATGAAAAATAGAGTATTATAAATGTTTGGAGAGGTAGAATTCATAGCAGACCTCTGTGGATTGTATAATGAAGTGGCCACTAAGTGTTTGTAAATGTAAATTTCTTAATTAGTGTACAACTGAAAAACATGCTGACAATGTAATGCTAATTAATGTTGCAGAAACTCTGAAATACCTTTGATTAGCTGAACTAAAGCAACATTTTATTAATGTAACTTCAATTCATTTAGAAATGGCACCACTAAAAGACTTCAGTAATTATTTCCCTTTTTTGATAAATTTGACAGGATTTTGTTGCATCCAAAACTAAATAATAAAATGTTTCATTCTTCTTTTCCTCAGACTGCCGGTTTCTGTACAGGATCTGTGCACGGAGACATCAACAATAATCCTGATGTTCAGGTGTCCTGTGAGATGTTTAAAATACAGGTACATACTCCAAATCAGGGAAATATCTCAAACACCTCCATACAAGAACTTTTATGTAAAATAATAAAAAATAAATAAATAAAAAATCCTACGTTGTAACAAATGTTCTTTCGTTCTTGATAAAAGCAAGAGACAGAATTATGTAACTATTAATTTACAGGGTGAACAACAAGAAAAAAATCAACTACTTTAATAAATGTGTATCAAGAAGCAAGTAAGGGGAAAAACTTTACTAAATTGAACAGAAAATGCAAACCTGAGTTGGATGTGTAAAAACAGATTTCCAGGCCTGAACATGTCTATGATAAATTTTATGTTTCTGTGCTTGCCTTTTTTTTTTTTTTTTTTTTTTTTTAGAGCTGTGGTGTAAAATGTAATATTGCATTGCTGATATTCTTTTTGCTGCAGCTTGACTTTGCTGAGTTATAATTTCAGTGCAATGTTGCTCATTTGTCTGCAGAATGTGGATGTGTTCCAACCAGTGCAGCCACAAGGTCACAACCTCCCCCAAGATCCTATGATCCCAACCCTCCAAATCCTCCCCCAGGACCCAGGAATTAGACCGCAGCCTGTCCCCTCTGACCTGCCACCACCCACTAAGGCTCAGCCAGTACCCTCAGACCCAGCAGTTGCAGTAAACCCATCTGTCCCACTCACCTCTTCTTCCAGCGAGTCTGATGAATGTCTTAGACACCCCCAACAACACCAAGTGATTACAGGATCTTCTGAGTCATCCTCAGAAGAAATTGGTGGCCCCGTGGCTCTTCGTCCACCCTTGAACTTCCGCTACCAGAGGCGTATTCGGAAAACAAGGCAGACGTTGATGGAACCTTCACCCTCTTCCTCCTACCACCCAATATTCCTGTCAGATTTTCCTAATGGGCCTTCTCCTTTCCGCTCCTGTCCTGGACCAGCTCGATATGCTACAGTGTAACCAGGGCTGTTCTGCCCTGAAATCCATTTGCTCATGTATGATTAAGACCCTGATCCCTGACCCTGATTAACTGATCAGCTCCTTGTCACTGCAGGCTTATACTAATTTGTGCTGATGAGAGGAATTCACTGGCTCTGAAGCCGCCTCTGCAATTCGGATGTTAAATCAGCTCAGACATGTATTTGGAAATAGCTTCAAACATGTTTTTTTTTTTTTTTTAATTCCAATAAATCCCTTGTGAACTACTTGAAGGTAGTACCTACTGTAGTGCTGAAATTGGTGGTAAATTTTTTTAGAGATTAATATTTCAGCTATTAATCTATTCATTGTTATATAGAGCAAACAAAAAGTTCATCTGCAGCTATTTTTTTATAATCGCTTAAATGTACATGTCAGTTTACAGGTCCAATTTTATACTTGAGGGCTATTACAGCAAATCTTGACATCCTCTGCTTAAATTATTTAATTTTAGCTCCTGTTTCTTTAAAAGGTACTCTTTAGAAAGGCATACTAGAGAATGAAGAAGTAGGTATTCCTATTATTAAAAGAAAATAAAAACTTTTAAACAACTTATAGACATGTATCAATGTCCTCCCTTTCTGTAATTTCTTAACACTAGAAGAACTGTGTGTTCATCTTCAGTATTTCTCTACACTGTTACAACCCAATGCTGCTGACTCCCCAGTTTAATCTAATTTCTATTGTGCGTTTGACATTTTTGGGCTCAAGTTTTTGGTAACAAGATGTGTAAACAATGGCAGCAAGTGAGCATGAAAACAGAAAGAATAAAGAAATCTCTACAAATAACTGTTACATTTACCATAACCTGTCTTTAGAAAGAAAACCCACATAAAACCTGCAAATGAAGCAACTTCCCAGTACATTATGTTGTCATGTGCTTCATCAGCGTCAGTAGACTAGGTTTTATTTCTGTGACTCACTGCTTGTTTTGTTATGACTACATCTGACTTCCTGGAAACTCTGAGTTTGCAGTCACTGACTGGGAAAACTACAGAAAATGTCACAAGAAGTCATATTTGCATGTTGTAGCTCAAGTAAGGTTTTCACAAGTCAGCTGATGTATACAATGTTTTGATCAAAAAAGTCCAGTGCTTGTGCTGGGCTGGTGATGCAGAAAACCACAGTGCAGGGAAACAGTTTATCAGTTTGTTTGTTTTGTTTTCCCAACAAATTAATGCCTTAACATCACCAGTCTAGTTTATAAATGCATGACTGATTGTTATTTTCAAATGCTGAACTGTATCTCTGAATGGCACTGTCCTCAGACCTGGTGCCGGTGTAGCACTTGTTTTTTGTGGCTTTGGCAACTGAAACAGACAGGAGTGATTCCAAATTAAACCAGCTGCTCTAGAGGAACTGTTTTGGTGGGAAAACCTCAAACCACAGGCTTACATAATACACATTTCTTAAACAGTGATGTCACATAGCAAAAGAAAACTAGTCTGATCTTGAAACAAGGTGTATTCAGTACCTTTGTCTTTGTATGAAACTATTTGTTGACACACTGAAGGAAAAATGGTTGACCACATGAGTCAGCATTTCTTTTGTGACCCACATTTAACTTACAGCATTGACACAGGACACGTCTGGTTAATTAAGCTGAACCACTGGTGTTTAAATGGGCCAGGTGTCAGGTTGGTTTGTTGACCAAAACTTTTAAGGGCTAGAGGAAATTACAAGTAGTGTTCATACTGAGTGCTAGCTCAGTCACCTACAATACAGACTATGTATCAGTGTTATGTGAACTGAGGTAATCTTTTATTGTTCCACTTTAAAAGAGACAAATCATTTTACAGTTTCGCATTATCTAATCACATAAATTCCTTACAACCAGATTAGTACTCTTTAGCTTCAAACCACCTACAGTGCAGAAGCAAAAGACAGTTATAGATAAGACATGACTGCATTTTCCAAATGCATATGGTTGAAATGTCAAGAAAGCATGCATATCCACAAAAAGCTGACCACTTTTACAAGATTTTAGTGTATGGCTAAAAATATGTATTGTAAGTTTATATGATCACAACAAAGTCTTATATCTAATTGTTAAAATCAAGTAAAGACAATCTGCCATGGAATGCTGCTAATTCATGTTATATATTCCAACAATAGTTTCTTGATACTAGTGAGTTACTGTATTTGAATTTGCAAAATTGAAAGCTTACCAGGATCATCCACAGGGCACAGTTTTAAATTAATATTTCTTAAGAAATAATAATAAAAAAAAAGATTCCAGAATTTGCTATTCAAACCAAGATTATCCTCTTTGACTTGAGTTGTGCCTGAAATCACACACTCACAAATCTCCACTGACTGCTTAGGGTGTTGTATGTAGAGGATTAACTCAGGGACTCGTTTTAATGAAGAAAATGCTTTTGGACATTACTTTGGTCATGTTCCCTGCAACATTTATGATATGACTGTGTTCGCACAATTTCACACAGCAGGGGCCTTTTCTACAAAGCAAGAGGTTTAGCGAGGTAACTTCAGGATCAACTCTGGGTTTTCACCGCTATAAAGCTAGTTTATTTCTTGCCAGGGTGTACCACTGTAGCAACTTATGCTGGAAATTGGTGCTTCTGTAGTTCATAAAGCAGTCTGGAAATAATAATTTAATATGAATTCCAGAGAAAATAGATGTAAACATATAGATGTATCGTTTTCATTTTGCATGGGTTGGGAAAAGAATGCTGAGGTCCTGCTCGATGCTGATAGGTCCCTTGTACAACAGACATTGGAGAACAGATCTTTATTACATCCATTTGGTACTTCTTATTTGCCCGTTTTATTTGGTGTCCCTTCACTTTTATAGTTTTTGCTGAAGTTGAGAGGATTTGTGTGTGCTTGGAATGTCACCACAATCTCCCAAGAGGACATAAGGGAAAACAAGCCAACAGAAACATGTTTCTCATGTAGAATTAAGAATACTGTATGCTGATTTAACTTTATCCATGTGGAAAATTGCTATGTGATTTGTGTAAACCCTTTTTAGAGCTTAGAGGATTTGCAGACTAAAAATCACCATAAAACTGTTGGATCTGTGTGATATCTTTTCAAATAGATAATGAAAATTTGTCATAAAATAGAATCAAATGCCCATGCACACCTTCATTGGATGTGTATTTTGGTCAAACATGCTAAATAGTTTAGGCTTTTGAAATATAGTTTACAATGTTTAAAATATGGGTAACATATCTAAATCGATCAGTTGACACAATGACATAGCAGTAACTGTATGTTGGTAAGTCCAGCATAGGAGCTTATTGTATTCTGACTAGACTGTGTGATACACAGTCCAATCTTTCGCCAGGACATTGATCCTGTTTCCACAAAGCTTCCAGGTGTACCAGACATAGTATTACATATATGTAAATGTAGCTGTGACAATTTTTTTTCCTCTGGTTTGCTCAAGATTTAAAATAGATATTTTTTCTGAAGTTGGAAATCATTTCACCATAATATTCACCTAACAGCCTTTGTTGGTATCATCATCTTTTTATTAAAGTTATAGCCCAAAACACCCCAAAAGAATGAACTCTGTATGTGAAAATATTTCAGGCATGTCTGAAAGACCTTTGTGACTGTATTCTGTTGTCTACTGTTGGTAAAATAGAATAAACAAAATTTAAGAAATGCTACTTACATTTTTAAATGCTGCTTTCACGTACCTTTTGTATTTTTATTTTTCTATTTATTTATTTTATAATTTTTTTTAGAACGTTTGTATATGTGTGTGTGCTTGTGTGTGCGTGTGTGTATTGTAGAAATAGGGTAGCAAAGATTAAGTAGAGCGGCAGAGGGCACGAGAGACCTTCAAATGTAGCTACAACCCGTGGTAATTGACTCTGAATCAATTGAGGCTGATCTCCAAGTATTACGGTATAAAACATGACTCAAGGCAGAAGTACATGCCTCCTCCTTTAACGTCATATTTAAAGCTTATTGTTTGGTCGCTTTACAAGAAATATCAACATTTCCCATGTGTCCTGAAGGCAGCAGCAGTTGTATCCTAATTGGACCCAGATTATGAGCGCGAGGAGGGGCCTCAACTTTTGCTTCCCGAGACAACGTAGACTTCTTCCTCCCAGATGGACAAGTGGATTGTAACTTCGCTGTAAACAACAGTGGGAACTGATTTAGTAGTTTGGAAGATTCTGTCTCGATTTCACTATTTTCTAAAGCTGAAGAGATGTTTATGGTTCATTCAAGAACTTCACTCTGAGGTAGGCGAAATCATTTTTTGACGTTATTGGTGTCCGTCTTGTCTGCTATAGTTTTACAAACATTGGTAACCTTCGAGAGAATTTGCTTTATTTGCTCTATGTAAACCGTTTGTACGATATTCTCACACTACCAAGTAGACAAACTTGTCCTGTCAGTGTCTACCGTTAGGACAGACAGGGGACGTGTCATGGCATGTTTGTGAAACTGACTCATTTTCACCTTTGTAGGACAAGCTTTCCCTGTCGTCTCCGTAAAGACTGTCACGAGACCAAACAGGGCTGAGAAAATTTATTTTAGTTTAAATCAGCCCTGCAAACTTGGTTTAAAAAGCACACTATTTAATGCATACTTTCCCTTTTATGGTTTAACGCACTCGAGTAATTTAGGCTCAGCGGTAATTACAGAGCAGACCTCCGTTATGGTGTTGCAGCTAGTTTTCCTCTCGAATTTGCTGTAACTTTTTTCCCCCCTTAGGTTGGTGGCTTTTCATAAGCTTTTTTTTCCGGAAAGGAAAATGTTTATTACTGTAGGACGTATCATTTAATTGAAGGGAGATGGGTTGGGCGTAATCATCTTGAAATAATTAAGGTTTCCAATATTTTAATAAGAGAGTATATGAATAAAATAAGTTATAGTTTCTATGCAAAAACTGTGAAGAGGGCATTTCTTGTTCTTGGAATTTTACACGTAGTTTTTATATACAAAGCATTGGGTTACTGACATTACTAGAGATTCTGTATATTTCTCAAAGTGTTGGCAAAAACAACAACAAAAAACAAACAAATAAGTAAACAAACAAACGAACAAAAACACTTTCCCATGTGTTTGTTGTATGGGAAAGATAAGCGTATTTTCAGCGAGTAAAAACGATTAAAAAAAAATTAATCTGCATTTGTTATTGTAGGTTTAGTTGAAAGCAAACGTTTAAGCCATTTTAGTTCCTGCAGGACAACACCTTATATTTGAGTTTGTCATTTTTCTCTTGATGTGGTATTTCACATTAAAGAGATCAAATCTGTTTTCAGTTCACTCTAAAAGTGCAAGCAAAACTAAGTGTATTCAGATGAAATGAGTAGTTTTGTTTTTATGCTGCCAAAGTTCCTGTTATTTTGTTGTAGAAATTCTCGCTAACCTGCTGACACTACATTCTTGGAAGTGAGAATAAATCGTGGAAATGTAACAATACAGTTACGTATAACATGCTTAAAGTGAACTGAATTATTTACATTTTCTGCCTATTTTTTCACAGTTGGGGAAAAATAGTGAACACATGCTGGAGGATCAGAAAGCTACTAGTTTACAGTTACTACAAAGACCAAGGAGAAATGTTACCAACTTTAAACTTTTTACATTAGAAACTATGCTAACTTATGGGGATTTTTGTGGCCTACACTGTATAGAGTTCACAAAGAATGACGTAATTGAATTGCAAAATCTCCAGTCAATTCTTTGTGTGTAAGCACTGCAGTCAGTCAATGAGATCATTCTCAGACAGGAGGGAGGCAAACAAGTCAAGTACAGCTCAGTGCAATGGTATGTGCTAAAGAGATAAATCTAAAAAGTAGTACTAAAGGCTAAAACAGGTCCATTTAATATTAAATATATAGTTTTAACTGTTGGTGGAAATTGACATGCATAGCATTAAGCATTCCTTTACTGTCTCCACTGACTGGTGAGGATGGTCTCAGAATTTTAGGCTATGTTTACACTGCAGGTCTTAATGTTCAAATCCAATTTTTTAATATCAATGATTTTTTTTTTTTTTTTTGATTTTTTTTTTTTTTTTGCGTGGTCGTTTACATTATTATTTCAATGCGACCTTCATCCCACTGAAGTGTGAACGGTATGTGGCCTTGAAGTGACACGCATGCAGGGGGGTTAACACAACATCACGTGGTATTTATTCGCTATAATTAAGGGTGTGTCCTTTTGATTGACATGTATCCAATATCCACGGAAAGAAAGGAGAATGCAGCACAACCACGGTTTAAAGCTGGCTCACAGCGTGCCTTAGCTTTAGCACGCCAGCCTCCGTTAGCTGGTTAGCAACCATTAACTCCGGGTTAGCTCGGTTAGCTTTTAGCTACAGGCAGCTCGGAGTTTGATGGGTGTCAATCATCCACCCCCACCTTGACAGTCCCCCTCTCAGCCCCACCTCTTTGCCCATTTTTGGATTTTCCAGGAATGACCACACGCGTGACGCTTCCAAGATGCCAACTCTTTAGAAACCTACGCGTGACTTCACAGAGGCTCCTTCCATCCATTATATACAGTCTATGCTCTTAACTGATAAAAATATGCCTGCCTGATCAATGAAAGGAGACTGAGATAAAGGAAAGCACAAATGTTAACAATACCCTTTTGTGGAACAGTGGCTTCTATTTCTGTACAGTTGTATGTACAGACAATGCAGCCAAGTTCGTCTGTACAGAGCCCTGCACGGGTCCAATGTTATCAACCTGCACCCGCCCAAACCTGTTAGGATGATTACTAAACCTGACCTGACCAGACGATTTAGGATAAACACGACCCGACCCACACATTAACACATTCTATTTGTAAATAACCCCGTCCCCCCCTTCATTGCATTACTTTACATAATTTGTTTATATATTTAAAATGATGGTGTCGTTTTGTTGTAATTTTTGCCTGACGTTTGCCTGACTTCTGTGATGTCAAAGTTGGATGAAAAGCGACATGACCGTTCAGACTGAGGTCGCTTCCACACAGATCGGATACATATCCGATCTAGGACCACATATGAAAGTTGCCTTGGTCAGATTTTAACAAATCTGATTTGCACTGTTGAGATTGTCACAATAAAATCTAATATGAGTAGGGATGTCCCGATCCCAATATTTTCACTTCCGATCTGATCCGGATACCTGGATTTGAACATCTGCCGATACCAATTCCAATCCGATACCGCTTTTTTAAATAAGTGTTAATATAGTTCTATGGATATACTACATAACCGGGCCATCTAAAAATCATGCATCAAACTATGAAACAAATATTTCATTCCCCAAAAGGAAGAAATGCTCACACCATAAATAAAGATTTGTAACACTGCTGCTTTTTATTAGCTTTTAGCAGCAATTACAGGGTCACACTACCATTCAATGTGCAAAACAAAATGTAAACATTCATTACAAAATCCAACTAAAAAGTGCAATCATATAGACTGTAACTTCAATAGGTACCAAATATTATTAACTAAAACAGCAGTACCTCCTCTTTTAAAAGTGAATAGAACTGTTATCACAGATAGGCTATTACCCCTGCTATCAACTTAATTCATTTTAACATAAGGGGCAGATTCTGTTTTAGAAAGATGAGCATTTCAGCTTTCTCAGCTGTCAGCCTGTTTCTTCTTTCATCAATAATATTGGAGGCTGTGCTAAAAAGCCTCTCACTCTCCACACTTGTTGATGGTGCACAGAGATATTTAGCAGCAGCGGATGCTAGCAACGGCAGTCTGGATTGGTTGACTTTCCAGTACAACAGTGGACTGTCTGAACGCAGAATATTTGGCTCACTGAAGTAAGTCTGAACTTCAAAGCATGCAGTAGGGGTAGCTGACTCTGTAACAGCTGTGCATTCATCCAAGATTTCATTGAAAATGCTTTCAAGTCCACTACAGTATCCACCTTCGACCTTTGGAGTCTTCTTTGCAGGCTCTGAGGCTACTGACTCAGGTGACGTCCCCTCTGTCGGTCTTGAGGCTTCCATCTTTTTTAACTCCCCCAGTAATGCATTTTTTCCACGCCTTGAGGTTTCTGCATTAGTGAAGAACCTGGATAAAAATAAACATATGTAAGATTTCAAATTAATGTACCTTAACACACAAATGGGATATATAAAGTGAACTTAATAGACATCATACCTGTCCTTATATCTTGGATCTAGCAGTGTAGCAACAGAATATAATGGCTCAGATTCCACATCACTGAAACGTCTGTCCACAGCCTCAAGCAGGGTGGTTCATGGTCTTCACTCCCGCGTCTGCGGGGTCTTCTCGACAAAGCGCTCGTTTGAGCACACAGACAATGGGAATGACATCAGATGCACATGCAGATGAAGAGCTCACCTCCCTTGTCAGCTCCTCAAAAGGAGCTAGCACCATTACAGTTTTTTCAAGTAGGCTCCACTGGTTTGCGGTCAACATGGCTGGAAGGTCGTACTCCGCAGCATATGCACACAGAACCCGTTTTTGAGCGATAAGGCTCTGGATCATGTAAAATGTGCTGTTCCATCTTGTTCGTACATCTTGCTGAAGGCGCTTGACTGGCATATTCAGTTCCATCTGAATGTCCTCTAGGCGTGAATATGCAAGAGGGGAATGCTTGAAGTGACCCACTATTTTTCTGCCGGCAGACAATGCATCATTTATGCTACGCTGTGCTAGCAGTCCCTCGTTCACAACAAGTTGCAAGCTATGTGCAAAGCACCCCAAACTGGCCACTCCAAGGCGATCCATTGCTTTGACGACATTACTCGCGTTGTCTCGTAAAATGACGTGGACATGGCTCTTTTCAATCCTCCATGCTTCTAACATCTCCTACATTGCTATAGCATTAGCCTCCCCCGTGTGTGAACCACAGAACTTCTTTGCATGTAGCTCTGCTTTTTGCAGAGTAAAAGTTGAGTCAATCCACTGGGCTGTCAGACTGAGTAAAGACATTGGACACACGTCTGAGCTCCAAATGTCGGTTGTAAAACTAAATGTGGCAACGTTTTCTAAGCACTTTGAGATGAATTCGCACACTTGTTTGTATTTGTTTGGTATAGCCGTGTCAGAGATGAAATGTCGGGAAGGCAACTCGTACCGTGGCTAGGCCTGTCACGATAACAAATTTAGCTGTAGGATAAATTTTCTCAGAAATTATCGCGATAAACGATAATATTGCGCAAAGCGCTAATGTGTCATTTTGAGACCATTCTCAACTAATATAATGACATATGCCATAATAATGCAAGTACCCCTTTTGTAAAGGTCAATAAACTAAATAAATAAAAGCGCCTTTTTCACATACGCCGGGACACCGGCCCAAAAGTAATGCGACCCACTGGGAATCCTCCCAAACCTCTCGATTAGCCGGCATTGCTCTTAATGTGTATTTTGTCAAATACGCTAGTATATAGGCTGACTCTATTTGCGTAATGTGCCTGCGGATTACAGGGGTTATTACGGTAGACCAGGAAGTGGGGGCTTTGTACTGACGTCGTAAGCTAGAATGTGTGTGTTCTGCTTACATGTGGGGAGCAGCGAAATGATAAAAGAGGAGGTGCTTGCATCTATTATTTCTCCATTCGACTTATTTACATATTTTAGCATGAGAATCGGAGGTTTAGCGCGAGAGCGTGAGAAGCCACTTAAATGCGCAAGTCTCACGGCCATTGCGTGTTGGCAGCCCTGCAAAACAAATGCGGCTTACCGGCTCGTGCTGCAACATGCTGCAGTCAAGTATGACACCAGAGAGATCACTCCGCAACAAACCAGAGCGTTGAGTCGAAATACTCCATAGTGAAACCTATTGTCATACACAGTTTATGGTAAAGGGGGGACTAATAAAAATTATTGCGGCCGGCAAACTTATCGTGCTCTTATTTTCTTATCGTTCAATTAATTGACTTATTGCTTATCGCGACAGGCCTAACCGTGGCTCCATGTATTCCATTAATCGTCTAAACCCAACATTTTCCACAACGGAAATGGGCTGGTCATCCAGCAAAATGAATTCAGTCACTTTCTCTGTGATCATCTTAGCTTTGTTGCTCTCTGATGCAAGTTTCTCGCGCCTCTGTAATGTTTCCTGCAGCGTTTGTTGTTGTGGCGCGCTCTTCTTTTTTGCACTGGTTGTCTGAGTAAATTCTTCAAACTCCTTTCCGTGGTGCTTACGTAAATGTTTTATCAAGTTCGAAGTGTTGAAATCGGCTTTGCTACTCCGACCCCTGGAAACACTCTTTCTGCACAGGTTGCAATCCGCTGTTTTGCTTCCCGCATCAGGAAGCTTAAAGTAGGTCCACACTGCTGACATTGCAAGAGCGCTAGCTAGGTGCTACCTATGATGCGTTACCTACTCGTCATGTGACAGGTACTGCGGCCTTCTCGCCCACCAGCCCTTCTCTCCGTGTTTAGCAAAAGAAAGTTAGGCCAAATGAATCGGATCGGACATATTAAATTTTTGTTATCAGATGTCCAATCCTAGCATTTTGTACATTATCGGTCTGATACCGATGCTGAATATCGGATCGGCTCATCCCTAAATATGAGTCACAAATGGGCAAAAAAAAAAAAAAAAAAAAAAAAAAAAAAAATCTGAATTGAGCTGCAGTGTGAACGGAGGCACAGTGTGATGCATTCTGTACAGTATAGCAGATAAAAATCAACCAAATGGAGCAGTGCACACAAACATTCCTGGTGTTGAGTTGCAGTCCACGTGGTTTCAGTTTTGCACTTGCATTTATTTATTTGTTTAGTTACTTTATACAGCAGAATAACAGTGTTGCAGAGTACTGCTTCCCAGCACAAGCCAAATGTCCTCATTGGCATAAACAAAACATATTCTATGCATCTTATTTATTTTTTGATATTACAACTTTGTGAAGTATGAAAAATATAATTATTACAGTTAACAAAGGCTGGAAGTGATGGGTCATAGTAAAATTATGTCAACATATGCAGCAGTGAATATAATTAAGGTAAACAGCTTTGCTGATTCAAGTGTGTTCTTATAAAATAAGAGATACAAATACATGCATAGCCGTGTTCAGTCTGTCCTGATGAACATCACCTATGGATGTGTGCAGATTTCTTGTCAGTTTTTGGATTGTTTAACACTTTAAACTCCGCAGTTTGCAGGGATTTATAATGTGGCTTGTCCTCTGGCTGTGTTCACCCAGGCTCGTGTTAGGACTGCTGGGTTGTTGTCATGTATGGCGCCATTTCTCTTCAACATGCACAAGACAGGGAGCATTTACTTCATGTCCGTGAGAGGTAGGCTCTATGTGTGTAACTGGTGTGTAATATGTATGTATGTGTGTGTGTGTAACAATGTTTTTTTTTTTTTTATTTATTTTGTCTGTGACAGTAACATGACACCTTACTAGCTGACTGATGAGTGATTCTGACTGCAGGAGGTCCTTACTGTAAATATTTCAAAGGACTGAAATTGTGAGATGAAGCTGTTGTGTGTTAGGTAAATGAAATGTGTCAGCGTGTAGTCATTTTTAACACTGCAAACAAGTCCCATCAAGCCAAGGCATCAGCACCCTTCAGACTAGAAGTACTATTTAGTTTTGATTATGTATCTGCTTCTCTTGTTCTAATATCAACAAATTTTGCAAGTTGTAAACGGTAAGGTTGGGTTATGGTTGGGTTTTTTGTAACACTGCCCTCATCATGTAAAGATTTACCTGGCATATGGTCAAATGAATTGGTTGCTTCAGTGTCACATGGCTTGCACCATTGTTCGACAATCTAATGGCGAGAGGAGCATATTGCTTCTCCCTCCTTAGAGTGCACATTAATTAGTCCAGTCAAGGGATTGCTCTTGATTGTCAACAGTTTAGTTACGAGAAGCTTTGGAATGGAGATTGTGGTGGGAGGTGTGACTGTTTTTCTAACTCCCCTGTACCAAGACACTTATGTATCCCTGTGGAATTTGCATGAAGAAATTTAGACTATAATGAAAATTATTTTATTGATATGTATATAGTCATACAGGGAAAGTACTTTTGATAACTTAGTGGTAAAATATAATCTACTAAAGCTACATGATGCTGAATGACTAGTTCAGTGTTGAGCAAGTAGCCTTAGGATTCACTAGAGCCACTTGGCTATAATTAACACTGACGTCTGGACTAATTGGAAGTGACACACACCATCAGGTGGCTTATAGATGCAGGTTACCAGTGGCTAGAAAAACACTACCATTTACTAAACATGGCACCCTGTCCAACTGCTCTCACTTCAAATTATTTCTGCTTGGTAACAACCTGGAGTTAATCTGGATTCAACAGAACAAGAGGTCTTCCACGCTGGCACTTAAAACGTTAAGGTCGATGTGAATGCTGAGAGGATTAAGTCTTTTGTTTTGCTTTAACAACCTGTTAGCTGAGTGCACGTTGAAAAGACTGCAGATCTAAGGGAGTTTTCTCTATTCTTAAGAAATTTGGACACAGTGGGCGTGTACGTTATGTACAAGAAGGAAAAGAAGATAAAGGATGTTATGCAGAAAGAGTGGTGTTTCCTCCAGAGAGTGATTGAGAAGCTTGAAATGTCGGTCGTGTCAAGTTTCCTGCAGTGCATGAGAATGGGAAAAGGCAGTAGGTATGTCGGACTGTGTATTGTATTTGACCTCAGTATGACTGCGATTGCTGAATTTTCTCTTTAGATCATACAGAGCACATCGTCTAGACAAAATAATATTTTAAATGATACATTTATGGCAGATTCAGGGTAATCTGTCTCCACACTGTGTATAACAGCTATGCATGAATGGATTTGTTTTGCTATCCTATGAAATATTTCCTTGGCATCACTCACCTTTTCCTTTTATGCCAAGGTGTTAACAACTGGTATTGTCTCCTGGTGTGTTTTGTGTCTGTGTGGTTATCTTTCCTATGAAATGGAGACTTCATGTGAATGTGGGGACAGCAGTTCGGTCCCCATGGGTACAAAAGTTTTTTCCTCAGTATAAAGACTTGATTTTAGTGTCAAGGTTAGAATTAAGGCATAGTTGGGGTTAGGGTTAAGATTAGGCATTCAGTTGTGATGGTTAAGGTAAGGGTAAGAGGCCAGGGAATACACTGTGTCAATGGAGCGTTAGAACAACACACACCAGTCTGTGTTTGGTTTGTCATGGCAAATTGTAATCTTGAAAATAACATGTTGTTGGAGGAACTAGCACAGTCATTTTTAAGCAATTTTGTGGGTGTTTCCATTTCTGTCTGTGGACCGATTTAGTCCTGCAAGATGTAACCACAAGATTTTACAGGTGTGTAGTTGAGATCAAAAAGAAAAAAGATTGTGGTCTGCCCCATGAGTTATGAGTATTCAGCTAATCAGCTATAACAGATGTAAATATACTGGATTCCATAGAAGCTTTTAATGAGATCAGTTAGGATAAAAAGGGCAGGTGGAGAGCAAGAGGATGGTACAGTAAGTAGAAAATTGTAGTTTGGGCAGGACTGCTGAACGACCATACAAACCAGTTAATGTAAATCTTAGCTTTTTTAGTGTTTAGTGGGGATTTGCTGACCATTTAAAGACATTCCATGTAACTTTTCAACCTTAAAACTCTTCTTTCCTGATTTTTTTGACAGCACAATGCTTTCATTATGTACATTTCTGGAGCTGTCACTGCCCAGCAGCATCCTGAGGTTGAGGAACCACAATTGACAACATCTGGTTTCAAAATGCCACATACTGTTGTAGTTGAGTTTCACTTTATGCACCGAGTCACACTCTAGCAAATGGATATCAACACGCCAGCCAGGCACACCAGGCAAGTTGAGGTGAATCTGTTGAATTTTTTATTTTTTTTTTATTTTTTTCTTTAATAATTTCTATGTTTTGTTCACCTGCAGCCAGCATTTTGAGAGCCTGAAAACATGATATTGCCATGTTCCAGAGTGCGATGGCTGCCGGCAGGAATGATGTGCAGTATCTTTATGTCTTGCATCAGACTTCACCATGTCCCACACTGAGTACACAATGTTGTTTCTTCACTGTGTTGTGAAGAGGATGTGAAAAATCGTCCATTATTTTCATCAACTTGTGCGGTATTCTTTTCTGAAAAATTAACTCGAGTAGCTTTAGCGTTATCTCCAGCACAGAACAAGCATTCTTGACCAGTTTGTTCAGTCTGTTTAAGTCTCTGGCTCTGATGCTGATGCCCTAACAGATGGCTGCAAAGCTGATTGCACTTTCCTCAACAGACTTATAGATGATATGCAACACCTTGGTGCAGACATTGAATGATCTTAGCTTCCTTAAGAAGTAGAGTCTGCTCTGTCTCTTCTTGCAGAAGTATCTGTGTTGCATTCCCAGTCCAGTCTGTTGTCTAGCTATACTCCAAGGTACTTGTACTCTTCACTGCCTCAACCTCTTTTCCATTATGGAAACAGTATTTTTTTGCACTTGTTCCTCCTGAAGTCAACAATCATCTCTTTTGTTTCTATTTAAGATGAGGTCATTGATTCTGAAACATCTCACAAATTGACTGCCCAGGGGGTATTACAAGAAGTGTTTAGTTAGCTATGTTAACCTAGTCTAAATGGTGATCTTAGGTTTTCTGTTCCAAACTGGCTAATCTAGGTAAGTTAATACGGAAACATGTGCTGTGAACATAGCCTGGTAGGGAATAGGTTTTGCTCAGGCAGGGCCCCACATATTTCCAGCATAATGTTTTGAGGGAAAGTCACCATATGCGTGATCAAATCTCTCAGAACCAATTTAATTAAAAGAAAAGAATAGGAAACTCTGTTTTCAATACTTTTTTAAAATTTTAATTATTGTCTGGCAACGTACCCATTGCATGTTTTATTGCTTAAAAAGAGAAACACTTATGCATTGTCATCATTCACTGACAGGCTTTTCATTTTGGCCTATTTATCCATGAATTTTTTTTTACCTCTTCAATTTTATATATTCCATTTCCAGACCGCCTTTGCGATCTGGCACTGGAGGTGGAGTTTTTAAAGGTCCTTTGTAATCTTCTTGTCCCCTGCTCTGATGATGTAACCCCCAGGATACCCTCCATCATCGGGTGCTCCTGGCTGATGCTCACTGCGAGCCCCTTCACAGGGGTAAGGGGTTGTTGCGGTCACCACAAACCCGTCTTCCACCCCTCCACCATCTTCTTATTTGCTGTGAAATACACTTTTGCTGTGAGTCTACGGCAACATCTATGAAGTTTTTGACTACCAGGGGAAATTTGTCCAAACTCTTACCAGTCTGAAGAATGTTTTAATAGTTTTTTGCTTGGACCCAGGCATGCTTAGGGACGGTCAGGTTACATTCGATAATATATATATACATACATAGGCCTGTCGCAATAACAAATTTTGCTGTGTGATAAATTTTCTTAGAAATTATCGTGATAAACAATAATATTGCGCAAAGCAATAATGTTGTCATTTTGAGACCAACTAATATAATGACAATGCCATAATAATGCAAGTACACCCTTACAAAGATCAATAAACTTTCATTTCTAAAGAACATTTTACACTAAAAAAAAAAACAAAAACAATAATTAGAATGGACTCTCAGTCTCATTAACGATGAATGAAAACCAAACACAACCAAAAACAAAAAGTATGATAGAAAATAAAGTCTGCTCTGTAAATAAAACTGACCTTCAAAATATATAAAAATATTACACATGGAGTTCAGTCAGGGAAAACTGCCAGGTAGTACTTCTAAAAATGAGTTTATCTCAAAAACTAAAAGAGACAGATTAGGGGTGCCCTGATACAACTTTTTCACTTCCAATACAATACCGATATTGCAGCCTTCAGTATTGGCTGATACCGATATCAGTCCGATAAAGTATCACGAATCATACATATTTTTACTTATTGTGTAGTGTGGAATGTGAGAAAAGGCTTAATCAAATTATATTACTAAGAGAACAATAGTCAGCAACAGCAGGTATGGAAAAAGAAAAACAGACCCATTTATTAATAATCATTTGATCTTAGACTTAAGGATATTGAACAAGTAAATAATATAAATAAATAATACATTAAAAGACCCTGGAAAAAAAATAAAAGTTGGACAATATTGTGCATTGTCCAACTGTTCAAAGTTAAGAGTCCACAGTTTCAATTTCACTGACTCCCCAAAACAATGTGGTCATTGCACTTAGTCTTCACAAAAAATAGTGTCAACAAAATAAACGTATCACAAGAGTGGAAAACAAATAATAATCAGTCAGACAACTGAAAGGATGACTAACCTTCTTACTTCTGTATTTCCACTTTCTGCAGTCTGAGGACGATGTGGGGATTCTTTTTTTAAGACGATAATCATTTCGGCATACTGACATGTCAGCCTGCTCCTGTGCTCTTCAGTGATATTTGATGCTGTGCTTCTTGAGCCTCTCGCTTCTTTTTTGTGATGCTGCTTCAATTGTGCGATGATGTTTGATGTATTAAACTTCCCCAGTTCTCTTCCACCTTGAGAAACTTGAACGTAGGGTGGAATGGACTCTTTATATCGGAGTGCTTATGTCGGAGATTTTTGATGGAGGTCGATATAATCAGATACTTTTTTTTGGCTGATATCGAACCTATTTCTGATATCAGTATCAGATTGGAACACTCCTAAGACAGACCATTGCAATAGCTTCTGTAGTATGAAGAATTTTCTTTTTGTGCATTTAGAAATGTTTTGGATAACTAAGTTTTGTGTGTTTATTTTGCAAAATGTTATGAAGAATTTTCAGATTTTTGAATATTTTTTTTTATATTTATGGCATAATTTCAATGCTTTTATAAGTTATTATTGTCCATTGACCTTCATAATCTTTTAGCTTAAGGTGTACAGATCATAGAAATATAAAGCACTTGAGGATACTCCAAGAAATGACACAGCTATGAACAAAAAAACCAGAATAGGCCCAGGCGGACCATTTCTATTGCAGTTTTTAAAGGGTTAAAAAGCACTGCTCTCCACATCACTTTAGCTTTCTGCTTACTTTCTTATTGCAAAAGGTTTTTCATTAAATAAAATAAATTAAATTAAATGGAAACACTTTATTCATCATTAAGACATCATTAAGTATCAAGCCATGGAAAATATGAAGCATTTGCAAGGCTTCTGCTCTGCTGTAATAAAATCCTGATTTTATAAGCGCAGCATTATTTGACAAACTACCAAGATAAGTTGCAGCCAAAATCACTGTGCTGCACAATGTACAAAAACTTCCAAGAGTGAAACTCAGAAATGGTAGAATGTCTAGAATGTAATAAACTTGAGTTAGCAGCCAGGCAACGGGTGCTGCTCCACTTTTTCTGCTCTGCCTCTGTTGTACTGTTGGCACTGCTACAGGAGCACAAGTGAGCCTGTCAGCTATTTACTTACTTGACTCTGCAGTTCAAAGACAGCAGACAAAGTGCATCCTGTTCTCTAAAAGCAAGACTTTCTTCTCTAAGCAGTAGCTAAAGATTGTCCTAAAAATGGTTGACTTTTACTCTCATTGCTTTTTAGGCTAAAGGTTTCTGACCAGGTTTGAAAAATAACTTTATATAGTGACAAATGAACTTAGTTGGACACACTGACCCACAGTAAATCTGCATCAGAACTACAGCTACAGGAATTCACTTGAGGAACATGTCCTCCCATCCTGAAAAAAACTCCAAAAAGCATAGTAACTCTTCAGATGTATTTGAAATACTCATGTTGAACATTTATGCAAAAGTAACTTGTTTGGAAAGAATAACTGCTGTGTTAACCACTCTGTAGTATTCTTCTCATTTTAACAGTCTGCAAACATCAGGCAACAGAGACCAGTTGCTTGACTTAGAGGGGTGTATTGCCCCATTCTTGCCTAATATTGGATTCTGCTCAACAGTCCCAGGTCTTCCTAGTCTTAATTTCCTTTTAATGATTCCCAGCATTTTCTCTGGATTTTAGGCAGGCCAGTTCAGCACCCATGCTTTTCAACTGCTAAGCATCCTGTTGTAATAGATGCAGTATATGAACTGCTGAGATATGTAAGACCTCCCCTCACTTTCCCTTGTGTGGGTGGTAACATATTTTGCCGTAAAAGCTGTAAAAACCTTTCAGCATTCATACTGCCTTTCCAGGTTGCAAGCTGCCAGCACAACAGGCACTAATGCACCCCTGTACTATCAGAGATGTAGGCTTTTGTTTATAGGTCCAAATCAAATTGTCCTATCCCTCTTTAGTCAGGAAGATGCAGTGTGGTGGTTTTCTGTTTGATTCTAAAGCTTCTTAAAAAATTGCACTAAGTCAGCTGTCCTGATTTCCTTTGGTAGGTGGATCCAGACCCCAAGGATCTGGACTAAAAAGTTTAGTCTCCATTTGTTTTCTGCTGTGCGACTGGAACAGATAAGGCCTCTGCTAGAGGATCACAAAGTGCATCAAGTAGTGTAAAAGGTTAACAGGTCAGTGATGTAACAGCAACAAAGACCTTTGAGTTTTTCAAAAGTAATAATTTAAATCTTAAAAGCAATCCTAAAATGTACTGGCATCCAATGTAAGGAAATATGAACATAGTGGTAGCATGCTTCCTTATTCTGGTTTGGCAGGAGAGATTTGCTAAGTCTATAGTCTGTCCAGGTATTTTTGATTCACATAAAAGTCACATAAAATGTGTTACAGTATTCCAGCTGTGATAAAATAAAAGCATGTAAAATTATTTCATTGTCTTTTAATATTAAAAAAAAAAAAACATAAAATCTTGGGAATATTTCAAAATGACAAAAATACAGTTGTGCAAATTTATGGAATGTTCCTCATACTTCAATTTATCATTGTGCTGAGATTCTGGACTTTTTGGGCATACCACACACGTTTATAGTTGCATTTATACATCTGACGTGATAGCCGGAAATGAGACGTTAACCCCTTAACTCCCGGTAGCAAAGCGTGCAGGTGCAGTCAATCTAAGAATGAAAGGCTAGAGAAATTATAGGCCAGAAATCTGAATAATGAAGCACTAAAGGTGCATAGATGGAAGTTATTGTGCATATTGTGAATATTTCTCTCTCCTCACCATCTAGAAGCTGCGAGATTCTAATCCTGCTTTCTGTCGGTTCACCTGCTGCTGATATTCATCACATATTCTTCCTTCTGTGTTTAGAAGGAAGCAGCTTCACAGCTTTAAATTCATCCTGCTGATCTTTTACATTTAGTTAGTAAATCCTGAACATTTCATCCTTCTTTCTCATAAATATTTGATTTTATAAATATATATGAAGAAATATTTTAACTGTTGCTGTTTAAAGAGAAAACTGCCGCTATTCTATTCTATTCTATTCTATAGTCATTTAGCAGACGCTTTTATCCAAAGCTACTAAACCTGTTTGTGTGTTTAGTGCAGGGGTCTGCAACCTTTCCATTCCAAAGAGCCATTTTTCCCTCAGCCAGCTAAATAAGACACTATTAGAACTGCAAATGTTACAAGACTTTTCAAAAAGGCAGCTCTCTCTCTCTCTCTCTCTCTCTCTCTCTCTCTCTCTCTCTCTCTCTCTCTCTCTCTCTCTCTCTCTATATATATATATATATATATATATATATATATATATATATATATATATATATATATATATATATATATATATATATATATATATATATATATATATATATATATATATATATATATATATATATATATATATATATATATATATATATATATATATATATATATATATATATATATAATGTGTCTGTGTGTGTGTGTGTATATAATTTTATTTATTTTTTATTTTTTGTGGAAGAGCCGCCATAGGATATTTGATATTTTTGAAGAACCACATTTTTATTTCCATTTTTAGGTTTTAAAATAAAGAAAAACATAAACCTTTGTAAAAAGAGGATAGACAGACTTTCTTCTAAGGGATGTAGATACTTGTGGAAAATGATGTAACGTAAAAGAAAAAAAGTCCCAGGTTTCCAACCTAATGACAAGAAAGAAAGATTAAAAAAAATATTGTAGCCACGTATTTAGAGGCATTGTGGAAGGTCTAGAGAGCCACTTGCTGTTCCAGAGTCGCAGGTTGGAGACCCCTAATGTAGTGTTTGTAAACCAAAATTTACTGCATTTTCTTTAAATAGCCATAGGCCTTCTTTTAAAGGGAAAGAGATATTTTGCGTGTAATATTTGTTTTGTTTTGCCTTTTGAGGCAATCGCTGCAATCAAACGATTCCTGTAAATGTCAATGAGACTTCTGCACCTCTCAGCAGGTATTTTGGCCACTCCTCGTAAGCAAATTGCTCCAGTTGTCTCAGGTTTGAAGGGTGCCTTTTCCAGACGCCATGTTTCAGCTCCTTCCAAAGATTCTCAATAGGATTTAGGTCAGGGCTCATAGCAGGCCACTTTAGAATAGTCCAGTGTTTTCCTCTTAGCCATTCTTGGGTGATTTTAGCTGTGTTTTGGGTCATTGTCCTGTTGCAAGGCCCATGACCTGCAACTGAGACCAAGCTTTCTGACACTGGCCAGCACATTTCTCTCTAGAATCCCTTGATTGTCTTGAGATTTCATTGTACCTGCACAGATTCAAGACACCCTGTGCCAGATGCAGCAAAGCAGCCCCAGAACATAACAGAGCCTCCTCCATGTTTCACAGTAGGGACGTGTTCTTTTCTTCATATGCTTCATTTTTCCATCTGTAAACATAAAGCTGATGTGCCTTGGTAAAAAGTTCCATTTTTGTCTCATCTGTCCATAGGACATTTTCCCAGAAGCTTTGTGGCTTGTCAACATGTAGTTTGGCAAATTCAATTCTGGCTTTTTTATGATTTGTTTTTAACAATGGTGTCCTCCTTGGTCGTCTCCCATTAAGTCCACTTTTGCTCAAACAATGACAGATGATGCGATCTGACACTGAAGTTCACCTTTAACCTCTACGTTTTTCTGGGCTCTTTTGTTACCGTTCGTATTATCCGTCTCTTTGATTTGTCATCAATTTTCCTCCTGTGGCCACGTCCAAGGAGGTTGGCTACAGTCCCATGGATCTTACATTTCTGAATAATATGTGCAACTGTACTCACAGGAACATCAAGCTGCTTGGAGATGGTCTTATAGCCTTTAGCTTTAACATGCTTGTCTATAATTTTCTTTCTAATCTCCTGAGACAACTCTTTCCTTTGCTTCCTCTGGTCCATGTTGATTGTGGTACACACCATGTCACCAAACAGCACAGTGACTACCTGTAGCCCTATATATAGACCTACTGACTGATTACAATATTGTAGACACCTGTGATGCTAATTAGTGGACACACCTTGGATTAACATGTCCCTTTGGTCACATTATTTTCAGTCTTTTCTAGGGGTACCATCATTTTTGTCCAGGCCTGTTTCATGAGTTTATTTTTTTAAATAATTCTGTTGAAGCATGGTTGAAAAGCAATATCTGATTTTCATTGGTTAAATGTAATATAATTTTTATTTATTATTAGTTTAGTCAGATTCAAGTTATTTCTGTGACCATTGTGAGTTTTTCTTTCATTAACCGAAGGTTACCAACAATTTTGTCCACGTCTGTAAATCCCACCCAGGCCACTTTCATATGTGGTTCTTGATCGGATACATATCCGATCTGTGTGGAAATTATCTCAGTCTAAACGGTCCGATTTTCACATCATAGAAGTCAGACAGACATCACAATTCTGCTGTTTTACAATATTTACTGTGTTTTCCTTTTTTTAATTGTAAATAAAAAAGTCGTGTTATTCTCTGAGCATGCGTGTCACTTCAGGGGCACATACCGTTCACACTTCAGTGGGATGAAGGTTGCATTGAAATGATAATGTGAACGACCATGCAAAAAAAAAAAAAAAAAAAAAAATCGTATTTCATTAAAAAATTGGATTTGAACATTAAGACCTGCACTGTGAACATAGCCTAAAATTCTGAGACCATCCTCACCAGTCAGTGGAGACAGTGAAGGAAAGCTTAATGCTATGCATGTCAATTTCCACCGACTGTTAAAACTATATATTTAATAATAAATGGACCTGTTTTAGCCTTTAGTACTACTGTTTAGATTTATCTCTTTAGCACATACCATTGCATTGAGCTGTACTTGACTTGTTTGCCTCCCTCCTGCCTGGGAATGATCTCATTGACTGACTGCAGTGCTTACACACAAAGAACTGAAAAACAACACAATTTTCAGTATGTGTTGATTAAATGATGATAGTTTAATAAGAGAAAAAGATGTTGCTAAACAGATGTCAAGTGGGGTAGTTGGGATTGCTGCCATTTTAATACAATGTGATATTAAAAATATTTACCGTTGACTTCAGTCACATAGATCCCGTTTCCTTACAGGATGGAATCTTCCTGTCTGGACCTGGCTCTGGAAGGTGAGCGGCTCTGTAAGACAGGCGACTATCGTGCAGGTGTGTCCTGCTTTGAGTCTGCCTTGCAGGTTGGAACAGAGGACCTCCAAATCCTTAGTGCCATCTACAGTCAGCTAGGAAATGCCTACTTTCACCTTCAGGAGTATAAAAAAGCTCTAGAGTACCATCAGCATGACCTCACACTTACCAGGTGAGCATTTAAAAATGTCAATGAGTCATGTTTAGTTAAACCTTTAATCACACTATTTCCCCTCACTGATTGAATTGTCAAACTACAGTCCTGGAGTGTTACTGTATGTGGCTGTTTTTTTCCACTTTTTTATGTTTTCTTAGTCTGTATATACAATTTGTTTTATTCATTTATTTATTTTTCTCCATTTCAATCCCAGAACAATTGGAGATGAACTTGGGGAAGCTAAAGCCAGTGGTAACCTTGGGAACACGTTGAAGCTTTTAGGACGTTATGACGAAGCAGTGGTTTGTTGCCAAAGACATTTGGATATTACAAAAGCCATATATGATAAGGTGGGTTATATTTTTGACAATTAAAGTTACAAGGTATAAAAGTTATTTAAGTTAATGTGAAAAGTTCATTTGGTTTTTTTTTGTTTTAGTAAACCAAGGATAAATTCCGTGACTGATAAAAAGGCTCATTGACTTTGAAATGAATAAAGGGATTCAAATTTAATTTTACCCATACCACATGAACCACTTAACGTGCTTCATAGCCACATAATATTATAAGCATGCATGACAACTAAATAGAAAATTTGTACCAACCCTTAGAAAAGTTTGCCAGCCTGCATGCAAACACGAAAGTCTGATTTCAATGTATTTTAAGTATTTAATTACAGCCGTGGTCACTCTGGTTCCGGTCTGTTAAAATCTGCTGTGCGTGCTGTAGGTTGGGCAGGCTCGAGCTCTGTATAATTTCGGAAACATTTACCACGCCAAGGGTAAGAACATCTGCTGGAGTGGAGCTGAGCCAGGAGAGTTTCCAGAGGAGGCAAAGATTGCCCTGAGAAAAGCAGCATATTACTACGAGTGAGTTGCTGTTTACCTTATCTACCTATCAACTGTGTTTTGTTTCAGCATGAAATTTATGTGAAATTATACAGAAGCATTTGCAAAACATTTAGGAATGAATTAAAAGTTTTGGTCCTCCATACTCTTTTTTTATAGTGTTTTTATTGAAATCGATATCTTAGTTGGTTAAATTTACATATTGGCAGTGGTCATTTTAGTTCTTCAAAAGGCTGTCTTTTAATTAAACCTGTGGATGAAATTGCTTTTAAAATGTTCTGAAGTTTGACCGACTACCAGCAATCTGTATCCATGGTAGTATGATAAAGCGTTGAAAACATTGAGCATTCATACTTTGACTTTTCATTCATTCATTCATTCATTCATTCATTTGTTTTCTGTACCGCTTAATCTAATTAAGGGTTGCGGGGAAGCTGGAGCTTATCCCAGCAATTAACAGGCGAGAGGCAGGGTACATCCTGGAAAGGTCACCCGTCCATCGCAAGGCCACCTTGTAATTCAGTACTACTAATTAAGTCCTTTACCCTACTTGGAAAATAGGTGAAAGCAGTGACATGCTTTACTTAGCGGCTACTTTATTAGGTACACTTGATTAGTACAAAGTTTAACAGTTTTTCCTTCAGAAGTGCATTTATTCTTCGTGGCATAGGTTCAACAAGGTGTTGGAAACATTCCTCAGAGGTATTTCTCCATACTGACATAGTAACATCATACAGTTGCAGATTTTTGGGCTGCTCATTCATGATGAGAATCTCCCGTTCCACCATATCCCAACAGTGTCTATTGGATTGAGATCTGGTGTCATGAGAGGCCATTGGAGTTCAGTGAACTCATTGTCACGTTTAAGAAACCAGTTTGATATTTTTTGAGTTTTGTGACATGGTGCATTATCCTGCTGGGAGTAGTACACTGTGGTCATAGAGGGATAGACATGGTTAGCAACAATACTCAGGTAGGCTGTGGCATTTTAACTATTAGGGACCGATCCGATCCAACTTCGTTATTGGGCTCCAAGTGTTTTACTCCAAGTTTCCAGTTTAGACTCAGTGTTACAGTACACCCGCACCTACAAGTCTGATGGAGAATGAGCTGCCTTTTCTACTTTAGCATGTCACTAATTTGGATATATTTGCAAGACAGCTACTTGAAATGTGTGTATGGCCAAGGGTTCCAGGTTAAAAAAAAATGTTCAGTTAAGAAGGGAAAAGAAGAGCAGAGCAGTAAACTTTCAGCAGATAACATGAAAGCTGAAGGGGTTAGCCTACAGAGAAGTTGCTCTAATACATCATTCTGGTCAGTCAGTCTCTATCTGACAAGGAAGGTTCTAGAAAAGTCTACCTAAAATGCTATAATGCTGCGTGACAATGAAACTCACTTGCAAGAAGGTGAAGGAATTGGGAATTCTCCAGTTTGGGGTGTTTCACAGCACAGCATTAGCCTTGCTTTCACTAATTCATGTAAACAGTTACAGTCCTGTTTGTAGGATCTTCAAACTGAACTGAAAGTTCTTGCAAACTGACTTCATGAAGACCTTCCGGCCAGATTGAACAGCAGCTTCTATGATCTGAAGTCCTCTTCAGCAGAAACGAGTCTTCTGTGTTGATACTGCAGACCACAGTCAGAGTGCCACGCTGTCAGACTACCTAATGTTCCCAGATTATTTATACACTCTGCTTCCCTTTCAGCACATTATTTTGGACCTTAAATTTAATGAAGTTGTTACTGCTAAATTATTACTGCCTTTGTTTTCATTAAGATTAAGAAACAGCTACAGACATTGTATTAGATTTACTTTGGCTGTTATCAGATATCAGACATATTCAGCTACTGTTTCCTTTCCATCATCTCCAGTCAGTCTGCCCATTCCACTCTGATCGCAATCATCAACAAAGCATGTTCATCCATACAACTGCTGCTCACTCTTTTCTCTTTTTTGACCAATCTCTGTAAACCCTAGAAATGGTTTTGCATGAATATCCCAGTAGATCAGCATTTACTGGAAAAACTCAGGTCAGCCCATCTGATACCAACAACCATGCCATGTTCAAGATCACCATTTTTTCCTCTATTTTGATGCTCCATTTGAAGTTTAGCAAGTTGTCTTGACCATGTGTACATGCTGCCATATCATTGGCTGATCAGAAATTTGTGTTAACAAGCAATCGAACAGGTGTAACTAAGAAAGTAGCCGGTTAGAGTATATAAATGTATATACACATTTGGCTGAGAGAAATATTCTTGTGTTGTCAAGTTGAGTTATTGCACGGAGGGAGTCATTACAAAGCCCTGGTAACTTATTACAGCAATTTTATGTTCATGCTTGTGTGTAAATATGGTATTAAATTTGTATATGTACACTATCTCCACCCTTAATTAATTTTTTTTTATTATTATTATTCTTGTTAATAAACAAAGAGCAAACCTGTCCGTGGCGAAGGAGTTAGGCGACCGTGCAGCCCAGGGCCGTACCTGTGGAAACCTTGGTAATACTTATTATCTCTTGGGTGACTTTCAGTCTTCAGTAGCTGCTCATGAAAAGGTAAGAAGCAAATTTCTTATAACAGCAAAGATGACTTAATCTTGTGGGGTTTTTTTTTCCCCAAGTGCTTTTGTAGCATTAGTTTAATACTGGTTTAAAGTGGTAATAAGTGTATAATTGCTAATGAATATTCTTACTGGCCATGAAGAATGTTTTCTCTTGTTTTCTTTCGCTTAGAATATTTTATGTTTATTCTGGCTTCAATGGGAGTCATTTGTAACTTTACTATTTGTTCTGCTGGGCAGCGGCTTCTAATTGCTAAAGAGTTTGGTGATAAGTCTGCTGAACGAAGGGCTCACTGCAACCTTGGCAATGCACACATATTCCTCCGCCAGTTTGAAGTGGCTGCTGGTCACTACAAGTGAGTGAATCTGAAGCTCTGTGCTAGTCTATCTAGTAAATGGCTGGTTATCCTTTTTTAATATAATTTTTTTGTACTACAAAAGTAGGCTAAAATAAAATAATGACTAGAAAAAGAGGAAAATAAGATTAAACTTAAATTTACACTGGAAAGTATGTTCATTACACAAATAGATGAGAATATTTTTATGTATGTCCTTTAGGACTTGTAGATCGTGCGTGTGATCTTTAACTAATGTTTGTAGAGGCGCAGTGTTTTTCTCAACTGTCTTCAAAATCCTCTATACCACTATTTTCATATAACATAAGAAACAAAGATAGAAAATGAAGAGCAGATAACTATCACTCTCCAACACCCACCCTAGACATTCTTTGACCTTCTTCCTTCCCTTCTTGTTTGTCCTAAGGAGGACTTTGCAGCTGGCCAGGCTTTTGAAGGACAGAGCAGTGGAGGCTCAGGCCTGTTACAGTCTGGGTAACACCTACACACTTCTGCAAGACTATGAGAGAGCCATTGATTATCACCTCAAACATCTGGTCATTGCTCAGGACCTCAAGGACCGGTACCATGAAGGCTATTTATTACCAGTTTCTTTGCTAAACTGTCTTTGAAGTGAAACATGCATGTGCACTTTGAATGTGGGTGGCCCTTGTGTAAGTGTTTGTTAAAAATTAAGAAGGGACACTATTGTTTGGTCATCAGACATCTTAAAGACATTACAGAACTTTAGCAATTTTCTCACTGATGCGCCCCCTATTGTCGGCTAATTCGGCATCCTTCTTGCATCCTACCTGTACCGTGAGCTCCCTCCAGCAAGTAGAAGAAAGTCCTATCTTTCCTTGTCTTGTCTCTTGTTCTGTCTTGTTCTTTCTTTCTCTTTCCTCTGAAAATGTCCTCTTGCATGTCTTTGCTGAATTTTGATATAGCCGTTTTGAATAGTGCGTGTTCAAAACGGCTGGTGTGCTTATATCCTGTGGCATCAAATGAGTCCAGAATGAGGTGTTTTAAGGTCAGAAAGCTACATAATGTGTTTTTGAAAGAAGGCAAAATATTTATAGTGCATACTTTCTAATTAAATCCAGTTAGAAAGTGTCTAAACTTTTGACTAGTAGTGTATATTCATTCATAAGCTAAGCTTTAACAGGTCAGCTTCACAGGTGAAGTACCTGAAAGCTTCTTTTGTGCCATAATTCTATAATATGGCCAATCTTTTAGTGTAGTGTGCAAGACCGTTTTTTCTCTGTAACTTCCTGGAGAAATGCTTAAAAAAGATATAAGTTATGTGATCTCTAAATCAGAATTGTTTCTATTTCTAAACAAGTGAAAAAAATTGACAGCATTGTATACAGAAAAAACAGATCATATTTGGATGCGTTGTAAAATACAGTATGTAGAAATGAATACTTAATTTATATGTATTTACTTGCTAAACCATTCTTTGTTGCAGTTGTTTTCCATGTATTTAAAATTTTATAGTTAAATACTAACTGTTTAAGATCAGGTTGTTAGGATTTTACTCTTGAGTTTGAGGAATGCCTTTCCCATTTTTACACAACTACTGTTAAAGTAGCTTAGTTTGTTTCACCTTGTCTCTTGCTGCAGAGTTGGTGAAGGGAGAGCCTACTGGAGTTTGGGAAATGCTCACACTGCCCTGGGGAATCATGAGAAAGCCATGTACTTTGCTGAGAAACATCTGGAAATTGCCAAAGAGGTGACTGTTTATAATTCACCTCCTTTCTCCAAGTCCATTCAGTTGTTTTCATCAAGCCACACTCCCATCTAGTGGTTGTTTTGTAAACTGCAGAGAATAACTTTGTTTCTTATGTGTAGCCTATTTACTGAGTCCAAGTTTAAATTAGCACCATAGCCCTGTATTTTAAATTCACATGCTCATATTAAACTTTTAAATTTTATCAATGATGCAGACTGGTGATAAAAGTGGCGAGGCGACAGCTAGGATGAACTTGTCAGACCTACGACTTTTTGTAGGCCTCAAGTCGAACTCCAACATGCATCACGTCTTAAGCAACACCAATACCAACAGCTCTGCAATCACAGGAACCCACCAGGGTCATGTCAACCTACCAGGTAAATAAATGCTTCTTGGAGCAATATGCCTAATCCAGTTTTTACATCTGAATGAGTGCAACTGTATTTTCGAAACATTGATATACCAGAGAACACAGTTAATTGACATTCATGTGATGTAGAAATGGCAGGTGTGTCCGAATTACGCAGAGATGCAAATCTAAATTTTCTATGCTTGTTTCAGGGGTTAAGTCTTCAGTAAGGCAGATAGGCAGGGCAGAAAACCTGGAAGTTGGTCCAAAGCCTGATAAAAATCAAAGTGGAGATTCATCTGCATATCCAGTATGTATGACTTTACTTACAAAACGAAGTTGCAAACTCTTCTTTTTGTTGGTTCTTTTATTCATAAGATCATTTGCAACCCAGTAAAAATTCTTAGGGTAATTGGGATTTTTTAAATTAAACATTTGTAGTCTTCCAAAAAGTAGTGCCAAGTTAACAATTTGCCGACAGTCTGAGCAGGATTTGCTTGTGTCATCCTGAACATTACCATCTCTGTCCTGTTGTGGATTTGAAGTTGTCTAAAAGTTTTTAAACTTTTCACCATACCCGTTGAACATACTATGTGTACAGAGGATACTATTTACTTTCTAAGAAACTCATTATTTTTTACATAGTGGCCAAATAAAGTGAGAGACTATGGGAAGCTGCTGAATGCAAGTTCATCTCCATCCAACACATGATTCAAAATTTATATAATTTACATGTAGATTCATTCAGATTTTTTTTCTTTTTAACATTTTAAATGGACCTAAAATATATTTTTAACATGTTTTTCACACAATTTTTAAAAACAAATAGTCCTTAAAATGTTGTATTAAGAGTCACACACACACTCAACCTATGGGGGGGTGAAAGAATGGATGAATTGTCAATGATTTATGTTTTAATACCTAAAACATGATTCGGGAATAGTAATGCGTAAAGTTGACTGTCTGTATGGACTTTGTATTGACAGGAGTTTGAGGAGGATGTGTTTCCTGGGTCATCAAAAAACAGCACAATGAAGGCGTCGACTAAACTTTTCCTTTTCCACCGGCTTAAAAGTAAGAAGCAGAAGAACAACAAATCATCTTCCAAAGATGAAGAAGAAAACCACACTGAGCACAAAGTTTCTGAGCAAGATGAACCAGTGCCTTCTAAGGTATTTCTAAATTACAGCGCGGATTACAGTACATAACCTGCTTAGAACATCCCAAACGTGCCTTTTTGGCAGCTAGGTTTTATTTCAAAAGTTAAATGTGAACCATTTATCCTGTGGCAAAGCCTCATTCCCAAAGTTGTTCCCATGTGGTATTAAGACAAATGCAGAGGAAGTATTGTCACAAGAAAGGTTATCATTTCAAACTTATATTTCACTTTTCTAAATGGTCTCAGTGCCAGTTTTACAGACTGTTAAAGACAAGGTTAGTTTGTACAAAATGAGTTTTTGTATAGTGGAGTCAAAACCTTGTGCATTCAGTGCCCACATAAAGCAATTTTCTAGTGAGAAAAGGAATTAAAGATGTAGAAACAATAAAATGGGGAAAATACACATAGAGACACACAGAACAGCTGAGCCTTAAAAGCTGCCATACACAAGTACAGGAAAATAACATTTTAATTGTCAGCTATTCATTTGATTTTATTTAATCACAGAATAATTAAATTATTGTACTTTATTTTCATTTATCCTGTTTTTTTTTTACTTGTTTAAATCTTGTCAGCTGATCAGTATTACCTGATGATAATTCCTCAACTTTATTTTGTTTTTAACATCACAGTCGATACCACAAGACACTGTTGGAGAGGACGGCTTTTTCGACCTCCTTTCTCGTTTCCAGGGCAACAGAATGGATGACCAAAGGTGTACACTGGATAGCCAGAGCCACCTCCCTGCCCATTCCTCTCCCTCCTCTACCTTACCTTTAGCTGAAGAGAAATGTGAGTCAGTCCTGTGTTTTCATCTGTGTTCACACCATACTATATGTAACAGTATTGTTTTCTTACTTGTTTTTCAGGGTTATATAAATGTCAAAGAAATCTGACTATTTGGCTGTTTTTTTTCATGTAACTACATCTTATTTCTTCATTAACCACAACACTAAAATATTTTTCAATAGTTCCCTCTGGAAAGAAGGCATTGCAGCCCCAATCCCAACATGGTGTGAATGCATCAAGTCCCTAAGTTTGTGCTGTGACTGTTTGTGTTGATTCACTGTGCTGTTTGTGTATGGGTTGACTTAAAGCAATAATCCACCCAATATCTTCCACTCCTTCTAGTGAGCAGTGGGATTTATGGACCCTCGTGATACTCTAGATTAGTTGTTGCAGTACTCAGCTGTAATAACTGAATAACCTCTTATCACAGTCATACTCCACGAGAACAGAATTCTAATCCAGCCTGATCATGTTGGGTGGGATATTGCTTAATAAAATGTAGAATTACATATAACTGAATATATATTATGTATTTCTCTTTTCTATGTTTTCCTTCAACAGTTATGTGTAGGTAATTAATAACAGCTGTTAAAGACTTATACACAATCATTTTGTCTCCAGCTATTTCAGATCGCGATCCTGGTCATTTCCTGGAGCTGCTGGCCAGCTCCCAGGCCCGTCGCCTGAACGACCAACGTGTCAGCCTCAGCCAGTTTCCTGGCTTACGTCTCAGCACCTCCAACCCGCCTCATATACCCAACACCTCCAGAACAGACCAAGCCCTGTCACAAGGTGATGAAATATAAAGCACATCCAATTTGTGTTATGTTTAACAGCCCTAGGTTTACAAATACTTGTCTATCTTCCCAGTCCTAATCTCCAGTGCAGACACACCCCACACACCCTCCGTATACAGCCACCTCGAGGCCAGCACTGACCAGCCTGAGGGGGATGAGGTCTTCTTTGACCTGCTAGTCAAGTGCCAGGTGAGAAGGCCCAATGCATTGTGTGGAGCTCAAGTTATTAAAGTTAATAAAGACATCTGTGTCCAGGGAGCAGTTTGTTTATGAAATATTACTTAATGTCATAGACACTATTATTTATGTATGTTATTCTGGCATCAGTTCATTTGCAGTTTTTGAAAGTCATCAATCTCTGTAAAATTAAGTTATTTAAACTAACTCTTAAGGCTCAGATCAAATGACAACTGATGTAAAGACTCAATCCCAAGTGTCTTGGAAAAGGTTAAAAAAAAAATAGAAAAAATTCTTGGGAAAAAAATTAACCGACTTATTTGGACAACAACAAACTGTTTCATTTGAGCTTTGTAGGTTTCTTTTCACAGTTGACTGAGAAATATGTCAAAACAAGAATAACCTGTTCAAATATTTTGAAATATGAAGAAGGTCATCAGATAGTTGCATATTTTCTTTTTTATTTATTTTATGCTCAGATGTTACAATACATTCTTAAAACTAAATTAGTATGATTTTTTTTATTTTTTAATATTGTTTTGTGTGGTTTGATTTATGCACTGATCTTGTTTTTTCTTTCTTTCTTTTCTTTTTTTTTTAGGGCTCCAGACTGAATGACCAGAGGTGTGCTGCTCCATCATCTACAGCCAAGGGGCCTACTGTTCCAAACAATGATTTTTTCAGTCTCATCTTGCGTTCCCAAAGCAACAGGATGGAGGAACAGAGGGTTCCACCTCCCACTGGCATCACTCAGTCCAAACCTGACTGACTTAATGGAGAGATTTCTTGTATCCCAGGATATCAAATGAAGTAGCTAAGCATTTTTCCTTTCATTTCTAATTAGATTTTGTTTTTATAAGTTTGAGTCCTGCAAGTGGAATACATGGAAACCCTCTTTGAATAAGAATCTTAGATGTTAAAAATTAGACATTGTGATAAGATAGAAGAAAGAAGATTTTTTACTTTGTTTTTGATAAAGGCCTTATATGTGCGACATATGCTTCCATCAGAAACCTCTGTCGCAGTGACGTCTGGCTACCCTGGAGGCTTGCATCAAGTCAGTATGAACTGTGGTTCGTGGTGGTTCATATTGGACTCAGTTCTGTATTCCTGTATCATAAGCAAAACAAGTAAATTACTGCTTTTTAATGATGGAGAAGGGATATAATTTGAGCCAAAGGTTCTGCAATAAAGCAAACTGGAATACTGCAAGCAATATAGTGTACAATTACATTTCCTTCAGTCTTATGAAAACATGGCATTTTCATTTGAACTGATCACAGATGTGTCCAGAAGTACCTTTCCAGATGGTCTGAAATGGAAAATCTCTTCTGTGAAAATAAAAGGCCATATCTAACGCTACTGAATACTGGAGCCATTAACATTGACTGCTTCTGGATATTCTTTCTGAAGATTTAAGGACTCAGTTTTACACTGTTAAACATCGAATGGCTTGTTTTATTACTATGATTTTACAGAGGATTAACTAGTATGTGGGGGAAAAAATACTTTTATACTTATGCCTTCTCCTGACAATGGAGAAATAAAATCTCAGTTTACATTTCAGCTTATTTATTGAATCATCATTCATTCTTGTGTGACACAATGCTGATATATACAATATACGGTATATACAGATTTAAATGATCATCTTTTCATCTATACAAAGGTGTATTTACAAGGTTCATTGCATCATATTTTCTCAATTTCCCATTCACCATCTGGACATAAAGGTCAGGTCTCTTCAGCAGTGATAGATACCATTTTACCTGGTCCAATGACAAATCCAATTTTAAAAGGGGAACAAAAAGTTTAAAGACTTTCCAACCAACTTCCATCTAATATAATAGTGTAAAGTGCACAGTGTTTAGTAGGTTATTGTTTATACAGTACAGCCACTGATATTCTTGATGGAGAACTGTTACGCTTCTGAAGTCAGCCTCTCTTGCTGCTCCCTGCATCTGGAATGAGAAAAATGGCTCAGCTTAGTTCCCATTCAAGATTTGACTTAAAATGACTACATTTTAATTGATTTGACATTTCCATCTTAATTGTTTTAATCTAAGCAAGGGGTATCCAAAGGTTCTTTGGACCAAAGTGAGTAGAAAAATTATGTTACCTGTTGATGCAGCAGTTTAAGATACAGTTGTTGCTCTTGTCAAGTCTAAACACTCCAGAATTTGGCAGATCTTTACACACTGCCAGGAATTTCTGCAGCTCTGACATCAGGACTCCACTCTGCTGCTGTTGCTAAGTATTGTAAATCAGAAAGTGACATTACCTTAAACTGACTGTGACAACCTTTAATCCTTTATCTAAAACTTATGTGTTTTAACCTGAGCAGCCAACATTTAAGACTGGATATGAAATTGGCAAATACAAGATAATGAGTAAAAAGTCAACAGGTAGTTATCATTACCTTGATTGTGTCATATGTGTCAGTGATGATGGTGATGAAAAGGCTGAGGATCATGTATATGAACAGAGACACAAAGGTATAAAGGTAAACCCTGCTGAAGATCCACACCAAGCTGCTTTTCTGCTTCATGTTCTTAAATGTCGGAAACATGTCGTCTCCATTGATGAGTGAGAACAGACACTCTGACACTGTGTTCAAGGTCCGGAACTGAAACAATGTCAGATAATACAGTATGTTAATTTTATAAACAGAATTCTAATAAATCTGGAAAAAAAAAGTTTCATTCTTGCTCCTCTAGACTTTTCCTCTCCTGTGTATTATGTTACCTTCTCATGATACGGGCCAAGAACGATCCAACCACATAAACAGTAACTCAGGTAGATGATACCCGCACAACAGATGAAACGAATTACATTTGGAAAAGCTGCCCTGAGTGTCAGAATGAGAATCTGGAAGTAGTCAAAGAAAGAGTTCAAGTGTAAACATTACTCTGGACAACAATACAATATATATTCTTTTTCTAAACTAGGCTGAAGTGCACTAGTTGACATTTACCCATAAAATCCACAATATTTTCCCTGTTCGATGCAAATGAGTATTGCTGCAAAGCAATGATCTGCTGCACAGCATGCAACACTGAAAACCTATTGAACATTTCCTGTGTTTCATGTATCAGCTGCAGTCTTACATTATACTTCCTAAAGTAGCCCATATAGCGGATAACACCAATCCAGACAAACATGGTTCCTGTGCCAAGAAAGATGCTGCACACATTATAGCTTGTGAGGATCTGCAAAAACAAGGTTTCAGAAATGTTGCAGATGAGCTCAACCAATAAGGGAAAATTGTAGTTTTATAAATGATCTGACTGAAAGATAAATCTTTACCTTTGTCTGGATTTCTATCTTCAGAATGGAGCCTATAATGGTCAGGGTGTCACTGACAATGATCAAGATATACCAACCGTTCACAAACTCCAATTTATCTGACCACGGTGTGTCTTTACCGCAGTGTTTACTGCAGTGTTTGGTGTACTCCTGTTCAGGATAAAGCAAAATGCAGGTTTTAACTTCTGCAAGTAACGTTTTAATCATTTTACTGTATACAATGCATTTACAATACAGTGTGCAAAATCCTGCCAGCAAATTAGACAAGTATGTGCAAGATACACCCATCCATCATATGCTTTTCGCTACTTTTTACCCATTAATACATTTGTTTTTATTAATTAACAGATCAAGTAAATTTCCACCCTTCATTGTTGATTTTTGGGTAAGTTGACAATTAACTTTGCTTCACTTAGATACACAATAACCTGATATGCATCATGCAGTTAAAGCTCTCAGCAAGTACTCCTCTAGGTGGGGTTAGCAAAAAACTCACCAACATCAGCAGAATCCCTTTGATCACCGAGCGCACACAGAGGGTGAAGGAGGTGATGCAGGTTATAACAATGAGGCAGTCAAACAACACAGTCAGGTATATCTGTTTAGCAGCTGAGGGAATAAAGCAGTTCAAATTACATTTAGTCTCATGGGTTTAAAGAAATGCAAGTGATCCTCTGTATTCTCACAGTCAACTTACAGGCTCCAGTTACTTTCCAGTCTCTACATTCATTGATCTCTACATCACTTTCCAGCTCAACCTTTATCCTGCCACTGTGAGCTTGGTTGTTGAAGGTAATCTGTAAAACAGACATACCAATTTAAAGAAGAAATGCAGACAATACTCAAAGTTCCCACAACCTTAAATTTAAACATTATGAATAATCAACTATCAAGCCTTAAAACTAATGTTTTAAGGCTTTAAGACTGTGCAATAAAAAAGAATTGGTACAGAATTCACATTGGCTTTTGGGTAATGCTACAAAGTGAATGATGCTTTTGAGTCTTCTTTTTTTGGCAGTTAAGAAGAACAGAAGTGCAGTCAATTTTTTTTTTTAATTAAATCTACAAGCACTGCTATAAAAGTATGTTTAATTGTGAGTAAAATTAATTTGTGCTCAAATTTAAAGGCAAAAAGTATATGTGGATCTATATCTTTTGTTTACTGAGCTAAATCTATTAAACGGTACTAAATCAAAAAGACGCAAGTCATCATCTCTTGTGACTACTTGCAATAAAGCATTTTAATTCCAATGTATGTAGTTTAGCTTGATTGTATAATCTCAAAAGTTGCTCCATGCAGATGCAGAGTTGCAAGAACCCCCTGTTACATCAGAGGAAGGGATGAAGTGATTAGGTGTGTCATATTGCTGTTCTTGTGTGATCCATGAACACAAGACATACAATAACATTGAAGTCGTAGCAGTCTGGCAGCTCTCGGTGTCTCACAGTCTGTAAATTTATGGCCTTGATAACAAATGTGATCTTGATGCAAATTAGCCTGAAAGAAAGAGGAACAATATGAACTAATGGGGCTTTTCAAACACACTACAACAGAAGGGGAGCAAAAGAGTGTTGCTTTAAGTTAGAGAAAATGGCAAGGATGTTTACAAACCTTTTGAAATGCACCTCAAAGTTTTGAAGCAGATCACGTGATGTTAGAGAATACATGGGGTAAACTTCTATGCAATCTGTTATAAACAGGCCACAAAATAGAAAGAAACTGGTGATAAAACACAAGTAAACGGGGAGAAATTCTTTCAGTGCAGAGAGTGATTCAGGGGTTTTGTTATTGTCACTATTATAAAGCAATATGAATGCCATCGTAACTATAAGAAACGTTAGTCTTAGACTGAACATAGGATTTCTCAATAACGTTGTCTTCTGCATTAAAAATAGTTCATCCCAGAATTATCTAGTCATTCCTTTAAAATTGAGAGTTCTTTAGAGTATTGATAAAGACTCTTTTTGAAGATGTTTTGGGTGATTTTTGAGTTTGTGAGAAATAGGTTTATTGGTCTTTCATTGAGGGGATCCTTGTGAGGGGCAGTCCTTATATATTCTGGGTTGTCTGAATACCGTTTGATGTCTTACAGTGATGACAGACAGTTGTTCCTCTTTACTTATCTGAGTAGTACTGCCAGAAGGTGTCAAGAAAGGCAAAACATACTTTCGGTTAATTTTTGACAAGGATAATCTTGTCAGTGTTGTTAGCAATTACCTTTTAAAGCTGACTCCCAGCCAAGTGCTAAATGCTTTTTAATTAGTTTGTCTCTTGCAGTAACAGAAACTAGATAGGCTTTGTAGGTAGGGAAGCCAAGACTTTAAGCTACCCATCATTGCATAATGGTTTTATTTTATCAGCACTCCAGCCATTAATAAAACTATCTTTAAACAGTGTCATTTAATCCTAAATAATTGAAAGAAAGAAAGAATTAAAAATAATATTTGAATGATAAGGTGTCCTCTCCTTTGGTTAGTAGTGCCAAGTCAAAACTGATGATTATCATGAATGATTTACTAGCAATTGTAAAACTTACCTGCATCCACATGAGCATCTATCTCAAAGGTTTCATTTCCAGGGTAGATGGCACCATTCCTGTAAAACTCTTGACAAATGGACAGCGCTGTGTAGCCACTACCGTTTTTCTCATATGCATGATTGCCCACTGTGTTGTTGTGCAGAAGGCCGTACTAAAAATGAAAAATTGAAAACAGTTAATACACTTCAAAAAAAAAAAAACAGCATGGTGGAAAAAGTACTGATACCAAAGGCTTATATTGTATCTATTAGTTTTTCCTGATTTCTATACTAAAATAACTTGCAGATCAGGACATGCATTACTTGTTCTTTGTCGGTTTACATGGCTTAAAGAATAACGGAAATGTTATATGGTAGCTTTATGCAATCATAAATAACATATAACTTATGGAAATGAACAAAGTCCAATCTCCTGATGCGATAAAGCCAGTCAGACTTGCTGCACATGTAAGGCAGCAAAACAATAAAATTTCAACAAGAATTTGCTGTAACACAAAAGCAAAAGAAAGAGATCTATAATATGACAATCAAAATAAATCAACATGCATTGTCAATCAAAGTCAGCTCACTTTAAGTTTTTTACTAAAAGTAAAATCCGCTTACCTGTGTTATGATGTAGTCAATGTGATCATAAACATCTGCTTGTCTATAAACAGCATATGTATCCATCCCTCCATCAACATAATCTTTCAAGAAGAGGTGATTGAATGCCATCAGACTTTCCTCCTTAAATGTAACAACCATCTGGTTGCTCAGCCCAAAGGACACCAACTGTGACAGAATCAAAACACTTTTATGGGGTTGATTCAAACAGAAGAACTGATATTATGGTCGTATCTGAGGTTACTACATACCTGTATGGTAATAATTGCAATTTTGACAATCTGCAGTATAAGTTTCCATGGTTTTCGTCCACGTGCATGGTATTTCTCACAGGGGTTCATAAAGTAGTATTTTATTTTCCTTCTGAGGTGCTCAACTTCATCTAATTCTGAGAGACACTGAGGCTGGTGCTCTTGCCAAGTAGGAGGGTGGTTTATGTTACACACAGCATACAAGTCACTGGGTTCCTCCATGTCCAAAATGACTGCAAAATTAGGGATTTGTTGGGAGAAAACTTACTAAAATTAATAAATATGTCACAGAAAAACCTATTATTACCCCCAATACTTCTCTTTAAAAAATAACAAACAAATAAAAATAAAACTCCTATTGTTACGTAGTTTTGCATTGAACTTAATTGATCTTGTAAAGCACTCCTACATGACAACTGGAGACAAAGTCACTAAACAGGAAATACAATAGAATTAAGGAAGAAAAAAGATTAAAAACGAGGCCTCAAGATCACCTCAAAGTGTACTTGTTGAATACACAGCCATTTGCCTTCAGAAACCTGACCCTCCTCTACCACTAAGGTGACAATCAATTATTGATTATTTGTTGTAAACATATTAAACTTTAAACCGAAAGAATAAAAATCACTATAATGCAGAATAACAGCGGATAGTTTACTTACCAATGTCCCGCAGCAGGTTTATGAACGTTTACCTCAACCACTGGCTGTTTACAACACAAAACCCGACTTAAAATATAATCGTCTCAAAAGAAGAAAAAAAAATGTACTATCTATAAATACTATAAATGCTTTTTTTTTTTTTTACCATGAATGTCATAGCTGGACTGATTAAAGTTGACTGAACATCTGAAATACCTGTTTCACCATTGAACTTCGTAAGGTTTTTTCCGTATAACGTCACTGAAAGAGTGTGAGCTGGTTGGCTTTTTAATCTGTCAATCAACTAAGCGACTTCTTATTTTCCCGCCTCTTTTGTAACCAATGGTAACCAAACAGTACCAGGCTAAGAGAGTTCAAACTGAAGCGTAACTAACGGTAAAATGATTTTTTAAATGCATGTATTTGTCTATAAGCTGTTCTGTTTTTATTCAACTACATTAAACTTGTTTAATGTAGTTTAATAGAAAGCAACTGGACTACTTTAGCTGTTCAGCTGTTTCATACTCAAACATTGAGAATGACTAGTCAACATGAAAACATTTAAGCTGGTTATTACGAATAATTCAGCGTTAATCTTTGCAGATTTTTTTTCTTTCTTTCTTTTTTTTTAAATAACAAAACTTTACATTAATTCTTTTTCATTGTGTAAGCATCGTTATGGATTTTTTTTTTTGTTTGTTTGTTTTGTTTTGTTTTGTTTTTTACTAAAATATTGACAAACCCACTTCCACACACGATAAGTTCATTTATTTATTTAAATAACGGCAAGAAAGATACACTGGAATCCCAATAGACCACAGAAGGGGAAAGCAGAAGGTCTGACATTATAACATTTTGTTTTTACTATTATTTAAAGGGTTGGAGTTTAGAAACCATTCAACTGAATTAATATGTTTGGCAAGTTTTTATGCACATTTAAAAATGATAATTCTCTAACAAAATACATACACTTGTGAAAGCACATGAAAGTAAACTGTGCATTTGTGTTTGGTTTCATAGGAATGGGTATTATATTCCAGTTTTTTTTTTTTTTTTTTTTTTTTTTTTTTCAGTGTGTTTTTCTACTGTCGCAAAGACAGTTATACTTTGAATTATTGCAGAACAAGCACAAATTGGTGCATTAAAACTCAGAAAAAAAGCACAAAACTAATACAGAAAGTTAAGCACTACTAAAATAACAGGACCTTTCTCTTATCCACCACAAGATGTCAACATATGCATTGGTCATAACCTCAAAGCAAAATGTTGTATACTGCCACTGTGTTTGACTCTAAGCTACACTGATAGTTGGTTAAATCTGTTTGTAAATCTTGAGACAGAAAGTGCAGTTTGATGCTTTGAGAAATGTATACTGTATCTGTGTTGATTTTAGAAAATTTGCTGAACCAGTTAACAAGTATGGCACCTAAAAGTAAAAAAAGGCCAAGAAGCAGTGCAAGCAGTAAAGTGAAAGGTAAAGGTGAGTATCCAGGTATCATCATTTAACAATTTAGGTCTTTGTGTGTTTGTGTTTTAATGATCTATAATTATGCATATAAATGAAACAGTAAGTTGACTGTTACTTTCCATTTAGGTCAGAAGACTCGGTCTCCCTCGCCGCAGGAAAGAATTGGTAAGAGAAACTTACCTTGCCTGGGAAAAGTGTCAGGCCTTTAACCTAAAATGGTAAATGGATTGTACTTATATAGCACTTTAGTCACATGTTGACCACTCAAAGTACTTTACACTACATGTCACATTCACACACACACACTCGTACAGCACTTCTATTGTTACATATTAAATGCTTTCACTATTACACACATTCATACCCCGATAGACACATCAAGAGGCAACATGCGGTTCAGTGTCTTGCTCAATGACACTTCAGCATGTAGTCAAGGGAACCGACCCACCGACTCTTCAGGTTGGCAGACAATTGCTCCTCCTCCTGACCTATAACTTCCCAAAAAGAAACTGTCTTGCACTGAAATGGGGATGCAACTGAATAAAGCAATTCAATTCAGTTCAGCTTTATTTGTATAGCGCCAGTTAACAACAAAATCATCTCAGGGTACTTTATAGACAAAATCAATTCGAGCCAATTCCAAACAAAAAACAAAATGCATTTATCTGATGTTTTGAGTGTACTATTGCATACTCTCTGGACATGCTCTACTCAGCTGTGGGTTGCCATTTTCAAAGTTGATTTATATTCAACATACTAGCCTTGATTGCAAGCTTTTGGCCACATACTCAGACCATCATCTGTTACTGTTTTTTTCTAAATATCAGGTCATTGCGCCTTGTTGGAGCTATGAGTAACTGTTCCAAGATTTCCCAGTTACAGTATGCTCTGTTTTATTTATTAATTTATGGATTTCATCCACTCCAGCGCATACATCACATAGGCACGATCTAATCTGAAACAGATTTTTTTTTCAGATTTGCAGACATTCTTCCGGGACTTACCCCAGCCTCAACTCAACTATAGCCCTCCACTTAACCATGTCTTAACCCTAAAACCGAATAGTTAATCTTGTAGATATCAGCACTTTGTTCTTGAACAGAAAAAAACTTTCTAAAACAAATGGAATTTAATTACATTCTTAAGGGACATGGAACATTGCACATTATATTCTCTTTGTCTCCCAAGCAAATATTTCCCATGAATACAAATACCATAGTTGACACATAACTTTGTGAAATGACGGGTGTGTGTTTCCACTACAATGATTTGGCATGAGGCCGAGAAGAAAGGTTGACACACCCTGCTGGGAAGTGGTTACTTAAGCTGTACTTGAGCATTCCCAGCATCCTCTCAGCAACCTTGTGGAAAGACTTTGAAGAGAGAGACCACAAGCAGGATGAAAACTATCATTATACAGAGTCCTGTTTACTGTAGGCTGCCCTGGGCTTAGCCTGGCCTAAGATATAGTGGAGTATGTAGATTGTTTAGTGTAAAAAAAAGAAGAAGAGGAAAAAAAACTTTATAGTGGTGATTCAGAAGTGAGATATTATAACAGGTATGTATTAAGGAACAATATTGCATAAAAAGGGCAACAGAAGTTGCACCTAGGCTATTTATAAGGGCAGCATTTCATCCCTTGAAACTGTGTGATGGCCCAGCCAATAGGGAGGGGTAAGTTAATGATAAGAGACATTGTGTGTATTTGATCATAAAAACACTGGAGAGAATCAGCTCCATCTTTTTGTTCTGGCTCATCATAGTTTTGTCTTCATTTTTTGTGTTTCTGGTTCTTCTACCATTACTTTCAGCATATTTGATATGTAATGTGTGACAGACTGCGATCCAAACTTGCATTGTGTTGTGTTTTGGCTGTTGACTTTTCCTCGGTCTACATAGTATATCACAGGATTGTGTGCAGGCCTATGTCATGCCCATGCTTCTTTTTATTGTGTAACTTTCTACCATGGTTTATTGATAGAGGAAATTTACTATGAAGTAAATTTTGTGTGACATTTGACTTATTGATTATGTGGGGCGGCCAGAGAGATGGCCAGATTTAAGTGCTATCACAAATTAATCTTTAATAAAAGTCTGCTTCAGCACCCAGTGTCCTCACTGTATGCTCCAAAGATATAAGGTTTAAGGATGGAGGGGTTCAGCTCATTCTAACATCTCACTCTCTGTGTTTCTTTCTTTCTTTTCTTTTCTTTTTTTTTTTTTTTTTTTCAAAATTGATTTGGTCTCTCTTGTCAAGGTCACCCTGAAGATATCTTCCCCCTGGTCCTGACATCAGCCACCCAGGAGCTCTTTGATTGCCGCACTGATGAGGATGTCACAAGGGAGAGCCCTTACAAGCTTCTGAAGAAAGACAACATCATACAGGACATTAAGAAAAGAGCTGCAGTGTCCGATTTCAGCCCTGTGAAACAGCCTGTCCTGGTAAGGGGGGAATCATTGTCTTACAGACTACCCAGACAATATTCTTACAACACTTTTATGAGACCCCAAGATAGGGGCCATGGGAACAGACTGAACAACTAGTTTAACCTAATTCGCTGTCTGTTCTACCTGTGTCAAATACATAACCACCAGCCTTACTTTGTGAATTAATCCCTCTTCTATTACTTCAATGGCTCCCTTTCATTACTTTAATAACATGAGAGTTTCCTTAGGGACTCATGTAGACTCATCAGCTTTAAGCCTTAAGTAGTGCTAGCTACGTTTTTACAGAAAGTGGCCTTCACTTTGGTAATATTTGTGTGAGATGTTTTCAGCCATCCAAATGCCAGCTGCTAACCTGACAAACATAATGCTGTAGAAATTCCTTTATGGTATCCAAAATCACCTGATATATTTTAAACTTATTATAATTTTGTCACAGAGATGGTTGAGTATTATGAATTCCAAATTCCTCTTTGACAGGACTATCCAGAGGAAGAAATCTTGCTTGTTTTTGACAGTGACTTCACTTTTGGTCAGTGTTTCTACTTGGTTCTGACACCAGAAAGGAAGAACAAAATACTCGAAGTAAGCAGACAGTATTCACACATATTCACAAAATTTACACTTTTACACTCACTCACTGACTCACTCACTCTTTGAAGTTTATTAAGTTAATCCTTATTCATTAATTCTGTAGCTAAAATATTTTACACATGGAAGCGGTGCTGTGCTATGTCCTGTTAATAGTATTGGATTGTTATCTTGCTTTCCCAGTCATCATACTTTTATAAAAATACAACTCTTCAGAACTCCTGATCCTACTTCTCCTGCTCCTACTTGGAGCAGGAGACATTGTGATAAGTGTAAATGTGAAGATTTGTGAAGATTTTCAGTTTTTAACTTACTATTATACTTCAAGTTATTTATAGTTTGCACTCTGGTAATTCTCTCTGTGTTCTGCAGCCCCCGGAGCCTGAAACACTAGAAGTGTCTGAGAATGAAGTCAATAAAACCCCGGAATCAAAGCCATGGATATCTCTTGGCAGCGAGAAGGAAATAGATGAAGAATCTATCAAAGAAACCAGAGAAAAGGCATATATATATATATATATATATATATATAATTTTATTTAATTTTTTTATTTATTTATTTTTTTCTTGAAACAAAATGAAAATGAAACAACAATATATGTGCAGTGTATCAAATCACACTGTCTTCTGTGTCCTATGTGTGTTCCTAATGTACTTCTTTATCTGTTCTGTGTCCTTGACCTCAGCTGAGATTTAAATTCTCAAGAGTGCGAAGGAAGTTTGGGACGCCAGTATGTTTTTCTGACCGCAATGCTTCAGATGCTAAGGATGGCTACGTGGAATGTGCTTCCTACCCAAACAGCAAATTCAGCATCAAGCAGATGCAAAGGGACTGCAGAAGTCAAGCTGTTCCCAGTATGCACAGCAGCAGTACTCAGACAAATTGGTATGCCAACAAATCATAAAATAGATTTGTTCAGTCAGTAATAGTCAGTCGGAGGTTCTGGAAGCCTTGTACAATAATTTTTCTGGAGAAGTGGTAAGGGATCTAAAGGCCAGAGACAGACTTTTTTCACTTAAAGAAAATGTAAATATTACATTTCTTTCTGAAGTTTTCTCTGTCATGTCACCATAGTAACAAACTAGTCTTTTTTTTAAAGAATTGCTTTGACAGTAATTACTTTACCTTTAATGTGTGTGCATCTGTGTCCAATTTACAGGAATCATCTACGAAATGCCTTCACTCATTACAGTCCAAGAGAGTTGAGCAAGGAGGAAATAGAAAGCATCATTAACTCAGAGAGTCTAAAGAATTTTTGCATCTCAGTCACCTCCAGGTAAATTAGTATAGTTATTCTCTTCCCTTTGCTTCCCAAAGGAGTATGTAATGTGGAGGCTAATTGAGAGCCAAAATCAGACTCATTCAGCATTGTATGAGCCTTTAAAAACTCAAACCAATTAGTTATTAACACATTAAGAATAATATAATAGTCACAAAGATGATCAGGAAGTCTAATAAGGACACTTGTTGTTGACACTTGATTTTACAGCTTTGTTTGTTCAGGTATGAGACAAATTAACATTATGTACATTAGCAGAACACTCACTGCAGCTGTAGCTATGGAAATATACCACACAGGAAATAGATAGAAATAGTAGATGTACATATTACATCTAGACCTTTTACAGAAATGTTTATTGTTTTGTAGGATCATGCATGCCCTTCAACAGGAAGAGATTATGAATGTGTTCATTGATGACTGGAAGGCTCTGGAGACCGGAGATGAAGCTGGTGACTGGTCTGGAAAGGTGGCTAAGGGTCTGATGCTTTATCAGGCTTTTACAGACCAAAAGTACACTAAGGACAGGACAATCAGCAGTATTAACTGGCATCCAACCATCCATGGTAAAGTGTACCATCTTAGCAGGGAAACGATTTGTATGTTAGATTACAACAGTTGAAATGTCATTTTTAAAAAAATATATTTTTGAAAATTCTGCTCTGTGAAGTTGATGTAATCACTCAAAGCAGTTTTTCTCTAAAAACCATAATATTAACAGTAAAGATGAGTGTTGCAAAGATATGATTATACTATGTTTCATATGCAAGGTAGACATCGGCTTTAGCCCCCAAAGTAGATAATCTTCTTTTGAAGCTGCATTGTAGTTGACAGCATCATATGATGTGCTTTTTGATGTGGCAGGTGTGATAGCTGTTGCTTTGATGGAGAAAAGGGAGGAGCCTTTGGACATGTCTGCTGTGTTTATCTCCAGACCTTCTTTCATTGTCTTCTTTAGCTTTTCTGACCCCTCTAATCCCCAGGTATGGAAGAACAGATGAGAGCACTTCACTGCATGAAAGTAGAAATATATCCCGTCTTGCTTAATATCTGTTTGGCATATGCTTTTATAAGAAATACCTTAAAAAGTTTGCTCTTTGCTTTAATTCTAGACAATTATATGCTATAGGAAATTTTCACTTATTTTAAATTTAAGAAATTTTAATAATGAACTCTTTAATGTCGACCTTCCTTTATAAGAGCTTTTGGGCCTCAGGCTTGATGAAACAGAATCACCTGTATGCATATAGTTTTGTTGATTATATAGTAAGCACACCTTGCATTTAATTACTAGAATAAATAAATGAGAGCTAATGCATGGACATTTCTGCTTTGAAATCTAATATGTATAGCTTGTGTATGTGGGGTTTATATATGTATATCTCTTTGCAGTTGCTCCTGGAGTGCCCAGATGACATTTTAGCATTTGATTTCTGCCCCTCCAATCCAAATATTATTGTTGGCGGCTGCACAAACGGCCAGGTGCTAATTTTTAACTCTACTGTCTCAGCTATGCTTTATACACAACCACTTTAACAATCAATTGTTCCTTCTTATATAACCCATTTTCTATTTCATTAGCAAGTGTTATTTTCTTCCTTGACACATCAGTTTGAATGTTTTTACTGTTGATCTGCAGTCACTATTTTTTGCTGTCAATGTCTCAGGTTGTACTATGGGATATTATAGCTCACATCACACACTTGCAGGACAACCAACCTAGCAGTAAAATGGCCTCAGTCAACAGTGACACATTTGTAAGTACCTGTATCCTCTCTTTAATGTGTACAATGTTGTTATAACACTATTCAAGTACTTGGTATTCTCTGTTTGTGTTTTATATGGCATCAGTACCAGTAGTTCTTTTGTGAGTGATGATGTAAAAAAAATCTATACTCTTCAGCAGTGTTGTGTAACACATTGAGATGATGATATGTTTCCTCCTGAGTCCTCTCCTCCTACCTACTCTTTTATTAGATGGGAATGCAGTTGCCTAATGGTGCTTTTGTAACTAGTCTCAACAAATTTCACTAATTTTCAAAATGCTTGGAAGAAATCTCATACTAGTTTAATTCAGTAACTGGCCTCGCTCCCATGTAAAATCTGCCACAAGACTTCACCTGCTGCATTTAAACAGTATGCTTCCCGAATTCTAGCCCACATTTTCTTTGTGTGTTTTTACTGCTTCTACAGTGCAACAGCTGTCTCCATCCCACTTCCCACTACTCTTTTGCTTCCCCTCCCCTCCCACCCTCTGTGCCCTCCTCCATTCTCTTTGTCCTTGTTTGCTCTTAATTCCCTAGAGTAAACAGCAATAGCTCACATATGCCAGCTGTTACACAAGTCGTCATCTACTGCGGTAGTTTGTCCCCATATAGAAGTAAGCATGCAGCCAAATCAGATCTCTGCCTTCCCTGCTGTTTGCAGTGCAAACAATGACAGTTGTATCTCCTAAAAGGCTTTATTTGGATGTTTGCTGGTGCGAAAGACACCTCCATTTGTTTCTGGCTTATCAGATGAAGAATTAAAATCAGTATTAAGGCAGCATGTGGACAGTGCTAAAGACATGTTTTAAACAAGTCATCTGACTGGTTAAATAGTTGTTCATGGTATTTTTTTTTGTTAGGATCTCTAGTTGAATATAGTGGATGTGATCTTTATTGTGACCTTTGTTTTACAACATGCCAATATGTCATGTCAACAGTGGCCTCATACAGAGTAAATAAAAACATCTAACTGCATTTATTATGTTTTCTCAAAGTATTAGGATTAAATGCACATTCATATTTTGAAATCCAGGTGGACCATTTACAGATGGCTTCTATGCTGTGTACAATGTTCCTAATTGGAATAATTTATCAACACTGACTGTACAATACATTCTATGCCTTTTGTGTCTCCTCTCTGTCCAGGATCCTGATGAGAAAAAAGGGAATAAGATTCCTGTTGTCCACTTCAGTGCAGTGTCTGTCATAGAGAGCTGTCACAAAGCCCCTATCACTGATGTCCAGTGGCTGCCACCAACATTTCAGGTATGTTTCTTAAAGGAAAGGGGTTGAAGGGGCTCCACAATTGTACACAGTCATCATCATCAGCGTATCATGATCAGGTCTTTATAATACTGAGACTAATTTAGACATGTTTATGTGTTGATTTTATAACTTTTTCTCTAATAAGGTGACCAGCACGGGCTTACCAGTGGAGAACACAATGAAGATGTCTGCTCAGATTGTCACCTGTTCACCTGACTGGTAGGCTTTACTCAAAGATGTTTTTATGGATTCAGTGAGAAGAGTTTTTTGCAGGTCTATTTTATCCATTGACATTTTTGTCTGCAGAAGCTGTTACTCTGTTACAGTTTGTAGTTACTGTATTTTTCCAGTATTTAGGAAAACCTCAAGTTTCCAATATATTCTTTATTGACGGTGTCCATGTTTAAATATGAACTTTTGAGTTCCAGGTTTTGTTACCTTTTAAGATCTGACCATTTGTGTCTTCGCCTCCCTTAAAAGCACTATCATGTTCTGGGACGTGAGGTTACCTAAACTGCCCCTGTCGGGCAGAAAGCAAAATGTGGATCAGACGACCCCGAGCACAACCTGTAGCGTACATGAAACTTTCAAATACTTGGAGCGAACATGGAAACCACTGTTCAAGGTACTGCAGTGATTGTTGGTTGGTTCATGATATGAGATGCTCACTGCAAATGCTTTTGGTGTTCTATTTCTTCCTGAATTGTTCAGCTATTGAAATCAAGCCTTATCCTCAATGTACAACAAATAAAATACATGTATGTACTATAAGTCACAGACAAGCTAATGCTTTCACTAACTATATGTATCATGACCTACACAAATTAGGAACATTAGGGATAGGATTTCCTTGTTTTTGCAATTATGTTATGAAATTAAATATCAAAAAAGACTTTAGAGAGCGCTTTTTATATACAATGAAATGGTGGTGAACATTAATATTTTTATTGTAAATTATTTAGCACAGTATATGTAGGTTTTTTGTGTATTTACACAGAGTTCTGTTTTGTGTTTAGTTTTTTGTTTTTGTTTTTTTTTGTGTGTGTGTCTTTTTATCCTAACTGATAGGTATACTCTGTGGTTTTATTTAATGCTTGCCAGTTCTTCAGATCTAATAAAATTTCTTTTCTTTTATGTGTCAGGCTGTCGTGCCAAAGATTGATACAAGTGGTGAATATGTCCCTTTAAAGTTCAGCCTTGAACTTTACACCAGTAATGACAATACAGGTAGGACCACAAAAGGCAGGCATAACACTTCAGGTTCATGTTCATGTTTTTTTGTTTTGTTTTTTTGTTTTGTTTTGTTTTTTCTCAGTCTGTTGACTTTTTTTCTGTGTTTTCCAGCTATCATAAGTCAGCACGACTGAGCTTCAAAAGTTTGCCCAATAAGTTTTTGAAGTACTTCAGGGAATTATAAGTAATTTACACCAGTTTAAAGTTCACATGTTCTTCCCGTTGTTTTTTTTGTTTTTTTTTTACATTAATCAGTACTCCATGTTTTCTTTTTACTCTTTGAAGATTCTATTTCTTGTCTATATTGAGGAGTTAGATTCTTTAATTCTTTGGATGGTGAGCACAGTGACCAGTGAGGCAATGTTCATTTGCCTCTCAGGTACTGTGCTCCTCTCTGTGTCTGTCTGCCTCCTCTCTGCTTTGGTTTCATACCACTCTATCAAGTGATACTTCCAAATCAAGGCCTTCATATTTGCAGAGCACTGGTCTTGCTGACTGTCAGCTCTTTATAATATTCAGCTCAGACTCCTTGATGAGTGCAGGATGATCATGTGTGTCCTGGGTGGTCAAGAAGAGGCTAGTCTTTGTCTGGCTGAAGGTCTGCTTCCATAAACAAAGCTTTGAAGACTTTGTGTTAAAACATTAATACACTTGCTAGCAGACTCAATAAATGGGCAGGTTTTTCAGCAATCCCCAGGCAGCACTGTCTGTGTGATTAATATTTTTGTGCTGCTTAAACTCTTTGACTGATTTTTATTGAAGTGCTACTACTGTCTGCCTCTGATCTCTATATTTGGCATGATTTTCTCTCTGGCTTCAGCATTTCCAATATTGGTGTTATTTAAATTTCAAGTGTAGTCACTGTAGGAAAGCTCTGTTTCACCTTCACACAGTCCCACATGATTTTCCACCCCTAGTTATTATGAGCAGGCATCATGGAGATTAAGCAACAGTTTAACAGTGTGTGCTGTGGTAAAAGAGAATCAATGTTTGCAGCCATACAGTATCCTCTTCCTCATATCTTAACACACATCTTAACTAGAGGAAGTGGATTCATAAGACATGTGATTGGGTAATCTGATCTGACCTTCAAAAGCAATCTAACAGAGTAAGGCTTGATTGGGAGTAGCCTGCTTGGTTAGGGGGTTGCTAAGCAATAGACCCTGACAGACATTTGCACTTTTGTAATGCAGAGGGAAGATACCATCTCATGCTACCTTTGCCCCCCATGTTTTTATCTCCTTCCCCTTTTTGTCCTTAACTCTCACTCCCAGGTCTTTCTCATATGTTTTTCTCTTTCTCCTCATATCCAGTATTGCTGACCTTTGACCTGTTCCCATCTTCCTCTGTTTTTCATTCTGACATCTCATTAATAGTCAGATAACAAAGTGGAATGCCCCAAAGCCATTGTTTCCGCTATTTCCTTACTCCAAGCAGATGTTTTATAAGGCGCTAGTTTTACCTCTAATTTTTGCTTTCATGTTATGGTTATGTTATTGTCCTTTGGCTGTATGGTTGAGGACCATGCTGCCTCTTATGAGCTGTTTAAAAAGGCCAGTCACTATTACAATTAAGAAAAATTATGAGTTCACTGTTTAAAATTGTCTACCTGTCCAGAAAAAGCTGCAGAAAATGGGCATGTGGGGATTCCAGACTACAGCCAGCTAAAAGTACCCTCAACCAGTACAGTTAAGGTTCTGGAAGATGTCAATACCAAGTTCTATGTTGGAACAGAGGTGATTATTTCTCTCTTATTTAAACCACACCAAACATTTATTTTAATTTCATACATCACTCTACTGCCTCAACACCTGCTATTATAAATAACTTTGCTGCCAAACTGCCCCTTTCTCACTGTTAGCCTTACATAACTGTGCAGATATTATTTTCACCTGTCATGTTTCAAAATCATGCCCTTAAGTATACAATTAAACTGTTGTATGTGTTTTTTGTTTTGTTTGTTTGTTTGTTTGTTTTTGTTTTTTTCCCAGGATGGGGAAATCGTTTACACTGACTGGAAAGTAGAGAAAGACATGTCTGGACAGCTGTTTAGTAAGTGGTCTCATTTGCCAGAATCAGTGTGTTCAAAAGAGCATTAACAGTGTATTCTTGACTGTTAGCCAACAGTTTGGTATCAAAATAAGACACTGGCAACACGCTGGTTGAATCATAAAATAATAATGCCCAATCTATCAAATTATTTTAATAGCCACTTTCACAGTAAATTACATCTTTGGTTTGACAGTTATGCTAAATATAATTATCATCATGAAATTTAACTGAGATGATCTTGGAAGCAAATTCCTGTGAAATTAAAAGTGCATTTTTCTTCTTGTTTTGCTTCTCTCCCAGGTGCTAAACCTCTTTACTGTTTCAACGCTCATCATTATTTGGTGAACACAATGCAACGATCACCCTTCTTTAAAGACATTATTTTGACAATTGGAAGCTGGAACTTCGCCATTTGGCAGGAGGGAGTGATGGTAACGATACAGACCACATCCTAGGTCACATCTTAATCTTGACATGACTCTTGTGGAGAATACACTTGTTAAATAAAGACAGCTTAGCAAGCACATAATATTTACCTCTACATCTGATTTTGATATGTAACACACAAACCCAAACTAGTTTAAAACTGAGCTGATTTATTCCAGTATTTAAAGTTTGAAAACTGGAACTTGACCTTCATATAATTCAGAATCATTATCACCAGACAAATGCGTTTGATTGAATGTAAAGTAGACTCACCTTTTCAATCAATTGTAAACTGCAACATCTAGGATGGTCCTCTGGTTCTGTCACAATTTTCTGGAGAGGAGTGCACAGCGGGATGCTGGTCCCTGTCACGACCGGCAGTTTTCTTCATTGGGAAAGGAGACGGCAGTATTGAGGTTTGGAACCTGTTGGAAAACACCAACCAACCTGCACATGTCTATCATCATTTCACCAATGCCAAGATTACCTGCATCAAACCCTGGATTGTCTCCTGTAAGTTCCCGACATCTTCTGTTCACACCACATGTTGCTCCATTAGAAGGTTTTGATTGATTTCTAATCACATTTTAATAATTTACAAAGACTGCAGGAAAAAGGTGTCTGTATTCTATGGTAATATAATCTATAAAAGTGTTTTTAGTGGCTTTTGTTGGTCGGCACCATCAGACTGCTTTTTCTCACTTTCACTGTTTCTAACTACAGCCGCTGGTACATTTATTACATCAATGTTGGATTTAGCGTTAAAATTTAAAATTTATTCATCACTCACAGAGACCAAGGTTCAATTTCAACACAGGAACTCATCAAATTAGAAGAACCAAGACAGTGCAGAACTTTGCCAAGCCTTTATTTATTTATTTATTCATTCATTTATTCATTCATTCATTCATTCTTGCCAATTATTGTTGTCATAATTTTTAGTTAGAAGCTCTAAAAGCAAAATTATCCCCATATCATACCCCCATATCCACAAAATTCCTGGGTCCAGGTAGTGATCCAGAACTAATTAAAAAATAAATGAATAACTTGTTCCTTATTCCATTTCTGAGATTTCCAGAAAATTTCATAAAAATTTTGTTACATTCAGTGGCAAATCAAAGAGATATTAAACCATACTGGCTGCTATATGTAGGTGACAGAGCAAACATCCAGTCGAAAGTTCAGTAGTGTGATGTATAGACACTCTACATTCTGAGGTGTTCTTACACAAGTTTCTAATTTGAAAACTGTACTTTTCTACAGTTTTTTTCTACAGGAGGGGCTTAACCCTGTTAGCTTTCACAGCATTCTCCTTTGTTGTATAATCATGTGCTCTGAAGCTCATCTACTTGGTTGTTGTGTACCTCCAGCCAAGCAGCATTTCCTGGCAGTGGCGGACAACCTTGGAACTCTCCATGTTTTCAAAATACCACAAACCCTCTACATTCCCTCCAGGCATGAGGTAAGACACCTCAATCCCCTCCTAAGTTGTTTATTTTAAAAGCCTGAGTTTTCATTCATATTTTCAAGAAGAAAATGTGAACAGTAAGCCGTTGCTCAACATGAAGAAACTTTGCTAACTTCAGTACTGCAGCAGACCAAACATTTACTCCAGTTTTCACCAAAAAACAGTTTAGCATCACTATTACACCTGCTAACCAGTCTTTCTCTGGTGTTTATATGTAGACCTTACGCATGAAGAAATACTTTGAACTGGAGAAGGACTGTTTGAAGGATTATTTGAAGAGGAAGGAACTGTGGGTGAAACTGAAAAAGGAGCAAGAGGAACTCAAGAAGAAAAAGGTTTTCATTTTAGAACAGAAGGTGCTTGTTCAATAAAAATGTCAATTTAGAAGCTGCCAAGTGTGTCAACCTGTCTAAAAGACAGAAAGGTTAATGTCAGGAAATTAAGTGTTCCAGTTCATTTTTATACTAGAAAAGCTAAAGTAGACTGTTCCTTCTGCATCTGTGTCTTTCTGTAAGTGTCTCCTATTCTTTCTTACCTCATGTTTAATTCATTCAGACCGTAATTTGATCCTGGCCACTGGAGACTGGAGTTATTGATAGGCTCTGCCTGGATGTGTCTCAGCTAGAAGAGTAATGACTAAATCGCTTAGTGGGCAAATGCTTCCACCTTTGACTAGATGGCTGAATATCTTTAGTATAAATAATGATAAAAACTTTGTTTTGCTGAATGTTGGTTTCTCTACTTGTGTATATTTTTACCTACTTCCAAATTAGCATGGATTCCCACATATGTTGCCATAATTACCTCCAGCTTATGTTTCCTGTTGAATTTAGTATACTATTTAAAATTCTACTTTCAATATTAATCTGTGAAAAGACTTATTTTTAATTTGATTTATATAGCACTGTTCTCATTTGCCCAAGGTGTTGAAAGAAAGAATTCAATAGTATAATAGTTTGTTATTCTTTAATAGTTTTATTAAAGAACAGCGGAATCTCTCCCAATTGGTTTAGGTATGTAGTGTTCAGATTTTTACCGTATCACTATTGTTATGTTTGAACTTTTATCTCAACCATTTGCAAAAATGATTTTTTTTGTATTTTTGTCCCAAAGAAATTAAAAATGCAAAGAAATGTTTTTCTTTTGCTTTTTTCGTAGTGTGAATCTTAAAGGATTATAAAACATGGGGTCTTGGATAAAGACTGTTTCAAAGTAGTCCAACATTTTCTATTTATTGTTTGAGACTCTATTTCTTCTGTGATTCTGTAGGAAGCTGACAAACCAGTCACGTCTCTGCAGAGCACTGAAGATGAACTGAAGCAGTACAGAGATGACGCGGGGATGGCAGAAAGCATCCTGAAGGGCTTGGGCCTGTGGCCAGCAGCTTTAAACGCACAGGATACCTAATATCACACACATTTACACACACAAATACAAGTTGTCTTTTGTGCAAAGATAATTTAAAATTGATACCTTCAGTGTTTTTAAACAGCATCAACAGTGAAAATCTCTGTGCCAAGGTTGTTTTCTTTACAGCTGTTTTTTAAAGTATTTGTCACCACTTATGAGATGTTAAGACATTATTAAATTTTCCTTATTTTATTTAGTTGAAAATCTTGAGGATATTTTATCACCGCAATAGATTGTTCTTCCCATTAACAGTCAGATAGTCTGGGTATTAAAGATTCAGGGTCAGCAATAAATCATTTTCATCCTTTCTGAGATTTAGTTACTGATTAGTGTCATCTATTTGCCCACATCTTCTCTAAGGATACAGTGTGTAACACATCAATAATCTGACCCTGACAGGATGTCATTTTGCGGATGTTATCAATAAGTGCCTTCACCAAGTGAAATAAATCTGGATTTTTCATCTTGTGTGATACGTAAATGTCTAAAAAATGTATTCATTTTCTATATTTCTTAGTCCAATTCAGGGTCGCGGAAAGCTGGAGCCTATCCCAGTTAGTAGCAGGTAAGAGGCTGGGTATACCCTGGACAGGTTGCCAGTTCATTGCATGGCCAATACAGAAAGACAAATAACCACTAATATTCACTCCTAGGGAGAATTTTGTGTGTCCAATAACCTAATGTGCATGCCTTTGGACAGTGGGACGAAGCCAGAGTATCCGGACAGAACCCACGTATACACTGGAAGAACATGCAAACTCCGCACAGTAAGGCCAGGGTTTGAACCTCCCCGCAGCAGACTTCTTGCTGTGAGGCCGCACTGCTAACCACCACGCCATCATCCAGACACACCAAAAGAAGCTGACTTTGGCTTAAAAGAAGATTAAAAACTTAAAAATTACAGACAGGGTAACCTTATGCAAAACCGTTAGTTACCAGCTGTTATTTCCAAATTATCCAAAGAATTCAAAATATTTCTCAGTTTGTGTATTTTATAAGGCAACAGTTTACACTGCAGGTTTTTTTAAGCACCTGGGGGGAGAACAATGTATTAAACAACTGCAGTACAATCACTTATAAGGTCCTAAAAGGACAGAATGCACATGTCTCAAATGTTATCTAATGGCTAAAATGCAGAACATGTACAGCCTCACTCTTCACTTCCAATTACATAAGAGAATTCACTGTAGTTCAAAAACGTAAAAAGTAAAGTGCAAGGCAAGCGTTTGGTTAGGGAGAAACACTGTTGCTGCAACACTGAGGGCTATGAAGAAGAACACCTGCACTGTCTGTAGACAATGCTAACAGTAATGAGGACTGGGAAACTCCGGAAGTGACACTGGAAACACTGTAAGTGCAGTATACTGTCAACATATTTTCCCGGTTGCGTTAGCATCAAATTGCAAATATTGCACTTATATATCTCCCAGTCAGTGTAGTGCTGCAGGGACACCCTTAATGTTCAAATACAATGCAGTGAGCTCCTGACTAAGCTTCAGTATGAGAAGAGTTGAGAGGAAAAGGAGGTTGTAACTTCAGATTTCACTATAAGGTTAAGGATTAATTAGAGAAAATATTCTTTCACATTTTTCACGACTGAGAATGCCTGCAGTAAGTAGCTTTCCATCTTCCTAGTTTCATTAGTTTTCCTCCTTACTGGGACAGAAAAGTAGCGCCGCAAACTTATAGTCAAACTGACAACCAGTATCCTGCCAGAAAAGAAGCTGCAAAGGAGGGGGTACGGGTCAAACACTGCATAATGTAGGGGCAGCTGTCTATTGCCAAGTTTTCATACTGTGTCCAAGTTGCCTCAAAAGAAAAGGGTGAGCTTGAGGGTTGAGAGAATCAATAAACGCCACAAAACACATATGTTGGAAGAGAGGGGGAAGGAGAGGGTGAGAGGAAAGATGGAAAACAGGATTCTCCGCAGCTGAAGTGAGCTGGGGTCGACTTCACTGAGGCCATGACTCATTCATGTGGACGGCCCTATCACAGAACGGAGGGAGTGGAGGAGGGTGAAGAATAGGCTGATGTGAGGGTGCACAGAGACAGGCATCCATATGGCCCCTAAGACACCAACAAGGTCCCAGTGACAAAAGGGGCCTTCACTCCCCAGTCATCTTCTCTTCAAACATTTCTGGCAGATCTGCTTTGCAGTACCTCTCCCTTCTGCAAAGCCTGTCATGTTCTTCTAAACCAGCTCAGGAATGTGCTGCCTGCAAATCAACACTTGCACAAGGGGTGTCTTCACACTTGCTGGTTAGTTATACTTCTAATGGTTGATACAAAGAATGTTATGCAGTTGAGTGAATTTATTTGTAACAAACCATAAACATTTGAGGCATTTGAGGTTCCACCTAAATATGCAGAATTCTTAGCTGCTCTGCTGCTCAGCACTCCTTTAATGTTTGGGACAATGGACAACAGCACAGCCATAAACCCAGAGACTCCCACTGGCATGAGGGGTATTCATGATGTCAGATATTCCACAGTTGACTTCTTCATCTAACGCCAAGAGATTTCCCAAACATAAAATGATCTGTAACCGAGGGGGCTGTCTAAACAGAATGGATGGCCTGCGGTTCAGTTTTTATCGTCAGTTCTTCAAAGTTTTCATGCTAAATCCAGGGAAACAATGCAAGCAGGTGCTGTGTAGGAGGGGCTGTAAATCTGGCTTGGCGAATTAAGCCATTGCCTTGGCATTGTTCTGGCTGGCCTCTTAGCAGCTCCTGCTGGGGAGGGTGTTAGGTGGGGTGAGTCTTTTTTTGTGGCTCCACAGATCTCCAAAGATGGTGGCACCCTGCACATTTTCATGCATGGTCATCCAAGTCAGACCCCAGCTGCAGAGGGAGGGATCATGCAGTGCAAGGAGATTGTTGCATGACAAAAGCTAAAACATTGTAAGTGAGAATCAGGGTCTCGTAGAAGGACTGTTGTTTCTTTTTCTTTCAAAACGTTTGCTTTTAGTAGAAAGAAAATACATTCCTTGTGTCTGTGAGGATGTTGATAAGCTCCTTTAACCTCAAAGCAGCCGCCCAGTTATTTTATTTATTCTCAGTTAAATTATCAAGCTTTGTTTTCATTGATGTAAACCAAAAGGGCTGTTTCTCTTTAGTGCTGCAGTGAGGTTGGTAGTGAGTTTCATTTGGTGAACTTTGACCTCATAAGAGATCAGGTGACCAGGACACTGCTGTGGAATGTTCCCTCGACTCTTTTTCATTTTCCAATTTCAAAGCTCTCAACAGTTTGGATTCTTGTCATTTTATCAGCCCCTCCCAAGGTCTACAGCAGCCTGTAGCATCAATGTTTGCGTGTGTGTGTGTGTGTGTTTTCATGGAGTCTGGAATCCATAAGCTCAGTATACTTGCAAGATTCAACAACTTTTTGTGGATCAAAATGCTTGACCCCACTTGTTTAAAATGCTCTTTGAGGGTCAAAAGTTGGATTTAGGGTTAAAGTTGGAATTAAGTTAGGGTGAAGGCAAGGGGAAGGCTTTCAGTTGTGATTGTGAGGGTAAAGGACTGTATCTACATTATGTCAACAGTGGGTTTCTGCACACAAGGGTGTGTGAATGTATATCAGTGTATACAATCTGAATTTGGAATCATAAGTCTTAGGTCATTAAACACAAAACCTAAAGGAGTTGATTAACTCAATATGTAGAACTATTATTCATAGCTTTGCAAATTATTTAAGTTTATTTTGCCTGTTGTTGAGCATCTCGGACAACAGCATTCAGCATAAACTATGATTCAGTAAAACGTTTACTATTACCTTTTGATAAACATGCCAATGTCTTCAGTGACACTGTTTGTCTCCATTTCTAACATATTTATATTTTAGCATAGTTTTGTGCTTGTGCCATAACCAGTTTATTAAAGTTAAATTTAACATACATTTGATTTTCTTTGCTTACACTTGCCACACTTACCATTACCAGCCAGCAAAAACAATGTTTTCATCTGAGCTATTGTCACGTGTTAGAAAATGCTAAAAATGCTTCAACTGGAGAATTTCAGATTCAGGTGCTGTCATTTTAATCTACCACTTAACATTGTCTTGGATAATTCCAGACTAGGATGCAAACCTAAGAAGATGGGGGTCTGTCATCTCAGCTATTAGTCTGGCACTGCTAAGATGTCCAAAATATTAGAGGTCTGGAAACTTTTCATTGTGACATAGAATTATCAGTGAGACCTGAAATCATGTCTGTGTCTTGCCCATTTTAGAGTCGCCATATAGTTGGGATGAGAGTTGCTAAATTTCTCTGTTTTCAGACAAATTTACATACTCAAAATGTCACAAACATTAACCTACTGGCCAGAAGAAAATGGTGAAAAATGATACTCTACAGAGCACAGCCAAAGATGTCAACACTGAGTGAACATGATTTAGTTTGGTATTTAGTACAGTGAAATAAGCTTTTGGGCAATGGTGGAATGGAACGAAGTACAAGTACTTTGTACTTAAGTATGTTTTTTGTGTATCTGTAGTTAAGTAAATTTAGTTGTGGGTACTTTTGATGTTCACTACATTTCTACAATGCCTTGCATTATAATTTACAGTCATATTGCAGGCTTTATTGTTTGTCTTATTTCAAATTATGCTGCAGAAAATGTCATTGAATTGAATAAACTAATATATCTTATAATGACTATTGCCATAAGCGAGGGGTTTTGTGCTTCTGATTCCCTCCCTTCATATCATTCCTGAAGTAGTTCATTCACTCATCATAACAGGGATTCATACTCATTCATGTTCATTATCCATAAAACATGTTTGAATCCTTTAAATTGAGAAAAAAAAATGTTTTCTCATAATGTCCAGGTGCTCCTTTGAAAAATAAAATCATATTAGCTGGTGGTCAGCATCAATGAGCTACCACCTCAAGCAGCCTGGAAACGAAGTTAAACTGCTGACATCTGCAGAGTGCTCTGTTGACAGCAGGAAGGAGATAGCATGCACTAAAATGCCAGCTGTATCACTCCACTTCCTCTGGATAACTCAAAGTTATCTGTACACTTCATATCGGCATAAAGTTAAAGGCTACTTGGAGGATGAACTACCACTAAAGGTGCACCACCTGCAACTTTATCAAACCAGTGAGGCCCAAATCTCATTGAGCTTGAGCACAGCTGCTGTCAAGGCCTCTTTTCAGTCTCACCTTTCACATTTTTCTCTCCTATCAAGCAGAGCAAACCTTCATCTTGTCCAGGAGCTGAAAGGGGAGTGTTGTGTTCTGAAGGGGTGGGAGTGGGATGATGAGCAGCTTACCTTTAGGAGGGATTACTCTTATTAAAATGAAATAGTCCAGTCCTGAGTGACAGAGCAATGGAGGTGAAGGAGGGAAGAGGCCTGTAGAGCAGAGAAGAGGGCCTACGTTGTGTGAGGCCCAGCCCCAGAGGATCTGAAGCACCGCTCCTCTGTGTTCTCCTTCCCTCTATTCTTCACTTTCACTTCTCCCTCTCTCTTCATCTTCTCCCCCTTTCCTTTGGTCTGTTCTTCCATCATCACCACAGTCCAGAACAGGCGGATCTGTCAGCCCCGCATCAAGAGATCTGCCCCCTGGCTCTCAGATGAGCTGCCAAGTACAGAGGCTGTACTGCAAGGGAACAAAAGACCCTCAAAAACACAGCAGAATGTCTGGGACCTTGATAAAATGTGTTTAATAGCCCTCCTATTGAAGGCCACTGCATGTATGGAATGTGTACCCAGGGTCACTACATAAAGGTTTCCAGCTATTACCAAGACTTTACTCACCCAAGGAGTGAATAGTTTGCACTGAATGGAATGAGCCATCCAATGAAAGATGGTAAAAGTTTAAACATGAAAAATGTAACTTTGCAACTGGAAACTAATGACATGGAGACTGTGATCACCCTTGTGACAAAGTTCCATGATTACATCAGAGATCCAGCATACAAAGCATGTTTTTTGTCATGTACGGAGGATTTTGGGTTATCTCTGTCAGCAGTGGGTGGATTCATGACTACAATATGTAAGGACAAACTTACCTACATTTCTTGTTTTTTTTGTTTTTTTTTTACTTAAACAGCAACAGTGGAAATAGATAGGAAATAAATCAGATTTGTCATTTGGGTCAGGTCCAACCATAAATCAAATGTGGGGATTCGGCTTGGAAATATTAGTCTCAATGTAAAAGGCTTCCTGACCTCATAGAAACTTAATGGCACACTCAAATCCTCTGGTGGTAGTTCCGATATTCTGGCTGTAATGGGCTGAAAGCTAATGTTAGTTGATGTTAGCACTCTCATGACCTACATTTATAGAAGAAATAAAAGAATTAATTTTCATATAGGCTTTCTTAAGCATATATATTTTGCTAAGGATGGTGCTTACATTATAGAAATTTTACAGGCAATCTGTTTAGTTGGTAACACATGACATTTTCAGAGCTGTAGTTTCCAACTGTTAAATTATTTTGGTGGTAACTATAAACATAAACTGAGTACAAATATCACACAACACGGGATAAAATGACTCAACACTTCGACCATATTTCACTGTTTATGTTGTCTGTTACTGATGGGAAAAAGACAACAATAATCTTAACATCACGAAACTTATTTATATTTGTTTTTCAATTCACCTCTTTGTTGTGGGCAGCAGATACTTGAAATATGTCAGGGAATTGCCCTTGCTGGCTTGTGGGAATCTCCCAGAATGGATCTCAGCTTTGGGGACATTCCCAGTTTGCAGCTGCATTTAGCTATCCTGTAAAATCTTCTGTTGGAAGGCGGTACTTGGAAGATATGCAGAATATGAAATAAGCAGCATGCAGATCATTAAAAACTAAAATTGACCATGAGTAGATTTAAAAGCAACTTTCAGAACTGCAATTTGATAGTGAAATGTTTTCAAAAATATGCAGTGAATTCAAATAATGCTGTGAAAGCTGCCTTGATGGCTCTGGATGAGGTGACACATTTCTGGTAGACAGCATGACAAGCCGAAGTAGCCAGAGGCCTTTCAGCACTAAGTGGTTTTCAGCTCGTGTTGGATGTCGCTGCAGTAAGTTCATATCATGTTTTTCATGATTGCAGTGAGCAATGAGGTAGCTTTAGACTACAAAATATACACATATCTGCTTGCACTTCCAGTCCTGTTTATATTCACTCATCTAGTTACAGTTACGATTGAAGTTTCTGTGATAATGCAGCCAAATATTTTACTGACAGTTTGAAAACATATATCATCTAAGAATAACGTTCTTTTCAGCCTGAAAGTTATTTTTGGGCCTTTTGCAAAGACTAAATTTAAAAAAAGATCCACTTCAGCTGTAATATTTATTTAAAAAGTATTTAAAACTTCATCTTCAAACATCTGGACAAGTGTTTTATATTTAGATTTGTGAGCTGGCTCTAGATAAGTGCCTATTTTAGAAGTACTTTCTTCACATCTGAATTACAAAGCTGATCTATCACCTACAATAAAAGCAAGAATGAAATCCCATATGGGGAGAAAGGCAGACAAAATAAGACAAAGTCTGTTTGAACTGTGAAGATCTCTACCTAATATCAGGCAGTCTGACAGAGTGAACTGAACTGAACTTTTGTTCATTTCTAATTCAGGAGAGAAGAGATATGGGCCTCATTCGATAAACATCCTTGACAGCCACCTGCATGTGAAACCAGACCTTTTCTCCTCTTCTTCTTCTGATCCGTTCCCGTAATCTCTGCTGACCTTTGAGTCAGTATCATGGCTGTAAGTCAAGCAGGACACAACAACACACGGCCTATGTTTCAGATTTTTTTTTTCTAGCACTTTTTTGTGTTAACTGTGGCAAAGAAAAAAAGTGAATGTATGTATATAGAAGGACTTGAATTTCTGGTGTTGGACAAAACAGACATTTAAAACCTTAAAGTGACCATAAGTAAAGTCCTGAATCAAAAGGATGCAGGACTCCAGTAACTGATTTATACATAAACCATTCTGTTTTTTAAGATTAGTTTAGTACAGTGGTTCCCAACCTGAGCTCCAGGACCCCCAAGGGGGCCCCAAAAGCACAGGGGGCCCCCAAGTATTTGAACACTCAGAGCCATTGGGATTAATGTCCACACATTGTCCCCATTTTAAGAAAAAAATGAAGGTTATATGTTGTTATTCTAACATAGGCTATATCAAAGGACAGGACTCAGCCAGAATACATTATTTATGGTGAGAATCTCACTTTTGAAAACACAAAACCAAGCATGGTATCGGCATGGGGTGGGGCAGGGGGGTCCCTGGCTTTTTAGTATTTGGGGTCCCCAAGGAAAATAGGTTGGGAACCACTGGTTTAGTGTACTTTTTAGATTGATTGACAAAAATATTCCCATAGGAGATTAGGAAATATTTGCACATTTCTCCTGATGTGCCATGAACTGGCACTGGGCGTGAGCTGGTAGGAAGAAGAATAGGGAAGTGGTTCAACTAGATAACCAAATTTCCAGAGCATCAGAATTTTATCCCTCCGAGCCAATCAACTCTTTATTGATGCCGGCAGGTGCTGCAGCAGTACACACCCAATGCAAATCAACATTATTTACATGATGGGCTATTTGTTAGGGTTAGGAAATTACTTTCAGTAGAAATTACTATACAAAGGCTTAAATTAGTTATAAATCTAATAATAACTAAACATCTCAGATGAAATACAAGGTAGATCAAAAGGTTAACCACTCAGGAATGTAAAATAATATACTTTATCATGACCGAACATTTCTCAGGATCAATACAACGCACTTCTCGGTTATGTTTAATGGTGATTTAACTGTCACATTTTCTTCCAAAGGACAGAGGACGAGACAGAAATTATTCATATGATCTAAAACATAACACACCACAGATGAGGCAAACATTGCTGTAGTTATATTGTACACTGGGTGTATGTGGGAAGCAACCACAAGAGACTTTACACATTAAATTTCATTATTAGCGTTCCAATATTCGTTTACAACCCCAGCAAGGACAAAAAATATAAAACCATTTAAAGAATTATAATAATAAAATAACTGGAACTCAGCTTTCAGTAAAGCCTTTTGAGCAAATTGGACATTTGTATGCTGGAATTACTCTAGATTTAAAATTCTACATTTAAAACCAGTTTAAAAAATTATCTGCAGGAAAAGCTGATCACATCTTGTATAATGTCTACCAACAAATAAGGCTCTGGTCCTTTTTGTGTCATCAGTGCCGGCAGATGGTTTGAAGGAGTCCTGCTGAAATCACTTTCACAAGATCCACTCAGCAGCTGCCACAGCTTCATCAAAGCACAGCAGTGTTTGCACAAATGATATGCAAGTACCAAGAACACCAACTCTTAAATAAAGTGTACAAACAAAACTACCAGATCAAATCATTTATTAAATTTTTAATACAGATTTGCAGATTTCCATTCAGTGGCTCTTGTTTTTTAGAACGTAGAGGAATCCACCTGAAAGACATTTGACCAAACAGAAATTTACAAATACTCTAATTACAATCAGAAATGTTCCAACAGGGACTTTTTCTTTTGCACTTCTTTATTGTTAAGAGCGTAGGGGCTGATTTTTTCATGTTTATACAGAGGTGAAGTCAGAATTCCAGTCCATATTTTGTAATGATTGTATAAAATAAATGTTTGCACCAAGCAGCAGATTCACAGCAAATTTTGCAACAGCTTTTTTTATTTATATATTCAGAACACTTTTAAAGTTATTTTTCAGATAAAAATAAAAAGTATAAGCTTTTAAAATTGAAAACTTTTTCTTCTACATCATAATAATTAACTTAATATTCAACTAAATGGATGAATGCATGTAAATTTAAAGAAGACACCTGAGGTGTCACGAAATATTTGACCATGTAAAACTGCTTCTATGTTTCAGTCATCTTGTACATTTCAAAGATCCAGTCACTGCCTCGAGGTCCCTTGGAAGAAAAAATAATTACAATGCAGTCGTCTGTTTATTGAAGGAACATAGGGTTGGAGCAAATGAACATACAAAATACTCTTATTTTACACATAAATATGAAGCACAAAGGCAGATGAGACAGAGCCTTGTTTTTCATTAAAGCTTTTGACCATGCAACGTTCAGTACCTTAAAAAAAACAAAACAAAAAAGAGCAAAAGCAATGAACACAGCTTAGTCCACCAAAGACACAACACAATGTCAAATATATACACAAAATAACAAAAATAATAATATAATTTTTTCTGCAAGAGCACAATTTTACAGCTAAAGTTGTACCATTAGTCCAGCACATTACCATGTGTACAGGCAACTCAAGGGGAAATAAGCAACTATTGCTACAGGCTGACACTACGAGGTCATTGGAAGTATTTAAATATGCCACTGAAATATAAGCTGTAAAAATAATATACTCCGAATACATTATATAATTATGTACATATACATAGAAGTTAAATACTGATCAATCTGAATCCCTGGATTGCTGAAAATGTCCTTTGCTGCTTTAGGCAGCTAGTAATGTCCTACTAACTAGATGGGGCCTCTTCTTTGTTTCACTGCTGAAAAAATGTGCTTCACATTGTCTGTTTCACTGTATAATGAAAGTGGGGGAAGTAGGAAGGTGACTTTATTTTCTTTACCTTATGCTTTCTTGTTGTAAAGAAGATAAATTTTATGTCCATATCAGCTCATCCACAGAACAACTAAGTTGGATCTGTTGAGGGATTTTTCTTTTAACTTTGGACAGAGCCAGACTAGCTGCCCCTCTGGCTAGTTTTCAGGCTAAAATAAGACTAATTGCAGCCTGATTCCAGCTTATATTAACAGACAAGAACCAAAATAACAAATGCCACATGAAAACATGCTGCCCAGATGTGAATACATAACTGGATTTCTAAACAATGAAAACTCTTGCACAATGTAATTAAACATTCTTTCATATAGAGGTTTGAGATGTGGCTGTTCATCATTTAATTCAGACCACAACAAAATCATTTTTATTCCATGAACTATTATAATCTAAAACCACTACCTGCCTTATAAGTGCATTGTTGTTGTACAATATTTAGAGTATTATACCTCAATAGAAAAGCTTTCTGCTGCCTTAAGAACGAAATCCATCCTAAAACAAAAGTGTACATTGTCCTCCAACAATCTTGGTTGATTTAGTCAACACTTTCTATAGATGCTTAAACAGAAAATAGAAGATAGCAGCTTTACTGTTCAGAGTAGAAAAGTTAAATAACAAATTGTTTCAGTATTATAATGGGACAAATGTGACTGAAGAGCACTGGTCCCAGTCTGGGTGCTGAAACCAAACCATGTCTGTACCTCTCCCACATTCAAGTACCTACCTGTAGCCTGAAAATGGTTAAATATGCTAATTTCCAGCCCAAACTGGCCCAAGCAGTCAATCATTACTGGGCCAGAGTTAATTCACTTTTGTTGTGCCACTTAAAGAAGGTGCAAGTACCCAGTTAGCTCAATTCAAACACTTATTTTAGTTCAATTACTTTCATAACTAATTTTGCTGGTAATAATTTATTTAAATTTATATTTAACTCAATATTTTCCTTCTATTGTACTTGTGTGGTCACATAAACCAACTAGCATTAGTGTCACTATTTTGTAGTCCCATAATACATAGAGTGGATTATTACCTTGTAACAATGAAAAAGTTCAGGTTTATAGTGAAACTGAATCGTAATAACATCATAAATTATATCTTCTTGGTAGTATTAAGCTCATAGGAGTCGATGTGTTTTATTTCAGGGTGGATTTTCCTTTTAACGTTCCACCTTCACAAAATTAAGGCACCTTTTAAACCCCTGAGGGGTCAATGGGTTCTTCTAATAAGAAGAGAAGCAACAATAACAACACAGAACAAAGAAATGGACCGAAATAAACCAACAAAGTAAAGTAAGACTGTCAACAAAGTATCAGGAAAAAAAACAACATTAGGGAATGTCATTTGGTAAGGTCAAATGCCAGAAGTGCCCAGTTTCATTTCTTCTCATCTCATCTTGTTAGTTTTGTTTTTTACAGCAGCACCGTGTGCCACGTTGCCATGGTAACATCACAAGATCTCCATGGAAACACTGTGGCTATATTCAGAAGCACCTTAAACGGTAAAGGAGTGCCCCAAACTGTGTGTCTGTATATGTGTCAGTGTAGGCGTCAGTATCCAACATTGAGCTTGTTCTTATTGAGCTCTCTCTCCAGGTTTCCTATCAGTGTGTCGATGCTCTCCTGCAGGTCTCTCAGGTTCACTCTGTTGCTTAGCACGGGGCTGATGTCCTGGATCTTCATGTAAGCCTGGTAGGTGTGCTCTTTAGGCAGGCGAGGTGGAAAGATGTGCTTACACATCCTCTCCTCATCTGCCTCCTCTTCTAAAGGCTTCCTGTTGTTTAAACCATCACTATCTCCTGTCTCTTCCTCCTCTTCCCGCTCCTCCTCCTCCTCGTCCCTCATCACCTCTTCTTTCTGAGTTTGCTCAGCAGGATCAGACACAGGACTTATGAGCTTCTCTTGGTCTTCCTCGACTGTGTCCTCCTGCCTGTTGTGACCCTCCTCAGCAGCCTCTGTATCCTCTGAAGGAACGTCGTCATAGTCCGCCTCCTCTCTGCTGGGGGGCAGCAGCATTTCAGAGGGGAAGTAACTCTCACCACAGCCACTCCAGTCACCAGCGTAGCGATTGCTGGGGCTGTCTAGACGTCCTGGCTTGGGCCGCAGAACGCCCGCCATCTCTGCTTCTGTGAGGTTCAGGACTTGAGGGCGCTCTTTCCTCCTTCGCAGAGGAGGAGGTGACAGCAGGTCAGATGAGACCGGAGCCACAGATGCTGCATGGGGATGAAAACAGGACTGGTCATGTGGGTCCACTACTGTAGGAATAAAGACAAAATAAAGATACAATGAGAACATTTGAGCAAAAAAAAAACAAAAAAACCTCACATTTTCTCATTTAGCTTTTGTTCCATCAAGTTTAGAGTGTGAAGGATATTTTTATGGCAGCTCCAGCATTTGTGTTAACAGTTTGTAGTAATTCAGTTTGCATACAATATACTTAGAAATATTTAGTCTTTGAAACAGTTTTTGACACATGGCCACAATATATCATGTAAGCCCAATAAATAACTTTATAAAGCATAATCATAATTTGATACAAAGCAAACCCAAAACATGCAGAAGCCTGATAATATACAGATATTTGTGGTATTATTTTTAATGTTGTACAAAAAATGTGAACCTTTTTCCTACAGCTTTTGAAACAAAAAGACCTTTACTTTCCATAAAAACAGAACAGTCTGTTCATTGTTTTCATAAGGATTATTTCCCCAGTGGAAAGTAGTTCCAGTTAAAACTATTCAGAGGTTTATGAATTATCATGAGCAACTGGAACACTGTTTATGGAAAGATGGAAACATTGCTGTGAGGGTCATAAACCAAACCATACATGGTATGAAATCTGAAAAAAAGCAGGATTCCACAAAGTGAGAAAATATGGTTTTTCTTTTTGAATTCATAAACAAGCATATTTAAACATGTGGACAGTAAGTCAATTTACTGTCCAGTAGGGGTCTGGGCAGTAAATGTACCGAAGTGAATAAACGTGCCAATGCAGACGCATGCGGAAGTCACACACCACCACACACTGATTTTGTTGCCATCCTTCTGTTTGTTATCAACTTTTGACTAAACCAAAATTAAAAATTAACCAAACGTAAGCCCTGTTTAGATGTTATGACAGAATCATCTGACTGAACAATTAAAAAGAACACTGAGCACTCCAACACAGCCAGCACAGTCTGGTTACCTGTCTGCCTCTTTCTCTACAACTTGTTGCCCGCTAGCTCTACCTAACTGGATTGGAAAGGAACAAAAACACAGTTAGAACTTTAAGTCATGCTCAGATGTACAAGATAAAGTAACCCTATGTTTCAGTTTTTTAGATAAATATATAAAAGATGACATTTAGATGCCTTGTTTGTTTTATTGTTTTCATAGTTTTGAAGCAGAAGAATTGGAGAACCATGAATGGTTTTGTTCAGTCGTCACATTAACTGTTGCTGCAGAGGTTGCACATCTGACAACACTCCTGAGGCTACAGACTAGAGCAATTATCACTTGAAACAAACAGAAATTATCCTCCTTTCAGAGACACTGTTATTTAATTTCAGACATGATTCACTGATGGCATGAATAAAAATTAGAAGAGTAATTATCCCATTTTTGCTTGAGACACAGTTTGGTGCCTCTTTTGTCATATTTTTGTTGATGAAAAAGTGCCAAATGTTTTTTGTTTGCTTGTTTTGGAGGGGAATGTCATGTATCAATGGGCCAAGTCCTGGGAATTAAGCAAGGGCCAACTTCTTTCTGCCTCTATGCATGGGGTACCCACTAAACCAAATGTTTTCAGTGTGTGACACCTCTGAACATCAGACAGGCCACGGTTAGCGCTCTTGTCTCGTCTGTCAGAGCCACGTTGATATAATACAAGCAGAATGTGGTGGGGCACTGTTTTGCTGAAATCAAGATGCTCACTGAAAGCTATTGTGTAGATGGCAGCTAGCTTGCTCCGAAACCTGTAAGGTAATGGTCCCTTTACAAGTATGCAAGTTATCCATGCCATGTGCATTACACAGCACCGTACAATCACAGATACTGGTTTTTAGCTTCATGCTGGTGACAAACTGAGGGACCTCTTTTCTCTTTAGCCTGGAAAATGCCACATCAGTTATTTCCATTCAAAGGTTACAGCCACTGTGGATTGGTTTTCAGTCTTGTCCATACAAAGTTGTGCAATTTTATGCTGAGAAATGGTTTTCCTGTCCTTCCAAATGGCGAACCTCTCCACATCTTTATTTCTGAGAGACTCTAATAGTATTTCATCCCCAATTACATAACCGACCTGTTCACAAATCTCCATCAACTGTCTTTTTTTTACTTTAATAATAGACCTTTTCCAGGCTTTTGTCCCAAGTTTTTAAATTTTGTTCAGCTCATTTTAGAAAAACAATAATTTCTCAGTTACATAATAGTAACTTAAACTAAATGTGCAATTGAAGATTTGAAGGCTTCATCTTTTTTGACTGAACCTGCAACTGGGTTTAAGAATAAAAATATACACCCATCTTAGCTTTAAATGTTCTTAATTAATACTTGCAAAGATAGAAAAATTTAACCAAATGAATCTGGAGTCCAGATGCTGCCATCATGACTGTGCTTGCTGTGGTCCATTGGCACAACAAAAAGAGATAAAAATAATTGACTCTAGCAATCTTATTCCCTTTCATTCTAGCTGACAGGCCATCTGCTCACGCACAGTTGTCAGACTTTTAAATATTCAGTCTATACACAGAAGTCCTTCAGCCTCCTCAATGTTGGTGCGCGTTCACTCTTCCTGTAAAGAGCCTCAGTGTTTTTCCACCAACAGTCATCAGATGTCCTTGCACTTGCCCAAAGACACTCGCAGTTGAGGCCTGGGCAACAATGCCTCAGAAGGTCTGGTATGTGTGTGTGAGAGGCGTGAAGTGTTTGCTGAAAATATACCATAATGATTGTGAAATGTTAGGGTGAAACTCCAGGGGCTGAGGGGTAAGGTTAAGCTTGGAATGTCTTTAATTATAGTCCATGCATTCTACACTCTTTGCTGGGGAAAAGGACAGAACGGAGGTGCTACTGTGGATGTAAACAAAGGCTCGAACCTGGAATGAAAGCTTTGTTGGTGTCAACACAAACAGTAGCCAGGTGAGATCAGCTGCAGGCAGGAAAAAAATCATTTTTTCAGACTATAACTTGGGGGGCTTGCTACAAACAAAGATGGAAAAAGTTTTCAAAATGTAGCAATCATGTGCATTTTGAAAAATGAGACATGCTGAATAGAATTTCACTGCACTCAGGGAAAATAGTGAGTTACAGAAAGCAAAAGCAGTTTTGAATGTGTGTTACACAGAAGGACATTTTCAGTTTCAATGCCATAATGTTTCTTTGTTTTGTTTTTGTTTTTGTAACTGTGACCAGAATAGGCAACCTGGCTCTTCTTTTCTTTTTTTTTTTGTAATTTGCCTGTGTTTGAATTCTTTACAAAATGTTGAACAGCCACTAACGGTCCGCACATTCATTAGAAATAGAGTGAACACAGATTCATAAAATTACACCTGCAACATAAAAAACGTATCAAATTATTTGCTGTAACTGATGCAGATTGTTTTACAACTGCCTGAAGCTCTTGTCATCACTAGACTGGCTTTTGATTAATCTTTGAGTTCCTTCACATCTCACACTGAGCAGACAGCTGCAGCTGGCAGAAACAGCTGTGCAGGCAGACAGAAGACCTGCATAGAGGCAAGCTGTTACAGAGGATGTGTCCTTGATAACTGATTGATCATAAGACAGAGGAGCCACGCCTCATAAGTTTGTTTTCCATTTGGGCTTACTGGCTTTGCTCTGACTGGCTCAGCTCACCATGATGAAGCACTTGTGGAGAATTTGATCTTAGAAGGGGCAAACAGATGGTAGCCAGTGGCTATCAGCTGCACGTGTGCCAGCCTCAAACCTCAAGGATCAAAGCAGCCCAGTCCCTTAGCAGCCTTTATATAGCTGAGCCGCAGAGCTGACACTGATTTGTAAGACTGGTTTCTACAAAAGAGATGCATGACTTAGACTATAAATGAGATGTTCTTTCAAGCTTAAAGATTATCTAGTTTATCTGAAAAGAAAAAAAAAACAGAAATTACCTGGCCAGACTTGCAGCAGGTAATGCAGAACTTCAATGTGTTTTTTGAAGTGTAACGCGCTTGCCAGCTCCTCAGAGTCGATGAAGACGCGGTTGGTGTGGCAGGATGCCTCCTGACGCTGGCTGAGAAGTACTGGGCCAAAACACACAGCCAGATTTTGACATGTCATCTTGTTCACTTCTTGGTAGGATGCCACCAGCTTCAAATGATCAAGAAGCTTCCGCAATGTCATCTGATGCCGACACACACACACAAACAAATAAGACATATTATTATGATTAGTAGTTGTAGTACTCCCACTGCAAACAGCAGTAAAAAGCCATGCATTATGAGGAATTTTAAAGATTTCATTGCTTTGTTAATTCCTTTTACAATGACCACTATTGCAACATCTGTGATGAAAAATTTCACTCATTGTCAGCTACTACTAATCTAATAACATACCAGTAAGAATGACACATGCACAAGCTTTGTGGACAACATGAGCCCACTATTATCACCCTGGGTAAAAACCTACGTAATGCTCCTTTAACACTAGTAATCTTTAGCATTATCATCATTACCATCTCTGCCACAATTAACACTTTCACTGCTGCATTTTGTTCCATGCAGACTGTAAGAGTCAACAAGGGATGTGCAGTTTATTTCCTCACCTTCTCCACCTCTGGCAAGTTTTCCAGCAGGCTAGCGGTGTGCTCCGAGTCAGCTTGGTCGTTTTCACACCCTGCTGCTCCCATCTTCAGTGGTCTTGCGGCCATAGACTCCAGCACTGCCTCGTACAGCTGCTTGTTGATCAGAGGGTAGGGAAGCTCGCGAAGGTAGTCCTTTAACACTCCTGAAGAGAGGGAGAGAAAGATGGCAAGTTATTTAAAATTGAAGCTGAATAGTAGCTAAGTCAGGATGGGAAGGTGAGGTTCAAGATCTGTCAGTTAATAACAGTACAAACAAGTTCTTTGGATTTAGTTTTTTCACCACTTGAATAGAGAAATATGTGCTCTGATACCTGACAAATCACTGACATCCTTGTGAGATGCTGCCATTGAGAAATCAGCTTTTCTTTTCCTTATGCTAAAACGATTGAATCTGACATATTGTCTGTGCTGCAAATTAAGGCCTTATTGTTTCCAAGGGTGATCCTGTGGTGACTCCAGAGATTTCTCAATAAGTGTGCGATTGTTTGAGGGTCTGATGTTTGTGACAGGACGTTCACAGATGTGACTTCGGCCTCCAGTAGTTCAGACAAAAGCTATGGAAAAACATGAAACCCACGCTGTCTGTCTCCACTAAGCCCCTGAAATATCACTGGCATGTCTTTTCATCAGTCAAAAGGGGGGAATTAAAAAAAAAAAAGGTTTTGGCAGTGTGTCAGGTCTTTGCGGTGTGTGTCTGCTCCCTTTTCCCTCCGCATGAACCTGGATCAGTTTGAAGGGAAGGCTGGAGGCTGTGTAATTAGTGATATTGGTTTTGCTCCAAAGTGACACACACCTAATGTTTGCAGAGTAACAAAGCGATGACCCCATTTCTACGAAAAGTTGAGATGATCTAAAACCGAACTTAAGACAAATGCCACTGTTCAAATATTATTCATTTGAAAAAAACAAGTTGATTTAAATGAAACTTTTAAGAGATTTAAGTTGTTTACAGGGTTTTGTTTTGTACACTGTTTCTAGGCATGCATTTTGCCCAATAATGCCTGCTTAATGGTTAACTCTGTAAACATTTTCTGTAAACATTCACTTTCAGTAAAGGACCAGAGAAACATAAAACTCAAAAGAAATAGGTATAATCTAACTATTATTGTTTAGAGCAGTGCTTGTTGTGCTGTACATGATAACAAAGATGACATTTGGCTTTTAAACACAACCCACAACAACTCAATAAAATTCAAATACAATATTTACAAGCATTTTGCAGCATTAAGGTCCTGAAACAGTAAAATATCCCACAAGCTGGCCTTTTGCTGGTTAATTGATAATTGACCTGTTTTCCATTAACTAATGAGGTTAATTAGAAACAGATTACTAACATAAATGGATTCAGAAAAATATTTCACAGAAGCCACCACTTTTGAAACACGCTGCTGCCATATTGTTCAATGCCAGACTATATTTTATCCAAAAAACAAAAAAAAAAATGCAGTTTTTGTTTTAAAAATGTGCACATTATTAAATTTAGTTAAGATTTACATGAACCACAGTCTCCACGCCTTTAAAAATTTGTTTCATCAAAGCAGAGGAGGATATGTTACCTGGTCAACCGCAATCTATTTGGAGAAATTCGCAAAGCAGTGACATAACCATGTGAGACGACTGATTCTTGAAATGGTGCTAGAAATAGATGCTCTGACTTCACGACCTCCACATTGCTGGATTCCCTCTAACTGACCCGTGGTGTTGTTCTTATTTGCGTCTTGCTTTCTATTTACAGCAATCCACAATACGATCCGCTCCTTAATCCATTGACATCTCCTTGGGCGCACTTTAACATGCTAACTGTTTAATCCCAGTAAGTCCATGCTCTGCTTTTTAAAGGAGTCTGAGGCTTTAATGCTTTTCAGTCTATTTTTAACTACATTGTAGGTCCATCATCTGTCAGTATCTTGAGAATAAATGTTTTTATGTTGGCGAATAACACAAGTTTTAGGTGATTCATTTCCTGTCTTTCTTTTTAACAGAAAGATCGAAATTCATTTCCGTGTTACACTTCAAAGTCTTCGATGTGCATCTGTTATATCATAAGCGTTACACCTACAGATAAAAGCTATCACTTATAGTTTAAAAAAAGTTATATAAATGTTTTTTAAAAAATCCTGCTTATGTGTTAAACAGTTTTCCACGCAGGCTCAAATTTCTTTTTACTTTTTTTTGTTTTTATTCTGCTCTGCATCTTATAAAAAAAGGTCACCAGTAAAACCATAAATGCTAAATATGTAAGATTTAAATCTACCATTATGATAAATAAAAAAAAAATAACTAAAAGTATGAGAGTCATAATAATATTGTGCATTTCTAAGGCAGTCAGTGGATAAACAACTCATACCCAAACAAGCACATTTCTTATCAACTCATTCCTCACAGGTAGACACAATAACAGCTTCATGTATGCAGTAGCAGGTTTTAGCAGAGCTTGAGTCAAACCAGCTCCTGAAACTAGCTGATGTTTCCTTCATATTAAGAAACAGCTCTGTTATCGTCCTTCTTTGTCAGGCTGGGCATCAGTGAGCAGCATTTGATAGGAAAATATAACCACAAGATGCAGCACATCTTGTCTCCAAAGATGTGCTGATTTCCAAGCCAGATTACACAGAAATGCTTTGACAACATCCCCCTGGCTTCCTGTTTTTAGTATCTGTGGAGAAATTACTCAGACAATAACAACCAGCATGTTTCATTGTTGGGAAACAGATTGTCTGGAAGGAAAAATGGCCGATATGTTTATATCCTTTTTTTTTTTTTTTTTCTTGTTTGTTGATTTGTTTTTAGGGGGCACCCTAAGACTTGTTTTTCCTCCATTTAAAACAGAAACTCATGCATGGAGGAACCTCTGACCTTCCCTGTGATGTTTCGTCTTAGCTCAGCTTAAACAACCCCTAAACAACCTTTTCTTTTTTGTCTTTGCATGCAATGTATGAAAGCGTCACACACGTTTGGGCTTTTTCCCTTTCAATAAATTAAACCAAGACAAAAAAACAACAAAAAAAAACCCAATAAAAATAAAATAAAAAAATAAATAAAAAAATAAAATAAAAACAAGCTAAGTTTGTGTATCTGCATCTGCTGAAGTTAGTATATACCCATTCAGGTAAATCATTAGCCTGCTATGAGTCAATGCTGTGTATACTTTTGTGTCTTAGCCCCAGTCGGTGATGGATCAACATATACACACACACGCACATGCACACACACACGCGCACACACACACACACAAATGTTCAGTGGGGCACACATATGCACACTAACACAGAAGGTCAGAGGCTCAGGGGTGAACAGGTGTGCCTCCCCCACAGGTGCTTCACCTTCTTCACAGCCAAGATGACAACAAACACCCACCAGGGTCTTTTGTCTCACAAACTGTTGGGGTTTGGCACATATCTGCAGTAGAAATCCACTCTATCTGCCTACACACTCATCTCACATTGGAATAGATCCAGAGATCACACACATCAGAAAGACATCAGCAATAAAGCCACATAAATCCTCTAAAATGCTTCTTCAAAACATGTGATTAAAGCTATAGATGATAGCAGCTGAAGTATCTTTTCAACTCAGTTCAAACTATTTTAATGTTCCAAATGTGCCACCAAACACTACAAGACACACAATGCACTGGGGCACGGCTCCACCTTTGACCTCTTGTTCAAACAAAGCGGAGGGTCACTCTTCTTGTCAGTGCTGCAGTCAGTGCCTTGCCTGGAGAACAAACAGGGGTTTGTTCTCCGTCCTGCCCCCTCCCTGCTGTCCTGCACGCCCCCACAGCACCGGTGGGGGGGCAGAGGAGATGTGTGTATTGCTGCCTTGTCCAGTGGCACAGTAAAGCTTTACACAGTGGTTACTTCACGATTTCCACAACCTAAAACAAGCAAATCCCAGGTCTAAATATGGAAACAGTAGTGCTCTCATGCTTCAAGTGGATTAATAGCAGCCATATCAGCAACTAGGTGCAATTCCAGACCTGCAGGTTAAGAAATATACTGACACCCACAGGGACCTGCTGCTCTTTGTGAAGCGACTGCCTGCTTCACTGGCCGGCCCAGGGTTCAGCTAATCCCCCATGCGTGAGCCAAATACCATCTGTGTTTGTTCGGCAACAAAGGGGGCACTTGTTAATGACTTTCCATGTCTTCACTGGAGTACTGCAGAGGGTGGGGGGCAAAGTAGGGAAGTAGGCTTTGGAAAAGATGAGTCAGGCAAACACAGATCAATAACTGTGCAGAACTCTCAACTGGAGGGTTTTTCATCATTGAAAGACAAATATCTGAACTGGTTTTCCATCACTGGTTCACTTTGGAAGCTTGCTTTTTCATGTAGGTCAGGCAGGGCGAGGTGAAGGTTTAACTTTAAGTTAATGACACTAAATAGCTGATTGACTTTTGTAATGATGTATTGATTTTTCCAGAGTAACAGATAAAGCTAGCACTGTGGGACTGAATTGTCTAGTAGTCTTTATCATGTCAAATTAGTGAGACTGTCCTTACTATTTAGACAACAGTAAACTTCCAATTTTTATTTCCATCTCAGTGCAGCTTTTGATCTAGCTGACCACCATATTCTTTTAAATGATCTCAGGGACAAGGCTGGTATTCAGAGAACTGCCCTCCAATGGTTTACCTCCTATTTAACAAACAGAACTTTCTCCTCAACAGCCCCAATTACTTCAGGAGATTCTCAAGGATACATTTTGAGCCCAGTTTTATTTACAGTGTATTTGCTTCCCTTAAGTTTCATATTCTACAATCACAACATCTTATTTCAATGCAATACCTGAGACTCAGTTTAAACTCCTCAAACATTTACATAACTGCCTCCAGAAGGTAAAATACTTGAAGGCTAACAACTGTATTCCCCTAAACATCTCAAAAAGATCAGCATGCCACTTAAGTTTAATTAATTTTATTATTCAACTCAATCCAGCAACCTGAGTGTCATCTTTGATTCTGACCTGAAATTTGAAAACAGCAAAGGATGCAAAGACTGAATTCAGTAGAACATTTTGCCTCCAAAAGTGCTTGTTTAGTACATTCACACATAATGAATCATTTCCAAAGCTGGCAGCCATACCAAATCTCTCACACGTTCTCTTTTATTAAGTCTGGTTGGCATGCAAACATTCTTAATATGATGAATAAAAAAAATGATACGTTTTTAGCTTTTGTTTGACTCCTCACTTCAAACTTTAGGAGTGTTACGGCTGAATCTACAGTAGCCGACAAGAGTCTGTGTTCCATGAAACGACGACATGAAGACAATAAAATTCTGAAAATAAGGATACAGCGTTTACATGTTTGACTTTAAATATCCAACAGGGAAAGCCCTGCGTAGAGAAACAACTCCTCTGGGTACCAATGGACATTTTCATGCATAAGAAGTGTAAACTGTACTTTGGATATTTTTGTGTTTTGGGCGTTAAAATGAGGAAAAGCAAAACTACATCTATACTTCAAGCGTAGTCGAGATAGTTACTCATAACAGCGATGAGTCTGGTGAGGAAAAATCAGATCAATGACATTTCTGTTACAGTATGAATAAATAAAAATGGTTATATTCATAAATAAGAAGCAGCACCTGTTTAAAGAAGCGGTTCAGTATCCTATAAATCACAAAAAAATCCCTTATTTCCTTGTTCAGGAGAGGGAGCAGTGATGTGGTGCTGATATTAACGTGTTACCACGTGCCCACATGAAGTGTAAAGATCGTTTTACCACCGAAGCAAAGAGCAGCTGATGATTATAATCTGTTGAAAATGCTGTTTGTTTTTATTTTCCACTCATGTTGATAACACCTTTGGAGAGAACTGTGATATGAAACAAAAGACTGTGATTTGAAACAATGTAGGTCTGCGTACCAAGCATGTTTTGCAAGCTTTGGATTGAACTTTGACCCTTTGGATAATCCCTTTCACTGCCTCCACTTTTAAATTTGCCGTGTGACACGCAGCTCTTAGCTCATCCATTTGCCGTTCACTTATTAGCCTCCAGTCTGGCTCTACACTCCAGAGACTCTAACCTTGTTTTAAATTGTAGTTTAAATTGGGACATAATGATAATATTAATCAACTGCTATTTATGGATTAAATCTCTAAAATGTATGTTTGAAGGCTAAATCGTTGATTGTAAATCATAGGCATCAAACCTCCCCCTCTCCCAGTCTGTCCTCTTCCACTCATTCAGGCCTAACTGCAACAGCAACTCGCTTGGTAGAGCAAATTTAGGCAGCGAGCAAAACCAACAATCCTCGCTGGTGCTGGCCCTTTTTTTCTAACCCGCTCAACTGTTAACTGTGTTCTTTGCCCTGCTATGCAAATGCATGTGGATCAAAGCAGGCATGATAGGACGACTATACGGGGCCTCTTTCCAAAACCAACAGCAGCTCCTACAATGTCCAGAGGTTTCCATGGTCTTCCTCCTTTTGTGGGAGGAAAAAAAAAATCATGACCCAAGTAATTTTTTACAACTTTGCCAGCCCCCTCATCTGTCACACTCTTAGAAACATTACTCAGGTCTGTGACATAGCTGTTACTTATTTTAATTTAACAGCAGGAACTCACAGGAACCTGAGTGGCATTTTCAATTAGCTGCTTTGACTGCTTTTCTAATATTCACACAGCTTCAGGATGAGCTGTTTGACAATGGAAATCCTCTGACCCGACTAGGGCTGGGGTGGGGACACTACACAGCATGTCTCAACCACAAACCTGAGGGAGAAAGAATGACCTGAATGTACAGCATAGTTAGATTTCTGTCTGCATGTGTGTGTGTGTGTGTGTGTGTGTGTGGGCCTTCCCCTCAGGCACTGATCTATATGTTGGCTGCTGGAATGTTTTTTTTTACACACATGCACACACTACCGGGGCTGCATATGATGACCTTTCTGCAGCGGTCACACCGGTTCATTCACATCACTGCATCAATACTGAACCCACTCTTCAATCAGCCTCTATTCTACACATCTGTGTCCATTCTGCTCCACTCATTTAATCTTTTTTTCCCAATGTTTGTCATCAAAGTCTAAGTTTTTTTTTCATTTGTTTCTAGCTTTGCCTATAAAGTAAGTGTTATTGCTTTTATAGTAAATTACAATTTTAAACTCATAATTGTGTGCTTTCCCATAATGCAAAGCATTTAAGGAATGCTTAAAATGTTATGTGGCCTTATTGGTCAAGTAAATCAAGAGTATAACACAAATAAATCTAGTAACAGTATTCCAGAATTTTCTGAGGAATTTCTGCATATGTTTGTGGATGTTTCAGGTAGAAGTTAAAAAAATAGCGGACTGGGGATTAAGTGGTTAATGTTTTACACATACTGTTCAATATGCTAATTAAGTCAGGAAAGGAAGCAATTTCTGAGACAAATAGAGAGAAAAAGGGGGACCAACACTCTCTGGAAAAGTCATCTATTTAGACAAGCACATACGAATGAAACTGAATCCATGTGGAAAACATGTGATCATGTTACCTGTGATGACGTTGATGTCCGGATACGTGTTTTCACACAGCTCCACGGCGTGGCTGTCTCTCTCAAACGCCTCTCGTAGCTCCTTCTTTACTGCTGCAGAACCACACAAACGGTAGAGACCCACCACCTGGAACCACGCAAACACAGATACAAATGTAGGTCAAATAAATATTAAACAGTGACTCAGGTATTTTTTAAAACCATGTCTATTAAGTTCCATCTGCATTCCAGTAATGCTAGAAAGAAGCTAAAGACACAGTCAGAGACAAAGGTCACTTGTCTGCTTTGTCTCATGATGGGACATTGAGGGACAGGAAGCTGCTCAACTCTTAATAAACAACAAAATGAATATGAACTGAAATACAATGTGTGATAGAAAAGTTATATTTAATGAAATTTTATTGTTAGCTGACAAAACCGCACAAGGAATTCCAAAGAGCTTTTATATAATTGTGAGGTGACTTACTAAAATAAATGAATTACTTATGTTATTATGTTTGTACTTTTTAGAGAGAAAGAAACTTAGACAAATAACTTAAAAAAATAATAGACCTTAAAAATTTTTTTAAAAAAAAAGCCTATAATATTTTTCTCTTTAAGGTGAGCAGTTGCAACCATGGTGGGTGTGATTTTTTTTGCTAGTTTTAGGACAAAAGTACTGAGTTCAAATTTCTTAAAACATGATACATGTGAGGATCTAAACTCAACAAAGAAATTTAATTTCAATTCAGACCCATTAAATATAAAAAAAATACTACACATAAATAAATCTGTTAATACGCAATAATAAATAAATAAATAAATACTGTTTTCTTTCGGTTTCCACCACTCTCCCTCCTCCTTTACCTGTTATTCCTCTGCCTTCATTAGCAATAACAAATGATGTAATAAATGTTCTTTCCCCAGCATTGGATGTCAAGCTCACTGAATTTAAAGCATGTTTTTTGCCCCTGAAAATAACCTGTTAGCTGTGGCAACTAGTCAAGCCTGAGTAGCAAAGCTGACCAAACCTTTAATATTTCTATAGTTTCCAAGCAGCTGGCAATGCAGCCGATCTGTAGAGAAATACTGTGGGGAAAAAGCCAAACCTGGATGACATCACTATTTCCAATGGAATAGAGCTAAAGACTAAAAAATTCACTAAATTTCGCCAGATAACGTCACACTTGAATGAGCCATGTTTGACTTCAGTGCATCTCATTTGTGCAAGACTTTTCCATCTGTTTGCTTTTCTCCAACTTGTGACGCTCAGATTTACTTTATACAGCCAAACTACCACTAAAGCTTTGGTCAGCCTCCTATTTTTCTGTTTCTGTCATCAGCCGAGTAAACAAGTCTGAAACTGTGACCAAATAGTGGCCAATTAGGATAAGTTAACGCAAAAACTGTTCTGTGGTTTTGATGATAAATAACTCAAAGGAAAAAAAATCTTTAAACATTTTCTCCCACGATGTGTTGCCTCCCATTTAATCACAAGAATGAATCACAGAATGGAGCTGATGCAGAGAGAGGGGTTGCTTCAGACACATCCCACCACCTGATGTTCGTCCAATGAGTCACGATAGATTTGTCACTGGACACTTTGATGAAAAAAGTTGCAGAGGAAGTCTGAAAAGTACTGCAATTCTAATTCAGTTTAAAAACCCATAACAGTTTAATGTTTTTATAAATCTTACAATAAATGACAAACAAGGAATAAACTAACAATTATATAATGAATCAGAGCTAAATGCAGAAGAGGGCTGACTCTCCTTTAAAATAAATTAGTACATGTTTGTAATCAGGGATGCAAACGTATTAAAACATACAATAATTCTCCTGTTAACTTAAAGTGCAAAGCTAACAGTATCACACAAAGTCTGCAAAGTCACAGTAATGTGAGTTACATAACAACACCTCTGTAAAGAATGTTAGTATTATCTTACCATGAGCGTGGACAGGCTGTTAAAACAGAGACTGAGTAAAATTTAAGACATCAGTCTAAGCTCTTATTTAAATGCTGAGGTGCATTAAAAAGTTGAATGAGTGCATTTTAAAGTAAAACATTCTCAGAGGTCTGATAAAAATGTCACATCTTCTTACTAGGTGTATAAACACCAAGTCCTTTAATAACTCAGGTGACAGCTGAGAATTAAAAATGAGAGTAATAAACCATTCATGTTTCTTTACCAAAGCCTCCAGAGTGTGACCTAAAGGAACTGGAGACATTTGATAGCTGAAACTCGGCACCACTACTCTCCTTGTTATGTTGGGATTAGGCCCGACTGCAGACATACCATAATTTCTCCTACATGTGTCTGTCTGGTATGTGGCATAGCAGACCAACTGGTGTGGTTGCCCTAGTAACGTGTTAAGTCAGTGGGCTGTGAATGGCAGGTTGGGTCCGGTTTCACACAAACACACTGGCGCAAATACTAACAGCCCTTCCGGGCTCCAGTGTAGGAGTACTGTAATCTCTCCCTGTCCCACCAAAACGGCTGTTTTGGAGCTCCCCTCAAGTCGAGCAGCATTTTCTGAACCACACGAGAGGGAGAGAGGAGGACAGATTAGGCAGGGATTTGGCTTTGTGTACGAGTAAACAGAAGTTACCGGGCACAATGAACAAGAAGTCCATTGAGAAAAAAATAAAGTGTCTCTCTTTGAGGGAGAGTTGCGTGCAGGCGGGGAACAGCTGTTTGCAAAAAGGGGGCTTGCACTTATACACTTCAGCTGCTGGGCAACACAACAGGCAGCACCAGCCAAGGCCTATTTTTGGTATGAAGCAGGCACAATGACCTCTAAATAAAATGATCTGAACAAGAAAGTGGATGCTGCTCAATGTTGTGATATATTTTCCTGCTCAAAAATGGTCTTTTTTTGTGTGCATTTTGTTTGCTTGAAAAATAAACCCAACCCCCTCCCTCTTTGCTACATTAGTTTTCTATGAAAACAGGATGCAGGTCACTGATGTTTTCCACAGATCAGACCTCCAAACCATCCTTCACCCAGTATGCTGATTCCTCTATAATCACAAAAAGACCACATATAAAATACATATAACATCTACACTTCACACTACATTTCACTCCTAGTCAATATTCCCATAGATTCAGACACCAAAGAATTTTGATTAGGGTGTGTATGTGTGTGTGTAGGGTGTGTGTAGTTTGGCTTAAATTACGGTAGCTGTTTTAAAGTTGTAAGTATGATTTGTTAGTCTCTTAGAACCATTTTCAGCTTTTAGCATTTGTTTAGGCCAAGAGTCTTGTACAAATAACCTTTTTAATCATAAAATTATTTTAAGTTTATACATGATGCAGCCTTCAAACAGGACCAATAACATCCCCATATCACCATTTTTTTTTACCAATTCACAGCCTATTGCCACCACTTTCTCTGTCAGATGCTCAGTATGCATTACAATATAAGTTATAATACCCATGGTTAAAAAAGAGACATAGAACATTTATGCAAAAATATGAAAGATAAAGTCAACAAAATTATTCATTCAAAGACAAAATAAAGCTTTAGAGTAAAAGTCAAGGGGAAAAATAGACATACCAGTAAGCCTGCTCTTTCCTCAAGTGTGTGGATGTTTTCAACACATTCAAACATTTAAGTGCACCCTTAACAGCCATGTATGACATGTATGTATGTAGCCAGGATTTCTTCCTTTTGAAAATGTCTCTTTTTAATGGGCTCTGAGTGCTTACATACATAACCCCAGTCTGAAACAGACATTGTCTGCAGTCTTTTCAAAACACCCACAATCATCCAGCATCTTAGTAGCTTGGAAAAGCCCTGAGGACATGTAATTCTCTAAGTCTCTGAGAGAGAGTCTCCATAAAAGATCCACACAATCATTTGTGAATCCTCATTGCACGCCTGGCCTTGCATACTCTGGTGGCAGAACTTGCAAATTCCTCTGAGATCTGATGTCAACCCAGTCCTAACCCTTGTCTGCATGCAACCCGGAGGAGTCCTTAGACTTGATCTGAGACTGATAGCAAAATCTACCTGAGATATCTATAACGAAAAAAGGCAACAAATAAGAGAGAAAAGGATTAGAAAAAAGCTGTGAGGGACAGCTGACAAACATGACTGAGTAAAGCACAGACAGGAAAGTAACAGATAACATCACAGAGACAAGGTAAAGTGAATTAAATAAAACCATGGAAACTGATCTGACAGATTAAAAACTATTGGGTAGGTAGATACAGCTGGCTAGTGAGGAGACTTGTAAGGTGAGACTGGAGACACAAAGACAGCGAACAAAACCTTTAAAAGGCAGACGATGCCAGAAATGTGATAATAACCTCCCGTTTTGAAGCGCTCTCTTTTAATACAATCTGACTCACAATGGATCAAATTTTTATAAACTACTCAATTTAATCTAGTGTAATGAAAGATGTTTCAACCCTACTTTGAAAAAAAATGGCAACTAAATTATTCATAATGCAAACAACCCCAAACTGTTCAATCAGCGCTTCTGCTGTGGCATTAGTATTTTCAGCAGATTCAGCCTTGAGAAGAAAGCTTGATAAAAATAAGTCCTGAGATTTCTTAAAATGATTTCTTCCAGCTTCCACCTCTTCAAATGTATTTCATCCAGTTCTGTCAGGAGCTGCCACATATTTGTAATAGTACCCTGTGAACACATCAATTTAGACATTTTTTTTACAAAAATGGTAACTGATTCAATTTCTTCATTTAATATTACCGCAAAAAAACTCTGGACTTTGCAGCCATGTTGTTTTATATCTATCTATTCTTTCATATCTCAAATAATTAACCATCAGATTAGCCTGTTGTTATTAAAAACAATTATTTGGTGGAAATTTTGCAGCCATGATAGCTCACCTTTTAATATGTTTTTTGGGTTTGCTGTTACTATTTCCAAAACACAGGTGGTAGGGGGTGGGTCTTATTTGATTGACAGACTCTATGGAAAAGCCTAATGTTTACCTACTGGCCCCAGGCACCCAGTGCTCTTGGCATGCTACCCCCTCACTATCCCTACACCAAAAGTAATCAGTCAAGAACAGTACTCAGACACTTTTACAACCGCTGTCTCGGTTCTAATTAGGAGGAATGCTGCTGCCTCTCACTCCATTTCAGTACTAGGCTTCAAATGAAAGAGGAAAAACAGGAGGTGACCACATGATCCAGAGGAATACTTCACTCCCCCGTCATCCCTGCTTCATCAACCTCTTAACTCTTTCTGAATAAGAGACCCGGGTGCCACAGGGAGGAAGAAATTGTGGCATCTTGACGTGTGCTACATCTCCTTAATCCATTCAGCACATCTTTCAGTATCATTACTAACACTACTAACATTACTAACACTAAAAGACCCTGTGGATGTAGGATTATTTCTTCAGATACTTTTTACCTCTCATACAAAAAAGTGACATATAATTGTATCCTCTTTTTTAATTATTTTAATTCAAAAGGATTAAAGTGGCTTTGATTATAGATGATATAATAGAGATGACTGAAGAACCACAGCTCTCCAATGGCTTGATTTTTCAGCCTAACAAGTTTCTGCCTGGCTTTCACACACTGACAGTGTTTAAACTTGTCTTCAGCATACAAATTATAGACTATACACCTGAAAAGGCTAATTCATCTCAACTAATTGATCTATTTACTAAATGACAGAAAAGTAGTGTATTCAGTATTGGCTGTAAAAAATTTTTTACTTGGGTTTAACTTTGCAAATGCAAAGATCTTTCTTTGTAAAAGTTCACAATAAACTGTACTGTCATATGGAATACTTTCACATCCATGAACACGGACTCAATGCTGTTAACTATTATCTACACTATGAGAAAACAAGCTGACATTTAAAGCAACACTTTATAGCTTTTTGACCTTAAAACAACATGCTTCTGACTTATTTTGATGACACAATGACATTCATTAGGCACACTCCTGGAGCCATCACTGTCCTGAAGCACCCAAAGGCTGAGAAACCAACCTTCACAACTTTTAATTCAGTTTGAGATGTTGACTTTTACTATTTTCTTCTTATTACTTATTTGATTTGATTTTAATATATTGTTTTATTACTCTTGTGTTTGTGTAAATGTCTTTGGTCAACTGTGTTGTTTTCAAAACGCTATATAGATAAAGTGGAGTTGGAGTGGAGCATCTACTTTATGGCAACGTGTCACATGGCAGCAATCAACACATAGATGCATACCCTGGCTAACTGAGCAAAGAAATGCAAGAGGATGTTATTAAATGAAGTGAGGAAAAGAAAGAGAAAGTGACAGAACAAGAGCTAAGACAAGAGGCAAGATCGGACTGACCATTACTGGCTAGAAAGATCTCAGAGAAGCGACAGGATGCAAGAGGGATGAAATATCTGCAGTGCTACTTTAAACGCACAGTAAACAATTACAAAATAGATCAGACAGACTTGAGGGGAACTGAAAGTTGCAATCCTAATAAAAAAATATAGATTTAATAAAAGCGCACACTCACCTGGCAGCCTCTTTTCTCAATCTCATTGATGCACTTGCTTATTAGGAGCGGCACCATCAGTCCTGTGTTTTCCCTCTCCACCACCCGCCACGCCTCCACACCAAACACCTGCGGCTCCCTGTCTCCATCCGGCCCGCCATCCAGAGAGTTCTGCCACTGCTCCATCAGGCTCAGCTTGACGTAGATCAGTCCCCGTGGCTCCAGCTTCACTGCCAGCTGATGGGAACGTGTCACCCGGAAGAGTGTAGGTAGCACCACCGTGCCATGGCAGCAGACACGGTTACGCTTCGGCGTGGGCTCCCAGCTAAACACCACCAGCTTCAGATGCTGTGCGTTTTCCAGCTCGATGTTAAAGGTGTGGTCCATATCCAAAAAGGTAGTTCGACAGGTGAGGAGAGCAGTTCGTGCTTTATTAACCGAGTCCACCTGGATGGCACAGTAGACATCGCGAGAGTCAATGCGTGGAGGTTTGAGGTCCTCTGCCCCATAAAAATGAAGACTCATGAGTCCAGAGATGTACTGGCTGCACTTTGGCTGCTCTGTGAAGCTGTAATGACGGAAAGCATCAATGTCTAGCTCTGTGCCATTGACTCTGGAGCTTCCACCTCCTCCTTCCATCTCCTTGCCTTTACCTCCCTTCCCTTCAGCCGAGCCGTGTTTCCCAGATTTGGCCACCAGCTCTGGCGAGTCACCGTCGCTGAGGTAGCCACCTTTACTGGCGGACTTTGAGCTGCCGTTACTTTTCTTTTTACTGAAGCTGTGCTGTGTGGACACACTACTGTCCAGGTGGTAGCGTGAAATCACATTACGTCTTGCCTGCCCACCTCCAGATGACGCTAATTGAGGAGGACCTGAAGAATGAGGGACAGTCTCGGATCCACTGCCATTGGCGCGAGGAGAATGGGACCTGGGCTCCAACTGATTACTGCCATTGCTGCTGTTACTGTTACTTTGGGTCCCCTTGACACTGAGTTTACGACTAAGCTCAGGAAGCTTCTTCATCTTCATGGAGATCTTCCTGACAGTGCGCGGGGACTTGATCTTGTCAGGAAAGGACCAGTTGATGGAGCTGCTCTTTTTGGCTGGGTTTGGGCTGGAGGGAGGGGAGAAGCCTGCAGCACTGGGCACTTCAAGACCATCTAGAGAGAAAATAATAGGGCACAAGAAAAAAAAATCAAAAAATTATCCAACCAAATTATTGATTTTGTATCTCTATGGATACTTTGTGGGAATGTTTAAAAATGTTCTTGCCACATTGTTAGGCAGGAGAAATGTTTATCAAGCTAATTACTATGAACAAATGGATACCTCCTGATACCTTTAAAAGTTTTTAAAGGCACTATAATTGCTGGTTTGGCTACACAATCTGCCTTTGTCCTATGATTACAAGTAAATTCTCAAATGTCTGGTGAAGACAGACAGGAAAAAGAAGATGAAAACCATAGGACAGATGTGCAGGAGCCATAATTTACAGTTTCAGAAAAATATAGAGCCTTTATAAGATAAGAGATAAAATAAGATAATTCTTTATTTGTCCCTCAGTGGAGAAATTTCGGTGCTAACGCAGCAAAGGGGATAATCCAAAAAACAGCATTATAATGATAAAATGAAAAACTACAGAACAAAAGCTATAAGTCTATATAAGAAAAAAATCTATATAGAAGTGTATATAAAAAATCATGGCACATATTCAAGTGATTAAGTTTTCAGGGACCCAGTAATCTAGAGATGGATCCATTCTGCTGCCAGGGCAATTGAATACCATACCATACCATACCATACCATACCATACCATACCATACGTACCATACCATAGCATACCATACCATACCATACCATACCATACCATACCATACCATACCATACCATACCATGCCATACCATGCCATACCACACCATACCATAGCATACCATGCCATACCATACCATACCATATGTACCATACCATACCATACCATACCATACCATACCATACCATACCAAACAATATCATACCATACCATACTACACCATACCATACCATACCATACCATACCATACCATACCATACCAAACAATATCATACCATACCATACCATACCATACCATACCACACCATGCCATACCACACCATACCATACCATACATACCATACCATACCATACCATACCATACCATACCATACTACGCCATACCATACCATACCATACCATACCAATCCATATGTACCATACCATACTATACCATACCATACCATACATACCATACCATACCATACCATACCATACCATACCATACCATACCATACTACGCCATACCATACCATACCATACCATACCAAACCATATGTACCATACCATACTATACCATACCATACCATACCATACCATACCACACCATGCCATACCACACCATACCATACCATACATACCATACCATACCATACCATACCATACCATACCATACCATACCATACCATACCATACTACGCCATACCATACCATACCATACCAAACCATATGTACCATACCATACTATACCATACCATATCATACCATACCATACTACGCCATACCATACCAAACCATATGTACCATACCATACTATACCATACCATACCATACCATACCATACCATACCAAACCATACGTACCATACCATACTATACCATACCATACCATATCATACCATACCATACTACACCATACCATACCATACCATACCAAACCATGCCATACCACACCATACCATACCATACCATACATACCATACCATACCATACCATACCATACCATACCATACCATACTACGCCATACCATACCATACCATACCATACCAAACCATATGTACCATACCATACTATACCATACCATATCATACCATACCATACTACGCCATACCATACCAAACCATATGTACCATACCATACTATACCATACCATACCATACCATACCATACCAAACCATACGTACCATACCATACTATACCATACCATACCATATCATACCATACCATACTACACCATACCATACCATACCATACCATACCAAACCATATGTACCATACCATACTATACCATACCATACCATACTATACCATACCAAACCAAACTAAAACAAACCATACCATACTATACCAAAGCAAACCATACTATACCAAATTGTATCAACTTTATATAAACCACTTTAAAACAACCACAACTGAACAAAGTGCTGCACACAAGTAAAATCAAAATATAAATAAAAACAAAAGAAATGACAATATTAACAAACTAATCCACAAATTAATAACCTAATTAATAAATTTCAGCACTTTATAGCACAATTAACATCTAAATGTAAACTCACACAATGTTCATTATTAATTTACTACAAAAACTCTAAAAGTGCTCTTTCTAAAAGTAGAACTTTTTAAATCAAACGTCAAGTAATTCAAGAGAAATCTATAAGTTCAGTTTAAGCAAAAACAGAAGCAGATTATCAAAGAAAATATCTCGAGACATAGATGGTTTCAGGGTTCAGGTACAACCTTATGCTGAACTACTGTAGATATCACCATAATGCTGAAATTTAAGCATCAGTGATTGCAGACGAGTGGCTAGTCTACAGGCTGGGCTTCATCCATGTAGTTTCAACATGTTTTTCATGGCTGATTTTATTCCGATTAGCCTGCTCCTGCTATCTGACTTTATTTGTTTAAAACAGCTGTCTATAAATGGAAATAATAATTATAGTGAGTGACCATAAAATAAAAATAATCCTGTGATGGCTTCACAGCTGTAACAATAATTGGGTGATCATTTTCTCTGAATTTATGTGATTACAATTAATACGCTGTTACTGTCAGTTTGCTGATTTCTACCATTTTCTCCATTTGACACAATCAAAAGAATATTTCCTGCATGACTGAAAAAATGTGTTTTTAAACTATAAAAGGAATATATATTGTGTCATTGGTCATGAAGATTTAGATGAAAGTGAAGTAGGAAGAATATTTTTAATGATTTAGCCCAGATATTAAAGCTTGGGGGACAGAGATTTCTTGTTGCATAATTTACTGCTCTACTAATTTCCAAGAATAAATCTCAAAATTGTGATTTTGTCAGAGAAAAGAAAATACAAAAAGAAACACAAACTGGAAAGGTAGCCTGACCCTGCCAACACCATCAGCTCTATTTTCAGAGGGGACCTGCTGTGCTATTCTGGGGCGAAGGCCTGTAGAGTGAAAAGATGGAGGCAGAGGAGGTGCAACAGGATGGAGAGAAGGGTAAGATGGGGGGCAGGATTGGCGCAGGGTGTAGCCAGCAGATGAGGGACAAAGGCACCCCTTGTCCAGGCACTCTGAGGTCTGGGCGGTCGACTGGAAGGCTGGCAAGCCGGCTGGTGAACGTACAAATGAACACGGCTGTTCCCTCACATTCCTCATCAAACCATGTTTGCCCCCGCTCTAAACTGAGCTGAGTGGCCTTCCCTGACATGGCTTCCTGCCAGTAATAGACACAGAGGCACTATGAGAAGAGAGAAAATGGGTGGAGGGCACTGGAGGCGCAAATTCACCAAAACAACATCTGGGGAGGGGTCGAGGATACAGAGAGCCCCGGTCAAGGCTGAAACAAGGTTTTCAGAAGTGAGATTCCTGAAAATACACGAAGCACAACTCTGTCTTTCTGTGAATTCGGTAATAAATTAGGAATTAAATTACAGAAGCCGCCAAAAGAAAATACAGACACACCCCCCCCAAAAAACTGTAAATAGCCAGAAAAGTTGTGAAAAAAATGGAATACAAGAGCAAGGCAGCCCGATTATTTGTGAACTTTATTTAACATACATTTGCTAACAGCTAGTTATATTTAAGCTTTAATTCAAATGATTATACTGTAAAACAAGAACTAACTTAGCATCAGATAGTACATTAGACATATTGAATCCTACTAATGCCTTAATTCTAGAAACATAAACATCTTTAAACCTCTGTTTCATTTAACAATGTAGGTGAAGCTATTAAATAAATAAGTATAGATTCAAAAATACACCTGCGCCAGAAAGTAATTATTGATATATTTATATATTTATTTATTTATCAATTTCCTATCTGTCAGTAAAATATGACTTGAATTAATTAAAACTGTAAGTTATCTTTTCAATCTGGTGATCTTGGTTATAATCACACCTAAAATGACAATTATTGTCCCAAGATGATATAAAATAAAAAAATAAAAAAAAGACTGGCCACTTCTTTATTTTTTTTTTCTAGCGCTTTAACCTACATCAAAGCTGCAGCTCTGCTGGTGTCCCATTTATTGGATTTATTGAACTGGGGTTATATCCACCAACCCTTTGAGGCAGATCTTTGACAAAGTTAATGGCTGTTGTATTGTTAATGATGTAGCGTGCATACACATACATGCACACACAAACACACACATACACATAAGCTAGTCCTCTGTAGCCTTTGGCCCCGTGGCAGCAGCCAGCAGAGTAACATGACACCTCACAGGCTGAGGTTCAGGGGCGATGGTTTGACACCCAACCCTCCAGGGCCATGTTCTGGGGTCAGAAGGGCAAAAGGTCTGCATTCCACTGGGTGACACCTGAGCCTGGTAACTGTGTGTGTCCTCCACCCAATAGTTTAACATACACACCATATTACTGTAACACAAAGACAGAGTGCATGTAAATACACCTCCATAAAGAAGAAGAACACTCGTCTCCTTGACTCTGCCACCCCCTCAGGCACAGGGCCACTGTCAACTCCTCACAAAGGCCAGGAATTTATGACACTGGCTTTTGCACTGTGTTGGCACCAGAAAGGTGTAGGGCGAGGGTGTGTAGGGTATGTGTGAGCGCACGTGAGGAACAACATGATCCTTATCAAATATTTGTTTCTATGATCATTTATCAGGCAACAAATTGACCTTCTAGTCAGCACCAAGATGTAAATAATAGTTAAATAATCTGAGCTGTCATTCGATTATACTGATATTAGGCGCCTGGTCTACAAGAATGTGAGAATGTGTGTTTGGGTGTGCGTGTGCGTGTGTGAGAGAGAGAGAGAGAGAGAGAGAGAGAGAGAGAAAATGAGGTTGAGCAAACTCTGATAAGCCTTGGAAGAAGACAATAATCTGCTGCTCCTGATTGCCCCTGTAAAAGCACTTGCATTCACTTGTATATCTGTGTCTGCACAAGCATGTCGGCCAAATGTGTGTGTTAAATGTAGAAACAGAAAGGACCAGGGCGTGCTGACAAACAAGGGAAATGTAAACAGTAGGGTGAATGGCATACTTGTCCTGTGGTTTCTTTACTTGGTGACTAGAACTTAGCCTTGATCTGCTTCCTCTCTGCTTGGTGCTAAATCATTCAGTGCTGCAAGGTCCTTCAGGAGCTGCAGGCGCCTGGCTGTTTCATTACAACAGCTACAAAACCCCTGCTAATATATCCAAGAATGTATTCATTCTCACTAGCACCACATGGCTCCGTGCCAAAGTGCTCCTAGTGAAGCCTAACTCGCCCACTGCTGCTGGCATTTCTGCTTTGCTGCAACTGCACTGACAGTGGCTGCTAATTCTGGTCAGCCTGCAGTTGATCCAAACAACAACAACAACCCTGCTGTATGATAACGAACAACTATTCTCACAGAAACCTCCTCACTGCAATAATGGCAGTTATGAAAGACTGAAGAATTTATTACCACTGTCACTTGCTGGGTAAAAACAAGAGGCTGATCAGTCACAGAGTGCATCTGTAATGTTGAGAAGAATGTTTCCACTAGTTGTTTAGAGCAGATAACTGGGCCATTTAGTTACAATCAGGGGTTGATGTGTGAGAAGAAACACTGCAGGCCAGTCACTGAGCTGGAATTAGTTTCCTAAACACCAGCTGGACACATGTTTAAGCTTTGCTGTCTGTGTGTGGTTGAAGGTTTTTAGGGATTGGTGCTGCAGCTTTCAAGGAGGAAACCTTGGGGTTGATCAAGCAATCGCTTCTGCTTAGAAAGGTTTTTAACTGAGTGAAAGAGCCCTGAAGTATCTAAATGGCAGCCATGATAAAACATGGGGGAGTTTTTAAATGTGAAATGACCTTTAATTGTTCCTTTATTATCTCCTATAGCATAGCAAACACTGTACTATCCTTTGTGAAAGGAAATGAGATAATTCTGTCCCACAAAGCACTGATACAGATTTTACCACAGCAAACCTGCATCACAGCTTAATGGAAGTCTGGGTGGACACTTGTCCAAGTGCAATTGTCTTTAAAAAAATTTTAAGGTTAAGAAAAAGTGTTTAGTAAAACACACAGGATATATTTATACTTTTTTAATATAATTGTAGTTCCTCAAATTTGAAGCTAGCTTTTAATCATGCAAATAATTGGTATTTGAGTGGTATATGGAATTAAACAAGTTAAATATTTCATTGGTTATGATAAATTGTAGTAGGTTTTTCATTATTTTTGGAATTTGTCACCACGGACAGGCTCAGAAATGCTGTACCAGCTAACCTGCACTATTCTGACTTGGGACCTCTTAATCATTTATAACTAGTAATTCTTTAGGATTATGCTTTGATGCGTGCAAATAAAATACTTTACCTATCAAAACAGAGACCGTAGCACTTCCACAGCTGCTCTGGTGATGAAATGAAGAACAGACCAGAGAGAAAATGCAATGACAAAAGTATGTGACCTGAACTTCACATCTAAAGTTAAGTTGAGGAATCTGTTCTGGATTTGAAGTGGTGCTCAAAAAGTTGCTGACTTCCTCCAGACCCAACTGAGCAATCATCAGCCAAGATTAGGTTCCAAGTTTGAACTCAGAGGCTTGAACGCTCTGTAACTTTATCAGCCAGAGCCAATCCTCATATGCCACAGCCAATGTGACCAAAACAACCTCCAGAAATGGCTCTTATCCCATTCTGAGTGCTTGGCCAAGTCAGATTCCCCAAATAGGCTCTAAAGAGAACAAGAGATTGGGAACACACTGCGGAGCTCACCACCCCTAAAGTCCATCAATCATTATAGTCCATACAAATAGAGCATTCAGATGGACAAAAAAGTCAGTCAATAGGCAGCACACGAGGAGTCTGGAGTGTATCCGGTAAGAGAAAGAGAAGCAGCCAGCCAGACAGAAGAAAACTATAGTCATGGAGAGTCATCTACATCTACACTGCTTCATTAATTCAGCAGACCCTCTTATTCATGCTAAATCAACGAGAGCCCTGTCAAACTTTTATTCCTGCAGATAGAGTGGAGTCTGTATGAGCTCATTTTCATGTAGAATCAGAAACAAGAAAAGATGGGACAGAAACAGTGTAATGATGCTCTGGCTACGCTCTTTGTTCCAAAGACTTTGCCAAGGCCTAGGTCAAGAGCCATTACTCTTTAAGTGGCACTGGAATATTTAGAAAATATGACGAGTCAATCTATCATGTGGCATTCTGAATGCACATACAGTGCATGCTGTAAAGAAATGGCATGCTTAAAAGGTAACTTTGATGTTTTCACCAACAACATGGTTTAGTAAAGCATTTCATTCTTATCTAACTTATAAAGAAGTAGTGTACCAGCACTTCTTGCAGGGTTTCTATCCAATTGTATTGTAGGTTTTAACAGAATTATCACAAAAGGTAATAAAAAAAAAAGAAAATACGTATTTCCATCCCCTCATTCTTTCAGATATCTCCAGTCTTTCTGTTGCTGGACACTTTTTTTTTGTATAAATCTTGCCTGCAAACAAGTCAAATTGTGCAACAACTCCATCCAAGCAATTAGTTACAATAATATGCAAAAAGTCTTAATGACGTAATCCCAATAAGGGACACTGAGGGTGTACTGACTGCTGCCCACCATCCCCCAACACTACCCAGCAGTTTAAAGTGAAGGAGTGGTGTCATCCTGCAGTCAAAACAAATCCTGTTACCAGCGAGCTCAATGCACACAGTAAAGTTGGGTACTAAAGCTGAAGGCGAGACTGCAGCAAAGTGAACCACAGTGCCCACTGTATCCACAATAAACAAACAACCAGTAATGAGTGTTGATGACACGTAACCGGGTACATTGCTCTTTTTCTGTTGCAGCGAAGTGTGGGATGGCGTCACCAAAACCCACTGGAATCAACAGCTAAGTCAACATATAGCAGGGAGGGAGGCAGTTCCGGAGCAGGAGGGAAAAGAAGAAAAAATAAATAAATAAATGGCTTGTTCCTTGTCTCAGTTTCATAAAAAAAAACAAAAACAAAAAAAAAAAACACCATCACAAAGGTGCAACTGACTGCTCCAGTAAAGCAGAAATATACTGCAGGACACGACCAAGGTGCAGAACGATAGCAAATTAAAAATTAATTACTTCTGAAACTGTTAGATAACTCAAGGAACTGAACTAATAATGATTTATGATAATAATAAAAATTATTTTCTCTTTTTTTAAACCTGCTGAACAAGCAACTTCAGCCTCATCTGCTTACTCAGCAGGAATGACCATAATAATACCAGCAAATTTCATCTAGACTACAAAATAGGTCTCTAAGCTCTCAAACGGTGCACCTAGAAATAGCATTAATTTAATTAGCTCTGTGCAGGATGATTAGTGCCCTTCCTGTGCCGGTACACTGAGACTCTCTTGGGACTGGTTTAATCCTAATCCCTCACAGAAAGTCTCGGGCAGATTTGTTAAGCCACACATGATGTCAGAGAGAGCCAGTCAATGAGAATAAAGGAGTTCATCAGCTGCTAATCAAAAGGAAAGATTGATTTTAGGAGTGATGCTACATTTTTTTTATTTACTGAAACTGCATGCTGTTACATTTTACTCATCTGCTGATGTTACTGCTCTAATTAATGTGGGAATTTTCATACATTTAACACCTCAGTTACTGTGATTTTAACTTTTTTTCCTGAGTTCAATTCAGGCCTTCATTCCTGCTGTAAAATGTTTGCTGTGAACACAAGAGCTGTAGTATTTACCAAAGTATTCAGGCTGGTTTTGGGCTCCCACAACTTGAAATGGCTGTTGCGTGCCACAGAAAAGTGTAGTAATTATAGGCTCAGCTCAAGATGTACCGAATGGTTCAAACTACCATGTTGCCACATCATAGAGAACAAAAAGTCGGAAGTTAGAGAAAAAAAAAGGCTGAGCTTACAGAGACAGGGAGCAGCGTGCTGGCTGTCATCGTCACGTTGAAGCTACTGTGCACACAAGCAAAATAGGAAGCCTGGAAAGTGAAGCGATAGCAATACAATGAGCGCTGCTTAAACTTGTTATGAACCCGTTTTTCTTTCCACACAAAAGAGAGAAGACTTTGGGTTAATTTGGGTTAAAAAAAAAATCTTTAAAATAAATGAATTTACGAATATCACAGCCTTTTCTGTGGGCTGTAGTTACAAGTAAATGGGTATTTTTTCACTCAGGAATGTCAGCTCTGAATTCCTCCTGTCTAATGTCTGTCTGAGTTTGACTAATGAGGGACACTGATATAGGGGGATATGATTAGGTTGGCATAACTCTTGTCCGCTGAGATCAAAAGGACACAACAAGGATAACACAGGTTAGCTGTTTGCTGTAACTTTTTGTTTTATAGCTAAATATATCTAAAAGTTTCTCATTGTTCTCCCAGATCATCTTGTCTGAACTACATACATTTACTAATCCTAATTTTTCACCCTTCTTTTAATAAGTGTATTTTTAAAAGGTGTACAGGTAGTGAAAACACTTAGGGAATATTGTGATACTGGGCTTTATAAATAAAAATAGCTTGATTTAGCTTTAAGAATTCAACAGCAAATCTTTTGGGCTTTACCTTGAACTATGCCATTGAATATTTCATATATTATGGGTGGAACTAAATAAGTTTGTTTAATGGGAATACTGGAAAACGCAGGCTGTAAACACTGCCCAAAGTGTGTGCAACCACAAAAATCTGCATAAGCAATCAGCCCAGAAAAACAGAAATAAAAAGCAACTGATAACATTAACAAATAGCAAGACAGAACAAATGCATGTCTTTTCCGGTTTTTTTGCTCACCTGTTGGCCGGCTTGTGGAAAGCACCCCCTCCTCCTGAGGTTTGCACGCAAGCATCTGTCTGTGCGCATGCAGCACCTCTGAGGAATGTGCAGCATTTCCCTGACTCACATCTCCTAAACTGCTGCCGAGGTTTTCAATGAGTGCTTCTGGCCCGGCTCCGAGGGATCCCTCCAGGGCCCTGCCACCCTGACCTGCGTCCCCTCCCCTGCTCGGCCTCCTCTGAGGGACCGTTCGAGGTGGAATGAGAATTCGAACAGAGGGTCGATGAGCAATCTCTGGTTCGTCGTCCTCAGGGATTGGGTTGTACCAAATCTCCCCCTCATCATCTGCATCGTTCTCTTCAGCTGGATCCACACTCCGAGGATGAGGGGACACCTTTGTCGGACCAACGTTTACCTAAAATAAGACAGACGGAGACATAGTTAAACATGTAGCTAGTTCTGTGTTATCTTCACTTTTTTTTAGATAAATATTCTAATTTCTTTTTTATTTCCATGTTCATGTATCTGCTTTTTATCTTTAATGTAAACCAAGCTGACTAGTGTCAGGCTGGATTATCACATATAATGAGACTTTTCCAAATTATTCCCTAAAATCTAAGCTCAGGCAGAAAGCTAACCTCAAGCAGCTGCAGGCGTACTGGCCGTGGCGGTGTTCCCCCTGTAGGTTTCTGGTTGTCTGGAGAGGGACTGGGAGGAGGAGGTGGCTGGTGGGAGCCCTGACTGCTCTCCTCATCAACTCCCAGCATTCCCTGCAGCTCATCCCTGTAGTGATTCTTTACCTGGGAACTCTGCTGCAACCAGTTGCGCTTCTTGGAGACTGTGATGGTGGTAAGCTGCGGCCTCCATGACAAAGGCTCGTTGTTCGGTCTGCTCACCTCTCGGCCATTAGCACACGGGATTTGGACATTCTCAAAGAAAGCTGAAGGAGCAGTGGAAACAGACCATGAGATCTACAACATCATGCCAGGAGACACTAAAATCATTATGTTGGTATGAAAAGGCAGCTAATAATCGTCTGAATCGTCATAATTTAAGTAATTAGTGATATAAACTAGATTGCAGAACTGATGTTTAATCTCAAACAACTCATGTCAAGACAAGTTGAAGAAAACATCTGTATCAAAAAACCACAGAGCATGACAGTACTGAATCCCATCCAGTTTGACATATTTTTCCTCTTAAATCTTTGTCTGTCTTTTAAAGTGGCTTTAAAAAGTCACATCTCAGACTTATCTTTTTTTATAACTTTTGGAAAGACCATCATGATTTAGTTTTTGGAATCATGTTACCACCACCATCTTTTAAGCACCTTTTCCTTTTTCCACTTCTGTGACATCTCATTTCATACCAGATTTCAGGAATATGTGGGCTCTGATTTCAAAGGGGAAACTGTGGGTTTTAGTGCAAATATCTTCCATCGAAGCAGCTTGGAAAAAGGGGCAAGAAACTGCTGACATTACAGCTAAGAAAATAAAGAAGAGAGGGGGAGGGTGGGCTAAGAAACTGATGATAAGTGCAGCCAGTGGCGATATGTGCACAGTGAAACAGACCAAGTAAAAGAGACAGTGGCGTGTATGGTCTAATGTCCCGAAAAAGAGGCACAAAAGGAATTCTTGCTTTGCTTTAAGCATGTGAGATTTTTCAAGCGGATACTTAGAAATCACAAAAATTTGTTGCAGAGGAAAAACAGCCATGAGCTTGTGTGACAAGGAGAGAGCGGTGCTGAGATCTTGCTCTAACATGTACAGCAGGCTCGTATAAAAGACTGTTTTGATCCCCACCGAGTCTCAGACGAGCCCCTCCATGTGCTGTAATGACAACTTCTCCCCTCCTCAAGGAAATACATTTTCACGCATGTTAGGCCATCCAGTAAATTACAGCCCTGGGGATATTTTCACTTTTTATAATTAACGTTTGACACAGGACTTCCAGTATATACAGACTATATGTGACTGTGCCACAAAATATGAAAAAATTTGAATAAACCACAGTATTTATTTTCTACCATTACGAATGCAAAGAGCCCTGGCAAAAGAAAATTGCAGGATAGATTACGACATTTCTACTCAGTAGTTTGACATTCAAATACTTTCTCTCCTACGTGGTTCCATTTATTTACAAAAGCCTGAAAATGGCACAAGGACAGTGGCCTCCACGGGGAAATTCCTGGAAGTAAACCAGCCTCCCCTGAACAGTATCTAATACATTTCCTGTGATCTAAAGCTTAAAAAGCAACTGTTGTCCCATAAACCTAAACTCTTTAGTTTCTCTCTACAAAAAAAAAAAAACCCCAACAAACAAAAAAAAAAAATGCTGAACCTTTTCTGCAACAAATGCAGCACAAAGTGGGATTAAATAGATTTATTTGGGATAAAACTCCCTTGCACTTCTGCTGACCGTATAAGATGCTTGTTAGTATTCTGTAATCATTCAGCCTTCAGTAGCAAGAAAAAGCATCTTATTTTTAACATTTAAAAACAACCACAGCCTCATTTGAGATTAATAACAACATCAACAGGATGCAATGCACATTTTAAGGTATTTTGTCTTGATTTAATGTACAGAGGATTTACAGTCAGAATCATGTTTGTATGACTTGAGCCGTGGTGTCTTTGCATTAGTCTGGATTAGAGCTTTTTGTGGGCCTGGAGCTGAGTAGTTTTAGGATGGGCTGTTTGCAGAGAGAAGGGAGAAACCTAAACTATATTTTTGGTGGTTAACTGAGTCCTATGTTACTGTCTGAGACCGAGCTTCCAGACTGTATTCATCTCCTCATTTGGTTTGTGTTCATCTGCCTGGCCTGGCTGCTCCTTATAGCCCTTTTAACACTCAAAAAGTACTTTATCTGCCTCTATTTGGAAATCTATGAAAGAAAACACTGAGCGAGAGACTGCAGAAGAAGACGGGTATTTGTTTGTAATAAACTAGTTCATGAGAGCTTGGTCTATTAAAAAGTTTGATTCAAATTTATCATATATTAATTAAGGAGGATTTAGGTTTAAAGTAATCTGTGAGAAAAAGGAAGAATTTATTCAATAAAGAAGTCATTTAAATGGAAGGTTAAAAAATAAGAACTCTAAAAAAGTCCCTGAAACTGCAGACCCTGCAGTCAAGCCTCAGCCTTGCAATGCATGAGTGAAGAGAGGCGAGATAGTAGTGCATGGACCTGTTGTCAACATGCCGCCTTATTGAAGGGGTCTTTCATAACTGGAAAAGGAAGCTTGTTCTGACATGAACAGCATTCCAGACCACAGCTCCACATTTACAGCTTTGCTGCTGTCTCCCTCCACTGTCACACTCCTTCGCTGGAGAAACTGCTTCCCAAACAGAGAGAAAAAAAACAGAAGCAAAAGCCGACTATTTAAGAGCTTAAAAATTCCATCTGCGCGAGAAAAAGTTGGATAGTTATGTGTGGTCTATAGAAAGCAACGAATTCTGGTGACTGATTACTAGTTTTAAGCAAAAAGAGAACATAAACATGACCAGGTTTCACCATCCCAGTTCAACAGGAGAACGATTCCAACTCAGTCTAAAGACCAGTTTACTCAGAGATGCCTTTCTCAAAATGGAAATTCCCAAAACAATCAAGACGCTTAAATATTTTCAACCGGATCTGGGTTACACCTGACAGCACAGTACATTTAGTAAATGCAAAATTACCGCTAACTGTAACTGGAAACACCTGAAAAGAGATCAAATGAGCTCACAGGCAACAAATACAGACGGATAGCTTCATGAGAAAATGTAAAAACGGGAAAAGAAAAAAAAAGAGAATAAATTATGAATTTAACCACAGAACTATCACATAACGCCACGTTGGAAAATATGTTAAATCAGTTTCTTAATTTAGGCTTGGATTAACTACGGCCTGCATATAAAAAATATTTGGTTTTTATATTTTCTTTTGGCCATACTGACAAAAACATTGTACGTTACTCTAAACCCGCCCATCTTCTTTCACCACATTTAAGGTTCACATGAGAGACTCATACATTTTCATCCGCTCTTATTCTGTTAATTTAAACACAAAATAGAGCGAGAGGGAAGACCCAGTCCATTAAAATGTCCATACAGGAGCTAAAGCAGCCTGTCTGTCTGTGCCCTCATGGTGTGAAGACAATGTGTTCACTGCACGGACAACTCACACCCCTGACCTGAAGGTAACAGATGGCCAGAGCCCATTATACAAAGCTACATGTATTTGTGAGGAAATGAAAAGGAAATAAATAAATAAATAAAGGAGAGGTGGTGCAGAGAAGGTAGAGTGTAAAGTTATCAGGAAAAAGGTTTGTGCTGGTATGGACCTGTGCCATGTGAGCCTGATAGTAAACCCAATCATGTTTATGTCTTAATCCTCTGAGTGGTGGAATTTTTTTCCCCCACTAAGACAATAGACTTGATCCACTTTCCCATAGGCCTTTAATTTCTTTCCTGGATTCCCTTTTCGTCATAGAAGCTCCCCTTTTGATGAGAGCAAATCACAAATCAGCTAGTTTTCTCCAGCATACAGACAAAACTTTGTTGTGTATACAGACTTGCTGAGCCCCCTTTAGAGAGAGTCTTTTGCAGTGTGCCACGCATCTCTGTTGACACTCATTTATATGCAAATGAGGATTCTCAATGTAGATTTTTCTTTTTACACCAGGGCAGGGACGAGATCGCTCAGGGATACATCACATGTCAACACTTGCATCCCACTGAGGCATCCTGGCAGCACTGCCTATAGTGCTGCCATCACTTCCTCCTCAATATGTTGGCTTGAAACCTGAATTCTTTTCTGTGCTGCAGCTCTTTCATTGACCCTTTTGTCCTTTCTAATTGTGTCAGTTTTAAAAAATCTTGAAAAAACGGCAAATGGGTACACAGCACAGGCCAAGTAGGTCTAAAACATTAGCAAAAATGAAAGTCAAGAACCTCTAAGATAACCACCTGATACTACTGAGGAATGATCATCACTATATGACTCATACATCTTGTAAAATCATCCTAGTATGAAGCCTGATGCTCCAGGTTGCTCTTCTATCACCTGATCTGTCTTTAACGAGACAATCCTCCATAAATCTGTCCAGGTACAGACACCCAAGACAAGACAAATCATTTCACCTCCACCTTCTGTCGTGCATTTATTTAAAAAAGAAAAGAAAAAGAAAGAAAACAAACTCAGCAGCTAAGTAACAAGGTTTTTGGCACAGTGCAGAAACCAAATACCACAACATTCTGACAGGATCTGACGGCAGTCTAGAGGGATTATATTACACCTGCACACACCTCTCAAGCTTGAAACAACTGAGCAAGCAAGAATTAATATTAATATTAGATACATTAAATATAACAACACATTAAATTAGATAAAGCAACACATGCATTCTAAAATTTGATAACTATTATGTGTTTTCCAAATAAAAGGAAGGAGTCTTCCCAAGCCTACGGATGGTGTGACTTATAGTGAGCCATCATATCAAGGAAATTTTAATATTTTGAGAAGCACCAACTGCATAATATTCATGTCGCGAATGAATCTCCCCATTTGTGGTGTTTATGGCTCAGTCTCAACATGAAGCTTGACTAACACACCACTCCTTATTTTAGGTCTGGCCAAAACACGACACCTGTGTAATGCATGCTTAGCAGCACACACACGGCTCCAGCACAGCAAAACACAACAAAACTCAAAACCCAACAACTGCAAATACAACATGTATACACTGTGGAAATGTGCATTTGTGTGCCCGAGTATCTAATATTATTAATCCAAAATAAAGAGAGAGACTACCATGTGTTTTACACAGTGATTAAAGGACAAATTAGGGTAGAAATAAATTAGATCTGGTCTAATTAAGCCAATATGTTCTTCAGTGACTGTACAGTGAAATGTTGTTTCCTTAAACCACTTGGGGGAATAGCATGTCTATTTTTAGAGGATTGAAAAGGTCTCTAAATTTGCATAAATCACAAGTGAGCTATAAACTCATTCAGGGACTTTAACCAAAATCGTCCCCAACTCTTTATATCTTTATAAGGTGCTGGAAGGCTCACAGTGGCAAGATAAGCCAAGGGCTGATGTTAATAAACACTTAATTGCCTTTCATTTTGTTCAGTCATGGTGAAGAATTAAGTGACACAACGCAAACAAGTTAAACAACAGGAATGGCATCTGAAAAATTCAATCCAAAGACTCTTTAAAATGCAAGTTAACATAGGGTTGTCAGGAGCAAATGACTGAGGAGGAAAGTGACATGACAGAACAACCCCCCTACTCCAAAGTAAAAACCAATTCACTACCACAGAAAACACTGATCTGGTGTCTGTCTTGCTTTGGATTCCTCTGGCTACAGCTGTGGAAAGGTTCAGTGGGGACAGGGAGAAAAGAGGAAAAGCTTAGGAAAATGGGGGGGTTGAGGCATTCATGGAAACTAATATCTAACCAAGAACTAACTTTATCTAAACTAAATTATGGGGAATGAAAGGCCTGTACAATTGGAGAGCTGTAATAAGCCAACAGTGGCAAGAAGTCAAACAGAGAGGCCCTCTGCCCACCAGATTCACAGATCTCTCTATTTCTAGCGACGCAGCACACCGACAGTCAACTCCAGGCTGCACACATTTCAGATCATCTGTTTGTTATGGTAAACAGTACCAGAAGAACTCATGCACTCACAGGAATGATGGCTCGCATATACACCCTAATACAAACAAAACTACTTCTGTAAGGAATTAAAAGGGATGGTTGTGTTTTTGGTCCAACTTTAAAAACACTAAAGTTTTCCACATTTTTTTTTACCTAAACAATAACCAAAGATTATCTCTGTCTAAGGTTTTTTTTAACATTCTGCCTCAACTTTGGAAAAATCCTTCAATTTGAATTTCCACGTTTCTGCATCCAACTGGAAAAACTCAAGTCTGCTAAAAAAGCCATTGAAACGGACACTAAATAAACCTTTCAATGAAAATGTTTTGACCACTGTCTACATTTTATCTCTTGCAATATATTATTTATACATTAAATGGAGTCAGAATAACTAAACAGACTCATTTGGTGCCAAGCAGATGATGGTAAGTTATCCTTTTGTGCCGTCAGTGGTTTTGTGATACTTATGTTTTACAACCAATACACAGATCATCAACACAAAATCAAAAAATCATTAAGCACATTATTCATGATCAAACTTTTTTTTTCAGTAAACACACACAAAACCCACCACCAACACCACAGACAAGCGATCTAGTAGGAGAGTGAGTTAGTTGTTACTGAACTACACTGTGAGTAATCTGACCTAGGACCTTATACGCTATTAATTTTTGTGTGTGTGTGTGTTAAAATGCACCTAAATTAGTGTAAAGGACAGAACCCACCACCAGTTAGAGAATCTTAATAGGAAAGCAAGAGGTCTGAGGTGTCTCTTCCCTTTGCTTTGCATCCAGAAGAGGAGTGCAGGGTGGACCGCCACCAGGCAGAGTTTACTATGAGTAGTGGAGGATGACAATAATCAGACGGGAGGAAGAAGGATGAAAGGGTCTCTGATTTAGAGGATCCCCTGGAGATGAGGCCACGCCGTGTAGCCTTCCTACCTGGCTGCTGCTGTCGTAGTGACTTGATTGTAGTGGACTTGGCCTTAACAGATTTACCACCTCTGCTGGATGCCTGGACCCCCGGTTTACATCCTGTGAGGCTAGCTGGAGGACAGGGCCTGTCCTGACTGTGGACTCCACCACGAGGCAAAGACGAGCCTTCAATACGCTGCTTCATCTCAGACGACAGCAGGCGACCCTTGTGCATCCACTCTTGCATCTTATTGACAGTAACACCATGTGCTTTGTTCACTGAGCTGACTACCTGTACTCGGACTTCAGTCAGCTCCTGCTTACTGTCCTGACCCTGCGTTGCTGCTTCGGTATTGCTATCTGAGGACCCAGTTAGGCTGTTGACTGAGCCGCTGCTCTCATTGAGCTGCCCGCCACAGTCTTCTTCACCTCCAGCTTCTTGCTGCAGCTCCTCACAGCTGATGGCATTGCAAAGCACCTGAGGTTCAGACGGCTCACCTGCTAATTTGGTGTCAGCTCCTTTAGCCTTACTTATCTTTGCAGCTTCGTCATCAACGATGTCTGCATTCTGCATTCCAGGTGCCTGGATAGAGGCTAAAGGTCTGCCTTGATATCTAATAGCTCCATCACTAACAGAACGCAGTAATGTGGGTCTTTTGGTCAGTGAGAGGTTGACCATGCTCGTACTGTTCAGTCTTGCCTTTGACTCCAGATTCTCAGTGAGGCAGAGCAGGAGTGAGTCTGTATCAGATACTTGCTGAGGACTGTTGTCGCCTCCTGAAGACCATGAGTCACTGTCCATGTTTTTGATAGACAACCTGGAGCACAGACTGTCCCTGGAGTGGCTGCTACAGGAGGAAGTAGCTTGCTGCTCAGCTAAACCATCACTAATCTGCTGGACATCGAGGTTGATATCATTCATAGCATTGATAAGAAGGTAATAAGCCTCTTGCAGCTGGTTCCTAAGTTTGTCTGTCTCCTGGGCACTGTTACTGTCATCAACCTGTCCTTTATCCTGACCAGGCTCAACATTCTCTGCTCTATCACCATCTGTTTTTGGTCTAATTCTTTCATAAAAGGGCAGGATTTCATTATCATAGTAATCCTCATCTTCACTTTCTAAAGGGTATCTAAGTGTCCTTTCTGTAGTACAGAGAGACGTCACTTTAAGGCTGCAAATTTGTAGCTCTGTAGGGAAAAAAGTTGGGCTTTGCAGACCACCTGCTGTTCCTCTAATATCCTCTGCATAGTCTGGTCCATAGCTTTCAATATTTCTGATTAAAGGGTTTTCTTCCAAGTTTCTTGACACACAGTTTGGATACACAAGTGCTGTGCAACTTGGCGAGTTTGTCTCCAAATTTGGACCGCTGTCAAAACTCCAGTTGGCGTTGTTTTCCTGTACAGCCACTACGGTGCCTGCCATGTGCCGGGAGTGTCCTCTGTTTCTTTGCTCTGCCCCCTCACCATCAGCAGCAGTAACCCTAAGCTTTACTGGGGTAACAACCCTCGGATGGGCCTGTACCTGTGATCGGTATAAAACATGATTTGAATTGTCCCCAAACCCGATTGAATCTCCAACCCTGCACTGCACAAAATGTTTTCTTTGGACATGCGGTCGTCCGAGTGGGATACCCGTCGTGATTTTGTCAGCGGATGTGGGTCCCTGGTGGCTCCTGTCTTTCTCCCAAAATACATTTCCCTCAAACTGCACGTCTCTTTGAAGTGGGACCCCCAGGAGCTCCTCATTAACGCGAACCCTGCCCCCGCTGCTCGGCTCCTGCGGACGTGAGCCAGCCAACTCTGCAGCGCGACTCTCTGGGACTATTCTAACCCCCGCGGTTTGCACCACCGATCCTGCAGCACAATTCTCGTACGTACTCATTCTCTCTGCTGTGAAATCCAGCCCTGTGAAGAAAACTACCGGGCGAGCCTCGTCGGAATCTCGCTGCGTTTGCAAAACTTTTTCTTTACCTTCTCGGCCCCCATTCGCCGCAGCAGCAGAGCTGTATCCACCACCGAGCGTCGCTCCTTTCTTGGACTTCTTCCCCCGGAGTTTCGCTAATAAAGTCCTCCGCAGAGGATCAGCCATTACTTTCCTTTGCCCCCCAACTAATTCCTCCCGGTGTCTTTCAGCACGCTGGCTCCAGAATGAAAGGGCCGAGTGGGTTCTCCTCGGTCAAAGCTCGCCGAGCGAACTGGGTTCTCTCCATTCTCCGCTGTCACCTCCGCTCTGTCGCCCCACTAGAGCGCTCCTGACTCACTGCTCAATTGCACCACCTCTCTCTCTCTCTCTCTCTCTCTCTCTCTCTCTCTGCTCTGTCCCTCTGCTCTCAGACACATACACTTTACCTCACTCCCTCCTTTTCCCTTCCCTCTCCAGCGCCTTACCTCTCCCCGGGTTTGCAGCTTCAGATATTTGGAATATTTTTGGCGCTAAGTTCAGAGAAAGTGAGCAAACTAACTGGCACGAACGTTTAGTATGTCCAATTTACCCGTTTAAGCTATGGTTGGGAACTTCGAAAAATTAATTTAATTAATGACAGCATTACTATAATATTGCATATAATATTACCAAAAGAGCAATATGCACTTGATTGTAATTAAAATGTAAAATGAACGATTAATTAATGCTAATCATTTGATAAAAATAAATTAATTCTAATGAAGAACATATTAGATTAATAGTTTGATCTTTAAATGAAAGAATTAGTGACCACAGTTATGGAATCACAACCTATTATTTTGGCTAGCTGCTTGCAGTAAATCTTTGTGCTCAGAAAGATTCAAACTGGTGCAGAAAAATATCTTCGCCATCTAACAGTTGTCGCTGGAGCTTTAGCATTGATGTATCTTTCTGTTATCTTAATATATCTTGACATAACAAAAACAAACTTGTGATCAAAATAAATAATTACAGGAAAAGCTGGAAGGCTTAGTCTTCATATAATACACCTTACTGCTGCAATTTACACTAAAATGTTATAATGCACCTGCTTGTGTGCTATAAAAATGAAATTGTGAAATTTCAAGTTGGGACAAAATCATGCTCTTGGCAAGTCCCTCTTTCAGTAATTTGAAAATGCCAAACAGAAGCAGTTTAGTTCTGCATCAGAGTTTGTTCACAAATAGCAAGCCAATGTAAGCTGACATTAACGTCACTAATCCAACTCAGTCGACTGTGATTTCCTTAATTACTTTGTCAACAAAATAGGCTATTAGGTAGAACATCATATATATATATATATATATATATATATATATATATATATATATACTCCCTACACTCCATACTCCCGAAGTCCACTGTTCCACAACCGGGACGAAAACCACACTGCTCCTCCTCAATCCGTGGTTCAACTATCCGATGGACCCTCCTCTCCAGCACCCCTGAATAGACCTTACCAGGGAGGCTGAGGAGTGTGATCCCCCAGTAGATGGAGCACACCCTCCAGTCCCCCTTTTTGAAGAAGGGGACCACCACCCCAGTCTGCCAGTCCAGGGGAACTGTCTCCGATGTCCACACGATGCTGCAGAGACCTGTCAGCCAAGACAGCCCTACAGCATCCAGAGCCTTAAGGAACTCTGGGCAGACCTCATCCTCCCCTAGTCACAGCACTTAATCTGCACTACTCAAAGTACAGATTGATATTCTCCTGTCTCCATAATCTGTCTTTTCACCTGTATGCAGGTGATTAGCAGATTTATCTGCCAGTTACTCCAAGTTCTCCACTAAGTTTAAATTCCATTGATAGTTGTTTAAAGGAGATAAAACACTGGCTCTCTCAAAACCTCCTCCACCTAAATAATCATAAAACAGAATGGATTTTGCTTGATTGCTCCAACAAGCCAAATAATGTTATACCCAGTCTAGGTCTTCTAGCCCCCCACTTTAGCCAGGTTGTAAAACATCTAGAAGTGAAACTAGACTGTTGAAATTGGACAAACAGATGATTCATTTGTGAAAACAAGCTTTTTTTCATCTGTTGTCCAAAGTTTATTAGCTCTAAACTTGATTAATCAAACCTCCATCTCTTGTTTACGGCTTGAACAAAATTCTGCCGCTCACCCCCTAACCAGCACATAGAATAAAAAATAAAAAATAAACATATCACTCTTGTCTTGTTATACACAAGGGCTCTCATTTTGGTCCAGGAGACAGTTTAAATTGCTGCTGTTTGTTTTTAAAGCATTGAATGGCTTTGCACCACCTTATCTGTCTGAACTTTGGAAAACCCACCAGCCCAGCAGAGCTTCACTTTCTGCTGGTCAACATCTGTTGGAGGTGCCCCGATCCAGGTGCAAGAAATGGGGGGATCGGTCTTTTTCAGCGGCAGTTCCAAGATTCTGGAATATTATTCCCCAAGAGTTATGCTCCTTTACTGACCTGCCTCTATTCAAAATCCAAACTCAAGAACCAATAATTTAAAAAGGCCTTTGACTTTTAGTACTTTGACACTTTGTTTTAATGTGTTTTGTACCTTTAGCACCTTCTTTGATTCTTTCTGTTTTCATGTGTTTTGTATTTATTTGTTTAATGGTGTAAAGCACTTTGATCAACTTGAGAGTTGTTGGAAGTTGATATAGAAATAAACTTTGATTGATTGATTGTAAGCATTAAAAGTAATGCCAATGTAAACCCACCTCTTGACCTCCATTCCTGGCACAGAAATACATCAGTTTCAACCTTCATTCTCCCTCTGTGCCAACCTGATCTCACAGAAATACATGAAACAACCACAAGATCTCAACATTTATTTATGTGTGTGAAATCGCTTGGCTTAACATTATCCTGATTCTCGTGTTACCGGCTCATAAATTTGAACAATTTTTTGTTATAACATATAAATGTGTTCAGACCTTGTGGTTATTGTATCAGTGGTGCCTTAAATGGTCCATGAAGGATTTTCTGTCACATAGGCTTCAATTGTCATCAGGTCTTTATGATTATTTCAACAACTGTGCCAAGAAGTTATTTCTTTTTCAAGTGAGCAAATTCTGCTTTACAGTAGAGGGTAACCCTTTCCATCAGTGTCTGTCATTTAGTGAAATTTAAAAATTTTAGTTGAGGTGTGTCCACTTAAGTTTTTAATTCGTAGGCAGTTTCATTGAAGCCAGCGATTTAAAGCCTGAAAACACTTACTTTTAAAACCAGGTCGCAAAGTGAATAAATGGGGGTCATTGAAATCTGCTATACAACAATATTTTATTGTTTTTATATATAAAATAGCTGCTTAGTACTTGTGCATCCAATCATATTTTTTGTCTCTGTATTGTGTGGTTCAGTGAGGTCAGTAAAATAGTGGAGCTCATGTCTACCCTGGTAACCTTGATTTAATGAAACATGTCTAAGACATGCCACATTGCATATAATTCATTCATATGTATATATATATATATATATATATATATATATATATATATATATATATATATATATATATATATATATATATATAATGATACTTTATAACATGTAATTCTTTCCAAATGATTGTGATTTTGTCTGTCATAAGGAATTAGTCTTCTTATTGGTTCATCTTTATTATAGACATACTATATTTTATCCTCCTCCATGACAGATCAAAGTTAAATCTAGATCTGCCAAATGATGGATCTCTGTTGATTACTGGAGTGACACTGTGACGGAGACCGGTGGTTCCATCACCACCACAAGTCTGGCACATATTATTGGAATGTTTGGCAGATAGGACCACACAGATTAATTAATTGTTTTATTGAATGTTAGAACAGAGAAAAGTGTTTGTTTGTTTGCAGAGGGGGACTGGCCATCCTGCCCAGGGAAAAGAGAACTTAAATTAGTATTTTAACGTTTAACAACATTTGATACTCATTTTTACTTTGATCTGTGTCTAATTGTGTAAAGCTATAAGCTCAAGAAGGAAATGGCAATACTCACCTCTTGTCTTTATTGCAGGGCAGGAGAGGTAAAAGGGGGAAGTAGGCCTAATTTCCTGTTTAAGAGGTTTCGGAACAAACCATGTTAACAAAGAGGGGTGGGAAGTAGTTTATATAAATTAAATGTGTATTTGAAGCATGCTGTAAAATTATTAAGTGGATTATGTTTAAGTTTGTATATATGTAAATATTGATTTATGATGTTTGCTTTACAGGTGTTATTTTAAGTAAGATATGATGTGGATATGTTAACTTGTATAGTCTAGTCCCACTTCAACAGGTGGTTCCGGCTAATTACCTGCAGCAGGAGGGTATAAAAGCCCTTAGTTGCTCTTTAGAAGGTTGTTGATGGTTGTGGTTTAGATACCAATAAATTTTGCCAATCCCAGGCTTAAATGGACCCAAGTCTCACGCCTTTTTTTAAAAGATTGTTGGGATCGTCGGCCAAATTGACAAGTGGTGTCAGAAGTGTGGGCTTAAAAAAAAAAAAAAAAAAAAAAAAAAAAAGAGAGAGAAGATATGATGACCAGAGGTGGAAAAAAGACTGATTCCAAGGAACTGGAGGAAGACAATGAAGCTGCTGCCACAGCTGGTCCAGGTGACAGACTGGAGGAATTAGCTGACATGGTTAAGTCGCTAATTCAGTCTCAAGTGGCAAGAGACCAGAGAATGGATAAAGAATCAGCTCGCCAAGAACAAAGATGGAAGAGTATGCAACATCAATTTCAGCAGATCCAAATCCAAGTAAGAGAAATGAGAGAGGAACAGGAGCTGGACCAGACTGAACATGAGATGGAAAATGAGACGTATGGGGAGGATGAAGAGGATCCAGATGAGGGCCCAAGTCAAAAAATGGTGCCGAGACGGGAACCTTCCACCCACAGAGACCCTAAATTACTTCCACTCACTGCAGAGGATGATATTGAGCACTTTCTGACTACATTTGAGAGGATGGCTCAAGTCTGCCGTTGGCCTAGAGAAGAGTGGGCTGTCCGACTAGTTCCATTGCTCACCGGTAAAGCACGAAGTGCTTATGTTCACATGGACATTAAAGATTCTGAAGCTTATGACAAAGTGAAGGATGCCATTCTTGCCAAATATGAGATAACTGCGGACACCTATCGACGACGGTTTAGGTCCCTGGATGTTCATCATGGTGAAACCCCAAGAGAACTCTATGTTCGTCTGAAGGACATGTTTTATAAATGGGTGAAACCTGAGAAATCCACTGTGAAAAACCTTGCTGAAGTGATGATCATGGAGCAGTTTCTCAGGATGGTAAATCCCGACTTGGAAGTGTGGATCAGGGAACGTGCCCCTAAGACAGCAGAGGAGGCTGCACAACTAGCTGAGACCTTCATGTCAGCAAGAACGGGAACCAGGAGGATCACCTTTGGTCGGGACACCTTCTCCACTGCTCGAAGTAAGTCTGATGGGGGTGAAAGGGGTGGTGGTACAGGTCAGAGTAGGAATTATTCTGGTAACAGACATTTCACTCCTAGTAAACCCAATCCTTCCAAGAAATTTTCTGCAGGTGCAAAGCCAGATGTGAGATGTTATCAATGTAATCAGATTGGTCACACTCAGTATACTTGTCCAGCTACTACACACAGCAAGCCATCCCTTTTGTGTTCAGTTCCTAGGCCCCCTCATCCAGTTTCGGCTCATGAATTGTCACAAACAGCACCAGTACTTGTAAATGGCCATCGTGAAATAGCCCTCTTAGATACAGGAAGCTCACAGTCGGTAGTTCTGTCCAGTTTAGTACCTAGAGAGCTATGGAGCGATGCTAAGACTAAGATAAGCTGTGTTCATGGTGATGAGAGAGATTATCCGGTTGCTGAAGTTTATTTGACTGTTGGTGGCCAAACATTTCTTTTGCCTGTAGCTTTAGCACCAAAGTTGCCCTATGCAGTCATTCTTGGTGTAGTGGGGGCGTGAGGGTGTGGTATAATAGACTCAAACACAGGGTGGATAAGTAACTGAATTTATTTAGGAGTTTGTAGATGGAAGGTTCGACAACGCCACCTGGGGCTTAGGGCCCCGGGAGATAACTGTAGATTCGTTCCTGCTAAGAAGAGACAGAGACGTGAGTTGAAAAGTAACCAATTTATTCTAATACAAGGTGGCTAATGGTATTTAAAATCTATATGAAACAGTCATATACAAATTTGTAAAGGACTAACCCACAAATAAGAAGTCAGCTGGGAGGATTGGTAGAGGGGCAACCTACAAAGGAAAGTGCCCAGGGGTGCCACCACTTACCTTGTGAGCACACACACACACGACACACTTCACTACAAATCAAGACGTGGAGACCTGTGTACCCAGTGAGTCAAACCAAACACAAAAAGTGAGGGTTCCCAACCACGAGTGCCTAGCCCATCCACTCAATGGCTCCCAGCTGTAAAAAAAAGAAAGGAAACAAGGTTCAGACAAAAAAACAAAAAGTAACTAGGTCAAACTACAACTTACACTACCAAAAAAAGAAAAAGAAAGAATCAAAACAGGCAGAACAGCAGCAGGTGGACCTACAAAAAAACAGAGCAAGGATTAAATAAAAATCCACCTTTTGCTTTCATAAAAGATTCCTAGCACCCTACTCACCACCCAAGGAGACCTGCAGACAGCCAGGAAAGAGAGAGAGGCAGAAAGGAGGCCACCAGGTGCCTTTTATACATGCCCTTGATTAGAGGGGAGGGGCCAACTTGAGCACACATACCCAAAGTATTGAGTGCTCACTACAATCTACCCCGCCGATTTTAAAATCGACGTCCCGATGATTATTGCCCTGGTCTAAAAAATGAACACAGACATCTTAGAATTAGTAGCCCCCATTGCCCTACTCCCTGCTGTCTATGGCAGGTGATGGAGATTTGGATGTTTTCCGGCCGTTATACGAGTGGTCCTCCTTAGGGAATGCTCTGCATCTGTTGGAGTTTGGACTACCTCCACAAGATCAGCAGAGGGACAGACTGGCCTGGCTTGAGTGGATGTGGGGGGTTGTGGTGGTGTAGAGTGAGGGTCTGTGGTGGTTGAACTGGAACAAGGGACCAACCTAAACCACTCACCCTCAGTCACCGGCTCCTCTAGGGAATGGAGTTCTGTCTGCAGTTCATCACTCCAAGGCTCCTTTTGGAAAGGGAGTTCTGCCTGCACTTCACTCATAGGACGGTCGTTAACCATTTTAGCCTTCAGCAAGGAGCGATGAACATGTTTTACCTTGCTGGGGTCATCCTTAGGTGCAATGGTATACACAGGTCCTCCTGTCGGGGTTCTCAACACCTCATACACCACGGAGCTCCAGACATCTTTGATCTTATGACGACCTCTGACCCCGGTCTCCTTAAGGTAAACCAGCTGGCCTTCCTGAAAAGGGGAATCCCGTACCTTTTTATCATGAAGCTCCTTGCGCAGCTGGGCTTTAGCCACCAGGTGTTGGTTCACACCCTCATATGCATGACGTAGCCGAGTCTGATGCTCCACCATCCAGTCATTAATGGTGCCAGGGGTTGGGTCTGGCACTCTTCCCAAGAGAAAATCCACTGGCAATTGTGGCTCTATGCCAAACATGAGGAAATATGGGGACTCTCCTGTGGACTGATGTGCAGTAGTATTATATGAGAAGGTAAGTGATGCAAGATAACATGACCAGTCCCTCTTTTTGGTGACCGGTAGTGTGCGAAGAAGGTTATGCAGAGTCCTGTTAAACCTTTCACACTGTCCATTACCAGCGGGATGGTAAGGGGTAGTCCGACTCTTTTGTATTCCATACATCTGGCACAGTTGTTGAATAAGGTGACTCTCAAAATTCCGGCCCTGATCCGAATGGACCCGGCCCGGTACACCAAACTTACAAAACCACTCATTTACCAGAACCTTGGCAACAGTAACAGCAGTTTGGTCAGAAGTTGGAACTGCCTGCGTGAATTTGGAAAAAACATCAGTCATTATCAAAACATTTTCCATCCCATTTCTTGCTGGCTCCAAGGTGGTAAAATCAATAGCCAGAATTTGATTTGGCCGGGATGCAAGTAGATGGCCCATGTAGGTACGTGTAGCAGGGTGAATATCTTTAGCCACCTGGCAACGTTCACAGTTCTGGCACCACTGCTTTATGTCATGATGCATTCCAGGCCAGTAGCAGCGCTGACGGACTAAGCCAGTTGTTCGTTCTACACCCTGATGTCCATGTTCATCATGCAACTGCTGCAGTACCTGCTTCTGAAGGGACGCAGGAAGAACCAGCTGCAGATTCTCTTCTCCATCAGGGTTGCACACACGACGATAAAGCACCCCGCCTTTCTCCACAATTCGATCCCACTGTCGAATTAAGATCAAAACCTCCTTGGTTATATGGCGACGTTCTGTTGCATCAGGGCCTTGCTTTCTGGACCAGAATGTCAGGAACTTGTTGATAGAAGGATCAGCTTCCTGCAATGCACACAAATCTGACAGAGTATGACATGGAAATGCAGATATACCAATTTGAGTAGCTTCACTTTTCTGCACCTCAACTGCTTGATGCAAAGCTTCTGGAACTTGCAGACCAGAGCTAACAAGGTCTGATGTACTTGCCGGGGCTGGATGTTGTCGGGAGAGGGCGTCAGCATTTCTGTTATTTCTGCCAGGCCTGTATTTGATGGCAAAGTCAAATGTAGCCAGCTGTGCAGCCCACCGCTGTTCAGTCGCACCAAGCTTTGCTGTTAAAAGGTGACTGAGGGGATTATTGTCAGTAAAAACCACACACTTCTGTCCCAACAAATAATCCCTAAATTTCTCGGTCATGGCCCATTTAAGGGCAAGAAACTCCAGCTTCATTGCACTATAGTTGTTCATATTGCGCTCTGTAGGTCTAAGGCCACGACTTGCATAGGCTACAGGTCGGATCTTACCATCCTGTTCTTGAGAAAGTACCGCACCAAGTCCATCATAGCTGGCATCTACTTCCAGAATAAAAGGCAGAGCAAAGTTAGCATAGGCCAAGACAGGAGCTGACGCCAATTTCGTTTTCAGATCTTCAAAACTGTGTTCACACTCATCTGTCCATACTGCAGCAAGGGGCATCTTTGTGGGCTTGCGAGACTTGCCAACAGTCTGTTCAGCTACCAGGCGGTGCAGCGGAGCTGCAATCTTGGCAAATCCTTTAATGAATCGCCGGTAATAACTGGCAAACCCTAGGAAGGAACGCAGCTCTGGCACAGAGGTTGGCCTTTCCCACTTAGACACCGCCTCAATCTTGCCTGGGTCTGTTGACACACCATCCTGCGAAATGACATGACCCAGGTAGCTCACCTCTGTTTTGAAAAAGGAGCATTTCTCCAACTTGGCCTTGAGACCCTCTTTCTGCAGACGACCCAGAACAGCATCCAACCGGTTCATATGTTCCTCTACAGTAGAAGAGAAAACAACAACATCATCCAGGTACAATAATAGAGACTGGCCATGTTGGTCTCCAAAGATTCTCTCCATCAATCTTTGAAAAGTACTTGGAGCATTGCACAGCCCAAAGGGCATCCTGTTCCATTCAAAAAGTCCAAATGGTGTGCAGAAAGCAGTCTTCGCTTTGTCTTTCTCAGTGACAGGTACTTGATTATACCCAGCAGCTAAATCCAAAGTAGAGAACCACTTGGCTCCAGACAACGCATCAAGTGACTCTTCGATGCGTGGTAAGGGAAATGCATCCTTCCGCGTTTTGCTGTTCAAGAGGCGATAATCCACACATAAGCGGAGGCTGCCATCTTTCTTTTTGACTAACACTATGGGAGAGGCGTAGGGGCTACTACTCTCCCTGATTACCTGTGTTTCAAGAAGCTGGCGAATATGGGCCTTTGCTGCTTCATATTCTGAAGGGGGAATCCGTCTAAACCGCTGGCGTACTGGCACTTCATCCACTAAAGGGATATCATGGGATATAAGGTTAGTACAGCCTATGTCGCCTTCATGTGTTGAAAACACACTCTGGAATTTTTGCAACAAAGATCTAACCTGCTTTTGCTCCTGCCCTCCAAGGGCTGTTAAATCCACTGCATCAATTTGGTCCCTCACAGAGGTATGGGCTGCATGAGAAGCGACAGTGGCAGGAGCATCCCTCTCTACAAGACCATCACCCTCTACAAGGCCAGCTGGGGAGCTCACCAGATAGGCAGTGCTAATGGTACCAAGTACAGTACGAGGGTATAGCACAACATCTTGCGTCCCTACATTAACAATGGGGATATAAGCTGTACCTCGGCTAACCCGTACCAGCGCTGGGGACGCTAAGAGCCCAAGAGGCAAACCTGTGGTCAGGGGTTCAAACAAGACCTCATCCACTGTATAGTGCTTGTGACAGGAAGCACTTACAATTTTTAAAGTGCCTCCAGGTATTCTGCAAACCCTCCCCCCTTTAACCTTTACTCTGCCTGAATAATCTGGTTGGGCATTAACTTTAGCCTGGTGACACTGCTGGAGAGCTTGCCGAATGGGGACTGGAGCCTGTGACACATTAGTTGCCTCAAAAAGAGCTGAGCCATGTTCAACAAAAAGCTCATGGTAACATTTTTTGATGATGTTCATCCCCAATACCCCTGGGACAGCAGGGGCACCATTTTTAGAATCTTTAACCACCAACACCCCTCGCTTGGCTACCGCTTTACCACAGAGCAGCACATCTAGTTCAAAGTAGCCAATATAGGGTATTGCAAGCCCATTAGCAGCAGTCAACCTCAACCAGTTACAGGTACGGAGCTTATCTGAGCCCCAGGGTGCAAAGTTCTTTTCAAAGAAACTTTCAGTTATTGTAGACACCATTGACCCTGTGTCCACCAAACAAGGAACCTGAACCCCACCCATAAGTACGGTCAACCAGGGACATGCTGACACTAACCCGTCAGGAACAGCAGGGAATTCTGAGCCTGGAAAGACCCCACCTGAACTTTGGCTCAGCAGTTCAGGGGGTGACAGTTTTCCTGCTCCTGTGCATCGTGATTCATGCTAGAGGATACAGCTCTTGGCCCTGGCTGCGGTCCTGAAGTCACAGGTCTTTTCCTGCAATCCCTTGCAAAATGGCCTGGTTGCCTACATCTCTTACAGACGATTTTATCAGGGGATTGAAACCGATTGTTGGGGGTAAGATTAAGATTAGCAATGGTATGGCTTAATTGATTCAACTGTTCCTGTTGCTTTTTAAGCATCTCCTTTAACTCATCCAACTCAAGGTTACCATAGGGATTACCTGATGGTTGGTACAGGTGGCTAGGACTAGTCTGATACTTCTGCACCGTGTGCTGGAAGCCTAAAGCAGCAGGAACAGAATTACTTCTACCTCTCCCCCCTCCCGGCATGCCTTCCTGCTCCCACCTTATAGCCTCCGTGCGAACATCTATTAGGGTGGCGTCAGGGTGTGCACGGACATACTGCTTCAATTCTCTGCGGAGAAAGCAATCAAACACATACTCGACAAATTGATCTCTAAGCATCACATCTTTGTTTAAGAGACCAATTGGGGCCTTTTGGGCAACCCTCTCCATTAAACACATTAGAGCATGTGAAAACTCTTGTAGTGTTTCACCATCTAATTGTTTCCTGGAAAAGAAGTCCTCCTGCAGAGACACATAAGACCTGGTACACCCATATAGTTCCTGCAAAATAGAGAGAACCTTTTCAGGGTCCTCTCGCTCCTCACGAGGTCGGTAACGGATCTCATCTCGAGCCTCTCCTTCCAAGTGGTCATACAGGAAGAATGCTTTCTCAATGGAAGACAGATGCCTAGAACGAAAGCATGCTTGGACCTCTTCGACCCACTCGGCCAGCCCAAGACCAGTTCTGCCCCTGAATACAGGGCACCTTCTCTCTCTGGGAAGGTAAATCAGTCTCTCTATCGGTGGAGTTGTGACTGTGGATGGTCCGTACCCTGAAGAACCTGCAGCAGTCGAATCACTCGGCCCCGCCTGGCTTCCATCTTGACCTTGTCGCAGCCGTTGGTTCTCAGCTTGCAGTTGGTCAATGAGCGCCTTTAGCTGGCCAATCTCCTCCGCCATTTAGTGATGCCAGTAGACGAGGCCCTGGGATCCAATGAACCTACTGCTGCTCTGCCCAGAAAAATATACTTGAGAAAATAACAACTCAACCGAATCTGCCACTAAGAAAAAAAGAAACCACAAACACACGTCTCTGCTCTAACAGGAAATCCTGCCGACAACGCCAATTTGTAGTGGGGGCGTGAGGGTGTGGTATAATAGACTCAAACACAGGGTGGATAAGTAACTGAATTTATTTAGGAGTTTGTAGATGGAAGGTTCGACAACGCCACCTGGGGCTTAGGGCCCCGGGAGATAACTGTAGATTCGTTCCTGCTAAGAAGAGACAGAGACGTGAGTTGAAAAGTAACCAATTTATTCTAATACAAGGTGGCTAATGGTATTTAAAATCTATATGAAACAGTCATATACAAATTTGTAAAGGACTAACCCACAAATAAGAAGTCAGCTGGGAGGATTGGTAGAGGGGCAACCTACAAAGGAAAGTGCCCAGGGGTGCCACCACTTACCTTGTGAGCACACACACACACGACACACTTCACTACAAATCAAGACGTGGAGACCTGTGTACCCAGTGAGTCAAACCAAACACAAAAAGTGAGGGTTCCCAACCACGAGTGCCTAGCCCATCCACTCAATGGCTCCCAGCTGTAAAAAAAAGAAAGGAAACAAGGTTCAGACAAAAAAACAAAAAGTAACTAGGTCAAACTACAACTTACACTACCAAAAAAAGAAAAAGAAAGAATCAAAACAGGCAGAACAGCAGCAGGTGGACCTACAAAAAAACAGAGCAAGGATTAAATAAAAATCCACCTTTTGCTTTCATAAAAGATTCCTAGCACCCTACTCACCACCCAAGGAGACCTGCAGACAGCCAGGAAAGAGAGAGAGGCAGAAAGGAGGCCACCAGGTGCCTTTTATACATGCCCTTGATTAGAGGGGAGGGGCCAACTTGAGCACACATACCCAAAGTATTGAGTGCTCACTACATTGGGCTTGATGTTCCCACTTTGCTAGATTTGGTACACAATGCAAAAGCTGAAACTCAAGATATTGCTAATGATCAAGAGGTCCAGTCAAATAATTATGGCTTGGACCTGACTTTAGACCCAGGGTTTACGGGACCCAGTTACAGTTATGTGACCACAAGAGCACAGAAAGTTATTAATCCTCTTAAAGAGCTACCATTTTATAATGATGAACTGGAGTCAGGTCCTTGTAGACCAGTTAAGTCTAGAGCTGAGAGGAGAAGGGATAAGTTTCTGGGTTCAGCTAAGTTAGAAAATGTGCAGCCAGGAAGACCGAGTCAAAGTCTAGATTTTGATGTTCCTTCAGATATATCAGGGCTTCAGAGGGCTGATCCAACATTAAAACCATGGTTTGACAGAGTCTCTGAGGTTAATGGGAACAAGCTTGGCAAAGTGGATGTTCTGGCAGATGCCACGTATGTCGTGAGAGATGGCGTTCTTTACCAGTGTAAAGGAAAAACTGAGGCCATAGCTCTACCACAGTCTCTTAGGCAGAAGGTAATGGAGCTGGGTCATTCAATACCATGGGCAGGCCACCTTGCTTTTCAAAAGTCTCTCTATAGGATCTCTTCTCGCTTTGTATGGCCTGGCATGTTCACTCATGTGCAGCAGTTTTGTTCCTCATGTAAGATATGTCAGCTATCCTCGAACAAAGGTGTGGCTCGTGCTAGGCTACAGCCATTGCCCATCATAGATACACCCTTTGACAGAATAGGAATGGACATTGTGGGCCCCCTTGAGAGAAGCTCCTGTGGTAGCCGGTTCATATTGGTAATATGTGACTATGCTACTCGCTACCCCGAGGCTTTCCCGCTTAGATCAGTCAAAGCTCGTCAGGTTGCTAATTGCCTTTTACAGTTCTTTTCTAGAGTGGGTATACCTAGGGAGATTCTCACAGATTGTGGAACAAATTTCCTGTCTAGGCTATTAAAGCAGGTTTATCAGTTGCTTGGTATTAAGGGTATTAAAACCACCCCATACCACCCCCAGTCAGATGGACTGGTTGAGCGGTTTAACCAAACTTTAAAAACCATGCTACGCAAGTTTGTTTCAGAGACTGGATCGGATTGGGACCAGTGGCTGCCTTACTTATTGTTTGCATATCGTGAGGTGCCACAGGCCTCCACTGGATTTTCACCATTTGAGTTGCTGTATGGTCGTCAAGTTAGAGGACCACTGGACTTGCTGAAGGAACATTGGGAGAACCCAAAGGCAGCTGGAGAAAACGTGGTGGCATATGTGGTGCGAATGAGGGAGAAGCTGGAACGGATGACTGAACTGGCCCAGCAGAACATGAGGTTGGCTCAGATCAAACAGAAGACCTGGTATGATAAAAAGGCCAGGGAGAGGATTTTTCAACCAGGACAACAGGTGATGTTGCTGCTTCCCACTTGTGACAGTAAATTGCTAGCCAAGTGGCAGGGACCTTACAGAGTGACAAGATGTTTGGGTAAAGTAACCTATGAACTGTACATGCCTGAAAAGAAAAAGAAATATCAAATCTTTCATGTGAATTTGTTGAAGGAGTTCCTGGTGCAGCCACAGCCATCTCTATCGTCAAACCCCTCATCGACTTCACAGTGGCCTCAGGATAGTCCAGCCCAGGCGCCGAAACATCCACAGCCTGTCAGACAACAGCTCCTGGCTCGTGTGGTTGAGGATGGAGAGGAGGGTGAGCAGTTTTTTCCTACAGGCAACGCAGAGGCAAGTTCAGTCACACTCTCACATCTCCAGCCTTCTCAGCAAGAGGATATAAGGCCTCTTCTGGACCCGAATTTGTTTCAGGAAAAACCAGGTTTCACTACTTTGGTTCAACATAAAATTCATTTGAAAGATGATGCCATTCCTCACAGGAAGTTCTATAGGATTCCTGAACGGCTAGTGCCACAACTCAAGAAGGAGATTGAACTAATGTTGGAGCTTGGAATTATTGAAGTTTCAGTGAGTGAATGGTGCAGTCCAGTTGTGCTGGTTCCAAAAAAGGATGGATCTTTGAGGTTTTGCATTGACTTCAGATATATAAATGCAATCTCCAGGTTTGACCCTTATCCAATGCCTCGTATTGATGAACTGTTGGAAAGAGTTGGGAGGGGCAAGTTCATCACCACTCTTGATCTGTGTAAGGGTTACTGGCAACTGCCCCTTGCACTGGAAGCAAGAGAACTAACAGCCTTCAAAACACCTTTTGGCTTGTTTCAGTTTAAGGTGATGCCATTTGGTTTACAGGGGGCGCCTGCAACATTTCAGCGGCTCATGGACCAGCTGCTGATGGGAGTGTCGGAGTTTGCTGCCGCATACCTGGATGATGTGGTTATCTTCAGCCAGACCTGGGAGGAGCACGTGGCTCACCTGCACCATGTTCTCAGCCTCATTGAATCTGCTGGTCTTACCATTAATCCCCACAAGTGTAAAGTGGCACAGAGCCAAGTGGAGTATCTGGGCTATGTGGTGGGGCAAGGACAGGTTAAGCCTCAGGTGGGAAAGGTGGAGGCAATTCACTCATATCCAGTGCCCACAACGAAGAGGAAAGTGCGTGCATTTGTTGGACTGGTGGGATGGTATAGTAAGTTTATTCCCCATTTTGCTGAGAGGGCAGCAGTTCTCACTGACCTTACAAAAGCCTCTGCACCAAACAAGGTCAAGTGGACTGAGAACTGTGATAGAGCCTTCAAGGATCTCAAGTCAGCCATTGCAAGTGACTCTGTTCTGCATAGCCCTGACTTCACACAATCATTCACGCTACAGACCGATGCCTCTGGAGTGGGTTTGGGGGCAGTGCTGTTGCAAGAGTTGGATGGAGGACAACGTCCAGTGGTCTTCCTCAGTCGGAAACTTCGAGACCGGGAGACAAGATACTCTACAGTGGAGAAAGAGTGTCTTGCGGTGAAGTGGGCTGTAGAGTCACTGCGGTATTATCTATTGGGTCGACATTTTATTCTGGAAACGGATCATCGAGCGCTTCAGTGGCTGCATCAGATGAAAGACTCCAATATGCGGATTACGAGATGGTATATTAGTCTGCAACCCTACAACTTTACAGTGCAGTATCGGGCAGGAAAGTCTAACGTTGTGGCTGACTCTCTTTCCCGTATGTATGAGGACTGATGGACTGGAGTCTTAGGGGAGGAGGGAGGAAATGTGACGGAGACCGGTGGTTCCATCACCACCACAAGTCTGGCACATATTATTGGAATGTTTGGCAGATAGGACCACACAGATTAATTAATTGTTTTATTGAATGTTAGAACAGAGAAAAGTGTTTGTTTGTTTGCAGAGGGGGACTGGCCATCCTGCCCAGGGAAAAGAGAACTTAAATTAGTATTTTAACGTTTAACAACATTTGATACTCATTTTTACTTTGATCTGTGTCTAATTGTGTAAAGCTATAAGCTCAAGAAGGAAATGGCAATACTCACCTCTTGTCTTTATTGCAGGGCAGGAGAGGTAAAAGGGGGAAGTAGGCCTAATTTCCTGTTTAAGAGGTTTCGGAACAAACCATGTTAACAAAGAGGGGTGGGAAGTAGTTTATATAAATTAAATGTGTATTTGAAGCATGCTGTAAAATTATTAAGTGGATTATGTTTAAGTTTGTATATATGTAAATATTGATTTATGATGTTTGCTTTACAGGTGTTATTTTAAGTAAGATATGATGTGGATATGTTAACTTGTATAGTCTAGTCCCACTTCAACAGGTGGTTCCGGCTAATTACCTGCAGCAGGAGGGTATAAAAGCCCTTAGTTGCTCTTTAGAAGGTTGTTGATGGTTGTGGTTTAGATACCAATAAATTTTGCCAATCCCAGGCTTAAATGGACCCAAGTCTCACGCCTTTTTTTAAAAGATTGTTGGGATCGTCGGCCAAATTGACAGACACGTTTATCTGAAGTGTATCTTGAGTAATCCTCTCTTTTTTGACCTTGGATATAACCTCTGTCCCTGCCCGCAGCACAACCCAAGGCTTTAAGAGCATCCGAGACGGCGGAGAAAGGAATGAAACATACTTCACTTGAACCTTAAGCTGTTTGTTTGCTCTTGCCTCCACTTGGAATGTGCAAGAAGATGAGCTGCTGAAAAGCTGCAGTGGGTGTTTAAGTGCACATGTAGCTGTCCCTGTAAGACACACATTTACTAAAATTCCTACAGTCCAACTGATTCTGAATCCATTATAAGCCCTCTGGGATAACTGTGCCTGTGTTTTCAAGGATACAATACCTACCAATGATTGAGGGCATTTATTGTCAAAGCCATTCATTGACAGGGGCCCTACAATACTGACCCCCAGCCCTCTCCACCACCATCACCACCACTACTCTCAGTAAAACATGATAAGCATCTGTTATTGCCCTGCAGGAGCTGTGTAGGCCCTGACGCCTTGTCCTGCCTCCCCGACTGACTGACTAGACTCAGTCTGGGCAGTTATTCACAGGTCAAAACCTGCAGGCTGCATATTGTGTTTGTGTGCGAAGGAGCAGAAAAGGGAAAGCAAGAGGAGTGGGGTGTGGAAGGTAGATGCTAAGGCAAGAATTCAAAACTTTTGACTGCACAGAAGTGTTGCATGTGTGCATCAATAAGCTTGGGTTGTATGAAATGGCAACATGTAACCACCATGCATTAAGTTTTACACTTGAGCAAACGGTTCAGACAGGATAACATTTAGCCATCTTTTAGTCTGTAAAGGAAAAAATTGCCACAAAGTGCCAGTTCAAGTTATTTGTTTGCTTTCTTTGACAGTCAAAAACTCATAAATTTACTGTTATAGTGGACAAACAAACCAGATAACTACAATAATCAAATGCAGAACCTGGTTTCTCTCTAATTACTACAAATAATATGTACACAAATAAAAAGTTATATATATATATATATATATATATATATTGTTTATTTTTTATTTTTTATTTGTATACATTTTATTTGTGCAGTGCAGTAGAAATGGACAAGTTGTCTCTTTTTTTGTTTCCTTTCTGTCCCCTCCATCAGTCCTTTGTGCTTTTTGTGAAGGCTGTAGCAGAACATCTGCTTGGCTGGCCCCCCCTCTTTTTTTAGATGGCCTGGTCAGAGAGTGTATGAGCAGGAAACCAAGTGTTTGCCTGTGTGAGAAAGAGAGACAGAGGAAAATAAAAGGAATTGGAGTTCATATGTCTATGTGCATGCACGGTTGCATATGCATGTAAGTGTGTGTAGGAATTCAAGGTTTTGCAGCTGTTGGGGCTCTCCTCTTCTCCCGATGGCTGCCCATTGTTCCCTCTCTCTCTGTCCTGGCCTGTTTATGGGTCTTCCCTTCTTTTTTTCCCTCCCCAAACCTCAACTAAATTTATGCCAGTGGACACAAGCCTTTCTCAGGGTATAAATTATGCTGGAGAATCCTTGTCAGAGTAGTTCTGCCAACAGCCTGCAGCTCTAAGTTTCAGAGCGTGACATTCTTGTCATTCTCTTATATTTCACCACTGAAAAGAAAATATAAAAGGAACTCATGCTGTGCCTCATTTACAGTATATCCAAGTGAACTTTAACAAGTATATATTTTCTAGTTTTGAGTGATTTTTTTTTTTTTTTGAGACAATGCATCTATAAATTTGACCCCAACCATATTTTAGGCAAAACACAATCAGTTTTATGCCCAGAAGTTCATTTATGTCAGGGTGGAAAATTCATTATTGCTTTAAACAAGCACTAAAACTTTTTTACAAAAGACTTCAGGGTAAATTATTCTTTTTTTTTTGTTTTGTTTTTGTTTTTGTTTGCTGTGCAGCAAAAAATATATGTATATATATATTTATATATATATATTTGCAATTGCTAGAATAACATATGCAGTTCAACAGTTAGCCTGTTGTAAAACTGTTAATTGCTGATTTTATACTTCTTATTTAAAGATCAAACAGACAAGATATTACATGGTGATAATGAGCAGTGTGTTGATTTAACAAACAAGCAAATGGTACCAAGATAAAAGAAAAAAAGAAACATGAAAGCAACCAGAACATGAGGTTATATTCCATCTGTGTAATCAAAAAAAGGACAAACATTATAAACTATACAGCCTCTACAAAATAATCTAGCTCTAATAAAAGACCGTTATCAGTGAAATGAGATGTAAACATCAGTATTCAGTGACTCCTCATATCTGCTCATCCAGAACCCAGATAAGCTCTCATGTCACTTGATACCATCTTGTCAACAGAGCCGGGATATTGACCTAAATATTCTCCTTGAGCACAAAATGTTCCAATGTTTAAATGTTGTGTTTACTGCTCATATTGGTAAAATATGTTAAAATTTTAAGGAAAAAAATAGATATGAAGGCTGCTCTGGTTGCAAATCTGAGATGAAAAATACACACATCTCTTTTTCAGATTTTCTGAACTCATTTAAACAGGAGTGGTAAACACAGAAAATTATAAAACACTAATCAGTCAAAGTTTATGGTCAGTATTGCCAGGAAGGGTACTCATTATATTAGCTATTGTCATAAGGATCGGATGAACAGTGGGTCTAAGTTTCATTTAATGACTGTTTGCAGGAAATTATGACATGCTAATTTCTATCATCTATCTATCTATCATTACCAGTTTATTTAACAGAAGGAATTAAGCATAACAACAAGAAAATATTACAAAATATTATTCCTTAAATAAAATAGCGGTGTTGTATTCCCAAATTTCTACTGAACAGATGGAAGTACAGTAGATCCACACTGATTCTTTTCTGAGTTTTAAGCCCAACATAACATTCAATTCATTGGTTAACCACAGGACAAGGGTCAAGATAACAAAATTCACACAGACAGTATCGCCTCCATTCCTGACCAGTTGGCCGAGCACCACAAAGCTGATTTAGACACACACACAGAGCCTGGACTATCTGTCCGTCTGCTTCATATCGTTATCAAGAAACAACCGCTAACGTGTTTATTGTGACAAGGGGTCAGACATCTTGTTGCCTGCTACTGTTCTCTATCATTCTAAAACTAAGAGGACATGAGCCTAATGTATGTCACAGATGTACTTGGGTGGTATGGAGAAAAGGACTCTAATGTTAGTTTAAAAAAAAGGGAAAAGTTTGGAAATATTCAGCTGCAATCAGGGGCTGGTATCACAATGTTACTGCAGTTTATAAAATCATGCTTCTGTCTGACCATCATCTGGAAAATTCTAGCCCTGACATAATATAAAACCAAGAAAGAAGAATCAGGCCTGCTCTGAAGGTGAAGACAGGGCTCCAGCATTAAACATGAATCTATAGCACATGGAAAATTTACTGTACTTCTGATTTAACATGAAAGTGCAAATTTAAATCCATCAGTGAGCTCCAGCGCTTTCTACTTTTTTGCTAATTTGATGTCCTTCAGCTTGATAGAACTTGATACAGCCATTGCTTTTTTGTTTTTTGGAAGAAGAGCAGAATACCCTGATTTCATAAAAGCACAAATTTCATGGTAGAGGGATGTGTTTGCCACCCACAGGTTCCCCTTTCTTCTGAACATCTGTTTCTCACAATCAGCCAGATTCAGTGAAAAGAAACTGTTTGCTTCAAGAAAACACCCAAGAATGAAGGAAGCTTCGGAGGTGTTGACATGAAACCAGCACCCTACACTGATATAAAGGGTGTAAATAATTCAAATAAATGTGATTTAGGTTGATTGTCTGTCTGCCCTTCCCTTGCTGATACATCTGAGGAATTAATGGACAATTATTTTGCTTGACAGCTGGTTATTTCTGAAATTTGCAGGTACTGAAAGCAGAGAACACACTGTACTGACTTGGTATTTAGCACCATGTTTAAGACAAAGAGCCTGGTTATTATGAATCTTTGTCATATTTAGAAATGACAGACCTTTTTTGTTGCTGTCTTTTAGACTAAAATACTAAAAGTTAGAGAAAAAAAAGTAGTGATTGAACTGTCTCTGCGTGCCCGGCAGCACCCCACTGCCAACAGAACTGCAAGCTGCCACATTGTGTTGACTCTGTGACAATGTCATAAGTCAGACAGCAGCAGCTGCTGGCAGCCAGCGCAGTAAAGGTTCATGAATACTGAGTGGCTATCATAAGGTCTTGACCTTCCAGTAAATGTGTCAGAATGATAAAAGATGACCGTTACTAACGTTTTTCATAGTCTTAAGTGGACCAGGGAACAGCTCAGTTATTTGGAATTTTTTACACTTTAGTTAATTAGACGCATTTGCTTTTAACCCAGTGATGATAAATTTTATAAATAATTTAAAATGTTAAGGTAAAATCTAACTCTTTTTTTTTTCACTTGACCAACTATACAAATATTTTTGTCCCAAGTGCAACAGAAGAATAAGACGTTCTCTTATTAAATTGAGGATAAGGTCAGCCATGTGTGACATCCAGTGAGATGAAAAAATGCTTTCCTCTGGCAACTTGATCCTTGTTACACAAAGAAGCTACAGTCAAAGAATGCAGCGGATATCGTATCAAAGACAGTAATAATCCAGCACCACACAAACAGCTCCGAGGACAGGGCATTGCAAAACATCCATCTGGGAAATTTCCAGCTACTAGACTGACGGCGAGATGATTAATTCTCACGGTGACCTCACTGTTCATTGCACACACAGTCAGTCCAGAGAGAAGAGTTATTTGTTCGTAAATATGGCTGATAAAAATCAGTTCACCGGTGACGTTGTGGAGGACCAGGTACACATTTCTGACAAGGCCAGGCACATACCTGGAGGCTGGAATTTTATCAGAAGCATACTTACCACCACTTCATGTCAACCAATGATGAAGGATAGGACAGGAATTCCTCTGATCACGAACTGTAGCTAAGTGGAAACTTTTTCGATGCTTGGAAAGCCATTATATATTTACTACGGCAGCCACAGAAATCCACAGAATGTGGGAACCTATTACAAATTATCTGAATAACAATGAATAATTCTTTAATGATTTTCTATTTGTTGTTCCTTTCATATAATTCAAAACAATACATGCATGACAATCTGTTTACAAAAAAACCCCACTTTTTATTACTTAAGTGTTTTATAACGAATAATATTTCACCGAAGACAAAAATATACAATTCTCTACACATCTGTTAACAGTGAATAAGCAGAAGAAAACAAAAGGTCCATAAAAGATTGAAACTTCCACTAATATTCTGTATTACAGTAAACAGGAGTTGATTTTGCTAATTTAAATGTAATATGACACAAAGTCCAGTATCTCAACAGGACCGATATTAGACGAACTTCTGAAATGAAGGCTAGTGCTCCCTTTAAAAAAAAAAAAAAATCAAACAATTAAACACACATGCAGGTCTTGCTTTGGGAGACAACTTTACTACAAACATGAAGGGAGGCAGTTATAGTGCAGCTGCAGTGACATCTGGTGGCCATACCTGGGAAAAGCAAGATTTACAGCCTTTTTACACATTTCTTTGAAGGAAAGTCAAAGAATTTACACACACAGTAATATTTAAATAGTAAATGTGGATTCAGCATAATGAGACAAACCATGAGTAAATCAACACAACCAAACATCACAGTGACTTTATATCATCAGCCAGTGGTGAAGTTAACTAACCTGACTTTCTATTCAATTTGTCACTGCAGATTAAAGCCAAATAAAGAGCCAAATATTTTCATCTCCTGTCCCAATTATGACAATGCATTTATTCACCAGCAGCTTTCCAAAGTCCCAGCATCTCTAAGAAAAGCACCCACATATGTAAAAACAAGTCTTTAATGACAGGGGTCTTGTTTGGTGAAGCGCATATCTGTGTATTCTATAAAGCTGCATCCACTGAGTTTGATCATCAATGTCTCTTTGGAAGAGAGAAGTGTGGAAATTTGAGAAAGCCCATCAGAAAACAAACAAAAAACAAAATTCTTTTTTTTTCAAACAGATCTTAAGCCACATATTTCTGATATTTTTAGCCTGATTCCTTTGTGATATAAAACTGTTTTTCCTTTTTTGTTTTTAGCACAATTTAAAATAATAATGCAAATTGCAGTATGTCTGTATACTGATTAAATAATCCTGTATATCTTCCAGCTTCTTGGTCAATGTGCTGAAATGTGAGAATTCTTCTGGTGATGTAAAATTTTTTTATTTGTAAGTCTCTCGTGCTTCATTCAATCTTTTGCCTCAGGATCCTTTTCTCCTCCTCTACAAAGTTCTTTTCAGAGGTGGCTTGTCCCAAGTCCCTCTTCCTCTTCTCCTTCTGCTGGAAGGTCTCCACTCTGCGTTTTTTGGCAGAGAAAGACGATTGTTCTGATTCTTCATCTGATTCACCAAAGAAAAAAAGAGAGGAAAAAAAAGTTTTATATATTAGATAGGAATTAACTGAAATACAAGAATTAAGCTCAACTTAATAGTAAGTTTGGAGCAGAACCCAGAGCAAAAACAAGCTTTTTAAACCATGTAAGACAAAAAAAAAAAAAAAAAAAAAAAAAAAGATCTGCAAATACTTTTTTTAAAAAGGTTCTTCACAATGCTAACAGACTAAAGATGTGTTCATATGTCCCAATAACTGCCCATGACTTCACACTACCTGCAAACTTCTCATCAGGCTCATCTCTTTGTCATATTTGACTGGTTTTGTCAAAACTCACATAAGTAAAACCTCTAATATATTTTTTCTTATATACGGCAACTCTATGCAAAAGACATGCACACTAAATATAATAGGATTTGAATTCCATCTGGTAATATGAAATAGCATAAAAAGAAAAGTGGGATAGTATTAAAAAAGGATGTCTATGACAGTTATCAGCTGATCATTCTGTCAGTAAAAGTTTTAAAAATGTTACCCTAATCGATTCACCTGAGTCAGGAGGCTGCTCTTCTGCAGGCAAGAACCGGGCTTTGCCAGAGTGAGACTGCGGTGCATCTTCACCGTTGTCTTCATATACATTGGACCACTTTATTGCCATGTCCATTCCTGGGGGAGGTCCTTTCTTCTTCTCTGGCTCAGCAGCATAGCTCTCAGGAGGGGGCACAGCATTTGTCTTCCATGGCTTAAATTCTCTGGGAAGCTTTAAAAGACATGAGAAAAAAAAGTACATAAAATTTACAAAAATAAAAACTGTTCACAAGATGCACTTATCCTGTAACTCCTACATGGTAAAGCATTAATTACACGTCACAAGTTTAACAAAATTTTCTATTCGTAGTTTAAGAGGCAAGACGTTGTCCATCAGGATGCTGGTTTAGCCCCAGCATGCCCAGTTACATGTTGAGGTGTTCTCGGGCGACTTCAGCCTGCTGAAGAAAAGCAATGATATACAGACATTTTCTCTTATACCAAAATTACATACAAAAACAGTCAACAAAACATTACAAATCACCACAAAGCTGGAGTGTTGCTAATAGCGCTAACTGTGGCTGCGGAAGATTAGCATAAATCTAGCTGCTGCTTACAAGATTAACTCACTGAAATCGTTTCTGTTCACCTGTAAGATATGAAGTTGTCTATCTGTCATCGTTTAATTAGGAGTCTTACCTCTTCAGGAGCTTTGACTGTAAGACTGTCCCAGTCTATTTGCTTGTTGAGTGGGTTATAGAGGAACGTGGGCTTGGAAACGGAGCTAAATAGCACGTCAGGTCTGGGTAAAGGAGCTCCACTGCCGCTACGGTTAGCCGCCTGTTGGGAGGACTGAGCTCCGCTCTCCTGAACGTCTGCCTCCGATCTCTCCTTTCGACTGTCTCCCTCCTGGTCCGAGTCACTGCTACTGTCGCTCAAATCGTCGTAGCTGGTAAAGAAACCCAACGAGCCCAGTTTCTTTTCTTCCGTCATTTCTTCTGTCATGCAGGGATTATTAATTTTATAATGTCGAAGAACCCGTTAAAGAGACGGAAAGAAGAGAATTCGATTATTCAGATCAGAAAACTCCAAGAACTACTCCATCTTAAAACAGCCTCCAAAATAGTCGCAAAGCTGCTCTCCAGCTTTACGGCTACAATTTGACGATTGTCGTAAAACCACACAATTAAAGGAAGTCCGAGCCATAGATATCTACAATAAAGGCCTCATTAATAAACTATTTTATTTTGAGTTTATTTTATTTTATTAATAAACTTAGTAAAGTATTTATTGTTGATATCTATGGACCGCAATTACCCTTCTCTTTCCTTAAAAAAAAAAAAAAAAAAAAAAAAAAAAAAAAAATTGTCCTGTCTAGCATGGCAGAATAATGGTCTGTGAGCTTTATGGGTAAATTCTTACACACACACACACACACACACACACAACACACACACAGATATATATATATATATATATATATATATATATATATATATATATATATATATATATATATAAAACCAGTTCCCATATCCAAGGTCTGGAAGAGAGTGGTCAGTCTGACCTTACACAAGCATGCACAATAAACCTGCAGAAAAACAGTAACTTCAATATTCTGTAAAATGAGAACACACAATATGAAAATATAACAGTGAATGGATTAACAATAATAAATGAATAAAGAAATCTGAATATACGTGTGATTATTATATGAGTACATATGACTGATTACCATATGCAGTAAAATTCCTTCAACAATCGAAAGACCTAAAAATGTGAAAGCCAGTCCACAGACCTATTTGCAATACAAACATCACAATTTGGCAATTACTTAATATTAATTACCCCACAGGGAGTCATATCCTTTGTGTGCTAATGGTTGGGGAGGGCGAACAAGTGACAAGCACATCACTGAAAACTCTGGCTACCTGGAAAATCTGTCACCTGGCGATGTGGTCCTAGCAGACAGAGGCTTCACTGTAGGAGATGCTGTAGGCTTGCACAGTGCTCACCTTAGAATACCTGCCTTCACAAAGGGGAAACAGCAACTGCATTCAAGTGAACTTGAGGATTCAAGGGGACTTGCAGCTGTTCGGATTCACGATGAGCGCATTATTGGTCTTGTGAGGAACAAATACACCATTCTACAAAGTACAATACCCATTTCTCTGTACCAGACATCAGCTGCAGGAAACCTCACATCACTAGACAAGATAGACAGAGTGTGCTGTCATCTGTGCAACATTTGTCCATCTGTTGTCCCCTCAGAGTAATATGGGTGTCAGGATCATGACACTGTAAATAATTTTTTTTTTTTTTTGGCTGCAACGATTAGTCAACTTGTTAATTGTCATTGACTATTTAAGTAGTCAATTATTCGTTAATTAATAAAGCTTGCCATAGAGTGAGGCCTCTCATTCTGACTTCACATCTCTGCTGCTCAGGATAATTCTCTCTGCATATGGATTTATTTGTTTACATTTTGTTTCAACAGACGGATTTAGTAAAAGATGTATTTTTAAAAACAATCAATCTTTCATGTCTTTATTTGATAGAGAATTTAATTTTACCCACACCCTCCAAAATATAAAAGCAACAAGTTTGATAATAGCCAATAATGAATATTTCATTCAAAGACTGACTAGCTGACTAATAATTTTTAAATACAGTCATGGATGAAATTATTGGCACCCCTGGAATTTTTCCACAAAATACACAAATACTCCCAGGAATTGTTGCAATTACAAATGTTTTTGGTTCAATTGTGTTTATTTCCTTCATATGCATTGGAAAAACACAAAAAAGCTGAAGAGAAAAGCCAAGATTAACAAAATTCTACACAAAACTCAAAAAATGGGATGGCCAAAATTGTTGGCACCCTCAACTCAATATTTGGTTGCACACCCTTTGGAAGAAATAACTGAAAGTAATCTCTTCCTATAACCATCAACAAGTTTCTTGCACCTCTCAGATGGAATTTTGGACCACTCTTCTTTAACAAACTGCTCCAGGTCTCTCAGATTTGAAGGGTGCCTTCTTGCGACAGCAATTTTGAGGTCTCTCCATAGGTGTTCAATGGGATTCAGATCCGGACTCATTGATGGCCACTGCAGAACTCTCCAGTGCTTTGTTTTTAGCCATTTCTTTGTGCTATTTGAGGTATGTTTTGGGTCATTGTCCTGCTGGAACACCCATGACCTCTGACGCAGACCCAGTTGTCTGACACTAGGCCCTACATTGCGACCCAAAACATTTTGATAGTCTTCAGATTTCATGACTCCTTGCACACTGTCAAGGCACCCAGTGCCAGAGGCAGCAAAACAACCCCAAAACATCATTGATCCTCCACCATGTTTGACTGTAGGCACTGTGTTCTTTTCTTTGTAGGCTTCATTCTTTTTTCTGTAAACAGTAGAATGATATGCTTTTCCAAAAAGCTCTACCTTAGTCTCGTCTGTCCACAAAACATTCTCCCAGAAGGATTGAGGCTTACTCAGGTACATTTTTGCAAACTCCATTCTGGCTTTTTTATGTCTCTTAGTCAGCAGCGGGGTTCTCCTTGGTCTTCTGCCATAGCGCTTCTTCTCGTTCAGATGACGACGTATGGTCCGAGCTGAAACTTCTACACCCAGAGTCTGCAAAACAGCTTGAACTTGTGTGGATGTTGACTGAGGATATTTATCCACCATTCGAACTATCCTGCGTTGCATCCTTTCGTCAATTTTTCTTTTCCGTCCCCGTCCAGGGAGATTAGCCACAGTTCCATGGGTTATGAACTTCTTGATTATATTACGCACAGTCGACAAAGGAACTTTAAGATCTCTGGAGATGGTCTTGTATCCTTGAGATTGTTTATATTTTTCGACAATTTTGCTTCTTAAATCCTCATGCACTTCTTTGCGCTTCTTTCTCTTCTCCATGTTTGGTGTGTGACACATATGCACACAACACAAAGGTTAAGTCAACTTTTATACCTTCTAACTGGTGTCAGGTGTGATTTCTATATTACCAGCACCTGGTAAGTGCCACAGCTGAGTTTAAACAAGCATCACCTAATTGAAATAAAATTATTTACCCCCGTTATAAGATGGCGCCAACAATTTTGTCCATCCCATTTTTTGGATTTTGTGTAGAATTTTGTTAATCTTGGCTTTTCTCTTCAGCTTTTTTGTGTTTTTCCAATGCATATGAAGGAAATAAACACAATTGAACCAAAAACATTTGTAATTGCAACAATTCCTGGGAGTATTTGTGTATTTTGTGGAAAAATTCCAGGGGTGCCAATAATTTCATCCATGACTGTATAGGAATATTCACGGGAAGGCCATATGACTTCTTCCACAGGGCCAGTGTAAGTCAGATGAAAAATGAACCCACTGTCATTTTTAGCATGTTTTAATGATCAAATAAGACATCCAGTCATTTTATTTTGCTAATAAATACATTTTCAACTTTCAAACAAGTTTTAAAAAAATATTGGTGATCAAAGAAACATTGGAAAAACATTAGCTTCCTTTCTACCTTAAAATACAATTAGCCAGCTGGGTTATAGCGTTGAGATGAGCTGACATGTTTGAAACTTGAGGTAATGGTTTATTTAACCAGTAAACATGCTGAAAATAATCCAGGCCTCTTTTTCAACAACACTTGCACTTTAATTCCAAGGCTGTATGAATGTAATTATCACACTGAAACAATAAATGTTTGAGGAGTTCATTCACGTGTAAACAAATTCCACATAAAAAAACCAACTACAAAAACGAAAACCTGCTAAAGTTGCTTTTTTTAACTCAACACATTTCCATGTCTTGGGCACCCGGATCAGCTTAAGGCAGGATCTGTGAAACTGCTTCCGTGGGCAGCTTCCAGATGTGCAGATTGTGGAATCTGAGTCTGCAGGCTGACCACAATTGCGACCCAGTTCAGGTGGCTGTTCAGTGGCTGTGGTGTTGGTGGAATTGAGGCGTGGAGCTGTGTACCATTTTACCAGGAGCTCAGGTAGCACTCCTCTTTTGAGAAATTCCACCACTTTGCTGTAGGCATCATGGAAGAAGACAAGATCGTATGGGATTCGCTGGATGAAAGCTTCCTGTGGTGTCCAAACCATGAAGTCAACACGCATTTGTGCCTGCACCTGATGCATGTACTGGTGGTTGTGTTTCAGGGACATAACCCCATCCTCTCCCGTGGGAAGACAGAATGATGGATCCTTGCAGATTTGGGTGAGGGAGCAGTGCCTGGTTTTGAAGGGGCATTTTATTTCTAAAACTCCTTCACCATGGCAAGCACAGGAAACCAAACCATCAGGTGATGCTCCAATCCAGGGAAATTCTGGGTTCATGATGAACCCTGAAACCCTTACTTGGAGGTTTTTGTGGTGGTCTTGCATCATAGCAACATAGCTCTCTCCTCGCTCACCTGACCACATCTGACAAAGATTGGAATACAAAATGTGAATGAAAATTTGACCATGTCTTATATTGTTAAACTAAAATCTTCAAGGGGCTATCAGCCATGTTGCTTTATCAGGTGAGAAATTTTCTGTTTGCTTTCATCCCTGTGAATAGTGACCTGTACACTATTTAAGATTCTCCTCATCTACTTTTACTACTCATTTGTAAATGCTTATTAGCGGTAAATCACATTTATCATGATAATGAAAAAAAATTATAGGCATCGCAACTTTCAAGCACTGCTATATGCTAGGTGCAAGCCTCTGCAGGAGTTACATCAACTGATCCTGCTAAATGCATGGTTCCCCAGCATTAAATTCTCAGTAGATGTACTACACGTCTCCTGTCAAACTTATCATATATGTACCTTGTTGCCTCAGTGGAGAACTGGGAAGCACGGGGATAGCAAATCCTTTTGATCAAGGATGCAGGTGTATCTGCTCTGGCTGCCTCATTAAAAAGTGATGATGTGACTCTTTATTTACTTTGCTCCCTGGTCTCCTCCTCAACTATCACACACTCAAAAAAACAGTGACACATGAATATTTAGCAGTTAACTGAGTTCTAAAGTACACTGATGAAATTGAAACATCAGCCACAGGACAACTTTCAAAATTAACAATAAAAAAATTGAATATATTTCTCCTAAACTGAAATATTAATGTTACCTTTCAATCGTTACGGCTATTACTCCAGTAAAATGAAATATACCTAGTCTGAATTTAAATACTTACCTGTTGCTGTGTAAGATGAAGATTATCAAAGACCATGGCACTCTCAACCAGAACTGAGGACAAGTCCATCTCTAGCCAGGAGCTTGAGTACAAGTTTGATAGAGGAATCGCCCATAAAGCTAGTAAAGTAGCAAATAAAGACACAACGTACCTTTCCTATAACCAAGAAAAGATTTTTGTCCACCAGGTGATGAAGTTTGGCCTCAGTTAGAGGGATGGATTGTGAATTAGATAAATATAGATGTCGGCAAAAGACAAATTTGGCAAATGTTGGGCAGATTCAGAGGAATTCAGATGATATATGATATGCATCAAACCCTAAAATACCGATTTTTATTTTTCCAAATAGAGTTCTTTTTCTCTAGCAGAGATGCGCGATTGCCATTTTTCTCTGTGAATAGTTGATGGCGCTATGTCCTAAAGATGGCGGCCACATGAAAACCGTGACGTCAGTGAAACCCATGAATCAATCTATCTATCTATCTATCTATCTATCTATCTATCTATCTATCTATCTATCTATCTATCTATCTATCTATCTATCTATCTATCTATCTATCTATCTATCTATCTATCTATCTATCTATCTATCTATCTATCTACACTGCTCAAAAAAATAAAGGGAACACTAAAATAACACATCCTAGATCTGAATGAATGAAACATTCTTATTAAACACTTTGTTCTTTACATAGTTGAATGTGCTGACAACAAAATCACACAAAAACTATCAATGGAAATCAAATTTATTAACCCATGGAGGTCTGGATTTGGAGTCACACTCAAAATTAAAGTGGAAAAATACACTACAGGTTGATCCAACTTTGATGTAATGTCCTTAAAACAAGTCAAAATAAGGCTCAGTAGTGTGTGTGGCCTCCACGTGCCTGTATGACCTCCCTACAACACCTGGGCATGCTCCTGATGAGGTGGCAGATGGTCTCCTGAGGGATCTCCTCCCAGACCTGGACTAAAGCATCTGCCAACTCCTGGACAGTCTGTGGTTGGTGGATGGAGCGAGACATGATATATATATATATATATATATATATATATATATATATATATATATATATATATATATATATATATATATATATATAGTAGACAAAGTGATGTGTAATCTTGCCGTTCCCTACCGCATCCACTACAAAATACTGCTGTTCACCTACATCCATAACTTCACTCCTCCCTTCCTTTCTGATCTCCTTCTTGTCTCCATACTAGTACATTCCCTCAGATCCTCCTCCTCCATCCACCTCACTGCCTACCTTACCATGGGGAGCAGAGTTTTGAGCTGCTCTACTCCTCATCTCTGGAACTCACTCCCCCCCAGACTTCCACAACTCTTATTCAATACAACTGTTCAAATCCAAACTCAAAACACATCTGTTCAAACTGGCATACTTACTGTAATATTTCACACTGCATTTTATTATTGTTTTATGCATCCTTTTATTTATGAGTATGTCTGTATATGTCTGTCAGTCTATATACATGCATGTATATAAATTGTTTGTTATTATTGTCTTTTATATATTGAAACCCAGAACTGACTACGGCAGTGTTACAATAAAATCAGAGATTATACAATACAATATGTATCTATAATGCACTTGTAAAAGTCATTTACTTTAGTCTTCTTTTCTGACCTCTAGAGTGCAGCACAGACATAACAATGATGATATGAGCAGAAGTGCCAAACTCAGCTAAAGCAGTGACAACATATTGTCCACTTAATGTTTCTCATCATAAAAGTTTCATCATGAAACTACTCCATAAAATCTTCGTTATGGCATCATGAATAAGAATAGAATAATAACTAACTAGCAAAATAATTAAGTTCACCATGTCCCCCAAACCTAACCACAACTTTGACCCCTTTCTTATTCTAAAGGGTTAAGACCTTCCCCTTCTCTCAACCTGTCCTCTGATGATTAAGAGGCATTTAAGGAACCTCGAGTCTGTTAAGGGTTTTCTAAACTCAGCTAGACTAAGAGGTGCCAGGCTTTGCCCTTGTGCATAGGTCACCTACTGCAGTGCTTATAATAGACAAGGAAACGTAAATCTACCAGATATACTGCCCACAGTATCTCTCCCCAATCCGTCATGTCTGACTTTCATGCTCTCTGTGGTAAATTATAACAATGCAGGTGCTTTGAATTAGATGCTTTGGATTTTACGGTGATCTGAGTCAAATATGCATATAGCTTGACTAAGAGTCAGTTCTGTAGTAACAGCAATAGCAGCAGTAATAATGGCAGTGATATATTTTATAGTTGCTAAATAATATTTACACAGACAGAATTTGGATGCACTAATAAATATGACTAATGAAACTTGTAGGTCTCTGTAGCAAAATTCTTATTTTCAACTTTTCACAAATGCTAGGAAACATGAATGTCTCTAAAACAAGAGTAGGGAAGTATTAAACAATGTCACAACCCCTGTTCAATCAAAATTGAGTATTGACACTGCTCACAAATCTTCCAGGTTTCCAGTCAAGTGAAATGGTACTACTTTGTTCTTAACTTAAATTTGACCCTTTTTGCACTTTTTTTTTGAATGAGCAGATATTGTTGTTTTGACTGGAAGATGCTCACCTGAGGTGACAGCTTCAGCCATTCAGAGCTTTAAAAGACATAACACATGTTAATGTACAACAGATTTTTTACACTATCTCAAGTAATATCTGTGTTAAAGCTTCAGCTCTGAGACTCACCTTAAGTGTCTATGTCCCGAATAGAAAAAAAAGCTCAATTGTCGATTCTGATCATTCTCTAAAGCCTTAATAAACTTTAAATGGATTCTACTGTAAACCTATGGAATCAAACTTCTGCAGACTGAACACTGAATGAATAGAAAGAAACACTTGGTTCTCAGCTTTAACATTCAAGAATTATTTCTTTAAGCTGCAGAAAGGATTAGATCACTTGGTAGTTCCTTACACAGTATATCAGATTTCTGACTCCAAACAGGACAAATGTGGTATTTTGAGAATTTGATATTGTTTGAGACTAGTGATAAATTTGACCCTCGTTATTTATTTATTTATTTATTTTTTAAAGAAAGCTTAAGTTGATCTTCTTATACATTTTTTTAAGTGAGGATCTTCAGAAGTCCCAGCACCACCCAGGACTCCTGACTTTCTGATGAATGCATGTTTGCAGGTGCTTTGATCATTTTCCTGGCTCTGGGCCATTTTAACAATGCAGGTAAACTAAGTAGAAGCAGGATGGATGCTGCCCTGTGGCTGGTGCAGTCTCTTTTTCCTCTTGCATACTTTTGTTTTTCTCCAGTCACCACTGTGCCTGACCATAATGTGAGAAATTCCACATGGAGTTGAAAAGCCACACCTCTCCATGTCTCCATTTAATCTTGCCATTCATAAAAACTTGTATGTCTCTTTTTTGTAATTCAAAGACTCGATCAGCTCAGGTCAGAACACATTTGTATCAGAGTAGCAGTGGATGGTTTTCTCTGATTTAGCAAAGAGAGCGCTGGCAGGGTTTTCTTTGCCTCTCTAACCTGCTAATTTGAAGTAAGATTTGTTTTCCTGAAAGTAATTAATGGACTCAAGGAAATTATATATTATCAAAGATTTTCTCAGACATTTTTTAGCCTCACCTGTGAGTGTTTTTGAATGCACACTGTTTCTGAACGTGGTCTGGATTTTAATAGTTGTAATCCTGTTTACATTTTAGGTAATTAAGCCCATGGTTGCCATCTTGAAGTTTCCAAACAACCCTGAAGGATAAAAAAAAAGTGGTTCAGTGATGACTCTATAAAACCCAGATGTTTCTTTCTATCTGCATATCTCCATTTGCTACAGTTGACTGTAGCCTGAAATAGAGCACTTGAAGGACAAATATGTTTAATATTTGTCTTCTTCTTGTAGTTTGATTTAAGTAAGTTCAAATAAAAACTAAGAAGAGTTTAAATGGACAATCAAAGTAGTTGCAACATCTGGTTGATGACACTGACCTTTGACATAAAGCTCCATTGATGTAGTGGGATAGATGCTAAAATAGTGACCTTAAAAAGGTTAATGGATAGAACAGACACATCAGATCACAGCCTTTATTCAGTGCACATGGTTCCTTTTTTTTCCGGAGAGAGAAAGAGAGAGAGAGAGAAAAAGTGGCGCATCTGTTTTAGTTAGATGTCAAGATGAGGCATTCATGTTAAAACATGCATTTCTACATTCAAACATCCTGAGTGTAGTTTTGCATTTTGCAGAATTTGCATTAGCATTACAGTTTTCCACTTATCATGTTTATCTTCACCCCTCTTTTCCCTCCCTTCAATTTTCTTTGCTTTTAATTTCATTCCATTCCCTCAAGTTCCTGTATCCACATATCTTTTTGTCTCACACAGGCACACACACGCATACACACACACACACATACACACACACATAGCCTCCACTATTGTGTTTTCACTGGTCACTTAACACTCAGCGCAATTTCAAACCGGAGAGGTGGCATTCTTTGGCTCGTTACATTAACTTGAGGCTCTGTTTACACCATGGCCTGTTGAGGCTCGTGGCTGGAGTCCGGAAAAGGATCCAACCAATGTGGCAAGAGAAAAGAAAAAGGGAGAAGGAAAAAAAAAAAAAGCAGAGCAGGGCAAGTGCAGTGGGTGTTGGGAGTGATCATCCTCATCACATGTTCCACGGTGTCCTGCCGTGTACACGGCTGTGGACTAAACACACAAAGCACACTCAACCCTGTGCCCTTCCTGATGCTTTGATTTTCTTTGCTCCCTTTCCTCTAATTCCCTGCAACCTCCAAAACATGCCCATACAGACAGCACACACATATACACACACACACACACAAACACACATACAATTTCTCTGCTTTACTCTAAGGTGTTCATTCATACATTTGTACAGGTCTGACAGGAAGAGGGAGTGAGGACTGTGACTGGCAGTTCATCTCCTTTCAAAGCCTTAGATCTAGGATGGACTTCATAATAATAAATTCTACTACTTAAAAAAATACAGTAAAGAGAAACGCTGCATTAAACAACGAGTAACATTTGAACTTCATTCAAAGCTTGTTAATATTTAGTAAATGCTCTCCAGTTTCTACTTGTGTATTGTTGTATTTGCTCTCAGTCCTTTTATGCTGTAGTCCATTCCATCAGTCAATGTTTTAAATTTATAATTTCAGATGATTTATCGGTAGGCTGCAGTGATCCACATTTGCATCTTTGGCTCTTGGCTATAGATTTTCTTGTTACATTATAATTAGAGGTTCCAAGTTTTTCTGAGAAGACGTGATCATAATATGTCCTCTTCTTTTCCAGATGTACTTATTCTTTAAAACTAGTGTGAAGATCTTTAGTTGAAAACTAAACTGAAAATATCTAAACATGTATATTTGAATAAGCACAACTTATCCAAGTATCCAAGTCTTGAAAAGTGCTTAAACTAGAACAAACAGGAATGAGAATATAAACAAGAATAAGAGGGTCTGTAATATGACAAATGAGAGCCAAGACTGTCTGCAAAGCAGATTGGTCACCACAGTGAAAAAACTTCCCTGACTGTATGTTCTGCACATGTCACAGAAGAATGCTTTGAGCTGAGGCCAGCAACATCTACTTGTCAACTGCATAATTCAAATGGCCCCATTCGGTTCTGTCTGCCAATCAAATCTACAAATTAAAGAAAGGAGAACAAGGTATCAAGAAAATAATGCATCAGTCACTGCTCATTGTCTTTTAGCTGATTCATTTACACAAGACAGAACGGAGCTGTCAAATCCAAGGAGTTGTTTTAACACATGGAAAAGCAAAGGATATTTTTCCCTTTACGAAAACACAAGGGCTGTGTGCCAGAAATGAAGACTTCCTGCAGAGTAGGAAGCACTGCCTGGCTTCTTCGTTTGCATCTGTGAAGAAAGATATGAATCTCGGGACAATATATTCCCTTTATTGTTAAATAAGGCTTTGTCAGAAGAAAAGTATACGTGTCACCTGGACAACAGTGAAAACTAAAGTGGCAGAACTTATATTTGACAACAATTTTCTTTGGATTTAAAGGAACTAAATAGATTCAATTCAGTTTTACTTCTGTTGTGCCAAACCTTTAAATCACCTCAAAGCTTTCTGAATTGCATGGCCAAGATGTTTATAAAGAGAAGCCAAATGTTTTCCATTTAGCAAAGCAAAGAAAGGTTGTAGGAAGAAACCCCACACAGAACAAGACTAAGGGAGGGCACCTATCCATCATGGGGAGCAGAGTTAAGAGGAAAGTGGAAAAAGAAAAGGAGCACTGAGGAAGGAGACAGTAACCAACCAAGCATATTGGTTGAGGTAGTAAACACTGATCAGAAGTGATGCTTTTCCATTTCATTTACTTAGCATCAGTATGGAATATTTAAAGTGAGTGGAGCTAATTAATCAGAGGATCCTCACCTTTGGATGTAAACAACTCTCTCTTCCTTGTTCCATGAAGCCTTTTGAAAGTACAATATAAATCACAGACATCTTATTTGTGCATATGGATCAAATATTGTGTACACAATTCATGAATAAATGAGTGTGTTTATTAACTGCTAATATGGATTTGCAAATCCATCTTGGTTTCTCTGCTTGGAACTGAGCTCTGTAGCATTCAGATGCTAAAATCTCTCAGCAAAGACAATCAAACCCGTGTGAAACTTGTAGGAAACTCATTCAGTACAATTAACACACTGAACTAGTCTACACTCCCCACTTGTTAATCACTTTGGATAAAAGTATCTGCTAAATCAGTATGATTGCATAAACACAAGTAGTAAAGTTGCTACAGGTTCACACATGCTGCACTGAAAAGCAATTGATTCTACCCACAGGGAGAGGATACTGTAATTTGCTCAGTCAAACCGTACCATACCAATAACATAATGGAAAAATGCCAAAACATCCCCCTTAGAGCCAGAGCTGCATGTGGTAAGAAAAAAAGAAGAAAGAAGCAAAAACTGAAGATATACAAAGTAATTACATGCTCAGTGCATGATGGGAGGTCCTCAAACAGTCTGGGCCTGCAGCAGTCTAATTGGCACATGGTTCTGGGTCACTTGAGCTGCAATAACTATTGAAAAAAAAAACAAAGATTTAAGCCTAATCTTAAAGGAAAAACCTTTCTTTTCTTAGAAGAGAAACCTAATAGCTAAAGGCTTTGTCATCCCTTTACGAGAAGCTCTACAAACTACAAGCCTCACTCTGAGAGCAGAGTGCTCTCTTTACATGATGTGGTATTATGAGGTCTTTATGACAGAATTAAGTCATGAAGGACTTTACATGTCAGGAGAAAACATTGTAAACACTTTTCTGGATTTTACAAGGACCCCATAAAGAGAACCTAAGTTTAAAGAAATGGGATCGGTGTTGGCAGAGCACTAACTTAAGCGTTTTCTATCAGTTAGAAGCTTTTCAGAAAATTATTTGAAAATCCTGATAAGGAATAACAATAGTCCAAAATATTTCTTTAGCATTACTCTAAGACAAGATGTTTTAGTAATATTACACAGGTGAAAGAAAGTAGTCATAAAAACATGTTCTATGCCTGATTAAAGGGCATATGGATGGATGTAGATGCGTAGATGTTAGATGATCCAAATGTATAGACTGGCTGCAAAACTAAAGACTGTATCTTAGTATTTATTAGTCATTGTTCCCATCATGTGATACCACACTACCTGACAAAGAACAGCTAACTTACATTTGTTTATCAATTTATTTATTTATTATGTTTATGTATCAATTGTGAAACTACTACAACTTGGAAAAGTGTACAAATGTTCCTATTTCCCAACTTCTGGTGAGACCCAACTGGCTTAAAACCAGGAAACAGAAAGCAAACAGATAATTAGAGACTGTGCGCTCCCCAAAGTCATAAATGAACTGTCATATCTACACATACTAGGTGTCTGCTGCTTTATTAAAATGTAATTTATTGTGCATTGAACCAAAAGTATTGGCGTCGACCTGAACTGCATTGAAAAATGAGCAATGATAACAAAAGGAGATGAAGAGACATTTTTGACTAAAATATGATTCAATGTCAAGTAAAAGAAATATCTAAGAAAAATGCCAACACTGACTACATGAGGGAATTGCAATTCATGACACGGTGGGAGACCGTAGTACCAGGAACTGGACCCAAATGCAGAGACACTCGGAGAGACGAGGTAAGAGATGCAAATGTTATTTATTACAATGAATGTGTGAGGAAAGGTCCAGGTCCGGTAGATCCTTCTGTGAAGGGACAGAGGGTTAGTGTGGGTCTGACAAAGAGCCTGATGGTGTCCGTTGTGGCCGTGGCTTACTGAAGTCCAGCGAGGGGCGAGAGATGGAGGGAGCTGTCAGGAGTTGGTTTCCGGAGGTGGTGAGAGTGTTCGGTTGCAGGCAGGGCGAGCAGGCTGGCAGTTGGCTTGGCAAGCAACTTGCTAGGATCCTGGGTGCTGTGGTTATCCGAGGGATCGAGATCATGGGCTGAGGAACACAGATATCAAAGTGAGTCGTACTGAGAACAAGACACAACACAAGAATTGGAGAATGGCCTGGTTACCACGCAGTAGAGTGTGACAATCTGGCGAAGACTGGAGCTCCTGCTTGCCCCTAAATAGCAGGGAGTAGAGTCAGGTAACGAGCCTGCTGATGAGCTGCAGGTGGTAGTAATTGTGGCTCCAGACTCCGCCCTCAGTCCCCATGGTAACCTGCTCACCCTGACCTGCAAACTCAGACACACACCAAAACATGACAATTCAAGTGAGTATAACTTGATTTATGTTCTGCTGGTTGTTATGCCGTGAATATATAAATATTCTGGCCACAAAATTAATCTGTTCACTCTACTGACTGTTTAATCAGTGTCTAGATCAATGATATTCAATAGGTGGTGATGACAGAATATTTGTTTGTGATGCAAAATTAAATCTAGGTGGCTCAAATATACAGTATACACTGCAACAAAAACTTTGATCTTACTTCAGATTTTCACTTGATGAGAAAGATATCAAACATATCAGCTAGAAAGGGTATTAATGTGTTTGCAATGTCTGATGGTCAAACAATAACCCAACTTTCTGCTCTGTGTGGTGCAACACCAGTGCTGTCCTGCTGTAGGTCTCCTGTGTGATGGGGCATGTAAAAAAAGATGGGGGGGCACATTTCACACCTTGGGGGCAGATCGGTGGGGGGGTTGGCGGTGGTTTGATGAACAAAGTGCACCTGGCTGAGAGATGAGGTCCCCCACCCTCCCCAGTACAGTCCTGGTTTACAGATCAAAGGCGTAATCCTTGCTCTGTCCAGTCACACACTCCTCCTCCTATGCCTCTCCTTAAAATCTAAAGAGTGTTTCATCTTTCCAGCTTGGCTTTTGACAGTCTACAAAGTGCACACTGTGAAACACTTCACCCCCATTCCTATATGTATACTTGAACTACCCGTTTCCCCTGATGCCCATGGTGAACCCTGAAGCCCTAACTGTTGGATTTTCTGACTCATTAGCTCTGCTCAGTCAAGTGGAGCTGCCTTTAGATTCCTTCCAGCCAAGTTCAACAACACATCCAGTGGCTCCAGCTGTGAGGTGATAAGAGAAAGAAGGTTCCAGCCATTAGACCCCCGCTGAGACTTTGTTTAGTATGAAATGAGAAGAGAAGGAGGGGGCAAAGAGGAGCATGAGGATAGACGATGGGAGTGCTAATCAAGGCTAGCAGATGGATTGGGATGTGGTAGGATTTGGTCAGCAGGGCAGCACCGCACCCTAACGCAGTGCAGCGTATTTAACGCAGCTTAGCAGTGTAGTTACAGGAGTGTTAACGCCTGTCAGTTACATGGCTGCTTGTCTTTGCAACAGGTGTCTGCTTGACCCTGGGTCTGATCTGTATCCTGTTGACCAGGACAAAGGAATAGGGTAAATAACATGGAAAGAATATTGTTTTATACCAACACTCTCAAAATATGAGATGCTAAATAGTTTGAAGGAAAATTATATCTCTTATCCCAAGTGCTTAGACATTTGAATAATGAACATATCAAAAGAAAAAAAAGTTAAGAGTTGTCTAAAGAGTTTTTATCATTATCAGAAATATCTTCGCACAGTGGTTGCATTTATATAAGGTGTATGAAATCCTCATCATCCATCTGCTGCTGGTAAAAACAATCCATCGTACTTAATTGTAGCTAAATGAAGGGTCATTGAGCTGTTTTGCCATGTTGCCATGTTGTGAGGATTGAGCTTGCACAGAAACTGTGTTGCATACAGGAACTGTGAATGTGGATCTTCTTTTGATGCACATACTGTTGAACTAATTCACAAACTTTCTCCCCACTGCAAGTTTTTTTAAACATGTTTTAAACATGTTACAGTACGACAGCATATCTTTAATACCTGCAATGCAACTGGCAAAACCTACAATCTAAAAATTAATTAGCACATAGATGAATGCTTGCGTTACAAATGGTTTGGTTTGATGTTTGGGACAAAAGGTTTCAGACAATGCAACCTTTTGAATTGCACATCTTGTACCCAGATCCATGCATCTACAACTTTTAAATTTACACAAGGTACAAACACATTGTCCAAAATGGCAGTTTATGGTGTGAATGGAGGTATTTATTCTGTTTTATTCTTTATATTGTCTATCTAGTTATGTAGTGTCATTATTATTCAATGACATTGTGATTCAGTTTGTCTGAATAAGCTACATTTCACTATCTCAGCCTCCTTCTGATTAAAATAATTTTTAACAACAACAACAAAAAAGTAAACAGTAAGATAGCAAGCCCAGGTAAAATAGAATATACTTCATAAGATGTTGCCCCATCCCAACACTCAACAGACCATCACTTAATATCGTTTATTGGCCTTTTTTGATGGCCAATTTTGCATCAATATTAGAAAATGACTATTTCACACACAATGTTCAAGGCAGAAATGTTGTGCGTTTGTTGCAATTCTGCATGTAGGTGCAGAGTCAGGATTGGACTGAACCTTTGAGCTGGCAGCAGGGGTACTTAAAGAATCAAATCTGTGAATGTGTAGAAGAAAGAACCAGTGTTTTGTCACATTCTGAACCCTCAGACAGAATTTGACTTCTTTTTACACACAAGCACCGTTAGTCATTCCAGTTTTATCCCTATCCCTGATCCCAACCCCTAGACCATCACTACACACTACACACACAGGTGATCAGATTCTTTTGAGGGGTGGGATTTCAGCAGAACACCAGCATGGTAGAAAAAGCCAGACTAGGCACTGATGGTGTCATGTTACACAGGGTTGGTGGGTCTGTAAAATACACGCGTCTGAGTAAGTCAACAATTTTGACAGTGAATTAACATTTAACAACATCGTGACTAAATAAATTTAAATAAAATTAATAAATTTTATTTATTTTTTATTATTTTTTTAAAACTTTTAGACTTTTCCATGATGGCTATGGCTGTTGAAACCTTCTAAGAGATATTAAATGCTGCATAATAAAAAAAATAAAAAAATCTAATGATTGTTGTAAATATTAAAAAAGATGGAACCAAATATGTTTGTTCAAAAACTGTCTGGGCTCGATAGTTTTGGTATAGTTTTATTTTGTCAATCAAAATTTAAATAGTCTATTACAAAAGAGACAGACCAGAGAAGACTGACTTAAAACAAACAATCATGCTTTTATTTCACAATTTAGCATCATATTAGCTATTTATGTTGCTTGATGGGGTGTTTATAATCTTTTTGGAAGACAGCCCCATTTTATGAAATAGATTTCTGAATAAAACCAGCAGTATGTGTAAGCAAGATCATATTTGCTTGGAGGGATTTGCTTTAAAGGGATTAGGATACAGATCCAATGTGTAGATGTAAAATAATTAGCTATGATTTTTTGTCTTTGTTACAAGCACAAGACTGTAGAGTAAAAAATGACTTTGAAGCATATGTTAGAACTTCTTGTTTGGCCTTACACACACAAAGTAATGACAACAATGTCCTGAGATTTAACCACAACTAATCTTAAAAGATATTCAGCACTGAAAATGAAACACTCCCCACAAGGGGGCAGAAACTATGACCAGGTTTGACCATCATCTCACTCATCAGTAAATGTGACCTCAACTCTCATTTAAAAATAGTGATCTATTGTTTCTAAAGTCACACATAAGGAAGCTCTTAACTTCTCTTAAATCCAAGAATGGACCTCAGGCTTTTTTTTTCAGTCAGTGTAATAGTGCTTCTGGTCTGGACAGCAACATATGACGTAATGACTGAACTCTTTTGCTGCAAGGCAGCCACCCCAGAGCTGGCTGTAACCCCTGATAGCAAACACATGAGGTAGCGGTGATTGTCCATCTGTGACTGCAACTTAGCTTTTTAACCTGTGTAATAGCTGACAGGTGGTAGAACTTGCCTCAGCAGACAGTTAAGCTGTAGGGAAGGAAGTCTGAGCTATTTTTGCCATGGTGACAGTCGATGTTGACATGGGGCAGCTGATGGATGGAGAACTATCTGAGCTTGAGCTAAGCCTAACATGGGTGCTTACCCTCCACCCTGTTGCCCCAGGTCAAAGTTACTGTAAAATATATTCTCACTGTATAGTTTTAGTTAAATTTTAACTTTTAAACTTCAACTAAAACATTGTAATACCATCCATGTTGTTTTAATCACAGCACAACAAGAGATGCTTTGTTGAAAGTGGTCTAAACAGAGGGAGATCTCTGTCTGTAGACAACACAAGAATTTTCCAGCCTGTTTTAAGTTGGTTTGTTCTCCTTGACATAATGGAAACCCAAATATAAACAAGCCAAGCATGTGGTTATGTCACAAGTAGACATATTATATAATGAGATGTAGTAATAGGCTGAATGAATGTCCTGCCAAAATGAATTCTATTTGTTTTACTGTAAAAGCAGATTTGTTTTTCAGTTTAAAGGTCTATTTCCAAATTTGGAACCCAAATATTAGCACCACTAAGGGGCAGAGGTTTACCAGAACATGTACGTTTTCATTTTTATTCCTAAGATTTACTTATGTATTTATTTATTTATGGAAAGGGGGGTTTTAATTAAATTTTACACTGACATGTTGATTTTTACTTGTTGTGAACTGTTTTATCATTATTTTTCTACAAAGAACACATTTAAAAATGATGTGAAATAACGTTAAATTAATTTAATATATTACTTTATGCAAAAAAAACCCATAACTAATAACACAATGAGGACTATTTAGGGTTCAGTAGCTTGCCAAACGACACTACTAACATGTAGTCTGGGGAAGTTGGGATATAACAAGCAGCCCCCTGTTTGGAAGATGATCAGTTTCCCTCCTGATCTACATAAACAAAAGTATATAAACTATGTCTTGGGTTTTCTTTTCCTTTACCAGTTTAGAACACAGTGCAAATTACATTATGACCAGCAAGATGAAACATCCCAATTTTTAAATCTACACCAGCACCACAAGTGTTAGAAGTCCATTTTTGTCACTACGGTTTTGTTTAAGATGTTGATTCTTGCCTACATTTTGCTCATGTCTTGGGGATTTTATTGTGGGAAACCATAAAGCACAATAGTCCTCTTTTGCACAATTTTGTGTGAAGCAGTTTTTTAATATTAGGGTTATGTTTTTATATGCTTTCTCTGCCACGAAAAAACAAAAACAAAAAAAAAACAGAATAATGTCTGGTTTTCATTGTTCTTTTTTGAAGTCCTGAATGTATGCACTTGGGTCTTATAACAGATTTGTAAGGCTGCAGTTTATGCACAGGTAAGCACTGAAGTAAAAGATGGCTTAACATAAAAAAGGTGTTTAAATTGCCTCAGGTGGCTTTCAACAGCCATAGGATGAAAGATATTCACACTTGTGCATGTAAAAACAGAGATTTCCAAATGTCTTTTGCCTTTATTTTCTCAGAGGTTTTATCCAATAAGTGTTTTTTTTTATTTTTGGGGGAACCAAATGCAGAGCATGTATTCAAAGCAAAGATTATTAACTTAAAGCAACTTGCATCTTTAGCATGTCTAATCTTTTTGACACTCATAGTCCTTATGCCTGAATCAAAATCAGAGAAAATTTATTAAACCCATGAGGACACAAGTAGTCCACTAACAAAGAGCAAAGATTGCCAGGTATCTTAGTGAACATCATCACTCCGAGGTGAATAACAAATGGAGGACGTGAGGGCAGAAATAAGTGTTTTTGTGCAAATGTATGGAACATTATAATATGGTTTCTTATAAAAAAGTCCACCTTCTCTTAAAAGACATAATTATAAGATGAATGATTGCCAGCAGATGAGCAGAGGGCTTGTTGGGGGGTTGACCTGTGAAGAAAACCAGGCCTGTGGTCAGAGCAGACATGTGAAATATTTCTGTCCCTCTTAAAGTGCTGGAGAGGGAGCAGCGAGCTGGTGTGAAATCTTTCTGGTTTGGATACATCCGCCAGTGAATGAGGGGGGTGTAATGCTGAACCGAACGGCCAGTAGCACCAAGTTTGCTTTTCTGCAGCATCTTAATTTTTGCCTCTTGTTGTCACTCCAGCACCTTTGCCATCTTCTCTGACAACTTCTGTCTATCTAAAACTGGAGCTAATAACTACTGCAATTTTCAAGAAGCAGTAAGCTTAAGCTTAGTGTTTATCAACAGCTTAATATCTTCCCACATATATTATAACCATACATGTGTTTCCAAAATCACAAGCACCTCTTGTTGTTTTTAAGCCTATGCTAAAGCAGGTGCTTGTTTAAATGAAACTGTGCTATAAAAAGTTTGATAACAGAATCAATAATCTTCTCTAGTATTCTGTTACAGGAAACTACCAGGAGCAGCCATCTGACTGTGTTTACTGCACAGTTTAGAAACAGACTGAAACTGCTAGCCTGGCTTTATGTAAAGGTGATAAAAATCTGCCCCCCAACACCTCTAAAGTTCACTAACCTTTAATTAACATTCCTTAACATGTTATTTCTCCTCACGCATGCAAAACGTGCTTTACAAGACAAACTATATTTCTATTGTATGCAGACTTATGTGCTACCTATTGTTTTTTATGCTAAGCATAGTTAGATGGATGCTGGCGAAAGCTTCATAATTTGCATGCAGAAAAAGTGGCGATGTCAGAGTTCTCATCTAACCCTTGGCAACAAAAATACCTCCTTTAATGTCAAAGAGAGGAATTATGCAGAGGGATGTAATAATATCTGCCATAAACAGGATATGGACACATGATAGATGAGTGACAATCCACAAGATAACACTTCTTTTACTCTTTGAGTCTCTATCTTGATTATTCCACACATTATCCCTGCATAAGGATTAGCATCCTCAGCTCTGGCTTCACTTCACACAAACTATATGGGACTTGGCCAGACCAACTCACAACCTAATAGTATCACCGGAGATAAGAATGAGCATGCCTTTCAAGCCATCCTCTCAACCCTCCCATAAAATTAAATGGGATTTTGTATGAAGAACATTGTAGTTAGCAAGCATAAAGCCACTCTCTGTTCCACAGCCAGCTACTCAGAGAAATCACGCCAGACAGAGGATCAGCTCCAGAGATGAAAGTGAGGTCAAGGTGGCTTTTTTCCTCATCCTCCCTAAGTTAAGCTTCCTCCCTGGCTACTCCTGTCTTCTTCAAAAACTGAGAGCAGTCAGAGCTAAGGAAAATGATGGTAGATGCAGAAAAACTATATATATCAATTCTTGGCTAATTTTGCAGGAGACTGTTGCATTTATTGATATTATGCTGTTGTATTAATTTTATAATTTATGTTTGCTGTTTAACTTGTGCACTTGCTGCACAGTCCACATGAAGTTGTGCATGATGCCGTTTTTCTGCAAAACTAAACCCTTTATGGGACTTAAAAAAAAATTAGATGCAGTGAAATTGATTTGTAGCAGGCTTAATAGTTATGTATTAAAAAAAAGGAGAAAAAAAAAGTAAAAATGGGCAGCTGACAGCAGTCTACTGATCTTGCATGCAGTGAGAAAAAAAAACAAAACATATAAAAACATAGAAAACTTTTAAGCATTTAAACTCTTTGATCTTTTGCTGAGACTGAAGTCCACCTATGGAAAATGTAAGTGTTTGGTTATGCTTTAGAGAGGAGGGTATTGGTGTAAGTACAGTCCCCACAATTTACACCTCATGTTAAGATTTAAACAGCATGAAATCAAAGGAGATCTCTGTATACCACCATGATGAAGCTACTCCTCATCAACTAAATAACATCCTTACAGAGGTGCTGTAATCATCTTGCTGTGGGGCAACGGGGAACCAAAGAATGAATACAATTTAATACAAAGAGACCCTTGAAGAAAATTACTTACGGGTGTAACAATCTGAGCCTGCAATAAAAAATCCTGGAGTTGATTCAGAATACTACTCTAAATGTCCTAGAGGTGTCAAACTCAGAATGTACCCATAAACACTAACTGGATCATCTGTGGGTCTGTGGAGACAGAGATGCACCTCACAGAAACTTCCTGTTTGGTCTGACAGAGGGTGAACAAATCTGTTAGTAAGAATGGAATAAACTGCCAAGATCCAGGTGTGCAAAACATGTAGAGACTTAAATGAACCTGTAACATCATGTAAATCCAAACTTAAGAATGTATTTAATGGAGTTGTTTCCCTTTAAGTTTCCTCTGGACATAACATTTGTTTGATTAAGAGAATGCACAATGTTCCTTTCCCCTTGAAGATAGGAAAGCCAGATGAAAGAAGCCTGAATTAACAACAGGTGACTCTAGAGCAACAAAAAGTGGGAAAAGAACATTAATTACTTCCACAGTTCTTTTTTGTTCCGTTTTGTTTCAAAGCAGCTATTTTTTGTTGGAGTGTCATTCAATTCTTGTACAGACACTGCACTGGCTTCCTATGTTAATTGATGTTATGAAAACCATAAATTATCACACTTGAGTAGTTTATTATCCTGCAGCATATGATTTTGGTTGTGTTTGGATGCCATGGGTTTTTAAAAGTTGACAAACTAGTTTGTTTTTGTGGGCTCCGTTGACTTCTGCTCAGCATGTGTAAAACCAATTACAGACACACAAACCTCTCTTTTGGTGCAACCATATAATTAGAGGTAGGAGAGCAAACTTTTTTTAAATGAAATCTTTTAAGTAGAGTAAAAATATAAAATATGGGTACAATTAATGAATGATTAAACACTTAATCAATTTCTTTCTGAGCGAAAGGTTTCTTGGGTTAATGCTCAAAAGATGCATTTAGGAACTAGGCATTGTTTCAAGAATCATAACTATCAAATCCATCTGAAGCACTTGAAAGACTTTACAACTAAATTAAAAGCCAAACACAAGAAAGTGCTATGCCTTGCTGTGTGTGTGTGTGTGTGTGTTCCTCCTCCGTGCCTCTTCTCAGCCCCTCATGACCCCCAATGGGACTTTCACTTTCCCTGCACACTCCCAGACTTCCTCAATGCCTAAACACCCCCTTCGCCCTGGACTCCCCTGGTCCCTCTCTCCCCACTTTCCCATGATCCTTGACGCACTACAAACCACCTCACAGCATACAATCTCGCTCACACACACATGCCCTTAGATGGAGTATTGTTTCAACTATCAAGTGCTCTGTATTTCACCATGTGCTAAGCACTCCCCCAGCTGTTGCCCACTCTCTCTTTACTTGGCAAAATAACAGCCATACAAGCCGGTGACACGCACACAGGACAGAAATTACATAGGGCCGTGTCTGGTAATTAGAGACAGAAGCAGGTTCAGGATCTTGTCAGTCTACAGGTAGTTAGCCGTCAACCTGGTCAAACAGACACATGCCAACCCTCCCCTCCAGTCACATTCGTGGTAACACTCACTGATGAGATGTTTAGCTAATGAAGTACACTTAACCCACCTTGTCTACTGCAATATGTTCAAAAACATGTGCTCTGAGTGGGTACCCAGAGTTTTACTTCTATAAAGTGTCATGGCTTGTTAGAGCTAAAATCACTGAAGAAAAGTGTGCAGGTAAGAACTGTATTTGCAGCTGCTGGGACAAGAGCCAGCAACAACACTGCATCCAAAAGTACAGACTCTATCACACTGCCAGTTATGCAAAATGTAGGTTTTACATATGACACACAGAACTTTCGTTTTGAAAAATTCTATTTGAGTGCGGTAATGCTGATTTTTTTTCTTTTTTTAAGTTTTTATTATCTCCATTACATTAACAAGTTAGGTGAGAACAGACGTGTGCAGCTTGTCCATTATGTAATATCTTACAAAAAGAGGAAGGACTGTATTTGAGCACATCCTGCTGTACTTAGTATTATGTCTGGTCTTTGTGAGCTTTTAAAACTTTATCTGTGTCTACAGCACTAATCTATTGTGATTAGAGTAAATTACAATATATTTACCAGCCATTTCACTGAATAAGTTTTAAAACTGCAGGAGGGAAATACCATTTGTTTCAGGGGGAAGATCAATGTACACTCATCTGCTTTTGCCAATTTCTCAGGAGAGAAAAATGAGATGGGATCTGAATCCTATTATCACACTAGTCACTATCTGGACGCAACATTGTGTTGCTCAGTGCACACTGGAGCATTTAGAGCACATCTGGATATGAGGAAAAAAAGAGACAATTTATCTTGAAAAGTTTGCTGCCAATCTCTGCATATTTTTCTAAGTACATTTTATGGTATAACATAGTACAAAGTTTTACAGGGCTTCCTGACTGCAAGAAAAGTCATAACTTCATCTAAGTTTTATTAATTTGATATCTGAGTTAGATCTTTTCAGTTTGTCTTTAACAGGCAGCAAATGGAAAATGCTTTACTTCTGTATGAGAAATATTATTTGAGCCTTGTTGGATCAGTGCAACAAACAAATCATGTAATTCATTTGTTTATATTGTTGATTCATGGTCTTTTCAGAGAATCAGCATCACAACATCTTTGTTTCCTGGAAGTGGAAGAAAACATCTGGTTGAAGCATTATTATTCTAAAATACTGACTGATGGCAAAGACAGAGAGAAAGAGTGCATCCCATGCACGTGCTTCCTCTTAAAAGACAACTGTCTTTGATGAAGTGGAAGCAGAGGCAAGGTTGACCCACTGGCACACACAAAGACGAATGCTGGTGCACAAAAGGCCTGTGATACTTTGTTTGCAGGCACTACAAAATCTTTATTAAATCAGTGTTTATAGAGGCTGGCAGGCTCACTTGGAGTTTTCATGTCACTTTGACTCTCTTATATCACTCAATGTTTGGGCATTGCAACTATTCACTGTAACTGGTTTTTTTTCCCTTCTTTTTTTAACTGTTTTTTAGGTTTAGAAACCTTGTGAGTTCCACCTGGGACTGGAAGCAGGAACTGCTCTGTCTCTTTGTAGCACCCCCCTTGTTCCCTAAACTGCAAACCATATGGACTGCCTCCTCATCCTGGCTGAACTGAGGCCATGGATGGCTTGAGGATGCTGGGGTGTGTGGAGGAAGTTGGAGTGGTGCTGGGCTGAGGTCCCACAGTGCTGTTTTTTGTTAGAGGTTAGAGCCAGATTGTTTGCTATATATATATCAGAAGGGAGAGCATCGTTTTCTGGGGAGTCACTGCGGTGCTGTGTGGTGACAATGAAACACAGCCTTATTTCCAAATTTAATTAATGCCATGACAAAAATGTTTTATGATATTACTTGAGTTTATACATCTAATAAATCTCTGCAGATGGAAAATCCCGCCCCATCAAACTGAAAAATGTTAAGCTGGATTTTTTCTTTCAACTGAACACGAATGAAGATTCTAGAAGGCCTACATTTAGATTTCTATAATTTTACAAAAAAACAGGGAAATAAATTAAAATTAAGGACAACCACTGTGTCTATTTAATCTGTTTTTGGCCACAGGATTGTCAGTTTTCATACTGACTGTACTTGCTTTCCATGCAAGTAATCTCAAAAAGAAATCTGTTTTAGGGAATCTGATGATTATATTTTAGTAAAATGTTAGCACAGTAGTCTTAATATTTTTTCTTAAAAACCTGCGGACAATTTATTTTTTATTTATTTTGAAAAAACAGTCTTTAGCTGTAGCACCTGTTATGTGCTTGTCAGCAAACATCACTTGCCTGAACCAGCTGATCTTTTCTATTCCTCTCGTGTCCTATTTTAGTCTTTCTAATATTAGTGAAGTTGTTTATGCTGCTCTCTACAACACCCGGAACTGATGCAGCATTTTAGGCTCCTCACCCTACTTTGGGATAATTCACTTGTTAACAAAACACTACAAAACACAAGCCAAAACTCTATCCATGATGTCACAAGTCAGTAACTGGTGAAATTTAACACCACCAGCTGGTTGGAGTTGCGATGGGGTGAATACGGGTCCACTTGCATCAGTGCAAGTCAAGGCACATAGCTGAAACCACCGCCTGGAGGTAAAGACGCACAGGAGTAAATCTGCTGTTGTGTTGGAAACCAAGACGAAGCCTCACACTCAGTATCCCTCTAAGGAGTTGCGTTAACTCTACCACAGACCGACTTGTCGCTCTCCAAGCCACTTCTTCTTCTACCTTCCCGTCTTCCTGTGCAACCGTTGCGCGTCTCCACTTGGAATAGAAATAACTTGATCACTGCGCGCCGCAGAGCGCACAGGAACCGATGCTTACATTATAAAAAGTGGGAGAGCAACTCTCCTCTGGACTGCAGTGCGATGAGGAAATTCTAAAGTAGCGCTTTTGGCTGTTACCAGAGGCTAAGCCCATGTGCAGGTATCTCTTTGAGTGTGATTCTGTTTTCACCCAGATCTCTGCTGCCTGGACAAATGCATACAAATGCATTTAGGAGCTCAACGGACAAGGAGTGGACACGTTTCCGCGGCAGCGACGTAAGTCAACGTTTGGTAAAATATCAACATTGAGCTTTTCCGTGGTTTCAATTGTCCCCCAAAGAGATTTTCATTTGAAACAACTACAGGAAGGGCCCTGTTCAGGTTATTCAGCGTCTTTCCCTGACAGTGGCGCCAGCTTACTTAACTAGTCGCAGCACCTACAAGTTTTGTCATTAAAAGACGACTGTGGCTTTACATTTCTCGCTCTGTGAAAAAGCAAAGCAAAAGTAGGTTATTGATTGTTTCTTTTGACAAGTATTCAGCGTAATTCTGATTTTTGGTTAACCTTTCATTTCTTAGTTCTGCATAACTACAGTGTTAACACATTCCCTCACATCACTGTCCAGCTTTGCATTCCCCATCTGCAATAATTGTATTTCTATTTCGATATGGGCATTGGCTTTGAACTCGTGAACATGATCTGGTGATTCCCTACATTAAAACCTGGATAGTGATCTGCAGCAGAAGCGTTTCACTCACACAGCTATGATAAGCTGGAAAATAAACACAAAGGCATGGTAGACAGGATGAATGAGGATGTCTCAGGAGCAATGAGACATATTCAACAAATGATAAATCATTTTAATAATTATTGAGAGATAATTCTGAATAAGCTTTTTAAGGCCAAACAAACAAATTTGTGGTGGTACAACACAGTCTTGGGTCTTCAAATGAGGGAAAAAAATCTATTCAGTAACCTTAAACCTAAACATTCCTCATAGACGTGTGTGTTACTGACATCTAACATTCAGGCTTTTGTTTTCCTTTTGCATCTAGCTGCTTCTGTAGTACAAGAACAATATGCATGTCTTCAAATGGTATTTAAAAGAACGTTAATCTCTCCCATCTCCATTAAAAATGATTGATTTATTTCCTATCTCTTGCAGATATTTAATAAAGATTAGATCACAAAAAGATTCTGTTGTTCTCAGGTACTTGTGTTTTCTGAATAGAAAGTACGTGAGAGTGATAATGACAGCCTTATAGGAGAACAGAGCTGACTCAGTATAAGTCTGGCCTCCTTTAAATTCACTGACAACGTTAGTGTGTATGCATCAGTGGTTAACTGGCTCTTGTGCTCTAGACAATCACCTACTGTTAAAGGCATTGCTGCTCTGTTGCTGGCAACGCTTGCCTCCTCTCAGTCCACCATACATAATAGTGGCTTGAGAGGAGGCTGGACCGTCAACATAGCCAAGGTCTCACATTAAGCTTATGATACAAGTGAAGACATGTAGTGCTTTTTTGAGTGAGGCAGCATGTTTAGACTTCATTGAGTAGTGTTTGCTGAAAGGCCTTACAGCCTTCATGTGTTTCAATCAGAGCAGATGATAATTTAAAAGAAAATTTACTGTAGATTAGGCTTCAGTTTTATGAAATGGAAGTAGTTTTCAATGTTGATGTGAGTTTTTTTCACTTGTCTGTAGAGTGGTGAGAGACATTTACTATTCTATATTGACTTGTATTAGGTGTAATGCTGCTCTTTTGGCATATAAATGACTGTTAGAAAAAAACTGTGGAAATTAAGAAATGTTCTCTTTACAAAAGATGAAACAGCACTGTTTGAATTCATCATAATAAAGCATGTCACATTGCTTTTAATATCTTACATATATCACTAAAAACCAGGAACACACTGAGGACATTGTTGTGTTCATTGTCAATCAAAGATTAAACATGTACACTGGAGAAGTTGGGGATTGAAGAAGCAACCTTTCAACCCAACATTGTTAATGGAAATGCAGCAAAGAGACATGACAATGTTACAACATGAAACACCCACAACATAGTGAAGGTAGAATGTGTGATGACAAGGATTCACTTTAACAACAAGTGTTTTGACAGAAACAAAGTCCTGGTTGCTCAAAATAGTGCACATACAGTCCCTGACTGAGGGCATTGTCATTAATAGCTGTCATTGGTCCATATTAAGGCCTGTTGATTCAGCAGTGATGACTGGGATGGAAAAATATACTTTTGTTCTATTTTTTGTTGTTATTTATCTGAACTAATAAACTAAAGAATAAACTAATGGTGAGATCACAGCCTTTCCACCTTCTTGCTGCAGCTTACCTCACCGTCTTCGCATCAGAGACTGTGGGGGGATTTTTGGCCTGTCTTTGTGTGTGTATTTTACCCTCCTAACATCTGCAGGTTCCTCTGCAACAGGAAAAGGCAAACCAATAAAGGCCAGTGGAAGTTTACTCACAGCTCTTTGTCTGCTCGCTGTCTTGTGGACTAAGTCAATCTTTACTCTAGTCTGCAGTGACCCCTTGACTCCAGTTACCAAATGAAGGAGCTGATAAACGTGCACTATTCAAAACCCCTTATCAGATTACATAACTTACAGCTTCTTGAACTTCTCATTGGAATTGTTTGGAAAGTGTTTGTCTTTCAAGTTTAGGCTAGTGAATCCTGATTTGCATAATCTGATGGAAATTAGAAATGAAGCCCATTTTTTTTTTTCATGATGAGTAATTCTGGTAAGGCCACAGATCCTAAAGCTGAAACACAGCCTGCAGGAACAGATAGTGGCAACACATCACTTACTTTTTCATGTCCATGAATGTTTGTGTTGAGAAGGACAAGCAAAGCATGCAGCAACAGAGCACCTGCTTGGCAAGTGATAGGTGATTTCCTTAAAAGAGATCTTGGTTAGTTGTCAGGTGAGCAGAGTGTGGGTTTGTGTACAGGCTTACATAAGCAGCTCTATAAGCATCATGTCATGTTATGTAGAGTAGGTCAGTTATTGCTTTCCTTCTGTTTTAAAAGTCCTTTACATTCTTGAGTTGAACTCTGCTGAGTTTTTTCCAAAGGGGAATGAAATCGTAACTTAATGCTGCATGGTCAAGCTCTATAAACCTACATTTTCCAAATAATGACTCCACGTGGAGCATTTCCAATTAGCGCTGATATTCTGAAGTTAATGTCATTCAGCAGAGAGTGAAATGTGATGGGTCATTCAAGGTGATTCCAGTCATCTTTGTTTATATGCTCCAACATGTTCATACAAATCAACACAACTTGCTTTCTTGCCAAAAGCAATGTAAAGAAGAACAGCTGTTGGCTTTGTGCATTCTTTTCCTACGATAGACTAATGAAAACTTTATTAGTACAATTTTCTTTTCTGTGATTCTCAGTAAATTTGAATTTCAGAGCTGTTTGGGTACATTAACATTTTCCTTACTTCTACATCCTACTAATAGGTTGTTTGATGACTGGCCTAACAAATAAGATATGTAAACATTATGCAATGAATGCCACCACTCAAAAATAGACTTCCTGATTAATGGTGATGCAAGGAAGTTGTTTCCCTTTCCCGATGAGGACTGTCAACAGAACTTAACTGAGTTAGTTCATATTTGGCAAAGCTAATTGAGCACTTTGCCTCCCATCTCCTGCTCAGTCTATTTCTTGGTTGAATGAGCCATTGTTAGGGATCCAAACTAATTTGAAGGGGGAAGGCAAGATCTGTTACTACTGGAATGATACACTGCAGAAAGGAGTTTTAAGTTGTGATTATTTATAGTCTTGACATGACACCCACTCCCCACATAGTGGTATTTCCCTTAGTCAACAGAGCTCTGTTTGGGGAGCTTTGTCCTGCTTTCAGCACTATTTTCCATTAACTCTTAGGACTGGGAAACATGTCATAGTGTACTGTCACTTATAAAAGGATTTACCTTTAATTTAATGAGGGGGTAAATCATGTAGATCCTGCTACCAACCTATCTGCTTTAGTTGTTTAACCCTTTCCAGGCTGCAAAATGCAAAATAAAATATGTAAATATTGGCTCACCATGTATTACTGGGACAGAAATCTGGAAAATGTTAGTGTTGCTTGTACCTGTGTAACTGTGGATGTGTTAAATTAAAAACTGTAGTCTGCATGGAGGTTGAACCTCAGGGATGCTTTAAATAGTCCATGAGCATGGAGTCTGTTAGGCCAACCCCAGAAAAAGCATCTGAATCAGCATCAGATGGCCTTACACACTCCAGATGGGAATGTTAAGTGTTATCTTTAGTTTTTTTATTTATTTTTTTTGTCTGCCAACTTCTAAGCAGAAGCAGCTTATTGGCACTTAATATGTCAGCTTTATCCTCTTTCAGTGAATTATTGTATTCATATATACCCAGCTCATTCTTTTCAAGTGCTTCTCCGGCTTTGGGGATATGTCTGTGTTCCCGGCTATGGAATGTTGTGTTACCTTTCATAATGGGGAACAGGTGACTGTCACAGATTATGTTGTTTCTACTTAAAACCAGGCATTTTCATTACCATTTTACACTTGAACTTTTCTCTCCCATTTTTCTCCTCCTTTCCCCATTTGATTATATTTCTTTTCAAGTCTGCAAGGCCACATGAATCTGGGAAAACAAATAAGGCTCTTGCTTAAACAAAGCAGGACAAACAATTGCAAACTTTCTTTTTCCCCTTGGTTAATGTGACACTCGAAGGCCATGAAAGGGAAATGTTTCTTAGGTATCATGCTGTGTGCTGCCATCATACATCACATTCTCTGATGGTTTAAGGAGTGTCAACACACTCTGATCGACAATGCTGTTACACAGCTGCATATTAAAATAGCAGGACTACTGTCTCCTCATGTGCTTTAAACAGTCTCCACACTGTGTCAGCGCTGGAAGTTGCCAGAACTACTTTAAGTTGTATCAGCAGCTGTTGTTGCCGATGTGATTGATTTGGTGTGATTATGAAAAGTATTCTTTGAAGCTTCAGTGTACATAATGTCATGAATGTTGTACAGTGTATTGCTAATTTGAAAAACTAGTTCTTAACACAATTTTTCCCAATATTTCTAAATAACTATTTTTAAGTTTTTCGCTTAAGGTGCATGGCACTTAAAATCAAGCTTGACCATTTCTTTTTGTTCAGTTTACTGGTCTTTAAATTAATTTGCATACTTCTGCTGATTAGGCTGTCAGTAAATGTTATAAAGTACTGCATAATGATAGTTATAAGGATGCTGATAATGTTAAAACAAGGATGACAAAACATATTCTATTGTCTTTGAGGAAATTTTAAAGGTATGAAATTGGTTTAAATCGGATAGAATAAGGACTTCACCAGTGTCATCTCTGTGCTTGCCTCTGATGTAGCTCTCCCAGTTTATTTGTCTTTGTTTACGGTGAGGTAAACATTTATAAAAATCCCCTGAATAATGTAAAAGTTTTTCATTTTCAGTGTTGATATTGAAGCGACTGAATAGCAAACCGAATAGTATTGCAAAATTAATAAAGAATAATTAAAAATGGCCATATTGTTACCTATCTGTGTCAGTGCACATACTTATCAATATACTGTGGGATGTGTCAGTGAAACATGTAAATGAACCATGTACATTTACATTTTCTGATCAAGCTGTGCTGCCGTTTCTCTCTGGCTGTAAGGTGGGCAGTGCCATCTAGAGGTCAGGTCAGTGAGGGTCAAGAGTGAAATCATAAAAGTATGACAGAAAAAAGGCACAATATAAGTGTGGCAAACAGGTTGTAACATCCTGTGTCAATTAAAATTGATTTACTGTAAGTTTTAGAACATTTGCAGTGAAGATGCCATGTTTCTCCTCAGTTGTTTCAGTATTTTCTATTTAGATTGCTGTCACCATGAAAATAAGGCTGGTAAACCAAGATCAATAACACAAAGCACTCTTTACAACTTGAAAAATGCAATTTTGAGGGCAGACAATACTTTGGTCTAAATCATAGCTAGTGACTTTGCTCTCTTTGCTTCCATTAACAGCATGAAGTTGTTTTCGCCCCAACTATATGATAAAAGCTTTTTATACTAAAGCATGTCTGCTTCTTGTGAGTTACAGGGAATATCTCCAGCATAAACTGTCAGATAATTGGCCATCTTTCATCATCCTCTAGGCCCTACAGAAAGAGATCAAAATTTTTCATTTGAAAGTGCCAGTTTCAGGGTAATTGTTTTGCATTCCTGGACTGAAATATATTCAACATGTGTTTACTTGCATTTTTATTTTAATATAATTTCTTAGATTTTAATCTTAGTCTTGTCCACCACATCCTGCCTTACTAAGAAATCTGTGCCTTATCTATAACTGATGTAGCAGTTGCAAGAAGTCTCATCTGTTCAATTTGAGGACACTTCTCTGTGTATACAGTATGCAGTCAGAATTTCGTATTGGGAAGACAAGCATGCTGAACAACAGTCATGTGAACATGTGACAACTATCAGTCCCATATAAAGTTTAAGTCTTTTCTCATAACCTATATGCCCCAGTTGTCCGCAATAAGAGGCACTCATAACATGATCCCCCTAAAGTTTCAAAATCCTCTCTCAAGGATTTTGAAACAAAACAAACACAGAGATTTGTCAATTCACTCCCACACACAAACAAAGAGGGCATAATACACTTCACGAATCCCCCTATACCACAAAACGTGTGGAAAAACACATGGCCACTAACACAAAGTGCACAATGCACATACAACTCCACTAAAGCAGCCATTCCACACAACGAAGAGGGCCCAACACAAGTGCCTCACGAATCCCTCTGCATAACAAAACGTAGGGAAACACATGGCGTCTAATACAAAGTGCACAAAGCATATAAACCCTAAAGCAGCCCTCCCCACACAAACAAAGAGGGATGAAACACAAATTGTCTAAATCATCCGGCCACCACAAAACCCACAAAACGGCCGATGACGAGTTCACCTCTGCATCCCCGAAGTCAGGCACCAAACATTAAGATGCCTCTCACCAAAGAAGTGAGCAAGCGCTGCCATCAGGTGGGGGGAGGGAAAATCCTCTTTGTCTGTCTCACACCCGACAGACGACGAGGATTTTCCCTCTCTACACACACTAGGTCGCTCCTAGGCCAGAGCGCCCATTTATAGCTGCAACAACAACAACAGGCTCTGAAACACCATAACCTCTCCCCACACGCCTCCAACGGAGCCATCTCGGCATCCGAGTGCCAACCTCCGAAACACAAAGAGCGAACTCCCCCCTCAGCACGAGACCTGTCTGACAGTCTCTACAGGAAGCAGCCGGAAGGAAGCCCTTCAAAATAACAGACAGATTCTACTTGCGTCCACATTCATGACAACAACAACGGCCGGCTTAGCCACAACGTAACAACAACCCAGGGATCTTTCTAGGCGATATAAAAAGGAGAGTCTACCCCTACCAGAAAGAAAGCTCCCGGACGAGCCCCCATTATGTTACGACCCATATCAGGGGCATGACTGAGCGCAACACAAAAGTATGTTGGGACTAGGGCTGCTCGATTATGGGAAAAATGATAATCACGATTATTTTGATTGAAATTGAAATCTCGATTATTTAAACACGATTATAGATAAGAGGTTTGGGGGGGGGGGGGGTGACATTTGAAGTGTTCAATTTACTGTGGTAATGCCAACTAGTTTTGTCTCACACCAGCAGCTATGTTCCGCCTGGTGTGATCTGGAAAAAAATAGTCTGGAGACATTTTGTTTTCACGTTGAAATCCGTGTCAATAAAATGTAGCGCAACATTTCTATACGGCTCTGGTGCGGCTTTACCACAGGTCCGTAGCGGTGGCAAAACATCGGACTGTCACCACGTCTTTCACAACATCCTCACTACACTCATCATACAGGGCAGAGAGAGACACTCCACTAAAATGGTGTTGAGATGGCAGTGATGCCGTTTGTCCAAAGTGTTGATGAGTTTCTTAAATTCTGGATTGTTCACTGTGTTAATTGAGAAAAAAGTTCTGTTTATAACGTTTGTCTCTCTGTGACTCTGGGAGCTGGTGGATTATTTAGTTGCGACTCACAAAAATTGAACATTTTTACTATTTTTTTGTGTTGCGTCGCAAGCCCCCGTGTGCACGTCTGCGTGCACGAACGCAACATTTTACATGCACGACTGTCGCCTGTCGCTTGGCTGTAGGAGGCCAGTGATTTTCGCTTCCTCGCGCAAGTTTACATAGAAAATGATGGAGAAGGAGGGACGCCGCCTTCCTTGTGTCCAGGTGTCTGCAACTCGTTCTGAATAAAACTAAAGCGGTTGTGGGAGGGGTCTGTAGCAAAGCGCTGCAATGACAGCTGAGCTCAATTTGAAAACAGCACAAATCGAAGGACAAAAAATAACCGGACCATTTTATTTTTATGATCGTTGAAAACCCAGATCGTAATTGCGATTAAAATTCGATTAATTGCCCAGCCCTAGTTGGGACAGGTGTAATAGTTAAACACAACACATTTTATTGACACAAACAAAAATACAGAATAAAACCTGGAACAAAAGTTTAACAAGTGTTGGGGTTAGTGAAACTGCTGAAAAGAAATACAAAAAGGTTTAACCCAAAACCACAGAGTAAAACGAAGGAGTGTCCATAACTCGGTGTGAAAACTAAACGAACAAAAGAGCAGCAGTTCCCATAAACTAAGCGACCTCCGTCACAAACAAAAGCCTAACCTAGCCCAACAAAACATAAACAAAGGATAACAAAATGGCAGAACACAAACTAAAGGTGCTACAAAGCTTGAACCTGAAACTATGTGGATAACAAAAGGTGAGTCCAAACTAAATAGACCATAACTAAGTCCCCTAACAGCCAGGAGTAACCCTGCTGTAGATACAAAACGATGTGGCACCAAAAGGACCACCCTATAGCACAGCGAACACCCAGAAAAGCCATGCCACCATACTTCTGCCAAACACAAACAAAACCCGAAGGTTATCAAAATGACTGAACACAAACTAAGGCAGAGCAAAGCTTAAACCGAAACTGGGTGGATAACAAAGGTGAGTCCAAACCAAACAGACCATAACTAAATCCCCAAACGGAACACGAACAGCCGAGTGTAACCCCGTTGTATATACAAAATGGTCTAATACAAAAAGACTTCCACTAAGCACAGCGAACACCCAGAAAAGGAACGCAGCCATTCTTCAGCCAAACCAAGAGAAGAGGCCACCTGCGCTAATTGGCCTCTCTCATGTAAAGTGAGGGGAAGCAGCCTGTGCTGCCCGCTTCTCCCTCTCGACTAAACACTGCAGCAGCCCTTTATTTTGGCTTTCCACCAAGCTGCAGTTTGATTGGCCAAGCGTGGAACCAATCAACGGGGAGGAGACTGGGGTGCATTTGATCAAGCCACTCAGAATGGACGTCAGGGCCAGGGATTTGCATCTAGAACAAGCCCCAGCTGTCCGCAATGAGTGGCACTCATAACAGTTATAGGTGCAATGTTACTCTCTTTCATGCAACTGGTTTATCCTGGAACTTTATCTCTGTGATTGACACTGGGTCAGTTTGATTTTCTCATACACACACCTACTCGTTAGTGGTCTTACGGCCTGTATTAGGAAGAATAAGTGTATATAGTAACTTTAAAAGGACAAAAATTTGTGTTGCACAGTTTTAAAAGCAGAATTTTCTTAATTTTCTATAATCATTGCAAGTTTTGATTGTGCAGATTCTTTGAAGAAGCTTATATAATATTAACTTGGAATTGTATGTCTGTTTAGGTGGAACTTTCTCCTGCTCCTGTCAGTATGCTCAGCAGTACTCTCTGGAGAAGAAGACTACATAGCTCAAGGTAAACAGCAGAACTCTAATGCAGTGGTTTCCAGCCTATTTTCCTTGGGGACCCCCCTTCATGCAAATACTAAAAAGCCATGGACCCCTTCCCCACCCTGTGCAGAAACCATGCTTGGTTTTATGCTTTCTAAAGTGAGATTCTCATCATAAATACTGTATTTTGTCCTTTGATAAAGCCAAAGTTAAATTAACAACAAAGAGACTTACTTTACTTTACTTTCTTAAAATAGAGACATTGTGTGGACATTAATCACAATGTCTCTGTATGTTCAAAACCTCAGGGACCCCCTGTGCTCTTTGGAGAACCTCGGACCCCAGGTTGGGAAGCACTGCTGCTCTAATTCATAACTACACAGATTCCTGGTGTTAATAACAATGAATTAGATTTAACCCTTGGGCTGCAGGACAACCATGCCGCCCCATATTAATGTTAATGTTGCCTTTCTTGATTTTTTTCTTTAGTCCATAGATCCCTGTTTTTTGGTTAATCAGTTGCCCTTGCACTGTCATGTGAAAAAATTTCTGTCTTATTCTTTTAAGCCAGGTTTCTGATTTGGTTCACATTTGGAGAGTGAAAATAAAAACTGATTGATTAAAAGATTAAAAATGCAATAGCTCCTTTCAATAAACACTAAACTCAAATGGCAGACGGATTCTTCCCAGTTCTGATATGACATCCCACACATTTCCAGAGGTACTTTTCATTCCTCTTCCGGATGTCCATTTTTCCTCTTCTTTGTTTGTTTCTGACCATTAGAAGTGCACCCCATACTGCCTCCTTCTGCTGAAACAGGGCAGTCCATTTTATTCTCTTTAAATCATTCACTGAAAATGTGACTTCTTAACATTTTTTGGTTCATTTGTTTGTTTTTTGTTTTGTTTTGGTTTTGCAGCTTTAAAACGTGCTTCAGATTAGTGTTGGTAGTGAATGGAAACCCAGTTACAACCATACTAGATACAACTCCTACTACCACCATTTAATGACACTATACAACCTAGTTTATTTGCTTAAACCAGTTAAAAGCAATATTTTAATGTGCATCAAAAATGGCTTGAAATTTGCTAGACAGTTGGCTGGAAACACAATAATAAAGGGGTTGGAATTAAATCTTAAAGGAATGATCTCGGTCCTGATGCTGTTATGCTAAAATCATCAATCCATTCATGCATTTTGAAATGAAAGAACTTCCAGAAAAAGATACACTTCTTGTGCAGCAGCTGGGTACAGGTTACAATTATAGTTTTTATAATTTGCATTATTGCTAAATCTAGATCTAAGGGTAGCTCAATACTCAAATGTTGTGACTTCTTCATATCTATGTGTATGACTGAGTAAACCACCATGAGGGCCTACTTCCCTTTCTCCAGCTTGCATTGTCATCTCTCCTTGTATCTACTGTAAATCTGATGAGCCTACTCCAAGAAGAATCAATCCATCATAATGAGGGGAGGAGGAATGCACATAGATTGCTAGAACAGCTTGCCTTAACATATGAGACAAGTTAATTGGAATCTAGGTTGATGTTACCTCAGGCAAAGAATGTCAAGGACATCTTAGAGTGTGCTTAGATCAGCTGTGATAGATGGGTTCTCTATCTGAGCTGTAGGACAAAAAGCTCTGTGAAAATGTGTGCCTTAATTTTTTTAATCACACAGTTTTTTTTTTTAATATATATCTTTTCTTAATCTCCTGTTTTTAAGCACTGTTACAGTATTTTGTACTTTTTAAACCACCTCTACAACAGAACTCCAGCTACTAGCTCAGTGTTTACGATAAATGGTGTAACTTTAACAAATAAACCAACTATATACCGAGATAGTTACTACAATGTATTCTAACGAAAATACACTTTATTTGATTTTAAGTGAACTTCCCAGAATCTTAAAATGTGGGGCATACATGTTTAAAAAGTAATGTTAAAACTTTGGATATAAAAAGAAATCCAGTTTTTTTTTACTGTATTTATTATTCATTCATAAAACTTTTATCATCCTGTCGTTTCTCTATAGATGTTTCAGACATTAATTTGCTTTTAACGGAACTGAAAAATCAAAGCATGATATGGGAAGTCATGGTGTTTGCAGCCTGTGTAATTATTATTATTTATTTTTTAAATTCAATTAAATTTAATTCAATTCAACACCTTATTTTTCCGCAAGGGGCAATATAAACGGCACAATGAGCAGCTTCATTAAAATAACAGACAACACATCAGACAACAAACACAGTGCTAAAAATCATAAAATGCTAAAATCAGAATACAACCATTCCAGCAGCTGTCAATGTCAAAGTGGTCTGTTCTCAAGATAACGTGTTATGTGCATTCAGTGGCAGCTACTGGAACAGAGTGGGGTCAGTGTTCAAGAGCTGGACTGCAGTGGTGGGCCTTCACCTTCTGCAGCGTGGACAATGCAACCTGAAGGGAGCCACTCAAAGAAGAGGGTAGAATGTGTGATGGGTCCTGTATAATCCCGTGGACTGTGTGAAATGTTCAACGGCTACAGACGGAATCAAGAGCTCTGATAGGGTGTCCAATGGTTTTAGAGTAAACGATGTTGAGTAAATGTGATTGAGCTTGCAGGCTGATTGAGAAAAACTATGAGGTGAAATAGAAAGTCAATACGTTCTCAATGTACAAATGATAAAGAGAGTGTCTTTTTTTCACTTTGAAGGAATTTAGCTTTTGGAGAGGATATTGTCTCTGGTGACACTTCTTAAGGATCTCCTCTGTGTTTGTGGAAAACCTCTGAAGACTGTCCAAGACTGTACACAGATATCTGTACTCCCCCACCAACTCCACAGGCTCCCCACGAATGGTGGCGATAACAGCCTCTGTCAGTTGTTTCTGCTTGCCTGAGAATGTCACGATGGCCTCTTTAGTCTTAGTTGAATTTTACTGAAGACAGGGACCCTCACACCAGCTGACAACATCCTGAAGGGTGGAACCATTGTGTAGGTTGGGAGCTGATGGTATCATCAGCAAATTTGACCAGGTTTGGCTGAGTGGACCTGCAATCATCAGTGCAGATGATGTAAAGCAGAGGCGACAGGACATTGCCCTGCAGGGAGCCAGTGGAGGTGTGGAGGATGTTGGAGTAGGAGCTATTAACCAGAACCCTCTCTGACGGTTTGGTTAAAAAGTTAATTATCCACAAAGTGAGCTGGTGAGCCAAACTAAAGTAGGGTATTAACTTCTCAGCAACGATGTGAGGCTGCATGGTATTAAATGCAAATGAGAAGTCTGCAAACAGGAGAATACCGATGGTGCTGGGGCTCTTCAAGTGCGCATGGATGGTCTCCAAGAGGATTATTTTGGCATCATCCACTGCCCTGCTAGCAATGTATGCAAACTGTAGAGGGTCCATCAGAGGCTCAAAAGACTTGGTGGTGGAATCCTTAATAATCCTCTCCATCACCTTCATCACCAAGGAGGTCAACGCCACTGGCCTCAGGTCATTTAATGTCTTAGTAGGGCCCTTCTTGGGAATGGAAATCACTTCTGGGGCACTCTGCAGCAGTTCATGAAAGTTTGGAAAAGTTGCTGGAAATCCTCCCCCAGCTGCTCAGCACAGTTCTTTAGGGTCCGCCCACAGATGTGTCTCCTGAGGTTTCTGAGCACCTCTTCCCTGCTAAAAGTGATGGTCTTATCTCCAGTGTGAAGTGTGGAGATGATTGTCTGAAGTTCTGTATTATTTTCCCTTTCAAATCTTGAGAAGAATGCGTTGAGGTTGCTGGGTAAAAATGTTGTGCTGCAGTCATCAACCTGAATGGTTTTATGACTAGATGTGGTACAGTTCACAACCGCCCTGTTCTTCAGGCCCTGCCTGGCAGAGCGGAGATTCCCCCGGGTAAAGGAGGCCTCTACTTTGTTCTTATAACTAAACTTGGCCTTTTTAATGGCATGTTTGACCTCTCAGTTTACGTGCTTCTTTTCCTTTTCTGAGCCATTGAAGAAAATCCTTATTTTTTTTATATTAAGTACTTGTTTTAATTCTTTAGTGAACCAGGGATTGTTGTTAGGGAATACTGTAATGGTTTTGGTTGGAATTGTACTGTTCACACAAAAAGAAATAAATGCTGTCACCGTGTCTACCTGCTCATCAATGTTGCTAGAGGACAATAAACAGTTTCAACTGGTGGTCTCAAAACAGCCCTGTAGTCTGTAAATAGTGTCTGGAGTCCAGTGTTTGATGTTCTTAATTGTTCTTTCTGACCTCTTGACTGCTGGTAGAAAGCAAAATGGAAATGTGGTCTGCAGAGCCTAAAGGGGGAAGGGGGACAGCTCTATATGCATTACGGATTAAACCATAGCATTTGTCTTGTGTTTTTCCAGTACACGTGATACAATTGATATACTGTTCAAATCCTTTGAGGGATTTGTCAGGTGAACAGTAGTTAAAATCACCCATAATTAAATTGGGAGCATCTGGGGAAACTGATTTTAGCCTAGAGTGTCCTTGACATGTTCAGTTGCAACAGAAGCTTTCGCTTTGGGGTGTATGTAAACCAGGATGATAAATATTTGTGGAAATTCTCGAGGTAGGTGGAATGAGTGAACGGACATAGCCTGCAGTTCAATGTCAGTGTTACACAGTTCTTCCCTGACCACAACGGATGAGCACCATTGTGTGTTAATATAGATGCAGATCCCACCTCCATGATGATCTCTGTCAAGCCTTATGGGATAGCCAATTAACCTCTAAAAAGACCAACTGAGAACCGGTTCTCATTTACAAAGAGGATCTGGGCATTATTCCTAATGTTCCTGATGTTTTATGATGTTAATATTGTAAAAAAATAAATTAAAAATTCCCAGTTAAATGTAATAAGTTTTGTCATTCAGTGGCCACAGCACTTTTGTTTTAGCCATGAGCTGCACAAAAAAAAAAAAACAGACAGAAAAAAAACAAAACATTGCTGCTGGTCTACACCCTGCCAACTCTATCTAGAATTACTCTTATTTGTCTAAAAAGATGCTAAACCTTTTACATGTAATGTTGTATTTCCACTTTGCCAAGCGCTGTCATTCAGTGTATGTTGTCTCAGAACACATGCCACAAATCTTTTAAGATGTTAAAAATGCAAAAGAGCCTCTTACATAAAAAAAAAAACCTTAATTTAACCCCTGGGGGCAGCTACAGATGATTAGACTTTGGCTGGGATGCATGTTTTGAGATACGAGCAGACAAAAATCACCAAAAGCGAGTAGTTCCAGTATAGTTTGCACAGTTTCTTTGAGCTTTGATTGTACAGTTTGTTTGGCACTTTTAAACCTGTTGACACAACAGATGGCGGAAAAAAGTGCATGGTTGCCATAAAATTTGAATGAGAGGTGCAGAGACTTCTTGCCTCAGGCTGTTCACATGCTATACCCATTTATGATGTTTTCAGTTAGGATGCTCTGTATCGCTTCACTGTAAAAGTTTACAAGAAAATGACTGCGGTCAACCTTATTTACAATAGTTTCTGAAGGTTTATTATGCAGTTCCAGAGAGGAAATGGGTGATTTCCATGTCAGTCTCACCATGAACTGTTTTGCTGCTTCACCTTAACTTCATTGATGTAGACAAGGGTGAACATTTTTCTCCTTATTTTCTAAAATCAACAATAGCTCCTTTCTTTTGTTGACATCAAGCTGCAGGTTCTTGTTTTGTAATGAATTTGCATAACTGGCCCTTATCCATCTTATGATTATCGTGTCATCCCCAAACTGACTATGCAGTGTTGGATGTACAGAGTAAACAGAAGGGGGATGAATTTCTAATGATCAGATGAGAACAAAGCCCCATTCATTTATAGCTAAATTCTTTCAGATGAGCTGTAAACAGCAGCTACTTTACAGTTAATGTCAATATAATCTGATCCAGATTTAGACCTGCTACAAATATGTGCCAGTGTGTGTATTTCTATTTGAATCACTGCACAGTCCAACTCCACCTTTTTTGTGTGTGTTTAGGCAAAGACAACAAAAGGTGAATACTTACCTACAAATTAACATCATTGGGAACATCTCAGCAATGTTTATTTTCTTTTTATTCTGTTGTATTTTAATTTTGGTATATTAACATTATATGTGTCTCCTCTGTTCAACAGGAGTGGATATCCTCTTTCAGTTGGGGCTAACATCTCAAAGCAGCACAGACAATCTCTACGAGAGGACAACATCATCTCCCACCATTTCCACCAAAGTTCCCTCAGTTTTGAATGTCCCAGTTCCTGGATATGGAGTGTTATTCAACTCACACTCCCTCTATGAAGTTCCAGCAAGCAGTCTGTTCCCTTCAGAGTTTGGTGATGAGTTTGCTGTTGTGATTAGCCTAAGCTCCTGGAGAGCTAACAATGCTTTTCTCTTTAGTGTTAAAGATAGCAGGGACAGACTGCGTTTTGGCATTCAGCTGCTACCACACAGAATAGTGGTTTACACTGCTGAGAAAGCCTCAATCTACTTTACCTACAACTGGCAAGATGGGCGCCAGCATCCATTTGCAGTTGGTGTTCGTGCACGGTCAGTTTCCTTTTATGCAGATTGTGGAGCAGTGCAGCAGCAAGAGCAGACCCTGGGGAGATCTCAAACACTGGGGGAATCTGGGGGCCTCTTCACTCTGGGGAGGATGAACTCAAAGGCAGCCCCATTTATTGGTCGAGTCTGCCAACTAGATATCTATCCCTCGGCCCAAGCTGCTGCACACTACTGCAACTACCTTAAAAAACAGTGCTGGCTGGCCGACACTTACCGATTGCCTTTGCCACATCCTGGTGAGGATATTACGGCAAACGACCCCACTTCTAATCCTTTTACAAAGTCCCCTCTTGGTGAGCTACCTACCCAGCATACCTTTGTCAAAGTTACAGCTGCTGATAATCTGTCCCCAAGTAGTTTGGGCGCACAACATTCAACTCTGAGCCCTTCAATGCAACCACATCTGCAGGAACAAAACCACATTTCTACAATGGATCCTTTAGCCCACCCCAACACATTTTCACTTCAGTCCGTCAGACCTACTGCTCCAAGTAGACAAGCAGATTTTGATCTTTCCCATAGCAGAACTGTCACCACAACCCAAAGTGTGTTGGCAAAAGGCAGAAGGCCCCAGGGGGATGCAGATCACTCTGAAAACAGCACAGAGGAAGAAAGTAGCTTTGAGAGCCAGCAGACTCCAGATACCTCCCCAGGTCTGATTTCCCCAGTCAGGCAAAGTCGAGTAAAGGAAGGACTCAGGAACAACCCTATCACCAGCTCTGAAGATTCAGGCGTCAGGTCTCAACAGACTCATCACATCCCGGAAACTCATCCAAGAGCCAACACCACTTTGTACAGGGAGAACCAGGTGGATACTTCACCGCATGACATGGATGGCAGCTATGATGATTTAGACATGGGAGGATATGATTATGGATATGATGGGTCAGACTTCTTCTATGACTATGAAGATGGTTTACGTGGACCTAAAGGAGAGCCAGGTTCTCCGGTAAGTGACAGAATTTATGAGGATTTATGAGATATATGAATGTCTGCAGAGCTGAGGAATAAATCAGATTTTTTTTTCTTGAGATTATCAAGCACAAAAACAAAGAAATCAGAAGAAGTTTACGTCCAGTGACGGCTTAATTTAACACAGCTTTCTAAAAAAAACACCTAGAATACACAAAAATGTTGTTTTAGTCAAAGTGTGGGTTTGTGTTTGTGTATGCTTTGTGTTTAATATTATTTTGCATGTCTTGGCTGCTCTGACAGTTTAGATGAAATATTGTTATGCTGGATCAACTGGAGGTCAATGGTTGACTCTGGGTCATTGGGTCTTAGATTAGACTTGAAAAAAAGCATTTTTTTTAGCCACACTATCATATATATAAATCTCTTTATGTATAGGGTACCTGTTGTCTCAGAAATATCTGTTATAATTATTTGTATGTAAGAAGCTTGTTCTTGTTCCATAATGGTTAGTTTTTGGCACTGCCATGCTCCACAACAGTAAGAAGTTGTATTGTTGCATCACCATAAAGATCGTATAAGGTATGTACACTGCCTGGCCAAAGAAAAAAAAAAGTCACCACCTGGATTTAACTAAGCAAATAGGTACGAGTCTATAGGATAATTACTGATTGTCTTTCAGCTTGCAACAAGTTATTTAACCCCAACTGATGCAATGAGTAGCTTCTCATTTACAACCCTGTGAAAAGACTCATCCTGTGTTTGTGGAAAAGATGTTAGTCTGTTTAAGAAGGGACAAATCATTGGTGGTGACTTTCATTTGGCCAGGCGTTATAGTACGTTAACAGAGTAAAGGTAGATATGACAACTGACTTCTTGACCACAGACCAGTCATTAAAACACAATAAGCAATATGACTAGTTCCATGTTCTTATTCCAAAGGAGTCATTTAGAAACTATAACTTTAATTCAGGTTTTTGGCTTTTAAACATATTTCACTTATGATGATTTTTTTAAACATTTAAAATGTGTGTAAAATATACTGGCAGAGGATGAGATTAACTGAATAGACAGCTTTACTACATGTTTTAACTAAGTGAACATACAGTATTAATGAACTATTTTCTATTTAATCTGGCACAAAAAGTTGACAATGGAACGTTTCTTAAGTTTCTTGCAACTGTTTTCATTCAGATGAAGAAAAGTTTATGGCTCCTATGCAGTTATTGGTACAGTGTAATTCCTAAATGTGGTAATTACATAATCATGATCATTTCCTATATCCATGCCAGCTAAACATCAAATTTCATTTTATGTCTGCAGATGATGTAACTTACACCAAACTTTTTATTCATGGGAGTAAATAAACCTGCTCTGGACAATTAAATGTTTGAGATAAGAAATCAACACATTTATCTTCAGAAAAACAAGAATTAGAAAAGCACCAAATATTAAAATTCCAAATAATACAAAAATGGTCAGTCTCTGCTTAACCTGCTGCTCTAGTGCTAAACCATGGTCCTTTAAGGTCATTACACCTTAAAGTCCAGTTGTGTAATAATTACTCCCATCTAGTGGTGCTCTAATATAATGCAAGCAACTGAGTCACACTCTACTGGAACCTCACCCTTTACGTGTGTTATTACAACTACGATAGCGGCGGAGATGGGCGACGTATTGATTCGAAATAATTATCTGAGAGATATTTTAGTGTTAGAATGCTTGCGGTTCTAGTGATTAAATCACTACGAGAAACTGGTATTACTTTGGTCTATTCTGTTTGACTAGAAGGAGGACAACTACCCCCACCCCCATTGACAAATCAGCTGAAATAAAATATAAAACACGAGGGAAAGCTCTCAGAAAATACGTCTGAAAGAAGCGCACGGTCACCTACTGGTATCACCTCTGTGAAGAGTAACAACTGAAAACTGTTGCGACAGAGCTTTTCTACTGTAGGCTAACTAACAAATTAGCCATTTCTGCCGATATATAGCAAGTAACAGTAAATAATCCAACTTAAACTGGAGGATAAAGTAATTGCTGGACTACCCTGCCCTGTTTCAAACATAACACCAAAATAAACTTCACTCTTAGATTGAATTAATTTACCTATCCAGCAGAAAACCTGCAACCTCCGCATCAGTTTTGAAGTCACTCTCCTTCATCAGTTGCCTCCATCTGGTAAACGCTCCACCGGTGTACACTCTTGTTTTCTCCTGGTTATTATTTCTTTTTCTTTTCTTGGCTATTTTTTCCTCTGTCTCGCGGGGCAAAGAGTATGGATGGTCCTCCATTTCAATGTAAACTGGTAAGCTGAATGATCCACGGTCGTCTTCGCTTGTTTATTCCCACCCCCTGGAAACTTGCGGGGATTTGCAGGTAAAAGGCGTAAAGCTAACAAGAGTTTCCCCTTTCGGCTACCGTATTCAAAGATGACAATGCAACATGGCAGCCTCCAGTTAGGTGCGCTGCCACCTATGTATTTATAAACAACTCATGCTGAGCTACGAGAACGCTTTCATTTGGATGCGATTGTAATTAGACTTTGGTAAAATACTTTTTTATTATAGTGATACTTGATTTGTGCTAACAAAAAGCCAAATAAGCTACACACTGTACCATTAATAATAGTGTTGTAAATATTATTTAAATTAGTTAGAACTGTGTCACGTTAAATCAAAGGCTTAAGTGAACTTGATGCAGTAAGCATGGAAATAGCAGCAAAAATAGAAGTTGTGATCAGCCCCACAACAATCCAAATTGTTGCGCCTTTAATAAGAGCAATACTTCACAGTAAATCTAAACTTTAAAAGTTGGGATGAAAAAGAACTATGACCTTGTTTTACAATACAGCTCATGCCCACTTTTTGTAATGCAATCTCTTTATGTAAGCTGCGTAATGTGGAGACAACTTGCTTCCCAACCTTATTCTTTTGATTGCATTGTGAAAGCAAAAGTTCACTGTATACTGTGATACCGCTAAAGTTATTGTCATATAGGTCAATACCAACAAAACAATTAATTCTGCCCATCATCCTTTCGTTCAGCTCACTTCTTGAATTGACTCTGAAAGAGTTAGTTCTTATCTTGGCAACGCAATTCAAGCATGTGACGTTCATTGTTTTAGTATGTGAATGCCTCCTTTTCTTTGGACCCTGTTGTTCTGGCCAAAGCGGAGATCTGCTCACAGTTTCCATGTGTCTGTGTGTGGGAATCTAGAAGAACAAACAGATGTGTCTTTATAAATTTCTCCCTCAGTACTCATGCTACTATAATGTCAATCTGACAGTGTGCTCAACTATAAATCTTTTGCCACTGTGAAAATACTCAGTGTATTTAAATACGTAAATATATGTTATCACTGAACTATTATACCTTATAAGGATTTTGTTTTTACTATGAGATTACATAATGATGTCATCCATTGACAAAGATTAACACTTGTTTCTAATCTTCCCTCTCTTTTTCTAAGTGATGGGAGGCTTACACCCCATCCTTAAAACCCCACTCACAGCTCAAACCAGCATGTTGGAAGGAAAACCTTGGTCAACAGGAGATACATCAAGAGGCAGTGCAGGTTGATGTGTCTCTGCATATTTAGGTTAAGGGCCAGACAGTAAATTTGTCCTCTCCCACTAACATTTAAACACTTATAAGCTGTCATTCCTTGTTTTCTCAAATCTGGGATAACATCAACATAAATAAATAATAATTAAAAATAAAGAGGACTAAAGAAAATTGACAGATTGCCTGTTGATTGAAGAGATCAAATTGAATTAAATGAAACTAAATTGAATAAGTCTTTATTAATCCCAAAAGGTGAAATAATATTGTTGCACTGTGTATTACTGAAAAAATACTATAAACAAACAGAAAATATATAAATAAACAAAAAAAATTATTATAGTGTTTGAAAAATGATTAATTAAGTGGTGTTATGTGTAATACTATTTATAAGACTAAGGGACTGCATGTGGCTACTAAAGGTTTGCATGTGCAAAACATGTGCAAACTTGAAAACATTGAAACATGTTGCAGTTCATTTATTAACCGAGCACATTAAGGATTGCGTCTGTTTAATGGACGAAATATTGTACGAAATCCATTTAGCGCGTTTGCCCTTGATGAATATGCAATATGGGCGTTTCTACTAGGAAACAGAAAATATTAAGAGGGGCAGATGCAAATAGATCAACTTCACACACACAATGCGATTTACCAAACATGAAATTGATTGCACTGGCTAATTTAGCATCCGTTAGCACGTCAAGGCAGGTGCAAACGGGCACAACTTTATGCACAAATGGCTGCAATTATTGTTGCAAGGAGGAGTCTAGACACCTCAAAGGCGACAGAGAGATCGTGTAAATATTTTTGAAAGATTAATGAAACATATTGCTGTGTGGCTGTTGGATGCTGTTATGCAGGATGGGCTGTTGCTGCTGCGCTCTGGGTCTGCTAGCATTCAGAGCCCTCACCATTGCCTGTACCCATCTTTCACCCCTCTCTTAAGGTTTTGCCAACTGTTCAGCAAATACTCTTCCATACTGAAGTCAGTCTGGTGGCATTTAGATTTCTTTGCTGGAGCTCAGTGATATTTGTATTTGCCCGGTCTACTAATATTTATATCTCCATTCATCATTAAATTTCATTTTGCGTCTGCTTCTTAACTCTCCATGGCATCACCACACCGGCTAAATCCCCATTTGAATACTGCTGTTTGCGCCTGTTATCAATTCTGCCAACATTCTTAGTTGATCGCCCGCAAAAACAAACAACAGGTGCAATCTGTTTGCATGTGAGCACAATTTTGCACTCTTTATCAGGGATCTTAGTAAATCGGACCCAAAGTGCTCTTAGTTTAGAGAATCAGATGGTGGAAGTGAAGCAAAGATGTACTCAGAATGGGACCACCAGAAGAGCTGCCAAGAATATCTAGATTCTTTTTAACATCTAAAACAGTTCAAACCTTAGAAATTTCACTGTAGATTAAGCACTTTTACATTAGACAGTAAGTTGTACTTGGTCCACATAACACTGTCAGTGTTGTAATATGATCTGGAAACCTGAGCTATTTTTGAGGAGACCATGTTGCTACATGGAAGTTCAATCACTAAAAACATGCAGCAACAAAGTAAACAACTGCCTGATGCAGAAGTAAAATTTACAACACAACTTCTATGTTTCATTTGTGATTGGGGTGGGGGGGTATCGCAGTTGAATAGGATGCATTTACTCGGTTAAAAGATTAATGTAATAGGTTCTTTAGTACTAATGTGTAAACTTTGCAATATGTCATTTTTATTTATATTTTATTTATACCAGAACATACCATGTCACAGTTTCATATACTTCATTAAGGTATTTGTTATGACAAAGAATATGTTAATCCCACTGCTTTACCAGAGTCTGCTGGTATCTTGAGTATGTGACTTGAACGTTCTGCTTAAAGCTTTGTTAACAGAGCATTTAGTACAAAAAAAAAAAAAAAAAAAAAGGCTTCTTTCTTTGAACCTCATAGCTATTACATAAATATAGCACATGCTCATCATTGAAGAAGCCTGGACAGTGAACTACATGTTATTGCTTGCCATTAACATACTCTATCTCTGTTTTCTTTCCCCTTCACTCCCTCTCTCTGTCTATCTTTACAACATTCCCTTTCTCTCTCTATCCCCCTGTCTTACTGGTTTAGGGTCCTCCTGGTCCCCCTGGTTTACCTGGTCCTCCTGGAAAGAGAGGTTCAAGGGTGAGTAGTCTGTGTAGAGGCAATGGTACACAGGCAAGATGTAGCCAAGTACGTGCAATCTGTTACAGAGGGAGCATTGCATTTCACTCAAGTATGAATAAAATGTGGGTAAAATTCAAAAAGTGTAATTAGTAAAAAAGTAAAAAAAAAAAATTACTACCAGACATGTAGCTATTTCCCTTCCTCATGCAACAGAAGACAGCTTATTATGGTTAGAGCTATATATATGTACCTAATAGTAAAATATCTACAACACTATGCAACATAATCTGAGATTTCACCAGTAGTAATAAGAGGCTTCACACATAGAAGACGTTAGGGTGTATATATAGCAAAGATTAGGTTGAGTGGCTCTTAAAAGTCTATATAAATCAATTTTGGTGTTTCAGTGCTTTTATATTAAATGTATTGCATATTGTGTCTTCTCTATGATATTATCTATTTCCTGCATGAGGAGAAATTTGACATGCATGCAGCTGATTTATTTAACTTTCTAAAATTTGAATATAGTGAACAGAGATTAATTTGAGTGGTGAGTCACCTGCTTATCCAGTGGAAATGACAAATCAGAACAGTTAACAGAAAAGTTTTTTGGGAGGTTGGTAGTCCTCTTTCTCTGCTGCTATGACAGCTTTAAGAGTCTAACATTGCTGTTTAACTTAATTAATATGTTTTTATTTTGTCACAGTATCCAGTAAAGAATAGCCCTGCATCTATCAATAAAGAGGTGCAATCCTGTGGTAATCAGGATTAGATTTGGGCACTAGCTATAGTAGACTGTAATGGGATCATTTGCCTTGCAGATGCATGGAACTTTGTAATTGTTAGTAGTGTTTGGAACAAAAGACCATACTGTCTATACTGAACCTGCAGAAAACAGCAGCAGCATGAGTTGGATATGTTGCACTCTGATCTTGAGACTACTCTTTAGACTTCTGCCAAGGCTGTCATGATGCAATGCTGCAATCATGCCACAAGGCCTTAAGGCGTTTTGAAGCAGAACAAGACACATTTTATTAAAATGAAGTGGTATGTGTCAGAGGCTAGGTGTACTATAAGTTGATTTTTGCGCTTTCATTTACACTGCCATCTTTCTGGATCATTTATCCCAAGGAATATAAAGCACTTCAGTGGAAGACAGCATGGAATACAATTAGCTTGATTTTTTTTTTTTTTTTTTTTTTGCTGCTTTTACCCTGTTGTACGGGTTCAGCAAAAGCTGCCTACAAACAACATAAAGCGCTGCATTTGTGAGGGCATGTTGATTATGCTAGAGACAAGATAATAACAAGAAGCTGAAGTTGTGGAGCATTGTGTCAAAAAGTGATGACTGTAGCATGTTTGTGTGCTGTTGTTATAGCCACAGATCTGAAGAAGAAAGTATGAACAATTTGGTCCAATCTATTTCTGCAGTCGGTGTTCACATGAGCTCAACACAGTGGGAGATTTTCTACTAGAGATGCACTAATGAGCTGGAGATTTTAGTAGGGGCCTGGAGCTGCTTCTATACATGCACTGGAAGCCTGAAATGTTCTGGAGGTTCAGAGCTTTGGCATATGAGAAAACAAATACTTCTGCTGATGATCTATTGATCAGCAGCGATTATGACTGTATAAATGTGTCAACAAATACTGAAGAGCATTGGCTGTTTCAGTGTGCATGTATGGCGGTGTGTGTGTGTGTGTGAGAGTTTGTCCTGAGTGCTGTTCTCACTTCCCCCCCCACCCCACTAGTATGGATACATACAGATACATGGAATATTAGTATCAACACAATAAGGAGACTTCTGCTTGTGTGTTGCAAAGAAAACAGCAATTTCCACAGCATAATTTATGCTTCACGTTCTGTTTCCTGCACACTCTAAACAGCTGTTCATCTGGTGCTCCTCCCCTACATTTCCAGCCAGGAAAGCACTTCTCGAGCAGAAGGCTCCCTCTGCGATGTGCTTACATAAGCAAAAACTGCAGAAAAAGACCAGACCAGACTGTCCAGACATTCTCCTAAAAATCTGCAGTGTTGGTGTGTGAGAACGGCCTGGGTGGAAGATCTTCACAGAAAGTTCATTGCAAATGTTGCAGACATTTGCATTTGCAGATGGCGCCCCAGAACATTTCAGAACTCCAGTGCATGTGTGAAGGGATTTTATGATGGCAAAGCAAACAGTGCAAATGCAGTGGCCAGTATATGAAGTAATTTACAAGCCTGCATGTATTTCTTTGGCCAGTGCAGTGAATTGACAAATTATGTCACTGTGCTTGAGGCTTATGTTAAACAACGTTCATTGTTATGGCCAGATTATGCTGAACTGTGTTTCCACCTCCTGTACTTGCATCCCTGCTGTGTCAGTACATTAGTTCTACACAGATGGAGGGGAGGGCTGTCTTTTGGTCTGAACAGGGTCTTATGTCTGCTGTGTTCTACATAGTACATGACAGCGTGTTCAAAGGCAGACAGGCTGGTAGACAGAATGCCTGCATACAGTAAAATATGTCTCCTACTTAAAGGTTGGAAGCACTTGGTTTCTGCATAACATGATGTTAACCCCATAGGCTAGGTCATAAAAAGGAAATGAAGACCTGAGATCATTATTTAGAAGAAAGCTGATGGTATTGTTAGTTAAGTTTATTTGTGTAGCATAATTCAATGACAAGGCAATTCAAAGTGCTTTAAAGAGACATTAAAGCAAATTTACCACCCTCCCTTTGATTGTCAAAATAAACAGACTTGACAGCCTTCTTATGCGGGCATTTATCATGGAAACAGACTTAAATTTACTTCAGAGGATTTTTAAATGTAATCAGTCAGTGAGTGTACAAGGTGGTAACATATACAGTAATCAACATTTACAGGATTTGACTGCATTGTTTTGCTGTATTTATTCTCCTTATTTTACATTTTACAGTTATTGAAAAAAGTATCTTTTTAACTTCTATTTGTATAGTTCCAATTCACAAAAAAAGTTATTTCAAGGCACTTCACAGATATAATCAATTTCAGTTAATTCATTGTAACCCAGTTATTAGTCCAATTTATAATAACTGTTTATAAAAGCCAGTTCATTAGGAATAATTGCCAAGCTAAGGATACTGACTGTTGTTAGCATTTAAAGGGGTATTGCACCCTAAAATGTGTTTTTTGAGCTGTAAACAACATAGTATTACTTAATTATGATGAAAACTACCTATACTGTTGATAAAATTAGTAGTAAAATCCAGGTGCAAAATAGGCGGGTCCTTGCCTAGCAGGTGTAGAAAACCACGCCCACCAACGCATACGAACGGATGTAAATTTACATGGTGTAGATTTGCTAGTTTCAGACTTCAATTCTTTCACTAAGTTTTTGATTAAATATTCCTGCAATGGGATGGATTTGTGCTTTTGAGGGATGTAAAAGTAACACCGGACTGTATGCTTTACCTGCTGATCCTCATTCTTGTCTGGCGACAGACAGCAGCTCAGATCATAGCAGCGGCATCTTACAGCGGCACTTCCAGCAGCTGCCACAACCTACCATGAGTCACCAGTTCAGGACAACCTTGTTCTTATGTAGCTGAGGAGATTCAGGAGGGGAAAAATCCTCCACCTCAAATACTGCTCTGTGGTGTAGGTGCTTTGTGTCTCTTGCTTTCCGTCTTGCTAGTGGCCGCTGAGCTGTTGTCTGTCAATCAATCATTTCTGCCTGTGTATTGCCGACCCACCCACTCTCCACTCCCTGATCACCCCACATCTCCCATCCCAACCCCTGTAGTTTCTGGCATTTTTCAAAATTTGGCAGTGGGTGAAGTTACGCCAAAAGTAGGGGCTGTAGTTACACTTTAACAACAATTTATTGTTTTAAAAGCTGTGTTTTATCTACATATGTCATGAACCAGCACTATATGAATAAATTGAAATTAAATTAATCTGTTTTAGGGCCTCCCTGGTCCACATGGAAACCCAGGAACACCTGGACCACCTGGGCCTAAGGTGAGTGACATTACAGTTTTTTTAAGGCTTTAATCATGAAATAGTAGGTATGATTTATTTTGTATAAGTAAATATGCACCCAGCAGCTCAGTGTGGCTTGCACTGGAAAATAGTCAAATCTTTAAAATATGCATGCATACATCTGCAGACCATGTTGCTGATATAAGTCACAGTCTATCTTGACATCTCATGTAAACTGGACTCATATACTGCTCGCTACATGTCCACATTTATTCATAAATTTGGCAAATAATCCCTTAAAACCCTGTTAATCTTAGATGCTTTACATCAAATTGTGGCACTAACTGAACCAGACCAAAAAAGATATTTGTCTGGCAGAGAAATAAAATAGATATAGACCAGAAAGTCTTTGTAGTCTCAGCAAATTACAGTGTCAGTGCAAGAGTTGTGTCCATACCAATCTTACTGATCATCTACTATTCAAATAGATGGAATACCATCTCTTATGATAATCTGAAAGTGAAAAGTGAAGGTGGCAAATTTGGCAAAACTTATATCAGTTATGTTAACTTGGCCTGTGTTGTGATTAGGACTTAAAATGAGGATTTGAGAGCAATAACAACATATCCATTAGCTTTACTTCCAGTAGGCTTGGCATGTGCAGGTATTCCAGGTAAAAAGGAAGTAAAATAATAAAAAAAAAACAAACACCACCCCTATGATGACAACAAATCATGGACCCAGGTTTCCCTTGCCCAGACATGGGTCACCGGGGCGCCCCTCTGGAGCCAAGCCTGGAGGTGGGGCACGGAAGCGAGCGCATGGTGGCCGGGCCATTGCCCATGGGGCTCGGTAGGGCTCAACCCAAAAGGATGACATGGCCCCCCCTCCCGTGGGCTCACCACCTGCAGGACGGGCCATAGGGGTCGGGTGCAGTGTGAGCTGGGCAGCTGCTGGAGGTGGGGACCCTGGCGGTCTGATCCTCGGCTGTAGAAGCTAGCTCTAGGGACGTGGAATGTCACCTATCTGGCGGGGAAGGAACCTGAGCTGGTGCGCGAGGTTGAGCGGCTCCGGCTAGATATAGTTGGACTCACCTCGACACACGGCTTGGGCTCTGGAACCACTGCCCTCGAGAGATGCTGGACCTTCTTCCATTCTGGAGTTGCTCCCGGTGAGAGGCGCCAAGCAGGTGTGGGCATGCTCATTGCCCCCCGACTTGGCGCCTGTGCGTTGGGGTTTACCCCGGTGGACGAAAGAGATAGGGTGAGAAGCTCGGTGATCCGGGAGGGGCTCAAAGTAGAGTCGCTGCTCCTCCATACCGAGAGGAGCTAGATGAGGTGGCTCGGGCATCTGGTCAGGATGCCTCCTGGACGTCTCTCTGATGAGGTGTTTGGGGCTTGTTCCATTGGAAATAGGCCCCGAGGAAGACCCAGGACATGCTGGACAGACTACATCTTGCGGCTGGCCTGGGAACGCCTCGGGATTCCCCCGGATGAGCTGGTGAATGTGGCCGGGGAGAGGGCAGTCTGGGTTTCCCTACTTAGGCAGCTGCCCCCACAACCCGACTCCGGATAAGCGGCAGAAGATGGATGGATGGATGAATAATTAAATTATTCATTTATCAACTTGTAGTTACAATCACTGAATGATCTTTCCAAAAAAAGCTAGTGGTTTTGGAAAAATATATGCTGCTAAGATGCTGTTTCTAAATCCTCCGTGATATCTGATTTACTCAGTCTACCTTCAAGTACCTACACATGTTATACACCATTGAAAAGTAATTTAATTTAATAATGAAATGATCATTTTCTTTTATGTTTGTCTTAATTTAGTGTCCATGGTTTCAACAAGGTGTCCTGAAGTCTTGAATCCTTAAAAACCATTTCCCAAATCTAATTTCAGCTAACTTTAGCTTTAGCTACATACATTCTAACTTTATGCTTTTTAACCTCATGATGACAAAATAAACTAAATAATCTTGATTAAGCAAAATCAGTGTTGGCCAGTGAGGAACTTCTGAATCTTAAAAGAAGTTTGTCAAGGCTCTCATGTGGTTATAGGTTTAAGGATCTCTGAAGGGGACTTTCCACAGGACTCTTTTGCTCTATTAAGGTTGTAGTGATGCCACCTAATCACTGACTTGTCCTTTAATCCTCCATAGTTATAAAACTGTTCTCTTCTGCAGATGAGTCTTTTACCATACATCAAATGGCATCAATTATTAGAGATTGATATTGACATGATGTTGATTACAGTAGAATTAAACCAGATGTGGCCAGATGTGAGCAAGTGTCACAATAAAGAACTGTAATGTTGTCATAGTGTAGCTGGAAAGACCCAAGGGTAGATATTAGCCTAAATAACACTTTCCTATATAACTGTTGGTTTTGTTTTGCCACAGTGCATAATAATACTAGTTCCAACTCTTTAGCCACAGCACTGATTACTTACACAGGGAGAAAAGAAAGCATCTTTGTTGAGTTTTTTTCAAGGGACCAAATGGACTGATACAACTTAGGCAAGGATGTGGGCAGCCCCATGCAGATGTTTGTGGCAACTATATTCCTGAATGGCTACCACAAAGTGGTAATAAGTGGTATATGCTGCAAGTTATGCAGTGGGAGAAAAAAAGAAAAGAAAAAGAAGTAAGGATAATGTTTCCTTATTTCTCTGAAGATTTTTGCTGAGTGGATAAAAATGTTTAACGTTCAGTGTTATTATTAAATAAATGAAACCGAAGAGTGAGATCACCTTTTTTCTATTTCATCTCTGCCCTCGCTGATATACAGTATTAAGCACATTTGACTGAGGTTTACACATTTGTTATAGAGAAAGATTTGGCAATCTCTTGACTATCTCTGCTTTCAGCCTGTACTCCCACATTCATGTGAACAGATACAAAGTGTATCCAATCCCGTAGTGACTAGTTGGTGAGTCAGTCTTATCCTCTGAAACCCTTTGTGGAGGCCGGAAAGGGACTGAGAGACTTTTTGTCTTGATTACTGAAATATCTTTTGTTGAAATGTGTTTGGTTGCTAGGGCAAACAAATGAATATAGTTACTGATGTTGAGCTCAGCTGACATGCACTAAGCCCCATGTCAACTTCATGCACCCTTGACTGTTTTTTCAAACAGGAAGCTTAATGCTGTGGCGCTGAGCCTTTGTATGCTTCTTCAGCTTTCAGTCAACTACAGTAATATGATTCTTAAAATCTACATGTAGTGAATACTTGTTCAAAGTGGGTATGCCCAGCTGTAGAGGAGACTGTGTTAAAGATGGAGGCTTAATGCTGTTTGGATTGCATATGTATAGGTACTGTGGAGAAACATGGCTTGAATAGGGAAATTATTAACTATAAAAAAAAATCCTCATACTGAAAAATGGCGCAATGATTTCAGATGTTGACAACTGCTGATGAGATTGTCGGATGGAGAAGTATTGCTGAAATTATGAGATATACCTCCATAGATGCAGCGCTAGCAAGAGTTCCAGATTTTTTTATTTATTTATTTATTTTTTGATTGATTACAAACAAATAGATAAAACCCTCTATCTATCATTTTTTCAGCATAAAAAACATGTGATTTGTGGATGTTGGAATCATTTTGTGCTGTTCAACTTTGCTCCAGTAGTTTTTGTTTGTTCATCCGAAATATGGAAGTTGTGTGTGTAGGAGGAGAAACAAAGAATAATTTTTAAGTTATTCCGACTTCTTTAAGTTCAACTTTTTTTTTTTTTTTTGTGGAGTGGGATGATGGGAAGCTCAAGGCTGTTACATATGAAAAATGCCAGGAGTACAAGCAGCCATGCCCAATAAGTTCACTGCTTTGGGCATCAAGACTGCACTGCCCTTGTATGGCTAAAACCACCATAACTGAATGCTACACTCATAATCTAACAACTAAGCAGTACTAAAATAATAAGAGCTGATGTTCACTTAGTGTCAGAATCATGGGCTGCTGACATGACACGCAGCAAATGATGCCAGAGCTCCTAACTCCGGTGCACTTGTGTAATAAAACATGAAGCAGTGTTTCCTCGCTGGTGGAGACCGCTCTCCTGCAGGTAGCAACTCACTTATCATGAAGACTAATTCTATTCTGGACAGTTACAACTGTTTTAATGCTTTTACTGTGTACAGTGCTTTGGGCAACTGGTTTTGTAAATATGCTGTATAAATAAAACTCTGTTTGATTTTATTATTTATCATGGAGACACCTTGAATATAAGAGGCAGATAATTTTATTCTAAAGTTTTTTTGTCTCTGTCTTTTGTTCACAACACATTCTACTGGGAAACAAAACTGTGAGCATCAGTGCCAGCTGCAAACTGGCTGTTATTCCAGATTGTGTCTCCCTTTTCTCAAGGATACACAGTATCTGTGACAAACATTTCAAAAGCCTATGGGAGGCTTTTCTCAGAGAGATAACTGCATATCAGACTTCTCACACAGCCACCTCTCTTGCGATGAGTTGAACAATGTGAAAGTCTGAGAGATTAGACCAGGGGTGTCCAGCTCTGGTCCTCTAGGGCTGCAATCCTGCAGGTTTTAGATGTCTCCCTGATCCAACACACTTGAATCAAATTAAATGACTCTCCTCAACAGCTTGTTGTCAAATTCTGCCCAAGCATGTTGACCCATCAATCAAATTCAGGTGTGTTGCAGCAGGAAACATCCAAATCCTGCAGGACAGCAGCCCTCGAGGACCAACTTTGGACAAGATGGACTAGACTGTGGGTGGTGGTCATTGCCATATTCATGCAAAGTATATATATAAACAACTACATAAAAGACATATCCTATGCAATAATAAACAATCAAAAGGAAGGAGAATTAGATCTCATGCAATATCAAGTCCACAAAAGTATTTTTTCTTATTTGAAAGGGAAAAAACTCCCCATTATTCAGTATTCAGGAAAACAGACAGGATATGCTGGAACAGGACTTTAAATACATCTGTTGAACATTTCAAAGTGGAAGAACCAAGTAAACTCTTCACAGTGGGTTCACCTTCTTTTTGCAGCTTCAGTTTAGATCAGATCAGTAAAATAATTCAGAAGAATTTTGAAAATCGTTTCCTTATAAATCTGAAGCAAATATAGCCTCCTGTAATGGTGCCAGCTTTGCCCAACTCTGTTGAACTCATTTCACAGTATCTATAATCAGTAAAGGTTTTAATTTTTAGTCTGTCACAATTTATATTTTAAATACATTCTCCATCACCGCACTTATCAACTTCTTCTGGAATACAACCACTTTGGATTATCCTGTGTGATAAATAAATCAGAGATATAATTTTCCTCTTTATGATATCAATCTTCTCAGGCCCTGTTGCAGGAAAGCAGGCTTTAAATAATCATATTTAACTTAAGCTGTTAAATGTGCTTTTCGTTGAATATTTTTTGTTGCGTAATATTAAATATTGTAAAAAACAGTGAACAAATGTCCAACTTTTGAAGAAAAAAAAAAAAAAAACCTTTTATTTTGCAAAATATGTGGCAGGCAATGTTTTTTGTGAATTGAAAGCTCAAGACCTTTTAGTGATTTTGCAAGCCAGAATAGCTGTATAAATCCAGTATTGTTCCAACAATCTAACTTAAGGTTTGGTTGTCCAGTGACAGCAGTTTTTGGTTAATATCATTGTCCAAAGGGTTCTCATCTAGATGGTAAATGTTTTAATTACTCATTCAGTCAAGAACTCTAGAAATGTATTCCTTGTGTTTAATTTAGTTTAGTTTTTCTCAGGATCCTTGTGAGATTTTTTTTTGAGTACCAGTTATATGATTTGACTGTCTACCAGAGGTCTAGCAACAAAATATGGTGTTTATGAGGTGATAAAAAGAGCTGTTCCAATATTCCCTGAATGAAAATCTTCAGCTTTTTTATGTCAGCATCATAAAACAAGCCATGTCATAATTTAAAGTTCAGATTCTTTGCACACATTTAAATCAATATTGTCTTAATTATATGATTAAACTTAACTTTCCAACACGTAATGAACTGTAAAAGTGTCTATAATATCTATAAGCATTTTTCCTCATTCTTCTATATTTTTATGTTAAAAACATTTCTTTGGAAAATATGGCAAAGCCAGCAAGCAAGAGGTTATCAAAAAGATGACTGACTATGTGTTCCTGTTTGTGTTTTAGGGTTCAAAGGGAGATCCTGGACTGTCTCCAGGCCAGGCTCCACCTGGCAAGAAGGTGAGCAATCTGCCATTTCTCTTAGTTTTTATTCTAACAATATTTCTGCCTTCTTTTATGAATAATAAAAATAAGTTTCTGAAGATAAAAAGAATGAAATATTAGTGTAAACTTGCTAGAATGCTTAAACGGTTCAAGACTGATGGTTCATTAAGCATTTTCCATGAGTCTAGTTTTGCTCATGTCTTTCTGATACCACTGATTTGTCTGATGTCACCACAGCTGTTTCCTCTTATTTACTCCCCATCATCATCTCCTTTTCTTCTAAACATCAGAGTAATGATTTTTCTATGCGGCACTGTTTTATATTTCTTGAACATTAGTACATTCTCTAATATGACTAAATGACAAACATCCATGTTGAAAGCTCTTTACTATATTAGGAAGAGAGATTTTATTATTTAATAACAACCCCATCAGATAAATTAAACCCCTTTGTGATTTGCCTGCTAGGTATATAACAACAATGAGGTAAACTGCTATCAAACCAGCATTGTGCAGAGGTTGCAATGTGCCTTTTGGATTTTACTTTTGTCTGTGCAGCAATCCAAGTCAAACTATGTTATTGTCTTTTACATGTGTCATAACAAGCATTTTGTTCTAAGCGATTAAAAATGTAGGTCAGGGTTGCACATTAGCTATGTAAACACAACTGGATAGCATAAGTTGCTGCTCTGATAATGTGTTGGTCACAATGTGCCTTATGTGTAGACAATGCATTACATTTCTATGGCTGTTAGTAGACAGAGTATAATTTTTCCTGTTTCAGTGTATTTATCTGAATTATTATATTTACCTTCATACAACTTTTCACTTCCAATTTGTTATTCTCAAAAATCCAGTATGATTTTTGAGAATAGTAAACCATTTTTTAACATATGGTTTTAATTAGAAGCACCCAACTTTAAAGTAAATACAGTAGATGGTGGACATTGCCTGGGGTACAAATATGCTTTGAACTGTCAGTCTCAGTCACTCATGAATAATTCAGTATTTTTCTTACTACAAAGAAATATTGTTTTCTGTTACATAATGAATAGTGTTTTGAAACCTTACCGTGTTGTTCCTTAATCATGTTAGATTAAAAGGTGATTAATTTGCTTCACTTTTTTTTGTGATAAGTCATTTATATAAAAATTTCAGTGTGGTGTCTTAAATAAGTTTAAGCAATGTAATAAAAATGTTACTTCTTGTTTCCATCTGGCTTATGGGCACACTCACTTTGATAATATTGTTTCAAATGTTCATATTTGTGTTTGTGTCATCAGGGTGACAGAGGTCCACCTGGTCTCACAGGACTGGATGGATTTCCAGGCCCATTGGTAAGATTAAGTCCCTGTCAAATAATTCAAATAAAAATAAAACTTGACTAAAAAGGTCCTAGACACTCACATCTTTATATAAACCATACAGCAGAAGTGTATATTAGCACAGCTAAATTCTCAATAAAGCAGCTCTCATTGGCATACTTTTTATTTTTGTGGTGCCATGTGGTTGAATGTGTCAAATTGTGACTGAAAAACAGTCCAAGTAAACTATGTGTCGACTGGTAGTCACATAAAGTGTTTCCAGACTGTTACTGTGTTCTAATAAAATGACCCTTTTCTTATGACCAGCAGTGTGGATATCTTTTCACTGCCACACATTACCTACAAACAATTATACAATTATACAACCAGTGGGCTCCTGAGCTGCTCACAAGACTTTATCCACACAGCTATCCAAGTAGCCTCCTTTTGAAACTGTGAGCCAGGTCTGTGCATATCTGTCCTTAACCTTGCTTCCCTGGAGGCCACACTAGAGTTTGCAGTTTCTGAACATAATATACCCAGCACACGAGCTGTTCCCCATCAGGTATTTTCAGAGGAAATGACTGGCTTGAGGTCTATGCTCTTTACCCCCTTGTGGGCCTTTTTATTGAGTGTGAAGGTTCACATGTCACAGCCTCGGAAGTGCATGAGACTCAATGGTACTGTTCAAGAAGCGCTTCACGGTCCCAAAAGCACACTAACCTGTCACTGACCTTGTATTCTGCAGCTGTAAACATCTTCTGTTGATAATCACATCAAAGAAAAAAACAACGGTTTTAAGAGAAGAAAAGCCCTGATTTTCTGAACAATAAATCCTGTTTAGTTTTAAAAAAGAGGTGTTTACTTAGCTAAATGTGGGATTTGGCTATTTTGCAAAGTAGTGTTTGGATTAAAGTGAGTGAACTTCTCCAAGAATTCTATTGTATTTCATACATTACATTTTGTAGAAGATGGAGGAGGCTCCAGCTTCCCTGCAACTGTAAAATTGGAAAAAGTGGTATAGAAAATGAATGAATTTTGTAGAAGATTTTAATGTTTTACTTTGATCATTTAGGTGTTAAACATCACTGACAGTGTACTGTATGAGCCATGCTCATAAAACAGTTTAGCAGTACACTAAATGGCGCATGGATTGCTGCACAACATATACAATATATACTGTAAACTAAGTAATGACATTTTCTTGAGGAAGAAATTAAAAATGGTAAAACAGATTATTGGCATCTTCCTTAATGCATTCCAATGAACGGCAAACTGCCCAGAATATTACAGGTGGCATTCCTCTCAGGCTCCTAGTCTCTGTTGTTTTCTTCATTTTCATCTATGATGGTGATTTGTGGAGTTACTTTTTTTAGATCACGTTTGTGATGGGATGAACGCTAATGACTTTGGCAATGCCCAAACGCAGGTCCAAAGTCAGTCCCTGAGGGTCACTGTCCTGCAGGTTTTCAAATCACATGAATCCAACAGCCTATGAAGTTCTGCACAATGACTCATTAATTTGAGTTAGGTGTGTTGGAGCAAGGAAACATTGAAAACCTGCAGGTTTGTGGCCCTTAAGCACCAGAGTTTGACACTCCTGCACCAACTTCACATACTGCTTCACTCTGAGTTCTTGTTGGTCTTTTTAATTGTAACTTTTTTAATTTTTAACTGTGAACTTAGAATTTAGTTCTAAACATTAGTGCTGACTGTTGACTTTAAGTGTTATTTATTGTTGCACTGCTGTTGGCTGTAATTTGCTCAGTATATTTGTTTTATTTCATTTTCAAGGGTCCCAAAGGTTATCCAGGTCTACCTGGACCACCAGGGGAACAAGTGAGTAGTTTGTGTTCATTAAAAAATTGTATTTATCCTATGTTCTATCAGTTCTCATTAGCATTAATTAAGAAAGGGCTACACTGTTACTGCCCAAAGGTTACAACTCCAGAACACCTTGAACACAACAAACGTATCATTACTCTCAAACGTGTACAATACTTGAACACAGTTGGTCCATATAAAATCATGTTCATGTCAGTTTCTGTTTGTTGTGTCTTAATATTCTCCCAGTGGATTATCAGTTGTTTTTGCTCATTAAAACTCCAGAGTTTATTACCTGCTATCTTTATCCTGCCTTTGGGTCCATTACCTTACCTCTTTATTTTGGCTTCTGACTCAAAAAGTATTGAAAATGTCTAACTTGCAAAAGGAGATGCTGTTAAATGGTTATTATGAAATCCAGTTGTTGTTTTGGGAGCTATAATATGTAACTAATGCAGTAATCTTGAAAATATTTAAATAAATATTTCAATCTTAACTTTCTGCCTTGTGGAAATTAGATGAGTTTGTTTTCCATTTATTGTAACAGAAAGTGGTGCACAACTTACAAATTCCTAAAGACATGCATATGCATACACAAAACACAGCTTGCATGCAACACAAGGCAGTTATATCAACTGTCCCATTGGGTCCTTGGTTGTCTTTATCTTTTGTTTATCCCTATTACATTGACAGAAACACTCTCTGGCTCGTTACAGTAATAATAATTAATGAGTTGCATTAATGTTGGATGGAAAAGGGAGATGGTGAGGGAGTGGGTGGGTGGGTTGAAAGTTTGCAAAAAGCTACAGTTTAATAGATAGACTTGTCTGGAATGAACAGTGCTTGTTTTATTCCTTCAGACAGTGTTAGTAGAAGTCTGCGCCTCTCCTCTTTCACTTTATCCATCCCCTTAATCTCCCCATTTACTTTGCATTCACTTTGTCTCTCCCGGCTTCTCTCGCTTTTCTGCAGGGCATACCAGGACCTCCTGGGGAAGCTGGAGCTGCAGGTTACCCTGGCAGGCAGGTGCAGTGAAAAACAAAAAAATAGTTCTTCTAATAATCCTTTAAATCTTCATTGCTTAACTGAAAACCCTACAGAGAACACAACAATGATACCATTGCAAAACACTTTAATGCCTGTTGTCCCGTTCACAATACAATATGAATTTAATGGTAAACAGTTACTATTTCCCCTTCATTTACAATAACATGCATGTATTCCTGAAATTGGTTCTCTGATGTTGTTAAACATGTACAGTGTGATCTATTGACTATAGCCTCACTAAAATGGGGAAGGAATACAGAATAAACATAGATTTATAGCTACTTTAACCATCTGATAATTATCTGTTCATCCATCTGTTTAGTCATCTATTAATTGTTTGCAGCCAACTGTGTTTATCTAATGATGCTATTCAGAGTCTAACATGTTAAGATTTGCCTTCTCATGAGAAATGAAGGAGCTTGCAACGTTTTTGGCAGTCTTCCTCACCAAAGTCAATTCTTTTTTTGCAGGGCTTAGCTGGGCCACAAGGTAGCCCTGGACCTAAAGGTGTCAATGTAAGTAAAACCTAGCTCTCTAATTCCCCCATGTCCTCTTTTCAACACCCAATCTTGATTAAATATTTAATTTCCTGAAAAGGATTAAAATTGTGTGAAGCACTTGAGTTTGGCTTGAGAGAGTTTGGCTGGGATCTGACCAGGATCTGATTTTTGACATACTGCCTTATGGTAGTCAGCTTGTGGGGGCTAGTACAACTCTGGGTTGTCCCTTTGAAGGCTGAGTCAGTCCTCTAAGTATGGGCTATTCCTTGGAAAGGAATGTCCCAACACAAGAAAAGAGGGGAAAGAGAAGAGGATGGAAGAGAAACAGATGAGAGAAAGAATGAAAGCAAAGGAAGGGGGTCAAATAAGCTGGCGAGTGAAGGGACTTGATGTGAAGCAATGCAACTCAGAGAAAGAGGATAACTGGGATTATTGTGTCAGGCTGAGGCTGGCATGGCGAAAATGAGCCACACAGACAGACGGGGCTCTGATAAGATTGAGGTGGAAGTGTGTGTGTGAGAGGCAGGGTGGGACACTGATGAAAAGATCTTACATCCTGACTAAAGCCCAAGCCAGTCCTCTACATCTCAAAAAAGCAAACAAGCAAAAAATAAACTAAATTATTCTTTTTAGCTTTGAAAAGTTAGCTGTCAAAATCAACTTCATGTTAATTATGTTCACTTAGGGCAGCAGTTGCTTGGGTTAACAACAACTATATCTGAGAGAACACTTTAATAACACCTACCAGAAATCATGATTACCATAATGTCAATACAGAATTAATTACATTGATAACACAATAGCTGTTCAGTTATTTGTTGTTGTTTTTTTCTTAAAGGGAGCAAATGGATATTGGTTTTCTTGTGGTTGTTGTAATTAGCTTGTAATGAATCATCAGCAGATACTGCAGCTTCTTAGCAGCCACCCAAAAATATGACTGATTCAAGGACTTCAGCTTGGACACAAACCTGTCTTAATCATACTCAGTAACAGAGAACCCCCAACCCCATTATACACTGTAATGCATTTCAACAGGTATGAATCATGAACATATAACAGAAATAACTTCAGACTGTGCCTATATTTAATAGTATCTACTTGAAATAACAGGAAGGTATGAAAATACAAAGGGGTGTATTGGACAAAGTAACTCTGCAAACTAGCCAGTGACAGCAGATGTTTAGTAAATATGGAGCGTACGTGTTGAAAGATATGCAAATGCCTATAAGAGTGTGGTCTTCTTTAATTGTATTAATTGTGTTCAATAATTTTGATTTTGTTGTTCTTAACTAAAAGGGTTTCATTGGGCCTCCTGGAGTTGCTGGGCCACCGGGGCTGGAGGGGGAGAAAGTGAGTGCTTAATTTTGTGTTATTTGTATGGTGTTTTGAATTAGTCTTGATTCATATTAAACTGATACACATTTCATAAATGATTTTTTTCCTTTGAAATGTAATTTAAAGTCCAATATGATCGAAATGTAGTTTCTAAGTGTTGATTTTAAAGAAGGTCTTAGATGTAAGATAAAGTTTGTTACTAATGCTTCATCTGCAGTCCGCCTTCAACCAGACCTCCATGCGGCTTCACAAGCCAGCAGAAATTGAATGCATTATTCATGTTGCAAATATTAACCATTTGGCAGTGAGCTGAGGATTTGCAAAACCCCACTCCCCTCTGGCCATGTGAGAAATTGTGAAACAGTGAAATGAAGGAAAGTGAAGTCTGGTGATGCTCATTGTACAAACTGACATATCTCAGATACTAAACACAGTAAAAAGGCTGTTGCTTGCATGAGCAAAGAAAAGAGGCTTCTGTTTTGATTTTGTTTTCTTTTTTTCAAAATCTGTTATGTGGAATCATATAAGTTTTTTAACATGTTTGCAGTCAGTGTACAAGCTATAGTAAAAAGTACTTTAAAAAATGCTGAATTCACTTTGTAGATTTACTGGAAGAAACACCAGAGACACACATTAACACAACAGTTGGAGTTTGTTACCCATTTACGTCTGTTTGCTTATCTCTCTTCGTCTGTGCTCACAGAGACTGCTTAAAATGGCTGGATTAGCAATACAGCCCTTCTCATTTGTTTTCTGATTATATTGTTTAATAATTTAGAAAATCTGGCAGAATAATACAAGTGCTACCCATTTACAGCTACAGTTTGGCACACTCTTTAAATCCCTTAGTCAAAAACTTCTGGGCTGTCAATTTAAATGATGTAATAACCATTACTGTGTTAAATGTCTCAAGAATGTGTTTTTTACAGATTCTTGGGACATGTAAGGCTTACAGTAAATCGTTTAAGAGGTTATTATATTACAGGATTTCGAATGATCAGGAGATTCACTCCTCATGAGATTCAAGTTTAAAGGATTAATCCCTGGCTCACAATAGGTAGTTTCAAGAGTATCTGTTACAGTTCATGGAGTTATCCAAACAGTTTTTAAAGAAGTGCTTTAAACTGCATTTTAATCAGATAAATGACATAATAATAAAGGATAACAATTTACCATTTATCTTCCTTAAGGTGACAGAAATTCCTTAATTTCTATCCGTCAAATTTTTACACCATTCCCTTTGTTTCTCTTGGTTCTGCAACAGGTTAAGTTACTTTTTCCCTTTTCCTTATCCTTTCTAGGGCATCACTGGTCCTGTTGGAAAACCTGGCCCCAAAGGAAGACATGTAATTATTAGTCAATTTTAATATTTTGCCATGCATTCAGAGTAACAGAAAATTAAGAGACTAAACTGTTGCTCGCTATTTGGAGCTACTGTGTGTATAATTAATATTCATTGTAAGAATAATGATAAATTTGATCCATAAGGTTTACATTGTTTTCAGAAGAGCAAACTCTTTCGATCTACAAAATACTAAAATGATATCAATCTTAGGCCCACTGATTTACAGGACATTTTGTTGGTTCTAATGCAGGATTGTGTGGAGTATTTATGGGGAATCAGTGTCTTAGTAGACAGTAGAGAGAGTGTTGCCAGTTTGGAGAATCAGGGGGTAGTGTTTGACAGGGAGCTTAGCTAAGAGCAACTCACAAGGGGGTCGTATAAGCTATCGTTCTTCTCTCTCTGTTATAAATAGTCCTTCTGTTATATTCTGGCTCATATACCTCTTCAGACCAACTGAGCTGTCAGTCACAGCTATCAGCGACAGGATACAAGCAGAGCTGCAGAGCACAGAGTAATGCAGAGCAACATTCGTCAGTTAAGAAAATAGTCACAACTTACTGATGCTAAAGTTGTGTTTGCTCACACCTCTGACATTTTTAATTCTGAGCTGTATAATGACAGCAAATTTGCTGTTTTTATGGCCCCCTTGTAAACAACTTTGACATAAAGACATAAATATCTTCAAAAAACTGTGAAAAAGACTTTATATAAAACAGTGCACAATTATGTCTATAATAAGTTAAATGTTTCATGGCCTACAAAGTTTGTTCTGGGATTGTTTTTGAAAAAAGAAAAACCTTTTAGATAAAGACAAGTGGAATGTCTGGGGTGGGCCCTGATGCTGAGAAAAGTGAATATTTTTAAAAACAAGCTTTAGTGCTGTGTTGAAATTGCCAAGCAGGCAGAAAGCCCAGTGTCTGTTTAGTTTAAAGTCTTTCTACTGGAACAGTGATGTTTAACTTAAACACATCCAGTGTTTTTAACCACCAGTTCTACACCATGACCATGAAAAGCAACAGAGGAAAGACATGATATCATAACAAAAAACACAAACAAAAGTACAGGTAGAAATAAGGCGAAGTTCACTGCCATTGGTTTCTTGTGCTGAAGTTCCAAACATATTAAAAAGGTTCATGTTGAATGCTTTGAGATTTGTTAATAGATTTATGAGTTGATTGTGGATCTGCTTCCTGCCACAGGGGGTGATGGGTGATGTAGGAGAGAGGGGCCCTCCTGGGCCTGATGGCAAAGAGGTGAGAGCTTTTATCTGCTTCCTGGTAATTTCAGCTGATTTTTTTCTTTTTTTTCCACCATCTTTTCCCCACCATATTTAAAGATATGTGTTAATAAGTAACTGAATTGGTTTTATGTATTTTAAGACTTTTTGTCCCCATTTTAAAAATGAATTTTTATACTGTAAAAAAACCAATCAATTGACATCACACTGACAGCCTCTGTCTACGTCTACAACCTTATCAGTATGTGTTAGCCTGATAATACTCTTTAGAGTTTTCCTTAGCGATGAGCACTCTTGGGCTTTCTACATAAATATGCTGAAATGATATGCCATTTTTGAAGGAAAGTTTTTCAAATTTAGCAGGATTAAGAATAATGCATTATATTGTTGTAGATTTTCCATCCTATAAATTTAAGATGGTGCTTTGATGTTTTACAGGGTCCTGCTGGTGGGATTGGCATTAGTGGCTTTCCAGGTTTAAGGGTGAGTCTACATGTTGTAATGATAACATTTAGCTTGTAATGCTTAATTTTCAACACCTTTGTTTGTTAAAGTCTGCGTGTGTTTGTGCCATGAGTGTGCCAAAATAGCAAAACACCCACTGTTCCCACCCACGAAAGCAGTTTTGAGTAGTTTGGCAGGTTTCTGTGTTTATCTGGATGTTTGTCTTTGTCTTTGAAACAAACAACAGCTTCAAACTGTGAAAAAGCAGTTATGAAATTTGATCAATATGTGGTTAAGCTTAAAATGCAGACTGTGTTGACTTGAATAGTCTGACCTGTGAAGACAAAATGTTTGTTTTAGTTTTTTGACGGCGACAGTGTGTTCAGACATGATGTGCAGCAAATAGTCGCCGGTTAAATCCGACACTAGGATGGCAAGGATGTGCTTCAGCATATGGGATGCATTATTTATTAGATGAACTAAAGAAGTTTCCAAGTGTTCCTGAGTGTTCCTCAATATATTTTCTTGAACTTATTTCTAAGATTGTGACTGTCTTTCATTCTGGTTATACGGCTTTAGTAGTCAGATTGGAGCATGGATGATAAATTGCAGGATGTACTGTTCTGCTCCATAAACCCATACAGTACCTCTCCCTAAATGAATTTTCACATTGCCAGCTTTTTTTTGGGTTGGACTTGTCATATAAATTAGTAATAATTTTGTGTTTTAATGGCAATAGTGTGTTTATCATTGTTAATCTAATACTCAGTTTACTTCCAAGGGGAATTCCATTCATGTTTAGCACTTGGCTACTGTTAAGGCTGCAATCAATCTACAAGGGCTAAGCTGGATGAGATTCAAAGTTTAACAGTGACTGAACATGTTGGAAAAACTGCAGGCGATGTGAATGTTTAGGAAAGCACAGCTGAATGGTATCAAGGAAATGCATTTAGTGGTAGGTTTATACATAATACAGTTTTAGGGCTTATTTCATTACAGCTGTGCCACAGTTGAACTGACTAATAGTTCTTACTGCAGGTCTAGCTCATCACTAGCATTATGTTTTATTTTTCTTCCAGTCCTTTATAGTTATTTAAGTTTATTATTGATCAAAGAACAACCCTGGTGGCAATAGAAATATGCTTCCTTACCCCAGTTTTTGAATTAGCCCAATTTTTGTGCTAATGAACTTGTCAGTATGGAAGAATTCATTAGACCTGACCTTGCTTTAGCACCTTGCACACAGTCCAGAGTCACTACTCTGTGTGTTTTAACAGAGGAAGAAGTGGGTAACAACTTCTCTCATTTGTAAAGGAAGTAAAGTCTATGGCATGTATAAATTGTACAGATGTATAAACCTGTCCAATCCATTGCTAAACCAGTATGTGGGGTTGAATGTGATCATAATGAGGAGTTAGTGTGGTACCTACAGCAAGCAGTATTTGATCAGATTTTCCCAAAAGTAATTAACTGTTTCCAGTTCAGGTTAACGTTGGTCTAAATTTGGTCCATGTTAGGTGTATAAACATGGCCCATATTTCTTTCTTTCTTTTTTTTCTTTTGTTCTTTTTTTCTTCAAATAAAAAAACAAAATGAAAAAAACACGGCCCAAATTTCAATATCTTTTTTGGGTCAAACAAAAGCTTTGATGGAATGATCTAATTTAGCCATGAAAGCAACATTCACAGACGTCTGATGTTTGGTGGCTATAGTATTTATTATTTATCCCCTGCTGTGTTCACTGTGTTAATTGAGTGCTGGTCCTTGGCGAGGAAAATAAAGAAGTTATGTTTGTTTACAATGTTTATTATCTATTTGTGTCTCTGGGAGCTGGTGGATTATTTAGTCGCAACTCCTCAGTCTAACTTGAGAGGTTTTGGGAACTGGCGTTGAATAAAACCACAGCGGTCGGGGCTGTGGGAGGAGTCTGCAGCGGAGCGCTGCAATGCCAGTGGCGCTCAATTTGCAACTGAAAACAGCACAAGAGTAAACTGCGAAAGAGCAAAAAGTCAGATCATAATTGAGATTAAAATTTGATTTATCACCCAACCCTAGGACAAGCGTTGTAATCCAAATAAATGGTTTGGGTTGAGCTGTAACCTCAGAAGGTGATCAGATCACACTGGTTGACATAAATAACTTGGTACTACTTGGAAAAAACATAAAACAATCAAACAAGCTAGAAATGTCACTGTCATCTTTTTCATTGTTTCCTCTGACTGTTTTTTATTTACCCACTAGCTTGGAATTGGGTGAAGTGATATAACCATCAGGACATCAGATCTTACATCCAGCCTGGCTAGTAAATAGTCACACAAGGCAAAACTTTTTGTAAATCAAAGAAACATGAGTGCAAAGACACAAAAGTCATGCAACACCAGCATTTTCAGTCATCTACCATTATGGTGTGTTTGAAGAAAACACTTAAAGCCCTTAAATGTTACCACCTGCATTCTCCCACATTTGCATTACTCCAGTGAGAAAAAATCCAGACAGTCACAGACGTAATGGAGAACAAGCTGTTTTTACTGTTGGAGTCTGAGTTCACAGAGGCCCCTAAAACATCCAGATGTTCATGTCAGCAAAACTGATACAACTGTATATGGCACCTTTCCTGCACCATCCTTTCAAGCTTCATTTACATTGGCTTGTTGTCCTCGTAGCATTGGATTTATTGGGGTTTTGTGAGGGGTTAAGGTGTGGGACACACCAGGCACAGCAGGAGGGATGGGGTTTCCTTACCTTCAGTTTCTGGCTGTAAGTTTTCTTTAGTACTGAGTAAAGTCACACAGGAAATTTTAAATTTACATAAACCAGACAATTGCAGTATGATGTTGATTAAACATGCTAGGCAAACCTGGCACCATATGGATAATGAATGGGATTTGACTCTGTGTGCACGTTATAATACACTGATTGGCTGCATCACCCACAAACACACACAGTACACATGTTTTATTCCCTTTTTGTACTTCCCATTATTCAAAATGTCTTACAAGTTTATCAGTAGAAATAACTTAATGCTTTTGTTTGGTTCAAATTATGAACATCAGCTAAATTAAAGGTTGTACTGATGACAATTTGCAAACACTAGTATCTGTAAACCATCACTCTGTGTTATCTAAACAATAGAGTTGGCTCTGATATATTGCGTGCCTTGGCATCTTAGAGCAGTAACAATAACAATGATCACAGATTCAGCCCTTTTTAATGACTGGAAAGAGTGGATGCTGACAAATGCTTTAACGTGCCATTTGTGGCAGAAAAGCTTTGATCTTTTTCTAAAAAGAATCTCATGTCAGAACACAAACTGATATTAAAACCTCATGTGATCAAGGTCTGTCTTCTCTTACCCTGTTCTGGAAGAGACAGTTTTCAAGTTTCCTTTCTTTTCCTTTCCTTTCCTTTGAGTGAACAGCTAGAATCAGACACAGTGAGGGCCATTAAACTTTGTAATTACAATTGTCATGCAGCAAGAAGATGCATATATGTGGCTAAGTGTAGAGTAAGTACTTTAAGGATCTTAATTTTATCTGACTACAGTAGACCTGGAATAATAGTAAACATGAAAACTTTATGGCTTATTTTATTTTCTAAGGTTACAATGGTTACATTTAAACAAAAAGTACAGGACATCCACCAATGTGCTTTTTAATCAAATTGATTCATTTGTCCTTCCATGTGGTAGGCATGCAGTGGTTTGTATGATCTCAAACCACCTGGCATTCAGCTTAGTTTTGACAGTAATTTTTAGTGAAGGCTTTGTGTGAGATATTGATGTCCCTATTTAGAAGAATTAGCATTTTCCATTTCCTTTTCTCATTATTTTTTCATGTGTTCTGTTTCATCATAACTTATATTGTCCAGATGGACTTCTAGTTTTAGCCACATGTCCTTCATAATATAATAAAAGTCATGTTCTTACACTGGTGTCTTACCTTTTTGAAAATGGACTGATTGCATTAAATAAAAATCAATATCCATCTATATTCAGAGTAGGCATGGGCTGGTGTGATTCTGATAGTATGATATTCCTCAGCAGAAGAATTTATAGCTTTTTTACCATACTGCAGTATTGTGACTTCAGTTCCAAAGATGTTTCTTTGAAGTATTTGAATAAAAAATAAACTTTTCCTTCCCCACCAAACAGCCTGTTTTGTCAGGTAGTTAATAAGTCATGCTAGAGTAAGCCTTTTTTATTTAATGAATGCTCAACATGCCAACTTCTGTAGCTGGTTTCATGTCTAGACAGCAGTGTTACCTTGATTTAGTCAAAGATTGATGGGTAGTGCTCCCATAGACATGACATCATGTTTGAAGTATGACCTCCTCTGGCAGCCACTTTTTGCAACATGTCTTGCAGGATGCATTATCTTTGTGGAAAGCATGATTAAAAATTGTGGCACACTTGTAACCAACAAACAACCCATCCCTAATTCAGCCACGGATTTGTGCTATTTTATCAAAATAACACAAGTTAAATATATAATGAATATGTAAAGACTGAACTTTAATTTGATTGTATTTATACTCACGTTAGAGGATGTTTTTCTATCTAAATATGTAGAGCCATGGTTTTCAATGGACCAAAGTAGTTTGACAATTGAGTTTAAAGTCTTTAAAGGACAGATAATATACACTAATCTGTCAGTATTTTAACAATTGAGAGTAAAACGTGTGGAGTTGATTACATATGTAGTATTCTTGAAAATGTCAATATATAACTCAAGATTTGTATTTAAGTGTCAGTCAGATTCAGTCATTTCAATTGTTAAAAAATAGGAGAGAACACATGCAAATGCATGCTGCTGCCGACAGAAAAACAAACAAACAAAAAAACGCTGTATCCAGCATCGTTTTTTCAGAGCCCTATATTCATTTTGGTGTGTGTGTGCTCCCATGCTTGGTTATTTTCAGGCTAATAATCATGAGAACAGAAACTGTCACCCAGAAAATGGACAAAAAGCTGTCTGATCATGTCTGTTTATTTCAACTTACGATCACATTCCATGTCAGAAAGATGTTATTACAACAAATTCAGAAACGTCAACGCGATTGTTGCTGCTGAGTAACCTGGTTTTGCATTGCATAGTTGTAAGCTTTTTGTGAGCCCCAATCTGGGTGGGAGAACATTTTATGGGTTGCTGACATGAATCACTACCTAACAATTTTCTTCCATAAGAGTGAAGTTAGAAAAGTTCAGACTCATACCCTCAGTTTGCAAAAACAAAACCGACCCTTCAGATATATGGTGGGAACTTTAAGAGTAGTTGAACAAGTCTTCCAAGTCTTCCATTAGGAGGATATTTCGTAACAGCAAAAGGGTTCATCACAAGTTGCCAGTAATTCATAAAGCTCAAAAATAAAAGGGCTCAATAAGACGTTGCCAATACATATTTTTTAAAAGCAAGAGCAGCTGAGAATTTCACTTTTTAAAGACAATGAAAAAGTTAAAAAAAAACTACAAATTAATTAAGGACAGCTGCTGGTACAGCATCATAATAGTGGAGACAAATTCTTTGAGAATTTGCATGGATAACAGACTTAGGACAGCCATTGCCTATGAAGTATTATAGACTAAATACAATAAAAATAATACATTTTTTGTGAAATTGTGATCATGGTCCAATTAGGCTTTAATCCCCTAAAAACATGAGTATACAAAGCAGCAATATGCAGCACAATTACATGTAAAAATTGGTTGCAATTTCACTCAGTTACATTGTTAATATTTCATTAAAAAATATTACAATGACATGCAGAACCAAAAATATGTTTTTCTGTCCACATAAGTCCTGACTTTATTTTTGTCATTAATCTGTGTGATTCAAATGATGTGCATGTTCTGAAAAATACCTTTACATACACACAATATTCGTCACTGTCACAACAGCATTATGACCACCTGTTGCAGAGATGGTAAATGCAAAGGGCTCAGAAACATTTTCTGGTCATTCTCACTTTGCCCTTGTCAGTAGGAGTGGATGTTGTGGTTTGGCACTGCTGAGCAGGTTAAAGACCAGACCCATAAAAACAACAGGATACATTGTGAGCTCAGCTTAGCTCTGTTGAAAGGTTGTGACAAAAAGGAATGTTCTGTGTAGGAAACAGGAGTGTGTTTATGTCAAAATAACCTCCACAAGGGAGAGGAAATACTCAAAAATACCACGCAGCATCAAGCAGTAGTCCTGGGCCAGTATCAGAAATACAGTATGTTCTCTGTGTTTTTTATACATTAAGTATATTGTGTCCTCTTCTTGACAGGGGGACGTAGGGCCTGAGGGACCACGAGGACTGCCTGGTATGGCGGGACCTCAGGTAGACTTTATAATTGAACCTGCACATGTTCTGAATTTTAGGAGAGTGCTGTGAACTGCTCATCAATATCAGCTTTCATAAGTATTCCATCTTCTCAACATTGTTACCCCCTTATTCTTTCCATCACAGGGCCCAGCAGGACGAGCCGGGTTGCCTGGATTGAAAGGTGATAAGGTGATCTAAATATTTATATTATTGCTGTGCATATGTGTGTCATTTGTTGATGTTCATAATTGGAGATCGAATGTAATTACAAATAACCCCAATGACACTTTCCATATTTGTATTTTGCTGTTGTCCCATAGAATGACTGTGACTCCACCACAATGGACTGCAGTTGGTTGACATAGTCTTTATACTGCATTACAGCCTAGCTTGTTTTGTGTAGTGGCAGATAAAGTGGTTCCCCACCTGCGTTGGTTTCTATTTGGAGTGTCCCTACAGCTTGCATTGGGTCTACCAAAGAAAAGAAAGAGTTGGTTGAGGTGGAGTCTGATTAGAGTGAGAGGAAACCTAGAGACAGAAGGGCACTAGACAGGACTCAGCTAGGCCGTAAGAAGCAGCTTAATTTTGTAGCAAAGCAAAAGCCTTTAGTAAAACTAAACACACAGTTTATCATCCTGTCCAAACTCTCCTATAACACATCAATTAAGCAAAAGCATGATTAGTTGCAAGATAAAGATGACATGATAGATGGCAAATTACAGTGATGGGACCAGCAGACTAAAGCAAGCAGCTAACCACTTCTTCATATTATTACTTTCGGAATGAAAGTGAAATAAAAATAAAAACATTTGTGCTACTGGTCTTAAGTTAAAGTGACAGGTAATCATGTACAAAACTAATCCATCAACTGTGTTAGTTCAGTAAATTTGTGATTCAGATTATGGATCATAAGAGTAGAATAGAAAAACAATCATACTAATAAGAAATTCACAGTGTCTGTAGTATGAAAATCACAACTAAAATGGCATAAAAATGGTTAAAGCACAGCAGTGAATGCTTCCTTTAAACTGTGTACTCTTCCTTCTTTCCCTTCTTAAGGAATTTCACCCACAAATGACCAAATATTATTTTCTGGCTACAGTTTTTAAGAATATTACTTAATGCTGTGCATGTATTATACTATAAACACTTCACAATGAAGCTGTCTATCTCAAATCTGCTGTTATTATATGATCAGAGTGGCAGGGCAGTATTGTTATATCTATGTATGATACTATGAAATCTAGGGTGAAGTGGGACAAAGGGGCGAACCAGGAGAGATGGGATACCAAGGTGATAAGGTGAGTCCACTGTCATAAGCATAACATATCACAAGTCTGGATTTCAATCATTTTGAGAAACTGATGAAAAAGCATTACATTTTACCAATCATAACTTTGTCAAATCTTAACACAATGCTCACATTTTTTGTGGATATATTTATCACTTCATAGTGCTTTTAAAATAATACATTAGCTCTTTTTTTATTGATTTCTTTAATAAGTAGAATTAGTTGATTTAGTTTTTGCCAGCTATGACAAATAATCAGAGAAACTGAGAATCTGTGGGAGATTTCTAAATGAGTAAAAGGTGAATCTGAAGAGTTCCACAACCACAGACATGCCTTGTTGATGAATAAACATTAATCATATGATGTCATCAGACAATGCCTGTACTATATGAATGAATGTAATTATGGACACATCCAGACACGCACGCCTCTATATGAAAGCAGAATCATTCACGGTGTGTGTGACTAGTCTAAGACTTTTGTGCTTTTATCTTTCAGGGTGCTGCTGGTGCACCTGGTCCCCCTGGGCCCAGAGGAAAGCCAGGACCACCGGTATGTGTGTTTAAGTGCATGTAAACTGAAAGTGTGTTTCTGTAATCAACTGCTTTTTTATGTGAGTTAGAGCCATTTTATACGGGTTTTGTTAAATTTTATCAACGATGCCAGGCAAACGGTGGATCGCAGCAAGATTCAGTCTTTTGTATTTGTTAGCTTTAAAACAGAATTAAATTCACATCCAAAAAAATCACACCTTTATATCACACTTAGTAAATGAAGGTCATTACAGACAAATAATTTAGTCAATGTTTTAGAAGAGCAAAATTAAGATAAAACAAGGAAGAATCACCAAAAACTCCTCTGCAAGGTATTTCCAGACAACGGATGTGTTTTCTAAAGTTAGGTATAGTACTAATATTGTTAAACCAAAGTAATGACAAATGTTAGAAAGAAAAAGATACGATTCACTGTAATTTGCACCATCCACTATCAAAGCCTTAATAGTTAATAAAACATTTAACAGCAAAAAGATTGTCCTTCTGAGATGTTTGATCTATTCAGCCTTTTATTGTTTTTTTTTTCTTTTTTAATGTTTATTGCATATTAAGGAAATAGCAGTACATATGAGTCACTTAAACATCTGTCAGAAAGATCCAAAGCAGGGTAATCTGTTCTATGAGACAGATGAGTGAAAGATGAGGAAAAACATTTTGTCTGGATTGCCTTCAGCAAGTGAGAGTAGCCAGTTAAGTTGATATTAAGTTAGATACGAGAACACATTTTATGACTGAGTGTCTTTTGAATGACTGATGTGAATTTAGATTTGATGTCTGCAGATGCACAAAGTGTACAAGCAGCATCATAGTGTGGCTGGGCCATGCGCCTATAAAAAGTTAAAGGATTTTTTCAAGTCTTTTTTCTAATATTTTGACAAAATACTTTTGATACATTTAACATTGCATGCAATTACAAAATTAATTTCCCCCATTGGGATTGGTACAGTATAGTGCAAACAAAAGCTTAATTTAATATTATGTGTTTTGCATGTTGGCTTCAAAAACTATTTTGAATGTGTGCAGTGGTACAGGACAACTTCTGCTAAATATTTCCAGCTTGGTAGCAGAAACCTGGGTTTTCAGTACACCAATAAAGTCAGATTTTTACCACCATTTATATGGGCATAATTTCATATGTAAAATGTCTGCATTCATGTTTGCTTTGTTCCAGCCCCTTTCATATCATTCAGGATACAATGTAAAAATGATTCTCCATATGTGGGTTGTCTCTGCGTGGGAGTGTGTGGGCTGCCGCTGTCTTGTACATCTTGTAGAGAGCAGAATTTTTTCCCATTCAGTAGCATGTCACCTTTTGATAGAAACAGCCTTTAAAGAAATTTTGCAATGTGTAATTACTCTTTCCGAGTCTGAGGTCACAAAACAGAACCAGTTTAAAAAACCAATGACACTGTGCCTTTGTTTGGTACAAGCTGTGTGTGTGTGTATGTCTTTGTAGAACACAGATAGGGCCATGGCTAAGCCCATTCTGAAAAGCAGAGTGGATATTAAAATAAAGAAAAAGTTTTTCATATGAATAAATCATCAGAAATGGCTAATTGAAATGAATCTGTTATTTTTCACACAGCCCCATTTAGAGCTAACTATTTGTTCTTTACCAATTAGTGTAATTAAGCTGTTCTTAAATAGTTTAAGCTACTGGAATGTAATATAACTTTATGTGGAGAGATGACAGCTAAATTTATTTCAGAAGATGTATAAAGTGAAAGCATTGTCTCTGTGGTGCAAAGAATGTCGAAAAGTTGGGAAAAAGCTTAGTATAAAATTAAACCAAAACTAAATAATAGAAAGTTGTAAAATAATTCCTACCTATCTTTATAATCTATAACTGTATTTCTAACAGGGTAAGATTGGAGAAATTGGGCCACAAGGACTACCTGGGCCTCCAGGACCAGAGGTAGGAGCACATTTAACTTGTTACCAAGTCTTAAAGGGATGCTGTTTGGTTATTGTTTGTAAGCATATATCAAATTCAGACCCTTGCACCTGTCAGAGATAAAAATTAATATACAGTTTATTTCACAGCGATTACTTTCTGAATAACGAATCAGCCAACTGTTTATCCAAATACATGACCTACGATTCCATTCTGCTGCTCTCTTCTTCAGGGTCTGCCTCTTTTATTATTTAATATGTGGAATAATCCTTGGACCACTTAATTATGGGATCGCCTCAAAGCTCAGAGCATGTGCTACCAGCAGAAAAATACTTGAATAGCTATTGTATTGTTAAATACATTGCAGGACGTGAATAGTTGCTTTTTTTGGGCACAATCTCGTTATGAGTCATATGCCGAACTGTCCAAGCTGTTAAAACATGCACTAGAGAGTAGGGCTGGGCGATATGAACCAAATCTTATACCTCAGTATTTTTATATGATGTATATTTCGATATAGATATATATATATATATTTTTGTCAAGTAACCAAAGAGACAGCTCTAATTTTCAGCCTTCAGTGCTAAAAACACTTTTATTAAGGATCAGCAGCACATGTGCATTAAAACAGCTGACTGAAATTAAAGTACCTTTATATTAAATTAAAACAACAAAAATACAGCTGTACAAAATGCAAAAGAAAAGATGCTTTTAACTCAAAACAAGCTATCTACATATAAACAATATATTGCGTCTGATCTCTGATCTCGATATATTGCCCAGCCCTACTAGAGAGTGTAACAGATGTAACTGATGCCTGTGTGACCAATATTTCAACCACAGATTGACAGTTACAAGTTTTGTACATTTATGGACAAATTTGTAATATTAATATTAAATTTAAAATATTAACGAACAGTAGTTAGAGGTTTGATTTCTTTGGGATGTTAAACACTGAACAGAGTACTGATACTGAGTATTAGCTCATTTATTTCTGCTGTAAGTGGACTATATAACTAGTGATGGAATTTTATGTTAATCCCAAAACGAAAAGCAAGGGACTTCTGAGGTACATCGAATGCAACATCTTCTGAAGTTGAAATGACGTGGAGATGCAGAGTGAAAAAGCTAGATTGATGTAACTACCCTGCAAATCTGAATTGCTCACTGGATGTTACAGTTTCAGATCTAGGTTGTATTTATATTTTAGTTTCTTAATTTGATGTCGCATATATGCTCCCTAGAAAAAGTATTGTCACCTAAAATGTCTCCTTTAAGGTTTTCGGCACAAATACGTTGAGAACACAACCAAATAAAAAGGAGCCTCAGAGATTCCAGTGGAGGGATTGTTTCTATAGAGAAATACACCACCACACCATCCACTTACAATATAGTGTGTCAATGAAATTATCGAGAGGGATTTCTGTCAGTCTGCTCAATCTGCCTTTAATTCTCTGTTTGTCTAATGCTTAAGAGTTTAACAATGCCATTTGCAGAAGTATTCCTTTATTACTTGCCAAAAACAGCAGCTTTAAGGTGTAAGAACCTCTATTTCTTTAAAACTACAGTACTTGCAGTGTTGTAAATTTAACCTACTTTCCTGAAGGTTAATTTTTAACTGAATCTAGGATGTGGAAGTGCTGCACTGTGTGAGATGGCTGTAGTTACTGTACGATATAAATGTTTCAGTGTTGTTTATGGGAAGCATTATTGAAAACTTAGAGATCCAAAGGGAAATGCATGGTGTTTATAGTCTATATTGTTAAATACAGAGAAGATATAAACCATCCCAAAAACAGAAGCAGCTATAAAACATGAACATTTCCTGTATTTTTTGTTAGAATGTGTGTAATGTGATAGGCACAAAGCCAAGGGAATGCCTTTGTTATGGCTGCTCCTTCTTAAGATTATGATTACATTAAAAGATTAGAGAGCTACAAAAATCCCTTGGAGAGTCTGATATTGCGGCTAGCTGAATAATTTAACCATACTGCACTCATCTCAGGCTACACCTGCAGCTTACAGTGATTTCATGACTGAAGACAAAGAAATTATGTTGATAAGAATATTTTCTTCTTCTTCTTCTTCTTCTTCTTCTTCTTCTTCTTCTTCTTCTTCTTCTTCTTCTTCTTCTTCTTCTTCTTCTTCTTTGTTGGCGTTTGTCAAAAACAAATTGGTGCATTACTGACACCAAGTGGTCTGGAGTAAGCCCAAGTTCTTGAAACATGTGACATTTTCTTAATAATAATAATAATAAAAATAATAATAATTATAAGAGATTTTTGTCCTCTGATTTTGAAAGGGTTTTCCTGGGGATATTGGAGTGCCAGGACCAAATGGCCCACCTGGACTAAAGGTAGCATCTCTATCCGTTCAAGGGTGATGCTTTCAGTTATTGATTAGAATTCACACATATAGCTGTGTTTCAGGGTTTGCAGGGTGCACGAGGGCCTCAAGGCCCGCCAGGGCCAAAAGGCATACAGGTAAGATCCTTTCACACCCAAATAAATTTGCACAGTGCAAGCTGCCTGCTTGCACAGTTTTTTATTCACTGTCACAGTAATGTGGAAAATATGGCTTGTAAAGAAATCGTCATGTCATCATTAAACCAAAGCACGGTTGATTAATATGCTGCTTCTGTTGCAACTAGTCATATGTGAAACAGTTGCAGTTCAGATCAGTTGCTGCTCAGATCAGAGTGGAAGATGTTTTTTCTCTGTGATATCTCTCAGGGCATGTTCCACCAGGTGAAGTCATGATTTACCATTGGGTGCTTATAAAAACAAAGCTGAAAGATTTTCCAGACCTGGAAAAAAGAACAGAAGCCTTTGGAAGGTGTGCAATGCAAACAATTTTGTGTTGATAGTTAGAGCCTTCAGCTGGCACATGTTTGCAAGGTGTTGAGTTAGCCAATAATTTCACAGGCAATATTTGATACCCAAAGAGTATACATATAGAAACAAATATTTTACTGTTACTTACAGGATTTCATTTTGTAAAACAACTCGTAAAACAGCTGTAGTCGGGGTAGTGGGTGAGATTGTTATGTCAGGATGGGTATCAGACCTATCTTTAGGACATCTTCAATGTTCAGCTTTTTGTTCATCATCAGTTTTTGCACATTTTAATTTGTCCATATTTTTGTTGTTTCAGTTGTGTGTGTTTAACCATAGGTATGCATATACCTGTAATGAAAAGTGCTCTGATGTGTGAGTATGTATTTTGAGAGTATTTGTCTTTGATTAACTGTACTGCTCTTCTGCAGGGTGATGAGGGAGTACTGGGCCCACTCGGCATTTCTGGCCCTACTGTAAGAACTCACATACTAAATATATACAAATACACATAGACATCCATGCTGAACTTTTTGCAGGTGGTTTGAAAAAGCACAATTATCTTGGATGTCCTGTCATGAAGAAGTAGATGACATTTGATAAACACTCTTTATTTTTATTATTACCTTTATCGTAGGGGAGACCTGGAAGGAAAGGCCACATTGGTGAACCTGGCCCTGAGGGTTTAAAGGTGAGTCAGTATTTATAATGTGTGTGAGCATATTATCACTCATTTAAGTCTGATGACAAATAATCTGATGACAAATAATCACAGAGTAGGTTTATTTTTTAGTTTTTGATTAGTAAATCAGAACTATTTTGAAAATATCATATAGTAAAACATTGAAAGAAATTAAAAAAATAATAGGAGATTCCCAGTGTCTAAAGATTAGCTTCCACCATTAAAGGCTTCTGCTCACAAAAAAAATGTGAATCTAATGGATTTGCTTCAATATATATTGATATTTTTTACAATATTATTGTCCCATTACAAACAATCGTAGTTGAATTGTTTTGTTTTTCGCTATTTTTATTTCAGTGTTTGTCTTGTAATTGTCTTTGGAATGCAATAAGTTTTTTCATATTGTCAAAGTATTAAAACTTTTAGGATTTTGTTATTCTAAATAATGATCTGTTGCTTATGTCATTGTAACACTGTCTCAGGATTTCTGTCCCATTAATCTCCCACACTGTGTTGGAAAGATGGTCTTAATTAGGAGAAAAATAATTTCTACCAGGCCCATAGGGATGCAGCACATGGCAAAGCCTGAAATTATTCACAGTCCCATGATGTTAATGTGTTTGTTCCTTCTCACACTTTAAATAGCCTTTAAGTACCCTGCAAGAAGTAAGACAGGAAAGTCATTGGGGCTCTCTTTAATTACAACAGTTAATCAGAACACTGTTTTATGTTTACTGCTTGCAGGGGGAGAAAGGGGACATAGGAAATGTTGGAAAAATTGGACCACAGGTAAGTCCACAACTATCCTGGAGTGGATTTGAAGCCTTTTATTCAATCCCAGTAAAAGAGTAAAAGTCGAAACTTGCTCATGTCTTGCTGTTTTCCTGATTTACTGTTACTGTTAAGAGGACTTTGGATCAAAGACCTTCTATGGAAGTGATATTTTTTAGGTTGCACATTTGTTTCTGATTTAAAGTCTACAAGAGTGTGTTTGGCTTCTGTTGTTGCCAGGAAGCACATTTTGTTGTCTGTGCAAAGTATAATAACGGCTCAATAAAAGATGAAAAAGCTGTTACAAAAGGATGAGAATTATTGTCCATCAAGTGATTTTGCAAGTGTGCCAAAACAATCTGTGCAAAGTGTGTTTCTAAAGGATTTAGTTAACTGCAAGATAACACTGCTATATTTGCTGCTATTAATATTAATGTAACAATTATACCCTGAAGAAAAGCAGGAAAATGCTTCCTCCTTGAAAAATCCTCAAGAAAACAATTCTGGACTTCAAAAGTGTGCTTGTTCCTTCTTGGGGCCTCTTAATGTTAATATTTGCATTCTGTGCATAGAAGAGGCAACCAAGTGGGCCATGTCGGAGTGTGTTGTCGCAGTGCACATATGAGAGGCATTAGGCAGTTACTGAGTGGAGGGGCCTTTGAAGCCAAACAGGAACCGTGGAGCTATGCAGAGTGGAAAAAAAAGTCTCTAAAACATATGGAGTCTCTAATGAATGCCATTACATCACTTTCCTGATAAACTGAATGTGTAAGAAACTGAGAGAACATTTTAACCCAGGGCTGATGCTATGAAGCATTAGTCCACCTGTCTCTTCTGAGTGCCCCTGTGTCACCACGAGGCCTCCCATAAACTGTTTCAAGTAAAAATTTAATGGAGGTTTTAAGAGATTAAAGCAGTTTTGGCCAATTTGGATTAGCTGCTGAGAGTTCCATTTTTATGTCACCCTTAAGTCCATGATATATAAAACATTTATTAGCAAGCAAAACCAAAAGTAACTGCAGGTGAAATGTTGCACATTTGTCAACCTGTATGCTTTGATTCTCATTGACTCAAGATGTTAATTCAAGGCACGTGTAAAGACTGTACCCCAACACTTGTGTGAGTTCAGTAGTATTTCTCTCCTAACTGTAAAGTTAATGGTTATATTAGTACTTCAGTAACCTGGGTTGTGCTGTCTGAGAAACCAGAATACAGGTTCCACGTCAGGGCCCTGTCTAATGAAAAACCTTTTAAAACCGTTTCCATTTGTTATTTGATACATGGTACTATGCAGTCCCACTTCATATTCTGAGTATATGAGCTCAGCTAAGAGCTTCTGTTGTCTGTAGGCTGGGTTGTTTCATTGTCATTAAACCAATACTGAGCACCAAAGGATGATATTCTTATTGTGATGATATATGAGAAACATTTTCAAGATGTCAGGCTTTTTAGGTTGAGTTAAGGCATAACTAATGAAAAAAATGCCTCATCATGTTTATTTACTGGTTTGTTTGTACGCGCTTATTTCATCTCATGTTGAGACGCTTCATTTTCTCTCTTTATGGTGATATAAGAACCTTGGAATCTGTTAACTGTGTCAAGTGTCAACGCTGTAAAAGTATTGGTCCACACAACAGAGACAACCACAGTCTGACCACACTGTCTTTAGTGGTTGGCCACAATGATCCGGAGACAAGCAGGCTTATGAATTATTACATTAACACATAGACCATGTACTGTGGCACTTCAGTATTCTGGTTTTTGCTTTGTGATGAGTTTGTTCATGTCAGTTTTATTTCTAGTACATTTTCATGATTTATTTTTTATTTATTTTTTTTTATAAATGTAAGCTCAATGACTAAGTTTGAAAAAGAAAAAAAAAGTTAACAATTCTGATGTTAAACCAGGCACCCATAAATTCTGCTGTTATTCCTGAACCTAAGGTTATCTACTGGGAAGACTGGCACTGTTCCAAGCTGAAGCCCCTTTCCCAGATGACTGATCTGGAAGTGATTAAGCTCCTCTGAAAGCTCCCAAATATACAGTACATTTCCTAGTGTGTTCCCTTTAAGGACCTTCATATAAGCTAGTCAGTATATTTAGGGGTAGTATGCACTGAGTTTGGGTTGGTCTGTAAGTAATATGCAACAAGTAATTCTCAGTTTTTGTTATTGTTTAAGTGTTATTTCTCTATCTTATACTTATCCACGAGTCTCAACAAGGCTGTATTGATATCTAGCTCATGTAAAATACCAATGCTGACAATAATGTCACACTGTTATCTAAATAATAATACTGGTGATCTCATTTGATTAAATTGCAGTGTTATTTACTGCAAATTGGTCAAATAAGGAAACTAAACACTCATTCAGTTTTCTTTTAATTCTGTATTATATTGTTATGATGTGGTCACAATGAACAGTTTTTGCTGCAGTAACTGTGTTGTAAAATCTGACATTATGACAGCTCTAACCTGAATCTGTCTTTAGATGTAACAGTAGTGAAACTAAACTCACCCACACTGCAGGTTTCTTCTGAAATCAGCAGCACCTCTGTTTTTGCTGACGTAAATATTCTATTGTAATCCACGACCTGTTGCATTCCAGGTGTCATGACAGCTTGGGAATTAACCTTTAGTACTTCATCCTGATGCGTTTTTGTGTAACACTATTTCTTTCCTCCTCTCCTTTCCAGGGTCCAGTAGGCCTAATTGGGATAGCTGGGGTGATAGGAGTTCCTGGTGAAAAGGTAAGGAGTGTGTTTCTCTGTCATTAGGCTGTCAGAGAGCATCAGCTGCTTGCTTGTCAGTCGCAGACCCCTATAATTAAGCCTGTGTTTAGCAGTGTTGGCTTGAGGCCCCAGAGGCCCCGGAACACATGCTTGTATAAACACTCTTATTTTCACATCAATATCAATATTGTCAAACCTATGCCACCATAAGTGCTTTTGAAAGCTGTTGGTCTACTGAACCAAGTTGTTTAAAAGTTAATTCAAGAAAAATATTCATCTTAGTAGTTGGACAGATTTTCCAGTAATTTAATGTTAAAAACATATAGAAGTCTAATTGTGTCTAATTTTTGTGTCACTTCTAAAACAGGGCTGTGAGTAACAACGCACAAGCATGAGCTGTGTGAAATTACTCCTAGTCCTTCTGTATGTTTCCTAGCTGAATACAAAATGCTCTGTCGCTTGTGATGGTTTTGTCAGCCCAGTGGGTGTTGATTATTGACAATCCTCCAAAAGAAAAAAAAACTCCCACCTTTTACCTTCCATCTCCATTGTTCCCTCCCTCTATCTCAACCTATTGCCCTTTCTTTCCTATTCAGAAGGCTCGTTTGTCAGAACATGTTCTTGTGATAGGAAGCCATCTGCTTGTCAGATTCTTGCTTGTCCTCCAACTCCACTTACAGAAAATCCTCCTCCTGATTCAGTATGTCAGCACCAGCCGTACCCTGACAGCCCACAAATTCCTTTAACATTATAGTTGTATTTTTAATTCAGCACCACCCATGGAAATGCATAAGTCTTTCCATTACATTGACTTGAAGTGAATAGATAGCTGTAGGTCACAAATGCCAGAAACATTAGGAATGATCAATACATTACTACCACAAGCTTTAAGTATGCTAAATGAAAGAAATCCCAGATGAACAGTATCTGCTTGCTCCAAACCTTACCCTGCTGTTGCTTTAACCTTCTATGTTTAAGAAGTTCCTCTCCAGCTTCATGACTTTTTTGTATGTATTTCATAAGTTATTAAGGTGTTTTAAGTGGTATTCTTTGAAAGTCACAGTATAATATTCAAATTATCTCATTTTGTTTTTATTGTCTTATTTTATCCCAGGGTGACCGGGGACCACCAGGTCCAACAGGTCCAGTTGGAGAGAAGGGACCAGCGGTAAGTGGAGTCACTCAGGACATCCTGCTGAGCTCTGGTTCCATTGTATGGGTTTCCAAATAACCAAAAAATAAAGTATTAGAAAGAAGGTTTCTAAATATCAGTCAATACAGTTTTCTCTAAACTAATGTCTTAGAGCAGCTTAGATAGTCTTAGAATGATAAACATAAAACAGGCTAAATCTAACCTGTATATTATGTGAAACTACACAAATTAAATAATTTTTTTTTGAATGTCTCAGAATGCCCTTATAGTTTTGATATTTGGCTCTTGTATGAATGTGACAAACACAGGAGGCCTGTCTCCGCCTCTAAAAGATTGGTTTGATAAATATTTATCTATTTGTTTGTACAGGTTAATAGCACATCATGTTCTCACCCCCCACAATGAAAATGTATCTCTAACTTCTAAAGGCCTTGGCTTAGCATCATGTCTACCATTTTTGGCCAGAACTCTGACATAAGTGGGTGACTTAGTGGTTTTTTAGAATGACTGTTTGGCTAGAAGAGAGGATGACTAATATAGTAACAAGCTATAAAGTTGGAGGTTTTAACTGCTGCTATTGTGTGTCTATGTTTAATGTGTGTTCCTGTGAAAGAGAGAGAACAAGAGAAATGTGTGATTCATGATACGAGTTGAGGCAAACCAGTTGTGAACCAGTTAGTATTGTAATGTAGTAGGTCATTTCAGAAGCTTTGGGCCATTTGTTAACAGATTAGCGTTCACATCACCACATTCTGCCTGCTATAAAAGATGATTTGCAGGTATTATGCTTTTCAGGGTTTTTCTCTTTTTTTTGTCAATCTTAGCCACTTTGTCATTGCTCGCTTTATTATTTCAGTATTGTTCTTTGTTAGATTTTGTCTTTTTTTTTTGTAGACCTGGAACATATTTAACACAAAGTAGTACAAAACACTGCTCTTCAAAACACATCTGCCAGTTTCCAGTTGCAGATATAATCATATTTTACTTAATCTTTCAGTTTTGTTGTACCTCTTCTCCATAAGTTACTGAAGCTTTAAGGGAGCATATCTTGTGTTTTTTGTATAATGCTAACCATTTTTTTTCTTTACATGTCTATCCTTTATTCTCTTATGTTAAAGGGCTATCCAGGGTTACCAGGAAGTCCAGGAGACATCGGCATGCAAGGTGCACCCGTAAGTTACATACCCTCATTACAAACGTCTCAGAAATTATTTTATGTGCTGATATGCAAAAAAGATTGTAAAATTTCTAGTTAATGCATGTTTAAAGGTAAATTCAATTGTTTTCTGGAAGATATTTTAATTAAAAAAAAATCTTTCTTTGCTAACATTTTTGTTTCTCTAGCTTCTACATATCAGATCTACACTGGATAACATAAATACCTAACTCCCAATATTAACTTGGACTAATAACCTCTTGACTACCAGGAAAAAAAACATATTGTCCAATCACATTTTTTTTGTTACCAAAAGGTACCAAAGCCCCACCCCTTCACATTTGGTATCATTGAAAAGCCCTAAACGCCCTCTGTAGATAGCAAAAGGAGTTAACTCAGTAGAATGCAGTGGGTGGGAGATATTCACAAATTTACAAGTTTACAAATTTCCCCCACAGAGGACAAATTTGAACTACTGGTAGTCAGGAGGATAAACAAAGTTGGGGGTGCAATGAAATTAAGGGGATTATATGATGCGTTTTCCTGTTTCTTACAGTTTTGTCCAGACATGTAAAGACTTCGTCTTAACTGACTCATAGCTCAGTAGTAATACTTATAGGAATAGTGATGATAGTTTAACTAAATATAATCACAAGAGTCCACCCTCAACACACTTCATCAAGCCAAGAAACGATCGTGATAACATAAAACTTATTTTCCCCTTTTTTTAAAAAAATTCCTGTTTTAGTCATGTCTGTGCTTTCCATTTTGTGCTTTCCGTATCTTTTTTCTCATAGGGTCTGCAAGGACAAAGGGGCAGTCCAGGCATTGCTGGTCCAAAAGGTAGAAGGGTAAGAGCTGTGTTTAGCTTTTGGACATGAGTTGTATCAATCCCTTGTATGCTTTGTGAGTCTACTTCAATTTAGCCCAGTAAAACTTCATTCATTAGAAGTGCTGTTTTTCTCGTCACAGGCAGATTCCCATAAACTAGAGGTTAAAGTAGTTAGAGACATGTGTTTCTTGTTCCACTTGGCCTGGATGTCTTCGTAGGTATAATTACAACTGTTTCATGAGAGCTGTGAATCTCATGTTAAAAGAAATTATGGCGATGTCAGATAGAAAGGGAAGGTAATACTAGTAGGCCATCGTGTGGTTGAGAGGAGAAAGGCAGCTACAGATTAAGTAGCAAAGAGGACTTTCTGACATGAGATCTGGTTTCATGGAGCTATACCAAATTGAGCTTGTCTTAATTAGTAAGTAAACAAAATTAAACTGTTCCAAAAAGCTCAAATTATAGGCTATTTGTTAATTAAACAGACTTGTATGACTCTTAGTAAGTCTTTATATCATCATGATCTTGTGCTTACAAAGTATGAAAATTAGGCCTGGTGGATATCAGATGATGTTTTTTAGAAAACATTAAGGTGAAAATTTCCAAATGAACATGGCAGATAATAATTTCTAGACATTTTTTTTTTTTTTTTTTTTTTTTGCTGTACAAGTAGGCAATGTGATTTTTATGCAGTACTCACTGAATGTTTCTAAAATAGTACCGATCAGTTAATGTATTCGCATCATTCAAGAAAACTAGGGGTCAAAATATATGGTCATATAATATATGGTCAAGTATGTCAATGATTTCAAATGCATGACTGTTACAATCTGTAATTATTCAGCTGTTTTTACCAAAAAAAATTTCTGTGGGTTTCCAGTCTGGTGAAAAACAAGGTTTTGTGTTTTATTAGGGGTTGTTATCAGTGTGCAGGTGGTCTGAACACAGTGTTCAGAGCTCTAAAGCCTGGTACACACATCACGATCTTCGGGCTGTTTTTGTCCCGATTTCGCCTCTTCCCGACCTTGGACGGCAAACGCTCAGTCATTGTGAGATTTCCCTGTCCAATCACCATTTGGTCTGTGGTGTGTTCCCGATAATCCGCTCTGAAACGGGTCATAGCCGACAATTGAGAACATTGAACATGTTTAATATTTCAGAGCCGATTTCTGAGGAACGCCGACGACTCGTGCATTGTGACTGCGTGGGTGGTGACGTGGTATGAAATGTAGCCAATCAGGGAGCGAGCTGGCTGGGGAACAAAGAAGTAAATAAAGTCCGTGTTAAGGCCGTCTCCGGCCTGGTATTTTTTTCAGTTCTGGCTTTTTCTGTTAACAATAGTCCCAAGACCACCATCATTCCCTCGTCCTATATTTCCCCTTCAATGCTGGGTGTTGTGTTTTCCTATTGTTAATATGTTTCCTCTTCTTCAATTATTGCCAGTTGTTGCTATAATTCTTCTTCTACATTTTGATGTTTGTTCGTTTCGGAGGACTAAATTGTAGATGAGTTGCGGGACAGCATCGTTATGTGTGTGTTGTTCTGTGATTACATTTTCAGAGCATACCACTCAAAACTGATTTTTTTATCTTCATGTGTGAGGTCTCAACCAGATAAAAAATCTCACAAGATTAAAAAAATTGTTATGTGTGTACCAGGCTTAATTCAGCCTCTGAAAGATAGTTTTTCTCTGTTTTTGGCAGCCTAACAGTTTCATAACTGAAAGTCGTTACCTTATTTTGTCTTCTGTTTACCTATTTTCCCACTCTTCAGTATTTTGCCCAGAGAGACATGTGGCAGCACTTAACATGCTACAACTTGTTTTCAGCTTAATCCACTCATGTCAGTTTGTTGTTACATTCACCATCCAGTCTGGATAAGATGTAATTATCCTCAAATCCTGGCTTCTTCTCGCCCACTTTGCCTCCTTTGCTGAGTCATACAATCTGTTATGGGGCAGTGAAAATAAAACAAGCAAAAAAATTGAGCCAGAACTAATTGAAAGTAAACATACACACTTCATATGTACTTTTTCTGAATAAAAGGTTAATACAACAACTTGAAAAGAACTAAATGTTTAACCAAATTACCTGCACTAGTTCCCTTCCAATACTTTGTTTTTTTATTATTTGTTCTGTGCTGATAGTTAAAATCTGATAGCTTATCATCATTAAATTTCGTGTCAACACTGGAACACTGTTTTATTTAAAGGCACTTTTTCTTTTTTTTTCTAGAGCTCTGCCCACATTAGCACTGGCTTCAATCAGAGCCGTGCATAACAGCCAATACCTTGTACAGAGTGAGACAGTTCAAATGACCAAATTCACATTAAATGAGCAATTGGGCATGCATCTGAGAATATCAGCAAAATTCAGAATAAAGGCAAGAACTGTGTATTAGCTATTTCCACAGTTACAATATGCAATCCTAGAAGTTAGAGATCATAAAAACTATCTGAGCACTGCCTGAGCACAACTTTCATCAATGTCCTCCTGTTTTCAGTGGCCCCAATACCTAAATTATTATTACATTTAGCCACATTCACAGTGTAGTTGTCATTTATAACATTTTTTCTGTCTTATTTGTCAATTGAAGAAATTATAGGGTACTGATTTAAATGCAGGCTATTATCACAAAATGTTATCTAGTCATTTCTATACTCGACAATTTAGTGAATTCCTATTTTAGCCAATTTAGTTAACGTTGTCTGACATAATCAGCATAAATTCAAATAACTAAGAACAGATCTGCTGTACTATGTTGACCTCAAAAGTAAATGCTTAAGGCAAAAGTTTGACATACATATTTTACAACCACCATGCAACCCTTAACCCTGACTTAAGTGGAAGGTCCTTCTACTCATAAAACATCAAGGGTGCATTGTCAGATTGAGTTTGGAGTTGGTTTTGATGACGTGAATTAACTTGTGCCACTGCTTTTCTAAGGACTCATATGACCATGTAAATGTTTGGCCAGCATATTGTTTACTGCCCCGCTCATGCTCATGATGGGGGATTGAATCAAACTATAGATGCAAAGCAAACTGTAGCTTACCTTAGCTAGGCTACTATTAATAAAATGGCATTGCATAAATAGAATAATAGTGAAATAATTGAATTTGATTGAACTGGGTTATTTTAGGATTGAAATAATTTGTATTCAGTTTTAATTGGATTAAATTTTGATGTGAATTACGGAAAAATTGAAAACTGAAATCAAAAAAGTTGCCTAAGCAATCTTACATCAAGATTAAAGATGAACAGATATGCCACAGGAAGGAACAAATAAAAAAGAAGGATATGTCTCCTCTGAAAGCTGAAAGAAAGAGATTTGCTCGAGCAGTATGATGGTTGGACTAATAGCGGAGACTCAGGCAGATTAGGATCAGAATCTTGAGATATAAGATATTAGACAAAAAACAGGCTGACAAAGAGTTGAAAGAATAAACAGGGTCTCTGAATGAATTCACAGATCATTATCTGTCACCTTGCACATGTGGCGGTGCAACAATGCTGTGAAACCCCTGATATGCTTGTGTGGATGGTAGGCTGCAGCTTTAGAGATGAAGCCCACCTAAGCAGACAAATAATACACACTAATTACTTTGTTGGAGGTGTTATTTCAGTTGGGTATGCTGTACAATGCCCATGCCAACATATGTTTGATTCTTTGATGCTAAATGTGCAGCCATTTCTTTAAAAATAACGGACAGAGAATAATCTAATGTTGCTGTTGTAAAGGGGCCCCGGGGTCCAGATGGTGCACTGGGAGAACCCGGTCCTGAAGGCATCAAGGTAAATAAATACATTCTTTACTTTGATCCAAAATGACTCCCTATACGTCTTTGTAATTTAGCAGAGCTGAGATTTTTATCCTAAAATTCTGATCTATATATTTTTACAGGGTGAAAAGGGTGAGGTTGGACAAAAAGGAGAACCAGGATTTATAGTAAGTAGTTTATGAATCACCTTGCCCTATATTTATAGAGAAGTAAAACACACCTCTGCTGGCTGCTGAATTTATGATGTCATGATCCTGCATCTATCTTATGTCTGACAGATTTTTAATGAAGGCTTCATTCTCATAAGAAAACGAGAAGACATGTTTATAAGCGTCATTTATCCAAAGCCAGCAATAACCACCATCATAAAACAGGCATCATCCAGCTGCACCTTGGTGGCATATACTTTATAAAGATACACATTTACTTTGTGTTAAAGTAATTGCTACATGTGATTTTCAACAATATCTCATGTTACCCTTTGGGCCTTATATGTCTGCAGGCTTTGAATCAGTCTTCATTAGCAGAGAGGGTCTTCTTGCTTCTTTAATGGCTTTACCCAAATGCCATTCTAATGCACTGCTGCCTGCTTGTCTGAAGGAAACCTGAGCTAAATACTGCATATGGAGGAGTAGCAGGACTAAAGTAAAGGACTCTAGCTGAGGGAAATGTGCTTGCAATGTCTAAACTGGGAAACACACAGAAGTAATCTATAACAGCAGGCCCATTTTGAGTAAAAGTTGTTTTCAGTGCAGGCAAATTTATGGTTATGAATATAATAGTACTATATAAAAAGAAAATATCACTGATTACAATTGCTCATTGAAAACTTATGTGTAAATGTTTTTTTTCTCATAATAAACTTCTGATTTAAGCTTCTTTTTAATCTATTAATTACTGATGTCTCTTTTCAAAGGGCAAAGCTGGGAGTCCAGGAGAGAGAGGCCCTCCTGGAAAGCCTGTAAGTAATGCTCAACCTGTAGTTAATTTTTCAGCTGAATATCTCTTTCAGAGCTTTAATCATCATCTTCAGTTTACCAAGATGCATTATTGTGGGTACAGCGGAAAAACAGACTCGTAAAAACTTTCCACATCCTTTTTCCACCTGTGATACAGTGTGTAATCATTTAAATTGTTCACAGTAATAAAGTCACCCTGGTGAAAGTTGAAACTCACTGGTTCTTTCAAGCTCATTGCCATGTGTTTGTGTATTACTTCTTTTTCATTTTGTATGGGTGTGAGGTATTTGCCCTGCAAATAGTTGACATGCTTGTATGAGCTAAGTGTGATCATGTAATTAAAACTTAACTGTTTTTATTACTTCTATTCATAATGAGTTTTAATGAAAAACTGGCATTGTTAGTAATACAAATGTGTACAATGATGTGCTTTTTAAAATATTTTCAAGTTATATTTTCACATTTACTGGATCATGAGTGTAGTAACTTTCAGATGGTTAAAATAAATTGACTTGATTGTTGAAGAAAAGAGTTAATGTTGACTCAGCATCTTGTTTAGTGTTACACAGTTGACTTTTGGCAGCATGATGAGAACTACAATATATCAAAGGTGTATTTCTTCCTTTAATAACTAGATTTGCCATCGCATGCATACTTAAGCGGCTTCGGCTGCCCCTCAAATAATAAATGGGCTACTTTCTATTTTGGCTAAACATTTTACACTTTTGGATTTCTAAAAATTACTTTGGAAACGTGCATGCATATGCACTCACTTTTAGTCTGTTTTCAACATATGCTCTTACACACAATGCATTCATTTTGTCATGCACTTATTTGGACCTCTGTGTGATTAACTAGATCTTATGCATTTAATCTGGTGGTGGAGAACAACTTTTATATCCACTTTATTACCAAATGTTTCTGTTAGAGAAGCTGTTGATGTACTGTACTGTCACTAACTAATCTTCCTCATAACTTATACACTGTTATAAATCATCCAACTTTTAAAGACCTCATTTGCCTTTGCTGCTGCTTTTTCGGCTGTTCATGGTTAAGCTTAATTTATCTTCATATAGAGTCATAGCGCCATCTTGTGTCTGGTAAATTTTAATACAAATTAATAGTTCTTGTGAAAAAAACAAAACAAAAGCAAATATGTTTAGAAGAGCTTTTTGAATGCTGCCCAAAGTGCTGTTGATGAAAACTATGGAAGCCTTTATCCATCATTATGCTTAAAATATAGACCTTAAGGGAGGTCAAATGACCACAAGCAGATTCTTAAAAAAAGAATGAACAAGCTATTAAACAATTAAAGGCACTACACACACAAAAAAAGAAAGAACAAAAAACATTAAACCAAATCAATGATTTTCTTAAGGAGACAAGACACATGCATAAATGAGAGTACACAAGGTTTATCTGAAAGATGCAAACCAATCACAACTGATCAGTAAGACTTTTGCCTTGATCCACACCTTCAAAGTGTTCTGTTACTGTTACTTTTACCAGGATAGTTTAATGAGAAGACAATGGAGAATGAAAGGAAGGGCTCATGATCCAAATCATACTAAATCATCTCAGAAACAATAGAGGCAGATTTTTGGTATGGTTTAGGCATGTAAGGCTGTAAATGGAACTAGATCACTATTGAGATCTATTGAGAGGAGTATTAAGGTGAATTTTCACCACTGACATTCAAATGATACACAACAGAGCTGATGAGCAATGATGCAAAACACTAAAATCTGTGTGCTAATAACATTTTGATTGTTCATGTTATCCATGAGTTTGCACTGAGGTAAAACAACAAAGATTTTGTAACTAACCAAATACTTACAGACACAACTACAAATCCTACAGACACAAACATACTCTCTGTCTCATATAACGCAATCTTGTCTAAACTTGACAACACAGTGTTTGAGCTACAACAGATAGATATTACAAGAAATCCAGTCCTTTTGTTTAGCATCAAATGTGTTGCTTGTTGGTGTCATGCAACATCAAAGTGTACTGGAAGTGTAATTACATAGCAAGTGATGATGATAATGATCTCTGTCAAGTTTTTTCATGCCTGTTTTTAAAATTATGCAGAAGAATAAAACATCATTGTTTGTCTTTCAAAATGAACGCGTGTGTCTCCAGGGTAAACCAGGGTTTCCAGGGAGCACAGGGGAGAAAGGGCCCCATGGTGAACCAGTGAGTATGCTTTCCTTTTAATGTGGTTGTTTCATGAAACTGCAAACACACCACACGCTGTCAAAAATCTGCTTGTCTGGAGTCTGTTATTATTAGTCATGACCAGAATGATACTTGATCACAAAGGTTTCACAAGCCAGAAGCTGTAAAAGTTAGAAATATTTAATAAACACTGAAGAAACTCTGATGTTGATTATGTTGATCCTAAAATAAATGGTAAATGAAATAATAATAAGCATTTTTAACTTTCGCACTATATGTTCCCTAACTTGTGCATTCCTTGTTGGATTAGTCTTCAAATTCTTGATTTTCCTGGAAATCCACCATTGCCCGGGGGGCATAAAGAATGTCAAACAATCAGATAAAGATATGTGTGAGGATGAGAGCCTTCAATAAACCTAGAGGCACTGTTTATGTTATGAGTCTCGTCTTGTGTTTGGATTATGTTCATTTTCTTACTCTAGGCATTACCACCTCCCAGTTTTCTTTTTCCATGCAATTAAAAATGTGATATGTGTTAGTTTTATCATTTGAATCTAAAATTTGTGTTAGGTCTGTTCTGGTATTTTATTCAAGTCTGATGGTGACATCTTCGTATCACTGTGTTAGTTTGCTCTAAGCATGGGGTGAGAATTTTCTTCTGTTTGTTTTTTTCAGGGACCCAAAGGACCTCCTGGAGAGGCTGGACCTGATGGAGAACAAGGGCCTGAAGTACTTTACATTAAATATTCAGGGTTATTTATCAGCCCGATATTAAGTGATTCTGGGCTTTAAATGGTATGTCAAAAACATCACAGTCTTTTCTCTGTGTAATTCTTGCAGGGTGTTCCAGGTGTTGAGGGAGAATTGGGTGCTGTTGGAGAGCCAGGGTTAAAGGCCAGTAAATTATTACTATATTTTTTGAGGTCTTGCACTTTTTCCTCTCAGAAAACATAAGGAGCTTCTGTTCCCATCACTTTCTGGTAAAGTGGAAATCCATGTTTGATCCCGACATAGCTGAAGACTGGTAGAGAAAACTGTGGTTGAGTATGTAGTAGTGTTGTTGGGGAATAGTATTTAACCTTCACAGAGCATATTGTGAGTGTTGTCTTTTGCCTAACTGCAGGGTGATGTTGGGCCTCCAGGAAATGAAGGGGAACAGGGGCAAGAGGGAATTAGAGTAAGTACAATTTATCCACTAATTCCTTCTTTCCTTTGGTTTAATTGAACATCCCGGATCCCAGATGAATATTTACATCGCAACTTTATTTTGGACATTAATGTCAAATTTTACTGGTGCAAAGAAGTAAAACTATGGAACTGCTTTTCAATGAACAAAACAAATATGTCCCAAATATTGCCTCCAGGTTTTACAAGGGATGCCAGTGTGAAAGAACCTCAAACCTGAATTCTTCATAAAGGCCAACAGGGGGCACTTAATTGGTTGAAAAAATAAAGCGAGATGCCAGACAATGATGTGAAAATAATCTTCCTTCTACGTAATTATTTACCCCAGTGAACATATTCCTAAAGAGTTTATGGTCTCAGTCTTTCACACAGAATGATTGTCATTTTGTACTGTTAAAGAGTAAATAAATAAGACAGACATCCCAGCTGCTGCCAGCCAAAATGTAAAATTCGAGGCTAAGAACAACCAACAGATGACATCACATATCTGCACCCTTCTTCTAACTAAATAGTAATATATCTACTAAGCACTAGAACTGCTTGAACTTTACTGACTTAATACTTCAAACCACATAGTAACACACACCTCTTGGTTTGTGTTACTCTGTTTAACCTCAACATGATCCCTTTCACTGACAGATACAGAATCATTTTCTTGAACTTAATATGTGATCAGTCAGCTTAAGTAAATCAAGTAAACACACACACTTTTTTGTTATGTACAGTACCAGTCAAAAGTTTGTTCAAACTTTAGTGACAAAAGTGACAAAAAAAAAAAACTGTTGAGATTGTCTTTAATTTTTCCAGGATGTGGGAATCTGACAAGAACATCTCTCTTGGAATAAAGTCAATGTTTGTAACAGTGAAGAGGTTTTGTTGTCAATTATAATTTGTTAACAGGGTCCTCCTGGTCCACCTGGTGAAGATGGCCCTCAAGGGAAAGATGGAGCCAAGGTAAACAAAAGAAATAAAAAAAAGCTTATTTTATTTAACTTACCTTCACTCTTCTTTTACAAGGTTAACAAGAGTTTTTGGAAATTTTCTAAAATCTTCTGGTTAACCCAGAGAATAATTCAGTATTCAGAGAGGTTAACCCAAGTGTTAACGAATCAAGTGACTCAATTTAATGCTGGATATTGGTAGGATATTAATTCTAATAAAAGAAATAAAAATTAAACTCTTTCACAGAGGTTAAAATGAATAATATTTTTCACTGATCCAGCTGTTAGTAATTTAAAGCACCATAACAATCTTTCACACTGCATCATTCATTATCTTTTTCATACTGTCAGGGTGAGCCTGGTGATTCTGGGCCAGCTGGGGAGCCAGGGGACAAAGGGACAGAAGGAGACCCTGGACCCCAAGGTCCATACGGATTACCTGGGAAGCAGGGTTTTCGTGTATGTTTAATTTTTGACTCCAGACTAAAAATGCCAGAATCTTAATCCTTTGATGCTAACTTCAGTTTTTTTCTTATGTTAAACACAGAAAAAAATAAGCTTGTCTATCACAGACTTTTTACTGCAGAGTCACTAAAAGCACTGTCTCATATATGCTGGTTGTCTAGAATAGTTTGACAGATGTCAAAGTCCTCTCCAAAGACTTGCTTGTTTTGAAATACAAACTATAGAATGTGCCCTTCATAGTACACATACTCTGCTCTCTGCAATAGCTGCTCTTTATTAAACATACATATTGATTTGACAAGATATTTAAATACTAATAATGTCAAAAACATTATCTTGTAGTGGCAGTATTTGCTGGAATATCAAATGAATTTACAAAGTTGTTGGAGTTCAGAGATGCATGTCTATGCCTCTTAATATAAAAATAGATTTTTGTATATATATTTGAATTTGTCTCTTTCTTTAGGGACCAGAAGGAAAACTGGGTCCCCCAGGAAACAGAGGACGGCACGGAAAGAAAGTAAGTATTTATTTTTAAGAAAATCTGAATTTTTTTTCCTCTTTTGACAGCAAGCCAGTGATTGGAGCTGTACTCCTGGATTTTTTTATAGCATTTGTTATAATAGATCACAAGTCATTAATGAAAAAAGTTACTTGCATATCATTTTTGGGAAAGGTGCTATTAAGCTTATGGCAAGTTACTTGCGTCGAAGACAACAATGTGTTCAATTTCATGGCTGTATTTCAGACATTGCGACTCTTAGGAGTGGTGTTCCACAAGGGAGTTGCCTAGGCCTCTTACTGTATTCCATTTATGTGAATGACTTACCTCATGTACTAAAGAGTGCATGTATGGAAATCTATGCAGATGACACTACAATGTATGTCTCTGGAAATGTTCAGTATGTGAATAAGCTATTGCAAAAAGACATAACTTTGGTCTCTAAATGGGAGAATATGCTGAAGCCGAATGTGCTAAAGACAAAGAGTATTATATTTGACTTGGGTTATATGATAAGACCTAAACCTGAACTTCATCTGACTGTACAGGGTACTATTGAACATGTTAAACAAGTCAAATTATTGGGTGGGAATATAGATGAAACACTGTCTTGGTCATTCACACATGAACAAAATGGTGACTAAAAAAACGTAGAAGTATCTCAATGATACAAAGAGCAACACATCTGTTACTGTTACGGCAATTAAACTTCTTGTGCAATCTTTGATACTATTTTGCTCAGACTACTGCCTAGTATGGTGTAGTGCTTCAAAGACAGAATTGCATAAACAACAGATCATGCAGAACAGGGCGGTGCGACTAGTCCTGCACTGTTCTGGTAGGTTTAGTATTAAATGGATGCATTGAACTTTGTAATGGTTGACAGCTGATCAGGGAATGGCTTACAGTCAGGTGACATTTTTCTTGAATATTTTTCATGTTCAAAAACCAAATAATTTGCTGTTAATGTTAGAACCAACTAATGCTAGACATGCCAATGCAACCAGACTTGCCTTGAGTACTCTACCATTGCCAAGAACTGATGCACTTAAGAGAATTGTAGTGTATAGAGCTGTGACATTTTGGAATATGCTCACACTGCATATAACCACATATAAAATAATTTACAAAGGCTATTATTTGTCTACAGGTTAGGTTTTGTTGGTCACTTAATTTGGGAACTGCAATATTCTCTAGAAACCTAATTTATGTGAGATACATAAGGAGCGATATAGTGCGATTTATATTAGAAGGATAAACACATGGTACATTATAGATACATTATTTTACTTATTCAAATGTTTTTTTTTTTTTTTTGTTCCATTAATATTGTTGTATTTTTATTGTATTTATCTGTATTTGTTTAAATGTTATGCTTGAAAATGTTGTATTATGTTTTATTATTTTGCTTTAAAAAGATCTGGACTAAACTAAACTAAACTAAACTTTTTTATAACCACTACAAATGCTGTCCGTGGGCTTCCATAGTTAACAGCAGACTCAGCCCTCCCTTGCACCAGAATGATGTTTGTCTGAAAGCATAAACAGTTAAACAGTGAAGTGAGCCGTCACTCACGCCTGGACAACTTCAGGCCACAAACTCTCGACCTACATGATGAGAATTATTTCTGCAGTGGATCCCGTATGAAAGGATGGACTGAGATCACGGAAACAGTTTTGTTGCATATCTCTATGCAATTCAAGTCATTTATATGGTAGAAAAGTTATGATGTTATTTACTTTTTTTTGCTGTCATTCATTCATATAAATAAACATTTAAATTTCAATATTGTTTTTAATAAGTTTAACATATTTTTTGAGAAAGTAAAGAAAAAATAAATCCATTCAAATCAGAAATTGGATTTGGTTTGAAAAAATCTGAGATTTTATTTTTAAGTCATATCGCCCTGTCCTACTGTTTTCTTTATAAAAAGCAGTTAAACAGAATGTATTTCTGTCGTCTGTTTAAATGATGCTTTTAAATCTTTTCAGGGAGAGAAAGGTCCCCCAGGCATTGCTGGGGAGATTGGCCCTCGCGGAGACATTGGGCTGCCTGGCAAGCCGGGACTGAAAGGTGCCAGAGGAACTCGAGGCACACCTGTTAGTTCCCATTCTTCTTATTTGCTTTTACCTATGAGTGATACGGTGTCTTCAGACACACTTTGATGTTAACAAAGTCCCAGACAACAGCAAACAAAGTAAAAAGTATTTCTCTGAAGAGTTCTTCAGTAATTTAAACCAAGTAGTTAGGTTTTTTATATTTTTTGGTTATGTCATTTAATTTAAATTATTCTTACAATGAAAAAATAAAATATTTGTCTATTGCAGGTCCAGTTTTGATCATTGATTTTTTTTTTTTTTGCTAAATTTAGCTAGCTAAATAAACATTTAATACAATGACTTACAAAAACTCAGGTTTGAACAAATGTAAGCAAGAACTTGCATAATGATGACTGATGATTAACACATTGTAAAAAGTTAAAGCACAAAAACTGTTCAAGCAGAGTTAAGACTTACCTCTTTCAATCATGTGAACATGGAGATTTTGGCATTGCTGATTTGCATTCATCATTTTACATACCAAATATAAAATTATGTTGTTGTAATAACCATGGAGAATGGATTAAAATAGACTTTACTTGTCATGTGTTATGTGTTTGGTTAAGGACATGGTTGTACTTGCTTGGACACAAAAAAAAGAGCAAACAAAAGCATTGTTGCTGATTCATCATTTTGGTTTGTCTTTTCTTGTTTTTGCTGCCAGGGTCAGCCTGGAGTTATGGGAATAGAAGGGCAACCCGGACTGCCAGGATACCCAGTGAGTTTTTCATACTTATAGTTTGGTGGGAATTATTAGAAACCTGTAAACATGCATTCATATTACGTTGTACGCATACACATTGATAGATGTGATTTCAACCTGGCTCTGCACATCTCACTTTGTTGTTGAGTGCACAGACTGAGTTTTTGAACCATAATATGTAAAATGTATAGTTTTAAAACATTTTATTTAAGGCTGTCAAAATTAACGTGTTAACGGCGGCTACTAATTTATGTAATTAACTGCAAAAAAAGACGGCTGCTGCGCATAGCACATGCACAGCATGTCATTAATGACAGCGAGACATGGAGGTATCTAAAGGCAAAATGGAAAAAGGTCAGTTGGTTGGCTCTATGCATGGATTGGAGAGCATCACACCCATGGGGGATGAGGATGTTTTAATACCCTCACTTTTACTGGGGAGAGGGTACAACACCTGCACTTTTCCTGCATTTAAAAAACTAAAAAAAACTTTTCACGTACTTTTACACAAGCATATCTGGTCGTCTTTGTGTCTATACAGCGCACAGCAGCAGCCTCCTCCTCTCCCTTTCCTGTTGTGAATCATGAAGGCTTTTTGAGATTTAGATGGGCAATAAAGGAATCTGATTATGAGTCACAATAATACTTTGTAATTAGAAACCCGAGTTTACCTGAAATAAGCTTAACATGGAATTATGTGCTGAACATGTGCTGGAAACATCCTGGCTATTTTTGCTCTGTGAGCATGGTGTAGCACTACAGAAATGTCAACCAGAGTAGGAACTGAGCATGTTGAAATCTTTATGATAGTTTACTTAAGGAATTTCACAGCCTATTGAAACTTTTCTACTTGCTCATACTTGACTCAGACTACAGAATAATTTTTGAGTTTGCACAACAACAGAAATTTTCTAGTGAAGTGTCGTTATATGGACTTTTGTCTGTATCAAACAAATCTAGTTGATATGTTGACAGCCTTTACAACTATGATACTGGTGGTCTCTTAATGTAAAATAGTCCCCTTTTTTTCTGTTTTTCTTTTTAGGGACACCCTGGCAAGCCTGGGCCCATTGGGCCGCCAGGGCCCAAAGGTGAAAAGGTAAGATAATACCTAAACAAGTGTTGTAATTGAACATGCTTTCATACTTTGATTTAGTAGATATGCTTCAAAGTCATTGAAAAAATGAATAAATGTCTACTATGCATGCATGCGTTTGTGATTGTGTGCATTTTTGCCTCATTCCAGGGTTATCCAGGCGAGGACAATAAAACCCCAGGACTACCAGGGCCCTTAGGTGAACCAGTAGGTCTTGCTTTCCTTTAACCTCTGTTTTCTAATACACTTGGGGCCTGAGCAATTGAATTGAAAGAATGATGGAAGTCCACTAAGACTGACAATACTGTATTTGTGTTTCTTTTCTGAATTTTGTCATACAAATGGACTTATTTCTCAGCTGCAGACTTGACTTTACAATTAAAAGATATAAAAAAGAGTTTTTCTAACATCAGGGTCATGCTTAAATTGAGCTGTGTTTGTGTTCCAGCCCACAGGTTCTATTGGTATACATTTTTACTTAACACTTTTCCCTGAGACATCATCATTCACTTAATTTTACCTCAGGAAATCTGCATTTTGCACAGTACCCAAAAACAAATCATCCTTAATGTTAAAAAAGGATTAAGGCCTAGCAAAGAATCTTTGAAGTGTAAACCCAAGTTAGCTTGACTTTTATGCTCTGAGACACATTTCCCAGCACTGAACATGTCCACTAAGACAGGCTGACACATAAAGTTAAGATCTGCATCAGAATTGATAGCCGCCTTACATATGAGTAGATTTGCATGAGTATGAGCAGTACAGGACATCCTCTGTTTTCTTGCTCCTGAACAGGTAAGTTCAGGTGCAACTACTTTGTTCAGATGCTGTGTAGCTGCTTCCAATAAACACATTGTTCAGCTGATATGTACATGTGTTCATGTCTATGCATTTATGCCTACACAGGGGCCTCCAGGGGAACAAGGAGAACGCGGAGAGCCAGGAGATGAAGGATATCAGGTAGACAAAAATCATTAAATCAACATAAACACATATTATTAGCATAACTGTCAGATATGGTGTTTGTCTACTGAACTATCTTTCATTATCTTTTGATCTCTTTGCATGTTGGATTGGATTGCTAAGTTTATAGCGATAAGCTACAGAAAACATTGTTATTTTATGCCCTTGGTGGCTTTAAGTCTTTTTAAACATTGGCAGTTTGTACATGGGTTACAAATCTTCTTTTAAATAAGATGAATAACGGCTATTATGTGCTATTGGAGATGCAAATTATAAAGAGAATGTTGTTTTGTTATATATATCTTTTAAAATGTTACCTTAAATTGGAAATGGTACACAGTTAACATAAATAATATTGTTACTGACAAATTTTATTGTATTTTGTTTTATCATTATTATATATTAATTTTGTATTAGATACTAACAGAACTCTTATTAAGGTGTATGTTTGCTGTTGTGTTATCTATGGCTCATTTTAACAACGGTATGTGAGAATTTAAGAGCTAGCAAGGAAAATCATAAAATGGGACTCCCATTTTAAACAAATGGGAAGTTATGTCGTGTCATATTGCAGGACAGATACTCATTTTGATTTAGAACATTTAACCTGAGCTTTGTCTCATTTGGTGACACTGTTTTCTCTTTTCCTGGTAAAGTTTTAAGCTGATCTGTACATTTATTCAGTGAACTGTGTGCACTGACCGTGATGTTTCTGAACCTTTGTACTTATCACAAGATTGTAGGGTCTTTTTTTAATGCAGTTTTTGTCTTTTTCCTTTTTTAATGGAGAGTTGATTTAATCTCTCAATCTTTTAAATTATACTGTATTTATTGTACTGAAATTGCATATTAACCACATTCTTTACATTTTAAGATAGGTTAAAGATGTAAAAATATTATATTTCTGATATCATGCAGTGCTGTATGTTGGTTCCAGACTTCCTATACTTGTAGTATACATAAAAAGTTTAAACTATTGTGTATTCTTTTGATCATATTAGGCCTGCAGCTAAGTCATTAACTGTATAAAATTATACTTTACATGCAGCAACATGGCTTTTGTCATGAATACCTGAAAAAAAGACACGTATGTGTCATAATATTGATAAGGTTTGAGTAATGGAGAAAAAAGTTAAATCATATCTTAAATGTTTGTTTCAGGGCCATATTGGTACTACTGGATCTCGTGGGCCACTTGGACCCCAAGGGCCACCGGTAAGTCAGCAATAGATCAACCGCAAAGTAAAGTGGATGCAGCATATAATAACTGTTGTCTCTGGCCATTTTTATATTTGCTACATGGATCTCAGTCACCATTACGTTAACATAATTTTGTACCCATGTTAAAGCATCTTTACTACAAATGGTCACATAAAAAATATATTTAATTTTAAAGCTTTTAACTCTTAAAAACTGAATGGACGCCAAACTGTTTTGGAAAGTCAACATTTTTTTTATCTATCTATCTATCAATCTTCCCATCTATCCATCTATCCATCCATCCATCCATCCATCCATCCATCTATCTATCTATCTATCTATCTTCTTTTTTGCATTATTCAGGGGTCACCTGGCCGCCCTGGAGAAACAGGCCAAAAAGGAGAAAAGGGAGCCCCAGTGAGTCATCACATATAAATTTATTAAATGCTTAGTTTAAGCTTTTTATACCGTATACACTACTGGTCAAAGGTTTGGACACATTTTTCTATTGTGCTATATATAAATCCATGAGTATTCGAAGTGTAAAATTTCTTATAGTAAAATATATTTTCTTTCTTATTCATGCTTTAGGGTTTAGCTGGAAAGAAAGGAGCGAGGGGTCTGAGCGGAGCTCCCGGCAGTGAAGTGAGTGTCACATCGATTAAACCAAGTGTTTGAACTGAAGCGACATAACACTATGAAAAGCAACACTTTTTCAGTGCTTAGCTGTGTGATGATGATGCAGCTCATCCAAGGGAAAAACTTTCTACATAATTATAAATTACACTCTAATACAAATAAAAACAAGACAGAGACTGATGAAGACAAATGGAACAACTTAAATGCATTTGGCTTCTGTCCATCAACTTTCAGTTTAATACTTTGATAAACATAAAAACTTCTCATAATTAGCAATCAAGTAAAATGCTGACAAGCAAACTCAAGACAAAAAAGAAAGAAGAAAAACGAAAACTTAAATGATACAATGTAACAAAGAAAAAGTAGCACAAAGGGAAAAAATCTTTCAAAACAATATCATAAATTGGGAAACAGTTTTATAAAGAGGCCCAGTGAAATTGAAATTCATCAGAAATAAGATGTTGCTATGCATTATTTCTATAGTGTGAAAAAAGATGGAATTACCAGAACAAATGGTAAAGAAGCAGTATCTTTCCCAGTCACAACACTGGGAAAGCATAGATAAGCAACCAATTTAAATATTTTTTTAAGTAGTCAAATGTTGCTTTCTGGGTAAATATGATCATGTTATTAAAGATTTCCAGACTGATGAGTTTTCAGTGACTCAGGATGTCAGAGAAACAATGCGACTGGTTTTACTTGAATTAGTGTAAAGGATTATGTGGGTGCAGGGGACTAGTTTAAACAGCCTTACACTGAGTTTTAGTGATATTGTTATCTTCCAGGGCCCAACTGGTTTACCAGGAGTGAGAGGCTTAATGGGTTATCCAGGACCTGATGGTCCCCCGGGACTCTCTGGATTATCAGGACTACCAGGAAAACAAGGACGACAGGTAACCAGTGACATTATAATCTTAGCTCTGTTGATAGAATTTAAGCTCAACTGACATTATTGCAAATGTTAACCACACTTAAGTAACTAGCTGGAAGATTTTTGATTCTAGGAATTTATGTGTTTATTAAATATTAAAAAGGCAAAGCTCACTGATAAAGTTTATGGTCAAGGACAATTAAATCTTTTTCTCTAAGCTGCAAAAGACTTCCTTAAATTCAGTTTTCTTATCTACATTTTGTTCCTTTAGCAAGTCTGTAATTTAAATTTTTACTTGAGCTGCTTCAATATGTTGTGTTAAGATAGAATTTAAGTTCATCTAATCAACAAATGACTTGTCTGATTTTCCGGGCCGTTCAGTGGTTTTATTTAACCCTTACATACTGTTCGTGTTAAATTTGACTTTTGACAGCAGTAAAATTACTGTAAATATAAGTCTTTTGCCCTGAAATTTGATGATTTTTTTCCTAAGTTGACCTAAAAAATGTAGAAATTTAACAATTTCCTAATTATTTTTGTCTTTGTGCTACACAATTGGGCATGTGAGGACATATTTAACTCGTATCTATTTAGATGAATTATAGATGTGCCAGTGTGGGTCACATCAAGGAAAATTATCCTCCTATAAGAACTGTCTGTGTGCACATAGAGATAGACCCGCTGGCCTTTCAAGAAGCATGGTGGTTATCTGGATATAGTAAAATAGTGAAACACCATAGGAGTGATCGATATGATGCATAAAAGGAACAGAAGTCATGCAGAGGTCAAACGATGTCATGAAACAAACACAATATCTACACCTGAGATGTAATATAATAATAAAATTAACTATTTTAAATCAGTTTGGTTGAGAGGACTTTCATAGCGTTTTAACAGTACATGAGCTGTTATTTCAGAAGCTGATGTCATGGCAACAAGACATAATGTGCATCAAACCCCTGGTCTGATCATCCAAGATGAGGAGGTTGGTGGTGATTTGAGGAGAAAGTGTCAGAGTAGGAAGACAAGGAAGAAAACTGTGGTTACAGCCCAACTGATTAAGATGACTGATTGTTAAGAGCATGCAGCAAGTGATACAAGTTGTATTAACATTGATAATTGAGGGGTGGTGTTTAGCTCGACTGGTTGAACAGCCAGTTCTTGTACAGAGACTACAGCTCCTCCACAAGGTGGCCTTTTGCTGCATGTTGACCCCTCTCTCTCTGACCCCCTTTTCTGTCTACTAACTGTATAATTGAGGCCATTAGAACCAAGAATATCTCTGAAAAAATATACTTATGATTCCTTATGATATAGCTATTAAGACAGTGTTCAATGGTTGCAATAGGGAACCATGGTTATATTGTAAACTCTAACAGTTCCAGAAGGTTCACACCATTTTTTAAGTTATTGTGGCTTTTATGTTTTTATGTTTTATAAAAAAAAAACAGGGCATGACACTGTGTAGTAATAGATGTTTCTTTCCAAAAACGAGCATTATAACACCTAAAAAATAGGATACATTAGGACAAATCATTCATTTATTAATGTGGCAAAAGCTATGTAGACATTCTAAATAGATCTGCAGTTTAAAGTTTGATATAGGCCCCTACTATGGGAGAATTATTGCTCTGGATCAAAATTGACCCTTCCCATACTATGAGGACACATAATCTGAACAGTAAATAAGTGCGCAGCCTGAGAGGAGGATTTCGTACATAAATGTGTTGGTCATTTTCAGCCAAGAGCTGGAAAGCCAAGTCCTCTTATGTGCCTTTTTATTTACATATTGTTATTTGAAGTCCAATAACTCTGGTGTTTGCCACTAATATTTTATCATTGATTTGAAATACCATTGTTTCTGTAGTGATTTCCTTAACTTTATGGTGTCTAAGATTCTTCAAGTGCAGAGGTTTATATTCTGTTTTGTTTCAGTCTCTGATACCTTTTCTTAAATGTTTGATGTTTTTGGCAACATAATGTTTTCATGAGGTAACCGTTTGCCTCATTAGAGTTGTGCTTTTAATGCACTCTTTTACTGAATCATAAATTACTTATGACTGTGTCGGGAGATACTAGTTTCAGTTCATCACAACTTTTCTCCAAGGTGATATTAATAAACTCAGGTCAGGTTTTGCAGACCTTGTAGCAGTCTCCAATGTTTTTCTCCTTCTCTTTCACATAAACAGTAATATTTTTTAATAATCTCCCCATTTGCTCAGTAGTAATAACTCAAGAAAGAAATGCAGTCAAAACCAATATAGGAATCTCACAAAGTTTTAGTAGGATCTCAAGAGGTGATTGAGCATAAATCAGATGTTTTCCTGGAAACTCCTGTTTTCAGGCAAACCATTCACTAGAAACAGCATGAATGCTTGAAAACTTGGTAACGCTCATGTTCATTGAATGCACTGTTGCTGATATTCAGCTCTCAGTTTAAATAAGGTTCTTATCTACTACCTTTGCTTAGCCCAAATTTGCTTTTTACTTCTTAGATGGGGAAAATTATATTGCAGCTGCAATTTAGTGTGTTATGTAATAAGTATAATCTTCTGTATCTGATCTATGTGTATCTTCAAATTTCTAACAAAAATGACATCGACAGTAATGCATCCACCCCTTTTTTCATCACCTTCTAAACAGTATTTGTCTTTGCCATGCCTTTTATGGCAGTAGTATTGTCATTTGCCCTTTTGGAAGGTACTGCTTTAAAAGTTGATAGAAATTGTTTAATCCAGTGTACTTGTAGAGGTTAAGCCATTGCTTGAAGCCACTGAGATGTTCTATTCTGGTATGAATAAGCTTGACACATCCTTTACCTTATGGTTGTTGAATGAAAGCCCACAAATGCTGTTCTTTGCAATAAAAGGTTGATTTATTATCCATCTTTCCTGCTTACCAAAGCAATAATCCTCCTGACACGCTTGAAGCAGTGTGTCGGTGTCAGAGTAAGTGCCCTGCGCTGGTTCCGGTCTTACTTGTCGGATCGGTCTTTTTGTGTTCACATTCAGGATTTGCCTCACCTGCAGCCCCTCTCAGTTATGGGGTCCCACAGGGGTCCATTTTGGGCACACTGCTTTTTTTCCCTGTATATGCTGCCCTTGGGGTCTATTTTTCAGAAGCACAATATTGCTTACCATTGTTTTGCTGATGATGTTCAGATCTACATCCACTTAAAACCACAGGGAGATTCTCTTACTAACCATCTCAGCTGCTTGTGTGATCTGAAAGCGTGGATGGACTTAAATGTTCTCCACTTAAATAAGGAAAAAAACTGATGTTGTGGTTTTTGGAAGTTCTGAGCTTCTAAATGGTACAGTTAGTGTTCTCGGTCCGCTTACTTCATTTTGTCCTATGGTACAGTACGATACAGTACGGTACGGTATGGAATGGTTAAAATTAAACAGTTTTCCTACCCTCAGCGATCCTTTGCAAGTTCAAACATGGTTTGAATTTCTACTTTTGACCATTCTTCCATCTGTATTTCACACCAGATGTGTGTAAAATTCAAGACAATATATAATACCTGAGTCCTCTTTAACAGACATTATTACAGCTGTCATTGATCATCTGTTTGATGGTAAACCTCGACAGCGTTTTGTATGTAGACTTGTGAATTTGAAGGGCACTGCATTCATGGTTTTCAAGTTTCTAAGCAGCTTTGTGTGTCCTGCATTAAATCATTCATTTTGGTCCCTCTGTAACTTCTCCTGTTTCTCCAGTGAGTGTAGTTTCCATTTGTAAGGGTGTATTTATTCAGTTTTAATTAAATCTCTGAGTGATTTTATTAGGCTGTGACTTTTTCTTATGCAAGAGTTCCCCAACACCTGGTTTTACCCAGAAGAAAAGAACAAATACTACAGTCAAGTCTTTCCAGTCTGTTTCTAACTTGTCCGCTCTCCTTAAAGTGACTGAGCAACAAGCCATGTGTGAGACGACGGACCTTTCAGTCTGTTATTCTAATATCAGTCTCTACCTTCAGTTTACCACATTGTTGATGAAGCTAGAAATCGCTGTGGTCTGCAACGTGAGAAGGCAACTCAGAAACAAGCAGCCTGTTTTATAAGAACACTGTATATGCGCAAAAACTGCTGTTTCTATTCTACAAATATAGAAATGTATATGCAGATTTTAAAATAAACAGAGATAAACCAGTTGAAATAATTAGTGACAATATTTCATATGCCTAAGCTTTCATTATACAAACGTCCGGCATAGTCACGTATACTGTACAAATATTCAGTATGAAGAAAAAAGATATTTATATATATTTTTTAATGCTTTAAAAACTCTGAACATTAACTTTAGCCACTGCCTAAAAAGGATGTGTGTTTGATAAAGACTGCTGCTGACTGCTGGAAACCTTTTGTTGTAAAAGTCTGTAAAAAAAAAAAAAACATAAATAAAAGGCTTGACCATCAAATAAGCTTCAGATGTGAAGTGTTTTATTACTACTATTTTATTACTATTGGGTAAAGTTTCAAGAGCCGTGTGCTGTTTGGGTGTTGTGTGCACACAATGATGCACGGACAGAACAACCCCATGGTGTCCCACTGCTGAACAGCTGGTGTTGCTAAAGTTCCAAAAACTAGTGCAGCAGCTAAGTTACTGAAGGGACAGGATGCTGTACACTACCGGTCATAAGTAAATGGGAATGTGTTCCCAAACTTATGATCAGCAGTGACATAGATGTAAAAAGTTTGCATTTGAGGAAATCCCTTTCACACATCTTTTTGTGCTCTCAAGAGTGCAAATTTTGTTTAAGAAAAAACAAACAAAAAAAAAAAACTTAATTTAAACCCACGAAATGCCAGTTTGCTTCAATCCATTATGCATATATATATATATGTGTATATATATATATATATATATTTTTGTGTGTGTGTGTGTGTGTGTATTTTTTTTTTTTTTTTTTTTTTTTTTTTTTGCTTGCACATTGTATGAAATTATATATAAACATATAAACATATTATTCATCTGGCGCTTTTATTTTCACACAGGGTCAAAGAGGCTTACTGGGACAAGAGGGACCTGTTGGGCGCCCTGGTCCTAGAGGAGAAATTGGACTTCCTGGACAACCTGGAGAAAAAGGACCATCTGGTCAGAAGGTAAAAGTGATAATACTGAAGAAGTGTTTTAATTCCATTGTTGTTGTATGTTATGAAAAATTAAGACATGCATTTTGATAAAATGCAAGATATGCTTGCATGCATTTTAATGCATTATTCTGGCTAATTCAGGGAGAGCCTGGCCTGCCAGGAGACAGGGGACCCACTGGATTCAAAGGTATGGAGGGGGCCACGGGTGACCAGGGCAGGAAAGGCGATCCAGGACCCAAAGGACAACCAGTGAGTAGACACAAAACAAGCATTTATAAAAGAAAGCAAACATTCTCTTTGTTCAGCTGTGTATACAATCACATGAGCAATCATACTGTAGCAATGCAAACTCTCAAACCAGTCTACGACAATATAGACAAAATGCATCACATGAAAAATCCTTTTTGTGTAGTTAGGATATGTATTCACCTGATGTTTTCTCTTTTTTTTGTACCTGTTTTGTGCTCAGCTTCATAAATACTTATCTAATGGTGATTTAGATGCCGTCTTTTTCACATTCATTTTAATAGTTGAAATCATCATTTTAAGGTCACTTCATTGCTCACTGCACAATCCCAGGAATGTTCTTGTTAACCTTGTATGCTTATAACACCTCTCTAAATATAACTTCAGGGGTCTATGTAACTGATCTGTATTGGGTTAAATGTGCGTGTCTGATACTTTTTAACCCTGAGTGGAGGAACAAATTATTTGGAAGAGACCAGGAATGGAAACATTCCACGGGTAAGGCCAGGTTATGTAAGATCTGCACACTCCGGCATCTACTTTACTTATGTAACCTCTCAAAGTAGAAGAATAAAGAAACATTCAATCCCCCACTTTCTAGTAGTTATCCCACTGACACTCATTAAACAGAGAGGAGACTCAGGCCCTTGAGTCAGATCACTTTACACTTTTCAGTGAATAGTTTCTCAGCCAAAGACACTGGTTTGAAAATGTAGCTGTCCAAAGGATGTGAATGTCTGGCTGTACAAACACACTGTCTGCCCACCTGGATGACAGACAGTGCTCAGACACAGAGCAGGATGTAGACAACTCTCTCTGGAGAGTGTGTTCAGGAAGGTATGTGAATGAGTGTTGGGGCAACTGTAGGAACAAAGCCCATGTCTGTCCAAGTTCCTCTGAAAAGGACACGATTTTTTTTAAGGGCCAGAATACTGCGTGACTTTTTTTTCTAGAGCTATAGGCAGGACCATAGTGAGATCAATTTTTGAAAGAGTGTGAGTGCTCCTGAGACATTGAGCTTCTTTGCTAGCTCTTCACTAACTTAAATGTTAAAAAATAATAATTTGTTAACTTTATTACTTAGTTATAAAACTATTGATTGAACAGCTATTACATATTATTTATTGATTTAATGTTAAAGCGGCAATGCTTTTTATTGAATTTATGATAAAGCTATAAATAAACTCTTTAGGCAAGTTATGTTATACTTCTTTTGTCTATGAATCTACAATAAAAGTATTAGAAGCAACTATACATAAACAGTTCATGTAAACAAAACAGTTATGTGTTCTACAAAACTGCATTAACAAGTCAGATTCTTTATTTTTAAGTTTGGGGTCATTGTCCTTCTCTCAGGGGAAGAGGAAGTTTGTTTTTTTTTCTTTAGACTTTTTAACAACATTTTAGCCATTGATTTTTACTCATTATTTTTACCCAAATCGGACATCTCTTTACTGTCAGTTTCCGCCTGTTACAAACTTGAATTAACCTTTTAAAAAATGTGGGAGGAGGGGAATTTCCTATCAATTGCAATTCTGAATCTGCAGAGTCACAAATGTATGAAGTCATATTTTTACAAATTGTGTAAAAAATCATATTCATCAATGCATTGCTCACAAAACTCCACTCATACAACTGTAGATTCTTAATTAGTATACAAGCATATGAAATAATCTGTTTTGTCTACAGGGTGAACCTGGAAATTTAGGAATGGTTGGTTTGGAAGGCTTTCCAGGGCCAAAGGTAAGACACAGAATCACTAACTAAAATTTAGAGTGCACAAGATTATTAAACATGACAGAAGGGAAAATTATAAATTAAAAGAATTTCCTTAAAACAGGGGCCAACAGGTGATTTGGGACTAAGAGGCTTCCCTGGCCCTAAAGGACCTGTAGGTACTCTGGTAAGTTTTTATAAAGGTCTAAAGATATAAAGGCATATTCTTCAGATTTGATGCCAAATATCAAATCCCTTTGTTGGAATGCTTTACAAATCCACACATACAAAGCTCTTCTTTCCTAAGTTCATGTGAAAATAGATGAAAAATATTGAGAACCAAGAAAAGCAAAAGCATCATCTCCCCTCTGCTAACACAACCTGCAACTGGACTTATAGTCATGCATTTACGATTATTGTGACCTAGATGTCTGATAATCTTCACAAACACATGACACATATTGCTTGGACACATACAAAAGACACGCTTGTCTCCTGTGACACATGTTGCAACTAGACTTGTGCATTTATTCTCTATCTTACTGTTTGTTTTAGGGGTTTACTGGACCTGTAGGCCCAGAAGGAATGATTGGCCCAATAGGAAAACCTGTAAGTTTTACTTTGTGTATGTTTGTGTATTCAGATTATGTAGGCCAACAATAACACAGTTATTACAAGGTAGTGGTCTATAAATGTCACATTATGTTTAACTTCCTATATAACCCGGCTAATAGTGACCAGGGTGGGATAAAAAAAACCTGTATATGTATCTTTTCCTTAGGGGCAAAGAGGTTCAAAAGGAAGCAATGGTGAAATGGTAAGACTTCTTTAAAATTGGATATCAACATCTGGAAAGTCTGTTTAAACAGTCTAAAGTATTTTCTGATATTATCCAGTGCCTTTCTATGTAAGTGTGAGAAAATTCCTCACTGAGGCCTCTAATCACTGGGCTATGTCAAAACAGATTATGGGTGTGACACTTTAGACTGAGAATGACTTAAGATGGGCTGAGAAGGTGTGTGAATGCAAAATTGGACTCAGTTAAGTTTTGTTCACACCACACTGGGCTTAGCTGTAACTCAGGATCTCATGGAGTGTGTGAGGCCTCAAGTCCTCTTAGATAAACACTTCTGAGGAAATGTCCTGTCAAAATGTTTGCATGCCTAACCACAGTGGAATCTGCATAGTGACTTTTGTATGCCTGTTCCCAGTCTGTAATATAAACTTTACTTAGATTCTCAGCTCAGACTGAATCCATCTGCAATGTACTCTACCACACACACAAGCTCACTGTGTGCACGGTGGATCATTAATTGGTGTCTTTCCTTCACTGACAACACTGATGATGTGTATACTCTAACAAACAAATACATAAGCTACCTAAAATTCCACTGAGACTTAAAAATAGGTAAAAAGCCAAAAAAAAAAAAAAAAAAAAACCTAGCAGCCACAGATGTTAGATGCCTCTTCAGCCTGAGGAGGCAGTAAGTGACCACCTACAATATGATGCTTCTGCTCCCTTCTCTCTTTGCTTTTTTTCTCAGAACAAATACATAAAAAGGTTACATAATTTATTATTATTTTTAGCCATTTTATTAAATTTTTGTGTGTACTACACATTTAGGGGCCTCAAGGACCACAAGGAAATCCAGGACCCAGAGTAAGTGCTCAATTAAGTATGAAATTTGAGTATTTTAGGTTCTGGTTAAATGGCTTATATTTCTAACCTTATAATGATTACAAGGTTTTTTTTTTTTGTTTTGTTTTAGGCCAGTATGCACACTACTTGCATTGAGTTTGAACTGCTGCTGGTTTATACGTTAAAGAATAATAATACTCTTAGAACTATTTTAGCTCTTTTGGTTATGTAACATAATCATGACAGAGCAAAAACTGACTACAACTAAAATATGATCATTTCCCAACTTGTTACTTATGTAATCAGTTTCTTACCTTCTTCTTTAGGGACCCCCTGGTGCTCCTGGTGCAACGGTAGGTTAATCTCATCAGTAATCTAGACAGGTAGATGAGATCAGTTAGACAGCAGAGGTCTTGTGTAAAGATAAAAGTCACCATAAGACAACAAATAGACAGCTGTAAGGTAATCTTTTGAAAACATTCATTGTGTTCACTTAGCCCAGTGTATTAACTAAGTTATGTGTCTTCATCTTATTTTGAATAGGAAGTTATCAAATTACAATCTTTCTTCTTGAAATTTTAAAAATTGATTTGTGTCATTGCAAAGCCAAGATTTGATGGAGCCAGGGCCTGTTCCCTGTCTTCTTTCAATAGGTCACCATATCGTCCATCCATCCATCTAAAGTGAGATGGACCATTAATGAACTTCTTTGTGGCAGTTCAACAGGGCTCTTTCTCTCTTTTTTTAAACATTTATAGTAAATTCTGAATCACGTGTAGCTCTCTGCTCTCTGAACAACCTTTTTTTCCTTAGAATAACCCATGAAAATAACAACAGCATAGCAGATTCCTTTTTGTTTACACACATTAAATGATAACTTGGATGTTTGTCCTGAGTGGAATGTGTTATTCTTCCCCCTACTGAAGTCAAGAATGTGGTGGTTTGTTTATGCTAGACTTATTTTACTGCTTTTCTTTGTTATTAAACTGTACTCCGACTATATATAAGTTTTCTCTGTAAACTGTACATGTCTTGGTTTTCTGTAATCAGTGAATAAGCCTTCAGATTAAAATATTTTAGTAGAATTTTGAGCAAAGCATTGAATCTGTTATGGTTTTCATAGAGCTGTTGATTTTTAAATCCACAGAGGCAGATTTATGATGACTTAGCTGTCTACAGTCTGTCTGACACCAATGCTGACCTCAGGACAGAGGTAAAACACATAACACAGATGGGTAAAGAAGTGATTATTAAGCAAGTTTTCTGGTAGATGGACAGTTGAACACTTGTTGGAACAAACTACAACAGTGCCATGTTTTCATCTGGAGAGATGACAGCATTGTCTTTTCCATCTGTATTTAGAGTTTCCAGAACATGGAGAAGGACCTACCGGATGAGAATACAGAGATTATTAAGACTCTCCGCTACCTGAGCAGTGTGATTGAAAGCATCAAAAAGCCTCTTGGCACAAGGGAAAACCCAGCTCGTGTCTGTAAAGACTTGCTTGATTGTCAACACCAGCTCAAAGATGGTGGGTTTTGTAGGGCATGTTCTGAAGAGATCTGATATGAAAATGTAGTTCTTTTTACAGTATTTTTGGTCTATGCAGATGGGGTAACACTTTCTCATTTTGTCTCTTTTCCTCCTTTGACTGTGGGTGTTTAGATTGGTTCTGGATTGATCCTAACCTGGGCTGTTCCTCGGATGCTTTCAAGGTCTTTTGCAACTTTACTGCAGGGGGACAGACTTGTTTACATCCAGTGGCCCCCAACAAGGTATCAGCGGTGATGTAAAACAATGAACTCAATGAATTCATGTCTTAGATGTCATATTTAACAGACTGTAAAAAAAATATAGCACAAATTCAGACCTGATTCTATTTTAATCCAGCAATAACTCGAAATGTTTATATTATTGTGGTTATGACTGCAAACCGATCACAATGTCACATTGTATGTGTCTTCTCCAAAAGTTGTTGTTTGGTGTAGGAAAAGTCCAAATGAAGTTTCTTCATTTGCTGAGCTCTGAGGCGAGCCAGAGTATCACGCTTCACTGCCGAAATGATCCATCCTTCAACACTGAGGAGAACTTCAACGTCACTAGACCCATACATAGAGAGAACATCGGACTTCGGTTTCGTGGCTGGAACAAACAGATATTTGAGAAAGACACACCACTTGAACCCCATGTGCTACAAGACGAGTGCAAGGTAATAAGTAGGATAAGGTTCTGAAAATTAGGACTAAACAGTATGCATTAAATAATTATTAGAATAATTGTTAAAAAAAAAAACTTCTACAAAATTCTGTGTAGATTTTTTTAAAATCCTTCCCGTCTATTAATGACGTGATGGTAAAATGTTATAGTAGAAAATGACAAATGACAGCTGATTTAGAGAAAGTTCGATCTGTGCTAAGAAAACTGAAAATACTTCTTTAGTATGGCAGGTATATATTCAGATTAATTATGTTTGCCTTTGAATAGATTATGTTAGAGTAAAGTGGATTTTGCGATGCAGGAATCACATTTCTTTACTATTTTCTACTCCATCTTTTATGTTTCAGATCCAAGATGGCAGCTGGCACCAGTCTCATTTCTTCTTCCACACTCAGGACAGTCGTCAGCTACCTATTGTAGACATGCAAGAATTCCCCTTTTCTGAACTCAGTATTCAGCAGCACATAGAAACTGGACCTGTCTGCTTTCTCTGATGCAAGGTCATCTTGCAACTGCACGCTTAAACCACTCACATCGACAGATATTGGACCCAGGCCTTATACCAAAGAGATGCGTCCATATCTAAACACAGGGTGGATTCAAGTTTGTTATCTTTTAGGTTAGGGTGGGACTGTGAGAGTAGCAAATTCTCAATGTTCACATACAGGCAGCCCTACATGGAAGAACTCAATCTCTGTGGAACATTCAGAACAAGAAGGCCAAAAGAGAACAGTGCGTACAGATATTTAGAAATTAAATGTGTAACGTATGGTTTGTTTTATTTTTTGTGTGTGGTGTTTAGTTTCACTACATATTGGACCCATAGTAACCCCTCATCACAGGGTAGGGCCTCACAACACACCAAACCCCAAAACTCACTCCTTTTCACCTCTTCCCCTACACATACGCTGACCATCCTAAGCAGGGGCCCAACCCGAAGGACCGTGCCAGGCCTCTGCACGGGGCACTGTCTAAAGAAACCTTTATATGAGTGCAATAGCATTTGGATATTGTGTGACTGCTTAAACGTGTAGTATATTTAATCAGAGGCTATATTTAACATTAATATTTTTGTCTTTGGTCTAGCCCATTTGGACCAGTACATTTTGATAGATGGTGCTCTACCTCTACCTGGTTATTTGCTTTCTAGAATAGTTGCTAATGTCACATTAGCATCATTTTTTGACTGTGTGTTGTATGTACCGGTTACATCAAGATTTGTTATGTTCTGTGAGTACTTATGTTAATTTGGTCATTTCTAATTTATGAACCAATATTTGTTACACTACATGTTTTTGTAGCTTTTCCCTCTATGTGGTAGGTTCCCAAACCTATCATTGGTGCTGCAACAAAGAATACGTCATCGATATTTCCTTTGTATATATTGACAACATATTGTATGTTTATTTATAACCTTTTTTTCACTTACATTACTGTACCACAGTAAGTTTTACTCTCAGAGAACTTTGGCCAATGACAACTCAGTCTAATTAATATTTATGTTTAAAAATGTGTTTGTGACAACACACCTGTGACTGTTTATTGTACAGCTCTTTTCAATTCATTCAGATGTGGTTCATTCACTGGCAGCTGCCGTAGGCCAGTCAGAAAACGCAGAAAACAGTCATTATATTCTTAAGTTATATTATCAACAAAGTGTTATTCTATAAAGTTTTAAAGGTTTTGAGGACAACATTGGATGCAAATGTGTAAATACAAAAATTTTACAGACAAATAAATTGAATATTTTATCCACAAATGATTTGGTGCTTTTTTATGAAAAGAGGATGGCGACTTAATGGAACTGCATGATCACCTTGATATAAGTGCAATGGAAGTTTATTCATCTAATTTCTGACCCCAGAATCCAGCAGGCTACATTAAAAAGGGAAAAGCTGAATTAAAACCCACCTCCTGCCTCACTACAATAATATATTTTTTTTATTTTATTATTATCACCGAAAGCAACCCAGCACAACCTGCTTTCAGATGTAAAAGTATGTAAGCAATGTGGTGTTGTTTGTTTTAAATAAGAACTTTTAAAATAATGAACAAGAAAGTTTAGAAAGAGTGACATAAGCTGGAATCTTTTTGACACACATTTGTCAGAAAGAGTCTACAATAGAAAAATTGTATGGGGGAGCTTGGTGTGTGTGGGGGTGGGGGGGTCTCACTTAGGTTTTAAGATAAGAGATAAGAACGGGGGCATTTGAGTGTTACTACAGCTCAACTAGAGAAAACAGTAAAGAAAGCATATTAAGAAAATGTTAAATACCAATACAATAAAATAAAATAACTATATAACTTAGTAAGTGGTGCTTTGTCTTTGCTTTTCACGTTCATAAAACAATATGTGGTTGGAAGACAGTGAGCCGAAAAGATTTTAAAGTGTGTATGTAAATTATTGTAACCAGATTTACATCCAGCGGGACAACTTAAGGATGGGGCTGTAGTACATCTCCGCAGACACCAGGAGGCAGCAACGAGCGGAAATCCAACCGGAACTCATTTCCACGTGCTGCCCTGGCGGAAGACGGTTTGTTTAGAAGCTGTCTGTGTTACGTTCAACGTGTTGCTCATATTTGCCTTTTGTTTATTCAATAATTGTTACGAAAACAAATAAAATGTCATCCATGGAGAGTCAAGTCGACAGTTTCTGCGAAGAGGAAGAGCAGAAATCCACAAAAAGAAAGATTTCACTCTCCAGGTAACTGGCTTAACTGACAGTCGAGTCTTCGATACACGTTTTATTGTGCACCATTTTCAGATTAGTGTTAATGTTGGTCTGTTCCACCCCCAGTTTTCATATATGTATTGTTGGTATTCACTGTTCATGAATAGAGTTGGAGGTGGTTCGAGTTTCACCCTGTTTACGCTCGTTAGTTTTAGGCTACTTTAAAATTATACTGGTGTAAAACCAAATTATGTGACCAGTTAAAAGTTTTTAGCTGCCGACAAGACATTTCTCAATCTTGTCAGTCAGTATTTCAAAGCCATTCTCACCCACACACAAATGTTTATCTTAAAGCTATCAAAATCATGGCACCTTGTTTATAAAATCTTTTCTATATAATAAGTTACAAGTTTTATCTAAGAACTATCCAAAGGAATGTCTAGATTTAAATTTTATCGCTACGAACTTGGTGGTAGTTAGATCAGAACTAAGCTCTCCTTATATCTCTTTCAGTTACTAGAATCTCATTTCTACATACTCCCTCCTCCATAGTTTTATCTTTTTATTTCACACTGTTACCCAAAACAAGAAACAAGTAATAGATAAATAATTAATGTTGGCTCAACCTTTGTACTCTGTGACAAAGTAATCATTATGTGCCATGCTGAAAGTGTTGTTTCTCCTGCAGCTGTGGAGTTTGCAGATCAGATGAGGCAAAATACAGATGTCCTTCCTGCCATAAACATTCCTGCAGGTGAGTTGTTTTGTTTGGGTATGAGGTAGTTGCTAGCAATTAACAAAGGATGCAGTTCACAGTATGTTTTGGAAACGTTTCTGTTCATTTTTACATTGTGAAATATCTGATATGGGGATTATTGCCAGCACCAGTGAATCTTTATTTTCTTTTTTATAAGGCAAGCCAGCATCTAGCTGTTACTAGGATACGTCTGTTTTTTTTGGGGGGGGGGGTATTGTGTAAATGTAGACTTGCAACGCGAATAAAAAAACATTTAGTCTTTAGTTTTAGTCTCAGATTATTGTAAAAGCGTGTAATTTGTGATATATTTTATTATTACGATGAAATGTATCTCTGTTATCTTTGAATGAGGAAACTGCGCATACAGCAGATCAGAAAGCTGTCTAATTTGCAAAACCTGATGAAGTTGTACCTCGTGCTGGGCTGAGACACGGTGATAATGTTGACGTTGAACCCTTAAATCAGACATGCTGGTAACTTTATTCATTCCGTGGTTCATATAAATAATTTTATTCTAGTTTTTAGAAGACAAATATGAAATTGGCGTAACCACTGGTAGATGTTAATCAAGGGCAACGCACACATCGTTTTGCTGCGTGCGGGCAGGTGACGTTCCCAGTTACTCATAACTGTCCCTCTATGAGAGACATGGAGTTTGCATTTTGTTGCTCATCACAAACTAGGTGATTGATGAAATAATCTTGAAAGAAATCAAATATTTTCTTTTTTAGGACCATTGGTCTGCAGTGGTCTGCAGTACAACTAAACAATCTAGCTACAGTAGTATTACAGTACTTTACTGTGATGTTGAGTTGACCTTTTTTCTCTGATGTTTCTTCTTTCTCTGTTTTTGTTACTGTTGCAACCAATGCCTAACAAACACAGAAAACAAAATAAATTCAAGATTGGCAGATAAAATGCCTTCATTGGTATCTGTGGGCCACTGCCTAACACTGTCAGTCCAGGTACTGTATTTATTCTGCTGTCAGCGTCAGGAGGCGGCACCAGATACGAGGTTGCCATTACAAAAATGGCGGTGCAACACACAAAACAGCTGTTGGATTTGTCCATACTTATTGTTTGCAGTTGACGAATAAGTGTTTTTTCAAATGTTCCTAAAACAATCCTTCAATGTCAGTTATCTAAAAATTGTGTATAGACGGTAATGGATATGACAGAAATTATTAGGCTGTCATCGCCTACTGAACTAAAAGCATTTAATACCAAACCCAAAGTCGTAAGAGTAATGGTACATGCCAAATACTAATGGCTTTTGCAATTTTTTTTCATTTTAATACCTAGCACATTATAGTAAGTGAAAGAGCAATAAGCTATAAAAGTTGTCCCCTGCAAACCTTCCACTGTAAAATACAAGTGAGTTTTATACATTGTCGCCCTATTAAAATAATGGCCTCAGTAATTTTTTATAAAAACATAAAAAATTGATCTTTTAGATATTTGCTTCAGATTTTCTGTTTTCAGAAAAACATGAAAAAATGACCTAGGCCATTATTTTAAAAGGGTGACAATACTGATAGACTAAAATGTTGTATAACTACATGCATATTTAAATAAAATAGAAAAAACAAAACATGTATAATATTGAACTTGCTCACATGTGTAAGATAAGCTCTTTTAGTCAAGATACTTTTTCAGTTTTAAACAATAAAAGGCACAGTCACGTAGAATTATATAACTGTATTCTTTAGAAATCCTCCTGCACCTTTGTGTGCAGAAAAAAAACAAACTGTTGACTCATTGCCATGTTTTTGTTTTTACTGACTGAACTTTGCTTTGATTCATGGCCAGTAACAACATGCCACTGGAAACACTTTATGGGTCTTTTCCTGAAGCATTTACAGCACAACCCCCATAATATCATAATAAAAGTCATACCTGAAAATTTCATTGAATCTTATCAAAAATGCTGCAGAATGTCCTTCCTCTTCTTTCATTGTTGGGTGTTGTTTTGGGCATCATTCAGCATTCCTCTTGCATAGTTTGCAGGGATATGGTCTCTATCTGACATGGGCCAAATACCTGTCTCGCAGCAGAAGTCTGAACATAGGTCTGTTTATGGTGGAATTAAAAGTCAGGGGTTCCACCTTCCTCCAATCTTTCAGAATTTGAGTTACACAGGTTAAAAAAATATCTGAATCAGTATTTTAATTCAGGACATCTGCATTTGTTAGATGGGATGGGGTGGGAAAAGTATTGCAATGTTTTATTTAAATAATAGCAAATAGGTCACTTATGAAAATAGTCTGCATCAGCATTTAAAGCTTACTCACAAAGAAACTATTCCTTTATTTAAGCTAATGTAGGTTCAGTCATTTGAAATCATAATCATTCACTCGTGTATAAAAATAACTATTAACAGATAGTGGTACTTTATAGTGTTGCTGTCACTAAAACGTTGTGTTGAAGACTCACACACACAAAAAGGCTTGGATTTTATTGTTAGGCCATTTGCGCACTCCCAGTTTTGGTGATATGCTATAGTTGGTTGATAAATGACAGGAACTCCCTGATAATTAAAGTTGTTTAACCAGGTATATCATATAAATGTGTCCATCCTTCATTAAATTTTGATGTGTTGTTGGTTTATTTGCAAGGTTTTAAGGTTAAAAAAAAAGCATGCTTCATTGTGGCCTTGTAATCTCCATGTGCTAATTTGTCCATATTTTTCATGTTTTTTTTTTTTTTTTTGCTTTGTTTTTTTATTTTTGCTTTTTATTGTTTGGTAAAACTGGAAGTATCACAGAACTAAATTTTGTGAAGCATTGCCTAACATGTTGTGTTTGTGTTTTCCAGTTTGCTGTGTGTGAAGAAACACAAGGATGACTCCGGATGCAGCGGGGTTAGAAATAAAACAGCATTTGTGACTTTGTCGCATTTTGATGAAATGACACTTCTCAGTGGTGAGCATCAACTTTGCAACAGATAATCCAGCGATTGTGTTCGACTCAGGTTTCTTGAAAACCTTAATTCTGACCTAAAATCCTGAGTACTTTGAGAATGTTTTTAATGATTATGAACGTTTCCTTCTTTCCCAACTCCCCTCTCAGCCACTATAACAGACAAACATCACATTTGACTGCAGAAATGCGGCTAATGAGGCCCTGTTTCCTGGGCAGTTGTGGTCAAATTGTTCATTATTTAATTAGATTGGATCAGAAGATTTTGAGTCATCAAATAGCCTTTTTGAAAATGTCCAGATGTAGAAAGTCTTGATGGTGTTAAACATGCTCTTTTTTAAAAAGATTGAGGCTGCTGTACTTTTGGCCCCTTTTATATGATGCAGAAATATTCTTCTTTTTTTTTCTTCCTAGTATCTGTCCCTTGACACAATTCTCATCAAGCTGGCCTACAGATAGTTTTCTCAGTCTTATAGCATAGATTTTACACTGATTTCACAGTTCACTGTGAAATTAAAGGTCAGATCTTAAATCTGGTACAAGCAGCCAAAGTGAAGTTTTAGACGCATCCACTTTTCACAAATAGATTTAAAAACACACAAAACACTCAAAGTTGTTTTTGCATTTGTTGACAGATGTGTATGGATTGATAGTGGGACAAATACATTTTAGTCTGTTTCATAAGTGAAAAAAGTAAAAGTTACAAATGGTCTGAAAAGTTTCATTTGGCTCTGCAAACAGCGGCTTTAGTTTATACTAATGTGATTATTAAAGCAGCCAATACACACTTCATTCTGGATATTTTATTTATTAGTTGTGACAAGTTTAGATCAATTTTTTTCCTTGTGTTTTTCATTACTTGCCTGTGTTGTAGATTACAGGTTTCTGGAAGATACTGGAAGATTTGCTGATGGAGCCACTAGAGACAACCTTATCCGGGTTCCACGTTCCACTTTCAAGGTAAATAATTAAAGTCTAGCTGACCTTTATAAACATAATAATGACATAGAACATTTTCAACCCTGAACTGGATTAAGCAAGCATAGAAGATGGATGGACGGACGGACTTCTAAATGCTTTTGTTTTTTGTGCATTACTGCTCATGTAATTTGCAGCTATAGTTATGCAATACCTACTGCTATTGCTCCAAATCACCTACATTTATTTTTGTAAGAGTTCATGCCATCCGCTACCTGCACTGACTGTTACTACAGTACTACTCCAGTGACATTTGATAGTTTGGAGTAAGTCATGTACTTATATGGGTTTTGGAGCTGCTAACTGCTGCACTGGTCAAAAAAAAAAATCTATCAAAATAATGAGGCTCACTCACAGGGAGACATAAATGCTTGGCACATGATCTGTGTTAGGATTTTAGCCCCTAGCTTTTAATAAATCTCTCAACTGTCTCTCACCACCAACCTGAAGTTATGACATGGCCAGAAAAGCCGATGTTCTTTCAGATCAGCACACTAAGTAGACGTTCAAGCCATCTTTGGTTAGTTGTTAATGGAACTTGCACAACCAGATATATTGGTGCAGAACAGATGTATAATTTCTCTACGTATTTCTTCCTATTGAAAATACCCTTAGCCGCACTCCACTGGCTTTTTTTTACTGAAATGTTAGGCAGTCTTTGGTCCCGTTAAAATCTGCTCAGGGCCAGGAGTTTTCTGTCACATCCTCTTTCACTGAACACGGGCTCCGTTTGAAGTCTGCTGGGAGATATTTCTTTAACATCAGAGATCTGAGGGGTTATACTTGTGATGGGGACTTTTTTAGCAATACTACACTAGACCATAAATCTGCCAATTTCTTTGTATGTGAAAATATTATAGACACAATGTGATGTTGTGCATGGAGCTGGGTTAAAACAAAGGATCAATCAATGTGAATCTATTTAAATTTAATTAATCCAGTATTGATTTATAAAACTCAGACTATTTTATTTTTATAAATATATATACATTTCCTTTTCCGGTGACAACAGTGACCGTACTCTCACGTGACACACCAATGCTCGCTGAGATTTTAGCATATATACACAACTGAAAGGTTGCCTGTGTCACTTCAGTCCAAAATCAGCTTCTCTCTCCTAGATAATGCCAAATTTGGATTTCCACATATACCATTGGATTTTATTCACCTGTAAACTATTTAGCCGCTTATTACCTCTCACGTTAGCAGCTAATGCTAAGACCGTGGGCTCTGCATTTTTGAAAATAACAGGATGTGATCTCACCACACACGTACCCACCGCCCTGATCTCATTTTCTATACAACGCCAAGTCACAACCGACGTTATGGAAAGTCAAATTTCCTAAAGAACATGTACTTAATTCTTTTATTAACAAAAACGTAACTAAATAACTGAAGTTGTTTATTTGATTTACATGAGAACATGTCATAGCTGCTTCGTGTCTCTGAGTTTCGTCTTGATGCTACACACATAGACACGTGTGTGCACACACAGGTGATCACACTGACGTCAGCAAACAGTACATGTGTCGGAAAACATGTCAATAAGCTGAACATCAGAAGGAAATATGAGAGTTTTTTAAACTCTCTCTGCGAGGTGAAGATAGAAACACACTCGCCCCGTTCAGAGAGTGACATGCACATCGTGGGAACGTTCACGGCTGAACAAGCTATCGTCATGGTGGTAATTTTTTTAGTTCTATTGTGGCTTAAAATAGATTCAATATTCTTTACATTAACACGTCATCTGAGATCTGAACTTTAAGAATATTTAGAGCAACTCCACTGAAAAATGGTTTACATGGGGACTTTTAAAAATTTACTTTTTAAACTTTTTCTTTTGGTTTTCTATCACAGCGTTTCTGGCTGTGAACCTGAGGAAAACACTGACTGGTAAATGTGGACAACGAACTTTTGAATATCGTAATTCAGAAGGGCATGTAGAAGTCTCATATCAGATTATTACAATTATCTGATTACTCTCAGATATCTGGTTTTGATGGTCACGTAAATGAACCATCAAAATCTGTTTTATAAAAAAAAGTTATGAGAATGTTTTTAATATTACGGAAAAATGTTGTTACACAAATATCTGTAAATGAGTTGAAATTAGATCGAATTTAATCAAAATTTAATCAGATCAGGCTGATACTGAGGCCTAGTTGTGCATACTGCGAGAGACTTTGGTTATTTCAGCTGACAAATTTAGAAAATATTATAATCAGCCAAAATCGTGTATGATGCATAAGGCAGACTTTTTGGGATTCATTCATTCATGCATTCAATGTTTGAAATGTTACACCTTTATCCTCTATAAGGCATGGGCTACTTTACAAAATAAGGTCAAATTGTCCATAAGTAAACTGAAACAACAGTTTCTAAAGGCAGTCATACTTAGTCAGGCTCAGTAATATTTACATATCACTACACGTAGCCGGCCTAAGTAGCTGCAGTTTACACGTAGGTGCACACAGTTGTCTTAATTTGTTATTAAAATACATTGGTATTCTCACTCCATGCTTTTTCTAAAAATTATATAGTCAAATACCTACATGTTTTCAACGGATGCCGCCAAATACATGAACTCAAAATATAGTGAAAATACAATGAATCAACTAATGATTTTAAAAATGAAATTTTGTCTGAAAAGGGGTTTATAGATAATTTAATTTAAACTCTGATTAAGCACTGATAATTTGTTTTAGAATATTCTGTGGTATTTTCTTTTGCCCAGGCAAAGAGAATGGCTGTCCATGCAAGGAAGATGAACATCACCCTGAGATTCCTCCCAGTCACCTTCACTAAGAGCAAAGAAAACTCCACCTTCTTCCTTCCAAAGTAAGTATACAGTCATTCAAAAATGGACAATATTATCATTATTTGTCCTACCTTTAACTAGTTTGACAGTACTGTATAAGTATTGACCTGAATTTAGCTAATTTTAAGATTCAAGTTAATCACTGACATTTTTTTTCTGTATGATCTTTTGTCTTGCAAACTCATTGATGATTTTTAATATTCAAGACAACTATTCTTATTTTACCAAGAGAAACTAGTTAAGTAGTAATGTCATAAGTCTTAATCATGATGATTAACATAAAATTCTTTATGGATACTTCACATTTAACACTTTCTCATACAAAAGAAAAAATATTTAGGCAGAAACAAGTAAAAACATACAAAATTGCACCACTTTCAATTTAATTTCAATTCCAAACATCATGAAGATATTTATGACATGTCAGTCACTTTTGAAGACTACACATACTGGTTCACAGATAGAAACCAAGTTCTCTTTTATCTGCAACTTTGCCACAGGATGGCACTCTTGTTAAGCCCTAACATTTGTTTCTGGTACTTTTCTTGGGTCATCTCACAGTGGTGGTGTGTATGGTGATTAAATTTTGATCGGCACAGGTCTTTCAAATGTAAGTGAGGTGTCACCTCCATCCATATTACTATGGAAAAAATGTAAAATAAGCTCAGATTTTTAAACATGAGAGTTTGAACCATGTTAACTGTGTTTAATTAGCTGAACTAACAGAAGTGTAGTTTTGCTGCATTTCAGTTTAGTCTCTGTGTTGTAAGGCAAATATCAGCTACAGCACATGAAACTCTTTTTTTTTTTCTCTTTGTGTACCATTGTGTTTATGGGATAGAGAAAATCCTTAATGGTCTTGATTTTTTCTAAAGAGGTCCTGGAGGTAATAATTCTTAGTCAAAATGACAGGATTTTATTACTGGTCACAAGTGTGCAACTAAGTTAATTTTGGACCCAGTGTTTCTGTATGTTAGCAGATATCAGCCAACATATACTTGGACACACTTGAACTGTATTTCATGCTGCAGAAAAACTGAGTGGACAGGTTGCCATGCTAGACCACAGTTAAAGGAAAAACCTGTAAATTACTGCAGGACTAAATGAGCATTTAGTCTGTCTCACATTCTGTGATGACACATGGCACTAGCCAATAATTTATCGTAATGTTTTTAAGACATGTTATTTTATTTAAGTTGCAGCTATTTGAGATGTATTTGCTCATCAAAGCACTTAATTCTCGAGGTTTGCATAACGTAGATGGGTAGTTATTTTGTTTACAGACTATTTGTCAATAGCAAATTTATGACTAGTCTGGAGTTTGAGGAGTTTAACACTTGTTTTTAGAAAAGCTTCAGAAAATGATCATTACTGCATTAAAATTGAAATAATAATTCTTTCACATGGACCCACCACCTTCTTTTTTCCCACTCAGTATGCTCAATTCCACTGGTGGACTTGTAATTTTTGCCAGCTATCCTCTACTCCCTGAGCAACCTACTGTCACTCGTTTTTTACATCTAAGCCCTGCCACTGTAATCCCACCATGAAAGAATAGAGGAAAAGAAAAGGAAAATGGTTATTGAACTGCATATTACAGTTTTCATGAGACTGAAATGATCAAGTACAACAGTAGGTGCCACTCAGGATTGCCACCAAAGGAAAGCTCTGTCTGTCCCTTCATCTACTTTACCTTTCACCGCCCTCATTTCAATCCTCAAAATCTGCATTTCTGTCAAGTCTGTCTTTGGTGTTCTGCATGTGGTGATGCAATTGTGTTCATCTCAAGCTAAAAACAACCTTGTCAAATTCTAGTTGCAGACTCCAAATCCATACTTCTTGTTTACAGTGCAACAGTTGATTGAATGTGTTTGAAAGTTAATGAGATATGTCAGTTAAGTTTTAAAAATGTTCCTCCTGGGAAATTTGTGAAAGTACCATCATTAAACCAGAGAAACCCAAAAGAATCTTTACGCTTTTCTTTTTCTGTTAACTGAAGATGTATTAGGAGCCAAATCTGTATCCTTGCTTTAATTTGGTTAGTTTCGCTGTGTCCCTAAATTTTTTTATAATAATTACAAGAGTGTCCCATTCACAGACCAGCTAAAGGAAACCGGGGATGGAATAAAAGGTATACTATTAGTAGCAAGAGATCAAGAAAAAATTTGGTTCAGAATGTACCAAGTACATAATATAGAAAGCAGATGTGAGAGCAGTTAGACTGCAGCTGGTTAGTGACATATTCTTGCTATGTATTTGCACTGCCAGAGAAGGATCATTACTGGCAAACAGCTGACTGAAGGGCTTTCATGCCTGCCAGTGGTGTGTGTGAGTGTGCATGAGTTTGTCTTTTTGATCAAATGTTTGTAAGCAAAATAATGGCACTGAACCTACTTTCATTTGTCTTTGCGTTGCCAATGATCAACTTAAAAAGCAATGAACAAACAGCAGAGAGCAACAAAAATTTACAGGGTACTACTTAGTCCAGCCTTCGGAGGGTAGGTATATAATCGCTGGCATTTGGCAGAACATTGGGAGTAGTTGTGTTAGGGTGGAATTATGTTTTCTTCAGCCTTAGCTTGGCATGGCAGGAAATTTTCCTTAAAGACAGCTTGAGTGGACTGGACAACGCATTGCAGAAGCAGTTACTGTGTGTAATGACTGAACATATTTCTATAATAACTTGAAATAATTAGTTATATGAGCTGGTGTGGTTTTGTCCCTCATATATCATTTTTCCATATACTGGAAATCAGCCTCAATTAACCCAGCTTTCTGGGTTAGAGGAGGTATAATTTTTCTCCCATTTATTGACAAGTGTTGAAGAACACTAAACTTTAAAAAATGTGCCACTTTGTTGAAAGTGGTGGGGAAAATGACCGTCCTTAGTAGATAGTGAATAATGAAAGTAACTCCCATATAAATTATTTAGACTCAGCGAAATGAGAACATGGGTGTATTTTAAATACAATGACTCATGACTCACATTTGGGGAGATTCCCTGTGTCACTTTAATTTGTCAAACTTTAGCTAAGTTCAGAGGGAATCACTTCACTAATTGTAATTGGATAAATGTGTTGCTTTAACGCTTGCACACTGCTTCATTGTCACTGCAAACTCTCTTCCCTGCAGTGGTAAAAATCCAGTAGGGGCCAAGTGACAACCTTCTAAGGACAAACATTAACTTAATCCAAGAGTGCCAAAAACTCCTGCTAACTCAGTGGCCACTTTCAGCTTATACAGTTGGCCATAAATTATAACTACAAGCCTAATACTGAGTTAGTCCTTGTGCAGCCAAAAGGTCTCTGACCTCTAAAGTGCCTGGTCCTGGGTTGTTGGCAATAGATCTTTTTGAAATTTTGTGCAGGTTGGGGTCATTGTGGCTTGGGATTGCCTTCAGATTTCATGAGCTGAATGGGAACTCTTGGCATCTATAGTTTGGAGATTGGGTGAGCACCACAAACTCTGTTGTATGCCTTGAACCTTTAATTAGGCACACCACCTAATTAAAATACAAAATCTTAAACTATGTGTTGCACAGCCTGCTTGATTAATATAGCCTCTTTCAGAAAATATATTTAATTGGAAGTATTGTTTGAGTTTTTGTGTAAATTGGGGGGGATTGAGAAACTTAATGTATGTCTCTTTGTAGAGCCTAAGTAAAGGCAGAAGCACTATATGCTTTGACCTTTTATTATTTACCTTAAGAAACATTGTAGTTCGATCTTTATTTTCCACTTGCTACATTACAGTGTAGCAGATAAAGGGAGAACAGCGAGATGACTTCATTAAAGGAGTAAGAGTTAAACCTCAACCTGCACAAATGGTTAAAACTGTGATTGCTATCAGCTCAGATAATTATGCTCAGATAATTATGGTGACAAGCTTAGTTCTCCAAATATACATCAGCATCTCTTTGGATAAAATACAAAAGGCACACCACCTAATTAAAATACAAAATCTCAAACTATGTGTCGCACAGCCTGCTTGTTTATTATAGCCTCTTTTAGAAAATGGGTTCAAGATGAAAAAGAAACACAAATAAAATATAAAATTTCTTTTGGTGTTTAATAACAATGTGGATACAACAAACCTGTTGATGTCATTTTACATACATTTTGTTAAGTCACACTACAAACCGTTTTACCATCAAACAGCAAAGTACTTAACAACTGTAACATGATTTAGAGCGTAGTAGCTGTCACACTAAAACAAGCTGTTTCACTTTGCCCCCAATTAAACTGAAAATATGAAGGTACAGTTGAAATGTACAAGATGACACAGTCTAAGCTGAGACCGTGGAAAATGAGTGTAATTTTAGCACCTCAATTAGACTATTAATGCAATTTTGAAAATGGTGTAATGTAGCAATGATATTCATCACAACATTATTGAAACACGAGTGGGGCACGAGTGATTTCATGGGTTGAATGAATGCACAGATTGATTAAAACAGAGAGAACCATATTTTACCCCAGAATTCATGTCATGGCTCAATATTCATCACTTCATCCTCATGTGCATAACGACCTTTACTTTCCACAAACTAAGTTCAAGTGAAACAATCAACAGCAGCTTTAGTTTATGTTTTTAGACTCAAGCTAACAGTCTTCTGGCTGCTTTTGGACTGATTAACCACTGGTGATGCAGAGCAGAGCCTCTATCAGCTGCTATTCGAGGCAAAGCTTGCATTAGACTGAGCAGCAGCAGTTTCATCAGCGTTGCAAACACTGCCATCCCAATTTGCTAGTTGACTAGTGGGCTACATGCTTTTCAGCAAATTCCAAACTGTAAATTAACCAGCAGATACTTTTGGTAGTACACTCACGTCTTTATTCTTGTAAAGAAAACTTTACAACTTTATTTAAATTATCATTAAATCAGTGCAGATATTAAGAGTTTCCAGTCACTGGTTTTGATCACCCTGGTTATTTAAGTACAATTAGGAAATATAACTTCCCAGAGGTCCAATATGTGTGAGTCATAAAATCAGTAGCCATTCATCAGGTCCAAAACTAGGTTTTGGGCAATTAATGATATTTATTTAGGAAATTAAAATATCTCCCTCATTAGGCTTTTGTTTAACTGTTTTTCTCTTTGGACACATTGTGCAAAAGTAGTGCAAGTACTACAGTCTCACACATGTTTGAATCCTTCATTCAGGGCTTTTCAGGAAAAGCAGACCCATGACGCAAAACTGCAGTGTTGGTCCAGCAGCAAGTGATCAGGCCAGAAATTTAACAAGAAGACATCACATGCAGCTGCATGTAATAGTTCTCTCTTCCACTCCACCCTCTGAGGTCGTTGATCCAAATATTGCTTTGATTTCTGGGCTTAGTTTTTGTATCTAAATAAAAAAAAAAGGCCCTCATATTCTGTCATCTTTTACCAGCACCCACTTGCCACCTAAATCCTGTCATGTGCCTGAGACTAGAAGAAAACACAGGACACAGGGTTTCACGTGTAGCTTAATTTGTGTTGGATCTGCCTCATCTTTTAACCAGCCAGATGGATTGCAGCTCCTCGGTGCCAGAGTACCAGTCAAGCATTCTGCTCCCTAGTGATGACGGCACAAGAAACTCCACTTACTAACTTAATAAACAGAGTGTGCTCTTGTTAACGAATGAATCCATCTTCATCTGAGTCTGCTTTATTTTTCTGTCTCCTACACAGATGCAGACCATTGTTTTGACTCTAGCAGTTGCAGTGTTCAGTGTACTTAAAGCTAATCACTCTCAATCACATGTCCATGTTTAGTTTATTCACACACTAAAGGTATTGACATAGAAAAGTTTTCATCATAATCATAGTTGTATCATAATCATATCATCATAGTTGTCATTTCACCTCGTCGAAGGGTAAGAGCTGTACACATCTTTAGCACATGAGTAATAACTGATGAAGTTGTGAGAAGCATGAAATCCTCACAGCCACACAGATTCATCCTAAACTCCGGGATAAACTGTCTGTCACATTTTTTGATAAGCTTTATTCTTAAGGTGTCCTGAAAGCCAGAGCATTGGAACTTGTAGCACATGTGTGCACATGTCTTGGGCAGTGATTCTGATCTGATTTCTTGCTTTAAATACTTGTCATTCAACTCTTCCCTTTTTCCATGTTTCCAGTCTTTTACTACTGTCTGTCTATACAGGGCACAAATGCCAAATAATATCTTTCAAAAGAGCATTTTTCCCTGTGGGCATTGTTTGTCAAGTATGTTATGGTAGAGAGGATTAACTTTCTGAAATGGGATTAGCAAGTAGCTGGAATAGAGTGTAACAATATTTATTCAGGACTATTAAATAACCTTGTGTTATTAAGCTAGCTCCCTCAGCAGCTGAATTGGTGTAAATCTCTAATACCTGTTATCACATCTGCACTGTAGCCCTAAAAAACAGCCTATGTATGGCCATACACATGTCTACAATATTGATTCCTGACTTCTTGCTGAAACTTTCTACCCATCGTCCTGGTAGTTGTCACTTTTTGGATCATGTCCTTTCTCTCAGAAGTTCCACCCTGGCATTCCTCCAGAGTATTTCCACCTGAGGGAACACACCTCCTGTTGTGATGAGCAAGTGTCAACGGAGAATGTTGACCTGATTTTCTGTATGCTCTTTCACTTATATGCAAATCCAACACAGACATGCAGGCAGGCATTGACATTGGTAGGCCAGTCATAAAAACAAAGACTTATACACAAGGTTTTCTTCCCGGAAACACTTATTCATGTGTGTGGTATTAAAAAATGAAGTATTTTAACTTTTTTCTTTTTCTTTTTTCTCTAACTTTTCTGGCCATGGACCAATCCTATTTCGTTCAGAAAGACTTTATTCTTGTTGCCAAACAAGCTGTTTGATGAATAATCCCTCAAAAGGAAAAATGTTCTTTAATCCAGACCATGTAAGGTAGCAGATAAATAATTGCTAGGAATTATAGCTTTTTCAACATAATCCTTACATACTTCAAGGGCTTATTCTTTTTAAACAGCCTTGTTTTTTTTCTTTTTAAAGTGGATTTTATTCCTGTGCCAATGAAGGAACTACCCAGCACTATTAGCCTTTTGCTGTTTGTTGCTGTTCCCCTTTGGAGTTTAAATTGTGTTGACGGATTCCCGGACCGTTTTGGCAGTTTCCGGTATTTGAAGCAGTCATCCTCTATGGTTAAGGCTTCCGTTTGCTCTCTTCTCTCTCTCTCTCTATCTTTTTTTTTTTTTTTTTTTTGCCAATGAATGATGGCGCTTTTCCCAGGTATTCATTATTGCTTTGCCTGAAATGAATGCTAGCATCTTTGGACAAGCCTTTTTTTCCACTAAAAGACATAGTTTCCATTTGTTGTAATGACAGAATAATGGCTTCATCACACTTGATGCCTCATCTTCGTTTGTTTGCATGTACAAACATATATGTCTGCGCACACTGACGCACCAACGTCGAAACTCTTCCAACATTAATTTCTCTGACACAGGGTTAATAAGTGTCAACTACCTCCTACAGTTAAAAGGGAATTTCCCTTTCACCTTGTTCAACATGCCTGTTGCTGTTGCTACTTCCTAATGGTATTTTCCAGGGTGCTTGAAACCAGGGGTATCTGGCTGCTTTTGCACTGGCAAAAAATTTTTTTGCAATGGCCCTGTAGCAAACACTTTGTGAGCTGTTGCCAGTCTGTTCCTTTACATTTTCCTGACTTACTGTTAGTCTATTGCATAGTGATACTGTACACTAAGTTTTTCAGTGTGAAGCAATAAAAACCTTTTCCCTCTGAATAACTACATGTCAGCATACATGGTTGTTCGATAAATGCCTTGACAATCCAGGTTCAAAAAAGTGTTGGTCCAATCTTTAGAATCATTGGGTTTGAAGTCTACAAATTGTTTCACCAAATCTAGGTCAAGACAAGATGGGCCAGTCTTCAAAACTTGTGTGCAAGCTTTCTTTATAGACAAGTAAAAGTAGCTACTGAAAATCAGTATATTACAGATATCAAACGAAATGTCCAAGCATTGCTCAGAATATGTCTCGGTTAGTTCTGAAGCCATAATAACAAGGCCTCTTGTACATGCTTCTCAATTATGCTTTGCATCTTTTTTAGTTTGTTTGATCTTCATTTCATCAATCATGGCCTCAGTTCTTCTACTCTGGTAAAGAAGGGCTTGAAGAATCAGCTCCACCTTATATTCGGTTAGCTCTGTGGTCTTGGGTAATGAGCTCCCTCTAGTTATGTTCAGTACCAGGAGAGAAGACCTTATTGCTTCTTGTGCAAGTTGTCATGAGCCTATTTCTTAAGGAGCAGCAATATATACTCTTAAGCTACTTTCACATATGTATTTGAGTCTTTAAATGTTCTAGAGATGTTTTTAAATATAGGTATGTGAGAACATGTGTATATCTTTGGGCTTTTGTGCACACTGGTGAATGTGTCCTTTCTGTGGACCTGTGTGCTGTTTGTTTCTCTTTATTGTGGATACCAGCAGATATGTCTGGTACTCGTATCAACACAATTAGGAGCCTTGTCTGCTATTCTCAACATGTTTAACAAAAAAATAAAATAAAAAAAAGCCGTTGTCCATTTCTGACAACTGAAGTGGATCTGAGAGAGTGAGGGGAAATAAATAAAAGAAACAGCTGTTAGGGAACAACTGTTTGCTTTTAGAAAACGCCTAACAACGCAGATTAAAAAAAAACAAAAAACTAACCACATGTAATTGTCACTGCCCATAGAATTGCTCTAGAAGGAGTAATTATTATGTAACATCAACCAGCTGGTGTTTTTTCTCCCCATTTACATTTAAGCATACACATACAGTCACAGAGATGGGCAAGACCTTGAAACAGCCAACTGTATTATTTATTTTTTTCTTGAACAGTTTTATTAAGTTTCATCTAAGGCTCCGTTCACACTTCAGCTCAGTTCTGACTTTTTTGCCTATATGTGATCAGATTTTTTTAATGAAAGTCTGAACAGTGCAAATCTAATGTTTGTTTGTTTGTTTGTTTTTAAATCCGACCCAGGCTGCTTTCATATGTGGATAGATCTGATATGTATTCGATCTGTGAAGAAGCAACCTCAGTCTGAACGGTCGTGTTGCATTTCATCCAACTTTGATGTTAGAAATCACATCACAATTTTGTTTCACAATATTTACTGTGTTGTTGTCTTTTACTTTAATTGTAAATGAAAATTAAAACGACACCATTATTGTAAATATATGAACAAATTAAGCAAAGTAATGCAATAAAGGGAAGGACAGGGGTTGTATTTACAATTACAATGTTAATGTGTGGGCTGGCCCCCTTTCACATCCTACACCATCAGGTCAGGTCCAGATTTCTCTGGAAGATATCCACGGGGTCGGGTTTGGTAATCCCCCAGACGGGTTCGGGCGGGTGCACGTTGGTAAAATTGGACCCATGCAGGACTCTGTACAGATGAACTCGGCTGCATTGTCTGTACATTCTTCTATACAGAAGTAGGAGCCACAAAAGGCCATTGTTAACATTTGTGCTCTCCTTTTTCTCAGTCTCCTTTTTTCATTCATCAAGTGGGCTTAATTTTATCGACTCCGAGTGGGCAAGTACTTCCAAAATAATAAACAGATGTTAATCATCCAGTTGCATCTATAAATACTACGCATTACCTGACGTGTTATCCTCTGCACGTGTGTCACTTCAGGGCCACATACCGTTCACACTTCAGTGGGATGACGGTTGCATTTAATAACATAAACGACCATGCAAAACAATCATATTTCATTAAAAAATCAGATTTGATCATTAAGACCTGCAGTGTAAAGGTAGCCAGTGCCATGAGAGTACAAATTTTCTCACCTATTTGTACAGCTAAACAACCATCAAAATCTAATGTTTTTGATAAAAACTAAAGTTACAAATGAGTTTTTCTGCATCTCCTGTAGAGAGAAATGCTTCCTGTGGCACCTGAAGCTCATATTTCCTCAGAGTGGCTCAGAGTTCAGTCAGAGGAGGTGAGTAACCCAACAGTAGCACATTTCTTAAATAGTATGTCCATGAAGGTTTCTGCTCAGCCTTAGTCATTCTTTGATGACAGATATTGCATCAATGCTTCATATGATCTAAACATGATTTAACTTAATTTTATCTTCTCTGACATCTTTTCCTGTTGTTATAGGGTGGCTGACACACAGACCCTGATGCAGATCTTGAGTCCATATATCCATCCTACAGATTCAGACCCTGTGATTCGTCAAAAGTAAGCTGTCAGCTTTATTCTCATGTGCTTTGATTCTGTTTGTTTCAAGGAATCTATGCATCCATTAGACATAAATGCATCTACATGTTTTATGCTCATTGAATTTTATGCAAATCCATTTATAGGATCAACACACGTAATTTATGCCCCCCTCACGAAATGCTCTGTTCAAAATGTAGAATTAAGACATTCTTTCCTGTATGATTTCAACAATGATTCTGCTAAACCTTGTTTTCCACTTAGACAGCATCCCCTTGACATGGATTTGGTCAGCTGAATCTCATTGCAGTGTGGAGCAGCAGTGACAAAAAGACGCACTATCTTTAGAGAGTGATTGTAAATACTGTGCACTACATAGCCCACCTTCTCTAGTGAAGACTGGACTCATCTGGAGTCTTCATTGAACAAGTTCTGGAAAAAAAACGTGTCCTTGCTTGTTTCTTTGATGAATTTCTTTGCATTCAGCCATTGAGTTGATATTTGCTGGTGTGTGACATGGAGCCGTAAAGCCGTAAAAATGCTGCAGTAAAGTGATGCAGCGTCCCAGGAAAACAAAAATGCTCTTCAGCGCATTTTATCAGCCTTAAAATGCTGCTGAGTAGCAACAACTCCAGGAATGTACATAATAAATTTCAGTGTACCATCAACACGAATCAGAAAAACGTATTTTTAAGGCCAGAAATTTGCTTAATGCTACTTTAACAGCTGTGTGGGCAGAAAAGACAGAAATCTACAGAAGTTGACTGTAATGTGTATGTTTTAGCATGAATGATGATACGGTCTGCATTACAGCTGTAACTGCTGTAAGTGTCACCATTTAGGTGAGTCTGGGGTCAACTCTGGCCAAAAAAAGATAGTTTTAGATCAGCCTTGTTGTCACACCTTCATGTCTTTTAAAACAATAAAAAACACTGTGGTAGGAACAACCCCCCCTTCCTACTGCACTCACTCAATGAGCTCTTTGTGTTCTGACCATCAGTGACCAGCTGAAAAAGTGTTGTTTTTGTCTTTTAGGTGATGTTAGTATTTTGCATTAATGTGAATTTTTGTTTCAGGTTGAAGATGTATGTGAATTCTCCATTTGATCATGTGAAAGTCTTCATAAAAGCCGAGGGGAGAAAGGCCAACTCTGTGAGGTGAGAGTTACACCCATCCATTGTTTAACTTATTATCTATGTTGCATATGATGTGACAGTTTCTAGGTGATATAGAGACTTTGTGACCCTAGTTATTCACTTTATGTACCAATAACTAACATTCCCAGCATGCAGTCTGGAAGTACAGTTTAAAAATGAGAAATTAAGCAATTGCTTTTTCTAGCGAAAGATTTGGTTTGTAGCATAAATAAAACTATGTTTAATTTAGTTTGATCTGTGACTGAAACTTTCATAATTTTCTTGATTTATCAGTTGATTAAATATGTAAACACAGAAAATAGATCAGTGCCAATGTCCTTATATAGTTTCTTTTGTCTAATAGTTCAGAAGGCAATTTTTTAATCTCCAGAAGTGTGTCAGAGTCTTGTCAGTGCTCAGGCATCTTGTTCGTGTGACCTTGCTGACCGTTTGACTAATCTTACTAATGATGAGGGATTTATTCAGAGTGTGTGTGTGTGTGTGTGTGTGTGTGTGTGAAATCGATATAATTTGTTTATTGATATGACATCACTGCCTTGTAAATTCCTGCAAACCTACGCAGATCTTTGGCAAGAGACGCATTAATGGTCATTTTTCTTTCCTTTCTTTTTACTTTGCTTCTATCTTTGTATTCTTATAGTCCTCTTTTCCCTTCTCTAATTCATCTTTCCATAGTTTCTGTCCTGTGTGCTCCCTCTTACCGCCTTGTTTTTTTTTTTTGAGGAAAGCGGGAACGGTAATGATGGCACCCACTTGCTGCACCTACTTTTATAGTCTTTGGCTGTCTTCCATTTCCACTTTGTCATGAAGTAAATGATGATCTGGGTGCTCATAATCATTACCCCCTGGCCAGGATGAGACATCACTAAGCCTATAACATCTTTCATTCTTGTAAAGCACACACACACACACACATACGTATCTTTTTTTGACAGCAGTGTGAGAACAATTACTGAAAGATGACTGTAAAAATCTGCCAAGATTTAGCATGATCATTCTAGATGCCACCTTCTACCTGCTTGGATATCTTATAATAATCTTTACCTCTCATGACTCACCTTTTATTATTTATATAAATATATATATGTGTGTGTGTGTGTCTGTGTGTATGTGTATATAATATATAAAATTGTTAGGGCTAAACACGTTGCATTAATTAACACTGTTAATATTTTTTAATGTGCGATAACAGTTTTTTTTTTCCCCCCCTCCAAAGTTCTTGCTTACTGGCTCTGAACACAAAGAAGCCACATGCAGAGGCTTGCAGTTTAGTGTGTCTTCGTCCAGCTGCAGTGATGCGTCTGATGTAATCACGAGAGAATGGGTTTCTTAAAATGAAGAAATGTTGTCTGTCAAAGAATGAAGAGAACCAACATTTGTTTTTGTCCAGCTACCTGTGGAAGTGCTGCTTCTTGAGAAGAAGTAAACATTCTTTCACGTCCGTTTCCAAAAGTCTCCAATAACATCAGAAGCTAGTTGCTTCTTTGAAATAGTCACTAGATGGGTCTGCTTGCTAAATAGCACCAAAATAGCAAAGTTGGCAACACTGGTTTAGCAAAGCTCCAAGTGTCTCAATTTAATCGGTGTACCAGAAACCTTTCACTGACAAATGTTTATATGTGTATAGACTTTGTTATCTACATAAACAAGGTATAATTGTGCTGCTTTATTATGGTACATAACTCTTTCGCTGGAGGGAACATATAATTAATTAATAGGTGGGTGTTCTTTCACTATAGAAGGACATGAAAACTAAATGTGCATGCATTTAATTATAATTTAGTGTAAGAAATTACAGCTAAGGGAAGAAGAAGATGTTTAAATGTGATTTAATTTTTCTAATTAGATACAGTTGAGTTGAGATAGTACTGTTGAGCCAACTCACATTTCAATACCATCATTATCGACACTTACATTTTTATAGAATGCATGTCATTTCACCCCATACATAAATCATCATAGTGTCTCCCCCAAGAATGGCAAACATGCAGCAGTCAGCAGTTCCCATCATAGATTCAGATGGAAATGCACCTCAGTGTTAAAATGTGCAGAGCTGTTGTGCTCGTTAGGTACATCAACAGATGGAAGAAGAATTCAGACAAGTTTTAACTCTACCAGGAAAGCAATATAAAGTCTTGCGTAACTTGTATGATTAGTAACACCCAGTTTGCTTAAAAAACACAATATGAAACCATACTGTCTATAGAGAGGTACAATTTCTTTTAAAGCCACATAGTTTTTATTCATGCAAGTTTTACTGAGTTGGACATGGCATATTTACCACAGCAGTGTATTGCACCATTAATGTGACTTTACATTGAGATGAATATATTAGAAAACTTTGGCCACATTTAAATGTTCAGAGTTCTTGCAAAATTGTTGAGCTGATATTGGTGCTTTTCTGTTGATATCTTGATGTGGATATCCTTTTGGATTTTATGTAATGAACCTAAACAAAATGGTTAAAAATATTGTTACAACAAACTTTAAAAAATAAACAAATTAAATAAATAAATAAAACACAGAAGAATAAAGGTTTCTATTGATATTCATATCTTCTGACCCAGTGCTGGCAATTGCTACTAGAAGTCAAAGTCCTTAAATTAAGTTTACATCTGTGCAATTTAAGATTTTACTTACATCTATTAACTTAACTGGTTGGCAGCTTCCCAGTGTGCATTGGCTACAGTTTGTTGACACAGATGACCGAAGTTCAAACCCCAGCATCTTGGTTCATCGTCTTAGTATTTGGATACCTGTTGTCAAAGAGCCCAGTTTGCAAAAGCAGCTAGCAGCACAATAAAGACTGAAGAGTTTGCTAAATAGGTAAGGGACATAAAATTCTAGAATGGTACAGAATAGACTTTAGTTACTAAATTATTTTTAGAAGTTTTAATATACCCCAGTGGAATATTTACACATCAAGGCAAAAGGGGCATTTTTTCAGAACTAAGAAGGAAGCCAAAGGTACTCACTCTCCCCAAAATCAGGTTGTAATGGGGAGAAAAAGGCCAAAGTGTGTGAATCTTTTCACGTAGCACTGTACACCCTGTATTTAGCCTGTCATTTCTACCTGGTGTTTTTGCTCTTGTGCGGCCCCCCTGTTAAGGTGGGTCGGGACTTGTTGCAGTAAATGGTCACGGCGAAGAAAAACGTTTACCGGCACTGATATTTCCTGCTGTTTCCCCCCTAAGAATTATTTGGAAATTAGTCAAAGTCAACAGTTATCTTTGGCTGTAGAATATCTTTTCTAGAGAAAGCTCTTAAGAGTTTCTTCACAAGCATGTCATTGCTGTGGCACTGAAAGTTAAGAGAGAATTTTTCTCTTGTCAGGTCTTAGTGTAAATCACACACTTTTCTACTTTGACACTCAGTAAACCTCGCTTGTACCTGAGATTGTAAGCAGTTGCAGTACAGCTGGTTAAGTTTGTAAATTAAATATTGTCAATAAGGGCAAAATTAGGATGCTTGTCCAGGGAAATTGCTTTTCATTAACTCAGTACAGTTACATAACAGGGCTATGGCCACTGATTACAATTCTAAGAAGCAGGGGCCTCCAGATTGGGGTCTCATTCCATTTTAAGAATCTGAAATGGGGTCAAAGCAATTCAACCTCCAACAAGCCTCTTCTGTCTTAAAAGAAACCCTTTAATTTTGACCTGTATTATTAAGTCATGGACGGCAGAGGTAACGGCTTCGTAGAGGTCATTTGCCGCAATGGGTATGACTGCATGTTGTTGTTGAATCTACTGGAATATCAGTCCTCTCTCATAAAGAAGTACTTGTGCTGAACTAAACATAGCTTGGTAAGCAACATCGTCTTACTGGAAAAGAGGCAGACTCTGCATCAAGGGAACCATTCACACATTTCTGGATGTTTGTTTGTGTTATTTTTCATGTTTGTTTTTTTATTCCACTTCTATGATCCAGAGGATGCTCTGTCCTCTTTCCCTTACCTCTGCCTTTCCTCTCAGCTGGCCAAAATCATCACATCTGAACATCCTGATGTGTCAGACGTAGAATTGCTGTTTTTGCATTTCTAGCCAAAAAAAAAAGGAAACATCTGATGGGTGTGTATGCGTGTGCATTCAGTATCTATTTTATTTTAGTTATTTTTTTCATTTCAACAATGCTGTGGTCCTGTGAGACAGTGATGTTTCTGTCCTGCACATGCTGAGCTTTCTTTTACATATTTATGGGAGAAACGGGTCTCTGCTCAGCACACACAGTTGTTAAATCATAACCCAGACTGGCTTGAAGTTTTACTTTCCAATTGTTTTGTTTTTTTTTTCTTGTGGTTTTTTAACTAAGCTTAAGTCATGTAGCCTGTTCCTAAGTTAGCTCAAAGAATAGCTACACCCTAAAGTTATAAAATAAACTTAAGAAAACTGCAGCAGAACATTTAAAGGAGCAATGATTGCCAGCAAGGAGGGGAAGCAATCTTACTATGATTGTATGAAACATGGACTCGAATATGGTCAGTAATACAGAAGTAGGCAGTCAGAGATGATCATCCAGGAGAACCTATTACAAGGCTCTGCTGGAAGAAATTGTGGGGGAAGCTTTCATAGTCTTTGGAAGTCATAAAAGTCCTTTAGGTTTTGTCACTGAAGAATAAATAAGGCAAAGAATAATTTAGATTAAACTTTAAAACATAATGTACAAACTACCAAATGGCCAGTTGATTGCCAGAAGGAGAGAGAGATAGAGATGAATGGAGAGGTAGAGAGATAAATAGAGAGAGATGTAATTAATATGTTTTATTTTTTATTATAAAGTAGAAATATTTCCACTATGTTGCCAGTTTGCACCCATTTGAAGAAAGGAAATATCACTTATTTATCCAGGTGTGTTGTAATGCTCACTGTAATTCACCCTTTTGTCTTTTTCTATCCTGAAATAGGTACCATGAGTTGGACATTGAGAAGAGCCTAAGGGACAACCTGAGCTACAAAACATTAATTGAATATCCTGTGCTGCATGTTGTACTCAGAGATCATTGGAAGGAATATCCACTCAAAGGACCAGGTAACAAAATTCTAAGTTATTTGCACTGCAACCTTTATTTCATAGCAAACAAAATAAATAAATTAGTTTGTCTTTGGCTGCATTTGGATGTGCAGTTCCTTTTGTTTGTACTTTAAGTAACTACATAAAAGGTTGGATTTACAGTATGAAAGTTAAAACTGCCCCAAAACAGCAGCTCCCTATAATCACGCTATTCCAACAGAATTGTTTTATGTCCTGTTTTTGCCAGTTGAGGTTTTAAGACTCTGTTCCCTGATTTTTTACTATGGTAACGCCACCACTACGGAAATTAGTGTGTTCTGCTTAGCATCACACACACCAACTCAACCTCAACAGCAACCATTGCCAAAAAGAGGATCAAACATGGCTTGTTGTTCAAGAATGACCTCATGAGTTGCAATAACAGAAGATGAGAAAACAGGATATCAGTTCGTATTTTCCCTTGCCTGCTTGTCAGTTTATTCTCATGCTGGGTGTTCTGGTTCGAGAGGTGTCAGTCATCTGAAAACAGTCTCGCATATCATGAAGCAGCACACTGATCAATTTGTTCCTTCTCACACACTGTGGTCAAACTGTGTATCAAAGTATGGTCAAATAAGACCACACAGACCCATCATTAAACTGTCAGAACAGACTGGCTGAATGACGAACGAGGTCATTTTTAGTCTGACTTGTGTGTGTTTTCAGTGATAAGGCCTTGGTGCCATGTTGTTTTCCTATAATGTTAGCCATAGCAACATTGTGATAATTACACATGCTGTGGTCTGGTAAGCTGGGCAGGAAATGATAACTAGCAATCAGACATTGTGGCAGTGGCATATCTATTGAGGATAAAATGATGTTGAGACTGCTGGAGAATGCATGTAGTCAGTATTATGCTACAAGCTATTCGGCCAGCAAAGGTCAGCTCTCTGTGAGGAAGGTGTACCTCTTGTTTTGATTATTCTAATGTCTGGCTTCCCAAGTTTGTAATCCAAAGGTTTCCAACCTGGTGTTGATGATCTAGAAAAAAGGTGCTAGTCATACCATTCAAGGAATAGCTGTAAAATGGCTGCAGACTTTTCTGACTGTTAGCATGCTAGGTTTAGCCAAAGAAAAATATGCCTGATGTTCGTTTCTTCCCCACTATTTCTATATTGCATGACTCTACCTGTTCTCAATAACCATTTTTATGTTGGTTATGAAACCCACAAATATGTACGAACATTTAAGTGTTTTATTGTTGTGGCAGTAGACACATTAAATTATGTTCTGAAAAATACTGGGATTATATCATTTCAGCTGAACCAGTATTAGCCTGCTTAAGTTCTGCAACCAAGAATGCTGGCACAGTCCAAGACAGGGAGGCCGTGGCCTGGGTTTCACCGTCAGTACAAGAGTCTTGCACACCAGTAGCAACCAACATTCAAAGAAGACCCCAGGAAAGTACTCCTGAAACTGAATCACCACTGGAGAAAAGGCCAAAAAGAAGAGTCCAGATGGAAGAACAGGAGGAAGGAGAGATTATGGACACCAGTGATGAAGAGGAGGGAACTAATGAAAATACCCTGTGTGATGAGAGCCAGAACATTTCCAGAAGTGCTGCTAATGACATGGAGAATGTCGATTATGCTGCAAGTGATGTGAAGTACAGCAGCAATGAACAGTGTGCAATAAAGGACATTACTGCTCCTACTGATCACACTTTAGCTTTTAGAGAGCATGCTGAGGTCACAATCACAAAGGAAGACATGGTGAAAGAGCCAGAAGTGGTTCATACCCATCACACTCAAGATAGAAATGAGCCAGCTGGTGCTGTTGACAGCTGGCAAATGGAATGATGTTACACAGATGTTGAAATGAGTGATGAAACTGTCATGAAATCAGTTTTGTCATTACAGATGTGACCATTACAAATGTCATGACTGCGAAAAATCCACAGTAGAAAATATTATATAATATGATGAATCTTTTGTTTATTTTGTCTTTATTTGTTTGGAATTGTATTTTCTCAAATAAAATATCAGTGTTTGGAGATGTTCTTGTCTTTGCTGCATATGTTGACATTTGTATCGGGTCTAACAAAAGAATATAAGTTTCTGGCATTGCATCTTCATTCTTAGTTAACTTTGACACAACCAGTGACAGTCCAATCCTCATCATGTCACAATCTGCAATTCACACAATTTGCTGCAAAGAAAAATATATTGTAAAGTCTACCTGTTAACTTCTGGACCATTTTTTAAATGCGTGTTTATGAAAGATTATTGAAAGCTTATTTTTTTAAGATCTTATGTGAAGTCCAAAAGTGTGTATCTTCAAGTAAAATGACACTGGAGTGCCATGAGGAAAAGAACATTTACTTAAGATGATTCTGTGATTATTATAACATCTGCTTTTGAAAATGATGTGATCAAAAGCAGAACTAATAAATCTTGCTAATAAATGATTTTGATGTGATGTTTATATATATATATATATATATATATATATGTGTGTGTGTATATATATGTATATATATATATATATATATATATATATATATATATATTAATTGTGAACAACCAAATAGTGAAGAGATGTGTTTAAAGATGTGCCTTTTCGTTTAACACTTGTGAGATAACGTCCCTCTGCTGACTTTTTTTGTCGTCAGTTTTAAAGGAAACCATCCTAAAACTGATCCTCAATCAGCTTTGAAGTTCAAGTGATCTCAGAGTAAGGGTTTGGTAGCACCATTAGGTTCATTTTTCCATCAGCTAATAAAAACTCATGTTGACATACTCCTTTTTATGACACCTCTGGGGCGTTTTCCTGCATGCATTTTGTGTGTAGAGCCTCCATGAAACTTTTCCTCAATGATGTTTGCTTATTAGGACAGTAAGGTGCCAGTAATAACTGTCAATATAGCTCACTACAAGGCCCAGTGTTTATTAGTGTTTTTAAAACCTCTGCTAACTCCTTTTGGACGTTAACCTTGCTGGACAGGCCCTCTTTGATGTTTGTTATGTATTTTCCATCCTTTTTTTTTTATTTTTTTTTTTTGCTCTCAGGGTAGTGATTTCACATCTGACTGAGCACCTTTGCGCTTCTTCTGAAATGAATGGAGCACTTTGGGTGTTCATGGTAAAACATTGCTTGTTAATACATAATGCATGGTTAACTGGAGGGAATAAACAGGATTGATTACAAAGTGTTGATTCCAGCCATATAAAGTCACTTCTTATTAAGTGATCATAATGTTCTTGTAACACCTTTACTGTTGCAAAATGCCATTGATTTAGTTCTAAATCCAGTCCTACAGGCAGACAGGGTTCACTGGGTTGCCCACACAGAAACACGCATACTTTAATACTTTTGAGTGTGGTAGTTCTTGAAAAAGAGAACAGTTTTTAGAAATGAATGTACTATCAGCAAATGGATGAAAGTTTTTTTTTTCTGAAATCTTGTGTTTGAACATCTTTTTTTTTTTCATGACAGTCTTGAATTACCACACACTTTATTTAAGCAGTTCTCTTAACTTTCTCAATAAAGTTACTCAATGAGACCACACTAAAGTTGTGCCTTTGTTTCTGTTTGCTGTTAAAAGTAAATCTGAGCTGTTTTTAGTCTTAAAAGCACAGACACTGGAAATAATGCCACCAATTTAACTAAATTGTCCTTTGAAATATTTGAAGTCGGTTTGCAGTTAATTTGTCTTGATTTGGTGGGTAAGACGTAATTGTACAGCGTGCGGATCTACTTTTGAGAACAGCTTCAGGGACGTGGTTCTGCTCTGGTGGCTTTATCCGGAGACTGGAGAGGCAGGTACCGAAGCACATCATGTTTCCAAAGCCTGCTGTCACCCATTCTCACACGCACACAGAGTGGTTGCCAGTATCCAGACAAACAAGCGGATCCACCATTATGCATGGAAAAATATTGTTTAAAATCTCACACATCTCTAACCAAGTCTGCATGCCATATGTTAAATTAAAATCAGTCATTTAACAGAGTATATTTAGCTTATTAACTATACTAAAAACAAAATTCTAATAATATGCTTTAAAATCTGAGTTGGTCATTTTATTTTTATTTTTTGGGTTGTTTTGAAGAGTGTCTAGAATTCTGTCTTCGGTCTTGGGTGTAAATTGTACTCATTCATTAAATCACCTTTTTTGACAGGACATCTTAAGGGCAAATGCCTCTCAGCCTCTGGTTGATTCAACTCTTAAATTTTAATGAATTATGTTTGACTTCACCGCAAACCAGTGCTGTTGTTGTCTGGGAGTCTGATGTTGTACACGGGAAGAGATTCAGTGTGAGTCTAAACTAATTGTCTGCATTATGTCTGTTAATCTTTTCAAGGCCTCCTATTAAGAATCATTCTTATTCTTTCTGCTCAAGTTATTTCTCTGAATGTGGCTACATTTGTCAGTTTCAATCATCTTTCCTTCCCCAGACAATTACCTGATTATTTTTAAGTGAAAACCTAAAATAGTCAGTGTTTACAAAACACTTTATCCTGAGTGCTGTACAGGCTGTAACTCATTGACCTATTAGCACATGAGCTATGTTGCCTAACCATCTGGAGCAATTTGGGAATCTGCATCAAGTTCAAGGACATGCCATGTGCATAGGGATGGCTGGGAATTGAATCATCAATCCCACAACGAGTGAAAAACCTGTTCTAAACACAGCTATGCAGACCAACATATTTACATTTGGTTGAAACAATTATGGATTTTTGTTTTGTTTGTTCTGTTTGTTTTAATACACTCAAGCACATGCTAAACTGTTTTTAACTCAGGTTTGTAGGCTCTCCTAAAGCAAGCTAGTTTCAGTTACCCACTGAACATCTTGTTGGGAAGGTAATGAATATTCTTGATTTGATAAGATATTGTAGGAAGAAGTAAGAAGAAGGATGCAGTATTTTAGGTTTTTAACATCTTTGCTTCTGTAGAATTTTGTGCATTTCTACTGATGGTTCTGGAGCCTGCCTTTTTAGGAACCTAAATGTTCTAAAAGAGGAAAATTTAATGAGCCTTTATGCTTGTCATGGGCAAACCATTATCAACACCTCATGGCAGCAGTGATAAATGACCAGTGATGCTGTCCCGGGGTATAGCATGGCTGAGTTTGAGGCAGCTGGTATGAGACTTAGTACCTCTCAGTGTTCCAGATTTCTCTGCACGTGAAGTAACTCGAGCATATTAAAATCAGTAAAGGCAAAATTGAGTGTGAGATTGACAGTCTGGGGTATGAAGGCTCGGGCAGGGATGTGTATGCTTTACTAATACTCATCCACATTTCAGAGCTCATTTAAAGTCATGAGGTTGGTGTATAAAATTCACAATAACAGCAGAGTCAAAGAAAGAGCGCAGGAATGTTGAGGTGTTTTAAAAAAGTGAGCGTCTCTTAAACTCACACTTACTGGACATGTCCAGTTAGCGGACACCTTATAATGGGTTTAGAAGTTGTTGAAGGGTATTACATGTCCCTTCTGGTATTAAAAAGGTGTGGTATGTGCCGAGAACTTTCACACTTAAATTAATAATACCTCATGATTTTACAAGAAGAAGTCATTGTGGAACGATAACAGTTTGAGCCTCACCTGTTAAGCCTCTGTTTTCTATCTGCATATACTGACATTAAAAAAACTAAATTAGGTGACTATTGGTAAGCACCTTACTTTGTGTATTTTGTGTCTTTGTGCATATCAGTTTCCAGTTTGTGAAAAACATGACCGAAAGGCACGGTAGAGCTTGAAACCTGTAGTTTTAGTTACCACTCATTTGCTACTTTTCCATGGAACAGCTTTAGTCAGGGCTAGATCACAAAATTCACAGGAAATCAAGCAAAGTGTTAAAGAGAAAAGTGTACTTTGATAGCACTAAGGCTCTCCAAGCCTTCATCTTTTCACAATAGTGGAAACCAGACCTCAATTACCCAGCATGGGAGAGACAAAACCCTTGGAAAAGTCATCACGCTTGTCACTTAATGTTCCACTAGAACAAAATAGTGAGGGCCACCAGTGCAAAGAGTTCAAAGCACATTTCTAAATCATATCCAAGAAAATATAAAGACTTGTAGTCCAGATGTATTAAATAGAATACATCTTAATTGTAGTGAAATTTTTAACAGCAATTCTAGGCATATATGTCTTCATCTTCAAAGGCTGTATCACAGCTTTTAAAAAACAGTGTCCACTGGTGTTTTCTGCTTCAAAGTGACTGCAGATGAAACAGTAATTTCCAAGGCAGTCAATGCTGTCAAGTGCCACTAAATATTTAGAGTTAGAGACACTGAATATTTACAGTGGGGAATTTTGGAAAAGAAAATGTGACATAACACTTAATAAAGTTAAATCTAAAGAAACTTACAAATAAATGGGGGAGTAAATCTAAATAAGAGACAGGGGTTTTAGATGTATTACCAAAGCTCAGCACAAAGAATAAGAAAAGAACAAGAAACAGGGTCATTGGTCAAAACGCTTGTCTTCAGCAAAAGTGATGTCTAAAGATGCCAAGTAGTATCCAGATGCTCCTTTCTGTGGTACAGATCTGCTTGAAGCTGAAATGCTGCAGCCAGTTAGTGTAACAGCATTATAGAATAAAAAAAAAGTAATTGCAATACTTAAAAGAAACCAACAAAGTTGTTGGGGATAATTCCTTCTTCATTTAAGAAAAGTACATCTTTCTGTGACTCTACTGGTCTGCCATGTCATTCAGCGGGAATAGCAAATGCCAACATTAGCTTAGCTGACTGTATGTGCAAACTTGGAGATTATTGAGTTGGTTAGGCTTAAATTTCTGGCGCCCAAAGACTAAGTGCTGGTCGGCCTTTCAGCACTCAGCTTGTCTGAGGAAATAATCACTGCAGTAGCGAGTGGCCTCCTGGGGCTGACCTAAACTGTCTTACAGCCTGTGGTGGAACTGACTGATTCTCCCCTAAATCTACTCATCAGTTATTATTATGTAATTACAACTGAGGATCCAAAGGGTGTGCCAGAGGACTTGCGTCACTGTCACTTTTGTATGTGTTCATTCTGATTGAAACCACAGTGTCCCCACCCTTTCAGGATTTAATATATAATTTACAAAGATATAGAAGTATACTACTTTATAAGGTGTTTACTTAACTTGAGCCTCTTATTTAAGAATAGTGGGTTTTTTTCAGATGTCAGCTGACACAGAATGCTGTTTCCTCTTTTGTCCAGCAGATGGTACTTTATGAAACAAGTGGCTGCCTCTGCATTTGAGCTTTGTGGCCAGCCTCTAACCCTCTTTTCCTCCTTCCCCTGGGTTCCTTATAACAGTGAATATTAACCTGAGGTTATAGACAAGAGGGCTGTAAAATGGTTGACATCAGTGCTCAGCAGCTTCCAGCATGTTGTAATGGCCACTTTCAGTCGTGTTAGCTTCTGGTTGCAGAGCATTACGTAGTTCTTGGTGAAGCTTTAATGCTAATGTCTTTGTCATATAAACACATTTTGGGTTCAAGGAATTAGGTAGTCAGTGAGTGATTTAATTGCGGGGGCGCCTGTGTGTGAGAGCCTTGTTTGCCCATGTGTCTGAGAGTGAACGTTTTTACAGGTTTCTGCTGTTTGCTGGCACATCGCAGTTTCATTCTTTCAATAAACCTGATTCTTTGGGTTTCCTGAACAGACTGAAAGATTGTGAGCTTGTCTGTCCATCGGGAAAGAATGCTAAAGAAGATGGAGAACATTGCTCACATAACATACAGGTGTCATTATATAACCAAGTAGGCTGCATTCTGTTATCAAGATAAATGACAGTCTGATAGCATGGCAGTTACCAAACTGAAGGATGGGATGGAAAATTCCTTCTGTAGGAAGCAACAAAGACCAAAAACAGGGCTCCCTGAAAGTGTTTTGACTGTAAACCCTGGCTGAAAGAGGGCAGCCACACATCTTTGTGATTAGGTAAACCTCAGAAGCCTTTCATGTGAGCAATCTGTAAAACCTCAGTGGGTACATCCTGTGCAGTATTCAACTCAGTCAAAGGCTATGTGTCCTGCTTAGCCTATTATTAAACACACTCGATTGAGACTTATTGCCAACAGTCATGCAGGAAAGTTTGCAGGGGTGCCATGTTGTTTCAGATTGACAAGTTTTTAAAGCTGTGAGGACATAAAATGCCTTTGGTAGAAACAAGTGAGTACTTGGGAGTGTTTGTGTATATTTGGAAAACCTTCTCAACTAAAGTGAACATGTTGCTCTGAAATATTTTCCAACATCTGCCGCCCATCAGGATGTCTGCTTTCTGAGCCACTGCTGCATTCCTGAGCCGCTCCCTCTACCTGGATCAAAAAAAGAAACCCATCTCTGTCGTTGCCCCTGAGCTGTGCTCTCAGTGGCTCAGTTCAAACTGTACTGGTGGTATTTGTACCAGGTGCAAACATCAAACCCTGTGTGGAAATAAAATTACACAGTGTTCAATTTTGTATTCTTTAATCATTCATAATATCATATTGTGCAGGCATGGAGAACATTGGGGGTCATAAAAAGGTGGGTTTCAAGCATGTAGGACCAGTTTAAGCTCAGACAAAAATACCAAAACGTGTCAAGCGTTACGATAGAAGCAAAACACAAAGCTACCCCTGTTCCCTGCCCTTACACCATTGTGTTATCATTCTTAAATTCTTGTTATATTGAAACCTGGAGGAGAGACTTAAACCATCCCTGCTCCTCGGGGCTGTTTACAACTGTTTAGCAGACTCTTGCTGTTTAAGAGCCAACAGAGTCCAATGAAACTAATTCCCTTTTAAAGGCAGCTGCTAATGAATTAGGTCAATTTGGTTGCACTATTCCACTGTGTGAAAAAAGCGGGAATGCATTCATAGAATACAGCCCATTGTATACAATTATAGTCATTGTCCCTGCTGCATGGTGTCTAATCCCAGCCCATTCAGACCAGCACTTAAGATTCTTGGCATACTCTCACACTCATTGCTACTCATGGACTTAATCTTTTCCCCCTTCTCAAAATCAGTCAAGTGTATGGCTTAGCCAGATCAAATGAAAGCAAGCTAGCTCACCACAGAATGGCATTCCAAAGTACAGAAGATCAGGAAAGGAAAAGTCCAAGGTTGGGTTATATAAGAACACACTGACCCTGCTCACTGTCTGTCTGAGAATATGTTGGATCTCCAGTATGATATAACAGGAAGTTTTTCTCTTTCAGTAGGGGCTTTAAATATCTTCCCCAACCTCTGTGCATGTGAGCATTGTTTGTTTGCTCTATCCTGCAGTGTAATTTGAACAGATAAAAATCAGGCTGTCATGTTTCATAAATAAATCAGTTTTATTGTAGCATATAAAATTAAATCATTTTACAATTTATTCCAGTATGACACATAATATCCAAATAAAGTAGCTACATTTTAGATAAATAATATTAATAACAATAATAAAGACATTCATTCATCCTTTGACATGTTTCGCTTAGTCTTTGTCATGAAGGGAGATCAATAGCTGCCACAAAACATGAACAATAATGCCCACGTCAGGAAGGAATGAAACCAGGCACTTGTTAAACAAGCTGAGAGGTTCCATTTCGTCATCTTTTTTTTTTCTTTTCTTTTTTTTTTAAGATATAAGATGGTATGCTAATTGAAGTTGCGCATGTGCATATCTACATATACACACACAAGTCTACAGTCTGGATCATGTCAGAAATAAGGGATCAAAATATACACAGTGAATTGATAACAGCAACTAAAGTTAATGTACAAATAATAATTACATATTGCTCCATGACGAAGCTACTTCAAATGCTCCATTAATATGAAGCAGTTTGTATTAAGAATGCTGATGTAGTCACAGCATACAGTGCACTTCATTAAGTCCTCATGATGTAAGCCCATAATTCCTTGGGAATCTAGTTACAACAAGAAGCTGGTAGTTGGCTGGTTGTCTATTTACACCCCTGCATTCATCTAGACTGCCATTGGCTGCCCGTGATGCTGCTGATCACTCTGTTGTGCTGAGGGGTTTGGACACTCTTCACCAATCAGTCTCTGAACTTGTGGATGTCATTGGAGAGGCGGTAGAAGGGATAGGAGGCTTCATTGGCATTAGGACAGTTGTAAGTGCACTTGCAGGACTCGATCATCATGATGTTCTTGTTAAAGGTCTCGCCGTCCTCACAGCGGAACTTGACTCGGATGGTTCTCGTATCATGGGGGCTGCAGCAGCGGCCGTCAACGCAGGCTCCACAGTACTTGGGTCTGTACTTTTTCAGGCTGGAGCAGCCAGCATAGGTGAACTTAATTGGCTGGCTGGCCTTCTTTGTTCTGCTGCACTTCTTTCCTTTCTGCAGAGGAATGAACATGAGAAAGGTGGTGATTAGTCATGCACTAAGAACTGGCAGTGAAGTGATTCAGTATCTGCATACTTTCCACAACATTCAGTCATGATTGGCTGCAGCTTACCTTCAGACTGGAGTAAGTTGACTGGGTGCATGGTCGCACTTCACAGATTCGCGTCTCTTTGACCAGTTTGCATTCGCTGTTGTTGTTGGTGACTCTGGTGGATATGCCAGTTCCACAGCTCTTGGAGCACTGGGACCAGGGTGTGGTTTGGACAATGCATCTCTGGGTGTCAAACACATGGACTTCAGGCTGTTCTCTGAAAGCTGTGATTTAAAAAAAGTGACGAAACATTAGCAACTCAAAATATTATATATTTTAGGATCTTGCATGTATCTGTCCAAAAAAAATAGAAAACTTTCAGAATTCAAGTTTTCTTACCAGGCAGGGACTTAAGTCCTCCTTTGAAATTTGCAATGAGCTCATTCCTTTTGGTGAGGTCTCTTTCCAGCTCATCATTCAGTATGGCTTTGCCGAAGATCTTCTCCAGGATATCTGTCTCTTTGTCATCGTCACACACCCACTCTTCACAGCACTGGCCTGCTACTTTGACCAGTCTGGGACTGGCACAGCCTAGGTTAGGCAGGGAGAGCTCCTGTGGGCACAGTGGGACACATCCCACTGCCCCATCAATGCATGTGCACTGGTGTTTACAGTTGGGCTGGAAGCTTTCTCCATTCTGGTAGATTCTGCTGTTGTACTCACAGGGTCTGCCCTCTGACATGGCTGTAGAGAGAAGAAAAAACAGAAGGAAAGGAATGTTATTCTTTCCTGCTCTGCTCAAAGATGTCTGCTGAAGACATCACATGGCTGCCAGATAAGGATCAGTTAAACTGTGAAATTCTACAGGCTGCCTGAGGAGTCTATTTCCCTGTATAGTGGTCTTTGAGGTTTAGACTAGTTCCCCCCCTAGCTGCATTCCACAGTGTTGAAATCACATAGGTCCTCATACTCCTGAATACCCCCTCCCCCCACTCTTATTAAGAAAAAAGGGGAAATAAAATTCAAAAGCATGCACATCTGGAGCGGGATGATGTGGATACATACCTCGGCAGATGCCACGAGTGGTAGCAGCAGCCAAACTGGCTCCAAAGTTACACTCCAGCCCTTTAGTGTGGTCGCAAGGTTCGGTCCAGCTGCAGTCCTCGTTCAGCTGCCTGGCGCAAACATTGCAGCAGCCACAGCCGTCCGGAACGAGGCTCACGCCTGGTGCGCACTTGGGTATCTCCAACGGACATTCACACAAGGAGGGGCAAGAGGAGGAGGAGGAGAGGATCTGCACAATCAAAAAGAAAATCTTCGATTAGATTGAAGCTTAAAGTCACGCAACACAGAAAAGCTAAAAATCAGAAGAAAACCTTGCTTCACTCACTGGGTTAAATTATAGTCAGTGAAATGTTTCTCATTCAAAAATGTGGAAAAGTGAGAGAGAAAGAACTCACCAGATTGAAGCTTCCAAGGAAGATAAGGACAAAAGTAAGCATCAGCATCTTGGACAAACTTGTGTATGCGTTCAAGAGGAATCCTGTTCCCGGGCTATGAAAAGTCTTTCTTCGGGGGAGTCCTTAGGTATTCCCTCTCTCAGTCGTTTGTCTCTTGTTGTTTGCTGGTAGTCTCTCGTATTAGAGGCTCCTTTAGAGTATACGAGGCTCTTGGTAAAGCGGTTGCAGTCTGCTGAAGTCTGGCCACCTCCGGACTTATATACCAAATGGGAAGCTGACGTCGTCCCTGGGCTGCCTGCTGAACTGTTCCCAAAGAATGCTAGGAATGTTTCTCGGCGCATTTTCCATCCAAGACCTAAGCTCCACCCTGTCTAAACCTTTCTCTTTTTTCTTGCTCAAATGCCCCCCATCCCATCTGAACACACTTTTCCGTCTCATATTTTTCTAGTCGTTTATCCTCCTCTTCATTTTCTTCCCCTGTTTGCGTCTCACATCTATCAACTCGAACTTATGTATGAAGCGGAGGGCTTTAAGTAGCCTACTTTAGGCGACAGTTTAATAAATTGGGAGTGATAGTGTTTGTTTTTTTAATATCATCTAATGATTTTCACCCGCATATACTTACTACAATTCCACCAAATAATCCGTGTAGACCCTGCTTGAACGTTTTGAGTGAGAAGTCACTTTATTCTCACGTATCTTTTAGCACTATCAATGTTTATTGTGTCATTGCTTTTGCTAATCAAAACTATTTGTAAAATGCAGTTTCTAACAGGTCACGTCTAAAATAAAATAAAAAAAGTGTTTTTCTCTATGAGGCTAAAAGGTGTGGGCAGAAAAACGTTCAACAGTGTCTATTTCTGGCTCTCTAGTGCCTGTATTCAGAGGAGCTAAGCATTTCCAGATGCGCACCAGAGCTCAGACGTAACAATATTGCCATATTTGGTATGGCAGTAGCCTACATTATTAACATATTTCTCTCCCTTTGGCCAGCATTCCTGACAGCTTAAAGGGTTGTTAAATATGTTCTCCGTGCAGGGAAATTCTTTTGCATTCATTCCTTTAAGGCACTCTGACATTTCACGCAATCTATCCACATTTTGCTGGGGAGAAAGTGGGTCCCGTTGAAGGTGAAGTGATCCAATTTTCCACAAGAGAAGTTGTGGTGGGGGGGGGGGGGGGGGGGGGGGAGACAAATAGTTGACTACGTTTTACTTCAGGGGTCTCAATAAGTCCCCTCCACCTGAACTGATTCCGATTGATGAACACTTTCACCCGTGGAAAACGCAATGCGTAAAGACGCAACATGCACAGTTATTACTGCCATGAGCGGCTGGCCGAGTCAGTTTATTTGTTTATAAGGATCGGACATTTCACCGCTTCTGATTTTTTTAGAAGCCTGACACGCAGACTCAGCATAGTGAGGCAGCAACAGGGAACAAGACGGCTGAAGAGCCACCATGGTGAGTTGGACTTCTTTTGTTTTTAGTTGGTTAAGTTCACGGCTGAATCAGCCATGACTTGCAAATCACCGTATTCTCTTCACAAGACGATGAGTGTTGTCATTGTTCTTTTTTATAATAATAAATAAACAAATAATAATAAAAATAAAAAATAAAAAACATGTCAAACTTTATGAAACTCTTGACCGTGATTCTGGCACAGTAAGTTTCTCCACGTGGACTGTCTGGGTTTAGGATTTCCTCTTTTTGTGATCATATGTTTCATACTTCCGATTTAAGACACTAGATGGTGATGTGATAAGATTAACTTAGTGGACGAAGTGTTCTTATTTTAAGACTTACCACAACCCAGAAATAGCTTCCTCATCAAACAGAGCAGGACGTATTCACGTGATCGCACTGAAAGCCCATTACTCATGTCTGTGTGAGTATTTGGACAGGAGATGTGCCTCTGTGTGTGCTCCTTTTTGGGTTGGGGGCGTGTCTTTGTGAGCACATGTGCTCTCTGTTGCGCATTGACGCTGATTTAGCCAATGTAAACATCTAACTTTGCCTCTGTGCACTTGTTAAATTAAAGATTTTAGAGGGAAATTCCATAAATATATCATGATTAATCTAAATTATCTGAATATACAATATGATGATTTGATTATCCTTTCTGCTTCTCAATTACAATCACAATTTTAGAGATTGTGTGTTGTCTTGTGGCTTAGTCTAATGGAAAGCAATTATCAGATCCCCCATGAGCATAAACAATAGACACCAGCACTCTGAATCAGGTGAGGAAGTTTATAGCTAGCAGCCCCCATCCATATTTCAGTGTCAGATGGAATGAAACAGAGCAGCTTGGCATGTTTAAACAACAGATTCCACTGAAGTATATTCAAGATTCAATGTCATAACTATGCAGTGTGTACAAGTAACACTTCCTTTCTCTGTCAGCTCATGGAGCAGCAGGAAGGCTGATGAGTTACTGTTTGTTCTCGTGTGAACATCTGCTCAAACTAAAATCTGTGAGCAAAACAGTGAGTTAAGTTCTAATGAAATTTAGATTTGAAAAGACTGAGGAAAGACGGATGCTTACAGGTTCTTGTGAATTTCATTTGATCTATTTATGAAACCTTGGTTAGTAAGATTAACTAATTCTCTATGAAGGGCAAAGATGCTATCCAAGCAAATCCTTCCTAAATCACAATTTTTTCTTTTCTATCTTTTCATATCTGCCATTTCTGACAAAGCAAGACAAGTTTGATTAAAAATAAATCTCAGTCTGATACCTGTCCACAGTACAACATGTCAAAGGTTCTGTGTGTTCCAGGAGTTATTGTGTGATGATGAGAGCTGCCCGGTCTAATTTTATATACTGCTATCTGTGTTGCTTCACTCTCAAGGCATTACAACACAGTATACTACCCCTAGGTATCTTTTTTTTCTGTGGGTGGGGTGGGGGGAGTGGGTGTTCATGTTGACATCTAATGTGATGCTCACTGAGCCGGTTTTAAAAATGTCTGTAGCTACTATTGAATAAAAGTTCAGAACTTGTTTAAAACTCAATGTTTAATGATTTAGTATTTTATTCTTCTTCCATGACTTAATCCTTATCCAAACAACCTATATGGAGGCGTGAGAACTGTCTCTTAAAAAGAAATGCTACAGAATAAAGTAAAGTATTTGCTTACAGTGTTTAGTATTCCCATTTCACATCCTGTATGTCTGAGTTACTACCAGCTTTAAACCAAGTAGCACAATTTTATCCCCATGCAGGGATGAGGTCATGTTTACTCTTTCTATGACTTAAAATGCACAATGATAGATAGTGGGGATAATTTATAAGATTTATCCTTGTTAACATATTTTGTGAAAATAGAAAATGCTACTGGAGTGGAGCCAATGCAATGAGTCTGTCTTTCACTATTTCCCAATCTTTGTCTGGGACTGTCAGCTCAATTGCTGCTGATGTAAATCCTCAGAGGCAAAGCTGTCACAAGGTAACCAGAAGCTCCAGATAGTTAATTAGTTAGAACTATCAGGAAACTTTATATTAAGCATCCTTTGAAAATGTAATTCTTTAACAGTCCTTTAAGCTGTTGCTTACCGTTAGGTGTAAGTACGGGAGACATGCCCGTTAAATGTGAGACTCATTAGAAAAGTTGCAGATTTTCAAAGCTGAAGAATATCTTGTTTTCACTCTGTTGTTGTTGCTTTTATAAAAAGATCATTCCAATACTTGAAGATTGTTTTAACAGAAACAAAACCCCAAAATAACTGTGTTAGTACATTTTCACAAAATGTACACCAGCCTATTCATTCTCTAATGGCTAAAAAGAAATTTCTCTTTAGCAAATATCTGTCTGACATTCCTGTTACAAAATCTGAGGAATCAGGTTTATTATTATTTTCTACAGTGCCATGTACCAATACAAAGGAGGACAGCAGAGGACCACAAGCTGATCCTCTTGTTGACAGAGCAACAGTTTCAAAGTACACAGCACAATGTTGCCCCACTGAAAAAAGGGAATCAGTCAGAAAAGGCATTCACAGCTCCACACTTTATAATAGACTCCAAGAAGATTAATAAAACAAAGTGTCCAACTTTTTTAGAAGAGTTTCACTTAGGCTGGAAAAAAGGTTTAACAGCATATAGGAAAGTGCTTCGTAAAGTTCGGATTGCTTCTTATTTATTCATTGATCAGCAATGTGTCCAGTAAGATTTGTAGCCCTGTTGAGCCATGAATTCCTTTAACTCTCAGTTGTGATGGCTTCCTGAGTGTCTTCACAAATAAAACAACTGGTAATTATGTCATCCAATATCAACTTGTATTTTGAGCTCCATCCTAACCAGACTGTTTAATCAAGTTTTTTTTCCTTAATTTATACTTCTGTATTGGATTTTATCAATATATCTCTAATGACTGCTATGTATTGCAGGTGGCTGCTCTAATCAAACTTTTCCTTAGAAAACTGCTCTTGATCTCGGATTGGTAGCCTATTATAGACACAATGTATATCCAATCTTTCCTTTATATTTAAAAATCTCTGACAAAAATCCATATGTACCCATGTGCACAAAAATAATCTTTTTCAAGATCTTCAGTCACATCATATCAGAGAAACAGCCGTGGTGAAAGTCACAAATGGTCTCCTCGCGCCTCAGACAATGGACTTGTGTTAAATCTTACTGGTGAATTAAATACCATTGATGGAAACTGTTACAGAAGCATGAACATGTCATTATCCATAAATAAATTTAAAGCTTCCGTTAAAAATGTGGTGATGGAGACATTTTTTTTTTGTTGTTTTTTTTAAAGATGTTTTTATGACTTTGTATATATTGTCTTATTATGAAAATGTAAATTGTTATAATATGTATCCTGCATTTACTTTGTGGCTTGGCTGCTAACTTGGCCAGATCTCTCTTGAAAAAGAGATTTTGAATCTCAATGGGACCTCCTGGCTGAATAAAGGTTGAAAGCAGCTGCATTAGGTTGGTGTAAGTCATATTTATCTGAATGATTCCATTTTATTCATGTAAACTATGAATCTTCCTCATAGACCTTATTAAATATGGAATACAATTTAAAATCTTTCTACTTACATATAAAGCTCTAAGGGTCTGATCATTTCTCAAAAGAGCACCGTTTTCAGACTGCAGGTTGACTTGAGTTTCTAAAGTAGAATGGGAAGCAAACAAGCTCAGGATTAGACTTAAAACTTTCCTTTTTAATAGCTAGCAATTAATTGAGCTCTTCATTTTATTTCCCCGGCTTTCCTTCACCTGAGATGATTATGATTTCTGATTTCTTTAGCTTGGTAGTTATTTTGCAGTTACTTTTTTAACAAATTGGCTTGAACCCAGTTATCATACATTGGACTAACATAGATCATATAATGAATTTGTTTTAATTTCGATTATAATCGGATTCCCCTGAACTGGATTGAATTGATCTGTATCTTTAAAAGACTTTGTGTCGTGAATTAGTGCTATACAAATAAAGCTGAACTCAACTCTTTGCACCTGCATAATCATACATGCCAGTGTCATATTAGACATTTAGAATCTCACAGGGACAACAGTCATACAGACAAATAAAGAGGTGCAGCTTATGCACCTTGCAGGTGGAGGACTGTGTCTGCTTTCACTGGCTTGATTTCATAGCTGCAAAATGTACCATCCAGGTGTGCCTAGAGAATGAGGGTTTTACTTAATCTAGACTAACTCAAATTCCTCAGCATGACGAGAAAAAAGAAAATAGAAGGTCTTTTCTTGAGTTACATCCATCCATGATGGGGAAAGAATGAAAAAAAAAGGCAGGATGGAGGCAGGTACTAAGAGGAGGGTGGTGGTGTTTGGTGATCTTGGCTGGAGTGGGAAAAGGAATGTGGGGCTCCTGGAATGTACTGGAATGTTTAGAGCAGTCGAGGATAATTGAGTGAATCTGGAACAAGAAAAGACAAACCGAAGTCCTGTGGTGGAAGAATGTGCTTCTGGGATGTCTGAAGAAACATTCCACCCATTCAGACTGCTTCACCAGGCCCAGAACCTTCCTTAGATGGCACCGTAGGGAACAGAAGCCCCCATCCACCTGCCATTCCTTCCATATTTGCTCTACACCTTACACAAAGAGAAAACCCTCTTTCATATTCTCTGCCCTTGAACTTCGTGTACATTATGTCTAAACGTTTGCAGAAGGCAAAAGTCTTTTAGTATTGAATTCAAGATGATGTGTTCTCATTTTCTTTCTTTTTAAATGTGATGTAGTTTAACATAAAAGTGAATGAATACTAAAGAAATCAAGCCAGGGAATGAATCTGTCATTTAGTTTGTAAGAATAGCATCAACATCATTATGAATATTACAGTATGGTACAATTACAGATATCATTATGGACAGAAATATACATGTTTATGGGCAGGAAACATTTTATAATTATTAAAACTGGTGAGAGCTCATCCACATTCAGTGACAGTCAAAGGTATAGTGTCAGACTGATGTGTTACACAGTGGTTGATCAATAATAATAATAATTATTATAATAATAATAATAACTTTTACTTTATTAATCCAGATTGGAAAATTTGGCTCTGCATTTGAACCATCTCTAGATGCACTAAAAAGCAGAGGGTCCCCAATGTTTCTGTGGCCGAGGAGCAGTTGGGACGGGTTAAGGAGCAAGGGGTTAAAAAGAGTTAAACAGGTATAAAGAGGAAATAAATATAGAGTTGAAGAGGTTGAATAAGGTTAAGGGCTTAAATAGAATATAACACAAACTGATAACCTTGTACAAGTGTGTCTTTTAGATTTATAGTTGATAGATTATATAAAAATGATGATGGGCTATTAATGTGCTGGAGGGCAAGTATTGTGGAAAATAATGAATAAAATAGAATAATGACAGTTAAAAAATAACAATAAAAAAAAAATAATAAAAAACGAATACAATAGCATGGGTTGAATGTACAGACTCTGGCTTGTTGATCCTGGGTGATATTGGTTGAGCCGTGTTTTTGTAACTTGGGCTGAACGCCTCTCTCAGAGCTCGTAGGCTGCACGTGATGGTTGCTGCGCGTCATCGACGCGCTGTCGCTCGCCTGGAGACTGGCGCAGGGCTGACTGACACTGTGTAGCAGGCTGTTGTAAATAAAGATTAAAAACCAACAAGTTTATTGTAAAACATAAGAAAGACAGACAGCATCGGGTCCACTTTTGTTTTTTTCTGATTAAGTCGCTGAATTGTCTGATAGGGTCCCCCCTTTTTTTCTTTTTTTTTTCAGATTTGAGCGTGCCAAGTAAAAGGAAAGCGAAACATGGCTGGTTTGATGGCAGGTTTTGGTCATTACACCCACGCTGTCGTCCGGGGAATCCCTGCGTCTCTCTCCAAAGAAGCCCTTAGAACCAGCCAGGCGGAGGTGGACCTGGCCAAGGCGCAGAGGGAGCATGAAGCGTACGTTGAGGTCTTGAAGACAAGGCTCGGTCTGGAGCTGGTCGAGCTCCCCGCGGACGAGTCGCTCCCGGATTGCGTGTTCGTGGAGGACGCGGCCGTGGTGTGCGGTGACACGGCGCTCATCACTAGACCTGGGGCGGAGAGCAGGAGGAGAGAGGTAGGGATGTGTCCAAAAAAAAAAAAAAGTTTGACGTGAAAGTGAAGGCGTCCGTCCGCCCGCTCATGTGTCCATTAAGCTCACTTGACATGCACTTAATAGGATGGAAGGGTGGGTAGTATTTGACGCAGGTAACTGCACAACATTAAGGTGATTGATCAATGTTAAAATAGTGTATTAGATCTTAGTTGATTGATTTGTATCGGAGGGAATATCAGTCAAGCCATCGTTAGGTTAACACCCTATTCGGCTATTTGATAGCCCACCATGTTAAATCCTGTGCAAACGTTTGAAACTAATGATTTTGGGCTACTTATCTGGCAGTGTAGCTGCAACTCTTCTTATCCTCAGTAGTTTCACGTGAGTTCACATATCAGCTGTGTGCTCTATGCATTAGTTATTAATAAGAGTCATTAGAGTTGTTACTTCATATCTTACACAGTTCTCCACTAAATATGAAGTTCTAATGAGAAAGAGAGGGGACAACATAAGAAAATTAAGAAATAAAATACATCATGACTTCAGAAATTAATGTCATTTACTGAAAATAATAATAATAAAAAACTGTAAAGTTGCAAATGGTTGCTCAGTGAGGGCAGCTGCAATGGTGCATGTGTGTGAATGCATTCAAATGACAATGAAGGAAACGGTAGGATGGCCTCTGCAAAAGCCCTGTCATTCCACATCAGAGTCACTTTACTTGGCTCATTGGTGCTAATGGTCCCTCAGCCTCACTGGCGGTGGAGATATTGATTGGAAAGCCCAGTGCTGCTACCCTTGGCCACCACATTTCATTTATGACAAAGTACGAGGTACAACTGCATAAATAATGTCTAAAACAGGCATTTATAAATTATAGCTGGATTACAAAGAATGTGTTAATCAAACAGCTGCATTTTGCATCAGTTTGGTAATATAAGATTATATTTTTATCTTGAATACTTTATACAGTATTCACTCATTAGTGTGATTTTAGTAACTTTTTAAATGAATGAATGGATGGATGAAACACACTTTATTTATTTCCTGAGGAAAATTGTAATGTTGTAGCAGATTTTTTAATATTTCTATTGCTATTATTTTAAATAATTATTTATTGACAGTTCAAGTCTTATTCCAGAGGGTGATAGCTGCTGGCAGGAATGGCTTCCTGTCTTGAAGATGCCTCTCACTAAGCACACTTCTCTGGAGAGTCTGTTTCAGGAGTTAATTAGAAGATTGACATATGATTTATCCTACTTGATTAAGATTACTTCTAAACCAAATCAGTACAAAGCTTGTATTTGATGATTAAGAAAAGTGATAAAGGGAAACTGATTCTACTGCTAATTACACAAAGAATAAAGTATGATACATGATTTTTGGCGTGGCTTGCAAATTTGACATGAAGATAAAAGCCAATCTTATGAGCCAATTGTGAGCAAATGAATTTTACTACAACTTTGTATCAGTTTATTGCTGTCAGTTTACTGCTATGTTCATACTGTACTGTCAGTTTGGAGTCCTACAGAAATTAATACTCTATAGTGACATGAAAAAAAAAAAAAAAAAAGAAAGAGGAGAAAAGAACAAAACATGTTAATTCATCATTAACCAGGAAAACGTGATGTGTTGCCAGTGAAAATTTGAACTTTGTCCAGAGCCTTTGGACTGTCTCTGGGGAGATAAGAGAAAAAAAAGTCCTTTGCTTTGAGCCTGCTTTTAAAATGCTTTGATAAGACGCTGCAGGAGCAGGTGTGTGACCTGATGTGGGATCACAGGGGTGTGTAAGAGTCTAAGAGAGCAATTGGATGTTGCTTTGCTGTTTATCACTTTTTCTTTTTCTCAGTGCAATGGGATTTTTTTCACTCATTAATTTTCATAGTGTGGAGACTCTTCACCTCCATCAAATCTGCCTCAAATTCACCCCCCCCCTAAATGTGACATGTACAACATATCATGATACGTGCAAGAATACTCTGAATGTGCAATATATTCTTTCTGACTTGAATATATGTTTCAACTCGAACACTATATGTATGGTATACAGGTATATACATCATATTTATATCCTCAAATAACTCAATGAGTGTGCACATTTGTTTATTTTGTAAATATTTTATACCTTAGATCTTTTATTTATCTTTTATACTGCTTTCTTGCACTGACATTGGTGGTGGCTTAATCTCATTGTACGTGTGTAAAATGACAATAAACACATTTTATCTTATCTTTATCTAAATCCTTGTAATTATCCTGCAACATCACTACAGTGAAAATTAACCTCACACAATTTACACAAATGACTTTCCTCTGCTCTATAAATTGTGAAATCATAATATTTTGGCAATGATCTCATCTTATTACACAACTACATAAGAAAAGAGGGGAGGGAGGCAAAGATGAAGATGATAGCTGGCAATGACTTGAATACTTTCTTATGGGAAAATGCATTTTCAATTGAAACCTTGATTTTTAGTGTCAGTTCATTCAGCTCAGCTACCAACTGGACGGTCATCCGCCCCCTTTCAGTCCCCTTCATCCCTCTGTTGGAGTATCCTTGGGCAAGACACTGAACCTCACAAATTTATTGGCATGCGAATAGAGAAAAAACACTGCATACTGTATATATGGTACATTTATATAACAAGAAGCTTTCTTTCATGCCAAATCTATGATTGTTCTCAACATTAAGTGGTAAATCTACAAACAGAAATGGGTCTGAATGCACTGTCTGACGTTGTTGGTAGGTCATGATTATGTTTATATTTGCCAGACTTATAAAACATCATCAGCTTTACAGCCACATCAGAGAATGTGTTTGGGATTTTTTTTTACAAACACAGAATAACAAGGAATGACAGTGATTATAGATATCTGTGTGACCCACTGACTCTATTGGATTTTTTTCTGGAAGCCCTCTTGGTTTTATGTATCACTTGCAGAGCTTCATCTTAACCATATCCTTTGACCTTTACCTTAAATTTAGATAAATTATCTGGTAAGGAAGAAATAATCCAGCATCCCATTATTATATTTTAATTAAGATGTCCTCATATTTGGAAGAAAACAAAGAAATTGTGTGCTGCAGGTGTGTGTAGATAAAGTTTTAATTCATTGTGACCCTTGTTGAAGGCTATTTGCAGAGTGTCTCTTCTCTCTGTTGAAGCTCTTCTTGACGATTTAATAGCAGGTCAGTCCTCATGCCGGTCAAAATGAGCATACTTTTGCTTGTTCATATGTTTTACTCATGCAAATGATTTCATCATTATATTTAGGATCAACAGTCAGAGAATCTGTAATTTTAGTAGGTGTGTAATAAAAACAAACCATTGCCTAAATCCCAAGTTTTTATATTGTATATTATATTGTATAATAATTATATGATCTTGTGGTCACATGATTATTTGTGCATTTGGCTGTGCTGCGGCGCTGCAGCTTCCTCCTGTTTTGCATGTTCATCTGTGTTTCTAAATGCTCCTTACGAGTGAGTGTGAGCATGAGCGGTTATTTGTCTCTCTGTGTTGGCCTTGTGATGGACTGGTGACCTGCCCAGGGTGTACCCTGCCTTTTCCCTAATATCAGCTGGGATAGGATCCAACCCCCCTTGCAACTCTGCATTGGAATAAGCGGTATAATCGATGAATAGGATTCAGCAACACAGATCGAGCTCATGTGATTAAAGGTAATCAATGTCTTTTACAGGATGTTAGTGCCCTCACCCATCTTTGTCCATCATGCTGTCGTCTACTCCCTTGTTAACATTTGATCATGTAGAACACACTTTAATCCAAAGTAACCTAAAACAAACAACATTCAAGCTTCAGTACGGTAAGACACACTTAATAACCACTAACTAATTGTAACTATAGGAAAGAGTAAGATTAACTAAAGAGGTGCAAAGCAGGGTCAATGTATGGTTGTGTGTTAAAAACCCAATTATCATGAAAATACATTGCCATTTGAGGTTTCTGTATGTACATTGTACTTACAATGTCTATATTGCATAGTTATTTTTCATGCATGTGCACAATGCCCACATTTCTCATGTATCTATGTAGCTTTTGGCACACATGGGACATGCGCAACTGACTTGGATCATATGTAAATAACTTTTACGAACCAACAAATGGCCATTTTTAGGAAGTTGGCTAGGTTGGCAGATGGTTCTGGCTCATGCAGTTTTAGCTGACAGACACATGTTTTAAGAAACCATTTTTAACGTTCAATATTGTTGTTTCAATCTGTGGTAAGCCCTGCCAGTGCCAACACCCCCTGCCTTTCCTTTACTTTTCTTTCACAAATGCACCAAAGTGAAAAAACAAACAAACAAAAAAAAAAAAAAAAAAAGTTTGCTGTTTTAAGGTTAGGAAGGGGTCTTTTTAAATGAGCTGAATAATTGAGAGATTTAGCATTGACAGCATTTGGTTGCTCTTTGTACCATGGTGGAATGACAGTTGAGACTTATTGGCTTGTATGTAAAGGTGGCCGGGCCAGATGATGTTCCTGAGGTGGATCATAAGCCTGTATGGAGAAGTTTACGTAGTTGGGATCAGACCCTGAAATTACTCAACGTGAGTGACTTGATTTTGATTCTGGTGGCCATATGCTGCCAGTGGAGTTTAATGAGTAATCGAGTGACAAGTGCTCTGTATGGTGGATTGAACACCAGACATGCCACCATATTCTGGACCATTTGTGGGGTGTTCACAGTGAATAATGGGATCTTATTCTTCTAGAGAAGGATTGCAGTAGTCAAGGTAATAACCTGCGATGAGAGCTCGGTGCAGCCTGAGTCAGAAATGACCTGATCTTTTGAATATGTTCCCTGTGGTGTGTCAGTAAATAAAGATTTCCTCATTCACAGGTCATATATATGTTTGCCCATGGCAACATCTTGCTATTTCCCCAACCAATACCAACATTTTTTTTATTATTTGCCTATTTAATCACTTCAGTACTTCTATACTTTGCTGTATAAGTGAGCTGAGCTTTAACATCTACTTGTTATAGTCTTCTTTCTCTGTTTCGAGTTCTGTGAGAGTGACTAAAACAGGCAGCAGAGTGTAGAATATTACTTTCACCAGGATATAGAAGTTTATTGTCTGTAAAAATGTGAGTACTGGGAAATTATCGTATAAGATAGCTGTCAAAAAGACGTATGCATGATTCTAAGATTTGTAGTCGTATTTTTGTGTTAATAAAAGTTTTGTGCACAAATCAAGGCTGTCATATATGTGCGTCTGGTCAATTTTGTGGATTAGGAGTTGTTTTATGTGAGTATGAATCTTAAAGCTGTGAGTGCAAAATCTTGTGAATACAACTCCAATTTCTACGAAGACAAAGTCTCCTATTCTGTGTGGACACGAATTCACGTTTTTGGGTACGAGTAGAAAAGTATTCAGATGAAGTCACAAGGGAGGAGTAATCGATCTGCCGATTGTACAAAACACAACAAGCTCCAATTTCAAAGATGGCTGAAGAAATTGCAGCGGGAGGAGCTACCGGCTCAAGTGAAGCATCACAGGTAAGATGTTCAAGCGGTCTTTATTTATATATTAAAGAAAAACATACTATTTTCAATAATATTCTTTGATTTAAAGACGTACTGCTATAGTTTGCCATGTCGGGTAGTGCTAGCATTAGAAGCTGGCTTGTGCTATTAGCATTGATGTAGCGTGGAAACTATAAAATGTTTATTCTTAGACAATGTCGATTGAAATGCGACTTTTATGGATTTATTAATTACGCTATTTAGTCGATCAGTCTGTCCTCGCCAATCCTCTTTTCCATTTACCCCACTCCCTTCGCCCGCCGAAGCTGAGGATAAATCAATCCATGTACCGGTGAATAACCGTATTTATTATATATGTCATGATATGCATATTTATGTAATCTTCTCTGCCATAAACACGATATTGCGGGGGTTGCGGGGGCGTTTGAGTGACGTGACCTGGGACGCCGATGGAGTGAAAAGACTTAATTCCTCAACCAGCGGAGCACCGTTGCTAGGGGCATTGGCGTCCCTAGCAACGGTGCTCCGCTGATTGATCAGATGACAAAGATGATGCTCAGGGAGGAAATATGCCAGATATTTGCCCTATGAGGTTTTACGCGGTACTTAACCAACTTCAGAGTAATAGTGATGGTTAAAGAAATCCATTGCAACTTTCTACTGGGAGGAATTAAGTCTCTTCACTCCATCGGCGTCCCAGGTCACGTCACTCAAACGCCCCCGCAACCCCCGCAATATCGTGTTTATGGCAGAGAAGATTACATAAATATGCATATCATGACATATATAATAAATACGGTTATTCACCGGTACATGGATTGATTTATCCTCAGCTTCGGCGGGCGAAGGGAGTGGGGTAAATGGAAAAGAGGATTGGCGAGGACAGACTGATCGACTAAATAGCGTAATTAATAAATCCATAAAAGTCGCATTTCAATCGACATTGTCTAAGAATAAACATTTTATAGTTTCCACGCTACATCAATGCTAATAGCACAAGCCAGCTTCTAATGCTAGCACTACCCGACATGGCAAACTATAGCAGTACGTCTTTAAATCAAAGAATATTATTGAAAATAGTATGTTTTTCTTTAATATATAAATAAAGACCGCTTGAACATCTTACCTGTGATGCTTCACTTGAGCCGGTAGCTCCTCCTGCTGCAATTTCTTCAGCCATCTTTGAAATTGGAGCTTGTTGTGTTTTGTACAATCGGCAGATCGATTACTCCTCCCTTGTGACGTCATCTGAATACTTTTCTACTCGTACCCAAAAACGTGAATTCGTGTCCACACAGAATAGGAGACTTTGTCTTCGTAGAAATTGGAGTTGTATTCACAAGATTTTGCACTCACAGCTTTAAGATTCATACTCACATAAAACAACTCCTAATCCACAAAATTGACCAGACGCACATATATGACAGCCTTGATTTGTGTACAAAACTTTTATTAACACAAAAATACGACTACAAATCTTAGAATCATGCATACGTCTTTTTGACAGCTATCTTATACGATAGGAAATGACGTTAATCTGCCTCCTCTCAGATTCCATTAAATCACAAAAGCAGTTTCCTTATCCATTCATGAGTTCTTGTCTCGAGGTGTGATGATGATCGGATGTGAAAAGAGTTTTTGAGATGGCACTCTACTGTTTGGTTTGGGCTTATTTTGTTGTAAGAGGTGGAAGTGCAATTTCATGCTTGGAGAGTTTAAGAATTGCATTGCACCCCTTAATCTGTTCAAACAAAGCTCTAGCTTTAACACTTTACCCACCATCATGTGAAGAGGTTGTGTAGAGCCAGAAGTTACTGAGAAAGGACAAGCATACAAATTGGACTTGTGAGAGGAGCAGCATAGCAGTGGCAGCCAGAGACAAAAGTACTCCTGGAGAGAACTTTATTTCAGACGTAGAACTTTTAAGAACCTGGAGTAGTGGTGATAAGTTGTAACTGCTGGAGACTGAGCTGGAAATGCTCTCAAACACTGGAACATTTTATCCGATAAAGACAGGCCAGTCATGATGGGCCATTATCAGCACATATCATAGACTTTGTCAGTTTCTAACTAACACCATCACTTAATTAATATTGTTAAGAGTCCAATAACTTTGTGGCTTGATGGTGTTTTCGCTGCCTTTTAAAAAATGGAATACAATTTTCCCTGTTTGCTGGTTTAAACATCAAATATCTAGTTACTTTCTGAACAATACGTATGAATGAGTGAGTTTGAGCTGGTTGAGATTTACAAAAATTCTGTTTTGCCATTGTCAAAGGATTTTTACCAAGTGTTGTTTAGGTGGTGTCTGAGATTGCATACAATGCTTTTATATTTTACATTGATAAGTAGTGCTTTATGCTGAGCTTCACAACCACTTCCTGTCTCCCAAGTGCTGTATTAGCTGATTTTTTTCTCTGCATTTGGACTCTGATCATCAGTTTACGCTGGCATACTGGCTGTAGTGAAGTCAAAATCTCTTTAAATCTGATGATTACTGAACTTTACACTTTTCACCATTATGTTCAAACACTTTGATGACTCAAACTATACCCATAAACAGTTTTGTACTGACCACTTGATAATGACTATGATGGTATACTGCTGCATAGTCTTACTGGAGGCTCAGCTTACACAATCTGGAAAGTAATGGCCATTAAAAAGTGCTAAAATCTGTCATAACAAGTGTAAGAATCTAAGGTGTCTTTAGGTCTGGAGACAGGATGGAAACTTCTGCTCCGCAGACACAATATTTAGGTCATGTTTTTATAGACGTAATATTTAGGTTCAGTCCTCGCAGTTTGTGTCTATATGGGCCCCTTTCCGGTCATGCCTCACGAAGCTACCCCCAAACTAACCAGACAGTAAAAAAGCCTTGTTTTGACTAGACAGACTGCAGATGCTGATTCCTTGCAGTCCTCTCTGCTCTTATATGACTTCCCTTACGGAACCAACCTTGTTTCCTTCAGGGAGACATGACATCCGAGTGTGAACGGGGGAGGTGGGTGAGACAACTGGAACCCGCCAGTAGCATGTGAGACGAGGTGAACGTGCGTTCCCCAACCGTCTGTCAAATTCCTTCCACATTTAACCTGCCCTTCCTCTCACTGTTTGTCTGTCTGACTCCTTGTCTGGCGGACATTCGTAACCTTTCAGTACCGCTGCCTACTTGATCCTCCATCTCATTCATCGTCTTGTAGAGGTTAAAGCATGGTTCTGTAAGTTTTTTTTACTGAGATTAATTGAATTGTATATTTAGGAGTATGCTATAAACCCACTTTAATAACTCAGATAATATAATATCTAATCTTCCCAGGAATGCACATCCCGGCAAATTCATCAGAAGATGAGAGAAACTGCAAACTTCTAAGAGCAACATCTCAGAATCTGCAGACCTCATTAACATGTTAAATATTTAAGTTCATGACAGTGCAATTAGAAAACAACGCCACAAATGTAGTTTATGAATCTTATGTCACCAAATCGGACACTTTCAGCATAGCTTTACACTTGGTAGAAGCCAGAAAGAACACATCTGGCCTATGTAAAGGTGTTAAAATGGCTCAGTCGAAGACCAAAATGTGTTCTTTTTCATTTAAAATGCTGTTGCGGGACCGTAGGAGAGCTGTGACTGATAATGCCATACAGTTATACATTTTTTCAGAAAACCAAAAAGTTATTGCTTCTAAATATGGTTCTACAAGCAGCAAAATGATGGGATGTGCTTAATTTTTTTCACACTGTCCTTTTGCATTTTGACTTATTATTTTCACAGTTAATAATGATAAAGTAATATTTAATGTGTTCTTTTTCATTTAAAATATGTAGTTGCCTTATTTTAAATAAATAAATGTATGTATTATGTTTTGGTTCATAAAACCTTAGAATTCAAAGAGGGTGTACATTCTTTTTCTTATGACTATCTTACAAATCATAAGTAGCCTAATATGTTCTGTACAGGTCAGCCAACACATGTCACAGCTTTACCCTTTATGTGTATTGTGTAAAGACAAAAATGCACAAAGAACCCAGACAGCCTTCCCACCTACCATGCCATCACCTTGGGCCCTGCCCCTTTTTGACCCCAGGTTCACCCACCACAACCACCCAACCTAGTACAGTGCATCCGCCTGTAAGTAAGCTGCTGGAGACTTGCGAACAGGAACTCCTCTCAACCTCACGGGATGACCCGGTCATGCTCAGTCGTCACCGTGGGTGTGTGAATGTCTGGTTTGGTATGTGAGACAGCAGTGGAAGACACAGGAAGTGGCCCCGGCATGATGGTGCTGAGAAAAGTCTCGCTAAGGTCAGAAAGCCATCTGCACAAGTCGAGACAAAAGCCCTTTTACCATATGAAGGGTGGAAAACTCCCATTTAGAAGTGACCTGTATTTTTGCCTAGCTTTCTAGGTTTAGTCTTCTGTATTATAATTACATCTCTCAAAAGACACATAGCCAGTTGACCTGAGAAGAGAAAATATGCATTTATAGTATTAAATAATGTATTCTTTTGCATACTTAACCATTTCAAATGTCATGACAGCTAAGTGCACGCCCATCCTCTTCTCTCATCCAATGAGACTGTATTTATGTTACCCCATAATGGCACCTGCTAACCCAAGTAAATACTTCTTTCCAATACCGTTATAGCCTTTGCCAGGTTTTGCTTCAATATATAACCAGCACAGCACACATCAGTCAAGACTAACTGAGATGCTGTAATCTTTCTCTCACTTCATCGTTCTTGGATCCGTCACTCTCACCCCTCCTATTTTCCCTTTTAAAAAACAGCACACTCCCTCAGAGATACAAACCATCCACATCAGCTTTATTGATTGCTGAAGAGGAAAAGCCAGAGGGAATAGTCTATCTCTCCAAGGGCATTGCCATCAGTTTTGCCTGTCAGTTTAGCTGTCAGCTCTAGTTAAATGTCCAGCTTTATCTACTGACATGGAGCAACATTAGTCTTTACAGCCTTCATTTTATCTTTAGGCCTCTTGATGGGATTCAGCTGCAACTTTTAATGGTAAAAAATGAAATATTCCTGTGGTAAAGAGCTGGTATGCCTGATGCTCTGAAATCTAATAATTTGTTCATAATTTCTTACTTTATGAGTCAGCAATGCCCCTCATGCACATCCCTTGTCAGTCAAACTGTTGGTCTGCTGCACACATCTGTGTGCTTATGAAGAAAAATAAATAAATAATAATAAATAGATAAAGCCATGTAGTTTAATGTCTAACATACCGCCTCACAGTGTCTCCAACTTGAAGTCATATGACTACATTTATGTTATACTGTATATCTCATTTTGATCAACTGAGCCTTATTACTATCCAGAGAGCATGTAGCTTGTTTTTAAAACAACCAGCATATGCAGCTTACAGCTTCTCAGTGTGAGGACTTTCATCATTGTTTGCATGCTGTATACTATTTTTTTTCATTAGGAATTTTTGACAAGGAAGGCCATTTGTGTTGATGCGAATAAAAAGTTAAAATATGTCAGTCCTCTGGAGTAGGTCTGCAGGTGTAAGCCTGTCAACATACATCTAAATATCCTACTTATAATTATCCCCAGGTGGTTGATGTAATTGTTTTCTCTCCTAGTTAGCAGTTTAAATTGACAGAACATCAAAAGAAGTCTCCATCAGACTACTTAATGGTCTTCTTCCAGTGAGCTCATGCTAGCTGAAATAATCTGATTCTTCACACGATCAGGCTTCCACTTTGCAGACATGTTGTGAAAGCCGGGCTCAGAGCCATGTTGAAAGAACACGGTTGAAACTGTTTTGGTTTTGGCACATCGTTTCTGTGTGAAACAGTGCTTCTGGCAACTTGGCGCTACATCAAGAATGAAGTAAGTGATGAAATACTGAGCACAACCAATTAAAATGACAAAAAAACAAGAAAAGTCAAAATGAAAGTTAATGTCAAAATTTTTGGCTAGTTTAAAAAAAAGGTTTTTATTACAAATTTCTTCTGTAATTTGAGATTTGGCTTGTTTTTTTTAATTTAACTTCAAAACCTGACAGACACCGAACAAACCGTAAACTCTTCAACCCTCATGTTTTTGGAAGGGTGGGTTTTACATTTACATGACACACATTTCTTTAAATACAGATGCTGTTTCATAAAACTTTAATCAGTGCAACTAGCCTTTGTGCAAACTGTGGGAAAGAAACAAAGGAAGTGCGAATACTGTTCTGACCTATAGTTAATGAGTGTGTATTATATTCCTCACACAGAAAGTAACATACCTACATTTCATACTCTATCTCCATTAATCTTTTATCGCTGAAATAGTCAAGTCAATTTCATGTCTCCTTGTTGGATAGCGCTCTGGGAGGACGAGCTAATAGAACACTCAGTCCTACTGTCATCGTTGTTCTGAGTGTTTGTCAAATTTGTGAAGCCTCAGAAGCACTGCCCAGACAAATACTCTGGTTTTACATCTGCTGCAGAAAATATATTCTTTCAAAGGGATCTTTCAGACAAGAAAATGAAGTGTTTTTGTTACTGCAACATGTACCGTCTTAAACTTCACTCCTCTTGTCATTTATCTCCAGCTGTCTTCTTCTTTCTTTTTTCTTCACAGCTCATTTATAAGGTGCTGCATTTATAAAACAAACAATTAATTTAGATTAGTATGACTTAAGCAGAATACAATGTTTATTTAAAAGCCTTACTTTGACATGGAAATGATCTTATCTGAAAGTAAACTCTAGACTTGATATAGGAACGTTTATTATTGGTTATGTGTATTGAGGTTTGGGATGCATTTGTGTCCAAACATGCAGTTAACTTTGCATGAGCTTGAACTACGAGGTGTGAGGAAAAGATTCCCAGATACAAAATTATCCTCAATTATCTTTCATAGTGCTTGGCTTTATTGTCAACTATCCATTTAGTCTGCCACAGATGAATACTTTTTGCCTTTAATCTAATCTATTTGCCTTTCAAGTTTATTTTATTGCTGCTCCTGACTAAATTTGAAATTACATGACAGATGCCATCAATATATGATAACTTGATTTAGGATTAATAAACTACATATACATGATGTTAAAATTCTTTAAAACTGCTTAAGAAAAAGGGTTTCAATACTCAGCATCTTTTATGAATCTCACATAAATACACTGTCAATGATCTTATGACTTAGCCCAAGTTTAAACACAATATTATAAATTAAGCCCATGTGTACGTGTTGACATATTTATAAATCAAAAACTGTTCATAATTCATTATTTCAGTGTCACTGATTCATTTGTCTTCATTTTTTTGTCTATGACAGCATGGAGTGGATAATACTGTGTCTGTATTAACTTTTTCTCCTCACTGCCTCTTTACACACTCATTAGTCTTTGATGGAAGTTATATCTCAGAGCTAGTTTGCACCTTTCTCTGCTCTATTATTCAGTCTGACTAATGCTGTTTGCAGTGCAGTTTTTAATCATGCCAAAGTACAGAGCACTCTCAGGATGAATTTAACTCTGAGTAAATCTTTTCAATGAGAGGATGCCAGTTACTTTCATGGTTTTGAGCAGTTTGGTGCACCTACCACCACTTACCATTGGAGAAATGAAATCACCTTCCTAAGTTGGTAACTGGTATTATTCAGTTCGGGAAGCATTCATTGTGCACCTATTGTTCTCTGAAAACTGCTTCTAGCAGTGGGACAGAATATTATATAAATGATTCCTGTCCAGGACTATTTGTATTCAGAATTGTATCACTGCTGGTCTGACTTTTTGGCATTTAGTTAATTATTAACATTTGTGGGTTTCCAAGAAATCGTAAGAATGCATGTTTTAACAATTTTGCAAGTCTTAATTCACACAAATATGAGACACAGGAGGTGAAACTCAAGTTTGTAGTTTCCACATCAGGATGAGTCAGGAGGAGACAGTGTGTATCGGTTATGTGCTAAAAAGTGTCAGGTTTAGGTTGGAGGCCCTGAGCAGGAAACTAATCTATTACATCTTTTGCAACAACTTGGAATTTGTGTTTGCATATGTTAATGTGTTGCAGTTGCACCTCTTCTGTGTGCCACTAGCATTATGCAGGTATTGGCTGTAAAATGCAAAGGATGGGGGGCACAGTACTTGCCCACCATGCCAATCCCTTTATGACCACACTGTATCCATGGAGTATTGATCTGCTCTCAGTAGAGTGTAAGAAGCTCATATTATCTCAGACCAGTTTCCGTAACATTACAATAGGTTAACTGAATCATTCAGATTCATCACATCTTATTTGACTTTTGATGGAAAGCAAGACTTACACTTACACTACACTATACTACCGTACAGATATAATTAAATCCAGGAGCAAAATTTTCAGGACTATATTTCACAAAAAATAAGGGTCCCTACACTGTGTTAATAAAGTTTAATTAATAAGTTTTTTTTTTGTATTGGACCTGCAGTGAAAATAATGTTGTATATGTAGAAGGTAGTTTCTGCAGTTAGCATTCATCCTTTTAGATATTCAAAACTCCCTCTACTTTTACTTAGAAGAACAAAATCAGGCATTTTCCACAACTGTGTATCAGAACATCAAACAAATTTTCCAGGTTTTGTTCTTTTTCCTTTTTTTTTTTTTTTTTAATTTAACAGTGAAAATGACCATATGGATATATTGTGTGTACACGTGCATATGGATGTGTGTCAGGGTCACAGGGGCTTTACAGGAGTGGAGAGGTGTGTGTTGCCTTGTCTGTCTGCCCTGGCCTGTTGCAGTGTGGTGTGATGTCCCTTCTTGGTGTGTTCTCATACCAAAGATAACACTGACAACACACTCTTATTTTGCACAGGATTTCTACTCAGTCTCTCAAACATATGCACAGAAACACATATACACACACCCACAGAAGCAGCAAAAATGCATCAGTGTTTAAAGAAATGAAATTAACTGATAATGTTAAAGATTATTGCTGGTTTCACCGTCTCAAATGTTACCTTTGGTAACAATGATTTCCACTCCCAAGTGCCACAGCACCTGGACCATATGCGATAAATCATTTGTCCACTAATTGGAAGGTCATGGGTTTAAAATGGCAAAGCAGTTTTGGGCAAAACACAGAATCCATTATTGTATCATTGTGCAAAAAATCAAGTATAGAAGAAACTTTATTAATGTGTGTGTAAGTTAGTGAATGTGGCGTGTACTGTAAAGAACTTCGAATGGCCAACAAAGACAAAAATAGTTCATTATAAATGCAGTCGTGTAACATAAAAAGAGCAGTTGTTTTGACCATATATGACAATTAAGAAAAGTTCTTTTTAACTGGATAACTGTGATTATTCAGCCATATCAGAGAGTGTTGGCCATGTTTATTTCCAGGAGCTAGAACAGCTAATTGTGCTGACAGTCAGTAAAATATTTATCCTACTTTTGCTAAATCTGATTACCCTGTATCTATGACTAAAAAACTACCTTTCTGGCTAATCATTAATATGTTGTATAATGGTTAGATGGAACCAAGATCAATATTTTAAATCTAGGTTTGATGCAAAACAATCAGAAAGTGAACCAAAACATGATCAATAAGCTTAAATACATCAACCTGGTGATTCTGCATCTCACAGGAAGTCTTTTACAGTCTTGCTGTGCTTCCAGTTGTATCACGGTATTTCTATGGGGCAATTAAAACTTAGCACACCGGTGTCTCTCCTCAGTCATTTGAAATGTGATTATATGCAAATCAAATAAACTTTAATCTGGTCGTCCACCCATAATAATGAAGTTGTATAACATCTGTGCAACGTTTTCATTGTCTGCATTTCTGCTATGAATATGCTGAAAAAAACCAAAACAAAAAAAACCTCTCAGCCAAGTAGCATGGCAAAAGAATAAATACTCTAACAGAGAATAATGACTGTAATTATGAGACAACAATCTCATGTTTAACTTTACACATTTTAATAGTGAAATGTCAAAGAAAAACAAATGATGCAATGTTGAAAAGATAAATATGTGTAGTGATTTGGGGGCCTCTAACAATTCCTTTGATCATATGGGACATATGAACTCACCACACCTTGCTGTCTTTCTAGTCATCCACAACATTATATGTCTTTTAGCTCAGAGAGCTCTGCCCACCTACTGCCCACTTATTTTTCCTAGGGATTGTTCTCTAAGCTGGCAAAAGAAAACACAACATGCTACATAGAAGATCGATTCTGTGGATGGAAGGGGTATTCCCATGCAAGGCCAACAAAATGATCAAACTGGGCCACAGCTTGGCTGGTGTTAGTTACATAAGCTTCATCTCCATTGTGTAACAGTGTTTATTTAGTTTTCCAGCAAATGCTTTGGTAAAGAGGTGAATCTCACAGAGAGGCTCGGGAGGATACATAGGCCTTAGAGGTGGAGCAAATGAAGTATTTTGTTGGCACTGCACTTGGAAAAAAGACATCAAGAGTGTTGGGAAATGCTCTGGGGACTGCATGGGGAAGAGGGATTTTTTTTCATTCATGAGTAGAATGCTATGTTGGTGCTTTAACTAAAACGTTTTTACTTTCTTTATGGAAAGAATTTAAGAATTTTAAAACTGTGCCAGGGCCAGTCTGTGGCCAAATACTTCAGCGTTGTTTGATCCTGTATTACCTCTGTTGATTTTCTTTGAAGCTTCTGTATGTTTATACAAACTCCCTTTGCAGTCTATGAATACCTAACCTGCTGAATCACTTGATGAAAGACACTGCAATGATATAAGCAGTGACTAAGACAGGAGACTCTGGGTCTTGGATTTTCATTGTAATTGCTCTGCTTTTTATTAAAAATACATGCTTATTTTTGTTCTACAACATTATTTTATATGAAGTTTTTTTCATTGTGAAATGATATTTTATCTTTATGTTGCCAAACTTAAGATACTAAAGCATCCAACAATTATGTATTTTAATAAATCTCTTTACAAGATTTAGTTACCGGAAATAAGAAATTAATCACTGCAGGGTTCAAAAGTGTTCCACCTTTTTTTCCTTTAAACAGTGCTGTGGTCCTCATCCACACTTGGCAGCCCAGAAAGGTCGGCATTTGAAGCTAAAGGGAAATAAACTCTGACAGAATGACAAGGTTCTCTGCCTCTTAGTGCTTACCATAAACTCATCTAATTGCTCTGAGGCTCCAAACCCACAATAAGAAGTCATCCGCTGGGGCCCAGAGCAGTGGGAGGCTCTAGCAGACTTCCGGAAAATTGGAAAGACTTGAAACACTCAAACGTGTGCGTGCAAACAGACAGAGTGAGCTTGTGAGTTTATCTTTCACTTGCACATGATACACCCTCACTTGTAATTGGCTAATTATGCAGGTTTTCCCTTCAGCAGATGTGTGATGGGACACAGCAGAGGAGAATGAGTCTTTCCAAGTGAATGAGTGTTCATGTAAGCAGGCCATTTGGGCCTTTTGTCATAAGATCAGGTTAATAATAAAAAACGCAGCAGGGAAGAAATTACATCAGTGTAGGCAGCCTCTCACTGAGTGCAACTTTGGTGGAAACAGTCTTGGCAGGTGATCACAGGTCAGGGGCTGCAGGGTCAGGAGGAAGACTGATGAACTGGAATCTTTTATCCAGAGGAGGATGTGCCTATCAGCTGGTTAATAGACAGGGCATTAACACTCCATGAAGCACGTTAACACTCCAGGAAGTTTGATTACCGTTGTCAGCTCTAAAGGTCACACAGCAGCCGTAACTGAGTGGAACTTGTTCTTGCTTTAACTAGAGTGGTAGTGGGGCTGCCATTTTCAGGATTTGTTTGTTGTAATATATTTGTTGCATGTAGTTAATCATGATATTTGACTCTTGAGAAGTCCCATAGCTCATATTTTTTCCGAATTTATTTCACATTTTAAGAAATCAGTTACTTTTGTGTTCTGGTGTATTTAGTTTTTACAGACAAGCTTTTTTAGTGCAGCATTTTGACTTTTCTTAAATTCCAGTGTTTTAGTTACTGTCAAGTAACTGCAAGAGACGCTGGAAAATGAAGTGGAGAAAAAAAAAAATTTAAAAAAGAAAACCAAGAAAATAAAAAAACAAAAAACTTCCTCACATTCTTTAATCTAGATCAAAGCTGAGTTTTTGCCATCTCTGTTTTACGCTTCTGTAAATAAGATTCATTTTCACAACTGACTTATATAAGATATGCAACATCCTTCTGCAAATTTTCAAGGATCTGGTCACCTTTCTGAAGATTTGTTCAGGTAAACATGCAGGTATCTGTAGCTGAAACGCCACCTGCCCACATTTTGTCCAGGATGAAAATAGTTTTCAAATATACAATCATCTTCTTTTGTTGTTCATGTTGAAAATAGGGTGATTTTTCTGATTCCATTCCAACAAGGATTTGAGCACAAGAGTCATCTATGTATTTTTTGCAGATGAAAGAACACCAAGTTGTTGTTATTCATTTCTTGCCTACAACATAATCAATAAACCAGCCAGAATAATAGTCATTTGGTCGCTGTAATTACTTTCATGTGTTGTGATTGCATTATTTGGCTCAGTGATGTGTTAGATAGTTAGGTAGGTGGTGTTATCACAGTAGCTTAAAGAGATATGGAGTCATATCACACTCACTTTCAGATCTAAAATACCTCATGTGACTCAGCAGGTTTGATTAATTTCTCAGAAGAGATGATGATTCACAAAACCTGAAGCCAAGTGAACTCTCTGAGTACTAAAATGGGCTTGTAGTAATATTTTAAGCCAGAATGCCACCTTTTCAGAGCATTCACAATTCTCAGCATACTGTCACCACGTTGAGACTGAGTGATGGCCAAGCAGCTCCAGTAAGGTTTTGGAGATGGTATAGATGCCAGGGCCATTACAACATAGTTATTAGGAAGAATTTGCCATCCTTTGCGCGCTCAGAAGAGGTCCATTTACCTTCCAGCACAAGTGGCGGCAAAGGTTGAAGCACATGGAAACCATTAGATTTTATAAATTGAAATTACACTGATGCCACTCTTTGGAAAAAAACAGAATCCTCAAGTAAAGTTTTCTTGACAGAGCCAAGATAATTACATAATAGTACTGGATGTGTAGCAATAATTGTGCACCAGCAGCTGTGTCAAACCCGGTTTAAGAGAAGGCATTTTGAAAAAAGCAGCATCTGTTGCAGTCAGTCTTGAGTGTGAAAGTTAAGCTCTGCTGCAAAATCGATTTATTTAAGATGGAACATTCAAGAAATCTTTTCACAAATGCTTGTGTCAAGTCATCTATCACACTGTGGAGGGAAACGTGTCTTTCTTCATGAGCAAACAGTGTGACAGAAAGGAGAGGGTTTGGGGCTTGTGTACCAGAGAGCTTTTGCTCTAAAACAATGCAATAATTGTGCAAAAAGGGAAAGTAATTTACTTTAAAAAGTATAGGATGATGGATCATTTGAAGGACATCATGATTTCTAATAGTACCCATGAGGGTATCCCAGTTGGTCTGATAACACCAGGAGCTTGATGAGCATCATTATATTCCTCAGCCAGTACGGTTATATGCACATTTGAGTGTAGATAGTTAGACTTTGATGTGGCCATTTAATTGGGCCATTGTCTTTTTCCCAGTATTCATACATGGAAGAGGAATTAAGCTATCTACTAAAATAACCTTGACACTGCAACACTATGGACTGCATGAGAAAATGCACAACAGATTCTATTGCTTCTCACTTTCTCTGTTGGTGTTCATCGTACATGTATATTTGATTTCACTGCAAATACATTGTGACTCATTATGAATCACACAAATTGTGACTTTGTCACCATTCAAGTAACTGTGGTTATAAAATCAGGATTTTATTTGAATAAAATGTCCATCTAGTCTTAATGGGCTACTTTTCAGTCACAATTTCTGAAATGCTTGGCCGTGTGGCACAAGCAACACAACATTATATAAATGAAAGGGGTTTTACTGGGAATTTGGTTGTACTAAAATACACTTTACCATTCTTACAAAAAGAAGCATAGAAAACATATGGAAGCCTGTGTGGTGTGCCTAGCCCTATTTGAGTCTAATAAAGGACATAAATTCAATGATTCAACCCCAACAATATTATCTGGGTGTGATTGGTTTTGTACAATGTCTGTTACACATATTTAAAAGTCTTGTTGTGGTTGGCCTAACAGAATAATTAGTTTCTTCCTAGTGCCAGATGAGCATGCAGAGTATCTAACCAGCTGAAGGTGTGTTTCTATCTGTGTTTGCACTGCAAATATGAACAGTGATCAGCTGATTTGACATTTATCCCTTAATGGTACTACTTGCATAAGTCTGAATGAATATTGGTAAGAAAAAAGAATTATCGACTACATGTAAATTACTGACAAGATGGTAACATTTTATTCCACTTAGTTTCCTTGTGGCATCTATTTCCGTCGCCTTTGCTTTACATACCCTAAAACCCAAAGATTATGAGAGTTTTATTTCCAAACTTATGACATAACAATCTCTTTGATAGAAGTACAGTAAAGCGTGACAAAACAAATTTGTGTTAGTATCGGTATCTTTTGTCCCTTATTCAATGTTCAGAATACCCCATCTCCAAGATTATATCCTTGAACACTAAGTTTTAATCTATTAATATGCAGATGACCATGTTGAAACTAGTGTGAACATGTAATGCAAGGCAAGTTTATTTGTATAGCACATTTCACGACAGCTCAAAGTGCTTTACATAAAACATTGAAAACATCACAGTGAGATGCAGAAGAACCATTAAAACAAACCTAAAATAAATTACTTAAAGACAAAAAATTCATGCAATTTGAAATTCCAAATGGTGGTTTGTAAGGGATGGAGTTGTATCTGTTTCATTTTCAGACTTTAGAAATCTGTGGTTAAGACTACACAAACAATTCTGACATAAGCGGTCTGAGAGGCAGTACTGAAAACATCTTGTGCTACAGTCCATGATTACTTTTCTTTATGTGTTAAATGAGTCTCAGTGACCCGAATCCATACACATGCATTCAAAAGAGCCAGCAGACAAAATACACTAATGGACTGAGAACCAGGCAAATACATGTTTGATAAGAAACATGAAAACAAGCCGAAGGACAACAAACTCTTTCAAAAGCTTGTTGCTTTTTCTTAAAATATTAAATTGTACACACAGACATCCCTTCTAGACACACACAGTTCGATGTGTCACAATTTGCAGCAGTCTGTTTCCTTTTGGCTAAACACTGCATTCATTGTCCAGCCATAACAGGTAGTACGCGGCTCTCCGCTTTCTGGTTCTCATCACAGCTCTGCTGTGGGATTGACTGACCTTTTTTTATGCCAACCATATCAGGTCAGCTGTTGTTGCTGCTATGTTGTGTGCAAATGGGTTTATAATTTACATGCAGCTACACTGTAAGCCAGTGTAGTCATGTATCAGATAACTGGCACAGAGATTTTCCCAGATTTGCTCAGTGGTAACATGAACACAGATCCTCTACTGCTGAATTCATCGGCCTCATAACACAATACTAGAGCAAACACATGTCAGACATGGACAGTTTCTAAATGGGGTGAAAAAAGCTCATTGAAAGTAAGAATGAAAATATGTCTGTTTGATGTCAAAAGAGATTTATCCTGTGCCATGACAATGTTTTACTGAATAAAACAGGTGTTGTTCCATGACAAATGGTTGACTGTCTCCTTCATGCTTGTATAAATTTTGAATGCAACATTGACGTTTCTGACAGGTGATGGATTAACCAAGCAGCTTGCTTGAGTGTCTGACATGTTATAGAGATTTTGGAGGTGTTTGCTGTGGTTTCTCTGCACAACTCTGCTTCTTAATTCCAGTAACACCCTTGTCTATTTGTCCCTCCAGAGGCAATAATGTGTCTTCACAAGACAATGCGAAACCCCAGCCATTACACCGCATATACTTTAAGTTGTGCTTCAATTCTTTAAAAAGACGAAGTTTCAGCAAAATATGAGTGTTCTTGGTTCTAATTTCTATTTGAAAATATACAGTAAAGCAATACATTTTAGATTTACATCACACATTGGTGATGTAAAGAGTCTGAGCAACTCTTTGCAGTGTGGCTCAATTAGTGTTTTAGTTCATTGTCAGATGTTGGCCATTTTAATGGAAGCATAACAGATTCAGTTGTGTCACATCTCTGCTTAAGAGGGTTTAACACACACACCTAATCCCAAACATCCATTTCAACTGTAGTATTCCTGTGGCAGGCCTCTGCTGAGTGGTCATGCCAGGTTCCCTTTCATCACATCATGATTAAAACCCCCAATGTGACTTTCCCCTCTCATTCAGTATTCATTAAGCAAGTCCACTGCATTGTGGGGAGAGATATGTCTAAGTGGAATAGCTTTGGTGCTACTACAGCCTGTGCATTCATATAAACGGAGAGCTAACACTGTTTTCCTGGATTATCTGATATTTCTTGTAATTAAGATTAAGAACGATCTTCCTATTTATTGAGATGTGTAACCTTCATGGACTGCTGGGAGTTAGTGAGAAAGACTGATGATTCCCTTTTTATCTCAGTGATTTCTGTTTGAAATTCACAGCTCGTCACACAGGTGTTTTTCTTATTTTCTTTAGTTCATCTTGTATAATTAAATCATCAAACTGCTGTTTAGCTACTAGTCATTCATTCATTCATTCATTCATTCATTCATTCATTCATTCATTCATTCATTCATTCATTCGTACTAGATTCTATATGGTTATCTTTATTCTGAACTAAATCCATGCATTACATCCCTGACAGACTTAGTTACATGCTTTCTCTGTCTCTCAAACACACACCCACACACACACACACACGGCATGTTCTGTGCATGCTGTCATACACTATAAATAGTGTCTCTCGTGCCATATATATTTAATTGAGGTCATCAGCAGTCTTTGGCCTCTGAACTCCTTAAAGATCCAACTGCTTACATCATTCCCCCTTTTCCTTCATCTCACGTCACTCTTTGAGCTTGCCTTTCATTGATTGTTTTTCCAGCCTACTGTCTATGAAGAAAATGACATCAGCCCCATATCTGCTGGAAGACACTTCCTGTGCACACAGACCAGACTAAATATCCCTTCTTTAGTCTCCCCCTCTGCTGTACCTGCGCATGATTAAAAGTCCGGGAGTTTGGTAAACAGAAGCAAACAGACCCTGCTTAAACCCTGTGTGTAAAGTGAGCTCCATGAGAAACTAAAGTGCACAAAACAGTTTTACCATACTTTACTCAGATTCCTAAATTTTTTTTTTTTTTTTGCTTTTTCGGTAAACAGTTGAAAGTCCAAACACTGCAACTGAGTTTTTATCCTTAAGTTTGCTAAGTGAGAAATTGCATTATCACATCATTAGCTAATGTGCCAGATTAGCATCCTTAACCACCACAGTAATCTCCAAACCCACACTCCCTGATAAGTTAATACTCCAGAATGACGTGTGGTCGAATGCATCAGGACACTGAGGCGAAAGGACACTTATCTCAGGAATTCCACATGCTTCAGTGAAACATTAGTCTTTGACACTCTTAATATCACAGTCAATAGCAGGTACTAACAAATAAAAAGGCCCAAGTTGTAATGACCCACGACTTGCATCTTCTTTTTAAGAAAATTTGGTTACCATTCAACTCATTTAAAGTTTGAGACAAAGAGAAAGCAAAAGATATTAGAAGATTGAATCTGTGACATTCTGACACAGTTTTTCTCTTTATAGGACAACAGTTCAGCTTCCTTTCTCTTCAGACAGATGGATGTGCAGGTCATGGCCAAGGTAGACTAAACTGTCTTTTGAGACAGCAAAGACAGGTGGGAATGAAAACTAATCAGACAGAGTTGGGGTCTATTGTCAGTAAAATAGGGTCAGGAAACTTTTGCTGGTGTTGTTTCTACCCCCTCCTTACTACTTCCCTTCATCTCTTTGCTCACTTTCTGGCACTAGAGTAGCCCCAATCATAGCACCTGCTTTCTCCATCATCTCTGTGCAGCCATCTTTCTCAGTGCAGAGCAAGCCCTGTGCTGTTCTATGGCCTGCTGACTTCAAACATGAGCTACTTCAGGAATGATAATGACAGAAACATGCCTGGAAAAAGAGGATTGTCCTCCAAAAATACACTCTGTGCTTTGTGTGTGTGTTTTCTCTTTTTTTTTCTTCAATGTTGTGATTGTGTGTGTGTGTGTGTGTGTGTGTGTGTGTATGTAAAACTGGCAGTCGGGCCTCAGTGAACACAGAATGATTGATGGTTGTTCCTTTCTACCTGTTTACCAGTGTTTGAATGTGATTGGCTGAGTATGAGGCGGTAATAAAAGGGTGGATGGGCAATAACAGGGATAGTTCTTTCCCAAGAAGCACACCTGCCCCATGCCAGACCCGACTAGCAACACACAGACACACACACTGGGAACCTAGAGACATTCCCACTGAGCTCCACATTCCAGTCCTCTGACAGCATGTCTCCTTTTATATGATCATATTCATCATTTAAATAAATAAATAAATAAAAAAAATAAATAAATAAATAAATAACATTAAATTTAAAAGACTTGTCTCTAATGTGTCTGCCATTTGGACATAAAATCTAGTCGTTTTTCAGATGGTTGTTCGTCTCACAGCCCTCTTGAAATTGTTGTTGCATAGCTATTGATCATTTTTATTATAGATTTTTTTATACAACATTATTTTAAGTCTTTTATGACATTTTGTAGCATGTCATGAGGTCCCACAGAGACATATGTAGGCTGAATGGAAAATTGGAAAAATTGCAGTAATCATAAAATAGAATTAAATACACAATTTCACATCATAGACTCAAGTTCAAGTGCTTCTGACTCTTAATACATAGAGCAGGTTGGAGTTGCAGCACATGACAACTCAGCAGAGAAACTACAGTGTAATAAAACGTGGTAACAGTAACATATCTGTAAAGATTTGCTTTAGTTCTGTTTAAACCTGCATTGCAGAACTTGTACAAAGCCTATATTAAATTTGAGCCTTTTCATCAGCATCGGGTGAGAACCAGGTCATCCCATCCATGACACTGATCGCTTATTGTTAATGCTCCAGTAGATAAAACATGAATAACTCAACTTGACTGGACTGATTTAAGGGTTTAAACCAGTCCCTAATTATTACTGGAAATTTAAGGTGTATTATTGGTCTTTGGTTTTTCATTTGTTCCCAGTAAGTAATTCAGACAGCATTTTGTGTCTTGGCCAGCGTAATGACAATTTGACCAGTTTAGTTTAAATTTAAAAATGGTTAGCTAATGCACAAATTGTTATTGTTAAAATTTACTTTAAATAAAAGTTATTAATTTCCTAATCAAAATCAAAGAGCAGTTTTAGGACCTTTCAGGGCTTCCTGCTTCTCTGAGTTTTTACTGTCTGGTCATTTGATATCCCAACATCTGGAATCATGAAGGTAGGACTTCTAATACTAACTAGATCCTTCAGCTGTGTGTAATTGGTCACTAATATAACCAAGTATTGCCAATAGCAGCACTTGTTGTAAGGTATCAGGAAAAGGCACCAATTGAAAATACTATTAATGATACACCATGGGACGGACGCCTGAACTTGTTATGTGTACAAAATTCCATGTATGTCATGGGTGAGTGGGATGTGAGGACCCAAATGCAGGATGGAGAGGCAGGAATGAAGGTTTAATAAAAAAGAACTAGAGAAATTACGCTGTTGACAGAAACAGGGGAAACACGATTAAGACAGACAACGCATGGGCTGACAAAGGAAAGCTGAAACCAAGGAGTATAAATACACCGAGGAACTAATATGGAATAGGTGAAATGAATTTGCTAATTAAACCAGGTGAGCTGATGAACAGGAAGCGAAACAGAATACAATACACAAGGGGAATGAACTACAAAACAAAACAGGAAACCAGACAAGACAAGGAACCTATAGGACAGTAAAACTAAACCAAAAACACAGATAATGACAATGTGGCCTCACCAAAATGAGGAAATAACCTCTCAGGTTTGTTCATGTTGCATCATATGTGCTTGAACCATATGGTCTTGGAAACCCTTCCCCGCACTGGATTTCTGTGACTTTGTGCTTGTCAGCAGGCTGACCACATTAAAGATGCAAATAGATGAAATGTCATACAGTCAACCCACTGAAATGTTCTTGTCAGGGTGCTGTGGCATCAAAGTCTCCTCAGGAATGTTGCAGAGCTCTTGGCTTTCACCTGCTTGTCGTTAGTCAGACCAGTCAGACTGGTAGACACAAATGGATGGTTTGAACTTGTAAGGATCTGCTGCCAATTAGGGATGATGACTCAGTGTTGTATATGGTTTCATCAAGCAGTCACAAACAAAGGAGGGTTTCTTGATCATATCAAGTTAGTGATTTCTAGTCTTTTAGTAGTATGTTCATGCAATCCAATATCAGTATTTATCTATTTATTTTTTATCTTTTGGTTTGTTGAATTCTTTCGAGAAGCTTGAATTGGTAATATTTTGTATCGTAGTACATTTGGGCCTTATTATCATATCGTCATTTAATCTTAATTAACAGTCAGTGTGTTAATATGATATGATGATATTATTATTGGGCGCATACAAAAGCCATAAAAGATGTTAATTAGATGCCTCTCACACAGTGGGGCTTACAGTGAACTTAAAAACAGCAAAATACACAGATTGTGGCTGCCTTACAGCACTGATTCTATAGTATGAGAACTGTGGTTATTTATTATTATATAATCCAAAGGACAAACATGAAGTGGGATTTAAATATTTTCACATCCATTGTGACTCTACATGGCTCTTTAGTAATTTAGGAGTAGCCCTGATCAGAGGAAGAAGAAGGCCATTTACGGAGTCATGCGAGTCATATCGAGTAGAGTCAGCAGGAAGAAGAATGACTTATTGAAGTGCTATTTCACAGCAGCTCAAGTGTTCTCAAATAAACACACATGGAGTCTAAAATATGTGTACTTCACATATAGGAAAAGTTGTTATACGTCACATAAAGCATATTTGGTCACTTAGTCATCCACTGGACTTTTGTCCTTGGAAAAAGTTTGTTCATTGTTGTTTATGAAAATTTATGGAAGTGGAATTGAAGACAATAAACTGCTGTATTCTCCAACTCAATTGTGATCCCCATTCAAGGACAATGACTAACGGGACATGAATAACCAGGAGTGTGCTCTGATTGCTCCGATGCAGAACAATACTTTATGTCTACTTCCTTTCCATTCTCTCAGACTCTTGCGTCTTGTTTATTTCATGATGTCCTTGGGATGAATGTTTCGTTGTGGGAAATGCCATCTCAAAGCTGAGTATTTACCATGGAACAAGTTAGTCTCCATCCAAACCTTCTCCCTAAGATTGGAGACATGAATATGGAGCCAAAATCCTTATCATTCTTCCATAGCTTGTCAGAGGAATCCACATTTCCCGTGGGTTAACAGAGCTTATTTTTGTTACTATAATTCTGTTGGATCCATGACATCATCTGGCAATAACCACATTAGAACAATGGGGTCTTAGGGAAAGTCAGATTTTTCCCAAAAAGTCATAAGAAAACTTTAAGGATTTGGAAATACTTTCGGTAGTTCAGTACATGAGAACATTTGGTCTGGATTTCTAATTCTTATTGCAAAATGATAGAGCTGGTCATGCTTGGACCATAAGCTCAAAGCAGAAGCTCTGGATAGAGAACACCCTGCAGATTATTGAGTCACAAAGTAGAAACTTTTCCACCAAATCATTCTTTTTCCAGTTCACATTGTTAGCTAAATTTGTTTCACGTTTCATTCTTCAAAATTCGTTTCTATTCGTTTCTATCTACAAAAGGTTAAATTGTCAGTTTATATCACACAGTGTCATTTTACTTAATTTTGTAATAAACCATATTATACAAACTGTTTCTGATTCCCCAGCCATCTGATGGGATTTTGTGGTGTCTTTGGAGACAATGATGGAAACAGTGGAAGTAAGCTGGATCATGATTAGTAACAGCGATACACTGGGGTCTTGTCTCATCACTTCATCCATCTGATATGACAACTAAACAGCAAAGGATTGATAGTTAAAGAATAGGAGAACAACAGCACAATGTTAACACCTCATTTTAAGGCTTGCATTGATTTTCAAGCATCACAATGTAATATTTAATCCTGCATTTCTCGTGAAGATGCTCTTTACAGCTGCTCTGTAACTTTTAAGTTGAACTTTTTTGTTAATATGAGGAAACAATCAAATGTTAAAACAAATGCAACAAATCTATCTTCCTTTTAGACCCATTGCAACAAAAATGACACTTGCTATTCAGTTGACTGCTTCTACCATGCTATCATTTATTTGCTTACATTTTTACTGTAATTCTTTAGATTTGTTCCACCTGTTGGCACACTCTTCATTGTCACTCCAGTCATTTGAAATGAGACAGCAAGCTGCTTTATTATTAATCTTTTTTGATGGTTTCATTGTTTGTGAGAGGGCCCAAAAAGTATGTCAAGATTTTCTTACCATGCATGGAGATGTTTTGGTCTAATGAATGTATACTGTTAGCTGGGGGCTAAACATAGCTGGGTTTCCTTTATGAGCAGGCTTTGTTTAGCTCTCACAAAGGTATTTGTCATCATATAACGCTGTGACCATTACTGTAAAGTGAGGTATTGCTCTTATCACTGGCACAAAGTCAGCACACTTGTATGTGTACCTCAGCAGCTGCTTATTGGATGATTGGACTGCATGTGCACGCTTGACTGATGATGTCGAGGCTGTGTGAATTTGTGCTATCTCTTTGAACTGCTGCATGTGTCCTCTCTGCTGAACTCTTTGGTCTTCTCCCTGTAAAGCAGCAGTCTAGGCATGCTTTGCCCTGAATGTTTGCCATAACAAGGGCACTTTAGGTAGCTCGTTCCTGTGTCAGGTTTATTCAAGGGTCTGGGTGACTTAATCAGTATTCAGTTTCAGACATGCAGATATGTCTCAACATGCATGGCTACATCCATCAGTTTGTAGGTTCACTTTGTTTTGCCTCCTTTTGCAACAGAACTCCAAGATCAGTTAAAATATTTTATCAGTCCAAATATTTGTATATTTTTATATATATTTTATTTGTTATTATTATATTTTTCTTTTAAGATCTCTTAACTATCAGATTGCTTTTACTGTTACTCATTGATGTAGTGAATTTAAAGTATCATTTTTTAAGAAAATGTCTAATCTTCTTATTAGCTGGAAAAGGTCAAGGCCAAGGTGTATCATAACCATAATCAGAAACATAGAAAGGACACCCTCTCACAGTTCTAAAGTTTGACATGCCAGGGCACGGTGTCATCTTATACTCACAATGTCATGAAATTAGATCTTAGGTTTTGTTTTTTTTTTAAACATAAACTATGTAAAAAAAAATTCAGGAGTGTTTGCGGCAAACTAAGTAGCTTTTAGAACCATATTTAGTCATAATAAGTTGAAGCAATTGTTTTTTGCAGCTCACTTCATTGTGTTTTCACCCACTCTTCTTTACAGTCTTACTTCAGCTTCAGGTTCGTAGCATTTTTTGTGTTTATGTTCTTTTAAGGCCCCAGCACAGGATTTCATTTGTGTTGAGATCTGAACTAGGAGGCCTGGATTATTACAATGCTTTGATTGCTTTCTGCTTCAGGTTCACTGCTTGGAATCATTGTAATGATGCAGGACCTGGTTTTTACTTACATTTATCTGTCTGACAGATGGTCTCATATTTCACTTCAGAGTACTTTGGTATACAGACAAACTCATGGCTGACTCAATGACAAACAAGATTGGAGCATCAACTCCATCCACTGTTGTGACTGGTAGTTGGTATGAGATGTTGCTGATATGGTGCTTTGCATTATGGTCATACACTTCCATTTTGATCTTGTCATTGCAAAGAAAATTGATTCAGGAATCTAATAGTTTGTTATGATGCAACTATGGAAACTTAAGCTGTACTGCTATGTTCTTTTTAGAGAGAAGAAGCTTTCTCCTGGCAACCCTTCCAAACAAGCCATACTTCTTTCAAAACAAGTTTTTTTTAGCTGTATTGTCATGAACTTTAACATTTAATATGTTATCTGAAGCCTGCAGAGTACGAGATGCAGCTCTTGGGTATTTTACAGTTTCTCTGAGCATTGCACAGTCTGACTTTGGGGTGATCTTGCAGGGATGTCCACTTCTGAAAAGCTTGGCAAGGACAACTGGAAGAGACAATGTTAAAAGAAGCGGTAGTCATGGAATTTTTTTTCTCATCTACTTTAATCTGTCCCAAACCATGACTGACCCTGCCAAAATATCTATCTCTAGATCATAGCTGTAAGAGCTACATCACAATCATAAAGTCAACCAGCTGGCAGAAATAATCTCTGAAAATTTAAACTCCATAGCATGTTTACACATAGACAAGCATATCTACACATACACACAGCACCTAAAGCCAAAAGGGTTCAAACCCTTTTAAGGTAAAATCACAGGTCAATTTAGAGTTAATGTGTTCTGCTGCATCTTGAGCTAACTTAGGTATTTGTGCCTGGGAAAAGCATTAAGTATGTAGAAAGAGCATCCTTCAGTGTTTGTTTTCTCTGCTTCCCTGTATGCATCCTGTGGTTCTGACTGACTGGCTTCTGGCATTACGTAAAAGCCAGACTGTGTGCTCATATATTCTTTCCACCTCAATTTTGGTAAATGATTCAGCAGAGCATGACAGAATGAATGTTTTCAGAGCCTGAAAATATGTATAAACATTGTGTCTTTTTTTTTTTTTTGTTGATTTTGGAAGGATTGGGGGCGATTTGCCGATCATTCCATGTCTTTGCATCTATGCTACATGTGTTACAGTGTGATATTTTACATAAACACGGTTTACAATATTTCTTAGCATTTACAGATTTTGGTATTTATCTAACAAAGTATGTTAACTTTTAAAGATGTTGATTTTTCATTTCTTTGTGCAAGCACATGTGCATCTATGTGTTTGTGTCAGTATGCATGCCAGTGAATACCTGAGCTCCCTGCTGTGTAATTAATCATGTCCACCTATGGTCATTCTGTAAACCCAGGCAGAGATGGCAACTCACACCACAGCTATTCCACAATGCCCCCTTCTCCTCTTTTTATCACCAGCTAGTAATTATGTGCTCCAGTGAGAGGCATGCACCTCACTCACCACACAGAAACACCCACAGGAACACACATTCAGCTTGATTAGCAAACCTAATGGATCGCCTCTTTCTGTGTTCCGAGAACATTCCATAAAGCAGAGAGCCATGTAATTGCTTTTTACCATCAAAACTGCAACAAGTATTCCTGCACAACTGCAGTACCTATGTTTTTGTGACTGAACTGATTCTCAACAGATATGCAAAACTTAGGATTGAAATAGCTGTTAGTTAACAGATTAGAAAATGATCTTGTATCTAGAAGGCATTAAATTGAACAGGAAACGTTCATTTTTCTTTTACAATTCCTAAGACATAAGGAGTTAGGACCCAATAATTCACCAAATTATTCACAAATCAGTGTCATTACTGTTGAGGTGAAGCTAATTTACCCGTATAGAGTCCAGAGAGAATAGACAGATGAATAAATCCAGTCTGAATTTGTTTTTAATCTGACATTGTACAGATAGTTTCAGTGTCAGTGTCTTCTATGTGTTCTTTGTGAATCCTTGAGGATATATCAGCGTTCCATGGATATGGGGCATTTCTTGGAGCATACAAATATCCTTAGTTTGCACGTACAGAATGATCTGCACATTGATGTGCAAATATGTACAGATTGGAGAACATGTTGTTTTCACTCATAAGCCCAGCCACAGTCAAGTTTGTACGAAGTCATGCATTCTTTGTTAGCTTAAGTTTCCATGTTGAAGCAAAGGCTTGGCCGGGGGCTATTTTCCTACCAGCTTCACTCACCCAATGAGGTCACACCATCCAGAATCCGGAGAATGTGAAAAATGGTGAAGTTTAAGAGCTTCTGAACAGCACTATGTGTTATCAGATGGAAGGAGGCTTATTGAGAGGGGCTGGGTCGAAATGTGATCCACTTCTATAGCGATGAAATGAACGAGGAGGGAGGGAGTGACACTTCTTCACCTTATAGCTGCTTCTGTAATCTGCAGTGCACCTATAGCAGATGCCAGTACTTCACATCAACACTGCTTCATTTACATTGTTGTTGTGTGATGTGGCGTCCCTAAGACTGATACATTACCCTCTCGCCACTTGGTTAGTTCCAGAATATATGTAGCAAACCTTCTAATTTAACACATCAATCACTTAGATTGGATTAATTAATAGGCAAGGCAAGGCAGTTTATTTGTATAGCACATTTCATGTACAGGACAATTCAAAGTGCTTTACATAAAACAAAGACATTACAGATATTTAGAATAGTAAAAGGCATCAACACATAATCAACACATAATCGCAATAAAATAATAAATTACATTAAAATGATTAAAAGCAAGATAAGTTAAAAAAAAAAAAAAAAAAAAAAAAAAAAAAAAAAAAAAGTAAAAAAAAAGTTACCGTGCAGATTTCATGCATAGGCGCATGAGAAAAGAAAAGTTTTTAACCTGGATTTAAAAATGTCTACATTTGGGGAAAGTTTAATCTCCACTGGCAGTTTGTTCCATTTGTTTGCAGCATAACAGCTAAATGCTGCTTCTCCATGTTTAGTCTGGACTCTGGCCTGGACTAGTTGACCAGAGTCTTTGGATCTAAGAGCTCTGCTAGGTTTATATTCTCTGAACATATCACAGATGTATTCTGGGCCTAAACCATTCTGGGATTTGTAAATGATCAGAAGGGTTTTAAAATCTATTCTGTGACTGACTGGAAGCCAGTGTAAAGATTTTAAAACTGGTGTGATGTGTTCAGATCTCTTAGTCCTGGTTAAAACTCTAGCAGCAGCGTTCTGGATGAGCTGCAGATGTTTAATGCTCTTTTTAGGAAGTCCTGTTAAAAGACCATTACAGTAATCCAGTCTACTGGAGATGAATGCATGGATGAGTTTCTCTTGGTCTTTCTGGGAGACTAAACTTTTAGATCAAAAGCAGTACTCCTGTCATCTTTCATGTATTAGAACAGGAGGCAAACTATTGGAGGAGCCTGGATTAATGAGTGGAGAAACACACTGAATGCAGGAGGTATCATACAGGCGAACATCCAGCCATACTCCGTGGCATGTACAAAGATGCTGAGTAAATGCACCGGATGATGCACCTGAATACAGAGTGATGTTTTAGTATTCTATGATAAAATATTTATGTCCGGATGCAGGTGGTCCGTTCCATGATTATGGCGTCTCGATCTATAGGACACAGTGTCTCACTCAGTGGTTTAATGATCTGAGGCATACTATGGTCAAAAGATTTGACTCAGTTATAGTTAGCATTTTTTTCAAAACAAAAGCAGGTTGTTTATACCTCCTCAGCCTTGTGGGGGCAGATTTACTAAACAAGGCAATTTGGTATGTGGTTGCAAATCATCAAAACTGACATCTGGAGTACCAAATTTTATGTGCGATGTACTAAAACTGCATAAAAGACATGCTTTTTTCAGTGTTAAAAAATAGCACAATTGAACAACAAGCACAAAGACGTGGCAAAAAGCCCACCCCCTCGAGTCCATGCCAAGCAGCTTTGATGGCTGCTGCTTATTAGATGATTTTTTTTTTCCGTATATACTTACATGGTTCATCTAAACCGGCAGAGTGGAACAAAACATTGGCCTGGCACTGGCATTTTGACCGAGACCGGCCGATATACGATCACGCACACCACAAATCTTTGAGCTCCCTTTAATGTGAGCATCAATTTAAAACCATGCAGTGAGTTAGCATAAATCAGTGAGAGTAGACATGTTAAATACTTCCAAAAAGTGTAATTTGTTAATAGAATAAATATCTATATTCCAGCACAGTGATGGATAATAAAGTAACATTTCCTACTGTGTGTTTGATGGAGAAAATGTGCTGCCTCCTATTCTCCTCTCGTTATCTCAACCAGGTTGAACATAAGATTAAATACAGTAGATGTTTTTTTTTACACAATAATTCAGTCAGATCCAGAATTACTGGATTCTCCAGCCCACAACCAATAACAGCCAGGAAATATAGAAACACAGAAAACTCATTCTTAAAGTTAATGAATGATGGTTAAAATGAATGTTCTCACTTTCATTAGGATGATTTAGTTCAGAAACACATAAGATAACTAAATTTATGTGTTTTAACCAGTAAACACAATTGGTTAATCAGCTGTTCTCCTGCTGGAAACACTGATGTCATGAACTAATTGCATGTATATAACAAGACAAATTAATGTAATGAAGCATAGCTTTCATAACTTTCTAAACAGCCAGTGTGTTCACTGCTATAGGGCTTGTATAGCTCAGATTTACTGGGATTCTTTTCTCAAAACATGGTCTTGGTGATATCAAAGTGGTGCAGCTTACCACATCCACAGCCTACCATCATCATCATCATCATTAACGTCATCGTCATCTAGTGATGCTGATGACAGTCCTGCTGTGGGAAACATGTCAATGTCTTTGGACATTTGACAGCGTCTTTTTTTTTTTTTTTTTTTTTTAATCATGCAGTTTTTTTCTGTGCCACCTTCCCGTTTTCTCTCCTTGGATCTGACAAGTTGCTGCATCAAATAATACAGAACCAAAAGGAATTTAAAGTATCTGATTGGTTCAGCCTGGTGTCAGTTAAGCAAAGAACCAGTGCGTCGCAGATCAACATGTTTCATGGGCCAGTGGTTAGAAAAGAAAGAAATAGTCTGTGCTGACTATTTAGACAAATGAATTATTCAGGCACAGGGACCACAGCAAAAAGGGGATGGTGTATAAAAATTTGAGTGGGCCAGCCAGTGTTAGCTGGACTACCGATCTACGAGTTTTATGAACCAGTCAGACAAAAAAATAAACTGTCAGCCCTAAAAAATACGTCAGCACACGAGAAAATGCCTGGTATGCCAAGACCAGTCCATCCCTGATTTACTCTAATTCAGTGCCATTCTGCTCTTATTATCTATTATAATAAGTCACTATTTTGGTCTATTCTCTGAAAATAAGTCATTTATTTTCTGTAGTCAGATGGATTCTCAATACCATGCAAAATGGATAAAAAAGTTATTTTTTGTAGGGTATATCCTTTTATTATTGGAATGAATAATTATTACATTACATAAAATCAGAAAATGATGCTATATTACATGCTGCTACTAAAGGTTTTAACTTATTTCCAAAGAGATTGAAAAATGTAATTCAGAGGATAGTTAAAGAGAAACTGAAGATGCCGTTGAGAGAGAAAAAAAAAAAAGTAGCTAGGCTAGGTGATGCAGAAAAAATATTATCATAATATTTTCTGTATTGATTTATGTCAGTCTTGTTTATGATATAATGTTAATTAATGCTGTTAACTCCAAAAGTAAACAACCTATAACTGCAAGGGGCACTATGTTTGTTTGTTATGACATTACAACAGCTGTTGTAATATCTGCCTCATTTTTATCTGTGGAGAGGTGGCCACGAAGGATGACAGGATGCTTATCTCTTTGATGCTTGTACTACAAAAAGTGGTGCATAAAGTCACTGTTGCTGGGGTGATATCTCTTCAAGTGATTAAACAAATTAGTCATGTTTTGCGTGGTGTATGAATCTGTTCTTCATCATTATTAGTGAATCTAAACCACTTCCATATTAGTGGTACAGTCAGGTTTAAACAGTGTGGGGAGATAACAGGAGCACAGTTTCAGTCTCACTGTGACTTTCATGGCTGTTTTCGGCTACATTCATACATTGCTGAATAGCCTGTTGGTAGGTTATTGATTTTTTTTTCTTTCTTTTTCTTTTGGATAATTTTTGCAGCTAGCAACCAGCTTAACCCTAGAACACTAAGGTTGGGTGAAAGTCACCCATGCTGCATTGGTTTTGAATGGCTGCTCACATAATGTTAGTGTTCTAGGGTTAAAGGTGAAACTAATGGTCTGAAGTTAAAAAAGCTGGCTGAAAATGCACCATGCTTACCATTAAGATCAATGACAATTTAACTGCAATCTAATTTTCCCATAATTTATATCACCCAGTCATCATAAGTAACAGTGTCATAAAATGTCCAGTCTGGCTCACCCCCCCCCCCCCCCCCCCCCCCCCCCCCCCCCCCTTTTTTTTTTTTTATCATTCTGCTTTCTGATAGTGGCATTAGTGAAAAGAACATTATCAGGATTTTTATGTATGATTATTATTTTTTAGATTATAAAACCCATGTTTAATCACAAATTGATCATTATGCAACACCTTCCATTGAACCACATCTTGCTACAACAGAACCTTGTCATACAAGATACTTACTAATAAAATTACCACCCTATGTCTTCCGCTTGCGTTTAAACTGATCAGATAAACTGTTTTGCTTCCTTTAAAAAGTCCTTAAACGTGACGATTCTTCCTCTAATAATGTATTCTTAATGATTATAAAACCTGTCAATGCCCTGTTGTCCAGACAAGTGATTCAGGGGATGAAAGAGGCTAGAACTGGTGGTGTCTATGCTTTTTTTCATGGGGCTGAGGCAGAGATGCTTGCTATTCCCTCAAGTGTCTGGAAAGTGTGCCGTTTCCATTACAGTCTGTCTCATTTCACTGCAACAGTGGCATGTTTTTTTGTGGAGGCCCGGAGGTAAGAGACAAGCTCTGTGGCCTTGCAAGGCTAGGCACCAGAAGTGTGTGCATGTGTGTGTGTGTGTGTGGGGGGGGGGGGGGGGGGGGGGGGGGTTTCTGTAGCCCTCCTTGATGCACACATGGGTTACATGTGGAGCTTCAAAGACATAGCTAGCCGGTCTGACAGCTGGCAGCCTGTTATCACTGACAGGAAAGCAGAAGGAGGCTGCCAGGGACTGAGTTCAAGCTAGTTAACTTAAGATGACTGTGGTGGTAAAGAGTACAGCTCAACTAGGTGTCAGATTTAAAAAAAAAAACAACAGGCGGTTATGCTGTATGAATCCCCAAAACAACGTTAGCTCTCAAGCTACAGTAACTATATGTATCAAGTTTGTTTATTTATTTATTATTTATTTTTTACAAAAATGCAACCACTGATATCTAGAGTATCTCTGCTAAACATTATATCAGTTTAGTCATCTTCTAGCAGCTGCAACATCTATTATGTCATCAGTAGAAAGTTGTAAAAAGCTCCACCAATAAAGACTGGAACATTAATATCCATCTAGGGATAAAAGTATAACAATACAGTTATGGATTTTTTCAGTGATGCAAAATATCATTTGTAATAAAAGTTTTTTTGTTTTTTTTGCAAATATACCTAATATAGACCTAATAGTCTATCTGAATGAAATACTTGCCTTATGACTTCAGTTCTGTCTGCTTTTCCACACTGTCAAGACATAGGAAGTAAATCCTACATTTTAGTTAGATAATTATCAAACGTTGGACTAGACCTGACCTTGATCATCCATTTTGATGGTGGTTTGTTCTACTTTTATTGGCTCTTGTAGTGTTGTACCCAGTTACTGCCTGAAGAGCTTTAAAATTGGTCGTTTAAAAGATTTATAAATTTATCTTTTTGAGGGGAGAACCAGGAATCAGTTCATATCAGCAAGCCCTTGCAGATATAAAGTTTATAAGTGCAAACAAAAAAAAGGATGTTAAGTTTGTTGCTAACAGCTACAGTGCAGATTCGGGTATCTGGTAACATATTTAAGGCTTACAGAGGTGTGCCTATGTCAGTTTATGCTTTTTCTTCTTGTGCAGCATGATTCAGGCACCTGAATTTTCTCCGATTTGTGTCTTTCGATGGCTATAGGCCTGCTTAGTTCTTCTAACACATCATTATATAAAAATAGCTGCCTCCCTGTGGAATCCCTGCTGCTATGGTTAAATCCACGTGTTTTTCTCTCTATCATACTTGAAAGGCAGATGCATGGATCCAGCCCTGCTGGTTAACATTAGCACCTGACCCCTTGTTTCAAGCTGAAAGAAGGAAAAAAATATATTTCTGGGAAAGCCCTTCATTAACATTTATGGGAAACCTTTTGGCCCATCTTCCTCTTTTTTTCTTTTTTGTGTTTTGTTTTTTCCCCTCCCTTTCAAACACACATTTTTTTTTCTCATTTTCCATACTGGCTCATCCAGTACATCTAACTTCACATAGCTCTTTTGGGAAATCCCTCGTAATGGGCAGTTAGTCTATACTGTGCTTGGCAAACTGTACTTTTTTTATTATCTTTTTTTATTTTTTTCCTCTGGAATCACATCCATTACATTCTTTGGAAAGAGTTGGTGTAGCCATGAGGTATGATGGTTTTTTTTTCTCTCAGTAGAGTGCAATGTGTTTCCAGGCTCCTTTTTAGAATTTTGGACAGAGCAATGAAGAATAACCACTGGAACACCTCAACAATGAAAAGAATGCAGATATGAAAATACATAAACAGATTTTCCTACACTCCAGGCAGCAAATACGGCTTTAAAAAAATACTCAAATACTGTGGTTATATTAGCTCCCCATCAAATCATGGTTTGCTATTTTGCTGATACTGAGAACATCAATAACATGAACAAAAACCAATAGTGTCTGAGCACATGGTGAGAGGATTCTTAGAGAGAACAGCCCGTGCCTCACGTAGTCCTCATATCCAGTGAGGTTCAAATTCTTTGACTGTACACTCCTGTCCTCCCTCTTGACTCTTCTGGTTTCCTTGACCTCTTACCATGGGCTTTCTCTCTCAGGAAGCCGGCACCCTAGACTAAGAGGACTCCCTGTGTGGGGGGAGAAGGGGAAGCCTACAACAAGAGCTCCATCTTTATGTGACTCACTCAAAGTCTCCGCCTCTTCTTTCAACCTCTCCTGTAGCTCTATACTCCCAAAGCACCAAACATACTTCTCTTTGGCTGGTAAAGGCCATGGTAGGTCAGGCTCCGGGCCACATAAATCCAGACAAACCTTGACAGAATGTGTTTGGTTGGACATTCTGTTCTGTAGCACACCTTGGGCCTCACAAGTGTTAAAACAACTTAACTATGTGGGAGCTCTGGGTATTTTTACTTTGACTTTCCAGGGGCCTCAACCCATGGAACTAAAACAAACAACAGGGATTCGTGCTCAACTCATCTCAATTGAATCATCTTTGGTACACATGAGACAAATGCCAAGTTTTGATTGTGTACTTTAGGGTCTATTAACCACAACTCTCGGAAAGCCTGACAGATTTTGGGAAATTACTTCTTGTGACAGTTGTCAGTGATTCCAATTTCCATTTAACTTTTGGTTGTCGACCATATGCACTTCCACAAAACCTCTCTTGCAGATGTTACTGAAACCTATTGCCATCATAAATTAATTCATTGTTTCCAAATGTCATTTAAGGCTATAAGATTGAAATTTTTTAACTGTTTAACTAAAATGCATAATATTTTACATATCTTCTCACTTTTTCTGCAGCTCCCCTGCCCACAGCAAGAACCCAGCACAATTACCCTTTTCAAGAATGATAAAGCATTATTTAATTTTGATATATATTTTAAAAATGTGAATAATTCATATTAAAACATGTCAAGCCCCCTGTTTCAGCCTTTAAGTTCCATGAAAACTACAATTCTGTTCTGGCCCTGTCCAAACACAAACTTTAAAGACACACTTAAGCACAGTTTAAGAATGATTGACGTAGTGTGTTCACCCTGAACTCCAACATTTCTCTTGAGATGTGGGTGGTCCTGTGTCCATTAGTCCTGGTAGGCCAAAGGCGATAGCGAGTTGGGTTTCCCACTTGTGTTTCCCCTGAGGAGAAAATAAGAAAGGAAGAAGAACAGATAGCCCCCTTACTTGAAAAATGCTTGAAGGAAAATATCAGTTTATCAGAAGAAAAGCTGAGAATCTTTTTAACTCTCCTTAAAATGCCACTCTCACAGTGCCTCTTTGGAACATTCAGCTCATTTTTCAGTATATGTCATTCAGCCCAGGAAATCACTGTACAACTTGTTTAAATGTCTGACCTTAAGGGCACTCCTGCTTTTCCTCTTGAGCACAAACAACCATTGCTGATGTCCGGTTAGCTTGCGTTGCAGAACTTGCCAGATTATTTCTCTCCCAAAGCAGCAATTCAGCATGAATGTTTGGCTGTGAATGTGATGTGTGATATATCTTCCCATCTGTGGTTGCAGCATTTTTGATGAGATATTGTTTTATAGAACATGCTTAGCTAAGCATGGGTGAAAGGTATTTCTCTATGAGCTGCTTGGGTTTATTGCTTTTAGCCCTTGTTTGGTTATAAAAGTCCAATATTTGGGGGTCAAATTCAATAAACACACAAGAGTCCGTGCCAAGTGGGGATGTATTTACTAAAGCCTCCTCTGTTTTTTATTTTTCTCTGTGGCGGAAGCTTATGTCCATTCCAAACCTGCTCCTTCCATCTCTCTGCTGTCCATCAGTTCCTACTAGCCTGCAGCTCTCCTGTATTTGTGGAGCCATCGCAGTGAGAGGTAGGCAGGAGACACATTCTTTGCAGCCCTGCTGATTAAAGCAAGTACTTTATTTGCTCTGGGACAGACATTGGATTTGTCAAACATACTCAGATTTCTGTTTATTTTTGTAATACTCAGCTCTGCTTCGGTGTCTACGTGAGCTTCCCTGTGACCAGCAAGATGTCACAGTACAAAATGTTCACTAAAAGTATGTTCCTTTGTGGATGAAGTTTCTCAACATTTCCTTGTAGTATTTCCTTTCAGCAAGTACATATTTGACAGACTTCCAATTCATCCTATATATTTGCTTCCCTGGCCAGCATTCTGCTGAGTGTATGCTCCTGGTTTTAATAAAAGATTAATCCTAAGTGTCAAAAGGGTTATCTAAGAGTAATTCTTAGACAGACACATTTTGTTAAAGAGAACAACCTTTTCATTTCTAATAATTTCCAAAAACCTCTGCAGTTCTGATGCTTATCAGTAAAACTGCAATTTGGAACAAATTTAGAAAAGAATATCATTGAATCCTAAACCTCAGAGACATAGACTGTTGTTTTTCTCCCCTTATTAGATAATAACCCATTCTTAAAGTATGCAAAGTTGTTAATTTGGATCAGGTGAGCATTTAATCTGTTCAAGGCCTAGCTATATACTCTCATCATGTCCGGCAACATCTATATGACTATATGACATCTATAAAAACTTTGAGCATGCCCATCTAGGAAGCCAAAAGCCTCTTCCATGTCATACAGTTGTTGCAGCACGAAATGCATCATATTGTTAGTGTAGAAAATATTTGGTGTTATCGAAGGTATGAATAACACTACTAAATGATTAGCAATAACAATTTTAAAAGATATTCCTATAACCCCAAACGGTTGGACACATTTTTTCTGTTGTATCATCACTTTCTTCAGATAATATCTTTTAATTCTTGAAAATGATTTATTTTCAAAAAATATATATTTAACCTTTTAAAGTTTGACAAAGAGAAGAAAATATTCCCATTTCTTGAAAAAAATGATTTTGTATCTTTCATGAGGACAAAATGAAGACGCAATTAGAGTTTATTTTGGTATTTTTCTTACATGACTTTTTATGCAAAAAATAATAAACGGAGACGATTCAATGAAGCATTTGAAGAAAACTAATTACAGAGAAGTGCTTTTGAGGTTAATGGATCTTTTGTCAGACATTGATTCCACATTTTATATCTAATTAAATGAAGAGTAATGCCCAGAGGTTTCTCAGCTTTCCAAGATATAATTATGTTTAACAGACACCAAATGTTTAACAAAGCTGATGCCAACTCATTTTACAGTCAGACATAATTTTCTGCATGTTTCTTAACATATAATGTGTATCATCCTAGCCATGCAGCTAAATCCCACCAGTTAGATGGCTGAAAATGTACTCATGCTGGTCTACAGAGTGGCACGTTCCTCCTTGGTGCCCTGATATCCTGGGAGCCCCAAATGAAAGCAGTCTGACAGTGCAGTGGGTTTGGCTGCTACCCAGACAGCCTGCCAGAAACTTGTGGTTACTGTGCTGCGAGGGTCTCCAGATCTGTTACTGTTAACTGTGCACGCCTTCCAGTTGACCTACTTCTCAGCATTTATGTAATCTTTAAGTCGAGGGGGGTGTTGCAAAAGAGAGGGAATGCCATGGCTTGGTTAACCACAGGTATGTTCCAACATACGATAAAGATCGTTTGGATAATGTAGGGGCAGGCCACGTCGAGATTTTATTTTGGCTGCCACTAAATGAGTTGTTGTCATATCACTCAATCATTACAAGCCATGAATTAACTGAATGCAATATTTGAACACCATGACAGAACTTGGACTATCTCCTTTTCCCACCTGTGCCTACACCTATATGACTTGTTTGAGTCTTTTGTGATGACAGCTTCCACAAGAGAGGCTGAAAAGAAAGCACTGATGTTTAATATCACAACTTTACCCTCCAAATATGCATGTTATTGCTTATCTTTCGGTGTGCGTGTATGTGCCCAACAAAGTGTAAGATGTGAAAGTATGATAGTCTAACCAGAAACACATTGAAGATCCTAGAGTTATTTATTCAAACCTCCAGTTGCTGTTTCTTGAGAGATCAATTAAACTACTACTTTTTTTGTCAAATCTACAGCTACAACTGAGTCATTTAAATATACTTAGCCCTTTCAGCAAACTAAGGACATCATCTTTGTGTTTCTTACATGACGTCAGAGACTTGGTATCTGAAATACTTAGATAGCTTTATCCACATAGTTGTAGCATAGCTATTAAAATCCCTTAATTTATTCTAAATTCCACCTGGTTGATTGCCCTGAAATTCAGCCATTACTCCCATTTTGTACTCCACTGGTCTTTGAACTTGACATTAGGCCTCTGATATCTGTTACCATCGTAATCTGTGACTCGAATGTCTCAGAGTTATGACGCACATTGGCAGAAGACTCACACTTCGATCTTGTGTTCACATGTCATTACAATCAGAGCCACTTTTCCCCTTATTTTGACGCACCGTAATGTGCCTCTGAATATTATCACCATCATATCTTTTGGAATTCCAAAAGATATAACTAAATATCTGGACAATTTTGTGGGTCAAATTACTTTATGATGCTCTGAGTGAGCAGATTCCTTAAACTCTATGGAACATTTGTGTCCTTAAGTTAACTGTTTTTTATTCTACTGACAAGTTTGTGTTGCTGAAAAACAATAATTTGTCACAAAACCAGAGACTGTCATTGTTGAACACTTTTTTATGTACTTAATAACAAACAGTGGCAGTTTATTGTGAGTCAAAGAGATTAACCTCCTTGTATATGAAGCTCAGAGGAATGCTGTATCCCCATTATACTGGACCGTGGGACTCTGTTGCCTGGTGCAGGGAGGCTAGGATGACCCTCAGGAATGCTATTGTTGTGTTCTCAATTCCCTTTCCAAATACACCATGCTCTATCAGACTGATGGTCCTTTTTAGCAGAATGCGATATCCACGGGTACCAGGGGCAAGAGAGGGGAGAATTGGTCCATAAAAAGCCCCAAATAAAAGGCTGTTCTCTCTGCTCCGTCTCCTCTGTCCTGTGCTGGAATGGCAGGAATGTGGCTGGCAGACCAACTGGCCCTCTGAGCCTTCAGCCTCTAATGAATTTTAAAAGGCCTTTTTCATTCAAAGCAGGGTGCTGGCGAACAGTGTGTCGCCTGGCCAAGCACTCGGGGAAAAAAGAGGAGAGTAGAGAGAAGAAGTAGCACAGGATGGCTGGAGGGAGAGGAGGAGGAAGACTGGCAAAGTGAGTTGGCACCTAAACAGGCTTGGGTATCTGATGTCCCTCAGAGTGAGAGATAATAGGCCACTCTGCATGAGAAGTCACTGTAGAAGCATTCTTGACCCTGCCATGGGGGTCCAAAGAGAATAGAGGGAATGTGAGACAAAAATAGGAGGAGTGAAGATGAGGAGTAGGAAAATGGGTTGGACATAGTCAAACAAGACAATATGTTAATGAGTAAGTCTGAAGGGTGCTGGTTAGAGCACATTTTCAAGTTTGGATCTACTGTATTTTTTTTTCTCTCTTACCCTTATGTCTAAAGAAGGCAACTAAACAAATTTCCCAAACTGTGAAAGTGTTCCTTCAACCCATAAGACCTGATTAATACACAGGTTGCAGCTCCCATGTTTACAGGACACCTTTAGGCCTTGATAGATTCCCTGTAAGCTAATTTTCTGTTGATTATAACTTGGTGTTACTGCAGAAATGTAACTTTAACTTCACAATATGTGAGTCACTGATGTATGTCACTCACTATCATAATTAGAATCCATAATTTACCCAAAAACTAGTAGCATAAAGAAGTATTGACAAAGAAATTAAACAGGTTAGTCTGTTTTAGTGAGCAATGTATGTCCTGCAGTGAAATGCTTACTGTGTAACTTCTATCAGGGGCTCACCAATGATGATTTCAGCTTTGTTAACTCTTTTTTTTAAGTGTTCATCAGATTAGATTATAATTTAGTTATATTTATTGGCTGCTTTATAGTTGGTAAACACCTGTTGTTTCTTCAGTAACTTGGCTTTCAGTTCAGTACTGCACATGCAGCAGAGTTATAAGTTTCAGTTACTTTTTGATATAGAGTTACAATGCACAAGATATGTGATCTTACTTTGACATGCCATTCCATTGGGACTTTCCACGTCTTGTGGACAAAAAATGATTGAAGAGGTCAAAGAACTAGATTTGTGGCATTACTGTAGAAATATAAAACTTAAAACTGATTACAGATTGCCTATGTCAAAATAATGAAAGTCCTAGAAAGTTTGTGTGAAAGCAAAAACAAACAAGTTATGTCATATGAAGGCGTATAAAATCTCAGTGACTTGATTACAATGTGTTGATGGCAACCTAAAAACAAACCATAAACAACATGAAGGATGCAGACGGATGGAGATGTTATGGCATTCGGAATATTTTTTCTTGGCATATGTCAGGCCTTTTGCTGCCAACAAAAAAGTGTTTAAATGCTAAAGCCTTTATAAACCTTTTAACTGAACAGGTGCATCCTTTTTAGGAACATTCAATGTCCTCTTTTTGCCTAGTACCCACAACATAAACAAGATTTGTTCCAGTGGACCTACAAGATCCTAGGATTTCTGCCTGCATCTCTTCCTGGCAGTATATTCAAATGCCTTTCCACAAAATAGAAGGTAAAATTTTGCCACAAACAAGTGCAGAGCTGCAACCAAATAAACACAAATACTATAGCTGTACTGCATGTTTACATAATTTAAGTTCTCTCCAAAGTAAGTACTACAATTACAGCCAGATTTAACACAAACAACATACAAGAATACAAAAGACGTAAAGGTGAGCTGCTTAAGTTAACGAACAGCTGCCATGAATGAAAGACTGTCTGAAAATCATCTGCCAGATAACTGTCTCATCTTGACTGGCAAACACTACTGAGGCACCAGTTCAACCAGGCATACTTGTAGGTGGGCCAAAGGAGCAGCAAAGGCAGGATTAGGAAGAAGAACAAGTGCCATTCTTGAACAAGGATATGCACATATCAGTTTACATAGTGAAAAACACAACCTAAATAACCAGCCTAGAGGGAAGGCAGGGAACAGCATGAGTCCAGCAGGAAGAAATGAAAGACAAACTGTTTTGGACAGTATACTGCCATCCATCCATCCATCCATCCATCCATCCATCTTCTATACCCGCTCATTGCAATGCAGGACAACAGGGATGCTGAAACCTATCCAAGCAGCTACTAGGCTGATGAGACAGGATATACCTTGGATAGGTTTCCAGTCCATTGCATGTGGATTAATTACAGTAATTCACATATCACCTCAAGGCAGATGGGGTATGAAGATAAAGGGGTATGATATTCATCAGGGTCTGACAAGACTAATTAGTCACCTTTTTTTTTAAAAAAAAATTATAGTTATTTAGCCTTTGCATAGACTGTCTCACTGACATGTCTCACTCTCAACTAAATAGCCTCAGATCTTGTTGCAGCATGTTCCAAATCTACGGGGCAAAGTAAGAGAACGGCTGTTTGCCAAGCTCTGTATGCACTGAGGGAACATTTACAGTAACAAAGGGCTGGGGGTGAAAGTTAGGACTGCAGTGTCTGTGTGACATAAAGGAAGATAAATATTTTGCCAGCAGACCAGGGATGGATCTGTAAATTAAATACTAATGCAATGATCTACACACGAACAATGATAATCAGTTGACCAAAGAGTACCTGCTTGCTTCAGATTGTACAGTGCATGGCTGATTCCTAGAAGTAAGATGTGTCAGATTGGAAGTATAATGGGGATATTGTTATTAATCATCTGATGGGTTACGGTTATGCACTTATCACTTTGAAATAAGAATTTTAAACAAATCTGATCAATAAATTCTCTGTACATCTTTGCCCCCACAAAGCTTTTTGCCAGATTTTTAGTGTTACTCTTGATTTTTTTTTAAAAAAGAGAGACTTCTAAGGTCTTTTCTCATTTTCTATTTGCTCAAAATGTCTTTCTTAAGCATAAGTTGTAATGTTAAAGATGCAAGGCACCGTAAAAAGTGCACCACACATACATATCAGACTGAGAGGAAGCAGTGCAGCAATCTCTATACATGGACCATAACATTTCACATGGTGGTCTGGGGAGTCTAAACACATTTTGGGTCACATCACCTCCAGTGATGTCAGAGGAAATGCCAGAGTGCTGAGGTAAAGGGCTGCCTCATACAGTCTACCAGATTCCTAGGAAGATGACCAGAGTGGTGCTCAGAGCTGCAATGTGCCAGAGACCAGATAAGGAGTAGGTTGATGTGTGAATCCAGGTGTGTAAAGATAAGCCTTCCCACAAAAATCAAACAAAATCAGCTCTTATCTGGGGTTGACAGGAGTAGACTCAGGTCTTCAGCAGACCAGCTCTCACTGATGAGGAGAGATATGCACGCAGGATTTTTTTTAAACCAGTGTCCTAATAGAATCATTTGTTTCAAGTTTGATATGTGATGAACCCCTGATTTCACATGAAGAATTTTTAACTTTGCAAGGACCAACTAATATTTCTTTGCATTGACACAATAGACACACTATACAACAAAACACGTGACTAATACATCAAAATGCAAAATTTGCTCTCAACCATCTGGATTGTTCCTCATAACCTGACTCAGCCTATTTATTTCCCAGAAAACATATCTTCAAACCTAACTAAATGAAAAGCAGAAGGTGCCTTGGCAATTCACAAAGAAAAAAACGAGTAGGATTAGCTGTTACCTATACTTAATATGCTGCACGTTGTCGCCGTCAAAGCTTTTAAGAAACCACTAATGAATTTGTGAACCCATTTTCTTGGAAGGACGCTGTGTTCCTCCTGGTTAACTGAAGCGTAAGGATGAGCCTGCTGTGAAGATGAAACGTGGAGGTGGAAAGTTTGTCTTATTTCTGGAAAGTGAAATAGATTGGAAAGAAGCCATTGTGTCCATGAGCCTCAGAGACTATTTAAACAACCCTTTTAAATAGTAAATCCAACTTCTAGTTAAGAATGAAATAGTAAATAGTGTTTGTATTTTTGCACAAAGGTCTGTTTGTTCAGGTGAAATGAAAGTACGTCTATGCCCTCGTGTGTCTAACTTAGACCCCTGCTGTGCAATCTGGAAGTCTACCTGGGTGACCTCATGGTTTGGCCTATCACAGATGAGGAGAAGCAGAAGCGTTATGTTTGCCCAAAATCACAGTGAGCAGGCTGAGGTCATCATGAGATAGGGCTTGTGGAAACACTGATGCTCTCACTAACATGACTGGCTTTGGAAACTACTCTCACAGGAACCCCAAAAACAGGACAGTAAAATCTCACTGGGCGGTCAGACAGGAGAGCAGACCAGCAGGAGTTCAGCCAAGAAAAGACCTGCTCTATCCACAGGTTGTAGGTTCAGCAGAGAGGACATACAGGCAAAATGTGGATTTCCCGTAATTTTCCATTAGGGGATGCATTTCATAATATGCTAATATTATTTGGGTGGCAGCACTCCTTGCAATCCTTCCCAATAAATATATGAAAGACAATGAAGGAGAAAGGGAGAGGTATTTCCAGCATTTTTTCATTGGTCCTTCAGTTACCTGTTTTCCCCAACCATTACCTTGTAAAAGTTTAACATACTTCCTACAAAATGACATCATTTCACGGCTCATTGAAATGATGTCATCAACCCATTTGGACAGAAAGAATTATATTTCATTGTACTCAATATCAGGAACCCTTGGATTTCTTACACACAGTCCTAAAGATCCCCAGTCTGACATAGCTTATTGTTGAATTTTTAATGTATTTTTGTTTGTCTCCATGTGTGTGTGTTTTTTTTTTCTCCAGACTGAGGCAATGAAAGGGGCTCTGCAGGATCTGAATCTAAACATTGTGGAAATGACTGATGAGAATGCAACATTGGATGGAGGAGATGTTCTGTTTACAGGTAGGTTTTACTGCATCCTCAGTCACAGTTTTCTAATGATTACACCTTAACTTCCGCATTATCTTCAATCAAAACATCAACATTAAAGGCTGAATAATTAGGATTTTTTCAGTAAAAATAATTTAAAATGTTCTCATTTGCTGCGAGGGATAAAAGGAAGCTTCACTATAAACAATCTGTCTCCTACATCAACAATGTCTTTGTCAAGTGTTTTTTCCTTCAAAATAAGAGTTCCGTGCCGGAATAACTTCAGTGCACTGTGTTGCTCTTTCCTACTTCCTGGTTCCTTATCCAATCATATGCGACTCCCCACGGTTGCCTAACAACAACAGCCAGCATTTGGTATTTTATGTCGGCAAAAGAGCAGACATAAGGTATGGAAGCTAGTAAAAGAAGCGGACCAGAAATAGTTTCAGAAAAAGCTAAAAAGCCTTGGCATCCTGCTAAAAAAGCAAATGACCAAAAACGGAATAAAACGAGGATCAATATTGGGGACTTTTTTGCAAGGTGGAGAAGTCTGAGTTGGCAAAGTTTATCTTCGACAGGTAAGCACTGGAATTTTGCTTAAATTAACCAAAAAGTTTATCTTGATTTACAAAGATTTTAGACTAATTTATTTCTCAGCACACATTACATTAATTTGTGTGACTGTATGGATATATTAGTGGAGTAAATTGGTGGCCTGTTTAGGCCAAGTGAATACTGTGTTTGTCCTTATAAACTTATGAATTTATTATCAAATTCATTTATTTAGTGAGACTAAGGGAAAACAGCCGCTGCATGGCATTTGTTGATTAATGTAGCTTTTGTTTACAATCTGTTTTATGCTAACGTAAATTAGCGTGTGAAATTAGCGCTAGCATTGCAAAGCATAGCAACTTACTGTGTGTGAGAATCATCTTCATCATCATAATGTTTGCAGGTGCTATGTTCTCCGTCCTCCATAGACTGTATATAAAAGAACTGTCCTCTCACAAACCGGCAACCTGTGCAAAACTCTCCGAGGGGGAGGGAGGAAGAACGCTTTCAGTGTTTTTGTCTTTCGCCTGCAGTTCTGATTTTAAACACTAGGTGTCAATGCTACTTATTTTGCCTTTAAGCCATTCACTTATTTTTATCATTACCATTACTATAGAGTGATTTGTAGGGTTTGAGATATGAACACATCATCATACATTATATTCTCAATAAGTATAAACAACTCTTTAGTATAACCAGTACAGTCTACATTCTAATATATCTAAGCTACTCTATTCTGCTGAGGTGGGCTCATGACAATAAGAAGACCAAGAGTTTTCATGAGATTGAAAAGGAGTGCCTTTGTCATGACAGGTTGTACATAGTTTAAAACATCTACTGAAACCTACTGAAATAATTAAAGAGATGGTCAGTATTATTCAGTGTGCATCTAATGTCAGTGTCATGGCTGATTGGTGGGCAGAGGAAGAGGAAGAGCAGTCGTCTACCAACCAGAAAATTAGTGGATTGATTCCAGGCTTCCCCTGACTATATGCCAAAGTGTTCTTAGGCAAGACACTAAAGTTGCCTCCTGATGTGTCTGTTGGGTATGATTGTGTGTGCTAGATGAAAAAAAGCAGTTAATATACTGTGTGTGTGTGTGTGTGTGTGTGTGTTTGTGTGTGTGTGTGTGTGTGTTTGTGTGAATGGGTGATTGTGACATGTTGTGTAGAAGTGCTTTTAGAGGTCAACATACAAGTAGAAAAGTATAGGTACAGTCCATTTACCATATGAATATCACTTTGGAATGATGCAGTTGTAGTACAATATGTGAACATTATCTCTGCAAAGGTCAACTCTGGTTACCATGCAGTCCATTTACAATGGCTGATTGTATAAAAGAAGCAATAAAGACAAGAACAAGAACTTTCTACCTCTGCTCAAGGAGTGGGTGGGAATTGGGTTTGCGGTTTTTTTGTTTTTACTTTTCTTGTTTTGTTTTTTTTTTATTTTACATCAGGTCCAATAAACTCTCTAAAGCATTATTAGAATTAATTTGAGCAGTAAGAACATGCACTAGAAGAAGTGCACTAGAACATTTAACTAAATTAAATTAAATTCAGCTTTATTTATAGTGCCAGTTCATGACAATCATAAAATTAATTAAATAAATAAATAAAAGAGGCAGTTTATTGTCCAATTATAATCCTGTGATAACAAATCCATTACATGATAAACAGCACTGCCTTTCTGTTTTATCAGGCTGTGTTGAAGAGCATTATTGGGTACAGGATGTCAGCATGGTAATGGCAATCCCTCAGCACAGGTAAAGCCAATACTGCTGTGTTTGGTAGTCTGCCATGAGGGTAATTGGGAGGACTAAAAACCTTCCCCTTCAATCCATTCAGGAGCAGTCTGTGCTCAGACAAGCACAGAGAATTTAGTCAGACCCATTATGCATCCTTTTTTCTGAGTACGAGTTAGTACTTTCGAGCAGAAAGTCTAGAGTCTAAAATGCAAACTGAACCATTTAAAAAATTCATTCATTTCAATAAAAGTTTTAAATAAGCTTAAATAATCATAATCTTGTGTTGTGTAGGCCACGCAATAGCATCATGATTTTAATTATTTTTCATTTTTTTATGTTACCCCCAAATGGTTGTACAGCTTATGATGTGTAATGGTTGTATTGTAGATTATTGAACAAATTCCCTATCTGGACTATAAAGTGTATTTTAACCTTTGTATTGCATCATATGGCTTGGCAATAAAATGTATCATATAATTTAGTATCATGTCATATCATACTAAACAATATTATATATCACTTTATGAGTGAAGCTACTAAGAGGATTTGGTATTTAAAGGGGTTTTCTTTATGTATGAATGTGTTTATTTTATGTTATTGCATAGATACTTTGAATATTTGCATTAAAAAAAAAAACAAAAACAAAGCAAAACACTGAAGTACTTGGTGAGAGAGATGTTATCTTATCAACGATCCACATGTAAATTTGGGTCAGTATGCATTTGCTTCGCATACTGTATAGACTTCTGTTGTTAGAACTGTATGAATAACAAGATATTGTTGTAAAGAAGAAAGCAGAGAAGCTGAAAAATCTCTATAGCTAACTGACAGTATGAGAGCAGATGTTTGCCTGCTTGTAGTATGCATCTGTGTTTTTGGATTCTCTCCACAAACATTCCTCTATGTGACCTCAGTGACCTGGTGCCTCAGCTTACCTAGTAGAATTTCCCTTTCATATAATCTGTAGTAAAACTGTTTTGTATCCTGCAAGTCATCAAGACTTACCCCAGCTGTCATATTTCTGTGGCAGCAGGTAATAAAACTGATGAAGGAACAGAACCAAGAACATGGTGGTCTATATTCGATTCGAGTTCATTGGTTACAGTCGTGGGGTGATTTAAAATGTGGGTCAGTGTCTTCTTCACTTTACAAGCTAGTAGGAAAAAAGCATAGTACACTTAATTGAGTTTCTAGACACTGGCTCTCTGCTGTCGTTTCCTTTCAGCTAAAATGGGTTTCACATGGCAGGGCTAGGAACATTTCCTGCTGGCAGGGCCCTGGTTAATGGCTCATATTGTAAAGGCTCAGCAGCAACATAAAGAGTCTGTCCTGCAGTGTGCTGCTGCAGCCTCACCAGGCTTTCAGGGCTTTGTCTGTATGCACCCTGCCATCCTGACCACAGTTGTTCTTGGTATACAGTACCTACATGACACACAGTGATGACAGCAATGATCACCTACTTTAACATATTACCTCTGTTGCTGGATTCAGATACTATGACCATAAACTCAACATATTCAGGTTTCCAGATGTCACCATGTAAATGATACTTTTTTCTCCAGGTCGAGAATTCTTTGTGGGCCTTTCCAAACGGACCAATCAGAGAGGAGCAGAGATCCTAGCTGATGCTTTTAAGGTAAGTTTATGTACTATAAAAGGTAACATAAATGAATGAGCAAATAAACAAGTACCTCCTGTGATAGAGTAAAAATTCCCTCACACATAAAAATAAGTACTAATAAGACCTTAATAACTGTGTAAAAAAAAAAAAAAGACTTAGTATTTCATGAGGTAACTTGATTCTTTGTGAACAAGAATCTATTGAAGCTAGGTGTGCAAATTGCATCTACAACAATACAACACATTACAGTTCTTCAAAGTGGACAGAGTTTAAGTGCTGCATAGAAATACATTTTAATCCAGGTTATTTGGTCAGAAAAATTGCAATTTAGTGTCAGAATGTTTAAAACATGGCTTCTGTAAAGGGAGGTCCTACACATCCTTGTGGCAACAGGAAGCTAGACCACAAAGTTGGCCAGGAACTGTTAGCTGCAAAAATCATGTGACACAGACACAGTAAATGACTTCAGTGGGTAGTCTCATCCCCAAAATCCTTTGCAACAAGGTGGTATTGAATTTTAAGACACTTACTCATTGACTTCATGCATCGGTCCCAGTGGAATGGACATGAAAGGTGATATTTGATTTTGCACAAATGTACCACATTTCACAACATTTGTTTGGTTTTATTCTTCTGCCGTTGGTGTTACAGCTTCACGTTTCTACTGATTTTGAGCGTACGGCAGGGTCAGAGTTGCCGTGGAGGTAGGTTTTTATAAATTACAAAAGTTGACTATAACTGGTGTACGCCAGTTTTTGTACTTACACCTGCTTTATAAATAAAGCCCCAGGTCTCAGCTTGCTTTGAGGCATTTTTTGATGCAAACCTTTGCTTCCTCTGTTCACAATAATTAAACAAGCAGTTGATGACCCAGATTAAAAGAGGCGATTTAAGGGAGAAACCCTCATATTAATTACTTTGTGGGCAGTTTTCCCAGCACCATGAATAAATAAATAAACCAGTCCAACCTGTACCTTGGCTGCTGCATTGATGGATTTTAATCTATTCCACTTGCTGGGATGTTTATCCATGAACACAGATGAGTCATGTAACTTACACCCATAAACTGGGTTAAAATGCCCCTGCAACAACAAACCATGTGTGCCTCAAAGAAAATGTGTTCACCTTACCCTTTAAAAAGCCTTCATTATGCTACAGGTTTATAATATTATTTAAGCACCTACCAGTAGAGAACCTTTGGAGCCGCTCAGGGGGACACAGGATTTTTTTTTCCTTTTGCTTTACCACGGAATAATCACAAAAACAGGATGATCCCAGAGCAAACACAGCCTGTTAAATCTGTTTTGCTCAGTTTCCTTAGGTGTTTTTGGTCTGCATCTGTCCCTCTCAGCATCAAGTCAACATGACAGGCACATACACCTGACAATGACTTTATGTCCATGTTAACAGAGGACTTTGTAACGTAGTGCTTTAACGGATTAATTACAAGTGCAGACGAAGAGTTTTGCTAAACAGTATCAAGCATCTTGCTGCTTTAATGTTTTGGCTGCTTGTGTTGAGACTGTAAAGTGAGGTTGATATGATTTATTGATAATTTATTAAATAAACTCCAACTTCCATTAATTTTCATGACTGAATTATTAACTGCTCAGTACAGCTCGTTATTAAGAAGATGTTAGGCTATTTGTGTGAAAAATTACATCATAATATGTGATGCTGGCCTGTCTGTAAGATCATCTGGCTCAAAAGGGATTATTTAATCTTCTTTCTTAAATATAGACTATTTCGTCTGTACTCTGCCTCAGAAATGTAATCTGACTGCTGTAACATGTCACTCATCAGCTGTTATTCATGGACACGGCCAACCTGACGAACCTGACATCCGCCAGATTGCCTTCACCCCCCAATGGCCTCTGTGTGAGAGCATAAACGCTTCCTCATCACTCTTGATGGTGTTTTTGGCCCGCTTTCTGATTTCTATTGCCTCCTTAATGTTTTGTATTTGTCTTTTATCTGATGACTTTAGTATTACAGTTCGCACCGCCTGGCAGATCTGACATGAATAACAGCTGATAAACGACACGGTACAGCGGTAAGATGAAGCCGCTGAGGAAGAGCGCTGACAAAATAATATGTTTTGAATTATCCCTATACTATATATATATATATATATACATATATATATATATATATATATATATTATTCTAAATTATCCCATTTGAGCCAGAAGAGCCACAAAAGAAGCCAGCGCCATGTATAATTATGTATTTCTGACGCAATTATTGTCTCCCTAATATGAGCCAATGCAGTGATTTAAAAAAACTGATGTAACATTTTCCCGGCTTGTCTAAAATTATACTTTGCTGTAAGCACAATGTTTAACTTCTGTTCACAAATACTGTTTTTTTTTCCCATTTTGATTTTTAGCTCCGATTTGTAAGCCAGTTTCTCAACAAAGTGCAAGCTGGCATCTCCTTTGTTTAATATAGTTATGATTTGTGGTATTAAACGATAAAGATTTTTGTTCTACTAAAAAAACGTGGTTTAAATGTTGTAAAATGTTGCATAGATGGATAAAAATTATATTTGTACTTTGCATGATTTTATCATTAGAGGTATGTATGTTAATGAGTAAACAAGTCTCAAACAAAAGCATCTGATGCTTGATATGAGAAACTGACGTTAATAGATAAAAACAGGGTTAGACCATCAAGTCTGGTTTGATACTGACAGGGGCGCTGCTAGAGATTTTGGGCCCCATGAAAAGAAACTGAAGTTTTTATGATTTATTGTATTGCAAGCATTATCATCATTAAATCAGAAGCAAATGGTGAAATAAGTTAGGTAGGCTCAGACAAAACAAAACAGCAGGACCTCACATGGTTTATTGTATTATATAAACTGAATGTAATATGGGCACAAGCAAACCACTGTGGAGATTTACAGTCAAACAATGGCTGGGAGCCATCTTTAAAGTTAAATACCCAAATTTTAAAAGGTAGAACTTTGTGTAATAAGATATCAAGAAGAGGTAAAGGTGCACTATTGCTGAGTCAAGCTCTTGCAGTTCTGGCTGCGTCTGCTTCGGCTGCTCTCGTGTCTGTTTGGACATTCGTGATTGTTTTTTTTTAGCAAAGCAGCTTGTTAATCGTTTGCCTGCCTTTATTATTTGAATAAAACAACACTGAAATTAATAAAATCCAAAGTGAGCTAAATATGGGAGCAAAGTGAGCTAGCTTATATGTACAAAGTTTAAAAGAGACAACAAGCTGATGTTCCACAACTTTCCATCAGACAAACCAACTGACCCACCTCGCCTCTGAAAGAACTGGGTGACGTACTGTCAACCCCTCTGTTCTCTCTCCAGTCTCAGCTCTTTTCTTTTTAAACTTCCAAATTTTTGAGGCATCCTGCCGTCTTAACATCCACTCGCTGTCTGTCTGTGCTGCCATTTAAGGGAAATATAGAGGGGGGGGGGGTTCAGAAATGTTTCCAAAACAAAGAAACTTACCATTGCATTGGAACTAAAATGTTTGCATGATTTCTCATTGAGTATTAGATAATTTTGTTAGTATTACAATTACATTAAGGGCCCTTCTGGGCCCCTGTCAGTCATGGGCCCCTAGAATCCTTCCCCTTTACCCCCCCTTTTTGGCACCCCAGGATACCGATCACAAAAATTAAGACCAGGTTTAGTCATATTTTTAGCTCTTTTTTTCCCTCTTTTCCTTCCGTTTTGTGTTTGTATCTTTAAATCAGTTTCAACACATTTTCCTCACTGACTAATTTCCCTTTGCTTTTGTTAACCTTTATAAACACAGTCAAGCTCACTGCTGTCTGCGCTCAAATCCAGAGAAAATATCCTGAAAAAAAAAAAAAAATGCCAGAAACATTGCTGTAACAACAAATTCAGGGCAGGGTTTTAAGCATGCAGCTTGCAAACAGGGTGACAGTGTAGCTCTTAAACACTGTCCATCTTGTTTGACACTGGTGTAAACTGAAGACTTTTTATTCTGCAGACTTGTGTGTATCACTTTTAGCTTTGCATCAAACAGCCATGAGAAAGAAGAAACAGTGTCTGACAAAAAATGTCAGAGGTGGGTCTTGGTGTCAAGAGTTCAGTTCATAATGGTAACCTCAACTGCCTTATTCTGCCGCTTCCCATCTGCATCTGATTTGACTCCGTCATTACAGATTCCTGTGTGTTTTTTGTTATCTTTGATAAGAAGGGACTTAATGATGCGTCTCTGGGAAATGACACCAGGAAAAATCACTTGAGCATCAATTATTGTTTTTTCCAGTTCTTATCAGATTGATTCATCCTGTCACTGTTGGTTTTTCCTATCATTATCAAATTAAGGATCATTTTGTTGCCAGGTTTGTTTAGTGCTAAACAACTGCATACAGATGTGGACTCTCTTTTCTCTACGGTCGTTACAGAGGTCAGAACAATGGATATTACTGACGGAATCAGTTCATTTGGAAAGTAATACATATGTTAAACCAACTCTTCTCTGTTCTAGTTGAGAGGTGCAGATCCATAATTCTACCAGTAAGATAAAAACACGAACATCTGAGTGAAGAAGCACAGTCTGCTTTCCTTCTGAGTTATTAAATAAAGTCTTTTTTGAGGTCACAGCTTGGCAGTATATTAGCCTGTCAGTAAAGATAAAAAGCAACTATTTCTCCCTTTTTATCTCCTTCATCTTGACAAGGACAAAAGACTGGCTTGTATTTCTAATTTCACACAGAAACTTCCTGTTCATGGATAAGGAATGAAAAAAGTTCAGATAACATACTGTAATTGCCTGGAGTCTCCACTAGACCTTTTCAACATGCGCCAAGAAAAGGGTTCAGGAAAATTTCAAGGATGGGGTAATTTAAGTTTTTTTTTTTTTTGCATTGTGACCTGCTAAGTTCTGTTGTGTAACTTGTTCATAGCAAGGACAAAGTGTTTGAACTGATATAAGAGCACTCCAAAAATTTAACTGATAAGTGTTATCATGACAATTTGAATGGAAAATCTCACAAAGGAACATAAAAAAACATATTGAGAACATATGACCCGGATAGAAAACCATTTTAAAAAAACAACCTGACACATTCAGGTCAACTGAAAAATTCTTTTCTTTGGTTCAGGCTCAAAATTTACGTGGCTCATTGAAATGGATTCAGCAAGATGGTCTTACATAAGTTAAGGCCACAGTGTCTAACTGTTGCAAACTTTGGGTTCTTGCATCCGTCAGTCAACTCTAAAATCACAATTCCCTATATATTGAATATTCTAACCATCAGGCTCACAGAGACACACTTATTGTAAGTAAAATGCTATTATGCAAACTTCTCATCAGTCATAAGCGTGCCAGGTTCATTGGTAAAAGGTAATGTTTTGTCCACCAATACGCCACCTTCAAGCTGGGACTCGTAATCCATCACGGTGTATCAGTGTCAAGTCTGAAAGTAAAGAGGAAAAATGAGGGGTACAAGATGCTCTTTTTCACTGTGACTGCCTGAAAACCAATCAGTAGCCGTTCTCAGGTTCTAACAAACCTGCAGTGTCTAACAAGAAATGAAGTCACCACCTGGATTTAAATGTACAAATACTGTGTGTAAGCTCTTCACAGTAAAAAAGTAGTGAGGTGATTAATAAGTTTGAGTTGGAAACAAGTTATTCAATCCATATTTATGCATAAGTAGCTTATAATTCCTTAAACAGCCATGTCATGCTGAGGTTATGATGGATGTGTTACCCTTTAGATACAAAAAACATACCTAAGGAGATAGTTTAAACCAATTTAATTAGGTCAGGGACCCAGTTTATTAACAGCCATCATCTTTTAGGAAGAAATGTACTCTGAAGAAAATCTTAAATGATTAAAAGTTAATATTAAACTGAAGAAAATCAACAGTGTTGAATAGTTGCATATTCACAATGTGGAGAAAACTCAAGGTAAAATAAAGCATTTGTAAGTAAAACTAATCAAATGAATAGATAGTTATAAAGGTCGACTGACAATCTGAATATACTGAATGAGCAGATTTTTCCATTATATCCCAGCATAGTAATGCCAGGATTTAAGGTCGGAATATGAAAGAGTGATTCAGGGACCGTGTCACATCATTTCTATACATGGACTGGCTGCCACAGAGTCCAGATTTGAACCCCATTGATAATCTGTGGGATTTACTGGAGAAGACTGGAGAATACAAGACCTTGGCAAAAAAATAATGCAGCTTTGGACAGAAATTAATGTTATGACATCGCAAAACCTTATCAAAACGATGACATGGAAAATGTTCTCTGCAGTCAAACCTAAAAATTATTCAATAAAATTGAGAGTGTGTGACTTGGTATGCAGACACCCTGCAGCCAGAAAAAGTATCCTGAATCAGGCTTCCACAAATTGCTATGTAATCTCCCCATGAGCCCTGATCTCAGTGACATCACCTCTCAGACACTCCTGCTGTTCCCGCCATTGAGCCCCTCTACTTCCCTTTAGATGCCTCTGTAGACCCCATTTCTGATTCTACACACATCACCACAGTGCTGTTTAATTATCAAGAAAAAGAGAGAGCAGACTAAAGAGGAAATTATGCCTTTATGATTATTAGCCTATTTAAAATGCTCTTCTGATCTTATTCACTCACATATAAATTACTTTTATAGAATAGGAGACCATAAGATGGAGAGCCATACTTAAAATCAATGAATCCTCTTACCACTCAACAGTTTGACTCAGAAGTGTAGAGAAATTGCTAAAAATATTTTGTTACATGTATCTGTCCTACCCCAGTGAAGCTTATAATAAAACAGTGTAATTGTATTTTGTTTTACAGGATTATGCCGTGTCCACTGTGCCGGTGCTTGAGGGGCTACACCTGAAGAGTTTCTGCAGCATGGGAGGACCAGGCCTTATTGTGATCGGCTCCAGTGACCCTGCTCAGAAAGCCCTCAAAGTATGGAGCTTGTGCATGTGTGTGTTTTTTAATGCATTGACATTGTGGCTTTGCTTTTCTCAGCTGTTGTCATAGAAACCACAGAAACAACATATTGTACTATGATACAGAGTGACGCAGCTGATTCAATTGTTTATGATCCTGTTTGCATGACCAACACTGTCCATTTTTTTCCCTTTGGCTGTGCAAAGTATTCAACAAAAACAACACTGCAAGACGGGGCACTGCACATGTTGATTCAGACTTCCTCCCTTACAGCTCGAAGGCAGCTTCCATCTGCAAACATCGTAGAACCACCTGCCACTTTAATCCCTTCTCATGAATTCATATTCTCAGCTAATTTCCCTGGATTGCCCCTGATCCTTGAATTCCAGCTTCAATTACAAAGGTTTTGTCCTTCCATTAACCAGCTTGAGCTCATTACTCCATAAAAGGTTTCAGAATCGATACAGTTCAATTGCAACAGTGGAAAGCCACAGGATGCAGGAGCATAGACATCCTGTACTGTTACTAAGGGAGATTGGTAGTTTACACCAAGAGGGTAATGAATATCAGTCCGTCCCTTTTTCTTCTGTTATCCCTAAGTTTTCCAGACATCAGCACTTGAGATTTTGAGTGAAATTAATTTGCCCAGTCTTGAAATTCACTGGAATATGTTTTAAAACAGCATAGTTACTCATAGCTTACACAGTTGGTCTGCTCAGATCCCCTGACAGGTCTCATTTGCCTTCTGGTGTGATAACTCCCCCTACTGGTCATGCAATAAACATGGTCATTTTAAGTTGGATCTGTGTTACCCACTTGCTGTATTTTATAACAGGATAATTTGACAGCACAACCTATAGAGGCTGAAGAGCTTTTGTAAGAGTTGGCTTGGCCAAAGTGTACACAGAACACAAGAATCTGTGAATAAGCACGTAAGGCAATTAATCTTATTTTCCAGCATCGACTCATTAAGATTCCTGCCTGTTTGATCACCCCAGTAATTAGCTACTGGAGTGAGGAGTGGCCTGTAGCGAGTCTTAATGACAGAGTGCTCACTTTCTAATTACAGCTTACATCACCCACTTTTTGCAGCAATTATCTCCTGTTTTAAAGGACTTTTAACAACCCTGCATTTGTAATTAGGTAATGTTCGCTTTGTGAGGGGAGTGAGATCTTATGAATGCAGTTTTAATGAATTCAAACTGTTTGTCTTGGATGTAGATGCAGCTCTTATGGAAGTGAGGCTATTTGTCTGTGTATTTAGTTGGTACAAAGACAAATTTGTACAAGTTAAGGCTGGAGCCTAGCTAATACAAGTTCTCAAAGTACCAAAGTACCTACTTTGGTGTGTAATTTTACTAATACCTCACCTATAGAAAAGTTTAAATAAACTGTTATTTATTGTAATTTATTGTGTGATTTATAGAATTTTTTGGGGGGTAGGACTCAGAACTCAAATGATTTGTGTTTGTGTTTAGCTCCCACAAGGGATAAGAGAGCACATTAACTGTCTGGATTTCATCATCCATCTGCAGCTTCCAGTGCAAAGCTTCACCAATGAAGTCATCAGTTCCAAAATACAGCTTCCATCACAGGCTTCAGCATCCACTCCCTGTACTCATATACACACGCTTGAGTCCCTCCCTTTATAAGGGAATGCTGGGCAGGTTTTACATCATCAGTCAACCCTTTATCTGACTTTCATTGATTCATCAGATCATTACTCACTGTTGGTCAGGGTTTGATCTCCAACTCATTTCTTTTACTGGATGATGAGGGTCAAGAACAGTAAAGATTAACTGATTTTTTTTTCTTTACTTTTCTTTACTCATATTTCTTTTATAAGTCTAAGTCCAGCTCCTTATATCTGTACTTGCTTTGTTCTAGTAGACGAGTTTCCAGTTCATCACATGCTCAGCACAGTTTGACAAACAACTTTACACCTTCATATTTATGCTAATGTGAAATCTCCAGTGATCCAAATATGCATGTTTTTGGACTGTGGGAGTAAACCAGAACTCTCAGAGGATGCCCACACAGGCACAACAGGACCATGCAAATTCTGTGCAAAGACTCCTCAGCTGAGATTTGAAACAGGGGACCTTTTGCTGTGCATTTGCAGCACTAGTCACTTCACCAACTGGGCATACTTCATTTGAAGAGTGACATGTCTGTCAAGTCAATAAGAGACACTGATTGTCATAAACATGAAGCAATTTTGATTTATGTTCTTCAGTAGATTTGCAGGCAGCCTTAAGTAGGATTTGTTTTATACACACTGCTGTTGTTCAGGTAAAAGGAGTGTTGTAAAACTTTTAAAAGCTTGCTGGGAAGAATACCTAAAGTGAGCATGATAAATATTCATCCCAGGGGCCAATATACAGATCATGCTGATTATCATGGTGAAAGGCATCAGGTCCAGTAAATTGTTTTTGTTAATTGCTTGAGAATTCCCTGCCCAGAGTGGATTTTATTACCTTCCAGTAAATATTTAGATTTAGCAGCTCTGACTAAGCATATTTGGCTGCCCAGTTACCACTCTGTTAACTGGACCTCGGCCACAGTCCAGGAGAAGGTCACCTTTGATTTGCTGTAGCTTTACACTTGTTCGACAGCCAGGGTGGTTGCGTAAATGGCTTAGCTCGCCATTGCAATCATTTAAAGATGATGCACCAATCTGAGGCATCAATTAATGTATAAACTGCTTTAAAACCTACAATCATAAAGGTAGGTTTTGTAGGAACTCTGAAAGGTGCAATGTGTAAGACTTAATGCCATCTAGTGGTAAAGATGGGCACATGCCAAGCACAGTGGTAAATAGATGGTGGCCATCACTGGCCAAATTTCTTCCAGATATAAACTTATTTTAATCTGTAAGTAGTTCCTGTGGCCTCAAGTACAGCATTTAATGCACTACAGGTAACTATTTTATAATTGTGTACATGTATGCCGTCTTTTTGTGGCTCTCTAACCTACAACACGATAATAACTATCTGTGTATTACACTACTTCTTTGACAAAATAAAAGTATATGCTAAAACCAAAAGCACACATTCAGAGACTACTTTGATGTTGGTGAACAATTAAGCGACTAATCCAGAGTTAGGATAGCTGATGAGCTCAAGTGATCTTCACAAGGAAGCAAGCAAAACGGTCAGGCATGGAACTTCAGGCACTTATAAAATGGGTGGGTGCCCCCATGCCAGGCATGTGATCAGTCTGTGTTTGACAGACTTGGTGGAATTGGAGCTTTTAGGATTGGTCATGAAAGAGGGCACTACCCATAATGACCAAACAAGGTTTGAAAGAGAACTCTACTTTTTCTTCCGGGATGCCGTATGATATTGCAGCCAAGTTACGCTTTACGGTGCATAGCGAGCGGAAATCAAGAAAAAAGACATTTTGAAAGCACACATTGGCTGATTCAGCCAAGAAACATAAGACTTTATCAAATGAAGGGAGGAAAAACAGAAAGAAAGGGAAATAGCAAGAAAGAAGGCTGTTTTTATTGTCTGGAGAGAGCTTACAGTACAGATAGGATGTAAGATGGATGCTGAATTAGACGTAGATAGGTGGCACGACACTGAGAACATCTGCAAAAGTTCTGTAGTGTGTCTTTAAAATACAAAATAGTTTGGCCATATTATGGTGACTTTTGGCAAAGAAAAGAAAACCCAACTGTTCTATAAGTTTGTTAACCTTCCAGAGGTTTTATCTTATTTCACAAAAATTAACATGAAACTTGATGAAATTGTGCAGTAGGGTGTTTTACTTGTATCCAGAATACGTTGTTTTTCTATACTTTAGGCTAGAAGATGGAAGAGTGCGACGGGAACTACTGTGATCTTTGGTGGAGTCAACATTTAGTCTCCCCTCTACCACTTCTAATCCTCCTGTGTGTGAGAGAGAGTATTGGCGGTCACGCACATGAACCAGAGTGTTTTCATTTAGGGCTGCTGAAATCACGTAACACGCCCATGAGTGACCTGAGAATGTTTCTGGTTACACACATCCGGACATATACGCACACACTGCCTGCAAGTTAGCAGCCCTACACTCACAGATACCATTCAGCACTACCAAAGTTCATTTAAAATAGTTTTGCATCATTACTCATTTACAGGGCCTCCAAGTTTTAACTTTTAATTCAAAATCAGACATGGGTCTCATACATTTAAAATTATTAGTTGCATTAACTTTAATGTATCATTGGGGAGACGCAGTGTTTAGGTGCAAAAACCTATTTGTCCATGAGATCACTCATTCATCTGACAATTCCAGGGCTCTGACAACTTTCCCTTAAGCTTTCTCTTTAATGATGGGATTTACTGTTCATACAAGCAAACAATTGTCCTTCTGTTTATTCCAGCCAAGCACTGTTGATGTAGTCAGAACCTCAGAATGTGTCACTTCCTGTAGGCTGAGATTTTGAGATTTTCCCAGGAAAACCCTCACAAAGTGCTTAAAACAGCACATTTACTTTGAGCTGGGCCATTTTTCTGTGCACCAAGAGTTTGAATATTTAATTTGCAATGCCAGGAGTGTAATGCAAAGTGATTCATATTTGTAGACTCACATGGGAATTGGCTTTTGCCTGTTCTGTTTCAGTAAACGCCCCATTCCCCCATGTGAAATACAATCACCCAAATAGACATAAAAGCATATTCAGCCATAAGGCCCATTGTGCTCTTAAATCAGCGAGGTTTCTTCCATAGTTGTGTGATTACTCCTTTAAACTGTAAACTTATATTTACATCAAGGATACATTGCATTTCTTGGAAGTGGTGCAGGCAGCACCCAGTGGAAGGAGGTGCATTCCCGTTGTCAGAATTTATTTTTTATTCATTGGCAGATGACCAAGTCATTCCCATGACTAGCAGTAAAAAAGAAATATAATTAAATGTAAAAAGTAAACAAAAAATAGTGAAATTTAGATTATTATTATTAATATTATTTTTAATTATTATACATATAAGCTTTTGTGAAAAATTACACTTCTCAAAATACCTTCTCTGAATGTTGACACTCTAGATTTCTTCTTTTTTTTTTTTCTTTCTTTTTTTTTTTACAAGCTTTCCACATCCCCTCCCCTCCTCGTCTCTAAGGTATCCGCCTGCACATGTTCTGCTCATAAACATTAAGAGGCACCTGCCTCACTTCTGGTCATAACATCCTCAAACCTCCTGACTTCCATTTGGGAGCATAGGCTTCTTCTCCCTCCCAATCCTCCCTGACTGATCCCACCTTCAGCTCCTTCACATTACATAAAAAACATGACATTACAGAGAAAGAATGCTTGAGTGCTCCTGTGTTCTCCATTAGGCCCCCCCTCAGGCACCCACAGTGGTTCAGCCAGCAAATGGATGTGGCCTCATTTCTGACTCAAAGACTGTTTTACGTCTGTATTTCTGAGCATCATGTGGATTCTCACAGGCTTCTTATTTTTCTCCGTGTCTGTTTCCTGTTTCTGATTGTGCAGATCATGCAACAAATGAGTGACCATCGCTATGACAAACTGACTGTACCTGATGACCTTGCTGCCAACTGTGTCTACATGAACCTGCCCAACAAAGGACATGTTCTCTTGCACTGCACAGCAGAGGAGTTTCCAGAAAGTGTGAAGGTAATGCTCAGCTCATTTCCCATCCACACTAACTTTGTCTTAAACACACAATTACATAGTCATCCAAAACCCTGAGGTTACACCTGTGGGAGGGAAGAGAAAGGGCTGTTGTCAGGAAAACCAGATTGGTTTGGTGGCTCTTTGTTGTGCTTCATCCTGTCCTGACCTCTGAGAAAAACAACTGCCCGGAGAGGAAAAGCCTCCATAATCTATTTGGTTATTTTGCACAGACCACAGCAGGCTAACCAAAGCCTGGGCTTTTTTCTTCTTCTTTTAAACAAAGAAGCATAGACTTTGATGTGAAGCAAAACTTGAGTTAACCCTATGCCTTCCAAACGTTTTCTTCTGTGCCCCCTTTTCATCTACAACAATAACGTCAAGCCCCCCCCATCATCATACAGCATTGTCACATTTCATATATATTGATAGTTGAAATCTGTGTTGTTGATCATTATATTTTGCTCATTGGTACTTTCACTTGTCATCAAACACTGCCCTCCATTTATCAGGTTAACTTAATGCAAAAAAGGCACTTTGACATCTTAATGTAAAAACACAAAGCTCATCTTTTATTAAACTGTCGGTAACAATATTTTTCCCGCATACACCAGCTATCTGCTTTCCTCAGCAGTAGTTGAAAAAGATGAAACCGGTACTTAGATTTCCCATCAAATGGGTCTTACACCCATGACACATCATTCCAGCAGTAGCATGACAAGAGTGATGTGTTATTGTCTCTCTTTGTCCGCTGGGCTTTGGACAGTTTGAGCAGTAATTGCTGTGTTATTCTGATGCTTTTGGGTGAGTCCCCATTGCAACAAGTCAGAAAGGATTCTCACAGGCTCAAGTCTGGTAACGTACAATCTACAGAGACAGTACTCAGACCTCGAAATGTACTCTGTGGTTAAAACCCAAACACTCGCCAGTTATTTTTAGAAAGAGGAATTCACAAAATTATGCATCTTTGGAACTAAATCCACAGAGAAGTTTCAGTTTTCCTGGATGATTAAGAGGGAGTTCAACTTGGGAATGATGAAAATGATTTGTGTATATCATGCTTTTTGCTTTGGGAACACCTTTTAACAGGACATTTGGAGCATACATTTGGGAAGAATGTATGCTTATTCCATGAATTGTTTTCCATTATGTGGTTTAAACTCATCAGAGTTAGGCTGGAACTCAGTTTTGGCCCCAAATCTGCATTTAACACATCATAATTTAAAATAGTAAAAAAGAAAAGAAATTAATAGTACAAGACACAATTAAACAGGACTGTTATATCAGAGCTGACTACCATGCATGTTTCCCGGAGGGAAATTTTTGCTTGTTCCGCCTATAAGATGTGGAGATTTGTCAGCATCAATGAGACACTCTGCAAGACATCTGCTGCTTTGTAAGTCCAAACACTGTCTGCCCTAACCTCCGGTCTATTTTTAGTTGCTCGTGAAGTTACATAAGAGTTCTTGTCTCACAAAGGCAGGGGGTCATGAGAGAGGATTGGTGGGGTCGGAAGGGGTGGAGATGGGGCATCTTTAATGGTAAGCAGTGGCGACGGCTCTGGAGAGCTCTGTTTAGAGATAAAGGAACCGAGCAGACAAAAAGGTCCAGTTCCTACTGTGCGGGACCATGTCAACCTGACCCAACATATAAATCTCAACTGCTGTAATGAGAACTCTGCTGGGGATGATAAAAAAAAGGTACTCTTTGGATTCGGAGGTGCTGTAAACAGCAGGGGATTTACTGATGTTGTGTTGGGAAAGTTATGTGAATGCTCAACCTTCTCTGAGTTACCCCACTGATTATATGGCCTGAACTGAAGACTGGTTTTTGTGGTGGCAGTAATGCTTGGTTCGTTAAACACTTTAAAGAACACGTATAAACAACTTTTTACTCCTCAGAAAAAATAAATCCATCTGACTTAGATAACACCAATTTTTTCCATGAAGTTTTTCTAAAATAATAATAACTTATAGGAGAAAGAGGTGGTTTTATGTTCTTAAGACTATTGAACTTATTTCTCAACAACTATCTTAATTAGCATTTGTGGTTTCATAGAATAACGATGCACAGAATTTAGTGGCTTGAAGCATTGCATGACAATTGTCTTACCCTCCAAATGGGTCCGAAATGAATGAGATCAACAAACTGGAACCAGTGGTCTGCAGAATACCTCTTTCAGTAGATGTCCTACAACCCATGTATGGAGGGTCTTCTTAATACCAACACGTCTATGATGTCCAGTTTCCCTTGCTTATGATCAGGCATAATGTAGGTCTTTTAGGGTAGAGTGGTCATATAGGTAATCCATAGAATTACCAAACTTTGAAGTTTAGCAGAACTTCAGTAGCCATTCAAAACAAACAAATCTTACAGTGGCCTATATCTTGGTCTTTGACCACATGCTTCTAAACTAATGCAATCTATAAGCATACCAAAATAAGTTCTGTGTTATAAATATAGTGTTTAGTTCTTGAGACCTAAAAACCATGAAATAGTTTGTTGGCATATATGGGTAACTGCTCAGTCAGCAATAGGTGCACAACAATGCAGACATAAAACAAACTGGGTGAAAAGATGTTGCAAAACAATGAATCAATGACTCATAGACAACAAATTTAAAGGAATAAAAATCACAGAACTAGTTAAACTTTACTGTCATCCCTGGTCAAAACAGGCAGAGGCATTACAGTTGTCCCATCTGTAGTAACATGTGCTCACCTTAATGTCTGTTTAAAACAGGGGTGCCCAAGTCCAGTCCTCAAGATCTACTATCCTGCAACTTTTAGATGCAACCGTTTCCCAATACACTTGAATCAAATGGCTCAATTCCCTCATCCACATGCCATTCAGCTCTGCAGACGCCTTGTAACCAGCCATTCATTTGACTCAGGTGTGTTGGAGAAGAGTTGCATTAAAAAGTTCCAGGATAGTAGATCTTGAGGACTGAACTTGGGCACCACTCATTTAAAATATCCAGACTAGCTACTAAGGTTCCATCAATGCAAAACGGTGAACATGTTAAACATGATATGCTAAACATGTCACCGTTAAATTACAATGAGCATGTAGCTCACCATTAACATGGCTTTAAAATCATATATTCAACACAGAAGAAAGTTTTGGACACATCAAGACATTCAAATTTCCACAGTGAATTGATCCTGCCAAATTCAAGAAAAGGAACATGTGGAAACACACATTAACACCATAGTTTCCACTGTCAGAATAGTGCTGGAGGAATGGGAGTGCCATTTTGTTAAATTATTCAGGAAGGGGTTAGATTTTAATCCTGTGCTACACATGTCTTGAGCAGAGAAGAACTGAGAGTTTGGCACTTCAATGTGCTGGTATTGGGCATGTCATCTGCATCACCAGAAGCTTTGTCAGCCATATTGCATCATGACACATAAATGTGTTTAGTAGGTCCCTCCGGCTGTGCTTTAAGGCCTCGCTTGATATCACTGTGGGGTTGAAGTAAGAGCTTAAAAAGAAAAATATCCTGGTTTGGAGCAGTTGGAAAACAGTGGTTTTCTTTTGGAAAATATCCACCGGGTAACACTATTTTACAAGGGTCTTTAGAGAATGTCGTAATAGTTTTTACTCTCATCTCTCTCTCTCTCTCCCTCTCTTTTTTTTTGGGAAGACAAAGGAAAGCTGTAATGATTGGTCTCCAGCTTAACATTTTTTGTCTCTGCATGGCTTCATTTTATAGAGAATTATAGGTTAACAAGTAAACAAGCTTAATTGTTGCAGGAGTTCTCCATTCGATTTAACTTAAAGATGCTTTTAAAAGCAAACTACACCTGGGCAGTGTTAGTTAATACCAGTAACTATTAGTGGAAGAGGTTTTCTAACCCATTACTCTGGTAAAAAGTACCAAATCTGCACAGAGAAAAGATACATAAGGTGGCTCCCCATGAAAAAACTTGCCAAATCATCTCTGCCAATTCCAAACTACTTCATTTGCTGTTGATACTTGTTTTGAGCTTCTGGTTTTCCAGGTGCTGCTAATCTGGTGATTGATTGGTGCCTGACTGACAGCGCCTGTGAGCATGAACCCTGCTTCAACCATTGGTTGGATCATGGGCTCAAAGTGTGGTGAAGATGCAGAGCGCTATGCTGAGTGTTGCATCAATAGTGTAACAGCTTTTGTTGGAAGCAGTGTGCTGCTGTGGGGCAGCATCTTCCTCACTGGAAAAGGAAGGCTTGTCGTCACTGGAGGCTCTCAGGGCAGAAAGTTATCAAGATAAGATTCTGCAACCAGTGGCAATCCCATAAATCCACAGCCTGGGAATGAATTCTGTGTTTACATGTACAAACCAAACATTAACTCTACAGCAGATCTTTTGCATCATCCGTAGCCACTCTATTTTCTTGTATGCTTTAAGGGGGAGGTTAAGAAGAGTAGTTATTTAATCTGTAACTTCACAACTAAATATCACCAAATTCCACTGGTTGCGCTTTTGTAGTTTAGTTTCTTTTAACTAATTTATGCAGTTGTCTAGTTTAATCCATATCACTATTTAATTCGTAAAGCTGCAACAATATGTTGAACTTCTCAGTCATATTAATAGATTAATATTAAAAGACTGGAGGTGTGCTTCTCTGCTGAAACTCATGTCTGTTGGTCTTGCAGGTGTTTGAGAAATTGAAGGACCACATGCTGATCCCTGTGTCCAACCTGGAGAAGGTCAAGGTGGATGGAGCCCTTACATGCTGCTCTGTACTCGTTAACAAGAAAGCAAACATCTGAGTATCCCACACCATGGCAACCAAGCAGAGTCTGCACTGTACCTGATCAACCTGGATCCTGAGGTTAAACAAAGCTATCCTGGTACTTAGAAGAAAGATGGACCTGTTTTAATGTTGCTTAGGGGCAAAGAATGTCGTAATTAAAGGGACACTAAAACTCCATTAATTCTTAATAAAGTTTCTGAATACAGTAGTTAAACTCAAGTCCTATTTTTAGAAGAACCAAATGAATTTCAATTGTAAATTGAAATCAGATGTAATTAGTTTTGGTTTGGAAATCTAGTAATTCTGTAAAAATAATCCAAAAATTAAAACAAGGAGCCAAGAATAAGACAAAAAACAAGCTTGCAAGTTTGATCAGTTCTTCCCTTGTCTTGGGCTATGTGGCTTATGATTGTATCTGCTCCTTTACAGCTAAAGGAAATGTTGCATTGTTTTTTTTATTTTACTGTCATTAAAAGGATCTTTATCTGGAAGAGAAATACAACAATATGCTATGTTGAGTGTTATCCTCGAATCTACAGAGCACTTAGGACAGAAGAGCCCTGAGCTGAGACAACAGGCTGGATCTGTATAATAGCTATTTTTGTTGCGTAAAGTGCAGCCTTTCTGCAGAATTATAAACTACAGAACTAACAGACACAGCGAGGGGAAAAATTATGTATACAGTTGATTTGCAGTGTTTACAGGCAAACTTTTAACTGTGATTTACTTTTGGTGCGTTAGCTTATGTGCAATAAATTATTTTTTCAAGAATGGTATTTTAGAGCAAGAGGAGGGAAATAAATCTAGTTGTTTCTCAACTATAAAAAAAAGTTGCTAAGTAGCCATTGTTTTTGCTTGTGTAGTTAATCTTATGTGTTTCTTTGGAATCGGTGCTGAATTAAAACCACTTACACATTTGTGTATAAACTTGGATAAGAAGGGACAAGGCTGTTTGAAATAGCCTTTGAAATTCTTAAAAAAAAAAAAAAAACTATTGTGATCACAGTTTGATATGATCATTTTCTGTGATTTGTCATGATCAGTAGTTAAAGTTTTGCCAATTAGTTGTGTGCACTTTTTAAATGACTGTTGCTTTCTAATCATTGATATTCACTGTACAAAGCTGATGGCATTTTTTTCCCTGACCCTTAATTCTGTAGAATTCTGTAGCTGCCATCAGACAAAGCAACCACCTTTTAAGTGATACAAGAACCAGCCATGGTTGCAGTGGTTTCATACTGTTTCTTGTAAGCCTTAGCAACATTCATATGGGAATGCCAATTGCAAAAAAAAAAAAAAAAAAGACAGTATGCTGTGCCAACCCTGCATTGGTCGTGAATGTATGTTTTCAATGTAATAAGATAAACTAAGATTTCATTTATTCCAACATAGCTTGTCTGCTCCTGTTAATTTTCAGTGCCTCTGTAATGACTTTAGTCCTGATGAATGACTTTAAAAGCACTCTCATTTCCCACAAATCACTGGTTGTAATTGTGTCATTTAATTTATTGATTATTCTGTTTCTTTCTCTCTCTTTCTGCGTGTATATGGCACTTTGTCCTCCAGCACTGACTTAAAGTCAGAGTTTGCACTCGGCATGCAGATCAAGCTAACAGCTCTGATTTGATGTTTCCCCATAAGGAGTTTGCAGGATGTTGTCCTGTTTTAGTTAAATTCATGTCTGAGGCCTGTAAACATGACAACATAACTGTAGGCATCATAATGCATTATATACCCTGTATGTATTAAAGTCTATCACATGTGAAAGCATGTTGGTTTTCCGTGTGATTGTAAGTGAAAGTTGAGGAAATAACATCAGGAGGTGACTCAGACTCCCTCCATAGACATTAGCGTATGGGCAAGTGGGCAGTGATGAAACATGGAAAGAATTCATGTCGGGAGGAGAGGCTCGTTCAGCAGTAAACACTGACTCTTTTAAATTTTCTTTTTCGCTTGCCTTTCCTTTCTCACTCTCAACACTCACTTTCTCCCACCCTGTCCTATTGCCTCATGGACAATTCAGGGGCTAATTTATGGCCATGATATCATACAGTCTGGCAAACACTGTGGATGTGATGACCTGCCGTTAAAAGTGTGACAGCAGTATATTTTACAGAAGACGGCTGGCTGAATGTGAGATGTTAGCACATAGTAGTTGCGGAGCCAGTTTAGATTCTCAAGCTTTAACTGCAGATACCGTTTTATCTCAAATTTCTCTTTCGTTTCGAATTTCCGTCTCTCAATAACATAGCATTTTCTTTAATATCAATGTTCTTAAAAACTTTAATACTTGTTTAGCTCTGGTAGGGCAAAACTGTAACTGTTCCTTCACAATGTGGTCGCTCTGAGGTCTCTAATTCATCCTCATATTGATGCCCTCACTCATAGTCATGATGTTGTAATTGCTCCATCTCAGGTCTCTTGATTGTTAAACAAGTTGTAAGAATTATTTCAATCACTTTAAACTAAATGTCTGCTTTAATAAACAAGTGTCACCTTAATCTGTGTTGTGGGTTTTTGTACATTTAGATTAAAATCTGATAGTTTTTAATACCAGTGTAATTTTCAATCTTTTCTTTCATCTTTTAACAATAAATGTGTTCATTGAATTCATTAAGAACAAGATTGGCAAACATCAGAAAGGCTCAAAGTAGGAAACTGTGTTAATATGTATGTCCTAACAGAAATCTAAATGTCTCATTTTCAGTTTTGTGTGCCTTCCAATATTTCTGAAAAGCTCTGCTTCCACCTAGTGTCGGCAAAAGTATAAAACAGCTAAAACAAGGTTTGGAAATACCAAAGGCACTATGCACTTCAGTTTGAAGAAAGGAAAGCAACATGTTTAAGTCTGTTGTAAATGTTGAAGCACTTCCTGAGTTATGTTTTGATTTCTGCACAGTCTGAATGGTTAAGTGATTTCAGCAAAGACAAAGAGAAAGTAAGTCTTTATATTTATTGTCAAAAGATGCAAATCATACAATAATATAATGCACAATGAAGGAAAGCACACAGAGGAAAGAATGGATGGTTAACATTTTGCTTCCCCCTCCCAGTTGAGTCAACCATCTCACTTCAGAGGCTTATGAGTTCTTCTTAACATGTATAAAATGTTTCTCAGATATATACAATATAAATGTGTAAACTATACAGTATAAGCTGAGTTGAACTGTACACACGAATAACAAGGCAAGGCAATTTTATATGTATAGCACATTTCATGTACAAGTTCAAAGTGCTTTACATAAAACATTAAAAGCATTACAGCCAGGTGCAGGAAGCAGTAACAAATTTTAAAAGAAATAAAAGAAAAACAAAGAAAACAGCTAACATAAAATAGAAAATTAAAGAAATAAAGTTTCAGTGTGAGAAAATAACAGTTATTTTAATAAAAGGCAGCAAATAGAAAAGTTTTCTTCTGAAGTCGGCAGTTTTCTGGGAGTTTGTTCCACATTTAAGGAGCATAAAACCTGAATGCTCCACAAAAAAAAAAAAAAAAAAAAAAAAAAATCTAAACAGAAAAAAACACAACACTGAGGAAGTTGAAAGTAACTTTCATGCTACATATGAAGAATGTACAAAGTTATACCAATTACTTCATGGTCCCATGTTTAAAGTGAACTGTATGTGTTGTGGTGCAACTGTATTCTTGCTCTGTACACTAAGCTAAACCATCCATCCATCCATCCATCCATCCATCCATCCATCCATCCATCCATCCATCCATCCAATATCTAGCGGGGTAGCTGAAGCCTATCCCAGCATTTAGCAGGTGAGAGGCAGGATACACCATGGACAGGTCACAAGTTCATTGCAGGGCCCTAAGCTAAACCAGTGTTTCCCAAACTTTTTCTCAAGGGGGCGCCCCCTCATCCCCTCTCCCACCATCACTACCATGTGTACCCCAACCCTTACCATACCATATTTATTTATATAGTACCTTAAAAATAAAGTGCTGCACAACCCATACAATGCAACATATAGGGAAATGCACCACAAAATAATATTGTTTAGCAGAGAAATAGTCTGGTATTTTTCATTTATTGGCTGCTAATTGCTACTTTTGCTTTGGTAAAAGAACTCTGCTATTAATGACAGGTGAGTAGTTTATTTCTGAGGTAATCACTAGGCTTTTCTTTGTGTTTAGGATGAGAAGTCCCGAAGTGAAGTTGTAACTTATTTGGTTTCGTAGTGTCAGATGATCACCACATTATCATTACTTGACCGTTATGAGGTCATAGCCAGGGCAATATGTGTCTTGTCATACTTTCTTGTCTCTTTTTTGTACCCATTGGTACTTTCATAAATTTGTCCATGTTCTACTAGCAGTACAAAAAGTATGTTTTATCGAGTCTAGCTGGGCCCCACCTGTCATAACTCAAGGCCAGTGGACCAAAAGTGACCAATGAGAAGCTATGATCAAAACTTACAGCTGTTACGAATCAAATAAGTCAGTACACTCCCTCACTGAAGCCAAAGTGTGTCAATCCAAAGATGTTTGTACAGCTTTACTCTTTTTTTAGAGCTAACTTGAATTTATGGGACTGTTCAGATTTAAAGTGTGCTCTGGGGTCAGTTTGAAAGCACACATCAAATCTGCACCACTAGACAAACTGCACTGGCTTCAGTGAGCATTTAGCTGCAAGGCAGGTTAGTATAGAGGTTACCTGGACCCTTTACACCATGGATCTTGCAGCTAAACCTCTCTGTAGACTCTGTTATAAGTAAGTAGCAATGATTAGTAAAGTCTGAGTAAGGTTTAACACAAGATGAGCTATCAGTACAGGAACAATTATAAATTTGGAGGCGCTCATCTCCCACCTCAGAATCTCTTTTCTCTATTGTCAACTCACTCACGTAACTGTTTCCTTCAAGGCAAGCAATGACAATTTCTTTATTCAGAGTTACATAATCTGGGAAGACTTCAGTTCCAGGACTCCCAGTGGCCAGCTCTCCACTAGAAAAGCTTCCATCAAGTGACAGGAACTCAGAAGATTCTTCTGATAGTTTTTCCAAACTGGGAACTTCACCTTCAGCCATGATCTCCACCACAGATGAAGTGGTTTCTTCAAAGCACTGCTTTGCAGTAACAGGTGAATCCTGTGTGGTAAGTACAGTCATATCTTTTTAATAGCTAATGATGCCTATATGCACTGAAAAGTGCAAGAATGCATTGGTTTTTAAGACATCTAAATCTTCCCCACTGCAATAAAAGAAGATTTGGATTTTTGTGTAATGTGAAATGCAGCTATGTGTGATATACTGTGATGGTGCATGTAGACCAGATGTATGATTATATTATATTACGTGGTTAAATAACTTACCCATTTGTGCTTGTTTATCTCTGTCATAAAGCCGTGTAGAACTTTTTCAAGGTTGGGCACTGGTGGCCAAAAATATTGCTGTAGTTTACTTGGACAAAGATTACAGGAGAGTTTTATAGATATATATATATATATATCAAGTCACTGAAATAGCCATGATTAGAAAAAAGAAATCAAACATTGGTGGCAACGTTTGGTGATTACAATCTGATTACAATCACCTGTGGTAAATGCCAATGAAGCAGATGAAGATGGTGGCTATGGCTGGAATGAGAACAACGATACCCCATCTGTGCACCATTCCTGAAAAGGTTGAAAAAACATAATTAAAGTTTGGACAGTGTTTGGAATACTGCATTCTTTTATTTCTCTCCTGAATACTGAATTACAAAGAAAGTTGTATTTTAATGTGTTTAGGAACAGCAATGGATGTAACTATACAATTATAAACAAATACAAAAAGTGAAATATCTCATAACAGTTGAATTAGAATCTACTTTAATGCTCTGACCTGTATTTGGTGCAATTGTGCAACATTTTTTTTTCCTTTTTTTTTTCTTTTTTTTTTTGTTTAAGAAAAAGAAACACACTTCAAATTGGATAATGAATAAAAACAGAAATGTTTATAGAAACAGAGCTTACCTAAATCAGGTTGGGTGTAACCAGTCAGGATATCAGACCAGTCACTCCAGCTGCCTAAATGATTGGACTCATTAGGTTTGGCTCTGATTTTAGCCCAGAACTGGCTACTCAACGGAACCTGCTCACAGATAACAGTCTCTGGGCATATTATCCTCTGAGGACAGAAATGGATTATTAGTAATGATGTACTTCACCTTTAAATTTTCTTTTTGAATACATTATTTAAATATAACTTTTAAATTTTCTCAATATTTCATTACACAACTTTTTTTTTCAGCTTGTAATGCGGCAAAAATCAGCAAAATCACTCTTTGTAATTCTGTACTTTGCCACCAAAACATGAGAAGATATAGAATTGACTTTGGTTTAGCACTACTATCAGCAATAAACTAGCAAAAAGTATATGTTACAGCATGTATGTACAGTATGTTACAGTATGTTGAACCAAGTGTATGAGGTACATCTGGATAAAAATCTAGACATGGTCTGTGGCTGCCAACAAAACGTTTAAACAATAAAACCTACACACTGATCATGGTGGCATGATGATTACTCATGTTTTACTGCTTTAGGTCTCCTGCTTTGACCTCCATGCACTGTTTCTACTACAAGTTTGCAAATATTTGATATTTTACTTTATTGCCTGAAGCCTTTTTTATTTTATTTTTTGTTTTGGTTTTACAATATTCCAAAGAAAGGGCCAAAATCTTTCAAATGTTCCATTTAGAAATATATAGAGAGATAAAGTATGTATGGATTTTTTTTTCCCTTGGAATTATTGATGATGGATAGATTGGCCAAACGTTGTAGAACTTTTCAGGATAGTATCACTTTTACAGGCTGAAACTTGTGTTGCTTGTATCAGTTTCTACATTAAAATAATTTCTTATAAATTGTATCAGCAGGTTCAAGCATGAATGAATAGATTACTTGTCTGCAAACACTAATGTTCTATAAATAAAGACAGATGTCACGATTACTTTACCCTTGTGCATAAACAACTAAAGACAAATCATGTGTTCTAAACCCCTTTTCAAATGAAAACTCGATTTTGACCATTTACTGCATTTCTACCAAGATCTTAAACACTTTGACGGTAACTTACCCTCCGCTGCTTTTCTCCTTTGGTCTGAATATCAACCTCATATTGCAAATTGGTTTGCGGGGATGGAAGAGGAGCTTCCCACTCCAAGCACAACTTGTCTTGTCTAAATGCATATTTTAGATGATGTGGCGGGAGTGGTTTAACTGTAAAACAAGCAAAAATAAATAAATAAAAGGATGCAAAATGAATGAACAAGCACTAACAAAGTAAACAGAATGAAAGTAAACTAATGGTACTGCATTGGCTCTTAAGCACCACAATCACTGAAACATGGATGCAGAGGCATTGGGAGCTGCCAAAGCATCTAACTTTGAATAACTAAACAGCTGTTTGAAAAAAAACTAGTGATTTAATCTTTATGTCATTTTTTTGTAACTTAATGAAAAAGTTCAGCGATATAATAATTTTAGAGAAACCTTCCTCAGAGCTCATTTTTCACAGTAGACAAAGTTGTGTTATGTTCAGTGTTAACAGCAGTAATACTTATCCACACAAGACTTAAAATTCCTTCTTTGTTCAAGATCCAAGCTTCATGAAACATGGCTTTGTAGTTTTTCTGGAACATTGCTAACAGACAGGTAGGACATATTTTGGGCTACTTCATCTTGCAGTTCTTCCTTTAGTGGGGCAATCACCTTAGGACTAAAACTATAAACTCTGAAGTCTCTCTGAGTTTTAAACACATGAAGAGGAACTAAGAAAATCACTCACTGCTGTTGCTGAGCATGAATGGTTCAGAGTAGAAGGTACTGCTGAGAGGTGCTGAAGGGCTGCTGAGCTTGACCCTCATTTGTCTGGACGTATTTCCATAAAAAGAGCACTGGTCAGTGTGGCGTTCATCAGCTAGACACTCAGTCCAGTTACTCCAATTCAAGGATTCTCTGCAAGAATTATATTATTGTCATGATGAAATGCAACAAAACAACATAAATGTCAAAAACACAATTATTTTCAAAAAGAAAAAAAATAAGGTTGCATAATATTTACATATTAACAGTTTATGAACAAAGTTAAAAACTACCTAAAATGTGAAATGGAGAATTTTTTTTTTTATCTTGATGACAAAATCACAATTAAAAAGGTGCTTAAAAAAGCAAAACAAAGCAAAAGAAAAACAAAATAATTAGCCATGTAATTAAGATTGCTGATAACAGATTGTTAATGTATTTGGAATTTAAAAAGCATCCCAAACAGGATAAGTCACTGAAATAGTGGAAAAATGTTGAGCTGGAGCAGCAAAGTATCAGTCCTAAACAAATGGAGCCAAACCCAAAAGTGAAACCTATATTGGAGAGAACATTTAACTGGAACAATAATGTAAACAAGGCTGAATTAGCCACCAGGCTGCCATAACACAGAGCAGAGTAACTCAGATAACACCACGCTTAGAGTAAGTGTGAATGGTAATAAACAAAAGAGTCCATCAAAACTTGATTGGACTGCCTTCAGTTACACCCATTAGAACAAAAACAATGGTACCACAGTGTATCACATCATAAAACCTGTGCTCAAAATGACTGGAATAAAACAATGTCTAAAATATCATCTTCACATGACATTCATACAGCAAAATTATTTTAAAAAGTGTGCAAATCAATAGTAAAGGAATGGCGACATTAAAAACTGACAAAAGTTTTAGTGTCCTAACTCTTTTTAAAATATGTTGCAGGTCCTAAATGCAAAATGCATTTATATTGAGAAAAATAATTACACTGGCAAGACACAACACGAAATTTGTTGGGTTCATATTATCTACGATGAAAGTCAAATAACTGTACAAATTAGTGTTGTCCTCTTCCACTGACACAAAACAGAAAGAGGACAATGCTCCCAGAAAAAGATTTGGCAACTAAATTCAACAAGTAATGTAACATATGTGTGTTTACATTACCCGAGCTCCATCTTGTAGAAAAGTTTGTAATCATTTTCTACTCCAAATTTTTGTCCTTTCCATTGACAGACAACATTATGCAGGTCAGAGGTGTAGCATGCTAATGAGATGTCATCTGGAAGGAGAAACAGTTACTGAAGCGTTATATTCAAGAATCAGATGCTCAGTTGATTAGTTGCTAAAAGATAATGTTTTTATTTCCCACCACCTTCACTAAGTCACTCATTCATTTAGCCTTTTTCAAAACAAACCTGCACGTTGGGGAACTGCAGCTCGCACAGGTTGGGACCAGCTACTCCAGTGCCCTGCAACTGGATCATAACCATATTTGAGAGCAACCTGGACCTCGACTACTTCACCTGGTGGTAGCACAAGGCTGCAGCTGTCGGTATTCTTTGCCTGAAAATAAAAGCCTTTTAGATTGTAATTTAATTAATTCACATTAGGTAATTTCACCCCTTTTTGTACTACTGGTTTTATTTTATTCCCATTTGACTATTTAAGTATAAAACACTTTATCACTTTATTACTTTTATAATTGTATCATAGTATACATTTGTGTGTGTGTTATTTTCCATAATCAGCAAAATCACTTATTCCAAGCAGATCAAACTTAATCAGGTTAACCTGAAGTTCTACTGAATCTTTCATTGCAAGTGTTAGATGCTGTATTCATAACAATGAAACAGACAGATCTATTTATGCTCAAGCATCTTTATAGATGAACATGCAACCTGAAAACCAATCCCTCTTCTTCCCTCCAACCGCCATGACAATGCAAACGTTATATAGCTGAAGTTAACATTCATCAAGTAAAGACTTAAACATCAACACTTTTTTTTTTTTGTTTGTTTTTGCATGATGCACAAAAATTGATCACCTCATCTTAAGGCACACCGGTCTTTACATTTACTAAAAGTGTCTGCATAATTTATTTCCAAATAAATTTACTAAGATAGTAAAGAGCAGTGCATACCTCTACTGTCTTCTCCCCAAGGGAATTGGAGGAATAACGAATTCTATATTTTTTGCCTTCTTCCATGTACTTCTCATATTCTGTATGCCATGAAACCTGCAGTTGTCCCACATTTCCATTTGGGTCTAAGGACACATTCCAAGGAGGATCCAAAAGAACTACAGAAGAAAACAATTAGGGATGACAAAGCCCACTATTTAATTTCTTTAGCGTTTATGGACAAAAGATTCAATTTGTGGATGTACGACAGTCTGGAAGGTCCCCAAGCTTGCTTACACAGTTAGCTGTGCTTTGATATTGGCTGGTTTTCTAGTCAGCTAACAAGCTGCCTTCCCTGCACTAGGACTAGGACTTAAAATAGAGATGCAAGGATGGATGCAAAGATCTGCTTTAGGAACAATAAATCTGCCTATTTCAGTCTAACCATATTTTGTTTTCTGATACAACGCACATAAAAATGAATTGGTATGGATTTGTAAGTAAAAATACGAGTTATAAGCAATGGTAAAGTGATAAAATGCATTCATGTCGTTAGTAACAGGTACTACTTGATTAGGTGGAAATGTGCACACATCACTACAGTACTCAATTTGTTTTTATTATATTGACAAGTGTGTTTTTAAAAAAATAGCTGATATTTATTTATTTATTTATGAGGAATCAATTATTCTGAAAGCAACAAAAAGGTCTTACAATGCTCCTCCACATAAACGCTCCGACTGTAGGTGCTGATGTTGGAGGTGCATTCCACCACCTGAATGTTGATTTCCGTATATGTATAAACATCTGAACTGGGAAACAGGCAGATGTGCAGAAAATTCCCCTCTTCTGTTCTCTGGACAGACATTTCACACCTCTTCATGGGCCCGCTTGATTAGCAAAAGTCAGAAAAACATGAGGAATTTTTAAATTAATCAGTAAAACATTCTTGTATTAACTTAAATAGCAATAAAAGCAGTTCAAAATCTAAAAACTGTCTCCTGTATCTGCAGCCTCTGAACAGTTAGAATTGACTAAAGATAGAACGGAGTACCCTAAGAAGCTAAGAGTACCCTACTTCTCACCTAGTAACTGTTCTCCAGGTCCCCTGCTACCCTGAACTGGAATATGTAACAGTTACCAAGTCCACCAAGGGTAGGGGGAGTCACCTCACCCACCCTGCCTTTCATGTTTGACATGTTTACTCACTCCAACACTCCTAATTTTGACTAAGAGGTCAAATTGTCAACTCTTCTTCAAACTAGTCTGATTCTGATCCAGTTATCTGAATCAGGTGTGTTGCAGCAAGGAAACAGGCACAACATGCAAGGAAGGGGTAGCGGAGGTAGACTATCATGATTCAGATCATTTTAAAAGGTTATAGTACAAAAATCAACTTTCTAAAGTGTCTGAACAGATGAATCATAATACTGTAACTGTGTGAAAACATACAATGTATATTTATAGAGGAGTTCATAAGTCTTGTTGTCTGTGGTCTCAAAGAAGCAGGTAAAATCCTCTTCTCTGCGAGTGAAACACTTAGGGTTTTTCTCATCCTTTAGGAGTAAGACATCTGTCAAGAAATGACAAATAGACACAAAAACACAACAAACAACAGTTAATGAATAAAACATAGTGCTTATAAGAATGTTGCGGTAGATGTTTCTGTTGAACAGAGTGTTGTCATTTTGAGGTGGAGTCTCCTTCCTCCTAAAAGTCAGTAGTGTGCAGTGTCACACTTTAATTTTGGCATTTTCTTCTTTGCAGAAAAAGAAGTTTTAAAAGATAATAGTTCTTAAAAAAAAAAAAGTGAGACACTGTCTTTAAACAGATGACTTGTGACTGCTGCAAGATATATCTCTCCTTTAAATGTAATTTTTTTTCTTTTTGAATGGGTCATTTACAGTATTTCCAACATTTAAATACATCAAACATTGATTAAATTGCTGCACATTGCAAACTATGTCTAATCAGTGACTTTGAATTTGGAATTTTGTATCTTGTACCTAATTGTTGGTATTAACAGAACAATAAATTAAATCAGCTGTTACAGTAAATTGACTGAAACTGTACAGCTGTGTTACAACATAAACCATCCTAAAGCCATACCTTCCTTTGACAGATGATTAATGATTCCAGTATTGCAATGTAATCCAGGCATAAAACCAATGTGTATCCATAGGTTAAGAAGGAGCCTTTTCCACATGCAGATTGACTTCATGGTAAATTAAGATGTTTATTTCAAGCCACCACTTGAACTAACACACATGTGTATATTGTGTCTTTTATGATTGGTTTTAAGTAGGGATGGGTAGGTTGGGTTGAACAGTATGGGGGGGTTGTCCCAGTGCGACAAGTTTTACGTGAAGGAGGAAGTGAACTACAGTGGAAGCTGGTACCAAAAAAGGTAGTTTTGCAGGACTTATTAATATAATATATACATTTCCATAACTTGTGTTTACAAGTAACTGTAATATCAAATGGCAGATATGTTAACTTTTAATTATTTATTCGTTTATTATTTTTGTTTAAATCAAGCCTGTTGAAAGACTGATTAATAAAGTCAGTAAAATTTACAGCTGATAAATATCCACAAGAGAAGATGCAGAATACTTAACAAGCTTCAAACGGCAAACAGTGTGTGGGTGTGCGTGCATGTGAGTGTTTTATGTGTGTCTGCTGATTAACCACATCCTGGACTGCTCAGAAACAGTGCACCAGCATGGTATTGTTACTCAAAATCAGTTGGAGACCAGAAGGGGTGTGCTCTGGAAATTCATGAAACCTTCAAGACTTTGCTTATAATTTATAAGAATATTTTGAGTACTACATTATAACCTGAGGGACTCATCTTACATAATACCATGATCTATTAGCTGTTCTGTTGGTTTAAGTACCTCTGGCTATCCTCCATACTGTGCACAGATTTAGCCTTATGTATCTGACCTGCTTTTAAATTATGAGCCTTCATGGACCCTGAGGTCCTAAATTTAGTTGTTCCCAAAGTTATAACTAAAACCTATGTTGAAGCCTCATTTTATCATTACAGGCCCTCATCTGTTGAACAGCCTGCTTCAGAGTCTCAGGGCTGCAGAGACTGCAGATGTTTTTAAAAAGAGGCTCAAGACCTAGCCTATTGTTTAATTTATTTGAAACCACCTTACTCTTTTATTTACTTCTTTACCTATTTATTCAAAATACTCACTATTTATGCAGCTATTCATCTTTCTTTCTGTTCCTCCACACCAGGAGCTTTGCCTGGTGGTCTCCCTTTCTAGGGTGGTTCGGATGCCCTTCACCACAGCCTTAAGAATGAAAGGGACAGAGCAAGAGCTAAGACAAGAGCTAACATCGGCTTAACTTTACTTGCTAGAGTGAGCTCAGAGAAGAAACAGGATGCAAAACAAATGCCAAATTAGCCAGTGTCAGTGAAAAAAACCTGCCAAATTTCAATAGTTGGGGTTTTAAAGGTTAATTTTGTTGACTTCATATACGTTAATGTTGCTACTACTAAGAAAAATGCAATATTTGATTTTAGAAATCAGCCCATAATAAAGAGTAAAGTGCTTGTCTTGTGCTTGAGGGAGAAATACTCAGAACTGTTTTACATATAACTGGAATTTTCTTATGACTGCATGTTCTTGTGCAGTTTGCATATAATGAAACTAGTGAGCAAACAAGCACGGAAACTGGTACAAGAAAAACATATGAATCAGCAAATGAGCACATGCTGACCACAGACAGATAACATCACTACTACCACTGCACAACATCTTTGAGGGGTACCCTGATTGTAATGAAGATTACATAAAAGCTGCACGCAAGTTACCCAAAAGAACTTCTTGTACTTCATTATAAAACTGTATTTGGCATTGATGAACATAATGTGTTTTTTTAACATTTGGAAGAACTAAGACACAAAATTCAAAAAGTAACAACAATGCTAATATGAAACAGAAGATTGTTCACATATTTACAGATGTATGTAAATAGGTGGTAAAGCAGGCGATGTTCCTGTATTGCTCTCTTTTGATGGCAGACGCCTCATCTCGTCATTGTCAACATTATGCAGTGATATTTGTTTAGGGAAAAAAAACATCAATCTGACTAAATGTTTTTCACTGTTCTCATGTCATGATGTGTTACAATAGAAGACATGTGGTGTCAAATGCTTGGATGGTGTGTTTGCGCAAAAACATGTTTTCCTTCATACAAACTAGACTTTACAAAGAAAGATTAGAGTAATGTCAGCATGATGGGGAAAAGTAATAATTGTGAAAAGCAGACAATATTATGACTCTTCATCTGTAGTATGCTAACAATTTTGTTTCTGAAATATTCACTTTTTTTAGTTATTGGTTAAATCATTGCAGCTTTGGGTTATGATCATGTGCAGATATGGCTGCTCTGGCACTGGTGAAAAGTCAAGATACCAAAACGTTTTTTGAGCTGTAGGAGACGTATGTCCCACAGTTGTTCTGATGCTATCCTTATAGATAGACCAAAGCTTTTCAAATCAGATGGCTTACACCCAAATCATACAGGTTCTCATCTTCTCTCCATTAACATTGATCTTACCCTCCAGTCCTGCAAAGCTTTTTCAGATTGACAGTCCAGCCATTATACACCTCCCCCAGTTAAAACTTACTCTCTCATACATAACATACCAGTACACATCACCAGCAGACGATACAGACATGTCTGTCCACATCCACATACTTTTACCATCAGATGTCTACGTCCCATAAACACAGCTCCCAGTACAGAACACATATCCACAACTTCACAGCCGAACTTTCCTGCAACATTTAACATGGCTCTTAGACATCAGATCGCTGTCAAACAAATCTTTTATTGCAATGATCTGATTTTAGATAATATTGACGGTCTCTTTTTAACTGAAACTTGGCTCAGCACTTCAGTAATCCTCAAAGGCATCTCCCCCAAATTTTAATTTTTTATTTTCTATTTCTATTCTATTTTCTATTATTTTAACCTTCACATTAGTAGTGATTCCTACGCCAGCAAGTTTCTAAACATATTAAACAGCATGGGTTTTAAGCAACATGTAACACAGCCTATTCACAACAGAGGACACACCCTGGACCTGGTAATTACCTGGTCATAGGTGGAATGGCCCCTGGTGTGGATGGATCCCCATGACACTGATATTGTTTCCTCACAGCAGCATCAGTCCGGATGCTTATAACTTTTAGTATTTTATAATAACATTCAGTTCGAGACAGAAATAAGAGAATCATGTTTTTATAGAATGGGGAGGTGGGGGTTTTTGGTGTGTGTGTGTGTGTGTGTGTGTGTGTGTGTGCGTGTGTGTGTGTGTGTGCATGCGTGCAGCTGTGTGAAATATTTTGTAATATTATGTATTTCCACTTTGTTTTGTTTTTAATATGCATAAATGTTTTTAATCATGTAAAACACTTTGTGTTGCCTGTGGCATGAAAGGTGCTTTATAAATGAAGCTTGATTTGATTTGATTTGATTTGATTCTTTCCATTCTTTTGTATTCTTACCATTTGTTTCTCAGTTTTTTGCAGTGAATTTAGTGTAGATCACTTCTGTTACTTTTTTTTCCCTTCAGCAGTTTTTGTCTTATGGTTTCAAGCTTAAGAGCAGCAAATAAAACAGCTTTACTTCAGTGACACAAATACGAATACAACAACTTTAGTGATCCCAAAGAATATTGTTGTCCCAGAGGAAATAAATAAATAACAAAAAGATTATTGCACATCTTATGTTTATGAACACACACACACACACACACACACATATATATATATATATATATATATATATATATATATATATATATATATATAGTTATGAAAAGGTATGAACAGGTATATGCAGATAAATATTGCAGTTCTTATTGGGGAGTTCTAGGGAATTCTTATTGCTATTGCAGTGGGGGGAGTTATAAAGTAGATGAAATAAAATAAATGGCTCGTTGCCAGGTATCTGCAGAACCATTTGATTCAGGTGTATTGGAGAAGGGTTGCATCTAAAAGTTCCAGGATAGTAGATCTCGAGGACTAAAATTGGGCACCTTTGTTAAAGATGGTATCAGTGTTTTTTGTCCAGTCCAGTTCATTGTCCAGTTGGACACCTATGTACTTGTAGCTGTCCACAATGTCCTCTTCTGTACCTCTGATGGCAACAGAGTTCAGATTGGTCCTCTGTTTTCTACAACCAACTCCTTTGTGTTTGTGACCATTGAGCTGCAGGTGGTTGAGTCCACACCACTCCACAAACCTGTTCGCCCACCCGTCCTCCTCCTGGCCCCTGCTGATACAACCCATGATGTCTGAGTCATCCGAGAACTTCTGTAGGTGGCAGGACAGGAAGGGAGACAGGACCATCCCCTGTGGCACCCCTGTGCTGATCATAGTGGTGTCTGATGTAATATTCCCCAGCTTCGCATACTGTGGCCTACCTGTGAGGTAGTTGTGGAGCATGCGCCTGTATGTCCAGTAGCTCCTTGTTGAGCAGGGAATGTCAAATGGTGTTAAAAGCATCTGGATCAGGCTCAGGTTGAAGATGTGTTTGAAGGTCCTACACAACTGAGAGGTACATCCTGCCAGCACTCTGGGGCTGAACCATCAGGGCCCACGGCTTTCCTGGGACGAAGGTGACAGACATTTCTCCTGACATCTTCAGCAGTGAAGGTAACAAGAGGGGGAGAAGAGAACCCCAGTGGGGTGCAGGAGGGCTGAGGTGTTGATGAGCTGTAGCGCAGGGGAACAGAGGAGGTGCATGGGGATGGGGAATAGTCTTCGAGGGTGAGAGGTACAGAGGGGGTGAAGTCCTGATCGGAGCTGGGGGGAGGGTGGGCAGACTTGTTAAAAAAACTGATTTAGCTTGTTGGCCTCATGTAGTTCTGCAGTTCATGTTCATGTTGTTCTACTGGAGTCTGCTCTCCAGCTTTCTCCTGTAGCTGTCCATGTCCTCTGCAATCTTCTTTCTCAGCTCAATTCTGCACCTTCCTCAGCTCCTCTGTCTGAATTTCATATTTTAGTAAACTTTTTGTGCTTCTTTGCTGTTTCTTTCATTGTCATGTCTAGTTCACTTTAAATGAGTTTTCTTACATGTAAATGATTGAAAAGGTAAGCGTCAGTACCCACTCATGACCAAAGATGTGTGTTAAGGCTTCATTTTACTAATTGCCCTCTCATTTTGCATGGAAATGCCTGTGTGTTGTCACTCATCTGAGATTGGTCATGCTCTACACACCTAGCTTCCTGCTACTGAGGACTGGCTCCATACACCACACCTCTGCCGTCATCAAGCTGACTGGATAATTGCCAGGCCAATCATCATCAATACCGTCACCTGACGAGGAAATAAAAGCCATCTGCAGCTGCGTATTCTTTGGCAACTGTTTGCACAGACAGTCTGCCCTTGGCTTGAGAGCTTTGGTTATGATCATGTGCTTTGCTTGGTGGTTTTGTGATTAGAAAAACTTAGTTTAGTGCAGATCTCCCACGGTGTTAAAACTGTTAGGGTTTTTGTGTTCTCCTTTTGTGACCTCTTTGACAGCTCAGCTGAAGTCTTTGTGTTTGATTGGGGTTTTAGATATGGTAAGGGTGGTGTTTAGTGCAACCTGTCAAGCAGAAAACCCATATGCACTTAAAAACTTAACTTAAAATGTAAATAACTTGCAAACCAATAAGTGGCTACTTCCATCATTTACATGAAGTTGATGATTTCATGCGAACAAGTCTAAAGATCAAAGATTTCAAATTTTAGAAGCATGAATATTTAATGAGACCCTTCCATAAATCAAATGCAGAACAAATTGGCATCATGGTTAAAATTTTGCTTGATTGAAGGAATTGACCATATAACCTCATTTGTCAAAATTGGGTTCATCTTTCTAAAGCTAGTTTAAAGCACACTTTTAACCAATTGGTGACCCTGTAGTTCTTAAGGAGAAGACACTAACTTTAATATTCATGGAAGACAGCATAATAGCTGTTATGTAATTTTGCAATATAAAACAAATGGCAACAAAAACATAACTTCCTTGTTAGAGCTAAATCTAAGATTCCATCTCCTGCCCTGTGCTAAGGCCACATAAGGGTCTTAAGCTAACTCTTTACTTCAAAAACATAGATCTTCAAATGACATAGGATAAAAATAAATTTAATGGCACACTTGTTTCCTCACCACACATGTAAGGGAGATGTCAGGAAGCAGGCCCACTGAAACAATATTTGACAGACAGGTCCGAGCTTGTGGTTGATTTTCGGGGAACCGCAGCGGCAGATCAGCTCAGTGCAGCTTGTCCCACTAGTGTTCCTGAGATCTCCAAGGCAGTAGCCAGGCATCTAGTTTCTCAACAACTGAACAAGCCACCACAGTTACATCACAACGATACTTGCTAAAATCAGAAAAAGTACACTTCAGTGTCACATAAACTTTGACTTTAACTGAACCAGCTGTGGTGGTGAATCCAGTCACCACACAAAACTTGTATTGAAGAAACCAGTAAATATGAACACATTTACAATACACTCTTGTACAGTGGCAACATTCGCATCATTATTAGACTGGATAAACAACAAAGATAAACAACAACATTAACTATGTTAATGTTAAAGGCAGATTGACTGTGCATCTGTGTTACTTTATAAGCCTTTCACACACAGTGAAATGCAATGTGCAGTGTTTGGTTTGGCGCACTGTTTAAGAGGAGGACAAACAGACCAAAAGAGACATTGTTTTGAAAACTTCTTGTGTAATATTTTTTACACACATGCACACACATGCACACACATATACTTGTTGTATTCATTGTTGTTGATGGTTTTTACAATTTTTCATCCTGCAGGTGCTCCTGATGATTGTCTGGTGTATTTTCTTAAAGACCTTAGGATGTCTATTTCTTTCTTTTCAGGTGTAGCATTTCCCATTTCTAATTTTTTCTCGCTTTCCTCTTCTCTCTCTTTTCTGTTCATCCTATCCCTTCTGTCATGGCTCTGGTCCGGTCCATCAGTTATTTGGAAATAAACAAATGAAAAAAAAAAAGAAAATAACAATAAAGAATAACATTTAGGATTCAAGTGGAGCCTCATATCCATAAAAGCTTCTCTTGTTTGGCATAACACGGCAGCCAGATCATAATTCTGCTGTCATGATCCTGGGCAAGACAGGTCCATAAAAAGGTATGCGGGACTATTTATATTTAGAAATCATTGTGAATTTGACATTTTGTTGAAATCAAACCTGCTTCAGAAATGGGCTTTATTCCGTTGGCATTTCCTAAATAACTCCTTGGGTGGTGTAACTTTGGATGCATCAAAATGACCCACCTTGGTTGGATTTAATCAGTCTCTTACAATAGTTACTATGAAGTTATGATACTTCTATGCATCCTATAAAATGTGTTAATATACATACAGTAGTGGCTACAGTCATCTGGCAGTGATAATTACAATTACAGACAAAATGGTACAAATGAGGCTGCTTTTAAGTGCTACACTGGTAAAAGTCTGTAAGTCTTAAGTCCCTTTCAAAAAGTTTGAGAACTTGAGAAGAAAGTTTGATCCACACTGTGTCCTTTAATTTCATGTTAATGAAAAGATCTCCTCTTCCAAAGGAGTGAAAATTCCAGCATTGATACCCCACAGACCCTGTGGTGTTTCAGCAAGTCACATAGCGCCATATTGGGAGGCCCACACAATGCTCAAAGAATAAGATCCAGCATTGTGACCTTTGTAAAATCAGGATGCACACTTTGTGCCTTCTTCCCCCCTGTAAATACTTCATGTATATATTTTTTATTTTACTTTTAGTGACAGGGGTTGTATTTTCCAAAAGGTGGTGGAAGTAGTGGAAGTAACACCTCTCCTTTGAAGGCCCAGCCGCATCTCCACATCTCTTCATGCCTGTGATACCTGCCCACAGTGTCCTTTCACAGTCTTACATCTATAGCTGGGTGGTGGCAGAGTGTCCAGTCCTCCTGTTTTGTCGTTGAGTGGCAGGGTGGTGGCAGTAACGCGGCAACCTCCCATGTGACTTCCTCTTGGAGCTACGTGACGTGTTAGGGTCTGGGGGAGCTGGTAGTCAGGCCTCCTCAGCAGTGGCATCTATCCCAGCGTAGGTGAAGTTCTCAAAGAGAGCCATGTTCACATAGGCCTGAAAGATGGACAGAGAGTTATGGTTTAAAATGAAATTTTGGAAAATCATTTGCTGGGAGAAATTTCTGATACCAAAATTTGGGGTGTATCCAAAGTGATGCAAAACTACAATATCTGATATATTACCTTTCTGGCCTCCTGCATCCTGCTGAGTTGGACAGAGATTTGGGAGAAGGGGGGTCTCTCATAGGGACGATCCCTCCAGCACTGCTTCATTAACTCATAACTGGAAAGACAATATGTATGCAGGGTGTTTGAATAAGCATAGGGTCTATTGTATGTTGTTTTGGGAATATTATAAAATAGTAGTGAAAGATTAAAGAAATCATTACCATTAAGATACAGAATACTTACACCTCATCATCACAGTTTTTGGGTTTCTCCATCCTGTAGCCTTGGGGAAGTTTTTCATAAAGCTCAGCACACGTCATCCCACAGTATGGCGTGCCACCTGAGGCACATACACAGAGAAAATCCTTAGTCCACATTAGTTCGACCCACGAGAAGCTATTTCACCATCAAATAATTAGATAATGCAAGCTGGCTTGCTGTGGTTGATGTTCAAGTGAGGCTGAGGTCAGTCTTTTAAATGTCTTATCCAAACTACTGTATGTGGTTTTAAACAAACTACAAGGAAATAATTTTTTACAAGCATTAACAACATTGCACTCTTACTTCATGTTATTGGCTCAGTGATAAATTCTTGGATGTAGACCTAAATGTAATGTGCAGTGGTAATGTAGATGGGGTCATCATGCCAAATACCTTCATTAATGTACTAATTATTTATCTATTGTCTGACATATTTCCATTTGATTGTGGTGAACTGCTTAAACTGAACTGCCTTTTAAATTTAACTTCGGTTGGTGAGCCAGCATTGCAAAACTATGCAAGTGATTATAAGGAAATAGAGGAAACTATGGTGAGACTGCACTATTTGACATACTGATAATATCTAACATGATGAAAGTTTCATGGAGTCATTTGATATTCAAAGGTCATTTTATAAAGTTTTAAAGGCAGCTAGGTTATGGATTATTTTGGCAAAGTGTACCTAATGACAAGAAACCCTTCCAGAAAAGTAGTTTTGAACAGTAAAAAAGTGCTATTACAAAAAGGTCAACGTAACAAAATGTTAAAGAACTGTATTTGTGTATTTTTCCCCATTCATTTTAAATTATTGTCATATAAGCGATGCACTTCAAGGTTTTTTCATCTTCATTTTCTCCAAAGATCTGAAGAAATCTAGCTTTTCCATGTCTAGCAAGTGACAGGTGATGATGGTGAATGTGTTCAGTAGTTATAAGGATCCATATCATCATTTTGCCACCTGCTTAACTACAGAAATACACAGAAAATAATGCAGGTATGGCTGAGAATAAATGTAGTAGCATCCCCTAAAAACACGGCAATCATCCTTTTTTGTTAAATAAATGCTGAAATACAGCACAAGTTACAAATTGTAGCTTTGCAGGGCTTGACAGTGCGTAGCCTGCAACTACGGCTTTTTAATCTGTGTTCAGAATTTCATTTCACTAAAGCATTAAGCTTCTTGGGTAAAAGTATGGCTCCATGTCATGTAGCGTGTTTACATACCTAAGCTTACAATCTCCCAAAGAAGAACACCAAAAGACCACCTGGGAGGAGAATGTGACGATTAGACAAAAAGGTTTGTAAAATGAAAGTCAAGTAGAATGTACAAAAGTTTTGTTGATCATATTTGGTGCCTTTGAAAGAGAAACCGAGTGATCCTAAAGTAGAGATGAGAAATAGTCAAATAATCTGAAACATTTGTATTGTTATATTTCATAGATAAAACAACTAGAAAAAAGAAAACATGAACCAACTGAAACTTTTAATAAATATGCGACACAAATATCTTTACATTTTAATTGGTAAAATAGAGATTTTTCTTAAAACGAACATGGAAACTGAACCGCTGAGACTCTCAACAACATCAAACCACAACCTTTCCTGTAATCTGATAAGTGAATTCTCGCAGAGAAATACCACCAGTTTCATATATCACAAACTCGTGTGGTAGATTACATTTGCAGACAAGTGTTATTTGTTCTTATTTTTTGTCCTACCTAATCTCTCATCAACATTATGTTTTGTACTATCTTACTTTTTCTATGTCTTGCAAACTTGCAAGGTGTCCCTTTTTCTTACTGTTTACAACTCTTTCTGACCCCACAGGAAGCCTTTACACTCCTTCCGTTAGCTGTCCTGCGCTCCTCTGGTCTATATTCTCTGCTGTATATAAATAGGCTCCAGTTGACATCGCAACGTCTCTGTCTGTCCGCTAAGTTGCACCCAAGGCTTCCTGGTTTTGCTTATCAGTTACACAGCACACTGTTATCAGTCTAACAGTGACAGTGGGATGATTTGTTGTTTTCTGTGGCAATGAACTTAATGGGGTACATAGTCAAAACTTCCCTTTAGGCTTAAATATTTATTTTTAAAGAAGAAATAAAACAGCTATGTCAAAACCTTGTTAGGCTGACTTGACCAAAAAAAAAAAAAAAAAAAAAAAAAAAAAAACTCCACCTGTTGCAATACTGTATGTCAGAGAGTCAAAGTTGGTATCAACGATAAAAGGATAAATTAATTTACTCAGTAACTCACACATCACTCTTGGTTGTATATACGCTGTAATTCAGGGACTCGATGGCCATCCAGCGTACTGGCAACCTCCCCTGAAAGCCAAGTAATGGATTGATTTGATTCATGTGATAATTTGTAAGAACTGTAGTAAGAATCTATGAAAATGGATTAAATATGTTTAAATAAACATATGTGCATTTCAATATAGCAATTTGGTACACAGCTGTGTTACCCCTTCACACTATAATGTTGTTTGTTGTTTGTTTTTTCCACATGACTGCCCTCTACTGTTAAATACTTCACTGTCTGAATTGTATTGGAGAGCAAACCCAGTATCAGGGCATGTTTACATACACTACTCACAAAAAGTAAGATTTAGTCATCTAAGTTACCTTTACAGGTGGCCTTGACCTTCTCTAAACTTCTGAATGCACATGTACAACAGTTCTGTGTTTACTTATTGTATAATATGTTGTTTCCTAACATGCTGTTCTCTAACAAGGTGATTAACCACCAAAAGAAGAAGAAAAAAAGAAGAAGTGTCTAAACCATGAATCGATTGCTAAATGTTCAACTTGTATTTAAACATTCCTCTTCATCATACTGTTCATATACAGTACTTCTTCTGTAAAGAAAGTTGAATATCCCTAACTTTTTGTGGATAGTGTACAGTATGTAATAAGATCAGTACCCAAGCAGAAATGTCCTTTAAATGACTAGATAGTTTCTCTATGTGTGTTTTTGCCAATGGAACTTCCAAATTTCTGAATCAGTGCTGTGTTTCTGGTTAAATGCACATGTTGGGTTTGTGTAGTTTATATTGATATATTTTATACCTACTGAGATGTGCTGTAGATCTTAACACATAAATATAGGAGACAAAAAAGTGGTAGGATTTCATTTGAGGTGCACACAAGCTGCAGACTGCTGCAAGAAAATAGGTGCAGTGAAGCTTAAATTCCAAAAAGCAAATACTGTAAGCTCAGGTGTTGTGTGCTGTGCTGCAGTAATATCTCAGGTGAACTGTGACTGTTTATGGGTCTCAGTCCGATTGTTGGGTGTGCAATAAGGCTTAAATAAAATCATTTACACTGGTTCAAATGAGCTGCAATAATAGTTAATTTTAATAAAACCAAATTTGCCTACCATAAAGTAACAATAGAAAACTTTCCTGTTTGAATATTTTATCAGGTAACTTTGAAATCATGAGGTTATAAATCTTAGGTGCAGTAAGTACAACACACTTTAATGAATGGATAATCAGAGTGTGTTGCCGACCACAGACTACAATAGATTTTTTAATAAACTGTCTATTTAACAAGGAACTTTGTAATGTATATCATTTGCAACAATTATTTGCACCCTCTGCTGGCTGCATATTCAAAGTACTCACCATTGTCTTCTTGACATAAACTTCCTCACCACGGGACAAACCAAAGTCTGCTATCTTTGCCACAAGGTTGTCCCCTACAAGAACATTCCTTGCTGCCAAATCCCTGTGGATGAACTGGTGCCAGGAGAGTGGAAGAGAGAAGAGAAAGTGTCATTACAAGATTTTTTTTCTATACATTTAGAACAAGAACTAACATTCCTGAATATAGGACACAATTAATGACCTGCTTCACTATAATCTTTTGTAGAAGTTTAGTCTCAGTAATGCAAACTCTAATGTTTGTTGTATCTTCAAATGCTATGCCTCCCAGCATCAGGAGATTTATCTACACTACGATAAAAGCCAGGACTAATTTGTGGTCTGTTCATCTTCTCCTTTTCAACTATTTTTGTGCAGTTAAGAGTTTCAGTAGTTCTCACCAACAATGAAATTGTAATGAAATGTAACTTAATGATAACAATTTTTAATATTTTGCTGACATCATCAGCAACCGTAGCACAACCTAATGAAAACCTGACAATTGTGACCAACAATCAGAAAGAACCCATGAATCAGAAACCACATTCACACATATTTTCTCCTCCCACCTGTTTGTCGCTGAGGTAATGCATCCCAGTTGCCACATCCACAGCAAACTGCAGCAGCTGCTGTGAGGTGAGGGTAGAAGCTGTACCGTGCTCTTTTGCAAAGGCAGGGTCCGTCTCTAACACTCGACTCTTCCTCAAGAAGTCAAGCAAGTTTCCGAAGGGAGCGTATTCTATGGCTATGTAAAGGTAGCCTAAAGAAAACAAAAGAACAGAAGTTGAAATTTACCATCCTTTATATGGACATTGTGTCTTTTTGATCAGTTTCAGTGTTTTACTTTTGCGCTCATGAACTAAATCCTCTTTGAAGTCATTAGAAAAGGTCATGGCTGCTGCTAATAAACATTGTAATTTGAACAAGCTCAGCATGCTTTATAACATTTGTTTGTTCTGTGGCCTTGGTGGGCCTTGCATCAGTCCAATGGGAGAGCTAGCTAAACATGTTAAGAGGCCTTGCTTTGAACAACCTGAACTTGACACAGCAGAACTAGACCAAACCTTCCATATAAAACCTCACAAAATTCAACCAGAAGGCTTAGTGTTTGTCTATAGATAACATCTTTCAGCCAAAGTCAGAGGTTCCATGGGCCATTAGGCATTTGTGGCCACTTTGTGAAATGTTTTGATTTCACCAGGACCTGGGGAAGTGCAATGCAATTAGCGAGCACTGTATGTGGAAAGAAAGAATGGTTAGACTGGTGCAATAACTTAAGCATAGAATGTACTGTGTTACTTGCAGAAGTTGGTTTCAGTCCAGTTTAAAAGGGACCTGTTACAAGGTTCTTTATCAGGACAAATAATTTAGAAATGATTTATTCACAAATTTACTAAATGAAATAAATCAAATACGATACTGTATGGACTTGTGTTCTTCCTCCTGTTTTATACCAGGAAATACAAAACAGTTTAAGACTATTTGCTGACTCCTCCAAGAATCTTTAGATCTTTACATGAATGTCTCTTTCCTCATTATCAGCTTCTTTAAAAATAAAATAAAATAAAATCTATAAATACTACATATTTGTATTCTATCAACACATCAGCACAGTCACAGGAAAAGGAGAAAGATTGCATAATGAGATCTAATACAGATTATTTATCTTCCTCTTGGCATTTGAATCAATAAAATATCTTCTGTCAAACTGGCCTTCCTTTCCTACAGTGCTGAATTCCTCCTGGACACATCTAATTCTTCCAGCATGTTGCTATGAGAGTAAATTTGTTCCAGATCTCAGTAAGATGAAAATGTGAATGGGCTATAATCTACACCATGTCATGTTACCTCTTCCAGTCAGTGGCTCTTACGATGAAATATTTTTTTACCAGTTTCCACAAGAGAAATGAGAGGCAGCACAAGACCAACACAGATGCAATTTAAAAGAAATATTACTTCCAGAAAATGTTTAGCAACTTTTCTTTTTATTGTCATCCTCTGACATTTTAATTTGCTTGAGTAGTTGTATTATTATATAATTGTATGCATGTTCTAGATTGTTTAAAACTATGCTAGTCACAGGTATTGGTCCAAGAAAATAGCTGCTACCTGAGGGACATAATATCTATTTTTTGTACTCCTTTCATTAACGAAACATGAATTAAAAACAAATGTAAACAGAGTAGAATGAAGGCCTCACTAGTTAGCAGACACAATGAGTTAGTCAGTTCCTTATATTTCAAGGCCATTACAATAATAGATTTCCTCTTTGATTAAACAAAAACTACAGAATTATTTAATTAAAAAGCCCTCACATGCACTGGATAGAAACTGATTCTTCATGTTAAGAACTGGTACCAAAGAAACTGGATCAATCAAACAAATATGATGATCCAAATTTTTCTATCAGGCATATATCATTTAGGGTGAACACACCTAGGTGCATTCCAGGTGTAGATGACAGACAACTGGAGGGGCTCAAATTTCATCTTAAAGTAGAAGCTAAACTTTTCTGGTACAGTGCTATGTGCTGGGGAGAAACCAAATTAGGGTAGATGCTATATATTACATTTATCATGAAATTTAAACTGATTATAACCGTAAAACATCTATACAGACTATTGATGAGATGATTACCTCTGCTATATTTGTGATATTTTCACATGACAACTGTTAAAAACCCTGGAAAAGTTTTGTTTAAAATGCCATTTTATATATAGATATTTTATTCTAGTCTTAGTTATGTTGCAAAACAATTTGGGAACACTAGGAACGACTTGTAGTCATTAGTGTGGCTGTGTAGTATCGTGCAGCCTAAGAAGTTGTATGTGTAAGAATAGGTAAATGTGATGTAAAATTGTATTGAATGATGATGGTGATATATATATATATATATATCACAATATATTTTCAAATAATTTCAGATTAATATCCATACAGACCACTAGATGTCGCTCACTCACCTCTGTTCTCACAGGCTCCTATCAAGTTGATGATGTTGGGATGATGGCCTAGTTTGCACAACACCTCAAGCTCTCCTGCAAAGTCTCTGTGGTCATTCTCTGAGGCAAACTCTGCTAAATGAACAACATCATTAAAGTGCAAGCAAAGCAGGTTTTCACATCAGACAATCCACAACAATGACATTAAATTATATCCATGAATGAGCATATTTCTATACCATATATGTCTGAAAGTGTAGTTACCCTTTAGCATCTTGATGGCTGCGCTCATTTTACTGCCATCTTTTTTGATCATAGCTTTGATGACCTGTTACAAAACTGCTGTTAGATTAAATGTTTAACTGTATGCAAAAAAAAAAAAGAAAAAAGCCAGAACTGAAGGCATATTTGGGCAAACCTGGCCAAAGTTGCCTTCTCCTATAACATCTTCAAACTTTATGTCCTCCCACTCAAGAATTGGATAGGTGAGAGGTTCTGGTGTTGGCTTGGGCCTTCGAGTGAGCGTCAGAGTTCCTGAGTTAAACTGTAGAATAGTTTCTTCACCCTGGTGATATAATCAAGCAATCAGCAAAAAATATAAATGCATAATGAGTTTTCCTAAATTCTGATGACAACACTAGCTGATCCCCCACCGATCCGGACTGGTAGGTAAACGTCCGCCGACGGTTGAGCAGTGTCTTCCTAATGAAGAAAAGAGCCAGCAGCGCTAGCAGTATAGTCACACAGGTAACAGTCACTGAGCCCACCACTGCCACCAGCAGCTGGTAGCTGTCCCCAACAGGCTTCCCAGTCACACTCTGTGTGGTTGGCACACGATCTACATCAGCAGAAGGGAGAAGATAAAAAGGAAAACATAGGGGGATGGGGGCAAGTTGGTAAGAAAAACCAAGAAGAGAAATGGAGATGATTTTCAGTCAGTGGAGATAGATATGCTGTTTTATTGTAGACTTATTATCATAAGTGAATCCATGTCTCAGTGTGGGTGGTCTGGTTTAATTCCACCTTGGAAAAGCCACAAGCATGGCAGTGAAGAGATTTTCCACTTGCAACTATCTTTAGCTTGGAGAGAAAATAAACATGACATAAATGGAAAATTTAAACTTAATTTATATCAGTATCCCAAACTATTTGATCTCGAAGTTTAAAAAGACATCCCACCAAAATAATCATAAAGCTTCCCTCTAAGTGCTCTGAAATGCCTTTTTTTAAAAAAACTTAGTATATTTCATGCGGAAAGATTACTTGTTTTTTAGATTCTATGTTATTGAATCTAGAGTAACACTGCCACAATGGAAAGGCTGAGAACAATTCCATATTTCAGTCTGGAATATTTCATGATTGAACAATTTTCAGTTCAAATTCTGCCAAGTTTATGTTAAGTCTCATCATTCTCCTACTACACACTGGCAACATGTATGTCCTGCTGTAGTAATACTGTGTAAGAGCAATTGAACAGAAACTGAACTCCATCTCACCATCCCCTTGGGTCATTGCCCGTGCAAAATTGCTCCACTCTCCTGGCACTTTAGAGAACGCCCTCACTCTGAACTGGTAGAGCGTACTGCTGTTGAGTGCTGTTACATCTTTGGCTGTCTTGTTCCCATCGTCTGTGTCCACCCAAGCATGAGGGCTTCCTTGACCAAGTGGTTGGTACTCTATGATGTATTTAGTGATCCCTCCATTTGGATCTTCTGGGGGCTGCCACCTCACCTGGATGGCTGACAAGGACAGTGGATGGGCCTGGATGCTGAGTGGGGATGATGGACCTGAGACACAGAAACACTTCTGTTGTAAGAGCCATAAAAAGGTTCCTCTGTCACATTATATTCTGGTCCAACCATAATGTTTGCAATAAAACTGATTTACCATGATTAATAAAAGAGCAAGAGTGTTAATCATTGTTCATTTTGGTGCAAAGTAACATTCTTTCAAGCCTATTAGCTGTTCATCTTCTTTCCTCAATTTAGCAAACATTTGTGGGCAGAGGGAGAGACAAAAGAAGTTCTCTTTTTCTTTAAGAGTAAAGAATCTATTATCATTCAAGCTGCACTATTGTTTTCAAAAACATTACAGCTGACATATTGCATTCAATCCCTTATTTTTTACAAACCACCATCACCATTTTGTACATAAACCTCAGTTTTTAAAAGGAGCCATGTTTGCTGCTTGTTTCTAATTATCAGAGGTTTCAGTTACCCTGGCTGTTGATGCGGAAGTGGTATGGTTTGGAAGGTGGTCCCTGGCTGCCACAGTTGATGAGGCGCACCACTACAGAGTAGTCTTGATGATACTTCAGGTTGTGGAACTTAGTGGAGAGCACATTGAGAAGGGTGGTTTCCTCCAGCAGTTTCTCAGTGTAGGATGGTGGTGCGAAGAGCTGCACTAAAAAACCACTTGCTGTGCCAGCTGCAAGGCCACCGTTGGTGGGCAGTTGCCAGTGCAAGGTAGTATTGCGGCCCTCCACCAAGCAGATGTCAATCTTAGGTTGAATTGTGGGCTCTGCAGTGACAGAGAACACAAGATGAGCTGAGGGGACTATCAGCTCCATGTGCATTTCTGCTCATATAATCAGCTCTCTGAAATTGTTTTGAGTTGCACCAAAGGCTTGATTTAGCTTGTTTTCATTTGGTTTGTTTATTTTAGCAGGGAACTGCATGAAACAAGAGGGCAGTAAAGATTTGAAAAGTTGGCTCACAACAAGGAAGTAATGGCTTAAAATCTTGATACAACTGCCTACTGCCATTTCCTACATGCATGAGCTTCAAATTTGAGATTAAATGGCAAAATATAATGAATAAAAAGCCACATTTAATCAGGACTTTCTTCCACTTTGATGTAAACACCTCTACCTCAACTCATATTGATGCCTGCTGCAGTGAAAAGTTGCTAAATATATGTACAGCAATTTTGCACTTTAATTAGTGTTGGGATACTTTAACTTTACCTGAGCATTTCAGTTTCACGATGCTTTATTTTTTCATTTTAACACATTTCATAGGGACATACTTTTATTTCTATTTCACTAAATCTGATTAGTTTTAGTTTCTACTGATTGTTAAGATGAACATCTGAAATATAATCTTTACAAACATAATATGTTATAGAGTAAACCTATCATTTGAAACACTTTCATCCTCTGTATAAATCAGTAGTTAAAGTAACATTTTACTTGCCTTTGAGTTCTTAACAGCTTCACCAAACAGAGATTTTCTAAACTTTTCATAATCAATTGCTATTTGAGAATGGATCGGCTGGCATCTTCCAGCCAATTAATTCTCAAAAGAAGCCTAAAAGAGGACAACGGGGCTGTACTTCTGGGCCTTTTTGGCCACTTTGCAATTACACTATGGCTCTTTGTAGGCTTTAGATAACTGGTTAGGCTTTTGGATGTGTTTTTTTTTTTTTTTTTCTCCTTGTAAGTTTTAGTTTCTCTGAGCTTTATATTTCTGTTTCCTTGTAAATCGTTTTATTCTATTTATGTTGACTCTAGAGGGTTCGCTTGTAGGTTGTTGTTGTTCTTCTTTTATTTATAGTTAAGAATATTTTGTTTGTTTTCTTGACCATGGCTCATTCTGCAGTGATGATGCCTTTCTCAAAAAATATGTTAAACAGTGAATGAAAGGTAAACTGTTAAGACTGTCTACTCACTTTCACCTTCTGAAGGTGTCTTACTCTTTTTATCCCCTTGACCAGGTTGAGGATGTCATTCTATCAATCTCAGTACATTTAATGTTTATCTGACGTTACTATTAGAAATCATATAGTCCAGTTATTCAAAGTGGCTTCACCAGCAGTGGCTACAACACATAACACGCCACTTGCAGTAATTATCTAATAATGAAAAATATATACAGGATCAGTCAATGAAACCAAACCTGTACTTTACATAAAGTTTGCAGCCCATTGTGGTATTTTCACAGTGCTGTAATGGTACTAATATTTACAGGATTTCAATACTTTTTCTGTCTCTGTGTCTGCAGGAAATTTAAGGTGTGCTCCCACATAAATCCAACATCTTGAATCCAATTCCTAAGACAATCAAACCCATCTCCTTTCCCACACATACACTATTATAACCAGATCGTGCTTGTGCAAGAGACCAGCATTCCTTTATTTTATTCATAACCTGTAACCTTTTTACTAGTGCAATCCAAAACAGGCACATTTTAGAATGTGTACTTTTCCTTTCTTGATTTTCCTTGCGTTCATGCACAGATGTGCTCTCTCCCCCTGCACCACAGTCACTGAGGATCCTACCAGCAGCATTTGAACACAGGTTGTCATTACTCTTGACTGGTTTTGATATTCATGGCTAACTGAAGGCAAACTGTGTTTTGCTTTTGTTGTTGTTGTTGCTTTGTTTAATCTATATTAGTCTCAATACAATCATGTATTTTTATAGGAGTAGTACCCATTTGAGTCATTTGAGGCCACTGGGATGTTTCTGTTTATGCCCCAAAACTTGATTTCATCACTGGGGAAAGGAAAGCTGTGTTACTGGTCAAACACCAGATCTCCACTTGTTTTAGGTTTTTGTGATGATGGACCATTGCTCCAAGACATGTTTTACAGACAAATATGCTTCCACACGATATACTGTATGTGTGGTCTCTGAGAACCCGCAACACACTTACCAGGACAGTCTGTCTCCATCACAGCTTCTGGCCCTGGCGCGCCTTCTCCTCCTAGTCCAGGTCGACTCAACTGGACACGGACACGGTAGCGTGTTGAGGGCTCCAGGTTCATCAGAGTGATAGGCTCTTTATCACTATAAACTGAAACAGAAGAGGGGTTGAATATCACCAGATATTGTCATTATGTTTGAATCCTTTTAACATAAACAAATCAAAGTTATTGAAAGTAAAGCTACATAAACTGCAGACGTCACCTTTCATGCTGATTTTTTTTTTTCTTGAGTTCTCTCTTAAACCTGCAGGGTATCATATAAAGGATGTAACTGCCTGTATGATGTAATCATGCTGATCTGTCATTTCCCTTTAAATATCAGCTTTTTTATGAATCTGTATGATGACTTGTTGCCCTGATGGTTATTCTTGCTTTAGCAGCCTGCTTTGTGTTGATTGCCTTTCCTCTTCTTCTGTTCTACAATATAATAAAAGTATAAAATGACGAAAAAATAAAAAACTAACTACACAACTGTGTTTTTGTCTGTTACCTATGATGGAAGACCAGGAGTCTCCATTTTCCACAGGCTTGTAGAGGAGTCTGGTTGAGATGATTGGGGCATCTCCTCTGTGTGACTCTGCTGGCATCACCAGAAGTTGCTTACTCCGCTTTTCCAGCAATTTTGGCGCTGTAGTGGGCACTGGAGGCTCTGTGTCGGAATCAAAATAGATTTTTACCACAAACATTAGAAAAATCTACCCTCTTTGCATAATTTAAACTCTTGCTCAACAGAAACCACCCACTCAGACCTTTAATGGTGATGTTGAACTTGCGAGAGTCCTGACCTCCATTAGTGGACACCCTGCATTCCCATAGTCCTCCAAGCTGCATACTCAGGGGAGGGATCTTAAACAAAGCTGTGCTCTTATTTGAGTCCATGATGGTTCTTAAGGGCTAAGAGGAAAATATGGAACATGGCAGAGCAGTGGACACACGGTGAAAACCAGATTTAATATACTGTGCCTATTTGTGCTGCAAATTTCCCCCAAAATGTCTTCACACTGAGAAATTTCTTTGTTCCTGTGGGAAATACTGGTACAGTTCTTTATCAGATTGTTTCCATAATCAAGTAAACAGAACAGAAACAATAACACAGAAAATGAACATATCACTTTTAGGCAATACATGGTAACTGCTCCACTGTAGAGTGATACAGCCTTATCTGGTCGGAACATTGTGCTGTTGACTTCCTCAAAACGTGACCCAGCCTTGAAATCAGTAAAGACTTAAAGGCATCGCTGAAGTCTGATTTTTGCTCTTTTTATTCTGTTTGGTAAAATGGTTAATTATGTATATATGTATGTATGTATGTATTTATTTATTTATTTATCTTGCAAAGTTATGTGGGAGTATTAGTTATTCTAAAGGTGGAAATTTTCTCAGGCTTAAAACATGCACAAGTGCAAAAGTTCATTAAAAAAATATTAATTATTATGATGATTATTATGTTGTTGATGTGCAACATTTCTGGCACAACTTTGATATGCAATATGAACCATGTGTAGCAATATAAAAGGCCCAACCAATAGATAAGAGAAACACTCTGCCCACATATAGGACAAATGATTGATTTATAGTGTTTATTTTTGTTATTCTTCATAAAATGTTGACCGAACTGTGTTCTGTGTGTGTGTGTTGTTAGCTTTAACATCATCCTCATCTTAAAATTAATTTGGACACCTGAACACAAAAAACATGGTCTCTACTACTTTTATAACCCTTTCATTGTGTGTCCTGGTAGTTTTCTATATAGAATTACATTTCATCCTACTGCTGTATTATACTCATTCCAGTTTAGGATTACTAAACATTATTTCTGCAGAAGTGTTACCTGCTACAGCTGGTCTTCCTACCTTGAACACAGTGCTGTCAAATCTTCGAAGCTCAATGCTATCGTGACTGGGTGGGGGGTTGCCTGTAGCTGAACATGAGATCTCAGGACTAGAGTTCAGATTCCACTCCATGCTGCCATCCAAGTCCAAAATCTCAGGAGCCTGATCTGAAGAGTGTGAGAGAGGCATGGGAAAGGGACTATGAAAAAACAGGTTAAGGAAGAAAATGAAATGTCAGAGGAGAGTGGCAGAGGACAGTGTTTTCCAGGGTAGCATCAGCACATTGCAAAACCTCAGATTTAAAAGTTTTCCAACTATTTTGTTTTTATTTAAGAGGTAGGTCATTCTTGGCAACTTCAAGTGGAAATACAAGGGTCATTTAAGCTTTCAAAATGCTCAAGGATTACATAGAATCTTATTAAACCAATGAAGACGTCACCACATATGCTGACATGATTAGTTTCCTTGATGTCTTCTCAGAAATGTTGTAAAACAAAACATTTTTATAAAATTTAAAATGGCATTTCTTAATTTGTGTCACTGTGTCCACTGTGTAGAATGATGAAATATATAGAAGTAATGATGCATATTAACACATGTTGATGACACAGAGAAGGTGGAAGCAAAGAATTAATGGGTATGTGTTGATGCCCACCAGACTTCTCACAGTGTTGCCCTCTGCACCCTGGAGGGCACTGGCATCCACTAAAACGGTTACAGACTCCTCCATTCTGGCATTTACACCTCAACCTGCAGTCTGGTCCATACATGTTATTATGGCAAGCTGGCAAGACCAAAAACACAAACAGAAAAATTTTTATTACATTTGATTGAGATGTACTGCTTATAGAAATTGAGTGCTGTTGTGCTAACCTCTCTCACAGTGATTCCCAAACCAACCACTGGCACAGGAGCAACCGTAAGGGTCGGATAGGCAGAAGCGAAGCCCCTTGCAGTTCATCTGGGAGCCACATGACTCCTGGCAGTTTCGACCGAACATTCCTTCTCTGCAGGCTGTCATCCAGCAGAGAAAGACAAATTCACAAATGTGTTTATCTAAATTCCTCAACTTTTGCTGCATCATGTCATAATCTACCTGGCAAATCACCACCAGCTTCAACAATCTGCCAGTGTATCTAGTAAGGTAACTAAAAAATATAGCAAAATTTGGTCATGTAGAACCTGGATATACATGACAGATCATGGAATTAGCATAGACCACATTTAGAAACAGATTTGTAAAAGAGCAGAAAACAGTTAGTCTTTAGTATCTTTAAATGCAGAAATAAAGATCTAATTTAGTGTCCAATTTCCGTTAGTGTCAATTACTTATCACTGCAACTAAAGAGACCCATTTATTTTTTCCCAGTAACCACTGGGTCACCTGTCAATGCCAGAATAATGAATAATTTTGATTCAGTGTTAATGCAAATGTCATTTCATTTAGCATCTACATGATGTTGATATTTCTTGCAATGTTGGATGGATTAAATTAACTAAACTTACTGTACAAAAGCCTGTGATATTTCTTAAACAAATATACAACTTGTTGAATTATTGTGTCCACAACATTTTATCCACCTAGTTTGGTTTATATTCTCAATCTGCTATTTAACTTGTGTTAAAGGATTTCATCAGAGTGCAACAGGTGGATCCCCGTTTTAAAAGGTCACAGATTGATGCTCAGATATAATAAAAAAAAAAAAGCAGTGTAATAGAAAAGTTTAATTAGTGTTCATTTTCTAGAGTACAAATAAACCCGCACAGCAATGTGGGAAGGTGCCACATGGCCATGTTTTGTGTGAATGTGATTAAAGGGAAGTGTTACGACCCGACTTGATGAAAACATCCCCATTGTGTTGTGGTTTTTCCTCAGCTGATTTCAAACTGATACAGAAAGAAGAAACCATGTAGGTTTGTACATTAGCAGCATCATTTCCCAAATTTTCACAGGCCTTTCCTGCCTGGAATTAAAAGTATTGGGTAATTTAGGTTGAAAAACAGCTGAGGAGAGCACAGTCCTTCATTTAATAGGAAGGCTTCAAGAGAAATGAAGATTTTGGAAGAGATACAGCCAGCAGTAAAACCTGAACACCCCGGGGAACAATTAATATTCAGTTACACAGTTTGTATGGTTACACTATCAGGCAGTCCAGTGAGGGAAAAATCTTTTATTGCACATATTAATGATTTATTATTAAATATTCTTTCTGTTCAAAATGTCTGTAAGCATGAGTGTCTGTTGGGGTGCTATTTATATAAAGTCAGATGTTAGTTGAGTATCATTATGTATTTCTGCAAATTTAGCTTTTACAGTGAGTCAAAAACTACTGACATGTCCTGTTTAGATATAGGCTACTTCTAAACTTTGAATGACCTGACTTTAGCAAAACACAGCACATGTTTTCTTCATTTTTCTCTTCTTCTGCCCATTTGTCTTTCTCACTCATTCACTCACACACCAAAGATATCCCACTGCATAGGTCATCAAAGCAAGTAAAATACAAACCTGTCTCACAGCGTGTCCCCATGAATCCTGGAGGGCAGATACAGTCTCCAACCATATCATGACAAACTCCACCATTGAGACAATCTGGACAGTCCTTGTCACAGTTAGTGCCCCACTTCTTACTAGGACAGGCTACAGAGACACACATTTCTTAGAACTGCATACAGTTACATAAAGTGTAATAATCTGAAACATACATTTTATAACATGTTTTATGTTTTTGCATTAAAAGCAACTATATACATAGTAACTATAACAAATATGGCATTTGTTATGACTTAATAAGGTATGAAGAAAGGGTGGGATTAAATAAGTATGGCTTCTTCCCATTTATTTTGATTGTGGACATTTTTATTATATTGCTATTTTCTATTCCATTTCTATATTTTTACCTTTTAATTCAAATCAAATCAAATCTTTTAAACTAAATATCATGTAAAATAATTTTTGTCGTCATCCACTTAACCTTTTCATCAAAGTGCCCCTGCATGGGGGGCAGCATGAGATGCATGCAGTGCAGAAGATCTTTGCACACACGAGGAAGCACCAAACCTATGATGTAGCATAATAAAATCAGTGGGGGAAACTAAGCTTAAAGACTCTACAGAGCATTACTATCCAAATGAAACACAATTTAAACTCCAATCGATTATATGGGAATGTAACAAAAACATGAGAACAGCACTGTCCTTTTCCGTGCTTCTGCTAATTTCTTTATTTCAAGCAAACCACACAAACAAACTTTGCTGATTAAAACAATGTTCACCTCATCACTGTATGACAAAAACTCTATTAGCTAGTAGCCAGAAACAAAACAACTACAGCAAAAGTCACAGAAGCATAAAGCACCCTTACCTTTGCTGTTTTATAGTCAAAGGTCTTATTCTACCTTAAAAAAACAAAACTAAAAAATGCTCCTATGATTCTGCTTTTTAAATGAACCACAAGAGCCCTGGTGAAGATGAAAGGGGCTTTATTGTGAAGTATTTACGATAATTATCTTAAGGTTTACTTCTCTCTGGATCCCCATGTTATTTTTAAGGGGGATTTGGGTGCTATCCTCAATTCTCCTGACTATGACAATTTATAGAGGTGTTGATTAACAAAATCGGCCAACGGGTTGCTGAGAAAGCCTTCCATGAAACATCTGTAAAACTGCTCAAGTTCGCTTCTTTTTAGCTTCTAATTTTGTAATTACTCATCAGACATTACTGTACTAATAGCTAGATACTTTGGTCAACTATCTTCTGATTTTCACTGAAAGTAATATTTTTATAGGCAGAGATAACTTTTTAAATTTTCTTTCTTTACTGTTTTCCAGAAGAATTGTTACAGTTAAACACATCCTGATTCCAATACTTCTGTACCTTCAAATGTCTTGGCTTTTCTTTGAGACCAAGACTGTAAATACAAGTCTTGTAGTCGTGAAGCTATATAGGCCCTTTTCTACTTTATTTTTGGGTACGTCATTATGGAGAGGAGACAGAAAAATAGACCTTGTGAAGATGTTAATGGCGCTCTCTTACAAGTGTAGTTTGTCTGTTACAAACCCCCATGTGGGTGTTTTTGTTATGTGTGTGTGTGTATGTTAATGTATGAATTTAACAAACCTCTAACAATGAGTCTCATCCAAGCACCTTTGAGGGGGCTGTCTCCAACATAGCTAGCACTGTAGATGCCTTCATTAGCAAGATCTACATTCTCCACCATCAGTACAGCCGTGGAATTAACCACATCAATCCAGTGAGTCATATAATAGTAGTTTCCTACACAAAACAAGTAAATATATTATTGACAGTTTCAGTCTCTCTTTTCATCATTAAAAGATGTTCATTTTCCTGGATAGTTCTTAATGTGGTTTAAAATTTTCTCTGCTCTCTTATAGGTTGAGCTATGTGTGCTGCCTTACCATTGTACTTCCAGGTTACGTCTCTCTTTTCAGACCAAAGAAGCTTCATGCTGAGGTGAACTGTCTCTCCTTTGCTAGCAGTCAGTGTAAGGGAGTTTGGAATAAAATTAGCTGTAAAAAAAAAATCAATGATACACAGTTAATTTTTTATTAAACACTCCATCAAAACTGCTTGTAGTGGGGAAAAAGGATGTATGAAAACTGTGCACACCTCCACCAATATTGTTAATCATTGTAACTGTCTCAAATGCATGTGGAACTTCCCGAGTAGATTCACAGTAGAAGATACCAATATTCTCTAAATCACGAAAGTTGGTGGCCAAAGCCTCTGTGTTCTTTGGCTTATGCACATTAAAACGTGGACTTTTGGGTAAAATGAGGATTTTGTTGTCTCTTTTGATGTCCAGCTGGGCAGGACTGCGCTCTCCACTGATACATGTTATGTTGAACTGATTGACGTGGGAGACCTCAGCTGGGGAGATCATGGTCAAGTCGATCATGGAATCTGCAGGACAGGACAGAAGTGATTTTCTCACATGATGCATTGTACTATGACATTACACTGAGTTAAAATATACATAATAACAAAATTGGATAAAAATAAAAAAAACAAACCTTTTCAACTCATTCATACAAAGTAAAATAAATAAATAAAAAAATGTAATGATAAATAAGAAATTATCTTTGTTTACCATCAAAACCATAGTTAAAGAGATGTCTGATCTTAGTGTGTTTCTGGTGGTTAGAAGTCATTAAAGTTGTCAAAGACTATATTTTATGACCATGATACTGATCCATTTAAAAGGTGTAATTTATAATGTTAACATTTAATTTTTTTTTATTTCTATCAGGTCTTTTATGGCTCTGTTGTTATAGTCTTTTCTTAAAAAATAAAACTAATTATGTGTAATCATGTTAGTATTCTGAAATGTTTGTTCAAAATGTCACTATTTGTTTATAAAACAGATTAACTGCAGCAAACTTTCCAAAATCATTAGAAAAAAAGTATAGGTAGGTTCCACACCATCCTTTAACAATCTCATTGTATATGTATATACTGAGATTTTAGTTGAAACACAAAAGTTTTCATGAATGTAGTTATCTGATTAAAAGTGCCAAACACACTAAACACAGTATGACAAACATTCCTTCTCCCTGTTTTCAACACCAGATCCAAAGAACAATGGGAGGAAACATGGATGAGCCCTTTTTCCCCTAAGGGTTCAGAAACCAATGCTCTTAACTAAAAGGGTATTTGTGGCTTTGATAAAACATAAAACGTTGTTAAAAAAGATGGAAGAAGAAAGGATGGTGTGAGCTCGAACATCGATATAAACAATTTCAGTCCCTTTTTACAACAAACCAAAAAGTTGTTTAGCGTACAGGTGACGCAAACGGATTTAAAAACTCTTACCTGATGAATGAAAAAAACAAAATAAAACCCCCCACAAAATCATCGTGATTTGTTTAATCCTCATTGGGAAAACTTTTCATTAAATCAGCTGACAGCTTCGACTTTCCGACCTCTACATCCAAAACGGTGACGCTGCGTCACGACGATGCGCTTTTTTACTCATAACGTCCTCCAACGCTCTCTTAATGTGTAAAATTGCCTCAGAAAGTAGTTGATGAACAGGTAGAATTGCAGTGTCGCCACACTAAACGCAGGCAAAGTTGCGGTAAGTCTCTGGGTGGGAAAGGAAGGAAGAGCGTAAGCAGACATCGGAGGACTGCTGGCGCTCCGGACCTCCCAGATCTGACTCATGTAGTTATGAGTTTAAACTTTATCTCTTTTATATCTTTCCAATTGTTTTTGGACATACATACAATTTAATCTGAAGGATCTTGTGATATAATGGGATATGAATATAACCCCCCCCCCCCCCCCCCCCCCCCCCAAATTACTGCACAATATTGATTCAACAATCACATTAATTTTGCACTTTACAGACTTAAAAAAAATCATTAATAGTGATTTCATTCAATGTTATTATAGTAAAATTGGTCATTGACTCACTCCACACTAACTATATTTAACTATATATGGCATGCATTGGTTTATATAAAACACACACCCTACATTCCCCAGTGTGTCCCTCAAGACAGCATTAGTGCTGTCCTTGATATCAGCTGTGGAGATATTGTAGAGCACAAAGTGCTGCAGCAGCCAGTGTCAAGTTTTGCCAAATGCAACAGCTTTGTTCTTTCACTTCGATGAGCTTCTTAGCTTTTATGGTCAGCCAGAACCCCTCTTCCCTCATAATCAGTCAGTCTGAGGAAACGATAAACAATGTGCTTGTTGTGTCTATTTCTTGCTCTAACTTTTCAAAGTGCAGCACCGTTCCACTCTAAGAAGTGTAGTTAGAACAACTGCCCATTTTGCAATTTTCTCTCCAAATATTGCTGGACTGATTTGATGTTTTCTCTACGTTTCCTTGAGGCGTCAGACAATTGACTTGAAGCTGACACAACTTCTTATTGTTCAAGATTTCCTGTTTTCGATTTTGGGAGCCCACATGGGCTTCCTTATCCAAGGCACATTCTATTGTAAACTTCTTAAAAAAAAAAAACAAAAAAAAAAAACAAAAACAAAACAAATGGAATAACAAGGACTAAAATAATATGATGTCTAAAGTACAGAAGTAAATCAAGTAAAATATTAGCTAGTTTAACCTCAAATATTGCATAGATAACAGACTTAAAAACATAATCAGAGCAAGGAGATGTTCCAGTGTTCAGTAAGCTAAGGTCAATGAAAAGAGACGGGATCTCAAAATTTGAAATGAATGCATCCTGGTTGAAAATGTTTTGTCTTCAAACGATAGTGTTTCTATTTTTCTCTTTTGCAAACAAAGGTTCTTGACATTCATAGTGTACCCAGGTCTGTGTGGTACTTTTGACCTGTTATTGTGACCTGTGTACTTCAGAAAGTAGAACAGCTTCTCTCAAAAGACTTATTTCCTTTGCACACACTTCAAAAACATCCACTGACAAAACTGGCCTTGGCAATAAGAACAATGATTTCGAACAGATTAATGGGCAGACCACAAAGTGTATGATTTTAACCTAAATATGTCAAATATAACAATTTTCAATAAAATATTTCTTCTGTCTTGTTTTGTGCACTGAAGTGAAATGCTTCTCTGAAAACTATTAACAGGTTTTGCAAAATCTGGAGAGTAAAGGCAGAATAGTTGCATGTTGCAGACACAGTTTGGTGGAGCCAGCATAGGAAGCCAAACGGGAAAAAGGCAGAAGGCTAGGTCAACACAGATGCTTCAGATTCTTAAGCGCCAAAACCCAGTTATGAGTGTTCTTGGTGTGAGTGTGTACATCTGTACATAAATATTGCATGTGTGTCTGTATGTGGCTGCCCCTTGAAAGGCGAGCCAAGTAATTCACTGCAAGCATGCATACTATAACTTTACGTGTAAGCAGAATATTGTATGTCTCTCTCTCTCTCTCTCTCTCTCTCTCTCTCTCTCTTTCTCTCTGTGTGTGTGTAAATGCAAAGGAAATACCTCTGGCAGGGTGGACATGCAGGGTGGAGGCGTCTATCTGTACTCCTCAGACTTGACCATTGTATCCAATAGTCTTTGTTGTTCTGCTGTAATTATGAAATGTACACTGCAAATTTAGCAGTGTATATTTAACACTTTAGGAGTATATTGTACACCAATTTCGGTGTTTATTTGGGTCCAAAGTGTCAGTGTACATTCTACACTGTTTGCAGAGTTTTTTATCAACACTAATCTAGAGTTAACTGACCAACACTATGAGAGTAAAAATTAACTCTCAGAGCATATATTCTAAATATATTTCAGTGTTTTTTGGTCACTATAAAGAGTAAAAATCTAATACAACCCAGTGTTTTTTGGTCACTATAAAGAGTAAAAATCTAATATAACCCAGTGTATGTTGTTCACTACAAAGAGTAAAAATCTAATATAACCCAGTGTATGTTGTTCACTATAAAGAGTAAAAATCTAATACAACCCAGTGTATGTTGTTCACTATAAAGAGTAAAAATCTAATACAACCCAGTGTATGTTGTTCACTATAAAGAGTAAAAATCTAATACAACCCAGTGTATGTTGTTCACTATAAAGAGTAAAAATCTAATACAACCCAGTGTATTTTATTCACTATAAAGAGTAAAAATCTAATAAAACCCAGTGCATTTTGGTCACTATAAAAAGGGTAAAAATCTAATATAAAAGAAATTCAGCGCATTAAAAAAAACAATGACAGTATAAATGCAGGGCACCTCACATTTTATTAACATCCTGGCATATGCAAACACAGTTGTTATAATTCATAACATAATATTCATATTTGCAAATTGTATTACATTACAGTGACCTAAAGAATCGGTCTCTTCACATAAACACATGAACAGGAACGATATAGTGATCATCTCTGTCAAAGCCATAAGTTGTCTGCAGGTCAAATGGTTTAAAGAACTTAAGCTGCTCGACTTTCAGCAAAGATAGATTTCCCCCATCTCCCTCCAAGACATGGTAGGAATGAAAATGCTCTGCGAAGCCAAGTGTTTCAAAATCTTCAGTTACCAGAAAATATTGTCCGCCAAACCCAACAATGTTTTTTATTTGACTAAATGTCGGCATCCCCTCCTCTATTTTTGAACAAACCAAGAGACCTGGGCGATATTCTGTACCATAACAAGTGATCCAAGAGGCCACATCTACTTCTGAGTCAATGTTATCATGCGTCAAACTTTCTGCAATCATTTCACCATTTGCAAAGTTTGCAAGTTTCACTGTTTTCACAGGTCCACACTCAATACTTTTAAAAGGTAATGATTCCCAGTGGAATGCTATAGCCATTTGATGTTTTTGGGCAAGAGATTTTGTTATGTTTTTGAAATTTTTGACAGTGTTTTTGAAAAATTTATGTTTTGCCTCAAATCTCATTGCCCAAAAATGCAGAATGGGGCCTATTTTTCGAATTGATCTTGCATAATGGATCATGAAGTGGTGTTTGGGGATTAACCTGCGATTTGGGTACAGTACTTTGAAAAGACGATGATGATCAATAATGAGGTGTTTCAGACATATGGTCATGCCTTCACTAATGACTGGAGAAAATATGATATTAATAATTTGCAACAACAGCAGTAGCAGTCGCCAGTGTGCATTTCCTTCTTCCACAACATCTCCAAACATCAAGGGCACATTCCGGATCAAACAAAGAGTCTGAATAGCATTGAGACCTATTCCATTGCCAGTCTGTTCTAGGTTTACTCTAGTTGGGCGGTTCTTCCGCTCAAGATAACCATAGTTATATGAGTATATCCTATTACTTATGTCCTGGTGACATAGGATGTTGTTCTCTGAGAAGTATCCAAAAAGCAGTTTTATCTCCAATTGTGCCACTCCCTCCAGCACATCGTGCATGATATCAACTGCGTAATTGTCAGATACATTGAAGTACTCCAAATCATTGAGTAAGCATGTTTGCTTAACTCCAAAAAGTGAGGTCAATGTAGGGTTTTCTACAACATCCTTGCAGTGCAGACCATGTAGATCTTTACTGCGTAATGTTATGTTTGAATCATCATCACTGAAAATAGTTTGACACATTTCCTTGTCTGCCAAACAAAAGCGGCAGAAATAGTTTGCACTGAAAGATTCAACGTATCCAAGAAGTGTGTGTAAACCCAAGTTGTCCCCAGTTACTTGTGCTATTGTCCCATGTAATGGTTCATTCAAGAAGGGAACATGAATTCCTTGGGACTCGAGGATTTTAAGATCATGCACAAGAGGCTCCAATATTGCACTGAATCCATATTTTCTGACATCCTCACTATGAAAAAGTGAAAGAAGATGAATATTCATGAGAGCAGAATTTATCTTTGGTGACAGGTTTCTTAAAATAAAATAAATACTCCCAACCTTGTGGATACCATGCTTGGACCCGAGAGGATTTGCCATTTCAAATTCATCATAAAATAACTGTATTTGGAGAGAATTTTGTTTTTGCGAGAAGAGGGGGTGATTTTTAAAATAGGTGCCATCACAAAAATCTTTGTAGACCCCACTCTCTTTGCAAGGCTGGACTATATGGTTACAGATTGCTTTATTGGAAAATATAAATTTTAAAGTTTCCAATAAGGGCACATACACAAATTTGTCAGTTACAGGAACCTGGTCATATGTGCCTGAAGCTCGATTCCTTCTGGTGTCATACCTCACACCTAGGGGGATCTCAATGGGATCTACCACACCCCACTTGTCGTGGAAGTATTTTTTCCACTTTGCCTCTGTATTCAAATCGGTAAATGGATTTTCAATGCTCTTAAAGTAATCATGAAACTCATCCTGTATGTTCTCATCATCAGGGAGTAAGTTTGCAACATCTTCTTTTACATTTGAATGTAGTTCGTGTACCAGCTCTTCCAAGCTCTCAACAACTGATTTGACAGTGGTAGTTGCCACTCCACTGCTTTCAAGTTTAGCAATAATGGATGCACACATTTCTTTAGTGTTTCGCCTGTTGGCATTACTACTTGTTGAACACTCTGATTGCTCTACTGGACAACCAGAGGCTACACTTTGTTGATCAGACAGTTGAAGTGGAGGGGAGAGTGGCTCATCATAACTGTCAGCTGGAGTATTGTTTCCATGCTTCATATACAGATGCTTTCTAAAGCCTGAATAGGTCAAAAATTTCTGGTGGCATCCACCTTGATCACATGTTAGTTGAAACTTCTTACCAGGATAAAATGCATGTGTGAACTTTAGGTGCCGAACCAACTCTTTAACATTGCTGAATATGGACTTGCACACAAAACACCTTAACATTAACTCAGTTGAGGAGTTTAGATCTCATGTCCTTCACCCTTGGACTTTCATGACAGAGGCCCACATCGATGTTGTAAATGGTGGTCTGTACAAATGTGTACATGTTGTTAAGGGCCTGGTCATAAGAGATGCCGAAAACATAATGTGTTTTGAAAAGTTCATCAAAGGCAGACAGGGAAGACTTAGCCTTGCAGGGAAGGAGTTGCCCATCCACCACGATGTAGTAGTCATGAATACTGCTTTTTGATGTCCCAACTGCCAGGATGTAGGGCTGTCTCCCCTTGTCTGAGCTGGTCACCTCTTGAAGGCTACGGCAAGACTGTTTAGGAAAAAAAAGCAAACATTAACAGCATCCATTGCCTGACTAATTCAACCCTACTCTTATAGACCACTTAGTGGATACAGAACAGCAGCTCCATGTACAGTATCCTCATTGCATCCTAAATTGTGTGTGTGCAGTAGAAGGTTAGCATAGTGAATGATAACAGAAAGAAGAAAAAGAAGGGGAAAAAAAAACAAAAAAAAAAAACGCGCCCAACAAAAAGCAGTTAATTGCTGAGTGAGTGGAGCAATATGCCAAAAATTGAAATTAAAAGAAAAATTTAATGAAAGACTTTGTTCACCCAGAGGGAACTTCAATAATATTATATTAATAACAAATAGATTAAACAAAAAAAAAAAGGTTTTCAATGTGCTAAACCCTGGAGTCTCAAAGGAAAGATATTGGTGTTGACAGACAGACATTATTTATTTATCCCCAAAGGGAAACTGGGTTGTTACAGTAGTCCAGTGGCATAAACTAGGAATGAAAATAGAAGTAAAATATACAATATAAGTGGAATAAAAATAGCAATAAAATATAAATCCAGAGTGGAATAAAAATAGAAATAAATAACATATGAATATAGAGTGGGTTGGCAGATAAAGTGATGGAATAATAATCAACAGAATATAATAACAGTATGTGGTAATTATGGTAGCAGCATAGGTAAACTAGGAAAGGTCATATGTAAACTTGCGAAAACAGACAAAGCTTAAGTTGTCTTCCGATTTGCAGTTTCCGATTCGCAAAATGTGTAAAGGATAATTCCACAGAATTTTGGAGACTTGACGTGCTTTCCACATGGTCACCCCCCCTTCCCTGTTTTCCAACAGGACCAGGTCTTATGTGGTCTTGATGCAGGAAAATAACAAGAAATTAGGTTAATTTTCCATTTCATTTTCACAAATAGAATAAAAAGGCTTCACAAATAAGAAACTGTTTTTATAAATCTCCTTACAGTTTAGAAAATTTGAGTCCAGGTTTAAATAGTTTAAGTGCTGTAGTTTTTCAATTGGACCTGCTATAAAGCGGGCTGTGTCTCCAAAATTCTGTGGAATTACAATTAACGCATATGGGAAATGGCAGATTGCAAATCTGAAGCCAACTTCAACCTTGCCAAAATTAGGCAGAATGAGTATTTGTGTCAGTATGTGTATTTGCACCCATCATATTCCTGTATGACTAAACTCAATTGCAAATGATTTTTTGGAATATTACTATCAAAATTCCAAGCTCACTGACCTTGTGAAACTTGACAACGTGATCCACTGCTTCCCGGACGCTGATCTTCACAGGTCTCTTTTTCCCACCAGGTGGTGGAGGCAGGAGATAAACCAAGAGCAGCAGTGAGGCCATGTCACTATCCCAGCCTTAAGAAAGGGGAAAAATAGCACTGGGTGTAAAGCTCATGTGGGAGCCAAAAGCAACTTAAAACTTGTTATTTAAAAAGACAACAATAACTGAAAGTTACTTGGGACATCTTCATCTGGGTTCTCCTCTGCAGCATGGATAAGAGAATCAAGTGTGGGTGTCTTGGTGAGGTTCCGTGCTTCTTTTATGATTTTTGTCTTAAGGAATGTTCCCCACTTCTCCAGGAGCTTTGAAGAGGTCTCCTCTCCAAACAACATCTGAAAGTCTTGCAGGACCTGTAGATGAAGACACAACACATAGTACATTTGCCAGTTATGGTGAAAAACGTGCATTTGCAGTATATGCATCATGATGTTTGAATACTAGCATTATTTATCTTACACACATCATTTTGTTACTAAACTCACCAGTCCTTTTGTGTTCAGGAATCTTGGGAAGACAGTAAACACCGTGCTGGATTTCTCAGGATTATGAATCAATTTCTGTCTGTACTGGAAGGTTTGTCTCATTTTCATGAAGGTCTGCTCAACATCTGTGCTGTGCTTCAGTAGAGAAATGGCCTCCCTACACTGGTCTCCATCCAACTGATGAGCAGTAGTCACCTCTCTTTCAAACTCTGGTCCTCTTTCTTTTGTTTCCCTACTGGTGGTGGAGCTGCTGCTGCTGCTGCTGCTCCTCCTGCCAAGGCTAAATTCTCGCTGCATGTTTTTTAACTTCCAAGCAATGTAGCCCTCATTACTGCTGGCATCAAAAAAATGCTCCTAAACACAATCATAAATCTCGTTAAAGGCACATAGGCCTCTAGTGAAAACTCTAGTAAGACAAACAAACACAACGTTACTTTTGTATTTAATGTAACTGTATACTCACATATCCTTTTTGAGAGAAAGGATCTTTAAGTGATGGGAAAAGTCCAACAATCCCCATAGCATAACGGGTCCTGATGTCCATGGGTGGAGCATTCCTGAATGGGGGTATGGGAACACATTTTAGAATATTCATTCCAATTCAAAGCTATTTATCAGAACTTTAAAAACTCAAATGATACCAGAGGAAAAATGTCATTTTATCTTTGTGCCAGTTTCAATGTTGGTGGAGATTTGCTATATACTACAGAGAGGTTTCAAACTCTTCTCAAGACACACTGTAATAACAATCTGCCTATGACAAATTTGACCTATGTTGTAACTGAAATGATGGGGAGCACATGACTTGTTTTCTCATACAGTGAAATACTTACCCGTACTTCTCAACCATATCAGCAACAACAATGTTGACGAGCTTCCGTCGTACTTGGTCTGTAATTTCCCTTGTCTTGCTGTATTCTTTGAGTATCTTCTCCCCTCCTGCCTTTGTTTCCAGGACTGTTCTGATAAGCTTGGCAAGGAGCAAAGCAGACACAAATGTCAAACAACAATGAAGCCCAATAACCAACTACACTAAAACAATTTAACATTGTGCAAAAAATATACCTCAACAGCTTAAATTGTGGTATTACCTCTTTCGCCTCTATGCTGTCATCAATACGCAGCCTCTTTGGTGATGTGAGGGACTCCTCAGTCTCAGATGACTGTGATGAGAGAGACAGGGTGTCTGTACAGGAAGACTGTGCAGGGGACTCTGAGAAGGAAATATATTATGTAATTCATAATCTATTGTGATATAGATCAAGAATAGCACTGCTTTGGTTAATTGTTAATATCTAGCCGTTGTGGTCACTGTAGTTTGCATATTCTGTTCTTTCTAGCAAATATTTTCATGTTTGCTAACCCATTCCTGACTAGAAAAAGCTGTTATTGCATAACAGCATGTGTGAATGCTGTCATGCTGAATGATTGGAATAAAATGCTGAAAAGTGGCTGAAAAGTGGCTGAAGATGGTTAAAAAAGGCTGAAATGTCTGTTGAATAAGTATTTATTAAGCTGAAGTGAAAAGTTAAAGTATTTAAAGCTCAAAGTGGAGTTAAAAGGTGCTGAACTGGTTTAATGTAGAATAAATCATTGTAAAAGACAGAAAGAGCTGAAACAGAGTTGAATTGGCAGCATAACCACAGTCCATGTAAGTGAGCAGCAAAGGACATGATTAGAGGACAGACAGAGGAGGAGAGATAGAGGAGGACATGTGGCCTGTTGTAATGAGAAGGACAAGGGGGGGACAGGAGAAGAGGACAGAGGGACATGCCTGGACTCAATAGGAGGCCAAAACCAGGTGAGAAGTCCATAATCTGGATCAATAAAACTGAATGAATTAGGTCAAAGGTCAGCTGTCTGCTCACAGCTGAGAGCAGTCAGTGAGTCGTCATGACAACGGCCCCTCACTCAGCTGACAAACAGAGAGCAGAACTGCACTGATCCAATCACTTTGCGCACCTCCTGAACAACTGTTCATTAAAAGAGAACTATAAAAGTTATCCAAATAATTTTTTCACCGTGAGCGCCAGGAGGGTCTGGGGAACGCAGGGATGTGGTTTATTTTACTGTAAAGTGAACAGAATTTAAATGGTGACAAGTTAAAAACACATGAGAAATGCATTTTCCTCTTAGAATCCAGATTTGAATGGAAGTCTATGGGAGCAAAAGTAGACTTTTCCTTGCTTGGAGAGGCATAGCTCGAGATCTGTAAATCCCAGCTCTGTCATTCTTGGTTCTCTTCGAAGCCAACTAAAATTCCTCCGTTTTGATGTATAATTTATGTCTCTACGATGAAAGTTGTAGGAGTTATGAGAATTTGTTTGGAGTAGTGGAACAGGCTGAAAGGTTAGAGTGAGGGCTAGAGTGGGAGCGAGTGGAATGAACATTCTAAAAGTTATTGATTTTTAAACTGCCATAAATCAATAACGCTAAAAGATATCAAAAAGTTGAATAGAAGTTTAATAGCCCAATCCCTTGTGAGTTGTTTAAAGTTTGAATGGTGTTTCTAGCTGAAAGTATGCTGAAGTTCTAAGAGCTGAAAGAGCTGAAAGTTTTGAAGGAGTTGAAGGCTGAAGAGCTGAAATCCTATTGATTTCAATGGGAGCTGAAGATCAATAAATGATCAATAACTTGAAAAGTTGAACAGATATCAAAAAGTTGAATAGAAGCAGGAATCTCCTGAAGGAGCTGAACGTTTTGATACCAAAATTGTTGAAATCGGCTGAAGCTAGCTCAAGATGTTGAACGTCAAAAAACGGCGGAAGAATAATAATAATAAGAACTAGAAAAAGCTGTTATTGCATAACAGCAAGTGTGAATGCTGTCATGCTGAATGATTGAAATAAAATGCTGAAAAGTGGCTGAAGATGGTTAAAAAAGGCTGAAATGTCTTTGTTGAATAAGTATTTATTAAGCTGAAGTGAAAAGTTGAAGGATTTAAAGCTCAAAGTGGAGTTAAAAGGTGCTGAAAGGGTGAAAGGTTGAACTGAAATGTGCTTAAGATTGCTGAAGATGGTTGAAAAGAGCTGAAACATGGTTGTTGAAGAAGTATATATGAAGGTGAAATGAAGAGTTCAACAATTTAAAGCACAAATTGCTGTTTAAATGTAGTTAAAATGGTGGAAAGTTGAACTGAAATGTGCTTAAGATTACTGAAGATGGCTGAAAAGGGCTGAAATATGGTTGTTGAAGCAGTATATATGAAGCTTAAGTCAATAGTTGGAAGGATTTAAAGCACAAGCAGGTGTTGAAATGTAGTTAAAAAGGTGGAAAGCTGAACTGAAATGTGCTTAAGATCGCTGAAGATGGCTGAAATATGGTTGTTGAAGAAGTATATATGAAGCTTAAGTCAGTAGTTGGAAGGATTTAAAGCTCAAACTGGTGTTTAAATGTAGTTAAAATGGTGGAAAGTTGAACTGAAATGTGCTTAAGATTACTGAAGATGGCTGAAAAGGGCTGAAATATGGTTGTTGAAGAAGTATATATGAAGCTTAAGTCAATAGTTGGAAGGATTTAAAGCACAAGCAGGTGTTTAAATGTAGTTAAAAAGGTGGAAAGCTGAACTGAAATGTGCTTAAGATCGCTGAAGATGGCTGAAATATGGTTGTTGAAGAAGTATATATGAAGCTGAAATGAAGAGTTGAACAATTTAAAGCACAAGCAGGTGTTTAAATTTAGTTAAAAGGGTGGAAAGCTGAACTGAAATGTGCTTAAGACAGTTCAACATGGCTGAAAATGGCTAAAGTCTGCTTCCTTAAGCACCAGCTGAAGTAATCATGAAGCTGAAGTCAATAGTTAAAGGATTTACAGCTGAAAGTGAATATTAAAGGTGCTGAACTGGTTGAATATAGAACAAATGATTGTAAAAGGCAGAAAGAGCTGAAACAGAGCTGAATTGGCAGCATAACCACAGTCCATGTAAGTGAGCAGCAAAGGCCTGAATGAGAGTACAGACAGAGGAGGAGAGACAGAGGAGGACATGTGGCCTGTTGTCATGAGAAGGAGAAGGAGGAGACAGGAGAGGGGGACAGAGAGACATACCTGGACTTATTAGGATGACCAATCCAGGTGAAAAGTCCATCATCTGGATCAATAGGACTGAATGAATTAGGTGAAAGGTCAGCTGCCTGCTCACAGCTGAGAGCAGTCAGTGAGTCGTCATGACAACGGCCCCTCACTTAACTGACAAGCAGAGAGCAGAGCTGCACTGTTCCGATCACTTTGCACACCTCCCGAACAACTTTTGTTTAAGAGAAAACTATGAGCGTTATCCGAATAATTTTTTCACCGTGAGCGCCAGGAGGGTCTGGGGAACGCAGGGTTGTGGTTTATTTTACTGTAATGTGGACAGAATTTAAATGGTGACGAGTTAAAAACACATGAGAAATGCATTTTCCTCTTAGAATCCAGATTTTAATGGAAGTCTATGGGAGCACAAGTAGACTTTTCCTCGCTTGGAGAGGCATAGCTCGAGATCTGTAAATCCCAGCTCTGTCATTCTTGGTTCTCTTCGAAGCCAACTAAAATTCCTCCGTTTTGATGTATAATTTATGTCTCTACGATGAAAGTTGTAGGAGTTATGAGAATTTGTTTGGAGTAGTGGAACAGGCTGAAAGGTTAGAGTGAGGGCTAGAGTGGGAGAGAGTGGAATGAACATTCTAAAAGTTATTGATTTTGAAACTGCCATAAATCAATAATGCTAAAAGATATCAAAAAGTTGAATAGAAGTTTTATAGCCCAATCCCTTGTGAGTTGTTTAAAGTTTGAATGGTGTTTCTAGCTGAAAGTATGCTGAAGTTCTAAGAGCTGAAAGAGCTGTAAGTTTTGAAGGAGTTGAAGGCTGAAGTGCTGAAATCCTATTGATTTCAATGGGAGCTGAAAATCAATAAATGATCAATAACTTGAAAAGTTGAACAGATATCAAAAAGTTGAATAGAAGCAGGAATCTCCTGAACGAGCTGAACGTTTTGATACCAAAATTGTTGAAATCGGCTGAAGCTAGCTCAAGATGTGGAACAACTAAAAACAGCGGAAGAATAATAATAATAATAATAATAATAAGAATAATAAAGAAAAACAGGAAAACTATAGTGTGAATGCTTAACAGCATTCACACAATAATAAAGAAAAACAGGAAAACTATAGTGTGAATGCTTAACAGCATTCACACAAATATCAGTTTAGTAGCTATACATTAAACTGAAACCCTGATATATGTTCACTAGGGCTAGGCAACAGCAATCTTTAAACTGCAGGGGGCACAATGTTTGGCCAAGAGAAACAAAAATAAAGAAATAAATTGTTTAGTATATATCCCTGCAAAAAAAAAGCACCTTGTGCACAATTTCTTACCGATCACTGAATGGGCATCAACAATAGTCCAGAGAATGTCTGATTTTTCTTCTATGACATCACTGAAGACTTCTTCATCAACCTCTGTTCCCGTTTCATCCGTTAGATACATGCTGGTGTCACTGGGAATCCCAAACTTCTCCTTAGCTGAGAACATTTGTAAATGTATTAATATAAATGCACTAAAAACTTTTTACTGATGTGCTATGGCATCCCATTAACAAGTCTCACTGTTTTATTATGTACTGTGAAACAGTACATAGTAAACAACTGAAAAAAAAAATAGAAACCAGTAAAGAAGTAAATTAATAATATATTAAAATAATAATAGCAATAAAAACTGAATACCCGATTAATCATTTTTCTTCGATTACAGTGTTTATAATTTTGAGAAGGCAATATTTTAAACATGATTAAAATCAGATTAATTATCCAGCCCTAGTTTAACCAATAAAAACATATTACCTTCTTTCAAGATTGCAGAGTAAGAGATTCCATTTAGTTTGATGTACTTCTTCTTTCTTTGATACTGAACTTTGAAGAGCATTGCTGTTTTTGTTCCTTTAAAATAAAAAACAATCACAACAGAGAGTTAACATTACTTATCTTATACACCTTGTACTTAAACTGAAATACCTTATTGTATTTATCTAATTTACATAATAGTGTGTAGTTGTTGTGTGGAATGATGTTTGTTCTCTAGCAGTTCGGGATCTTCCCCATTTAGGCCGATGTAAACATGACTCACACAAACTACACCGGTTGCTTATCCACTAAAACACATACATGATGCTTAGATCGCACGTTCTTGACAAGAGAGGCCTCAGTACCAGGAACGCCTATCAACACACACGTATGAACGTTCAAAGATGGCGCGCTCCGACGAAGGAGGCTAAGCTGATCAGCCCTGCCCTGCATTAGAACTAACATGACACTGTTAGCTTTGGTCGGGTGATTTTAATTTTTGGAGCCCAAACCGTTAGCATGTTTTACTACCTGGGTGCGCGTGCACTGCTGCGTGACGCTGGTTGCATCAGTGGCCGCCGTGGCACATGCGCGCCTGCATCGTATAAAAGTATACTAAATTATGTCGTTGCGAGTAAATTATGGACGCTACCCACTCAGGACACATGGATTACATTGAACTGAAAAAAAAAAAAACTGAAAGTGTTCCAGAGTGTAAATCAGCATGAGGGTGAGTAGAAAATGAAGGCACATCATTCTGAGGGTGAAGTATTCCCTTAAACACTAAACCCATCACTCTCACACATAGAAAACACTCACTATTTTATAAGCGTACATGTTTCTATATGTGGGGCGAGCAAGTCTGAAGCAAGTTGGAAGCAAGCTGAGTAGCAAGTTGACATCCCTCCACGTCGGTTGCAGACACAAACCCACTTCGCTTAGCAAAACTAAGCTAGCAATAGCGCCTCCAGACAAACACAAAACATGCACTGACACAAAAGAAGGCGTCTGCCCCCTTACCTATCACTACTACGCAAGACCATGGGACGTGAATGCAATTACGAATCATTGTTATCCAAGCACAACTTGGCATCTAAATAACATGTCGCAAAGTAAGTGACAACATTACTTTCAAAGCGCGTTGCTACTCCGCCCGCTGTGGCAAGGAGGGAAGGTAGCCACATTCCCTGCACTCAGGTGCTGCATGCGCATAAAACACAGGTGTACGGTAGAAAGCAGAAGCATGAACTACATACACGCGCCAAGATGGTTTTGCGCGCGGTGAATCCACCCCGCTTGGTTAGCTAACCCGAGTTCAATAGCTAAGGCTAGCTTAGGACGCACCATCTTGTGTTTGTAGGCATGGCGGTGATTTTTTTTCTTTTTTTCTAATGACTGAATAGACGAAAGAAAGAACTAACTATTCGCGCTTTATTATGGCATTCAAAAATCGAATTTCACTCTAAATATTTTGCCTCCAGATGACTGCTAATTCATTGTCATCCATACCCAGATTAACCGCACGAAGTTAAAACACAGATACCCGAATAAACACGGTACAAAATAGGCATTCATGACTGTCTAAACTATTTCAAGCAAGTGACAGTGATAAAAGTAAGCAATTTCTTACTTGGTATACGGTGCAAAAGTCCTCCGTGTCCGTCAGCTTGCAACAACGATCCGCCAAAAAATAACGGCTCTCAGCTGGGTGTGGCAAAATGTAACGTACAGCGACGTCATCACGTCGGATTGTCGAGATGCGGACCGAGGAGACTCAATCAATAAATGCACACTGTAGGATTACAATGAACTCTACAAAAACTACACCAACACCACACCAATAATTAACACCACAAAGTGTCACCTGTTTACATACAGACAGAGTGCAGTACACCCATTCAACTCTACAGTGTTAAAAATCTACTCTGTTAAGGAAAACTCTGGAAATTTAACACTATTCAATTTGCTGTGTATTTGTTGTTAAAGTGATGGCCATTTGCTTAATGACACTACCAGACAAAGACATGGCTCCGTAGGTCTCCAGTGGCCAAGTTCAAAAAGAACAATATTACTTCCTAAGACACAACAGTGCAAAAACAATGAAATGCATTAATGCACCGTTATGTGTACAAAGTGGTTTAAATGAGGAAATAAAAACATAAGATTTTTCTTTAGCAGGAGAAAAAGAATGACTGCTATTTACTTTAAAAATGTACAGTGTGATATATACTGCAGCATCCTCCAGTTACAACTCCAGTTCATTTAACCTTAAAACAGATGTTACATTTATATATATATATATATATATATATATATATATATATATATATATATATATATATATATATATAAATCATCTAGGTTAGTTTAGATTTAGTTGTTTTCTGTGGTTTTGAAAACTTGCAGCACAACCAGAATTGTCCTCAGCTTCATCATTTCATCAGAGAACTTCACGCCTCTCCTTGACCGTATTACTCTAGAAGCAATTTATTTTGCTATCCTCAAGTAAAAATTTTACTCCATTCAGAAAACCTTTTTATGGGTCAGCTGATAGATTTTGCGGAAATGCCGCTCTAACTGTGTGAAGCGATAAATTTACCGCAGCATTTTTGTGGGTGTGTTTTTAGTGGTTCTGACTTTTTGTTGTGGTTGTTGTGGTGGTGAAGGAGGTGTTGAGTTTGTAGCTGAGAGCGTCTGGAAGTAAGACTGGCAACAGAAGCAGGAGGTCTAAGAGACTTTGTGAGAAAGTTTGTATTAAATTCCTATTTCCCTTCATTGTGTGGTGAGTTGGCCTGGTTCCACACGCACTGAGTTTACTAGGCCCTGGGAGTCTAAGCAAAGGTGTCACTCACACCTCTTAGGGCCCCAAACCAACCCCCCTTTGATTACTCTTCAACTGCAGTTAAAAATCCTTGACCTCCATCCCAACATAGCCCATGCTGACTGATAAAGAAACTTCACTTACGGATTATGGGGCATTAGAGAGAGAGGACATGTGTCCTTGAAAGCACAATTAGACAAGAATGAAGAAAACGTAAGCAATAATGAATGACGATGAAAGACAAAAAGACAGATTCTGAGATAAAGCATGTGTGTGAAAATTATTAGTAGAATTTAGATACCTCTATCGTACTAAGTCGGATTTCCTCATAGATAAAGCGCTACAACAGACTGATAGCTGTCCAGTGCTCCTTCGTTGTGAGTTTTGATTGTGTTTACACTCTCATACAATCTATCTGTCATCAGTTTTTTAAACAAGATTTCCTAACAGTGCATGGTGACATACTGAGGTTTACACATTATCCCAGCTTTATTTCCCATCAAGAACAAATTTGCACATTCCCACGTGCACAAATTGATTTCACAATTCAGTGAAGTTTTGATACTTAAGAGATACTTTGTTGGACTAAAGCAAGCGTATACAGTATACATGTTGTGTGTTATATATATATATATATATATATATATATATGCATTTGATAAGAGTATAAAAGTATTATGAATGGATTCAGGCAGCTGTTGTTGGAGTCACTACTTGGGAGAAAAACACTTCCAGAAAAATGCTTTTCATAGGGCTTTGATTCTAATCTTGGTTTAAGTTGCTCATAAGAGGCTTCTTATCAGTTAAACAAATTTCAGTAAATCCTATAGATCAGTTTTATTCAGTCATACAGTGAAAAAGCTGTGTAAATAACTGCAAACGTAGTTTGTAATAAGTACGTAGCTATGACCATCTAAACCGTAGTAAAATTTCTAATAAAAAAATCACTGAACTTTTCCTACTGTGACCAGTTTTAACAGGCGAAACAGTCCATATTTGGAAGAAACCCACATCAGTCTCAAGTCACAAACTAAAATCATCTTGAAACAGATAAAACACTAAATTTTCAAAGCAGTTTATTTTTTACTGTCTGCCGGTTGAAGTAATTGATTGGCTTTAGGTATAAAAATAACTTGGTTGAGGTAAGATTAACACCAGAAGGCTAGAAGCAGACCGTCTCACAGCTTCTACGTCAGGAGAGAAATCTCCCTTTTCTAGTTTAATGTGTGAATCCAGCCTAATTTGCAAAATGCACAAATACAAAAATATAAACCGAAAAATCTCCATGGGAATACATCACGGGACCAGAAAGAACCGGTGACAGATGTGGCAAAACTGTTTCATCTTTCTTCAAGACAATGTTACCACACACCTGGCAGACTAATAGAAACAGCTTCTGCACTTAGAAACGTGTAAATATTTAACTGCCCTAAAAAAAAGGTTTCATTCAGCACAATATGTTACTTTTGATTTTCTGAAATCAAGTCTGCACTGAAGAAAATGCAAATGAAAAAGAACCTACTTTGCAGCTTTGATTGGTTGAGCACCAGAATGAAGAATTCTTCAGTTGGAGAAGGGAAAAAATAACGATTTCAAGGTTTTCTTTATTAAACTGAATTGCAGGTTTCATTACACATGACAGACTGAGTACATCTACTGATGCTCTCATGACTATTAGCTTTCAGTTGCATGTGATGAATATGAGGATAAAGAAAGCATTTTGAAAACTTTATTATCATTGTTACTATTATTTATTTCAGACTTATTAGATAAATTTAATCTCAGTAACAGTCAGTATGCTACAACAGCTGTGCAAATACACTTAAACGCTAGCAGCTTAGCTCATCTCTTTATCAGATACATTGAGGGGCAATTGTGTTCATCGTGAGTATCTGTACAGGAGATACCAAAAAAACACATTGCATAACAACCCACTTTTTAACTGTCGACCAATTGCTTTCCAAGCTTGAAAACTAAAGTATGTTAATGCCTTTACATGAATGCGTCTGTATGGTGCAGCTGCAGGAACGTCTGGAGATATTCAGCTCATTGGCCAATAAACATGAAAGCATAAGTGTACTCTGATCATGACAACTGAGATCCCAACCTTTGCTCGCTTGTCACATCCGTTTCTCTCACATGTTTCCTGCCACTTTCCACTGTATACTTTCTCACTGAAAAGAGCTGCCATTTAAGTAACCTTAAGGAAAAATATTTCAAACAGATGGATCAGCACATGAAGTGATAGAAAATTACTTGACAAAGGTAAAATTAAGGTGAACAGGACGAGCATAAGGAGTAAAGTTAATGGGTTAATGGTGGGTATATATATATATATATATATATATATATATATATGGCTAATTTTACCTGAACATGTACTCAGAGATGTGTAGTTAATCATTATTCCTTACATTTTCACATATACACACTCAGAAGACCCTGTCCCTTAGGAAGTAGGAATACAATATGTTACTGACAGGTTTAAGGGCTTCATGATTCAGGTCTACGTTTCCAATGACAGGAAACATATTTTCATCCCTCCCATTTCCTCTGGTTCTAGTGACAATCTCATCACCATTATAATGAAGTTATAAAGACATTAACTTGATAGTTAATATCAAGCAATAAAGCAGACTGACTATTATACAGCGGGGATAATATTACCATCCACATGTTTCAGTGTAACCAATGCAAAGATAAGGCTATTAACCTCAATATAGGAGGTTCAACACACTTGTAGAAAATATCTGAACTGTAAACACAAAAAATGAAGTGCTAACTTTCAGAATAAACACCATCGTTGTCTATCTGAAGAATATCCAGATATTAGTTTGGAATTCAAGTGGTTATGACTGTTATCAAGATGAAAGATTGGATCATTAAATGCAGCAGCAGTGATAAAAGGACTAAATTGGAGCATGGCCCATGTTTAAATAATAGTTTCATCAATAGACAAGTTTATGGCAACAAAGTCCAGGAGTGATGGCTGTAAATGACCCACAACACTGCTTATTTTCATACATCACAAAGTCTGACAAAATCTTGCAGAATATTTATTCAGCTTTTGCATTTGTGGACCGTTTGCTAACCATGCCATTGAGTCTTTCCTAAAGAAATATGCGGATACTCTTGTATGTTGTTGTAAATGTTGTTCTGTGGCAACATGAACTATAATCCTGAAAGATTAACCCAGTATCGACAAACCTTCTATCAAGGAAATATGAAAAGTGTCCAAAGCTTTAATGTGCACCACCATAGAGCGAATACCTGCTATCTCCTCTGGCCCTTTATCTGACATCAGCACATACAACATCAATATTTGTTGAAATTTGAACTACAGAGCTTTGATATTCAAACTTCCACAGGTTGTTTTTCAAAAACAAAATTGATTCCATTTTTTTCTTTTTCTTTTTTTTTTTACTTGATGCTGTGTAATCTTTTTTTGCTTTATTTATTTTATTTTTTATTACTTTTTTTCTGTAACTCCATTGCCAAAGCCCTCTAGCTTCCAGATTCTGATATGCATCATCAGACCTTTGTGGAAATAAACTATAAAATAAACTGGTACTGTAAACCTATGGGAAATTATTTTCATTTGCATACATAAGTTTTAAACAATTTATTTGTATAATGGTGCAGAAAACAAATATTTGGCCAACAGCAAAAGTTCAACTCAATACTTTTGTAATATAAACTCAGTTGGCAATGACAGAGGTCACACGTTTCCTGTAGTTGTTGACCAGGTTTGCACACACTGTAGCTGGTATTTTGGCCCATTCTTCCATGCAGATCTTCTCTAGGGCTGTGATGTTTTGGGGCTGTCACTGGGCAACATGGACTTTGAACTCCGTCCACAGATTTTCTATTGGGTTGAGGTTTGGAGATTGGCTAGGCCACTCTACGACCTTGAAATGCTTCTTATAGAGCCACTCCTTAGTTCCCCAGGCAATGTGTCTGGGATCATTGTCATGCTGTAAGACCCAGCCACATTTTATCTTCAATGCTCTCATTGATGAAAGGATGTTTTTGCCCAAAATTTCACAATACATGGCCCCATTCATCCTGTCCTCGATACAGACCAGTCGTTTTGTCCTCTTTGCAGAAAAGCAGCCCCAAAGCATAATGTTTCCACCCCCATGTTTCACAGTGGGTATGGTGTTCTTGGGATGCAACTCAGCATTCTTCCCCCTCCAAACACAGATGTGGAGTTTATACCAAAAAGTTCTATTTTGGTCTCATCTGGCCACATGACCTTCTCCCAATCCTCTTCTGGATCATCCAGATGGTCACTGGCAAACTTTAGACAGGCGTAGACATGTGCTGGCATAAGCAGGGGGACCCTTCAGGCGTTGGACCCAGCTCTCTTCAGGTCATTGACCAGATAGAAGGGTTAGTAACAGGTCTTAAAGAAGTAACAGGTCAGTGGCTGCCAACTGTATATATGTGTGTGTGTGTGTGTGTGTGTGTGTATCCCACGATATGAATCAACGAATCCCATTTTGTGACAGTTTATATCTTTGTGACTGCACTGTGTTGCAGTGCATTTCATAAATTGAATTAACATGTGCTCTTATGCAGCTCCAGTGGGACTACTTTCTTTTCAAATCTTTGTCATCTTTGAACTGCTTTTAGATACATTTGGAGGTCATGTATGCATTACTCCTCAGAGCCAATCTTTCAAATGACAAGTTTTAACTAACAAAAATCTTACTTTGAATAAGGAGCACATGCCTGGAGTGGAATCTTAACTTTCATACCTTATAAAACCTCACTGAAGCTACAGCTTGCTTCAGTATGGGTGAGCTGGGTTTTTTTCATTGAGTTTCTCATAATGATGAAACCAGGGAGCTTTTAGTGTCATATCAATCAAAGTCCTGGGTAATGAGGCTGAGAAAATGTTTAACAGTTTACATCTGGACAAAATTTAAGCTCAAATAGCTGGCTGATCAATTTTGAGAAATTTACAACGTGCTGATGTATGTATAGGCTATGTATGACAGGATGACAGAGGTTCACTTTTAATTAATGATTTATGACAATGTGTGATTAAATATAAGTGTAAGAAATGCACATTGAACCAAACAATTTCCCTCCAAAACCACAAGGTTTTTTGTTTGTTTTATCAGTTACCTGTTTTACATATAACTCATACTCTGTGTCCTGTCCAAGTTTTTTTTGGTTGTGTGCGCATGAATTACACACAGAAAAATGCACAAAATAATCTAACAGGGAGGAATATGGTTGTCTATTAACATGGTTTGCTGTCCATTCATTTCTCCCACACTGGAACGAAAACATGGTCCAGAACCGAGGCTGAGTGACCCACAAACAACCCCATTTTCCTGGTCTGTTTGCTGGGGTGAGGCTAGGGCACTGAAAATAGGACTGGGGGGATTAGGGTCCATCCCCAGATGTATAACACAGTGACCTATCAGTCTGACACCATACAAACCTGCCATGTTGTCAGGATGTTGATGTTTCAGATACTGCACAGGTAGAAGCAGTGTGCCCATAGGCTGGAACCCTCATTAATGATGGTATGGAAAGCCTCTGGATCAGACTGAGGAAGTTGTAATCATAACTGCATGGAGTCAACTTGTGAGCTCCATGTTAAAAGGTTCAGTAAAGGATCACACTACAGGATAATCTGACAGTTTGCAAGCAGAGCTAGATTTTTTTTAGGGGTAATATTTTAAAGAAAATATTTGATTTTCTTTCTATCAGAGTCAGACTGAAGAACCTTATTTTTATACAAAATTTTGAGTCTCTCGGCTAAACCGCACATAGATAAGAAATGGAAATATAACAGACACACATAAATAAGTAAAAAATAAAGATTAAAAAGATATAAGAACATTTCTATATTTGTAGAAAATAAAAAAGAATTCACAGCAGACATACATATTTACAGGGAGGCTAAAGTGCATCCTAGTGCAAGGATGGAGGTCTGTGTGTGTGTCTGAGAAGGTGTGAATGTTATGTTATTAAAAAGATGAACACTAATGTGGGATATTATACTGAGAAAGTGAGTCTCAATTAGTTTTGCACATCAACACATCCCAGATAAGTAAACTTTATCCTCTGCTTCTGGTTCAGTCATAATTTGACCAATCAGAAAAAAACAACTGGTTATTGTTAATAAATCAAGTCATGTTTTGACAGAGAATTTTTAATTTTCTCTGAATGTTTCATGGCTTCTTAATTTTTGGGAATAAACAATGAAAGATCCCATTTAAAAGTATATTCATAACCTTGTCTCATTTTTCTCGACAGAGAAGCAGGCTGCATGGGGAGTGTCAGTGCACAGACATTTTTTACTTCTCTCTGGAGATGATCCACTGGGTTCACATCCAGACTCTAGCTGGTTCACTTCAGGATTTTCATAGAATTTTCCCTGAGGTAACTCCTGGACTTTCTTGGCTTTGTTTGTTTCTCTCATTAAAATATAAAACTCTATCCCAGTTGGATTTTTTTTGTACTCTGGAAAATTTTTAATCTTCTTCTTTATTTTTCTGCATCCTTTTTTCTGTCCTTCAAGCCAGTTCTTCCTCATCAATTGGCCTGATTCTACTCATGATATTAATAAGATGATGGAGATCCAGTTTTTTCCACACACATCATGGGGATTTCCAAATAGTTCATTTTATGTTTCATTAAATTGAAAGATTTTGTTCCTCCTGGTCATTCAGACAAACACTCATAGGGCTGTTTGGCCACTACTTCCAAAACTGTTCCAAAAGTTGTCCTCCCATCTCCTCATAAAACTGTAGATCTCAGTTGTGATGACAATTGGATTACTGCTTAGATGATGTTTCCAAATTTATTTTCATTTAAAAAGATGGAAGCTGCATTGTTTCCAGGCTGTTAAAAGACAGAAGCAATGTGAGCCTTAAGTCCTTTGGATGCATGGATAATGTGCTCAACCTGCCTCTGACATTAATCATTAGCTGAGAGATTTTATATTGTCAGTTGCGAACCTTTCCAAATGACTCCAGTCAAGCTGTAAAAACAAGGCAGAGGATTTATGCAGATGTGATATGTAGAAAACATCTACAAAAAGCTAAAGGGGGAAAAAAGAGGGAAAGGTTAGCATTCTTTGGATACGAGTGAAGAATAACAAAATGTGAGAAACGTAAAGAATCTGAAGGCATTATAAATACACTGCAGCTCTGTTCCTGAGTTTGTTTTATTTGTCTTCAGTTAAATGAAGACTGAAACAATAGTTTTTGGAGCCAAGCAGGAAAGATTAAATGTCTGTACTCAGCTTTTAAACAGCTAAGTTAAGAAAAAAACAACCAAGCCAGAAATCTGGGAGTTGTCATGGACTCAGACCTGAATTTTTGCAGTTATACTAGGACAGTTGTGAAGTAAACCTATTTTCATTTAAAGAACATATTGAGGATTAAAGGCCTGATGACTCAGCAGGATTTAGAAAAACCTGTCCATGCATTTATCTTTAGTAGAGTGAACTACTGTAATGCTGTCCTCACAGGTCTCCTTAAAAAGTCCATCAGACAGCTGCAGTTAGTCCAGAACGCTGCTGCTCGAGTCCTCACTAAAATCAAAAAGTGGATCATATACTGTAACTCCAGTCCTCAGATCTTTAAACTGGCTTCCCGTTTGTCAAAGAACTGACTTCAAAATCCTGCTGTTAGTTAGAAAGCACTGAATGGTTTAGGACCAAAATACATTTAGGATCTTCTGGTTCTTTATGAACCAACCAGATCCCTCAGGTCGTCAGGGTCAAATCTACTTTCTGTTCCCAGAGTCAGAACTAAACATGGAGAGGCAGCGTTTAGCTTTTATGCTCCTCACATGTGGAACAAACTCCCAGAAAACTGCAGGTCTGATGAAACTCTCAGCAGCTTTAAATCAGAGTTAAAACATTTCTATTTGCTGCCTTTTCTCAAAACAGCTGTTAAATTCCTCACACTGGAACTTTATTTCCTGCATGTTATCTATTTTATTTTAGCTGTTTTCCTTCTGTTTTTATTTAATTTCTTTTATTTCTTTTAAAGTTTGTTTTTAATGCCCTTCTTATTGTTTCCTGCACCTCGCTGTGCTTTGAATGTTTTATATAAAACACTTTGAATGGTCTTGTACATGAAACGTGTTATACAAATAAACTTGCCTTACCCATTATCAGGTGCTAAGTATGCAGTTTTTGTTACATGACTATTATTGTTTCAATCTAATCCAGTTTATTTATATTGCACAAACTTTAACAACTTTGTCAGAGCACTTTGTAAAACAAAAAACAAAAAAAAGTCCAATTGAGTAGTTCAATTCAATAAAAATTGAATATAATTTAATATAATTAAATCCAAATTCAGTTAAATTAAGTTCAATCTTTAAAAATTGCATCTGTTCCACTGGAATGAGGGTATCAAGGAAATTGTGGAAAGGGAGTGGTACCAAATCCAGCCAACAAGTCCCTGGAATATTAAAGGTATTTTTGAGGAAGTTAAATAATACCCTGAGACTGCTGTGCTGAAAAGAAAGATTTTATGCAAGTGTGCACTAGGAATATGGTAGCTAACGCCTCAGAGGCACAGTTTCACAATGTTTTACACCGGGAAATGATGTAAGATGATGAGCTGACATGATATAGTGGACCATGGAGAATTGTAGGTGATAGTTTAAGAAAGCAGAGAAAGCAAGAGAAAGAGATGGATGAGCTGTTGTTCGTTGTCCACAGTGTCCACAGGACTTGAGCCAGATTCAGGAAGAGGTACGGCTGCTGGAGGCTGATATGTGTGTAAAGGAAGTGGAGGGAGCGCAGGGGCAGGAATCACCCTACAGGCAGGAAAAGGCCTGTGGAGGTGATGGTGGGGGTGGAAGTGGAGGGTCTCAGCTCCTGCCTGATAGCTTGTTCAACAAAAGCAGACAAACACACACATGCAGACATAAACTTAGACATAGTCACACTGCTCTGGAGGCCATAGGTTCTTGTTCCCATCAGCTAGAGGGAGGAGGGACCCAGCAGGGCTGAGCTGGATGGTTGCTGGTGCCAAAACATGTGTGCAACTGAAGTTGCTAAGGAAGTTTGTCTAAGTTAATTCAATTACATGTAATAATATTGTTGTGGTGGCACCAAATGCAGATTATGCCTGCATAGGAAATCCATTTCTTGCAGCAGACTTTGTTTTTCAAGCAACAAAAAAGATCCAAGAAAATCATTTGTTGTATTGGCCTTGATGTTTAGTTTCAAAACAGAAAGCAGGATTCATAATAACATGTTTCCATCTCTGCTGCGTTTATCCAACAGACAGTAAGAAATTGTGGGTTTTTATTCAACCAATGCAGATGGGCTTGAATGCAGTCTTTAAAAAGCTAACAGTGCTTTGCTAAGTTGATCTTAATGTTGGTTGGTTAAAATGTTAACTTGATGCTCCCGATCATTATCTGCTTTGTTTTCTTAATGAGGCCGTTAAGTTTCTCTACAGGTGTAGCATCTGTTTGGTTGTTGCAGTTGCCTTTTGTCTGTTTCATTTTTCTCCTTCTCACTCTCTCCTTTTCTCTTCTCCTCTCTGCTCCCCCTCCCCTTGTTTCCCCTCATCAGGTCCACCATTAAAATGTAACTAAGCAATATCCAAAATAAAGAACAATAATCAAGTATCAAGGGGAACCATATTTCCCCCATTAAGCTCTTATTGGCAAAGCAAATTTGTGGAGCACAAAAAGGCAACTAGAACATATTTCTGCTATCATAATAATGCACAAGACATGTTTTTTTTTTGTTTGTTTGTTTTTGTTTTTTTTTTTTAAAGGGGGGAAAGAAAGTTAGCTCGAACTAAAAATAAATAAATAAATGTCTCAGCAGTTAAAACCTTGAAGAGAAAGAAAAGCATGAATAAAGACGTCTGAGACCAATGGTAACAAAGTATTATGCTTCTAAAACAGAGACACTGATTCCTGAAGTCCTCCTCTATAGTAAAACAGTGTTACATAAAGTTGTTTTTCAAGAAATCTAAACAGATTAAAATGAAACAGGTACAAGACTGCAATCTGCAGTGATTAATACTCCACTTGTTGGCATAACAGCTTTTTTCTTGATTTCTTTTAACTTCAATCCAACATATATGTGTAAAAATGGGTACTTGAGATTTTACAAACACCAATAACTAAATTTGCATGTTAGCTGAAGGCACCCCTATCCACTATTTGGATACCTACAGAGCGAGTTATACAAAACTCCCCTGGAGACAAAACCAGAAAAAAAAAGTAGTAAATGTTTATTGCTGTATAGTAAATAGTCTCTCAGTACTCTCAGATTTCACATTAATAGATCTAGAGCGATTCTAAGGCATTAGAACATGCAGATGAAGCTTATCAAAAGTGTGGTGACTTTTATCCAAATTTTCCAAAGTTAGGGGGTCTAACCACAAAGTAAGTGTTTTTGAGCTACCAGGGAGATTTTCTCCGTAACTTATTAGTCAAAATACGGGTATATATTGTTTTTTTTACTGTTGCACATTCAAACAATTATGCCATCCAAAGCAAACAGTAAAGTCAGAGCAACAGATTGCCACATCATTTTGGAAAAGCCACTTTCTTCAAGGAGGAAGAATTTAGGTAAGTAACATGGGCCTGAATTCTTAAATAAAAACTTCAGGGTATCCAGTTTTATGTTTTACATATAGATAATGTTTTAAGAAGCAGTATTTATTCACCTGGAAGAAAATAAAATAAATACCCATTCAACCATCAAAGAGAGAAACTGAAAGATCAACACGAATAGTATCCATTTCTCTGTGTGTATATTACACTTTCAAGAGGTGGCAGGAGATCAAGTCAAACAAACTCTGTACTTTGCATGTTGGTGCCAGTAACTGAGGTATGTAATGTTACACCACTGAGCACATAAAGTCATGAAACTCTTTTATTAGGTTAAATTAGATGAAAATTAAACAATCTCTGAAGTGAAAATGGGTCATCAAAGCAGCATTTAGTGCAAAATGGCCTATGTAGGCCCCTTTGAATATTAAATTAGGCCTCTAACAATACATTAAGTGTAAGAGTGAATATGAGAATAGAGTTTGAATAACAATGCTGCAGTTTTATTTGTAGATCTACAGATTTAAAGCAGACATGTCGAAAGCCCCTCTCACATTATCATGTTCCAGATGGAAGCCACAACTGGACTCTTAAAATGTGAAAAATGGGAAACTATCATCTTGTAAAATTTACACTTAGATCTTTCTCAGCATGTAAATTTGTGTGAGAAAAGAAAATACAACAACAGACAGTCCCTGCAGCCAACCGCCTGAGTGCTTCAGATAGTCTCCTCTGTATCCCTAATGGTCAGTCACAGATTTGTTTGTCACATAGCTTTTCCTCCTCAAGTGCAACTGTCCATTGTTATGTTCAGCCTGGCACGTGTTGTTATTTCCCCTCTCTTAAAGGACCTTGCAAGATTTTCCCATCTTCCCCAAAGAAATGGCTGTGACCCAGCGCTTCACTTATTAGACAAAGAGTAAACGTCCCATGATAGCAAATGATAGCAAAAGTGGGGAAAGTCCCCCAACCTGCTTCTAAAATCCTGTACAAAGTCTAAGAGGAGTTCCACTGTTCCCATTAGGAACCTACCAGGTTTATGACAATGTGCATTAGATACACTAACAACAGTCTCAGTAGACTTGAAACTGAAATTGACAGATTTGGCTTTGCTTGAATCCCCATTGAACCAAAAAGGCAAAAATTTCATTCTCAATACATTGAGATTTTATGTATGTTGAAAATAACACTGCACTGCACCACTACACACACACACACACACACACACACACATACAAAATATGCACCCTCAGTTATTGAACAGTTATATTGTTAGTTATGTATTTTCTTTCAAATTTAAGGTGACAACTATAAATGTTTGTATTATTATAATTACTGTTGTTCCTTACAATGTAAATACACACTTTTTAAAAAATATCTCTAAATTAGTCATTTGTCAGAGTGTCTCAGAAAAATAGTTTAACAAAACCATTAAAATCCAACTTGGAGTAAATAATATCCAAGGATAACTTGAGTAAAGGTGCCATCTCTGCACTCTACTAAATTGCACACTACTACTTTACCTAAAGTATGTAAAACAGAAAAGGGTGTTAATGGATATGTATGTCTTGCACGCTAAAAGAGTTTTACTCTGGAAAAGGACTGAAAACCCAAGTGTAACACAGTGGCTCAGGCAAATGTTAATATGTTTCCCTTCAGAAAATGAACTTGTATACTAAAATGAAAACAAGAAGAGTGTGAAAGGGTCTGGGGGCCATTTACAGCTTCTGTGAAATGAATGGACCTGTCAGTGGATGAAGAGGAGGGAGGAGAACCTTGTTTTGTAAACCCTGACTTTTGTTAAATAAGAGCTCATCTTAGTGGAAATATGGACATTTACTTAGTCAAACCATAACCTCGCTGAATTTGATGTGAATTGTGGGAGATAATCTTTGTCTGAGATGATGTTCTGTAATGTTTAATGTTAAACATTGTAATGAGAAAAATGCAATAAATTCTTTGTATTTAATGTAGAAACTAACAGCCAGCATATGTAACAGCTGAATGAATGCTTCACTTCATTTGTTTTATATCTCTAAATGATATTTCTACTTGTCTGCTTGGTGAGTAAATAAGCAGATATTTTCTAACAACCTCAAAGTTGGTAAACCTGTTTCTGATGCTGTGAAATGGCCAAATAAGTGTGTAAATAAGGGTTTAACATGAAAACATTAACTCTGTTTGTCATGTTATGTTCTGTGCTGTTAATAATATCTTGAATATAAAGAGTATACAAATGTTCGATTGGGTTTAAGATACTAGGTATACATCATCTGAAGGGTTAAATCACAGGTAAAGTTGAGAACAAGCTGTTAGCAGCTTATCTGTTGTGGAAAACCCCTCTTGCATCTTTGAGATGATGCTGAGTTTTTATTTTACTGCTTCAACCCATCTATGTCCCTGCCATTTGCCCCAAGACATGCAGCTGAAGCATCCTGGAACATTAAGAGGGAAGAAGGGAGGGAAGGAGGAAGAGTGGCCAGGAAGTGTCCCTATTGTTTTCAGGGTCACTTCGCTTTTCCTTTCAGGGTCTTTTCTCTCCACAAGGCTGTGAATCTTACATAAACAAAACTCCTTGTTGCTGCAATGCTATCTTGTCAAATTTCCTGTTTCATATACCAAATGTTGAGAAAAAGGTTCATATTTCAGATGAACAGGGAAAGGTTTGGCACCAGGGACAGTAAATAAACTACAGATGTACACGCCCACTAGAGAATGCTAAAGATACATAAAACAAATATCACACGAGATTAATAAAATTTGTCACTAAAATTTGTACTTACATTAACATTTGCAAAATAGCTTAGACAAATAGATAGTAGCCTCACTTCTAAATAAACAAGACAGTTACAAAACAAAGCAAAAAAGTGTTATTGTTTAAAAGTCATATATCCCCCTTCTTCCTGGTTTGGTGCTGCTGAGAACATTGCCTCTGACCAGGTCTGCTGCATCATTGGACAGGGCCGGGCAACAGGAGGCGGGAGGGAGCACACCTTAGTTACAAAGGTTAGTCATTAACTTGCCCTTCTGGGAAGCAGCTGCAGAGCACACCTCATTCAACCTTTGCACAACATGTTCTTCACGTCACAGAAAAAACAAATGAAAATGTTAAGGTTGGTGTGAAATGTGTGGACAGAAAGAAGGCAATTGAAATCTGAAGCAACAGGGATTTTAACAGACAGGTGACCAGGTAAGACTTGAATAAGAGTCTTCTACTGAGAGGTTTGACAGTATAATGTAGACTTAGTAATAACTAATATTTACAGATTAATGTTAAAAAAAATATGATCCCAGTGTGGTAGAAAGTTATTACTTGTACTCTGTAACATTAATACTAATATATACTCAGGTTTACTTGCAATATTAGAAAAAGGTGGTGTCAAAATGATGCTGCTAAATAAATCTAAAATCCTGACTACTACTGAAACTACAACTGATAGAAATTTTAACAACAGTAGAAATTGTTTCCCCATTTTTTTTACACTGCGGTGACAAAGTGCTGAATCAGTGGACGTGTTTACTTTTTAGTGACTGAACTGGCTTACAAATGCAAGAGATAGTTTCACCACAGAAATATGTCATTTGTGATAAAATATGCAGCAACAGCAAAATGCATCCACAGCCCCAAATTCTGTATCTGAAGTGATGTGTTATTTTCACAACTGGGTTTTGTAAAATAATCTGTGTGTTGTGAGGGTGATCAGCAAGCGTACTGCACTGCCATAGAAAAACAAGAAGCCTGACTACACCTGAAGCCATAATGCTATATGAAGTAAAAGCTAGCTTAAAAACAGACATAGCCCGCCTTAGGAAAAGCCACTTTTACTCATGTATATAAAAAGCAGCTACATCAATTCATATCAGTTCATATGAACAAGGTTTGCAGGTCATTTCTACAGAAGATTAACCACAGACAAAGTGTAACATGTCCTTTTATATGCTATTGTGTGGGTTTTATGTCAATGATTAAATGCTCACCTAAAAGAAACACCAATAAAGCTTTACAATCATTAACATTTCTTGCACCAACTAGTAGCTTAAAATGCTTTGTAATGAGGACAAAATGGAACAGAACTTATTCAGTTTTCTTTGACTACAACTAATATAAATTACACATCACCAGTGATAAATACTGACTTGCATAAGGTCAGCCTCCAACTGTTATCATCCCAAACAAAAGCACAACTTAGCAAATACACACTGGAACACAATCTTTCATTATCGTGTACCCTAAAAGCAAACATTAAGATCTAACACAGCCATGTACTAAACCTCAGTTTTAAATATTAGCTTGTGGTCATGATGCATGTTAAAAAGTGTGTATTTATTAGCACTAACATGCATGGCTTTTTTTCCCCATCTTGTTGTTCCGTCTCTGTTGACACGGCCATTACTCTGTGGTTGAGAGCAAAAAACCAAACATTTGAAGGCTCCTTACATATTATAACATGAACCTACTGAAGGAAAAGAAGAAAAGTACAATACATTGATGTTTTTCTTCCAAGGTTGTGTTCTAAGTGCCCATACTTCAGTACTCACATTATTTGATTTAAATAATCACACTCAGAAACAATGTTTTTGCTTGTGGTAATCCACTGCTCAATTAGATCTCATGCCTATTATCCTTGACAAACAATGGAAGGGCCCAACTCCTCCGCACTTTTCAAAGCAAGAGAAAATACTGAATTTGGCAGAAGGATTAAAGGGAAGAAAGAAGGTTCACTTGCTGCACTTTGGCTCGTTAGGCTGAGGGTCAGGACTACTTGAAAGTACCTGTAAAATATGGATATCTGTAATTATTGCACCTAGGTAAAGAGAGGGACATTTTTTATGTGACTCGCTAAATAATCATAAACAAAAAATGCATTATGTGAAAAGAAGTTGTTATAGTAGTTATATGTTCTTGTTTTATGTAACACAAGGTAACAAAATCTCAACAAAAAATTGTAGCTTCAGTTTGATGACAGAGAGAATATTTCTTAACCCCCTGGCCATCATTAGTATCTATAAACTGGCACTCGACTCACAATTTGGGGCAATGAAAAAAAGTATGAGTAAGACAAACAGCCTTCTAGCTTTGATAATTATATTCAACAGAGGACGAATGCAGAACAATATGCAAATGTAGACTTTTACACATCCAGAGTCAGATACAAGCACAAACTACAGTACAACAACAGCACCACATCTGAAACGCATATTTCTGTCTCATCCTGCTCTGCTTGGTGTGTATATTTTGTTATGCTCTGCCTATGTGAGGACAGAACAGGAAGAGATAAAAGCAGGCTTCTTGGCGTGTTTACAGTTAACAGTGCTGGAGAGAATAGCTTGAGAAGATGAAGGGGAAAAGGCCTGATGGCAGGCGTGGAGCTGCTGGACCCGTCTTGCTGAGAAAAATCACCTCAGGAAGAAAGAAAGTGAGCATGTTGTGCAGAAATCTTTTAACATGCCCAAGAAAGCAACAACTACGTTGTAAGAATTGAAAAAAGAAACATAAATTAAAGACAGGAAATACATAAAAGTATTTTACAAGTCACTTTGAGATAGTTTGATACTTTTTTTTCTTCTCTTTTTTCTCATCAGCCCTCTGTCAGAGCTGAGTAATTAAAGAAAACTAAAGAAAAGCTGAAGGAAATTTGTTATGTAGTGGCCAAGTCCCACAAGACCCTTGTGTTTTTTAAGAGTGTGAGCTGCCAGCTCAGTCAACTCGTGTTATTCTGCAGAGCTGGGGTAAAGCATGGTGAAACAGCTCCACAGGGTCTCTTGAAATGAAAAAAGGTAACAGAAATTGCTATTGTTTTTTGCCTCTTTTCATCCACAAGTAAATGTTCCTGTCAGTTACTTAGCTTTGGTCAGTAACTGTTTACTGAAAAGCTGATACTTAAAAGTACTTAAAAGTATCAGGTTTTCAGTCACAGATGCAGCCATCTCAACAGTTTTTAGTGTGTCTACCAATGTATCATGACAGGATTCAAGAAGAAAAATCTTTTCATAGTTGTAATGACTAAGTTATTTTCATGTACACCACAGGAACTATGGCCAATATACAAGTACATTAAAAATAAATAAAACAAACATCATATGGGATGTTTGTTTCATCGTAGTAATAGTTACTAATAAACTACAATGTGATTTTGAATGGTTAATCTGTTCAACATTCTCATAAAACCAGAGAAAAAGCCCATGAAGCTATGGTGTCCCTCTTTGAACTCCCCAGTCCCCAAAAACCTCAGCAAGTCCCGAGACCTGTACAGTCTGAAATGTGCCTACATTTACATTCACAACTGTTTTCACCATTTGATGCAGAACTATGAATTTGCTCTTTATCTTTATTTTTTATTTAGTTTTATCTTTAACAAGATAAAAAGCAGACTTCAGTGGGTATTGGCAGAAGTGGCTTTAGTGTTACCTCCATGAAATAGTACCTTGTTATTTATCTGCAAGACTGTTGTTTTCAATGCTGCTCTCTTTCAATGTCAAGTTCTATTTAGGTAGTAAAACTACTTAGTTTTACTGCATTACTGAGAGCAGCATGGATAATCTTGTCTGACTGAATTTTGAAGCTCCGCTGTGCAATAAAACCAGGATGCAGTTTTATAGACTCATGCATGCAAATACCTTGACAAATTCGTAGATACCTTTACAAAAAGGTCCTTTCTCTTTCAAGTTTGAGCAACTGTGAAAAACCAGTTTAAATTTGCATTTAGAGCACCATCAACATTATGGTGTCAGCTCATACACAGAACAGATGAAAGTGCAACACCAGCTTGTTGGATCTGTGTAAACCACGGCCATTCATAACAGTTAATAGCTTCTTTTCCATAAAAATGATGCTACATCTGTCAGCAGGTTAGATTAGATTTGGACAAAGGATAGCCTGGCTTTGTGCTGGCTCTATTTGGGAAAATAAAGCCCTCATGTCTTGTTGGTTTAGTATACACGTTTGGATTTGTTTTTGCTTTGATTTTGTATGTGTGTGTGTGTATTTGCTCAGTATGGATAAGACAAACAGGATACAAGATGATGTTTTTCATTTCTGATCTTCAGTGAAGGGAGTTTTGTCATCTTTCATCAAAGCTAATATAGCTGTTCTCTTGTTTCCAGGGTTTGTGCTAAGCAAAACAAACTAAAGAAAAATCCCATAATACAGTAATGTTTCTAGTATCTTCTTTCTTCTCTTTTCTCTCTGCACCACTTTACTATAAATGTACACTACTGTTCAAAAGTTTAGGGTCACTTTACCATGGGATTCAATAGGGAAGTGACCCCAAACTTTTGAACGGTAGTGTATATTTAAAACATTTTGCATTTTTTTCTGCAAAATAATAACGCTGGCAGGCTTTCCTTTATTTACTAGTATCACACGTCTCTATTGTAGGAAGAGGAAAAAACGCTCAGTCAGATTCTTTTACACACTCACTACATGCACATAAATGTTTGCCAGTATTTTGCATTAGCTATCCTAACAAAGAATGTTCTCCAGTATGTGGGACTTCCTGTTTGCAACACATTTTTCCTGCTGTGGATGAGCTCCTGACAGCTCACAATCAATAATGACGTTTGGCATCATGGGATCATCATAGCATCTTCTTTTCATGATGACAAACTTACTTTTCATAAATTCACCAAGTGAAATATTTAGGTCATTTGACTGTTAATATTCCTGCTGTGTGGTTAAATAATGAAATATGTATGTAATGGCAGAGAGAAGTCTAGGAGTGCTATATTTGTGCTGAAAACCTAAAAAACTGGAGATGATTTTTTTTCTTTTCTTGTGTCTGATATGTAGAGACTGATGAAAATCTTAAGTTCTTATGTCTTTCTTCCATTTTCTGCACAGCCTAATTTGTCTGCTACAGAGGAACTGGCTAATATTTCAACTTGAAACCACCTTTGTATTGGCACAGAGCGGTTATTCAGTCTTGCCGCCTAGTGGAGCTCTAAAGGCTCAGCGCCTCTCTGGTCAACAGAAATCTTACAGACAACTACCTCCCTCATCTGGGGAGATGCCTGCCCTGCAACATCTCCTGCAAGTGCAATTAAACCTTCACCCACTGAAGAGAATATAACAAAGCCCAGCTGGTGAAAAGACTGAAAACCATGAAATCAAGATTGTTCTGGATCTTGTAGGAAGAACTTGACATTCGCTATATGTGATATACACAAGCAGTCTGTTAAAGAGGAGTTAAAAGAAAGATTTAATTTAAGAAGGAGCAAGCTTAAAAACTCCCCATAAGAAAGGCATCACAAATAAGATCAAAGCCAGATGGAATCATCAGGAAATGAGACAACTTTTTTGCCTCCAACAACAACAAATGGTGAGAGTACTTCATTTTCATTCAGTCAGTTTTCACCGGAATTAAGTTTACTTTGAGAATCGTGGTGCTTTCTTCAAATGTGCTACTATAAAATGACAGCACAAAATGTGATGTGATGTTTTTTGTGACACTTTTACAGACACTACAGCAACCCCATCAGTGAAACATACCAGTCACAACTGGGTTTTCTTAGTGGCCGTCCTGGTCACAGCCATCTCTGTCTCCCTTCTCATCGCTCTATTAGCTAAATGCCAGGTGATAAGGCGCTACCTGGCCAGCTACAGACACACAAGGCTGAGGGAAGCAGATGCTGTCAGCCAGAGTGGAGTATCAGGTTTGCATTTGATCCCACAAATCTGCACCACATGTTAGATTTTGACATGATTAATGATGTTTTACAGTATTAACATTCATGTGTGGTCTGGAAAACATAGAATGAAACACAAAAAGTGTTTTTTTTTTTCTAAATGCTATCTATTTTTACTATATTTATTTGTTTTTGTTGCCTTCAGGTCTGGAGGTGGAGTTTGACATACGTGGGGGACGTGGAATGAACCCTCACTGCATCCCACCTGTGAGTGAAGATGATGATGATGGCTTCATTGAAGACAACTACATCACACCCAATGAGAGAGCCAGGGCTGAGAGAGCAGCAGATGACATAGATGTAGACACGGAGGAAGAAATGGAGGAGATTGAATATACCATCACTTAATAGCAGCATCTTCAAACACTGCCTTCCACTGAAGAGTTATTGGAAGCTGGAAACCCCTGAGCCACCAACACCACTCCTTTTTTTTCCTTTTGTGAAAGTTTTCTTTTACAGAATAGACAATTGGTGAACAGCAGTTTTATATATGTAAAATAAATTTTATTACTACATTATTATGGCAGTAATTCTCAATGTGGGCCTGAATACCCATAACAAATCTCATAATAAATAATCAGCATATTCTCATGGGAATGCCACATAAAAAATGAAAAAGCAAGACAGATTTATTGGAATTTATTTATTTATTTTAAACATTTGAACAAGTAAATACTTAATCTTTCCTTAAACATGCCCTACACACCCATTTCAACATAGCCACAAAGTCCAAGTCTTTTTTTAAAGGGATTAACAGAGAAATAATATTCAGATCATATAAATAAGATTCTGTGGTGTGGAGAGTAAGAATACCCTTGACCCCAGGATATAGCAACGTTCAGGAAACAAAAACATACAAATATCTTATTCATCATCTGTTTGCTAAAACTTTTAATCATTCTTCTTCAGCTGAAAGTTGTTTGTAAGTTTTCTTGATTGTGTTGCCTGCTTCAGATACTCTAACAAACTTTCATTTTAAATTCAGATTTCAGGTTTTGACCTGACCATGAGACTCTGTGTCTTCTTTAAAAACATTCCTCCATTTGCTTATGTTTATTTTTACTACCATTCTACAGAAAGATCTGTTACAGGTAAATTAATTCTGGCCTGAGAGCTGCACATTAACTTTAAACACTGAATCAGCAAGCTGCTCCGTCCCAGATGCTGCAAAGTAACACCAAACCATAATGCATCTGCCACCGTGTTTCACTGCTAGTTTGAGTTTCTTCTCATGTGTGGCTGTATTCTGAACCCAAAATTTTTACAGTTCCTTTGGCCAAACAACTAAAAACAAAATATATCTTTTCCCACAACATTATTCTGTACAACCTGCCCCACCTTGTTCATGAGTTCGTTGAATTTGTTAGTTCACCGTTTAATCTGCAGAATAACATGAGTTGACTGAGCATATTCTCCTCTACCATCACTTTAATTGTATCTGTCACCAAGACATTTGCTTTTCTCTTTAGTTCATAACTATTCCTGACTAAACCCCAATTACTGCTGTCATTACATGACATTGCAAATAAAAAGGCAGATGTTCAGCGTGAGAAGATTTCAAATACATAAACCACAGATGCATGTAATTAGATTTCAAGAACCTGCTATGCTCAGGTTCTACTAGACTAGAGGAAACAAATGTCTGAACTAATCTATATTAAGTTCAAGGAAAATATTAAAAGATTTTGACAAATTAGGCCTGGGGTTCTTCTACGTACACTGGAAGCAGCAGGACTTGGTATAAAAGTGTGGAGTTTATGGAGAATTATTTTTGTATTAAATTGTTTGCTGAATCACATTTGTTAATATTACCTATTTAAAAAATGATCAAGTGAAAAACGTCAATAGGATCTTCATGTGTTATTTTTTATTAAATAAATTAATTGTTGTATAAAATTTCTGTTTTGAAAACAGACATGTATATCTAACAAGCATAGTTTCAGCACAAAATGCTATTTTTTAAGGACTATAACCTTTAGATACCCTTAAATCTATAGTTGGATGATGTCTGTCTAACTGATTTGTTGAGTTACATAGTGTTGCAAGTTACAGTAAAATAGTCGTGCTACATGTAAGCATGGTTTCCATAAGGGAATATGTTTCTTTGCAAAGTCATTGTTGTTGAGCGGTACATGTGTTGATGTTTCTTATAAAAAACTAATCTGTGTTGTAATTTAAATTCTTAAACAATAAAACAATAGGATGTTAAACTCTCAACAGCAATTTACTTATAGAAAAATAACACTTTTCAAGAGACAAAAATATCAACACAATTCAAATTGATCGTCCATGCACTGTTACAGTATGGTGCATTGTTATGTTTCGTTGCTTTTGAAGTCTCCTTTACATAATGCCCTTTCAAGCTAGGGCTGATGCACTTTTGCTGTCTACAAAGTCTGTGTATAATGCTGCAGAGACAGAAATAACAGCTCTGGCATGAAACTAAACTTCATCAGACTGTAAAATCGTGCCACTTAGTGAATGTGTGTGTGTGTGTGTGTGTGTGCGTGTGCGTGTGCGTGTGTGTGTGTGTGTGTGAAATCTTCTAAAAATTGGAAGTAACTTTTCAGGACCATAATAAATCCGAGTAGTCTTGGTTTCTCTTCGCCTCATTGAGAACAAAATCAAATCTCACCTTTATTTAAAAACTTTGCATATATGGTATAAACATCAGTGATTAAACCTGACACTGCGTCTTGGGAGAAGACCTGGAGCGTTTCGGGTCCTCAGAGACGATGCAACTGATAAGAGCGATCTGACAGGTCTGTGCGAAGCTGTCAGGGGGAGCCTTCACCCGGAAACACGGTGCGTTAAGCGTACACTAAACCGGAAATGAGAGTCATCCTGGTGTCAAAATAATAACAATAATAAAAAGAATTTAACTTTTTTTTCTTTCTTTTTTTTTTCTTAAATTAACTTGGCCAGAATAATGTTGCGTAATTCGAAATAACCAAAAATAAAATAAAGATTATTTTGGCAATTTAACTCAGTCCACTTGTAGTCTTTTCAAAAGAAATACATCATATGATCCACATTAGCTACTCTAGTTTATAATTACTGACTTCATATAAGTCAATCTATAAAAAAAACTGTTAAGATACAACAGTTTCCTCTAAACCATTTTACTCATTAAAAAATGTAACTAAATAAAACACTAAATCTAAACCAAAATAATATTAATTTAATTTAATTTAAATACTTTTACATTTTATTAAATAATTATTTTTCTTTTCGTCTTATTTTAAATTAGTTTAGATATTTAACGCCATTTGAATTAAACCGGAAGTTGCACTACCGTGAGCGTAGTGAGTTTGACGCTCCCGTCCGGAAAAGCAGCGAGTTGCAGCGAAACGTTTCGAATGAAGGAGGAGGAGAGGAGGAAGGAGGATGATGGGAGTGAGTTTTATCCCATTTGTGTGACCTATATCACAGAGTAGACCCAGATAATATTTAGCCTACTTCTTGCTCCCGAGGGTTTTTTTTTCCGCCAAGATGTCGGCGTCGGCGATATTCATCCTTGACCTAAAAGGGAAGGTAAGTTTGAGACGACTTGTTGGTGGGAAGTTAATCAACAAGACACCTGCGACAATGAAGACCGCGTCAGTATTGAGGGTTGTTTTTTGTTTTTATTTTTTTATTTTATATATTAATTCGTTTACTATTTGTATACACTGCAGTTGTACATGAAATGCCCGCATGGTTGTATTTCCTGGCAGTAACTTGCTAACTTGGTGCTGAATGAGCTCTAAAACCCTTAGCAGACAGGAAGAGAAACTCAACTTGCCAAACTCGTTTACCGATATTCAGCAGACACAGAGGACTTGTTCTTGTGCAGCGATGCAGCCCTTATTGTACGTGATGTGTCCTATTTTAAAGTTTATAACTTTACTCTTTGTGGCCATAACAAGCTACCAAATTGAAAGAGCAGTGCTTTTATTAATTTAATTGGACATTTCTATCGAGATTAGAGAGGTTAGAGAGACGTTTAAGGATGGAGGATTAACAGAAATTGACCAACCAAATATGTGATCATTGACTTGTTTCATTAAGTGTCAGATTATTTCCTTTCTTTCTTGTTTGCTCCTGTTTTTTTTTTTTTTTATTTATGCTAGTCATTTGGCAGGTTTCTTGATGTAAAAGTTAATAGTCCAGACAGCAAAATGTAAGAAATTAGTGGAAAACATCCACCGCTTTCTTCAGTGTCTACAGTTAGTACAGTTTGGCCAAAAGCTTTAAGCCGTCACTGTTTGTTGTACATTGTGTAAAGCACAAGAGGGGGGACAAAACAACAACAACAAAAAAACAAACAAAAAAAAAACAAAAAAAAAAAAACAACAACAAAAAAAAAAACAAAAAACAGAACATTTAAAAGATTGTATTCATCATATTTTTGTATTACAACCTGATTATCAAGTCACCTTCAAAGAGATTTTATGTATATAAATGTTATGTTGATTTATTTAGGTAACCTGACTAATTGATTTAACTTTAATTATAAGCTGAATGGTTTTGATTTTTTTTTTTTTAATTTAGCTGTGTAAGCTTGAATGTTCATTCATTTTCTAAATCTTCTTACATTTAAAACCCTCATGCTTGAAAGCAAAGGTATCTGTCAGTTTAACCAATGATTAAACATTCCTGGAGTCACTATGAGGGCAAGAAAAGGAATTGCTGAAGGAGCCTTATCTGCTTGACAACAGTATCCATCTGGAAGAAGGATCCGTCCCTCATTCCCTGGATGTCTGATTGTACAGATTAAAGGTTTTCTTTTTCTCTCTCTTGCTATCTATTTATCTCTGCCCTGGGGGCATGTCGGCAGTGCCTCACCTACAGTTCTCCCCCTGCTTCTTCCTCTGTCCTGACCAGATGAGGACTGTTATTACCGCAATAAAAGTAGATTTTAAAATTATATTAATTTGATTGCTTGTACAGAAAAATGATCAGTTATATAAAAATAATTGATTAGGCATTAAACAAGGCATTTTTTGCATTACTGTGTCTTGCAAACCAATATTTCTTGAGGAGATGGGTCACTTTAGGATTTAAATCCACACTTAAAAACCCGGCTACTGCAGAAGCCACTTGCATCCTTTACCCATCTCTGTCAGGCTTACCCCTTTCCATTAAACCTCTTAAGCACCAGAATGCACTTCATTAGCTGCTGAGACCTGCTTTATAGACCTAAATGATGGGACATTGAAATCAGCGTTTCATCATTTGTTCAAAGTTCTTCACAATATAATTTTTAATAAGTGAACATCCTCAAGCTGAAGTTGTTCAGATGAGTAATAACACATAAAACCAGTATCTTAATCAAAGTGATGTTAAAAAACATAGCAAATGTTACACATTTTACTATTTAATGTACATATATTAGCTCAACTTAAATTTGATTTAGGCCCATTTTCCACTGGCACCCTGTAAGTTAACAGTGTCAATGGTGGTCTTTGTTAACCTCTGTGTTGAAGGATCAGGTATGGAAGACGGGCTGATTCCCATGTTTAATTTGGCAAAGGTTTTATGTCAGATGGCCTTCTTGACGCAACCCTCTTCATTGAGCTGGTATTGAGACTGGCACAAGGAGAGCTTGTGCCTCCTTGGGGCTGCATTAAAAGTCAACTTAAGATTTTTCCTAAAACAGTGTTGATGCTTCCTTCAAAATCTTCTTGGGTAACAAAATTGCTAAAGCTGGAAAAAGTTAGTCCAGAGCCCAACACAGTTGTCTACATCTGTGTCAAGAACTAATGCCTAAAAGATCTTCATCTGGTAATTTGGGCAGATTGCCCACCCTTGCTTAAGCAAAGCTACGCTATGAACATTATAAATAATGGCATTTTAACACCCTCTCCCAAGTGCAACCATGCAGTGCTGCTGCTGTGATTGTAGACTCTTGTTGATCTGCACTGAAGCTCAGCTGTGAAGAAAATGAGTCTCTGTGACTGTTCGCAATGTTAAATGGTTGCAATTGATGGACCAGGAGTCTTTTTGTATATATCAATGTGCCACTATCTCTTATACAAATAAGCTACGATTAATCCCAGCAGCTCTGTCGCTTCATATTATTTACCCATACTATCACTGGACTGACTTGGCATGATTCTCACTATGATTGTTTTTTAAAGTGTTGATGGGTGATACCAACTGACATTAGCTTTGCTAAAAAAAAAATTTGTGGTTCTGTTTGCCTGCGGGTCATACTCTCTAATGAGGGTTTCCTGGTTGATGTTTGCCTTTAGAGGTCAGCAGTGAGTGGAGCTTATTGATTTTACACACTGGAAAAAGTCAGTCAATGCCCAGTGTATCTCAGGAACATTGTGTATTCCAGCTGAGATTTTTTTTTTCTGTTTTGGTGATTTTTAAAGACCATTATTAGTTTTTAAAGATAGTGCTTTACTGTTCTGGTACAATAATAAAAGAAACTGAATTAAGCAGCAATAGATCAACAAAGAAATTGGCCAAAACAATTTATAGTTTTAAGATAAACTGTCATTGTCCATGTTCCTCTTTTCTGTTCCTTTTTTTTTATGAAAAGGCTTTGAGTTATTTGACATTTGTAAATGTCACATATAATCATTCAGTACAATCAGAGGGTTGCTTTAGTTGCATAAAATTGGGCTTCCATACATCTGCACATCATCATACTCCCAAATGTTATCTCATAATACGTGTATGTGAACATACCAACAGAATCCACCATGTTCCAGTGTCTTTAATAGACAGTGTAGTGGCTCAACTTGAAATGAATAAGTTTACTCTACATTTTAAGACCTGGATAATACGTTTCCATGTTCTGCTTTGGGCCTTGGAATATAATGTTTGTGTGAGATCAGTTGTTCATTTGCATGTGTCCTGTTTAATAAAGCTTAATACTGATGATGCTGAAAATACATATTCGCTGCATTAGTAGGTACTGGTCAAGTCTCTCATGTTATCAGTCGGGTGTCAGTAATGGCTTTAACATCTGGTGCATCACTACTGTCCGTCTCTCTGGTCTTTCCATGGTTTTGTTGATTTTTTTTCAGTTTATTCAACATGTTGAGTCTGTGATGGGTGTTTTAGTGTCCAACATGGGTGTCAAATCCATGATTTCACCCATTGACTGTGTGTTTTTTTTTTTTTTTTAGCTTTGGTTTTTTTCTGCCTTCTTCAACAGCAACAGGCTAAGTATTGACAAACCTCTCCCACAACCAAGTTCTGGCTAGTCATAACTTTGATCTGCACCCACCTGATTGATGAGTGAATGACAGTTGTGTGATAAGTAAATACCTGTTTTTTTGTTTTGTTTTTTTTTTAATCTACGATGTCCTAAAGTTTCCTTCTTACTGCACCCATCTGCACTGAGTAGTTATGTCCTCTTGTGCAGGTATACATGGTAAATCCTAACTGGAAGTTAGACCTTGTTTTTGTGGTGTTTGAGAACTTCTAGTTTTCATCAGATGTTTGTTATTGATGAAATCCAATTGGGGGACCTTTTGTTGTTACTTGATCAACGTTTGGTGTATAAGATATGTGAAGAAGATGTTTCCACACAAAACTTAAGAACAACAGCAACAGCTGGAGGGGGTCCCTGCTGTTTGAAGAATGTTTCTCTGAAGGTCGTCATTGTCTATCAAGATTTGATTTCAGACCTACAAAGTGACTCACTGGACACTTGTTTTTCTTTCCAAGACCTTTCAGTATTGCAGCTCTTTTTGATACACAGATGTGTCTATATCTAATTTTTTCTGTCCAGTGACCTCTGAACCATTCGCTCTGTTGCTTCTGTCTCATCTCACCCTAGCTGTGCAGTGGCCTATCCATATCTCTTTTCTTCCCAAGATTACTTTACTTTCAGGAATGTCCTTTTTTTTATTTCTCATTTCCGCCTGCCTTTGTTGCATCTGCCCCTGTGTGACCCCTGCACAACAGACTCCTGTTTAAAAGGAGGGAAGTATTTTGTGTGTGTAAAAGAGAGAGAGGAAGAGTGAGAGAGAGAGGGAGACTGTGTCATCTAGCTCCCTGAAGCGTAGTACTCTTTCCAGAATATAGCAGCACTGCTGACTCATCTTAGTTTATTTTTGTGTGACTGTGTTTCTAATAAAAATTAATAATTGTATTTTTAGATACATAGTTTATCTTAGATAAACTTAGATAAGCTGTTTACCCTAAAAACTGTTAAGTGAAGATTGTCACATCTGTGAAAAGCAATGTGGATTGTTTAGAAAAATTCCAACAGTCTTAAAACGTCAAGACGGACTTTGATAATGATCTCACGTGGTGGTGTTGGGAGGGAGATAGGCAAGTCTTCATGCCTTTCTGGTGAACCTTTTGAAAGGGAAGGAACCACAATCTGTCTATCATGTTGTTATGTTAAACATGAAGAAAAATACTTGCACCAACATAGCTTTGTAGGGCAGAAGGGTTAGTTTATCTCAGTTTAAAAAAGTTTGCTTTTGATTAAAATAGTCCTAGCCCTATCTTCTGGTTTAAGTGTGTAATATGGATCAGACAAAAGCATCTACCTTTCACATCCCTGACTGACAAAACCATGTGTGTCTATGTAAAATAAAATCAGATACAAATATATGAATATTGTTTAAACCCCTTTTCTAGTAAATATATGGTTTAAACAATATTCATATATTTGTATCTCATATCAGCCTCAGCTTGTTAGCTCAGTCTGAAGTTAAGACTGGGAAGGGTTTACCATTCTGTTAAATACAGTAAGGCTAAGATTAACATTTGTTAGTGAAAACTTAAAGGGACTTTATATATTTTATTGTCTACAATACACAAATCTGTGTATGCAAGGGGCAAGGCAAAACATATACAAGGTGTTCATGCTGTCTGGACTCTAGTTTGGCTCTACTTTGTGGTGCAAATGATGTGGTGTGGTGCAAATTTGTATTTAAGCTGATTTGCAATGAAACAAACATATTTCTTAATCTTTAGAAACACATCTACTTTATGCAAGTTCATTTAAGATGAGCTGAGGTTAAGTAGAAAACTATCCTGTGCCCTGTTAAAAATTTCAAACTATGTTGAAAATTATGGACACCCCGGCTAAAAGGTTAAAGAGGAAAGGACTAACCATTTTAACTGAACTTTATTTTATTTTATTTTTTTAACCTGACATGGACAATCAATTAGCCTGGAGGTGTACACTCTTAAACCAAAGTGTTGGACAATAAAATAAATAAATAAAAAAATAATTAAGAAAAGTCAGTAATTCATCTTTTCAATTTAAATGTGGAAATTTTTATTAATATAGATTTTGCTTTTAATAATTTTAATTTAATTTATGATTTTATTGTGATTTATTTGTTGCTGCCTTTAATACTTTTTAATGCTTTCTATGCACCATCTGTAATGTTTTTAATCGTGTAAATATGCTATACAAATGAACTTGCCTTGCCTTTGTAGCTAAAATTTTTTTGGTGTTTTGTCTTTGACTTTTAACTGTTTACCACAAGGGGGAGGATACATGGCCGATGTCTTTGACCAGGTGTTGAAATTACACAGTATGCACCCTAATCCATCAGAATCAAGAATCATTATGTCCCAACTTTTCACCCTTGTTTTCCATGACAATTGGTGCAATTGTTAGAAATTGGAACAAAATAATCTTATAACGTTGCCAGTCAGCTCTGATTTTTTTATGTTGAGAAACTGGTCATTCCTCATTTAAGATGAGATATCTATCAGTCCAATAAAGCTACAAAGAATATATTCAGAGCTTTTTTTGTTGTTGTTGTTGTTTGTTTTTGGCCTGCCAGTGTTTCCTGAAGCATCTTGAAGCTGGAGTGTAGGTTTGGTGTCTGAGCCAAAAGCTCTAAATGTTTAATGATTTATACTGCCTTTATAATATTTCCCTTTGCCTCAGTTTTTTTTTTCTTTTATATTTTCTTTCCAGGTTCTGATTTGCCGTAATTACATGGGAAACATGGACATGAATGAGATTGACCACTTCATGCCCATACTAATGAAGAGGGAGGAAGATGCTGAGATGACACCCCTGGTCAGCCACGGTTCATCACACTTCCTGTGGATCAAACACAGCAACCTTTACCGTATCCAAAAAGAGTTTATTTTTAAAAATGTGCTTTGCTGTGTCTACAGACGTCTTCATTGTAGCCACCCTTAAGATTCATATGAATTGGATTGACAATCCTTCTTTCTGCCACAAAATAGGAGTGCAAGGAGTCATGTGCTTCAGGTTTGGATTGCAGACAGCTTCAAAGGTTCTCTGCCGGTTTTAACACATCATGTATCAGTGATATTCACTGTACAATATATTCACCCTTTCCCATTGCAAGATAGTACAGGCAGAGTTCCCCACACATTATTAATTCAGTTTCATTTTGCAGTTGTGAGTAACTAGTATTCCCAGTGTTCTCCCTTACACAACTAAGCTGCTTCCCTCCCTGTGGCCATGTTCCTAATTGCTTTTTAATTTAATGCATTCTTGTAACTTCCTATTATATTGCATTAATCTTGTAATTTCTCTCTTTATGATAAATATACTACATGACTACATGTACATTTGTCTTTTTACACTCAGACATAGTTTCTTAACAGTGATTTTTTTCAGTGGTGGCAATGACTAAGAAGAATGCTAATGCTGCTCTTGTGTACTCTTTCCTTTATAAAATAGTACAGGTGAGTCAGAGTGAGATTTACATTCACAACTTTGACTTTTATCGAAACATCATCAAAGTTATTTGGTACCTGCAGATGTTTGTTGTCATATTATCATAAATATACAATTTATACCGTGATCTCTTATGTTGTTTCTGTACTTTAAATAAAAATCTTTATTGAAACCCAATCAGAACTTAACATTTTAAGTTGTGGAAGTCTATAATTATGTCTAGTCAACCCAACATCGGAAAGTGTAACAGTAAATCATATTTCATTGTTTTTTTCCTCTACAATTTTCTCAGTGAAGCCTTTAAATGAAGTATGCAGCTACAGTTTTTTTTTTTACTTTTACAGTCAATAGATACTAACACACTCACAGCACAAATGGAACAACTTACAAATCATGTTGAAATCTGTTATGTTTTCTCTCTGTAGGTATTTAAAGAGTACTTTAAGGAGCTTGAGGAGGAAAGTATACGTGATAACTTTGTAACGGTGTACGAACTGATGGATGAAGTCATGGACTTTGGGTTTCCCCAGACAACTGAGAGCAAGATCCTACAAGAGTAAGAAAAGTAGCACAACATACCCTAGCTGCTGTAATCGTTGCCATGTTCAGGTGTACAAATAAGTGGTATTTTAAAGACGAGTCAGAAATCATGACAAAACTTCGGGCTGAGGCTGTTTTGAGGTATTTGTTTCGTAAATCTTTTACATTAGACAAAGCTTGGCTCACTTTTCTATGGTTGTTCTGTGTTTTGGCGTTTTCATCATAAAGCTGATGAGCAGATAAGGTTAAAGTTTAAAACCCTCAATAGCAGTAATTGCTTCACTCCAGTCTGATTCTAATGTAACTTCATTTGATCAAGTGGCGCCTGTATCATCCAACATCAAAGAGCTTTTCAGTCAGATAACAGCTTTGTATTTCATGCAATAAGTGAGCTGCAGACAGATGAATAAAAAGACATAATCCTTAAGTTTGAAGTGCTGTCGGCCTATTTTTTTTTTTTTCTTCCATTCAACAGAATACATCTGGGGAATATAATTGTGATGAATGGAATTTTACTCAGTGAGTAAAATGAACTGAAGCAACTGCTACTCTTGGTTCCAGCCACGCTTTGTGTTATAAGTGCGCAGTGTTGTTTTGCTTCTAACCTCCTTTGAGAGGCATTTGACTCCTGGTAAAAGCTCAGCTTTCACTTTGCAACCACTGGTAACATGGGCTCACTGAGCACATGGTCCACTTAGCTTTTTATGAACAGTGAACTTTGTATCTGAAACGTTCACATTTGCAAAGTGAATTGTCAAATGTTTTCATGTTTCAAATTTAATTGGGCTTTGTCCAGCGACATGTTATTGATGTCTGCTGTGTTTGCACTGAGACTGGCTCTGGTTGTGTGTGTGTGTGTGTCTGTGTGTGTGTTCAGTTAGTGTGTTCAGTGTCTGAATAGTGCTGATAATTACCAGGCGCCAATTGGCACTCATATACAATGACACCGTCAGCTGGACACACTTAAGACTCTCAGACAAAATAGCCCTGCTTATCTCACCAAGGAGACACACAATTGTCATCTTTCTATCCGTCTTTCTCTTTCTCTCTTTCTCTCTAGTGGGCACAAACTCTCCCACTCCCACACCAGCACACAGTACACATACATTGACTGTGTCTGTCTCTGGAGGCTATTCTAGTTCTCTAACCCAACCCTGGTCCTCACGGATCACTAAACTACAGGTCTTGGATGTTTCTCTGCTGCAACACACCTGATTCAATGTTTTTCTGACAAGCTCTACACAAGTCTGCTATTGACCCATTCATTTGAGTCAGGTGTGTTTATAGCAGGGAAATATTGAAAGTCTGCAGGACAGTGGGCCTTGAGGATCAGATTGGGTTATTCCTGATCTAACCTTTTCATGACTTAGCTACAAGAAACAAAACAAAACAAAAAAACAGTTTTTCTCTTACATTCACCACTGCCTACCAGGTGAGAGTGTAAATGGATTAATGTGTGAGTGGGAGGATGCAAGAGAGACTGCATTGTTACATTTGCACAATAGGGTATTAATGTGTGTTTCTTAGCATAAATCTACATACTTGCACTTACTGTTTATTTATATAGAGACGGATTACATTGAAGGTCTTCTCAGGGCACTGTACCAAGTAAGGTCATATTACAGACATAAACCCACTATTCAGTGTGTGTGTGTGTGTGTTTCTTATGACTGCCATTATTATGCTAATCTTTCCGTTTGCTGCCAAACCCGCTTTCGCGTCCCCTCATTAGCATTTCTGAGGAGAAACAGGGCAAACCAGAAACAGTAAAGCAGCAAAACAACACATCAACCCCAAGCCCACTTGTCATAGCTTTTCATCTTTTCGAACTTGCAGACTTTCCTACATGTCAGCTCGCTTCCGAGACCCTTTAGGTGGGAGGAACTAGGACAGAAAACAAGGGAAAATCTCTCGCATTAATCTGTCAATCTTAAACTTGTTTGTTTAGCACTTTTTTCTTGATGACATTTTGAAATGAACTGTGCATTCGAAGTGAAAACAAGACTTTTAAGATGTTGCTCATATTTTCTGTTTCTTCAGCAGGATTTGATTGCATTTATTAGCTGCACTTGACACATGCTCTAACACTTAAGTCAGTTTAGTGCAGTTATAGCTGACAGTTTTAGTTTAAATTTGCAGGAGGATGTAGCTTATTGTTTAGCAGTCCAACGGCAGTTACTGTTAGCATTTAAAGCAATATTGTCATTGCAGAATGCTCAAACAACCAAATGTTTTCTTAAAGAGTTAGTAAAGCAGATTGAACTACGATGTGAAATTTTATCTGGGCAGAATCATCAGATTATGGGAGAAGGAAAAAAAACCGAGGAACAGCTAGAAATAGAAAAGCAGAAAGTAGCTTAGGAGAAGATCACGGGGATTAGGTGGGACTGCTTTAACCCGTGCAGTTTGGATCACTGTCTGTCTTTTTAGTATGCCTGACAGGGTTTAAAGTTAATAGTTCAATTAAAGCAGATTGAGGCATGTGGCTGCACAACATCTGTATCAAATCCTTTTGTAAATATTAGCTAATTCGCCACAGTAAGTTGAAGTACAGGTCGAGAGCCCTGGTTTAGACTACTTATAATGAGGTGACTGAAATACACATTTTTTCTTGTTGTGTTTTTAAATTATTTGCTCTGTTCATCCCACATAATTTTACGTTTATGGGAAATGACAGGCTGATTTGTGAAGTGCCATTAACTGTAAAATGTAAACCTCTGTGTTTGTATTCTTCTCTGTCAAGGACCGGTTTACAGTATAATCAGAAAAATGTAGTTAAACACTTCAGAATGTAGGCAAATGCATAAATCATACAGATGGCAGACATATACTTGGAAATTGTAGGGCTGCCTTGAAGAATAAATTAGGTCAGTGAAAATAAACAATGATGAGAGGCAGACATTTGTGTAAAAACAGTGCCGGTCACATGTTGTTTATCTAACTAGAGCTCCTTCTTATTCTCATGTGATGTCATTATGCCTCCCTGGAGTAGGCCAGGACTGGAAAACCAAACCATCTCACTTAGGTGATGTAAACCAGTAGTTCCCAACCTGGGGTCCCCCACAGGCTCCTTGAAACTTTGAACTTTCAAAGCCATTGTGATTAATGCCCACACATTGTCCCTATTTGAAGAAAAAAAAAGTAAGGCTATATGTTGTTTATTTTACTTTGGTTTTATTGAAGGACAGTACTTAGCCAGAATACATTATTTATGGTGAGAATCTCACTTTTGAAAGCATTAAACCAAGCATTGTTTCAGCCCCAGGTGGGACAGGGGGGTCTATGGCTTTTTATTATTTGCATGATGGGGGTCCCCAGGGAGGATAAGTTGGGAACCACTTATGTAAACCAATGTGCAGTGTTTTGAAAGATGTATAGATCTGTCTGTCTTTGTCACAGTGAATCCAAGATGTGGAGTGAGGTGTACTTAAACTTATTACTGAATAACTTAAAGACTCATTTACAATAACAGAATCAATATTTTTGAATAACTTAAGTATTAAATGACTGTTGGCAGCTAATGAGAAAGAACTTGCTTGTCGTAATGAAGCCTGTGAAATATCATTCAACATCCTTGGTTTCAGCCTAGTAGAACATGGTTACCCAGGTTTTAAAGAAGGCGACTTGAGTCCAGACTGGGCACACAACAGGTTTAAAAGCTGGCTGGGCTAAGATCAGGTAGTTTGTTAGGACTTTCACACCAGCTGGGCTCCAGCACGGTGCAGGTTCCCCAACCTAATTTAAACAGGCGGGCACATTCAGACAAAAAAAATGGAAAATGGTTCAAAAAAAGGAAAGGCATTTCCCAACAGGCAGAAATATTGTTCTCAGTTGCGAACTGTGACGTCATCAGCATTGCCCGCATTGTCTAAAATCTGCATATGCATGCAGATCTTGACCCTCACATAGTCTTCTTTGCATGGGAAATGAGGTCTGAAGAAAGGAGAGAGTTTGTCAAGTGTCCTCCCTTTCTGCACACCTAAAACTGAAGCAGCATTTAAATGAATACAGTCTTGTCAACAGTTTCCAAAGTATTCCTGCCTGAGCATCCCCCCAAAAAAGTCACTAAATGTTGCTACATAACATGAAATGAAAAATGTTATTAATCTCAAAGGGAAATTGCAATTATTAATTAGCAATTAACTGAAATTGCAACATCAGAGGTCTATTAGTATATTGATAATTTGTCACCCATTTTCAGTTTGCTTTGTGCTAGTGCATTACAACAGTTTGTTCCCTCCCCCCCTTCCCCTACTCTTTACTCGCATACTGTAAATTCTTAGAACTAGATACCCAGTAACACTGCTCTCATTTGCATATTTATCACCTTCTATTGTTAAATGGTGGAATTTCTCTGAAATTATGATTGAAAAGTATTCCATTAAAACTATATGTTAACTTGTGGTCACTATCAAAGCATTCAAGACTGCTTCTTTGCTGTGATAATATCTTGAACCTTTTATAAATGTAGCATCATCTCACAAAATAACCATAAGTTAAAGGCAACTTTTGCAGTTTAGTGATCATTCAGAGAGAAAGCTGTAAGCAACTGATTGTTTTCTGACACAGTGCAAACCCTCCTTACATTGCCACAAGGAAAACACTGTATGTTTATGTTCACCACACTGCTTCTGCTTGTGTGTGCAAGGAAGCAGCAATTGATGTGATCATGTCCCTGTCCTGTAGCAGGTCAGGCATCTGATTTTTGCAGGGCAACATATAGGATGGCTGTCCTTCAAGTCACTAGTTTCCGTCAGTTAGTTTGCTTCTTGAAGAATGAACAAACAAACAAACATACTTGCTTATCGATGGGGTCTAAAATAGTAGCTAAACTTAGTGACAAACTGGTCAAGTTGGCAGCAGTGAGTGAACATCAACTCCTGATTTTTATTTTTTTATTTTTAAATTAACCTAGATGGTTTGATGCATATATAACTTGCAGGAAACGTGGCTTATAAACTTTGTCAAACAGGTTTATCCAACATGTGCTGGTATTTTCAGCCTGAAACCACAGTCGAGCTAAATAGCATGCAGAGTATATTAATGTTCTTTGTTAGAACCATTCCTGTCTTTGGACGTCATTTTTGGCTCCAAAGGGCAAAAAACAAACAAACAAAAAAAAACAGTTAAACGCAAATGAAAGAATTTCTTCGGTTTGCTGGCACAGTAGTCTACATTGTAACTGGATGATCATCACACTAAATGTTTAAATCTTTGAAAATGTCAACATTACAGAAGCTGTTTCAGTGTTTCTTCATGGCCCGCTACTCTTAAAAGGACTTGCTGTGGTTTATTTACTCAAGCAATGCATAATAGGCAAACAAATGCTTGTGCCATACTGTTATCCATGACTACAGTCACAGTGGATTTATGTAAATCCCTGCTTTCCAATTACATCCATGAATAATCTTCCAACAAAATGAATACCCACCTCTCCTTTAATTTATTTACACCAGAGTACTTCATTTATTTTAAGTCATGGATGTGATTGATGCAAAATATAAATAATTCCACAAGAGACATTGTGTTTTTTGTTGCTTTATAACTATATGTCCTCTTTGTTCCCCTCCCATGTATGTAGATTAGTTTTAGTTAAGAATTTGTGTTACTTGTCCGATTATTTAAGTCTTTGACAAATTAAATAATAAAGCCTAAAGTTCTTTTTCATTGTCCTTTGACATTAAGAAACTTTGTCCCCTTAATAAATCAGTAATAAAGGCTATGATCATTACTCTTGGTTCTAAGATAATGAATGTACTTCACTGATGTTCAGGTGTCCCACTCAGCAGGATTATGAACTGACATTGGACACATCTCGAGCTGCTTTATACCTGCTCTCTGTCTTTGTCTCTTTCAGGTACATCACCCAGCAGGGCCATAAACTGGAGGTCGGGGCACCTCGACCACCTGCCACTGTCACTAATGCTGTGTCTTGGCGGTCAGAGGGCATCAAATACAGGAAAAATGAAGTCTTTATGGATGTTATAGAGTCAGTAAATCTTCTGGTGAGGGCAAATCTTGCTTTATCAATATTACAATCCCCATTAAAATCTGTACAGGAAGGGCATTAAATTTCCAGCACGGTTTTATATCTTCAGTATGCAAATTAAATATGTATATTTTCATATTTCTCAAGACGTGAAACTAAACATCAGGTAGAAAACAATTCAAATTAAATTCCCATTCACTTAAGTATTGTATGCTGTAGTTTTTTTTTTCAATTCATCATCAATTATCTGTAACTGCTGTTTTTTCTGTCTTCTTAGTCATGTCTTAAAATGCATGTTCAAACTGTTTTCTTGAAGCTAAGCGGGTGTGTTGGTGGTAAAATCGTTTGTGTCAAAGCCCTGGCTTGTTTGCACTCCTCTGCAGTTTTCCTATTTCCTTGAATTGAATTGCTGAGGAAATGGCTTCTAATGTCAATAACTCTCCATTCTGTTTCATTATAGCATTACTTTTTTTTCCATAGTGTTCTGTGAGTAGTAAGTAAATAAAGCATAAAGTCAGAGTACACAAGGAATAATTTCTTCTGCAAGTCAGAATACCGAGTATCTTTAACTAGTGAGATGATGGTATATTTTTACTGTCATTTGGAGTAATCGGACTCCTCTAGAATTGTTTTTACTGTAATACAGAAGGCATCATTTTTATATATTGTCATAGTAATCTGTCCTTTAAGTTTCCTCTGCATTTACTCATTTTACATGTCACCCTCCCTCCTCCTGAAACTTATAATAAACAATGACGAAGTATGATAATGTTATTAGGCTACACAGCAAGCTTAGTAGAGGGATGCTTTGTTTTCTTCAAAGTCTAAAATGTCCTTCAGCAAAAGAAATTAAACACATTTATATACACGAACATGCTGTGTCTTAAACCTAAAATCAGCTCTTCTCTCAAATGTCTTGTCCTTGAAGAAATGTTTCAGGGACAACACAACGTACAGCTGCAGGTGATTACCAATCAGGAGGAAACTAATGAGAGGAAGATATTTAAAGCTGCAGTTGCAACCTCCGTTACTGTGAACAGGGACTTCTTAAAAACATTTTCATCATTGTCCAACTGTATGCAGAGAAGGCCTCCAGTTTTGTCTCTTAGTCTGCTTAAGGCATCGGAAAGGCTCATTTGATTTATTTAGGGTTCTGATTCTTATGTATATGTACTGAATATATTTTTACATGACACATCATGAATTTATTTTTATGTACACACATCAAGGTGAACAGTCAAAATCACAACACTTTAAACGTGTACACAGTGTGAAAATGTAATGGTTTTGTCTCCAGGTGAGTGCCAACGGCAGTGTCCTGCGCAGTGAAATAGTGGGCAGCATCAAGCTCAAAGTGGTCCTGTCAGGGATGCCTGAACTAAGACTGGGTCTCAATGACAAAGTGCTGTTTGAGATCACAGGCAGTAAGTATCATTTAATACTGTTTACAGCCATAGATATTAATTGGAGTGCCCCAAACTAGAGGTTAGGAACTAAATAACTTGAATTGTCATGTCCACTTCAAAGCGAAGCTTTATTTAGCCAAGTCCAGTGATGTGCATAAAAAGCACAGTTAGGTGAGTTTACCTTACAAATGTTTATTTGATGTGTCCATAAAATGAAAACTACACTTTTTTTTCATGCATATAGCAAACAGTATCAGAGAGTTGCGGGAAACTTGTATGCAAGGGTCTAAAGATTCCATAATTTGATTTGATTTGATAGAGAACTTGCAAATTGTACCCTCTTTTATTGAATTTTGAAGAAAGATGTTTCCTGTTAAATCTAAATCTGTTAAAAATATTAGCTGATTGTTGGCAGAGCTTTCTTCCTCTCAGTCTCACCTTGAACTCACCCTCACACATTACCTCCTTTTTCTGTCTAAATCCTATGCGCAGCTCTCATCCTTCCTCTACCCCACCCTCTATTTTTTTCCATCAGCTTTTCCCACTGCTACATCTTCCTTTGCCTTTTCCCTCACATCCTCCTCCCCCATGTCTTCTTCTTCCCCTTAGCCTACTCCTCCCACCCTCACTGTTCCTCACTGAAGGGAAAAGGCTCCATCACTGTCTAGCCTCTTTGCCTCTGATTTAATCCTCACCCCAGGCAACAGCCCTGCAGATGAAAGGTGAGGGTCTGTGGCTATCCTGTGTTTGCAGCCCACAACCCCCCTGCTGAGTGTTGCAGTGTGGGAAATAACGTATCCCTAGAAATGCTGATCACAAATAATGATCAAACACACTGGCAGATACAAACACACTCGCAGTGCATGTTAATACAAAAATTGAAATTCTTCTCATCTTGAACAGTTAGACTGGATTTACACATCAGTCACCTGTAATTTGTAATTATCATACTTGCACTGTTTAGGTTTTTTATTCCAGTCGGATGCAGCCAAAGAGATTATAAATCATTTAATGCTGCCCTCCACTGGCAGAAGTCCAGAACTGTCACAGTAACGTTTGATAAATAACATTCCAGTAATATTATGTACTAATTCAGATGTGGTGCATAGCATCACTTTTAAAAGTCAAATAATGTAAAATAACTGTAGATTTTTCACACTAACTGACTTCTCCAGGCTGCCATAAGTGAAATGGCCAGTCTGTAAACTAGACTGAGGTAATTTCATGTGGTTGGTTTTTTACTGTTTCAAATGATAATGATAATAACATTTTAAAGCTACTTTGATGGTAGAGTGTGCAGGCTGCAAGGACTCAAGGACTGCAACTAACGGTTTCTTCTCCTATGACTAGATTTGTTTGTCATTTTCCAGACATTTAATGCCATAGTGACTATGTGACATTTTCTAATTTCCTCTTGTGTTTAAATGAAAATCATCCAGATATCTCTTTTTTTTTTTTTTTTTTTTTTTTTTTTTTTTTTTACAGTTTTACACAATGGCCTACAACAAGTATTCCCATTTTGGAAGATTTAATGATAACACAAAGAAGCGTTAAATGCTTTGGACAGGTATTAAATGCGATTGTAAACTGGTTTCATGTAATGGACAGAACAGATTGAGTTCCAGTGAACTACTGCAGTGTATTAAAAGCATAGAAACATGTGAGAGTGACCTTATATGCGAGCCTCAGGTGACTCTGCTTTGTCTTAAATCTTCCTCTTGGCATAAACACACACCTCCTTGTTTGGCATCTTAGGTCCAAGCATTGGCAGAGTGTCCCTGATGACCTTCCCACCCTCTCGTGTTGATAATGCTATATGCAAAGGTTATTGTGTCTGTGGTATTTAAAAACCAACTGAAAAGAGAGGGACATTTCTAAAAGGCTTCCTTGCTTTACCTGACAGCAGCTCTGTTTTTTTTCTAGACCTCATCTTATCCAGTCCCAACTTTCAGGAATGTTGCACACATGCATGTGCACACACATACAGAAACAAGCAAACACCCACAAAACCAAAAGACAAACAAGCAAGTTTCCCACCACTTTTATTATAGGCATGTATAAACCTTTGCACGTACAGACACTAGAGGGAACAATGAATCAGGAAGCTGCAGACACAAATATGCACACACACTTAGAGACACTCTCTGAAAGGCCTTAGCGCTGGACCAGGGCTGCATTCAGAGCAGGTAACGCAGACTTGAGCTGATTGTTGAATGGGAAGATTTAGCGAAGGCCCATGGGCCCATAGTCATTACAGCTGTTTTCCACTGCTCAGCACCTTCCATTAACCACAGCGAAGGGGAACGCTGGACTTTCTCCAGCAGACTACAGATTTAGCCCTTAAAGAGGTTGTCTTTACAAATGTCTATTGGAAGAGTGCACCGTCTTGCTCAGCCTGTGAGAGGAAGATTAAGAAAATTGTGTGTGCTCTGAGGTGATCAGACAAAATAAGTTGTTTGAATGCGCTAAGTGTAAAAGAAAACTTTAAATATTTTACAAAATAGATTAATTGGTAAAACACAGAATTCATAAGTGGATTTAAGATTTTTGCAAAATTAGCTAAATTACCTGCAATGTAATTATTATTGGCCTCCTTTGGTATATTCAGGGTAAACATCAAACAGTGGAGAAGAGTGGGAATATTTGGCAACAGGAACTGTGTTTTTGTTTTGTATTTTCTAGGTTATCCTACAATATTCATTAATTTTGGTCTGTGAGTGTTAGTGCAGGTGAGGCTGTGTTTGTGAGCCAGCTGATTGGGCCCCAGTGGGGGAGAAGATGATGGCGGCAGGTATTGAGGGCAAACCGTGTATAGGCTTGTGTATGGCAGCAAAATAATTGTTCAGTGGGGGACGGGGGGGGCAGCAGATGGATGTGGTAGCACACTGCTTGTACAGTGTATTTGAGTGTGTAAGATTGAGTGAATGTTTGTCAGTGATTATTAACTTGACCTTGATTTCCCTCAAGGCTGCGTGGAACTCTCTCAATCTTTTGTGTTTCTGTCTGTGTGTGTATTTGTGTGCGCTAGGAGAGAAGAGCAAGACAGTGGAGCTGGAGGATGTGAAGTTTCATCAGTGTGTCCGTCTGTCACGCTTTGAGAATGACCGCACCATCTCTTTCATCCCACCCGATGGCGAGAGCGAGCTCATGTCGTACCGCCTCAACACAACAGTGAGTGGCACACAAACAAATCAGTCCTCTTAAAGATCACATACCGAGGCCACCTACGTGCCAAGAACACATTAACTATTTGTTTCATACAGGATGTAAGTCCCAAACACCTGCATCACAACTTCACTTGTTTATAGTTAAATATTTTTATCCTCCTCCTTCTTGCTCTCTGCATACTTTTTAACTGGCATTTTGCTAGAATACTCTTTACTTTTTCATTTGTATTTTAGATGGTAAAGCATTTTTGTCAGTATAAGTTGTAGGAGATGTGTCATATAAATACATTTAACCATATTTGTAGGCATTGTTATCCAAAGTGACCACAAGTGGGGAACAAATGGGGGGATTGTGTAATTCAGTATTTCAACTCAGGATATTTTGTATGCTGACGTTAGGGGTTGACCAGTGATCTTCTGATTGTTTGTTTTTGTGTTTTTTTTTTTTTTTTTTTTATTATTAACTTGAAGTACTTGCAAAGTTTATGGTTTCTCACCTAATATTGATCATTACCGTTTTCTGCTGGTAGCTTACTATTGGTATTTCTGAAGAAATATGCAGTATTGTGAAAATGTCCTTTTGCTCTACGGCTGTTTGTTTGTTGTTCAGACCATTCAGTGCCCTGCAGCTAAGGGTGGATTTTGATTGTGACGACAGTCGACTACTGTTTGAAGTTTACATATGACTTTGAAAGACAGATGCTTTATTCACTCCCCTGCTAAATATTTCTGAAAGTGCCTGCACTTTTCCAAATGGTGCCTGTGGAGGACTTTACAGATGGTTCTGTGAAACAAACCATCTGGTGTGTCAGGTTAATAAACACAAGCTGCACATATTAATTGAAAGAACAAGATTGCTAAAGGGATCTCTGCCAAAAATCAGTGTCTGGGCTAAGTTGAAGGTGGGATGAGGAGCAGAGTCATTTAATTGGAACAAGTTGAAGGGATTCAGGCACCTGGTAATGGACGTCTCAGAATATTTATATGAAATATCTATATGTCAGGGATTTATGCTCACATCTCCTGAAAATATTAATGTAGCATAGAGCTGTTAGGATCTGCAAATATTAGTGCTCTGTTTTATTTTTAACTTCAAATGTATTGTTTTTCAACAAATAAAAAGGCAATTAGTCACATATACACCAACATCTATAACATTATATAGTAAAGAAAAGAAAATTAAATAACTGAATACACAGTAGGATGCATAAATTAGAAAAAAACAAACGGACACCTGGGTTAGGACGGATGGTATTTCTAAAGTGATGTATAGGATGTATCATTGAGTGAGAAGACAAGCTCATATAATTGGATAAAAATCTGCAGAGATTGGTATGCATCATGGGAAGTAAAAGGATAATGAGAAATGGAACAATTTACACAGTCATATATCGCTGTCTCAAAATTCTTGGAAAGATGGTAATTTTGGGGTAATACGCGTTATAGATTTCCACAGCTGTTGTTCCTCATTATAAAGTTTGGTTAGATGGGGTCAGTGTTGTGCAAGTTCATGCTTTTCATGAACTAGTTCAAAGTTCAGTTCATTCAGTTGAAAATGAACAGTTCAAGTTCACCATTTTCATTTTTTTCTAGTTCATAGTTCATTTCAGTTTATATAACACTCAAGTGCCAAAGCTGCGACAAGCACCAGGCCATGTCTCCAGAACCTAGAAGAGTTTTCACACCCCTCTAGCTTCTATCCCAAAAAAGCGACTAGCAGCAAATCTACAGACCTTTTCTGGTGATAGTTGACGTGAAGCATGCAACATTTACTCTTCTCATTGAGCAGCTATATATATATATATATAAATTTACTATATAAATAAAAGAAAAAAAGGCCTACGTGGTCCACTGAATTTGTCTTACTGACACAAAACAGAGCTCTTGAAATCTAAAAAAAAAATAGGATTGATGCTTATGGCTCTCAGGGGTTTAGTCCGCTGTCTGGCTGAATGGCTGAGCTTAAGTTAGTAAATACCTAGTAGGTATAAAAGTAAAATAAATGTATTAAACGGTACTCTCAATAGAATAAAACATGTATAACTTCATCTTCAGCACCTTTCAGTAGAAATGTGTGTATCAGTCAAAAGTTTGGACACACTTTCCCATTAAATCTTAAAGGAAAATGTGTCCAAACTTTTGACTGGTAGTGTATAAAATAAGACACATGGTTAGATTAAAAACTTGAGTTTTCATCCATATTATGTTTATTATTATTGCACATCCACTGTCCCCACTTATTTCTGACTAAATCCTTTTATCTGTGATGTTGAACGAATAAAGCCAGGACGTCCTTATCAGGCTAGCCAAGTCTTTTTTTTTCAAGCTATTGAGAAACATGGTCCTTTAGCCCAGAATAAAGTGCTGTATAAACAGCATCTTCTTGTCTCTTGTGTCCGCTCTTATCACTGCAGTGATGTGTGCATTGATGTACTCGGCTCTGTGCTCACGTTTCTGACCTTGTCTCCTAATCCGTCCCTGACAGGTGAAGCCTCTCATATGGATTGAGAGTGTTATTGAAAAGTTTTCCCACAGCCGTGTGGAGATCAAAGTAAAGGTAATGATGAGTGATACACCAATATAATTATACACACATTTAAAAGCATTCCATGTCCTTTTGTCCTTCTCTGTAGTAGTCCCTCCACTGAGACGTGTTTGGTGGGTTATGTGCCCTGCTCAGTTGCAAGGTTATAAGTGTACATATTTAGTATATTTGAAAGTAAAATTGGACAGCACTGAGGCCTTTAAATAATTATATTCATATACTGTCTTCTCTGTAATTTTATCCTTATGTATTTTGCATATTATTTTTTGTGCAATGACAAATCTTTCTATTTAAAGTAGATTCTAGTTGAACATGTTTGATGTCTCAGTGGTCATACAGAGTAACAAGTACAACTTTTACTGCATGATTATTAGGATTTACTTCATCAAACGTCAATATCTTTGCTTTTTTATCATAAAGATATTCAGTGACATCTGAACCTGTCCTCTGTCACCTTCTGCAGGCTCGAAGTCAGTTTAAAAGTCGGTCTACTGCCAACAATGTATCTATTCTGGTGCCAGTGCCCAGTGACGCTGACTCACCCAAGTTCAAGACCAGCACAGGGAGCGCTAAGTGGGTTCCCGAGAAGAACGTGGTGCAGTGGAACATCAAATCCTTCCCTGTTAGTGTGACGTACAAACACGCCATCACAGCTGATTACCCACAGTCCATTTAGGTGTTCAAAAATAGCCTTGTTAACTTGTTTAACCACCACCATTCTTTTTTCTTTAAACCTGGGTAGATTAAATTATTTAAGATCAATACTTTAAGCGTAACATAGTGTGTTAGGCTCATTTTCCACAGCAGGTGGTGCAAATGCTACTTGTCTTTCTAATTTTGTTGCTCAATGTTTAGCTTCCTACTTGAATGAGAAGTTTAAAAAGCAGAGCAACATCACAGTGATACAGAGCCACGTAAGCTTGAACCAACCCTAATGTGATAAAATAAAATTGAGTTTTGTCAAATACTAGACAGCAGCCATGTATCTGCCTAATTGGCTTCCCCACACACAACCACACACATTTACATTTCCTCTTTCTGCTCTGTTGTTTCTTCCAGATTCAGTATGAGTCTCTAAAGGCTATTTAAACAAAAGGATGACTGGCTGAAGACAAAAAATATTCGCACATTAATTCAGTCCAGGTTCCTTTTATCTGTCAACTTCTGCTGTCGCCTCCGTAATTTATTACACATTCAGCCTGTTAAGGAGGGTCAAGAATTACTGATGACATTTTGCTTTCCAGCTTGTGCGTGACTGCAGATATTTTTCCCCATCGCTATTTACTTTTGAAGGCTGTGAAATTACTAATTTCGACAGGAAACTGGTTAATAAGTAAATAATAATGTAGTTTGAGCAAACAAACTTGCAACTCTTTGCATTTACATTCAATTTTACTCTATAAACATTACAATCTTATCGAAGGAACAGTGAATAAAACTTTTACAAATTAATCGATTTTCCATATTTGCATTATTAGTTGGGAATGACATTTAAAAAACTTATTTTAACTGCACTTCAGTGGGGGTTTTGTAAATTGTATTTAAAATTCCAGTTTAGCAAAGACGCTAAAAGCTCATCATTTATCTATAAATCAGCCTCTTATTGTGACAGATGGGGACCTGCATGAATGCACAATTTTCTGTCGGAGTTGGTCTTAATTTGAGGACGGTGCGGGTGGGGACGACTCCAGAAGGCAAGAATATTAAATGCCCAATACTTGATTTGATAGGCTTTAAAGTAAAAACTGTCAGTAACTGATGTGCAGCAAATAAATCCAAAGTACAAACTAATAAATTCAATGCTTGGTGATGTTCTGGAGAATGATGAACCTGTTTTATGTGTTTCTGGAGGAGTTGGTTTGGCAGACGCGAAGTCCAATAAATCGATTCACCTTGTTATGACAAGGCAGTTGTCTCGTGTTGCTATGAATATTCATGTTTTCAAACAAAATTACCCAGTGTTAACTGAGGTTAGACACTGAATTTAATGGTTTACCAGATCCAGTGAGAGTGTTGTTGCTTTCACTGTGCTCTGTTTGTCTGTTTGTAGGGGGGTAAGGAGTATGTGATGCGAGCGCACTTTGGGCTACCCAGCGTGGAGGGTGATGAGCTGGAGGCAAAGAGACCAGTCACAGTTAATTTTGAGATCCCTTATTTCACTGTCTCTGGCATTCAGGTAGGACTGTTTTTAACACCTCTTACTCAGACTGTTGTTCTTTGTATTTGTTTAACTGCAAGTTAAATATTACACTGCTTGGCCTTTACACATGGGTGCACAGTGATTAGATTATAAAATACTAGACCAAATACATAATGAGGACTTCTCACAGACACAAGAGTTTAGCATTTATTTCCTCATATGTGTTTTGTGGCCTTGTTGAATCCAGTACAGCAAAACCCATGAAATCATAATATCTTGATATTTATGTTGTGCAAACTGAAAGCAGTTTTGTTGGTGTATCCATGCTGTAAATGATTTGCAATAAATCTACAGTAGACTCAAGATGTGTCTGTTTACCCCTCTGTTGTCACCATCCTGTTACTGAAAGATTTCATGAGGATTTTTTTTAAAATCTAGAGAATCATGAGTTTTCAGATCTAATTAATCCGTATGTCCATTTGGATTAAAACATTTAAGCAGATCTCATCCCAAAGAGGTGAAATGAATCAGTATTTCAGGAGATCAGCTCTACTGTAGGTAGACTGCTGGTAATGCTACTGCAGACATATTATGTACAGTTGGGAGTAATGCCACTGCAATGAATGAAAATCACAAATTGGGATTGTGTGTGTGTCTGTGAATGAAGTCATTGTATTTACAATGTTGATGTTCCCCAGGTGCGCTATCTGAAGATCATAGAGAAGAGTGGCTACCAGGCGTTGCCATGGGTGCGCTACATAACACAAAGTGGAGGTGAGAAAATATGATACTTGAATATAAAACATCTCAACAGTAAAATCAAAACAACTGCTAATAAGCCACTTGGGACTGGTTTTATTGGTAGGAAATTTAAATAATAAATTTGTACAAGAGCTTGTGTTTGATGTGGCTCTTTTGCAGAAACTTGTTTGATAGATATTTTAAATGAATGTTCCTATATTAAAAGTAAATATTCAAAAGTAAAACGGCAATAATAATAATAGTAATAATAATAATAATAATAAAAAAATAATAAAACTTTAATAAAAAAACTTTTCAGCTTTTTCAGTCCTAGGCCTTTGTTCCTTAAAGCAGGATGGTTTTAAGCCTCAATCATTAGAGAACCAGAGGTTAACTTGATCTTAAATGTGTTTTTCCTGAGACATCAGACATTTTTTTCTACATCAATATTCACTGTATGCTCCTTTGATGAACCCAACCTTTTTAACATCCATCATATCTTTTACCTGACTCTAACACCACGAGCCGTGGCATAAGGAGTTTAGAGTAACAAAATTTATGTTGTCAAGGATAAAAACATTACTATCTGGCTTTGTTTGGGCTTGTTAAAATGTTTCACTGCTGTCTTTGTTTGAACCGAAGTGGAAGTTAAATTTGTGTAGCAATGCTACCCACCTGGGTTCTTGAGAATGAGTCGCTGGCCTTAGAATGAACCCATATCTGTCAAACACAAAGGTGACACCAAGGACAGCAATAACTAAGACATGCTTGTCAGCTTTAAGCCTGCTAACTTAAGATGTTACCTTTTCAGCATCATTAAATATGTTGAAACATCTTTCTGCTAAACATTTTTTTTCTCTCTTTTTATTAATTTTTTATTTTATTTATTTTAATAATACTGATTTTTTAAAGCAGCTGAATATTAATGACACTGTAACAGTGTCTTCCTTTCTAGCTCACTAGTTTCAATGGGGGCACAAATGGAAATGAAATGGAGATGGGGACCTAATCCCACTGCTGGTCTACTGCCAGAAATCCTTAAGTTTCATACCTGCCATCTGCAGGAATAAACCCAACTCCATTACATTATTTTCATTACCTTGCCTTGTCAGGTCTGAGTTAGGGACTGCAGAGGCTGAATGATACCAATGAGTGGGGGGGCCTCCCAGGGTGTCACTGTGCAAATGCTAAGTCCCTCTCTACATGTTGTAACATCAGCAGGGAAGCAGAGGAAAGAGATTTATGGTGCAGATTTAAATGATCATATATTTTGTGCTTCCTCATGCTGCAAGACACTAAAGACGGAGTACCTGTTGTGGTTATTATCATCCAATCTGTGGCCAAAACATTTTCCTACAAGTAGTATTGCATTTCTTTTTTATGAGGCTGAATATCACCACCAGCTGCAAACTATGTTTTCTGAATAAAAAAATCTTTAAGAAATCCTTAAATCAGTGTAAATAATGTATCAAACGTCTTATTGATTTGTTACAGGAAGTAAGAACTGTCACTCCTTATTGAACAAGCTGTGAGGGGATTTTCAGGATGCTTGTCGTGTAGTCTGAGAATCTGACACATTAAAGTTTATTTATTGTCATGTTTAGATTTTATTTCAGAAGCAACCTTCAGTTTGATTTGTTTCCATTGATGAGACGATTTCTTTAAATTCCCATTAAAACTTGTGCAAATTCTGTTTAGGGATTTAAGGTGATAGAGCTTCTAATGGCACCGATGTGATGTGCAGGGGCAATGAGGGGAAGAAAGCTGTGCGATAATTCTCTGCTGTTAAATTTCTTGGCAGATTACCAGCTCCGGACAAACTAAAGGGCACAGATGCTGCTAGGCAAATGGATATTTTCTCCCTCAGTCTGTCTTCGTCTCCGCTCTCTCCATTTCTTCAGCTTCCTGTCTACAGCTGACAGCTGAGGACAGGTGCAGGACATATGAAGTTTTTTCCCACTGTGATCGGAAACTGGACATCATCCCCTTGTCTGTTACTAAACTCAGACAGGTTAGAGTGTTGAATCCCTTCTAACCTGAAATCTCTTTCAACAATTCCTCCATATTTCACTAAAACATCTTAGAATATGAATAATGAACTGTGATAATAATGAACACATCATCTTCTGTTTTTTCTTCTTTTCTAATGTCATATACATCCAGCTTTGTTTATGATACCTTTTTTTTGTTTGTTTTAGGCAAAACCCAAACATATATATAGTTTGAAGCATGATCTATCGTCTGACATGTAATTCAGCTCATTATGTAATGCCAGCATACAGTAGCTTTAAAGAGTTATTGCAGGTTTTTATAGTTAAAAGCGCAAAAAGTATTTTAGTTCTTTTAAATTTTTGAAACTGTGTCATAGATTTATTTTCTTTAAAAACATATGTTGCTTCAGGTTGGACCATAACTAATTCAAATCCCTCCGTATCTCAAAGAATCAGGGTTTTTATTCTTTATATGCTTATTTCTTAATATCCTCTTCATCAGTAAGATCCCTTTTAACTTTTCATGCTCTCAGTAACACATTATGTTGCCAAAACCTTCACAAAAGTTTAGTGCCCTACAAAATGTCTATTCACTATTAGCACTGTGAACATAATACCCAGTGCACTGAAACGAATACCAGCATCCAGGTCAATGATTAATAAGGCACATTATTGTCCGAGGCATTTACAGTGTAACATAATACTTAGACCTGTGGGTCTTGTAACCTTGTCCTTGTTCTCAAAATCAGCTTAGAGGCAGAGACTTAAGGAATGGGTATCGTGCGGATCTGTTGCTCTCTTTTTTTGGTTAATGTTTTTATCTGTTGTTTAGATTGCACTGGTTACTCTACTATGGATAAAATTTTTGAGGAACTACAAATAACTTGTGATTTCTGCAGAACCTGAGAACATTTACAATATGTTGAAGTAACAGTCTCTTTAAGCTTTTTAATTTGGCTTCTGTATTTTCTTTGTGCAGCAGTGGTGTACCTTACAAGCCTAAGATGTGCCCACTTTTAAAACCCTCTGTTACAATCATGCCATTTTCTTATGTGGAGACCAGTTAAGGCAGCAGTGGGGATTTTTTAAACGTATTTTATCATGTGTTCTTATTAATTTATCTACTACTGTTTGTCCATAGAAAAAAAAGGGATATATTTGGAAATAAACATTTTTTGTAACTTGTTTTGGGAATATTTTTTATTATTATTTTTTTTAATTAAAGGATGAAGTTTCTGCATGTGGTTCCTTTTTGGTGTGTTTCATTAAATTGTAATAAATGGGCAATGTAAGGACAGATCTGTAGTAAACTTTGTGCAAATTTGTAAAAGGTAAAAGGTTTTTTATGTTACACAGTACAATATTTGTAGAGGATTTGTTTGACATTTTGGGGAATATATTAATTTAAATCATTGCTTGATGTTCTTGTTAGATGAGAAGACTAAATACTTTCTAGTGTGTGTGAGTTTTATCTTTGCATAAAACACTGGAAAAGCCAACTTGTATTACCTAGAGGTACTAAAATCTGTACTCCAGCTTCAGAGTTGAGTAATGAGTGCAAAACAATGAAAAAACAAAACATTATTTAAATAATGTTCTTCAACTACCCTTAATGGGCATACTAATGTGCCTTTTTATGCAGTTACTTCACAATGCATGGTCTCAAATTATGGGAGAAATGTGTGACAGCCGAAATAGTTTTTATACAATTGTTTTATGGCCTGTTTCAAAGAATGGAGATAGTGATCCATTTTGATGAGCCTTAGATTCACTGCTCTTAGTATATCAGAAATATATTGTAGTATTTAATTTTTGCACATTAAATTCTAAATGTGGTTTTACTTTTAAGAAAACTGCATTTTTCTGACTCCTTCAAGCTACATCCATAACATACTCTAAAGTTCGATTCTAAAGTATGTTTAAATATCTGAATTATAAATTCATTAATTTAGAAACTCCTTTTGCATTAATCATAGCCTTGTGTCTGATTTGGAAATGAATTTATATTTTTTTCCTGGCAGATAAAAATACGTTGAGTTCTACTGGACTGAGTGGGTGGGCCACACAAAATAGCCAATACTTGGTTTTGTTTTGTGCATTCTTCCAACCTCAGCTCTGATCAGACTCTGTACCATTTTCCATCCACATCATAACACTACCACCACCATGCTACATTTTAGGGGTCATGCTACAGTCGCAAGGAATGATCAGCACTTTCACAGCAATAATTCTACGGCTCGAAGTGTTAGATTTTTTTGACTAATTTTCTTTAAAGCTATCCTTTGGCTCTGTGTTCAGGTCTGATTGAAGGTGTGCTGCCGAAATGCCCCAAAATAAAACTACAACTCAACAGTTTTGTCACTGAGGTCTGGAGAGTTCCTTTGACCTAGCAGCTTTTTTTTTTCCTGAAAGGCAATGTCTTATAAAGACTTATAAACACAAGGTGTGTGCCTCCTAAAGTCAGCCCAGCCAATTTATTTTACCACAGCTGGACTCTACTCAAATTCCACCCATCTAAAAGTTAATTAAAGCAAACAGGGTGCACCAGACCACATCCGTCAGTGCTACATCAAAGCTTGTAATAAGAGCATCATGCCCATACAACACAATGAATTGTATATAAAGTAATCCTAATATAGTCAATCCACTCCATTTTAAGTATTTTAATTTTATTTTACCTTCTTCATATTCTTAGTTGTCAAATATCTGGTTTAAATTATGGGAGGTGAAAAAAAACTACACTCCACCACTGCCCACACGGTCCTCTCTGCTTGGTGTCCGACCAGCCCCCCTTTTGCAGTGCTCATGTCCTCTGGCTGTTATGCATTGATACACAGCCTGACGTTGTTACTGTGTGCACTTTAGGTCTGAAGACAAATTTGTGTAAGTGAAGATTACAGTTTGATTCAGATTCTGTAGAAAAAATGCTACAAGAGGCAAGCTTTTTTATGTGTTTGTGTCAAGAGGAAGAAAGTGGTGCTAGCCAATACCAGCCCCTAAAGATCACTGCCTTGTGCATTGTCCCTCAGTTTACTGCCTGTCATCACACCAACAATGGTTAACTGTGTGACCTCTTTTGTTTCAAGTCAACAGCCTGTGAATGTGCAGACAGATAAGAGGCGTGACTTACATAAACACTCAAATGAAACACAATGTGTGACTTTAGCTTTTCTGTGAGATGAAGTGAAAACCAATTCATTTCACCAGCACTGAGTTACATAACTACGTCTCAAAGTGAATGCTTAAATATTTCTGGAAACAAGTGATTTATTAAAAGGCTGCAATGTTAGCAGCATATAGATTTAATAATTCAGTAGTATTGTTTTAGTAGACTGAAGCCTACTGCAGAGCGTATTGTGTACTATAAATCTATGAAGGGAAAAACTGAGTTTTTATATTGTACATATTTTTCTTTCTGCTTTGTGAGAAATTACCTTACTTTTAATTATTCATTCATCATTCATTTTTACTGTATGTACCTGCTTATTCCAATCCAGGGTCACAGGGGCTGAAGTCTTCCCAGCAGCTGATAGGCAGGAAGTAGGGCACACCCTGGATTGGTTGCCAGTAATATTGATTTTTTAAGATGGAAAAAAAAAACCACTCTGGAAAATGGACTTCTGGAGTACCACTGTAGGATCTGTGGGACAGCACTGGGACAGGTTTATGTAAACACATTAGGAATCCAGATCTGTCCTATAATCAACGAAGAAAGGTCTTCACAATATAAGACCTTAAGGAACTGACAGTGTTGATCTCCAAAGGGGCTGATAGAAGTCAATAATTATAATAAATCTTTGAAGAACAGTTTGGAATAAATCATAACAAATCCAAAGTTTTAACCTAACTTTTTGAAGTGAAAAGTAAGGTAAAACTAGTTTTCCATTTTAAGTAGTAAATTACTTGCTCTTTCAATGCCCCAAAATTGGATTACTAATCATTATTTTGAAGTTAAAGAAATTAATCAACATTACAAAGACACTTTTTGCTTGATGAGAAGCTCCATCTCATATTTAACAATGCTCATGCAAACACAGCTCCAACCTATTGGAGATAAGAAAGATGGAGGAGGGGAGATATGATGATTATGCATCTCCAATCAGCTCATAGTTCAGCTATGAATCAGGTGAACTATGAGCAAACAAGCTGCTGGATATGTGGTTGAAATTGTATACACCTTTTAGACCAGGGGTGCCCAAGTTCGGTCCTCGAGATCTACCATCCTGCAACTTTTAGATGCAACCTTTCTCCAACACACTTGAATCAGATGTCATCTGCATGCCATTCCGCTTTGCAGAGGCCTGGTAACAAGCCAGTCATTTGATTCAGGTGTGTTGGAGAAGGGTTGCGTCTAAAAGTTGCAGGATGGTAGATCTCAAGGACCGGACCTGGGCACCCCTGCTCTAGACAATATGTGTATTTACAAGGTATTGTGGCAGTGCTAATTATTCTTTTTTTTTTTCTTTCATTATTCACAGTACTCTGACAAGCTACTTTTTCGAATAGATGATCCTTCAACATACCCATTTACCTCGAGATGACAGTATTTCTTTTAATAAAAAAAGTATGCTTGTCTTACACAATTAGAAAGAAAAAAATTATTTACTCACTATAGGTAGTGACCTGACTGCTGTAACCTGCTAACTAGCTTGTGTAGTATTGGATAATTATTTCTTAATAGCTTCAATCTTTTAGCTATTTTGATAAAAAAGCTGCATGTTTTTGGTAATGTATCATTATTTTTGGTGTTCAAAGAAAGTGCATATTTATTGATATGGCAAAGATAAGTAGATGCTTATGATTTGTTACTTGTAACAACACAAATAACTGAATGCAGCTTTTATTGAACATGCTAATTGTATAATAAATGGATAAAAAGACAGCTAATGCATATAATATTTTAATTATATTAGATGCAATATTTATGCAGGATGACAGTTATAAAGATGCAATGCACTTTCTTTGAACTACAGCAAAGAACCCATAAAAATATTTTAATTTTGTCCAATTTAGTTTGATTTCTGATGGATTTCAATTCTTTTTTAGTACTCACCAGCTGCAGATGTAAGATCTCAAGTTGGGCAGATGTTTGCTACTTTAATTCTGTAAATTGGCAGCACTGTGGTGTATCAACATAGGGTTTATCCAAAATTTAATGGTAAAACTTTGAGGAAAGTTGAGAACAAAATGATCCGCACAGTCAAACCAATGAGATGAAGGTATGTTTGGTTGATCTTTCTTCACTACTTTCACAACATGATGATCGTTTTACAACACACATAGGAATATCATGCAGTGACAGTATCAAAAACACTGATTAACACTGGATTAAAAAAAATGCTGCAAGATTTACAGTTGAAATAAAACTGTGTTGCAAATACACACATTATCAATACATTCTAAAATGGCATGAGATGGACTCATTGTCCAACAATCATGTTGTCTTCTGTTCTATGTACAAGCAGCTCAATGTTACAGTGATGTTCTGAGAGTCTGTCACAGTAACTGTTGTTGTACTGCTTGAGTTAATTGAAATTAATATGAAATTGAGGAAATAAATTGATGTAGCCTTACATATGACCAAAAATGCTCTCAAATACATCGGCTGTATATGCTAGCATCTTTGTGTAAACATGGGCACAGAGAGTGAGATGGATATTACATTTGATATTATGACTTTTTCCATGTTTATACTGTTTCACCTATAATGCATTCCATATTTTTGCCATTTGTATTTCAGCTGCTGCTCTTATCCACAGCAGCTTGCAGCCATCGAGCCGGTAAAGTCAGATATGTAGTACAAGGTCACTTTGACAGGACGGATTATAGATGTAACACATACATTATCTGAAATGTGCTGCGTTCCAAATTAAACGAGCCCTCTAACAACCTCATGTCACCTCTAAGACAAGATAAATCTGTTGTAGGTTCTTTTAAAATTGTGTTTAATCCATGACAGCAATGAATTGTTCACTCACAGGCTCATCTTCCATCACAGTTTCATTTTGTTCTAATACAGTGTGTTGAATCATTTCTGAGATTAAATCTGTGCTTTTTTATTTCTGAATATCCAAGAAGTACTTAAATACCACTTTAAAAAAAAAGAAAAGTCTTATTTGTGCCTTTGTGTTAATGGCTGTCAGGAAGAGGTGGGGTACACACTCTTGGATGAATGGTCAGGCTCGTTATAAAGACACAAATTTTGCCACATCTCAAGGATTTTCTGAACATAAATTGCTGGCTACATGAAGGTGAAGTTGGAATTTTAGCACTTTAATCATCCTTGTGATCAATTCTTTAATTACCTTTTTTTCCCCTCATTCTGTGACCGATATTTAACTGCCTACAGCTAACACACCTACCAAGCAAATGTTCCAAATTCCACTCATTTTGTTTCATCCATAGTTTAGCCATCTGGTGAGGCATGTAAGGTGTGAATATTGTTTTAATCAGTTTCCTTGAAATATTTGGGCATGAAGCCTGTTCTAATTAAGCTGAGCCATGGGGCAAAATACACAGCTCCAGTGTGGTTGCGTCTCATATAAGGTTAGCCAAGCTGGAGGTCGTCTCTCTGCGAGCTTGTTGGTTCATGTGTCCTGACACAGTAAAGATATTCAAAACCCGGTCCACAAGCCTTTGTCCATGCCTTGTCCTCTCAAGCAGGATGACCACAACAAAGTATATTGCAACACCCACAACTGCTGCTCCCCCTCCAGCTAGCAAAACCACTCCAGAGATGTACATGTCATTAAGGGCTTGGCCAGGTTTTGGCATGTGGTTAGCCAGGGCCAGGCGGAGAAGAACCCCTCCACAAATCAACAGCGACAGTCCCGTAATTAAAACCACTACAAGGTCGGACAAACCGCCACTCTTTAGCATGTCAATCCGCTGTCGGCTTCGAATGCAATTCATGTCCTGCACAGCTGAGCTGAGCAGCTGTTTCAGCAGGACCCCCAAGGCTAGTAGGCACAGGGCTGTGCCTGCACCCAGCCGCCATTCACTTGAAACACTGGTGGTGGTGGAGAGAAGGCCGACGCCACCCAGTCCACAGCCAAGAATTAGAAGCACAGCAATACAATAGCAGAGTAAAGACTTCCCTGGATCTCTGAACCACCACAGCTCCACCTGCTCCTCCAGGATGCTGTGCTGAATCTGAGCTGGGTCTGCTGGAGCATTGAGGCCCACATCAGGACCTCTGGGTTCGTTCAGGGGGGGGAAATTGTCCAGCTCTGGCATGCTGATGCCTCTCCCAGCTTGCTGAATAAAGATGATGCCAACACAGAGACAGCAGAATCCACAGATAACTTCAGTCCCCAGATGTCCAAACAGACTTGATTGAGCTTTGTGTTTTGTGCTTTTATCTGCACCACTGTGTATTAAGGGTTCCACAAAGTTAGTTCTGGTCTGTTGCTTCTGTAGGAATGAAAATCTTTATAGCTCACACTCACTGGATACAAATTGTTCCTCCTGCATCAGTATTCAAAGCTAAAAATCCAAACGGTAGCAGAGTTTCCAGTTTAGGTCTTCAGTGTGGCAACAGTCACCTGGAAGATAAGACAGACATTTATTCAGCAGTGTAGCTCTTTTTCTCATGAGTCCCCTCTCCATCACCAGATCTAAGATGACTAAGAGACTATAATGACTTACAGGTACTCCCCCCAGCCCAACAGAGACAAGGAATGGTTTTAGTTCACACAAGCACTGAGAAGGTTTAGAATATTTAAAGCTCTCAGAATCAACAATGCAGTTTAAATCTTTATATTTTGCACATTAATGGAGTTAAAGTGTAACTTCCAGATTGTTTTAATGGTAAATCATGTAAAAAGTATTAAAAGAAAATAACTGTATAGTAAATTGTACATTTTATCGACAAGCAGCACAGGATGCAAAATAATGTATTACAATAAGGAGGTCTATTTGAAGTCTGTGCTGCATTTTTGTTTTTTTTTTTTCCAGATGGAGCGAGAGTTGTTGCTAGGTCAGGTAGAAGAAGAGGCATGAGTTAATATTGTTCAAACCTTCACGTTTGATTGCTAATTTCTTAGTTTAAAATTGTGATAAGGGTACCTCATGGCTTATATTTATGCAAGAGACATTTAAATTGATCAAAAAGGAGGCAAACTTGGCTGTTCTGACATGTGTCATGAGTCCAACGGCCTCCAGATACCAAATACCAACTTTTATGTCTGTTAAAACATGATTAATGATGCAGGACTGTTTTGTTATACATTGTGTATCCACAACCATGAAAAAAGTCAATTGTATTCAAGAACACAAATCAATAGGTCATGTTTTGTGACAGTTTCACCAACTGCTGCGTGACTGAGTTGAAACATCACAGAAGCAAAAAAAATCCTGTTTGTGCCTACTTCCAGTTGTTCACCAGCAAGGTTTTTTTTTTCTGATCACTGTTGAATGTGCTTCAAGATGCCATAGAAAATCAGAAAAGGTCAGAGAAACAATATCACTTGGGCTTTGAGTGAAGAAGTTCTTTAAAATCCTAACTTTGTGTAACCCGGCAGTACGTAATGGATAAAAAAAATCCACCAAATCAAAGACGCCTACACACATACATTCACACAGTTTCTCTTAAATCTCAAACTTGCTGCTGTGACTGCATTAAAAAAAAAGAAGAAAAAAAATACTGCTGACACTTGCAACCTTTTTTATTTCTCATTATCACTATGGTAATGAGTTGCCACTACAGCGGCGCCTTGTTAAGAGGAAGCATCAGCTGTCGATGGAATAAACAATTCCCATCTAAGAGCAAACAGAAAATATAACTTTTTTTCTTTTATCCTTCCAAACATAGACCGACACAAACTCACACAACAAATCCTCACATTTTGAGTTCACTTAAGCTTCATTTCTCCCTCCTATATAGATTATTAACACTATACTATTGTCTTGTGTTTAGTTACATATTGGGTATAGTCTCCCTCTGTGTGACATATATTCTATCCCTCCTCCTCTCTTCTTTGGTCCCATCCTTACCTCAGCATATTCACCATCCACACTATAGTTTGTAACCTCATTACAACCCCTTAACACAATCATGTAAACGAATACAGCACACACATGTACACCCACACCCACAAACATCCTCAAGGTTATGGCAGTCAACAGCTTTTCTTTAAAAACCTGTCAGCTGCTTTATTTTTTATCAAAGTCAGCAGTGCACAGCATGAGCCTGAGCACCCAAACACAAGCTGACAGGAGTTACAGCTTGTCCTCACCGGTTGTGGATTTTGCAAACACACACGCCACGCTGGCAAATAGAAAGTATAACACTCTGAGCAAACATAACATGATCTCACATCCAGTTTTGAGATTGAGGGGTTTTTTTTCTACTTATTGCATCTTTGGAAGCTGTTTCAATCAGATATTTTTGTTGCTGTTTAAAAAAAAAAAAAAAAAAAACTAAATGCAGGCTCACATTTCTCGTTAGCGTGGACAGGTGTGGCCTTGCACTGAGGCAGACCAGTAGCACCCTGACATGGGGAGATATAGGGTGCACACACAAGGTGTGAAATGAAGAGTGAGGTAATTACAACAGGGGAGGAGGGTGTTTATTGGTAGCAAGCTGTCCTGAATCCTGTGTCTGGTGAGGGATTGGGATCGCGCATATGTTTGTGTGTGTTTACAACAACAAACAGGTGTAAATAAGAAGTAAAAACTGAAGATATGAACAAAACATGTGTGTTTTGTCATTCATGGCTTGCATGTTTCTTGCAAAAAGACAGAGACGTGTATTTGGTGTACTTGTGTGTGTATGTTTGTGAGCTACTAATTAATCTCAGCTGGTTTCAGCACAGTATCCCTGACAGGTAGGAGCACAGAAATAGCGCAGTAATTGAGGCATGTATGTGTGTGCATGTGCATCTCTTTTAAGAGGTTGAGGCATGAAAGGTGTTAAGGCAACAACAGTCTTAAAAACTGCACCATCATCCAAAGTTTAATCTTATTAAGATTTGTAAATGATCTTGATTCATGCAGAATTTCCCCATAAATGTTATTTCTGTTTTACTGAAAATCTTTAAAAAAAAACATGGAGCAGAGAAACCACTGGATGATCGAACTGAAGGCAGTGGTACGCAACAAAGGTTATAGGATGAAATCGAACCCTTAATGACACAAATATATCTTACTTTGTCTTGTGTTTGTTGCACTCTGATCCACACAGATCTTTGTACACAGAGACAGAACTGCTGAACTGTGTCTGGCTTTCTACTTTCAAAAATTATATAACCTCTAAACTCTGTCACATCAACCATGTCATATTGGCCTCATAAATATCTCTAGGAAAGCACTGGCTTGCTAATTTACTCTCCTTGGCCTTCTTTTAAGTAAAAGAAAATTGGTATAAAGGCATAAACTATTTACACAACACATGATTTAGTTTTTCCAGGGACTACAGCGTTCTGCTCATATGGAAGTCACCGCAGGGCCCAAAGATAACAATGAATAAAAGCTAAAAACAAATCTATAAATCCAGCACTGTGATCATTCATACTGTCTAACGTGGTCAACCAAGATATTATTAGGCCATTTACCATTTTTACCACATTTAACTATTACTACCTTTATTACATTTATCTTGCCATGTTGTGCCATTGCTAAGGCTTATGTGGAATAAACAATAAGTACTTTGTTGTCATTGTCGTCCTCTTAATTCTCAATACCTGCTTTTTTATCATTTAAGAATCAAACTATTTGGTTAGGTTTGGCTTAAAAGATGGAAATAAAGACATGAGAATAAAGTGACACATTCAAACACCACCTGCATTTCTTTTTAAATTAATTAGTGATGCCTATATTCATTCATTATCATTCATTGCAGCACACATGTAATGATCATTTATATTTCATATAGTAATGCATCTGATGATAGAAAACCATGCTCCACTGGAGAGTTAATAAAAAGAGAATAAACCAATAAAATATCAAAACAGCGACTAAAAATAGCAAACAGTTCATTTCAATTTCTATATTTTTGACCTCATGGTGGACATTTGACCAAAATACTGTAGGGATATTTTCTTAACCTCAGTGGTGACGCATACTTTTGAACTCGACATCAGATGCTACACAAAATATCGGGGCCATTGTGCAGCTCAGAGATATGCTTTTGGAGCTGGGTTGTGTGAAACTTTCATATATTAATCTATTTCCAAACTTGTGTGTCTAGTTGTGGCACTGACTCATGAGACTCCAGTTTACCACATTAATCTTCAAATTGACAATAAAAAATCTGAACATTATCCATATTTTACTCTTTACCATACAGCTAAAGGATGTATCTTTAGATGTATTAATGTATCTGACTACAAAAGTAACTTGGACTGACAATCTTACCTTCTGCTGTGACCTATGGGTTTGGCAGTTACTTACACATTAAAGATTAATGATCATATCAGCACATTTATTTGTCTAATAAGCCCCACAGAAATACTAGAAAGCTGCAGTAGGAATAAAAAGTGTGCTGCAGACGTTCAGCCCTGCAGTGAAAAGCAGGCTGACAAGAACAGTCCAAACTGTTATGCTAATGCACCAAGAGTGATGTTGAAAAATCCCTAAGACACTGTAATTGTAAACCTTAGACACAGAGTATCTTTCTATCACTCTTTAGCTGTGTCTGCCTCTTCTAAGTTTTCAGCCTGCAAGGTCACCAGAGGAGCTGTGCTTCCGAGTAAAAAAACTGTATATGGCACTCCAATTACCTGGGTAGCTTTGGGACGCCGGTATTCCCCCCTCTGTTATGTTGGCCAGCTGAATTCATTTCACCAGCTATTAGTGCTTCATTTTATCGTTGATGCGTGGCTACTTCAAAATTGGCATTATGTGCTTATCAGCAGAGAAGGTAAAATCCAAGGAAAGAAAGCAGGAAAAACTCCAACCCTGCTTATTGTTTAAAACACAAATGTAGGGACATTCAGTCTTGAACGTCCCGACACAAAGTGCACGTTCGAACTGATAGAAAAGGTTCACTGCTGGACGTTGCGGTTTATAGACGTTAAAGGCACACCTGAGGTAGCTTTGACTGGAGTCTCGCAGGTATTTCCTTTTTGCTGCTGTGGAAGTCTTTTTTCTTCTTTTCTCAGGTGTGTGGAGCACAATGATGAAAAAAATCCCCCTCTAGGGTTGACTTGCTTTTGCCTGGTGACTGCAACTTTTCAACTGGGTCTCAGATGCACAAGAGATTCTGAAGTGTGCATTTAGAGTGAAACTTCTTTGGTGTTCGGAGAAACGTCAGCTCAAGACTTTAAACTGAACAACAGGCTTTTTTTCAACATCTGTGGTTTCCTGTTTCCTTAAAATGGTGATTCTTATATTTCCTATTTCATTCCTGTGTGGAGAAGACGAAAGAAAATATCTCTGCAAAATAGTAAAAACAAAAACATGTCAGGAGGAAAGCATGATGTCTTTTTGCTCTTGCTGCTGAATTTGCTGCTGTGTGCGTTTTGGTACAGCTGAAGAGGAGAACATGGGAGTTAGTGAAATGTGTTGCTGGGGTGACAAAGCAATGCTTCGCCCCTTCCTGTCTTTCCCTTCACGCTCGCACTCACCCCCTCTCCCCAAGTCAGGCGTTGATTCTTTCGGCGTCCCCACAGGCGAGGAGAGGGGTCAGGGTTGGCTCCATCTGTCTATGTGATGGGCACTGGTGCCAAGCGCCACAGGGGCTGGAGGGAAAGGAAAGAAGGCTCTTGTAGAGTGGGAGGGTAACGGATGTTTCTGAGCTGTCATGTGGGACTCTGAATGGGGCTGAGACTGAAGTTGAGGTGGGAAAAGAAGACAAGGGGCTGAGGGAGATGGATAGGGATAAGGGAAATGCTGGGGGGCTAAAGATGATGCTGAAATTTCACCACTGGGGTAGCTCTCTGGCTGGTCAAGAGGAATGATGCTGAATAAGTCTTTATGCAGACAAGCTGGATTTTTCTTTTTTTTTTTTTTCTTCCAGTCACAATGGACAGCCGAGGCACTCTGGAAGCCTCACTTTGTCCGGAAACAGAGAGGAGACAATGGTTGAGTCAGTATCACTGTCCTCACTGTCATGGATCACATGGGAAAACCTAAGACAAAGAGAGAGACAAAGTTTTACATATTTGTCACCTTAGCTTATAATCTACTTGTTCTTATCCCATGACTTCTTCCAACACGATTGTATGACTTCGTACAAATACCAAAACGCTTTGACTTTGAGAATCTTTGTAACGTTATTACCAAGCTTAGCACAACAAGCCACTATACAGTATTAAGAGAGGGAAACCACAGATTAGCTTGTTTTTCCCAAACTAATTATTTCTTTTTATCTGCTGGTGGTTCAGTTCTAAAGATGACGCTGTTGCAAGTAGGCTGGACTACAAAATTCAGACTAGATTATTTCTACAACTATTAGAGCTTTTAGATAAATTTTTATATTCTGACTTAATGCATATCGATGTCACTGTCACATGGACATTTTTGGGTTTGTTTATCTGCATAAACCACATCCACCTGCCTTTAGATTTGAAGCAACAAGAAAGCACTCTTGAAGTAAAGCAAATTCCAACATTTGCATGCAAACACTTTATACACTTTATACAGGCTAGTATACAAGACTGGTGTTGCACTGAATTCTAAAGTTGATGTTTAACAGTTTTCAGCTATTTTAGATACATTTAAATGGATACAAGTCCACATTTATGTTGCATCTTTAAGTCTTATTGTAATTCAGTTAAGTGCTTTTTAAAGTCTTCCTCATTCAGTGCTTTTCATATTTAAACTTTTTATATGCAAGTCTTCTTTTCCAACTGTTCTCTGTTGAACGATGGCAGGGTATTGGGATTGACGTGGGGGTTCAGTATCTTGCTCAGAGATTATGGGGCATACGGCGTGAATGGAGATCGAGTCGCCAGTCCTCTGATTAAAAGATGATTACTCCAGCACCAAACCATGGTCGCTTAGCTTGGTGGACTGAAGGGTGAAGATAACAATCTCCCACACTGGTCCTTGGGGAACTGAACACACATGTCCATAATGGAGTAACAAACCATGCATTAATTAGGTGAAAAGCCAAAGGCAGACAATGCACTTTCTCAGGGAATGTTAGTTTCAGTAGTACTCATCAATGAATGCTCAGCGAACAGATTTAGTACACAGCCACAATGATGAAAAGTGGATGATCACCATCATTACCTGCTATATATATACAGTATATATATATGGCTGAATGCAACAAAATCTCACAAACTCAACTTCTCATTTATAGTATATACTGAAATGCTTCAGCCAATATTAATGGAAGACTGTTACATTTGGTTCAATCACTCATAGACCTTACAAGATAAAATATTACACACTTGGTTGTTCTATTGAATTTTCACGCATCATCTTTTTCAAGTTCAGTGCTTATTTTGGTTGTCAGCAAATACCTGCATGTTAATGATATTTCCACCAACCCCAGCTGCACTTTGGTGCTAATTAACTGAAGTTAATCAGATAAAAATTACACCTCATTAACATCAGTATTTTAGTAAACTGTTGTTTCATTTACCAGCCTCGTAGAGGTGCTAGTGCAGCTACTGACTCTTGGTATAGAAGGTCAACTAAATAATTAAGATAAAAAAAAACACACATCACTTTCATTTTATTTCACCATCTCAGCCAGGTAGATTCCAGAAAAAGTTAACCTCTCAGCTTATAGTGCAACATCACCCCAACTGGCACAAACAGCCAAGACCTTGCCAGTTGACACCTTATCCACACAGAAACACTCATCTCCATCTGTTTTTCCCTGCTTATCTCTCCAGCTTTAGGTGCCTTTCCACTACTTTGCTCATATACTTCTCTGTCGCACCACCAGCTCTTCTTTGTGTGACTACTTCTTATCTCTCCTGTCTACTGGTGTCTTAGTTTTATGGCGAGGGAGCGGTGTATGAAGTGGGTGAGATTACTCGTCTTTGCCACAGATCCTCCTATGAATCCAGGTAAGATGCTGTCTGACTCAGATGCCCTTGTGGCATAATGTATGCAGGCACATACATACACTTGTTTTCGTGCTGCAGTGTCAACATTAAAATAACACAAATTTATCTGCCTCAGTAATCCCAGACACAAACACATTTTAACAATAAAAGCCAAGACAGTCCAGACACAGTTTATGAAAATGCAAAAATGTATCTTATCTACTATGGTACATATTTCCATATTTTTAAACAGAACTTCTTTTTTCCAGAGGATTCTGCTGTTGACAAAAATGAAGCCCAGTAGAGTCTAGTTCAGTTATGCACAGACTGCAGGTCCTATTCAACATTCTGTGTACAACAGGAAGCAAATGAGGCTCTTAGATGCTGAGCACAACAAAATAACTTGAATATTTGTGCTAATGTCAAACTAAAAAAGACTTTTTTTCTTTTAAAGTTGTAAAAATGAAACTCTATGATGTCTCAGCTATGTAATAACCCCCTTAATCCCTGAAGTGATAGAGTGATTGTTGATTAAAAAAAATTTTAAAAAAAAGGAAAAATCTCTGGCCAGCCAGTTGCTTTCCTGTGTTGTGCACAGCTGCAATATTAAAACACTAATCAAATCACCAATTAACATGCTGGTCCCCCTCTGCTTCACTCCTGCTGACGATGGGAAAGAGGCTGTCTCTTTCCTTTAACCCTGCTCTCCTCTTCTTGTGGATGTAGAGGTAATGCTGAGCAAATCTTAGTTTAATATTGGCTGTCTGGTGATAAAGATTGTAATGAATGAGATGGTTGCCTCAGAATATGGCTGTCTGTCTTATTTGTTGACTACCTGATCTAAGATCTCTACAGTGCAGCAGCACCTTGTGACTGCCTGAAGAACTTTTTTACATGACTTGTGATTTGAGAGAACAAAACTTTGATGAGCCACTGACTTTTCTTCTAGTCCTGCCATGATGTTGATATTTGTGTTTTGAAATGAAAAAAATCCTGCTTCTGCCTGGTCACAATGTAAACCATCAAATATTGAGGCAAACTGACATGTATTGTTCATTGCACTTTTTGTGACGTCCAGTTGAAATTTCAAAGTGTTGAATCACAGATGTGATTTCTTACTTACATCACATTTTGGGTCATTTGTGGATCATCCCAGTAAACTAGAAAATGGAGATGAACAGGCAACAACATTGTTAAAAAATATAATAAGCCATGATGTTTTCCTAACCTTAACCAAATGATTTAGATGCCTAATTATAAACAAAAGTTTAGTTTTTTTAATGATTCAAACATGCATTTTAAAGTACCAATCCATATGGAAGATAAAATTTAGTCTCATACATGACAATCCTAGGTGTTGAACCACCTCCTCCTCCCACCACAGAATGTCATCAGTATGTGAAGCACATTCAGCCATGGGGCTCCTGCTCAATACCACAATACAACTGTTTATTATTTTCCCTCTTCTCATTTATTGTCATTTTCCTTCGGTTTCACTCACCATTTACATATTGCAACTACTGGATTAGGCAACACAATTTCATGGTTAAAGTTAGGAAAAGATTGTGGTTTAGGCAAAATTATATTCATGACAGTTTCAACATTACATTCTAACACACTATTTGTTTACTCTTTAATAAAACTCATAACAGTGTCTATACAGTACAAGAAATCCAACACGGAACAACACAATGAAGAAAACACAAAAGGAAAAATACAAGCAAAAGGTAAACAAAGCTCTAACCCTTAAAAAGACAAAACAACTTTTTTATAAAACCAAAATAAAGACTGCACAGTGTGAATAAATACATAAATAAAGTCTTTGCAAGCTTGACAAATCTGTGCAAACTAACACAGCCGCTTGTTCTGTTCAGTAATGGCAGCAGGAACAAGCTGTTTCCATAACATTTACTCATACATTTTAAAACTAAGAACCCCCATCCAGAGGGGAGAAGCTGGAACTCGCTGTGTACGGGATGGTAGTCATCATTCAGAATAGATGAAGCTGTCTGCTGGTCTTTCTGGTGAGACCAGTGACTTGCCAATCAGTCGAGAATACCATGTAACTATTTTGTTCAAGGCTTTCTGCTCCTTCAAGGACATGTGACCAAACCATTACATCAAGAAAAAAGGCAAAACTCATTCAATACAAGCAAAATAAAACTGACATTTTAGAGTGGTCAGTTTGAGATTGTGGAGTTGTGTAATATTATAATGCTTTATCAAAACACCTTTATCATCTGCTTATTGATTTACAACCTTACTTAGCATTAGAAAACAATCATGATCTGGGCTAAAATACATTCTTTTTACGATGCAATCATCACACTCCCAGAAACAGTTTTTACACTTCACTTTACACCAACTCTCACACTCACTGGAGGTCAAATATTTTTCAAATGTAATTATTAGTTGTCTCCTCCTACACCACAATATGACCCATGGGCATGTTTTAGGGAGGACAGTTTTCAGTCAGCACACCAGAATTTACTGGCCAACAGTGTTTATGGGTAACACTTACAGAACGGTGTAATATCAACACAATCGCTTGATGAATCCACATATCATATATTCAAGTTTCACAAATGAGGTTGTGTTGAAAATCGGGATAATTAAATTATTAGTTTGGCATTTATTTTCTGTGTTGCCAAAAGAAGGATGAAAAGGTAAACCCTCGTGTTTTTTATACTAAATATGAGGCTAGAGATGATAGCTGGCCAACTTATGCTAAAAACCTTCTGGGAAATTGGTAATGTGGTGGAACATTAAGCAAAATAAAATTGATGTAAAAAGCAATTTAGAGTTAAGATTTTTAAACTTAAATTGGCAATGTAGCATTTCAGTGAGTCCCAGTGTTGAATGGAATTGATTCTGCTAATAGGTGGATATGCAATATGCCTAGAAACACAAGTGGATATATTCCATACAGCTGCAGTTTATAACACACTGACACTACATGGTGGACTGTGTGCATATGCTTACTTTATTCCTGAAGTGATCTTTCTCTCTGTGTGTGGTGACTGTCTCGCAAACACATACACTCCTTTACACAGGTCTCATAACTGCACTGCTGACTCAATTACTGACTTTGTTTTTTTTTCCTTTTCTTTCATCCTGTGCACTGTGTTGACTTCAGGCTCTTTCTTAACGAGGTCTATCACATGTTGTTTTCAGCCTGACTTGTTTTTAAGGGTTAGATTTAATCTAAAAAGATCCTAAAACTGTTTATGGTGTAATGAAAGTGGCAGCATGCATCTCACATCAAATTTCCTGTCATGATTTATCTGTAGTCTCTGTTATAGATGATCTATATGAGGTCATGCCTGGACAGTGTATTGATCTGCTCCAATCACAATATTGAAAACAGTTTTAGCAACACTTCCTTTATGTGTGTTTTATGGATTTTCCACAATGCAGCAAGACTGATATGACAGTGACGCTGTGACGTGATGATCTACAGCTATTTCAGGGGTAAATGCAATCCTTCCCAGTATAGGTACAAAGGTTAGGGTGTGATACAGTGTTTTACTTCCTTGTCTTTAACGGAAAGAAATAGTTGATTTTTTTAAATGGAAAAGTCCAGAACACACAGACACTGTATGCTGCTACACTGTGCAAAGTGGCAACAATACCAGATCAAGTTCTGTTAACACAACCCTTTTCTGTGGAAAATTGCAGGTTAATATATTTTGATATATTGCTTCCTGAAATGAAAAGGCTGCTGAAAGTTAACAACAAACACACACAAACACACGTATAGCTGAATGATCAATAAGGTTTAATTTGTTTAATAACTCATACGGTTATTGATTTTTAGATATACAGGAATGTTCACATCTTTATAGTCGTTCAATTTAAAATATAAAAGGAATATTGATAATTTAGCACTTGAAAACTCACATCTAACTTAAAAAAATACAAAGGCCTAAACTAAAAGCAGAGTTGCTTGAATTATAAGACATAATAAGAAATAAAAAGTTATAATGGGGCAGCTGCATTTTTTTCTAGATGTCTTGTCAAACGCGTCTTACCTGCGCGCTCAGCTGTCCAGTCTGGATGCTTGTTCCGCACCGCGCTGCTCCGTTTCCTTTTAATCCCCAGCGTGTGAACACGACCACAAAGTCTCACAAACGCCTGTCGGCGCATATCTTTACTCCCTTTGGCTCATAGGGTTAGGGGTATTGCATTTGGATGCTGTGGATGTTCAGCCTCTTGCCTCCGCTTTCCTTACAGCTTCACCGTCTCTCTGTCTGTTCGCCGGACGGACTTCCCCCGTTTAATGCAGGTGTGGCCGCGCGAGACGGCAGGGGGACGCCGAAGGGCGGGGACTGAAACGAATAGGCGGCGAATTGTCCTCGCACTGCCAAGCCAGTACTGGGAGCCCATAAATGGAACAGGCTATTTGTGCAGGAGTCACGGTGATTGGGATCTGAGCCGGCGGGTTCAGGGGTTGACAGTTTTACAGAAAAGTGGTTTAATCCATCCAGTCCGTAGAGCATGAATCATTGAATGATGATCAATAACAGCTGTAATTAACTGATATGATATGGTCATGGTGACCTTTTGTTTTTCCAGTGATTATCATTCAGGAGCATAATGATGTGATTCAGATACAGACAGAAAGCTTTATTTATCATCTTATAAAACCGTCATCATTCTGCCCGATCTGAATCCTCCAATCCTACACTTTCAGTGGTCGTTTGAGCAGCTTTGTTTGTGCATCCTTATTAACAATCAGGTTTGTGAATTAATTTACCGGTAGTGCAGTTGATTATTATTTTTAACACGTTTAACAACATTGTGTGTCTATTTGTCCAGAAAATAATGGAAAGATGGCTTGGTTTGAAAACTTAGTTTGTTCTATCCAAGCAATTTGTAAGTTTTCTAAGAGGTGACAAAAACACTCCCTATCACAAGTTAAACTTATTCACAGGAAGAGGAAAACAAGTATATTTGTGCAGAATGCATGCATAATCTTGATCTAACATCAGTCAGAATATGTATTGACTTGTGCCTCTACATCAGTTGCATATTAGTCTGGATCATATTCAGCATTTCAGCAAAGTTTCCTTCTTTCAGCAGCACTTCTTCCTCAGGTTCGATATTTTCATCGTTGTCAGGGCCACAATCCAAAATTAGATCAAGAACCTCATTCACAGTTAGTCTCTTACGTATTGTGGTGCTACCACAGAATGGCATGTGCAGACAGAAAAGTGTTATTTATAGACCAAAGCCACAGGAACTGATTAGTGTACTTGTGTTGGATGAATGCATTATTGTGAATGTAAGAGAGAACATGAGTGTGTGTGTGTGTGTGTGTGTGTGTGTGTGTGTGTGTGTGTGTGTGTGTGTGTGTGTGTGTGTGTGTGTGTGTGTGTGTGTGTGTGAGTGCAGCTGGATGCAAAAAACTCATGCATGTTTTTACTGTAGATCATACAAATCCGAGCACCAATTTGTGTAGCAATATGCTACAAATTTTCAGAAGTAAAATGCCTTCACTGTAAATCGTCTGTGTTGATAAATAGCCTCCTTGTGATATAACACATTGATCATGGCATCTCTGACACAAAGGCAGTTATTGATTGATTCTGTTTGGCTGAGCCAAGACTACCTTGCATGCATTTAGCTCTTCTGTAGCCAAGTAATGTGCCACATTTGGACTAATGTAATAATAATGTTTTATGAATAGAGCTGTGATTGACATTTAGTTGTATTTAAAAACTGTAACTTTTAAAAGCAAGGCATAAAAATGTAATTAAGTACTGGCATATTTATTTATTTATTCATTACAGGGCTATTCAGCTTCAGTCCTCGAGGGTCACTGTCCTGCAGGTTTAGGATGTTTCCCTGCTGCAACACACCTGATTCAAATTAATGGGTCATTGTGTAAAACTTGACAAGATGTTTGATCTCTTTCATGCAGAATTTCATCCTCTGTTTAGAGCTGCTGCAAACATGCTCACAATATCTCTGAGCTGAATTGTGGCCGATGCTTGTAGGTACAAAATGCCTGTGTTTTTAAAAAAAAAAAGTTTCAGTTAATGTTCAGGTAATTTAGCAGCAAAGCATTTAATCAAAGTAGCTTGTTGGTTAGTTTACATTTTAAAACCTATCGAGTCACAATATTACCACCTGGCGATGTTAGCTAAATATCAGTTGTAACTGAATTTAAAGAGGGTAAAGAGGGTTACTGAGGAATTTTCACAGCTGCACTTTTTCGTCAAAGTAAAATCAAATTGTAAAAGGTCAGATTTTTGTTGCAAGGCCTCACACACATGCACTCTGTATTCATTTTAACATAATTGAAAGGAACCAGGTCATTAAAATTCATAACTCTCTCACTTTGAGTGAAGAATGCTCAGTTTAGGTGAGGTTTATTCACTAATGACCCTGAAGTGATCTATTTACTACAGTACAAGGCTCAGACTTGTATGACCCAGTTGGTTTGCTTAAAAAAATCCTTCACTTTAAAGACTGGCATTCATTTGTACTTTAAGAGTAAAACTGACAATACATTGGCACTATAAGTAGTGACCATAGCTAAGAATAATTAAGATGACAATTAAAAAATTATTGTAATTCATAAGGAGGACTTAAGCAGAAAAATAGCCTTACAAGATCTTTCTTTTTCAGTGATTCGTGCACATACCTAAAAGAGAGACTGACAGTCTGTAAGGCTCAGTAACTTTTTTCTTTTTTTGTCTTCATGATTTTTGTTTTTCTTCTGGGTGCTTCCTCTGGCAGGAAAACACCATCTGTGTTTATCAAAATTATATATATGTTTTATTAAATCTATAGTTCCACCTGGGGGAGAAAGGGACCATGAACAGACAGTGTGACATCAGCTGAATCATAAGAAAAACATGATGAGATATTTTCCAGTACAAACTCATGCTGGAAAAACCTTTTCATGTTTATTTGAATCACAGTTGCATAGATTCATTGAACTTTGAGACTAAGGAAAATGACCTGCATTCAAAGGCAATTTAGTTTTATAATAACTTTGATAAAGATAAAAGATAGGAGTGGTTTGAAGGAATGAGAAGCAGTAAGAAAATGGTGCAAGACATGACCACAAAAACAAAGCAGTCAGTGGTGGAAAAAAGCGAAATCATGAATACATGGAGGTTTCACCCAGAGATGTCTAGAGATTCCAACTCAGACATCTGTGCACGTTTGCACATCCCTTGTGTCCACTAAGTTAATGGCTCTAGAAACAGTCTAACATAAAACAAACCTATATTTTTTTAATCCTACAATGCAAATTTGATAGCTTAAACCCTGTGTCAGTAACTTGAGTGGGAGCCATGTGTAAGATGAAATTCACCATTGCAGAAGGCCTGGTTTTCAGTCCCAAATCCTCATCTGCTATTGCAAGCAGCATTTTCTCTCTCCCTACATTTCCTGTGTCCACCACTGTCAAATATAAGCCTACAGAACTCAAAATAATTTATTATTTATTTTAGAAAAAGGAAAAAAAATAAAAGAAATAAAGAAATAAAAAAGAAATAATTGTGCAAACCAAACTTTTCTAAAGTAATAGATGATATTCTAACCAGAGGTTATATCCCCCCTTAGTACACTAGCCAACAGCTCTCTCTAACCTTTATTTAATTTTTAACCAAAAACTAAATATAAACTTAACCCCCACATTAATCGTACCAATATATTAACCTTTAAAACAAGATAGTTTTTCAAAATGTCCTCACTCTCCAAACATTTATCCTCTTAAGGTGTGAATTTTGCTAAGTTAACAACACAAACATATAAATACTGGATGAGAGGAATGGCTGATCCAGTCCTGATCACACACCTGATGCTCGATCTATAAGGACCAATATCTCATTTCCATTTAAATTAAAGATACTTAAGTTGGCAACATGAACTATCAACAACAGTAAGGGAGGATGTAGCTACTGATTGTTTATATTCAATATAATGATGGATATGTGGTTGCCAAAAATTGAGATCAGTGAAATCGAAATAGATTGTAATATACCATAAAAGCTTTTGAGATTGAAGTAGATTGCAATCTGTTTTATGTTTACAAAAAAAAGGGGGTTCCTTTAATGATACAAAATAAGCTATATGTGAATATGCAAATGAAGTAATTTATCATCAAAGCAATGTTATTTAAATTGTTAAAGTTTTATCTTCTTCTCTAGTTTATATGATTTGATAACTAAAGTTATTCTTTAGAAAAAAAAACACACCAGTCACTGGAAAATTGACTCTCCAATTCCAGTTACATGTTGCAGGAAGAACACAGCCAGCACCCCAGCTAGCAAGCAGGTCAACTTGTAACTTAAATTCTTATGGTATGTGTCATTATGCAGGTAGTCTGACAGTGTATGTCTTGCAGTACTCGGTCACTTCTTCATGAACCTGACCAGACTCTGCAGTACTTGTTTTGCTGGCATTCTGGTCAGTGAAGGTAAAAAAAAAGTCAAGAAATGCAACAAATGCATTTACACACAGGTGTGCTGCATGATCTAGTTAAGTCAGTAACATTCAATCATTATTTGTGGCATGTATGAAAATGCTGAGTAAGAGGAAAAGATCTTAGTGACTTTGGAAAAGGGCTCATTGTTGGGGCACAGCTGGCAGGATTTTCAAGGCTGCTCAGCTGGCTGTTTCAATAGTAAAGTACAAAAAGTGACTTCTGCAGTTAAAGCTATGACAAAGACATCTATGAAAAGGATCAAAAATCGTGACAATCTTACAGCAACCAAAAATTGTGACTGGCAGGGCATATTTGATGAGTGTGAAGCTTGTGCATTAGTGTGTTATGTGAGGGAAAAGAAATATCCTTTCTTTGGGCGACTGTCTGGGTTGAATGGATGACATTCTTTCAATAATCATACAGAGAAATACTTTACAAGGGCTGTAGTACATGCTGTTATATACTGCTTATTAGTAAATCAAGAAGAACAAAAGCCAGAGGTACTGGTCAACAGATATGTAGAAAAGAGATGATGTACCCCTTGCTATACTCTTGACAAGTACATGTGTGAGGTGAAGTGGACACAGGTGGAACAATATAGGCTCAGCCTTTACAGTGAGAGGATCCAGTGGCTCTTACATGCTTCAGGAGCCATTTACCAGTTACTTAGAGAGATGGGTCACTGCAAGTCAGTGCAGTCTTTCTGGTTCATTATCTTCAGCCTGTCCTAAAACATTTTATCCTCATAGGAGTTTCTTCTTCCAGGACATCAGTGCTTCCATCCATATAGGACAGAAAGGGTTCACTGACTGGTTTGATATATGTGAGGATGATGAGAGCCATATGATATGACCTTCGCAGTCATCAGATCATCACACAGTGGAACACCTACGAATGAGGAAATGTGTTTTTGATGAGCATTGCTTCATCACAAAATCCCTTCAAAATATGTTAGTTTGTTATGATTTAATTGAGTGAATAGCGTTATTCAGTCTGTCAATAGTATTTGCAATTATACATTTACTATTACACAGAAAAATAATTCTTTGTTTTGATTGTTCTATTTTTACAAGGGAGAGATAAAAAAAAAAACATCCAAAATAATAAAAATCAGTGTCCTACTTTTAACTTAATTTTTATTATAATAGACTGTACTTTTTATTCAAATGAATAAATACAATGCTTTATTCATATAGTTAGATGTTGCCATTCACTATGAATGAAAACATGAATGAAGCTGTGGAAATTAAAACTATCACCTCAGAGCTAGAAGATTCCTGGTTTTATTAACTGCTTCATTTGCTAAAGTAAGTATGAAAATGAATGAATGAATAAATTAACTGAAACATGGGTGCTAAAATGTCATGTTTTCTAAGCTAAAAATAAGATTTTTTTAATAGCTGTTAAAATATTAAGTAGATTTTTATTACTGTCTGTTAAAAATCCATTATGTTTGTGTAAGTGTTTCTTTTGTTTGATCTTACATTTACAGTTACACTTCTATTGGAAACAGAAAAAAACAAATATATTCCAGAGTTATGAAATTAGATAGACAGCTTATTATAATTTTTTATAGTTTTATTAAAGATATTTATTATCTCTCCAGTCTTATTACACTGCAGGTTCAAATCGAATGATACTATCAGGTAAAACCCAACTGAAATGTAAGTAGTGGTGTTCAGTTGGATTATAATTAGTGAGCACTCCAAACCAATCTGACACCGTTGCACGTGAACAGCAGCTGCTGCACTCCAAGCAAATCTTTATTCATGAGATGGCTGAGAATTTCTGACTCGCTCACACGAACGCAAAAACACTTCCTCCTCACATTGAAAACACAGGAAAAGACTCAAATTTATTAGTTGCCTCGCTGTTGAGCTTTTCACAGTAAGCAGTGACAGCTTCTGATTAGGAAACATGTGACAGATACATCACTCCACTTGTCTAAACAGTGGTATAACAAGAAAGACAGAAATTTTAAGTTAGTAATATTTTATTTCATCAGTTGTTTTGTGTAGATAACATTTATGCAGTTGGATGCAAATATGTACCTTTTTTTTATCATATTTTAGCCTAAAAAATTTTTTTAATCTCTCACCTTAAAGAAATTGTCTTTCCAAATATGAGCCCATAAGTTAAAACGTATCTATTGGATACAATAAAAAAGATGGAGCTGCTGCATGTGAACAGTGAAAATGAAGCCTTGCCGTGACATGTTATCAAAGACCCAAGTTTAGCCCCAACAGTACCTTAATCCAGCAGTTTTTATTTCTAACTATAATACAGTGATGTTACCCAAATCCAAGCAGGATTTAAATAACTAACTAAACATAACTTGAACATTCAAATTGTCAAAGGGGGACACACAATCCATCTCCTCCATTGTCCTTCAATTCTGCCTTCTCATTATTATTTTGTGACTTGTTAAACAAAACACTGGAGGCTGTTTGATGTGGAAATGCTCATATAAGACGTGTTTTCCTTCTACAGTTTTTTTGTTGTTTCTGTTAAAATGCTAGTTGATTTTTGATGTAACATAATGACACAGAAAACAACTTATCAATCAGCAACGCTGTTTACCCTGATTGTTGTTGTGAGGATGGTGATGAACAATGAAGTTGCTCCTTCCGCCAAAAACAAATTCCAGACAGTCACACTTACTGTCAGCAGAGAGCTTTGTAACAGAGAATTTAACAAGAACAAAGCCTGTAATGACTTAGTAAAGTTTTCAGACAGTATTAATGACTTTATCGAGTGAGGAATCCACACAACGCTGCCACATTCCTTGAAGAAGTTGATTAAATGGAATTCTTGATGCCAGAATCAATTTTTACTTTTAACAGTTTTTTTTTTTATTTATTTATTTTTTTTTACTTTTTTTACTTTTCTGTTTTTAGTTTTCTCTTTTTAATTATAACATGGTTTCCAGATAATCATAAAGAGTTCATACCTGTTTTTTGCTTAAAAACGGCCTAGTCTTTTCCCTCAGTGCTGGGATGCTTCACACCTGAGACTGTTTCCTATTTTACTCCACAACCTTCACCATGTCATTCTCTGTTTATCTAAAGAACAGTCAAAACTCCTGTCATTTAAGATTTACATTTTAAGAGCTTTAAAAGAATCAAAAGCAAAAAAAAAACTTTTGGCCTAACATTTAAAATATAGCAAGCGAACTGGCTGAAGGCCATTCAACAACATCCCAGACAGTGCAATAAGCTGTTGGAGGCACTAAGGGATGTAGAGACCTGATTTGCAGAGCGGTAATCAGAAAGATAGGGAGACCAGAGATAAACGAGTGGCCAATGAGACAGTGAAGGAGGCAATTACTTATTTGGAGGAACACACTGAAGGGAGGTGAGGTGGGTTATAAGAGTGAGGGCAAGGAGAGGAGGACAGACACAGATAAAAAGACAAAGAGAATGAAAACAAAGAAATAAATGGAAGCACCAATACAGAGAGCACAAGGTGAGGGAGACATTAGGAGGTGTTACAATGATAGGAAAATGCCACCAGCAGCTCTTATTACCCACAAACATTGTCTGATGTATGCTCTGTTCCGTTTCCTGGAAACACTGCACATACAGGCATGCAGATGGTGGGAAAAGACGGAACAAAAAAAAAGCAAGAAATGTCAAAAACTTAATGAAAACCCAAATGCGCAAGTGTGGCATCAGGTATCTGATTGTGTTAAATTTGTGCCAGAATATGCACTGAACTAATTTCTCATAAATGAAAACTATCTATTTGGTTGTTACGAGAGAGAGCTGAGCACAGAAGGCCTAAGTGTGGCCAGATGGACTAACTGGCTGGCTGGCAGGAAGTAACAGGCTGTACGTTTCTTTTTGATTGGCTCTAATTATGATCTACTACCGTGCCTCCCAGAGAATTGCTGACTGGGTGATGTGTGCTCTGTGTGTGTGCGTGCTTTTCGCTAGTGAATCCAATGTTTTCACAAGAAAACTAGGACAATGTAAGGTGTTGAGCGAGTAAAACACTCTTTTTGTTGATGTAGAGTGGCCATATGGTAATACAGCAGTCTGAGGTGAGTCAGCAAAGAAGTTGGATTTGCTGCAGTTTTCCAGCTTTACTGTAGTTCTTTTTTGTTGTGAAGTAAATTTTACAAGCAGGCAGGGCAAAGACATGAGAAGATAATCTTCTAGGCTCAGTCAAAGTGTGGTTGGAAGCTTTGTTAACTTGGTTTAACCTATAACTTGGTGGGAAGTGTTCAAGTTGTGATGTTCGAACACCCAGATCATTTTTAATTATTATTTAAATAAGTCTTCATACCAAACGTGTCTGAGTTTTTGAGGAGATTTGTTTGGGATTATATAAAATAAAACAAAGAAATAAATAAAACAAAATGTGAACAAGGCTCAGGTCCTTACAATAAGAGGATCTAGTGGCTCAATCTGCCCTGATTAGTCAACTAATGCACTAATGGTGCATAATGAGGGAGAGACTAATTCTTTATTAAAAGTCATATTATGTTACGTTAAACAGTGATCATTTTCTGACTCTGACCAAGTACTTTTGAAATCTAAACCTAAATAAGTGATGTTACAGCTTAAAGCTGGCCAGGAAATTACATGTTATAGTCTGTCTTATATATAAGTAAGACGCTTCTTAAATGGCATCAAAATAGTTGACATGCAGTTTATATACAGAAAATGTTTAGCCCTAAAAGTAATTGGTTCCTCATAGCTTTCACACTTAGGAAAGATCTTATTTTTTCCGTGATTGTTTTACACCCCCCTCTGATACAGTTGTCTTGTGGCAGCAATGCAAATGTCTTTGAGCAGTGCTGGTTCATAAAAAGTGTTCAACTCTATTGTCATATTATAAACCGTCAATCAGGTCAATACGTCCTTGAGGTGCTCAACAATTTTGTTTTTCATTGCAGCAAAAAAATAAAATAAAATATAATAAATAAAAGTCATCTGCTTCAAGACAAATTTCGTAACTTCCCAAACATAAAAGTCTACCTTCTAGACTCTGAAGGTACAGTAACATCTATTATGTGCATTTCTGGAGCTGCCGCTGCCCAGCAGCATCCCAAGGCTGAGAAACCACACTTTTTCATTCGGGATGCCGCATTAGGATGCAGTTTCGCTTTATGCACCGCCTCACATGCTAGCAAACGGATATAAACACACTGCCTGTTTTGAACCTTGTTTAGGGGACAAGAGGAAGAGAAAGAGAGAGCAAGAGATAAGACAAGAATCAAGATAAGACTGTCTTTTACTGGCTGGAGAGAGCTTACAGTACAGGTAGAATGAAACATGGAGGCTGAATTAGCCGTTGATAGGTGGCGCATCACTGAGAAAATTGCAAAAGTTCTGTAATGTGTATTTTAAAGGACATTCAGTATAGCTTCTTAACATTAAATGGACATCTGGTCAGATAGTTTAGTACAGTGGTTCTCAAACTTCTTCATCCACAACCTCCAAGATAACATCTGTTGGTGTTCGTAACCCCACCCTCGCACAACTTAGTGATTGATTGTGTAAAGTATCAAATACGTCATCTTGCAGCATCCTCTAAACGTAACGCTTGAAAACGGTCAGAATCATCATAAATAAGGAGGATAAATTAGTTTTGGTGGTTCACCGCTGTGACAGGGTACCTACATGCCCAAAATCATGCTTCTCTTGCAGTGAGATTCAGATTTTTAAAATGTCATGTGTATTAACTTAGTTGTTTATGTGTTAAAAAAAAACTTAAGGTTCTAATTTAAAATACTTATCTATTATTTAATGGTTTAATTTTGACAGCTCTGATAAAAATCCCAAATTTATTTGATTAATGTGGGCTATATCTTTTTTACAATTATCTGGCGACCCCCTAAATTGATCTCGTGACCCCCATAGGTGTCCCAACCCCCAGTTTGAGAACATCTGGTTTAGTAGAATAATTTCTTTATCTATAAAAGAAAACATTGCATTTTCTCGTTTTGCTGTATCAAACTGTAATGTTACTAAATTATAGTTGTTGCTACAATTTAAACGATCTTTGCAGAGTAAAAATTTAATATGAGAAAGGTTCAGCTTCACTGGCTGTTGGTCAAGTTTCCATTGTCATCAGTTTTGGTTTACTTGAGGAAAGTTTCAGTATTTATTTCTTTTTTTCCACTCCTTACTCCTCCTGATTTCTTATTTCTTCTTTTTAGTGTCTTTTTAGTTTTTTTTGCACATCCACTTAATCTTTTAGCCTTCATTTCCCTCATCTTCTTTTTTCCTGTTCGTCCTTCTTTTATCTTTCTCTTTTTCATTCTTTTCCTCCCTCTTCTTTACTCATCTTTCAGTTAGAGCTGCTCAGCATGCTAGGCTTCTCCCCTCATCCAACCTCTTATCAGATCAATTCACTATTCCATTCACAAGGATATAATAAGGTGATTATGCATGGGCCCTGTTCTGCTCCTACTTTCCCTGGCACATAGACAGACACACTCATGCGTGCACACACCCACACACACACTTTGCCCCTTTTGGCTATGATGAAAGTTGACGTTGCATCTCCCCTAAAAATTCGGTGAATGTCCTCTCTAAGAAAAAGCTGGCAACCTGGTGCTTTCAGATTCATTTGTCTCTTCGTTTCTAATCAGTGTCAGGACAGATGAAGAACACAGGTGGAGAAATGAGTTAAAGGAGGAGAAGGTTGGGAATGGGTAAAGAAAACAAGAAAGGAAGGCAGGTTCCTCTAAATGTTTGATTAGAGTCCACCAGAAGGCATCTTTAGATTAAATCTTAAAAGCTTGACTCACCGATGAAAGAGTGCTGCACTGCCTCCAGAGCCACAGCCACCATCTCAGACTTATTCCCACACTTGGAATATCTCTTAAAATAAATCATCTGGTTTGGGAAGATTAATGTGTAATACACAAAGTATCTTCATCTTCAAAGAAATTGCACCACATTTTATACCTCTTTTTAGTTATCTGACAGTAGGTATGGGTGAAATATCAGGATCTCATATAATGTTACTGTGACTGAGATTCAATGCGCTCACACAAATCAGTCAGCAGACAACACTTTACTGAACAGATGCTCTTTTACCCAACAAGAATACCTGTTAAGTGTCTCGTAGGTCAGATAAGCTATTTTTGTATTGGGCTTTTCTCCTACAGGTATGTTTTAGTTTGACCTGGCTTTTCCAGAAATGTTACTTTATTTTTCTTTACCCATTCTTTTGGGGGGGGGGACAACATGGATATTGAAGGTCTTTCTCTTGTTGCACAATTTTCTATTGAAACTCAGTTCACAGACAGTTCTCCTAACTTTAAATTACAGAATTCATAGGTAGAATTTCCCAATTAATTGTTCCATTAATGTTATGTGATTCAAAGTTGTCAGTATAGGAAATGGTTAGGGTAAAACTACGGGGCAGGGTTTGCATTCTCTCACAGAACACAGCATGAACTTTTTATCACTCTTTTCATAATTCATGCTCTAGTTGCTATTTTGGAAAATGAGGGTTCTGATACTGCTGTCTTCAAGCAGATGTCTGGCACTGCAGATACCCTCTACTCATCACTGTGGACAAGCTTGCTCATTTAGGCAGTAAGAAAAAAATGTATCTTGTTAATTAAAAAAAACATTTTTTATTTAAATATTTAAAACTTCTATAATTTATTTAAACAAACTATTTTGTTTGACAAATTATTAACAACTTATATATAAATATATATATAATATGCTAATTCAGATTTTTTTTCCTTTTTCATTTTTTAAGTTAATGCAATATGAGAGGATTAACGTTGTTTTGTTTTTTGTTTGTGTGTGTGTGTTGTTGTTGTTGTTTATTTAATCCTTTCTTTTTCTTTTTCCAAGAAAGATCTGGACCATACTGGTTCCTTACAAGTGAACAATCCTACAATGTTGAGTTTGATTCCTCTGAGGGTTTACTACAGCTGAAGAATTAATTATTTATTCATTTCACATTCATACTTGGTGATGGTAAGCCATGTGCAGCCAGAACTGCCCTGAGGCAGACTGGCGGAAACGTGGGTGCCAATCTGTGCCAACAGGCTCTCCGACCAACACCGAACATTCATAAACATTCAAATACCAGTGATGCCGGCACTGGAGGCAAGGAGATTGAAGTGCCTTGCCCAAGGACACAACGACAGATTGACTGGGGGAAGTGGGATTCAAACGGCCAACAGTCCGTACTTTGGACAACCTGCTTTACCACCTGTGCAACTGACTCCCAGTAGAGAAATGTCTCAAATGTTACTTCTTTAAACCACCGAACAAAACGTTTTTCTTGGCAATGAAAAGTGGCTCAACTGTTCGGCTCACACCCCTATCCTCTTTACTTTTATTTCCATTATTGATTTAAAGAACTCTTATCTCTCCCAGCGTCAGGTGTCTACACATTGTGCATGCAAAGAAAAAACACCAGAATGTCACAGAAGATACCAAACACTATCTGGTTAAATACCGCGCCCTTTAAATGTAGTTCAAACATTAGCAGTAAAGAAGTAGTTCAGACATCTCCATCTAGTTTTCTCATACATTTTATGATTTCACTTGTGCAGGCCTTTCAGACGGATGTTTCACGACAAAAAACTCTTCTCACCGTTCCTATTAAATGCAGTGAAAGCAGCTACAAATATGTTAAATGTGCAACTGCAATGGCATAGGAAAACAGAAAAGAAAATTAACAAATTGTTTTTATAATTGGCTGAGGGAGGGCATGCTAATTGTCTATAACTGATTACATAAAAAAGTTAATTTAATCCCTTTTGGCTTTAATCTTAGCTGCTTTTCTTCTGTGTTGACCCCCCCTTTCCTTGCACATGTATTGATATTGTATCATACAGCATATTTTAATGCAATGGATATCTTGTGATTTCATAATATAAAGTTATGTGTTAGCTTTTTTCCACTGAGATTACATTCATTTCTTTGTTGCAGGCACCTTTTTGTCACCTGGCCAGAGTATATTTTGAGGTCAGTCCCTGGACAGCACTGAGGTGGAAGTTTGCGCTCCAGTAATTTCCACAGATACACTTCGTGTTTCTTCACTCTGAACCAAACCAAACTCACATCTATAGTTCAGGATCAGTGACTTGTCGGAAAATTCATTTTTCTGGTCTGCTAGTTTCTGGTGTGGACACAATTGGAGGTATTTTCCATTTACTACTTTCTACTAATCCAAACACGTTAGAGAAAAAGTAAAATGTTTCATTCTCTGGTTACTCTGATTAGATTTTGTTTCCATCACCAATTGAACTGTATTAATGAACAGCATACATGTGGGTTGTGACAACTGAAAATCTTCTTTTCAGGCTTTGATATGTGTCTGAACATAAAAACAAGATAATAATAATAATAATAAAATACACACAACATTGCTTAAATGTTTAATTTTTATAAAATGATTTAAAACATTAGCTGGTAAATGCCTAAAATAATCATGATTTCAACATTGATGACAGCAGTAATGACCTCCTAAATGAACCCTTTTTAAAAAAAAACCTTTTCTATAATCACAACAGGAGCCTCTAAACAGAAATTTACAATGTGCCTATTTTCCCTCATTCACATTCAAGTCTAGTGACACATGGAGCAGATGGAGGCAGGCTCGGATGACAGGATGCAAAGACATGAAAATCGGTTTTCATCTCTGGTCTTTGTCTGTCCATCTTCACCATTGTTCACTTACTGTATTCAGTACCATCAGTCCTCTGCTAAAAGACTATTAAAAACCACCAGGAAAGCCATTCATGAATGCTGATTCAGCTGAACATGCTTATTCGCTCCCTTTTTTATTCTGCAGAAGTAGCATTGGGGATAAATTACACATTTTCTTAAGGAACTAAAGTCAATATTTTCTGTACCTCACAAACTCTATGTGCATTCAGGATTGAAAACATTTTTTTTCTCAGACCAACTTAAATAACTTCAGTAACAACTGGTAAATTTTAAGTTAAGGGATTTGGAAATTTTGAACAGATATTCATCTTGACCTGAGAAATATCTCAGCCACAGCTAAGAATGTTGTTCCCCAGTACACGTCCCCGTAGTTCCCATGAAATGAAAGAGCTCATTTTTATGTCTCATTTCACTAATGAAGATTGTTAATAGTATTTTATAATTTGCCAGAAAACTATTGGGCCTATAGAATTTTTCCATAAAATGAAATGTTTCATCTTGGCCTCATTCAATTTAAATTAGTTTATGTATGAAGTATTTTAAAGAAAATGCTAGACACATCATCCTGAAACAAACTGGAATAGATAAATATCACATCATATTGACATATAGATCTCATAGTTACATATATTCCCAACAGGGCCTTCTGCTTGCCATAATGCTAGAGAGGACAAGTTTTAAAACTTAAAACCTTCTTTTTTGATACATCTTATAATAAGGGGTGGCTAGCCATCCTTTATTTGCTGCCATAGGCTTAGACTTCTGAGGGACATCCCATAATGCACTGAGCACTTCCATCCCTTTTTGTCTTTCTGCTCTTTATTTTCCATAAACTTATGATTATTGGCATTATTAACTTGTATTTCTCTCTCAGCAGGTCTCCCTGGTGGTAAGCTCAAAGTTGCAGTGCCTGAGTGTTTCTTTCCTGTCCTCTCCACCCTAACAGTCGAGGCAGATGGCCGCCCTCCATGAGTCGGGTTGTACCAGAGGTTTTTCCTTCCTGTTAAAATGGAGTTTTTTCCTCTCCACTGTCACCCGCTGTCCCCTTCATGTTCATGATGGAGGTGAATCAAAGTCAAGATTCAAATCTGTTGGTTTTCCTTAGCTAGGCTATTAGTTTTTATGGATTGGCTTGCATAAATACTGATTGGATCACAATAAATTGGCTCGAACTGAATTCAAGTGCCCTGATGTTGATATAAATAAAGCTGAACTGAAATAAACTGAACATATGTTATTTGATTAGCAAAATAACAGGAGAGCTTTATTTGCCCCAGTACAGGTGATGGGGATACAAGATGGTTAATGGTTCTGCTTGTGACAAGCTGGAAACACTATGTAGTTGGTCAGAGTAAAGTACAGCTGTAGGCCAACTCTCAGTTGTAGGCCATCATTTCATGGTACTTGTGAGGGGAAAAAAATTCTCTCAAGGCAAATCAAATAAGGACAAATTTATCTAAAGTAATAATATCTCAATAATTCAAAGTGACTATTCTTTGATTGTGCAGCAACAAATCTCCATGACTTGATTTCTTTTTTAGTCCAAACTTTCAGCCGTCAGGAATCCCCCTAAAAGGAACTTGACAGAATGAATACTGCTTTCTTTCAATCTGGTGCCAGAAAGGAGAGCGTCGCTCTGAGCTGAAAAGTGATAGCAAGATGTGAATTTAGTGGACTGAATTTCAGTCTGGCTCAAGTGATTATAATGACAGAAATGGAAATGATGGCATTTTTCCTTTTGATGATGTCTCAGAGAAGGGCACTGACCACGCTGTGAATGAAGGAATTAAGGGTGTTGATGTACGATACATAGCGTTTTTCATCAGAAAATAAAGAATATCATTCTGCTTTTGAAAACAAGAAAGATGAGCAACTAAAAGAATCTGAGTGCGTCTTATTTGAACATTGGTTATAAGTCCAGGGTCATCTGGTGCATATCCTGTACAAGTGATGAAGGCACATCTCTAGCCTGCTGGGCTCTGAAATAAATGCAAATGTTTAAATTCCACACTAAATATTTCACTTTAATGTAAAAGAAAACACAACTGTTTATGCCTACACTCTTTTGTTGATAATTGTTTTCAAGAAATTACTGTAGACCAGTAATATATATATATATATATATATATATATATATATATATATATATATATATCAGCATGGAAGAATACCAGAATACTATGTGGAAAACATTCAAATTTATTACAAAAACGAGTTTGCTATTATCAAAGATGCTAACTTTATTTTCCGGTTTGCTCCTGCTTGATCCTGCAAACCGGCTTAAAATAAACAATGAATACAACTTTCAGTTACTAATCCATAGAGATTAGACAAAGTTTTCAGTTCTTTTTTCACATTTTGCTTATTTCAGACCTTTTTTTGTTTCATTTGTTATTAACACTGAATAATTTCTAAATGGACTGATTTTTGTTTTTCATAAATAACACAATTCTCAGTGTCAAATAGATAACATGTAGTAGAATTAGTAAATATGGTTAAGATCAAAAATGAAGAAGTACTCATACACCTTACCTAACACCTCTGGCACTAATATAATGACAGCCTCAACTTTTACTCATCTGTTCTCTGAAAGTTTCTTCCATATTTTTTAGTAGAAGGAAATAAGATGGTACCGGTTGGATGGGGAGTATCAGTGTAAAGCTCTTTTCATGTATCTCCTAGGATGCTGCTCATGTTCAGACTCTGGTCTGCCTGACTGAACACTTTCACTCAGATTTTTTCAAAAGCCTTTATGTGGCAGGCTTTGGGTGATGGTGCTGCTGGAACAAAAACTTTCACCTCAGACAGAGATCCTGATCACTGTGAAAAAACTTCTCACTCAGGATGTATTTTTCCTTATCTTTCTATCCAGTGGGAAAGCGTTTGACTAATCTCACAGTTTTTGCCACAGAAAAATGTCCACACACCACAATGCTCCCTTAACCTATTTGACAGAAGGAATGAGGATTTTGAGATGATGCTGAACACGGTTTCTTTCACACTAGTTGTTCTTGTTGGCAAAAAGTTGTCTTTTCATCATATCACAGGATTTTTCTTTTAGTGACTTTTGACTCACAAAGTGAAAACTGGCCACTGTGTTGTCATATTCCTTACAGTTAATGGCATTTATAGTGGCCACTGGGTTCTTTATTTCCTGATTAATCATTCTTTTCTGAAATAGATGAAGGGAGGCTTTTGGTGGCTCTAAATTTGAAAACAGTGGAGACTAGTGTGCCTTAAGAGATTAAATCTCATCGTGCATGCAAAACAGTAGCTTCATTTTCACCTTTCTTGAGAATTCTTTTCAGCTTATTGCTTTGTTTTCACCCTGAAACCATTGACTGTGACCCATTCCTAATATCTTCCATGAATACTCCACTGACTACACTTTCATACTTAATTCAAGTTATGAAAGCATCCTGTGGACCATTTACAGTAGTAAGATGCACAAAGGCATCGATTCCAAGTACCATAACAAAGGGTTTAAATATTTAACTTTTTATATTAAAGAACTGTTCAAAACATTCACATTATTTGTTGTCATTGTGAAAATTTTTTTATGTGGATTTATTTTAAAAAATGATATAAGTGCAGTGTGTTACATAGAGGCGTAAAAGTATAATAAAAATGTTAAGCAGCTTTTAAATCTTTAACAACCTGCTCTACTATTTGGTAGGACAAATCTTTTTATAATGAATTTCATTTTAAAAATGTATGTATGTAAACCTACCTGTCATCTACTTGATTTGGGTACGTAATACGTGTTTGCTATTTCAACACTGTTTCAAGTTTTGGCCATTTGACCATTATTAACTATATTGCAAACATTAAATGGTTAAAGACATAGCATCTTTTCAAAGTTCTTTTTGGGTGAATTGGATAGAAATTAGATAATGAAATTAAAACTGAATTTAAAATATTTCCTGAAACCCATTCTTCTCTGTGCAGTCAGCTTCAGCAGCTCCAGAGTTGTTTACAACACAGAACCAGCCTTTTTGCTTATTTTGCTCAGTTTCTTTACATCTCTGGATCTGATGTGCTGCCCCCACTCATGGTTGTAAAGCAGGTTGGACTTTTCACAACAGACTTATAGAAGACATGCAACACCTTAGTACAGACAATGAAGGAAAGATATACATTCTGCTCTTCTCTTTCTTGTAGATTACATCTGTGTTGCATTTGCAGTCTGGCCTGTTGTCCAGCTGAACTACTTGTATTCCTTCACCTCTTCTCTCAGAATGTAAACAGATAACTATCTGTACCATCCAATGCAGATTTATAGTCCAGTTCTCTATTCTCAGCTTCTTGTCAATCACTGATACACCCCACAACTGCATGGTCATCAGCATATTTAGGACTCAGAGGTGTATTGGATGTCTGCAGTGTACAGTGTGACGAGAAATGCTGAAAGTCAAGCCAAGTTATGATGAACTAATTGTAATAGGTTCGGGCAATTGTGTTTTAGGTACCAGAACAAAGAAAGATATTTACAACAAATAAGAAACTGGAAATGTTGTGTTAGATTAGTTCAGTTTAAAATTCTGCCACATAACAATAACAACAAAAACATCAATGCAAAATTACTTATACGGTGCCAAATGCACCTGGATGTTACTGTCACATCTGGAAAACACATTTTATTTATCACTTTTGAGTAAATTGTGCAGCTCAAATAAATGTTTTCAGATGCCTTTGATTTCCATAGTAAAACATTTTTTTTTGTAAAATATCTATTTTCCATTATTATGCCTTTCAAACCTGAGAAAAACTCCACATTTCCTGCTCATCGTTTCAATTATTGAAGATATTTGGTAGATCCTTTTTAGTATGCATACTCTAAGTCAGCTCTTACTGAAGCAATAGGATTGAGATTTGTGTTTGACCACTTGAGATGAATCCCTTTCAAGTGACATTTGGAGTAAGATCGAGTTACTTTCATGTTCTCTGGCAAAAGCACATCATTAGCATTCACTACGCGCACACTCTGGGTCTAACTGCAAGCCCTCTGCTCATGACTGCTATGTGACTACATAGGAGTAGTTACTGATTTTTAAGCCTACAAGCAAATAGCAGTGATTCTCATTCTCTGAGCTCTTTAAGCTTTGACACTTGGGACTGATGCATTTGCTTGCATTATTTGACTTAAAGATTTTGCAGGTAATTCAGTAATTATTCATTGTCCAAATGTAAAGAAAGGTTTACATGATTTCCACCAAATCTATTTCCATGCATCAAAGACCAAAGGGGCAGATGCTCCAGACAACTGTTCTGCACTTGCATGTGATGTGGTTAGTGGTTGTACAGAATGAATACTGGTGTGGTGATTAGCACTTTTTGCTGGGGCCTATTCTTGTGTGTAGAGTTTGTATGTCCTTCCACTGCATATATGGCTTCTCTCTACATCTTCCACCTTCCAATAACAAGCATACTGGGTTAAATGGTTATGCTACGTTGACTGTGATTCTAAATTGAGTGTGAGTGGTCATTTCTTTCTGTTTTAAACCTGACTGGCAACCCAGCCAAGGTTTACTCAGCATCATGCTTAATAGCTGCTGAGATATACTCCTGCCCTAACAGAGCAGGTATGTTAGAGGGATGGATAGATATTGGTCAGTTTTACACATATCTATCTATCTATCTATCTATCTATCTATCTATCTATCTATCTATCTATCTATCTATCTATCTATCTATCTATCTATCTATCTATCTATCTATCTATCTATCTATCTATCTATCTATCTATCTATCTATCTATCTATCTGCTAAAGAGTGCCTCCAACAGGATTTTTCTTAACATTTTGTACAAGTAGTAATGTATTTTCATATTTCAGCCTATTTTAATAACAGTACTGTATGCATCCTTTATACATGCAAGTATGTTGAATACACTATCTTTGCTGTATGAAATATAACGTTGTTATAAAAGAAGTCCATAACCCTAAGTTTACTCTACAATTAAACACCTCTTATGATATGTTACCCAACCTTTCAATTAAAGAAACGTATTATTATTATTATTATTATTATTATTATTATTATTATTATTATTATTATTATTATTATTATTATTATTATTATTATTATTATTATTATTATTATTGTGTTCTTTTATGTAGGAACTGTTGTTCTCGCATTGTATTTCCGCCCGGAAGTGTGACAGAAGGACACTCAATTGCGTCACTTCTTCCCCACGTGAACAGCTTACATGTGAGGAGTAGCGCTATACCACGGTATAAATTTCTATACCTCGGTATAAATGTATACGTCGGTATAAATTTTCTACCTCGGTATACATTTATACGTCGGTATAAATTTTCTACGTCGGTATACATTTATACGTCGGTATAAATTTCTATACCTCGGTATAAATTTATACGTCGGTATAAATTTCTATACCTTGGTATAAATTTATACGTCGGTATAAATTTCTATACCACGGTATAAATTTATACGTCGGTATAAATTTCTATACCTCGGTATAAATTTATACGTCGGTATAAATTTCTATACCTTGGTATAACTTTTTATACCTTGGTATAAATTTATACGTCGGTATAAATTTCTATACCACGGTATAAATTTCTACGTCGGTGTAAATTTCTTGTTATACCCTGACTATGGAGTCGGCAGACGAAGAGTCAATCCACAGTCAGGATTCCGAGGAGGAAAACAGCAATTTATCAGATGGAGAGGTGATTTTTACGCTACCTTCAGCAAACTGTAGCTAACTAGCCTATCTAAAGCAAAAGAGTTATACATAAGGTTTTACCTTCTGCTTGAATATAAAACAACACAGGGTCTTGTAAATCCTATTACTAACCTTATCAGACTGTAAGTTGTATCGGATTTAACGGTGTAAATGGTGGACATTTGTTTACTGGGGCCGAGGAGATAACCTGGATTTAACTAGGAAAGTTAAGCTATTAGTCTTTACATGCCTTGCATTGTATGGGTTCACTCGGCAATTAAATGTTGAATTAATATGTACTCCCTAGCTCCAAGAGGCCTTAGCAAAAGGGTTGTTGAAACCTGGGATGAATGTTTTGGTGGATAAAACCAAGAAGTCCGTCAACAATGTGGTGAGTAAGTCTAAGTGCAATAACGGTCATGAAGTTACTTTGCAGAAAGTAAAATGTAAATAGACTGTGGTTTATTTAAGTACTATGCTGTCATGAAAAACTAATTAGTAATGTAGACGTTTTTTGGGTGTGTCAATTAAACATGTGATAGTTTTAACTGGACATAGTTCATGGTTTGAAATATGTTGTCATGCAGGAGGGATTGAAACAGTGCCTTGCTGATTTACACAAAGATCTCCCCTGGGTGGAGAGGTTAGACGTTACCAACCTGCCAGCTGAAGATGCTCTTTCTAAAGTTGAAGGGAAAGTACCGGCTACGACAAATGGAGAACTCGATGCAGATGATGATTTCCAAAGGGAGATGTTCTTGTAAGTAACCATAATGTAATGTGGTGTGTAGTGTGTTTAGAAATGGAATAAACTGTGATTAGTTTAACTAACATTAAACACAAAAAAACATTAAAGAGAATTGAGAGACTGATAAGGAGTGTAAATCCACACTCCTTTACAACTAATGGTGGTAAAGCACCACAGCCATGTTTCCCAAACAGCATCTAAATAAGTTAGTTTGAAGAACTTGCTTTATACTTTTGTATATTTTATCACCAAAGTATACCGAGATGATAATATTGCAAGCTAAGCTCTTTAGCAAGTTACTTGTAGTGTTTTGGCCAGATACTGTTAAATGCTGTAATCTTAATGGAAACTTAATCAACCTTTTTTAGAGTGACTTGAGCTTGGCTTATAGATAGGTAGCCTTTATGTCTGGACCTATACTACAGTGATGAAGAGAATTAGAAAGACATTGTTATTGGTCTTTCTTTCAACTTCAAAAAAACTGTACACAGGTAACTACATTTTACATACTCAAACTAGTGTCTAAGCCTACATAGACACAATGAATATTACAGAGTAATAATCTGTGTCTGCTGGCATGTCTCAGCTGCAGAAAGGTTTTACTCTTCACTCAATAACTACTCCTCACCCTGGTTACTCGGAAGAAAAGGCACTGTAGGTAAAAGTATATTTGTATGAAAAAAAAAAGTCAATTTCATTTTACAAACCTAAAAAATATCTACCTCTGTGCATTGAAGGGACTTGTTCTATTCAAAATGTAACAGGTAACCTTATATTTTAAAGGATTTACCACGAGACTAATTATGTATTACCTAAAAAATAGTTCTCAGCATAATTTAGTTTTAATGGCTGACACAAGTGTTGCAGCATGTTAAAGGATTTTTCAAATGAAATAGAAGGCTCCAAAACTCCAACAAGACTTCAATAAACTGAACCTCTTGTGTGATTAATAATCCAACTATCACTGCCATGTAGATTATACTCAATCTGAAGCGTACTTTTTGTGTTAACTTACAGTTACAGACAAGCTCAAGCTACAGTACTAGAGGCACTGCCGCTCCTAAGTAAGCACGATATAGCCACCAAGAGACCTGACGATTACTTTGCAGAGATGGCCAAGTCAGATCAACAGATGCAGAAGGTGAGATTTTTTTTTCTTTTTCAAGAACAGCATGACAAGATGTTGTCACTTTTTTCAGACAGTTTATACATTTACTCTATAAACAGTTGTTTAGTTACAGCTATGTGCTTGTTTTTTCTCTTGTATGCGCTGTAACCCCTATAGTAGATATATTCTAAAATGATTATAAATGCTTCAGCTATTGAGATACGGAGTGTCTTTGTTACCTTTAGTTAACTATCCATGGAAATTGTTGGCATTAACAATTCATTGTAATGTTTAGCATCATCACATATTAATATTATTAATATTAGTAAAGTTAAAATGAATACAGCCTGGGGTACCACACATTTAATTAGAACAATGATATTGTTCATTATTAAATAAATCAGTGTCAAGACAATAATTCGTAGGGTTCTTGTTTGTATTGGCCTTAGCCATCACACAAGGAAAAGTCAAGACGACCAGTTAATATTAATTTGAATATTTATTAACTAGACTACAAATTACATAGTATAAATGATGAATATTAAAAAGAAAATTAAAGGGAAAGAAGAAAAAAACATGAACAGAAAATATGTAAATATGATTTTCAACCAAAATTCTTATGGTAAAGAAATGAAAATGTAAGCAGAATGAAACTGTGGTGTTAAATAATGTTCAAGAGAATGAAGAAGGAGTTTCTCGGTCCTATAGAGCGAAATTTGATAGTCTGCTTAAGACAGGCCAAGCTTAATTCTTGATAAGGATTGATTTACTATTACCAATCTTTTCTGACAACAGTCATGTTTCCTGGCAGCTTAGGAGAGGAAATTGGTCCGGTTCCATTTGGACCGAGTTGACCCACTTGCGACTGCTTCTGCGGTACTTCTTGTTGTGGTCTGTCAGTTTGGGTCTGCAGTGGTTCCTCCTGTTATTTAGTCTGTACCCAGAGACGCTGCTTAGAACTGATGGTGTCATTAGATGGTGCATAGTGAAAAGGTCTGCTGAATTAATCACCGGATTGATGTAAAAATAAAAAAATGTCTTAGCTTCAAGAGCTGGAAAAATTGAAAAGAGACTCTTGTGAAACTCTGATTACCAAAAATAGTTGTTAACTCTTAATAAACTTATGCCGTTGAAATGTGGAGCGCAGGTGTGTAACTTGTTGCCAAAAGATAAGATAAACTTAATTAATCCTGTAGGGAATTTTTACACCAGCTGCTCATGCACACCATTAAAACCTTCACACACAAAATAAATATAATAACACAGGACAATATAATCATTAAAATCAATAAATAGATAAAAAAATATACCACTAAAAAACAAACTTCATAATCAGTCTGCCCTTCCCCATTTCAGTTGGGAGAAGCACCTTTGCCACTATTACGCTGGCTGTAAAGCAGGAAGTAAAGCCTTGCTTGCCCGTTCCTGTAGAGGTAATCTGTGTTTAAAAACCAGTCCAGTTTATTGTCCAAGATGATACTTTTATATTTGTAGGATGCAACTTTCTCAATAGCCACGCCCCCAATACAGACAGGTTGTGGAGAACAATTCTGTTTCCAGAAGTCCAGCACCAACTCTTTAGTTTTTGGGGTATTGAGCTGTAGCTGGTTCCTCCCACACCACTCCATGAAGTCACTCACCAGTTTCCTGTACTCCCCCTCATTTCTCCGGATACATCTAACACACCTTTGATGGAAGTCAACTGTATATATAGAGGACAGGGGAAAACTACTGTCCTACTGATCAGAGTGCTGGATGTAATGTCACCTATCCTCACAAAGTGGGGTCTATTTGTGAGATCATTAGGAATACGGGACCGGAGGAGGAGGGAGGGGAAGGAGAGACCCAGTCACTTCAGCATCCCTCTTTTTGCAACAAGTTATGGCCTTCATCCCCTCCCACACCTCCCTGCTTAAAACCAAATACTGCAACAAATGTTTTTGTCTCTTCAGATCAGGCAAAAGTTGATCTCAAAGCAGATGATTCTGGAGAAGTCAGAAAAGGCCAAGAAACTGCGTGAGCAAAGAAAGTTCGGCAAAAAGGTTAGTTCTTCTTGTCTCACAATCTTTATTATACCTTATTCATTTATAGATTAAAAGACCCAGATTGAAGCTGTCTCATAAATGAGAAATTAACATGAAACTGAATGTATGCCAGGTCCAAATAGAGGTGATTCAGAAGAGACAGAAGGAGAAGAAGGCTATGATGTCTGCTGTAAAGAAATATCAGAAAGGTAAGATTTTACAAGTCTGGTGCAAGTGTTGCTTGTTATTTTTATATCTACATTTACTCACTATACTACACATTTTGCTTCTAGGAATGACAGACAAACTGGATTTTCTGGAAGGAGACCAGAAAGCGGGTAACGATTCTTTTGGAGGTTCAAAGAAAGCATTGAACAAAAAGGGGTAAGGAGGTATTTTAATTACCTGTGGCCAAAACGTTGATTGTATTGTTTGTTTGTTTGTTTTTTTATTCCCCTTTTGACATTTTAGGTGTTAAACGTTTAATTTTTATACTGTTATTTTGGCAGCCCCAGTGCTAAGAGAAAATTCAAGGACCAAAAGTTTGGCTTTGGAGGCAAAAAGAGCGGAAAGAAATGGAACACCAAGGAGAGCTATAACGATGTTTCCAGTTTCCGTGCCAAACAGGCTAATGCTAAGGGTGGAAAAGGAGGGAAGAAAGGCAAAGGAGGGAAACAAAATGTGAGTGACACACATGTAAAAACTTTCACAGAATGACCAAACTTTTTCAAAGCAAGTACATTATTGGTAAGAAAACACCTAACATTTGTTATTTGGACTTTCAGAAACGTCCGGGCAAGTCTGTACGCAAGAAGATGAAGGGTCGCTCGTAAAAACGGACACTTCGATGTAATTTCTGGACAGGATTTGCTCACCTAGCATGTCTTCATTACACCTAAAAAAAAAAAAAAACTTGTAAGAAACTATGCTCCCCAACACTTTTTATTTTGATAATATGAGGATTAATACAGAGGACTGACTGTCTTCACACAGAGAGATAACTTGTCAAGACGAAGAACAAGTGGATGGCATAGACATGCATCTTTGTTAAATGACCATTACTGTCTCCGTAGACTTTTCATGAGGTGATTTTAATTCCACCTCGTGATTTCTTCCAAGTATCTAAACCAGCGAGTTTGTCATACTGTTTTATCTTTTCTTACTCTGCTCTTTGATTCATTGATCCTCACCTGTGAGGCATGGCATTCTGTATTGTTGAGCCGCGGTCACTTTTGACCTTTCACGTTCATTAATATGATCAGTATGTAACAGGTGTGTGTGCTTTGTATACATGTGTGTAATAGTTACCCCTGCAAGTGTTTTTCTTACTTGCAAAGATGAAAATACAAAAACAGGCCTCTTCTGTGCTGACACCCATGTGTTGGTTTGATAAACAAATATACTTGAGCTTCTCTGCTTTTCATTGTTTAATTTAAAACTCAGGCATGTTTTCCATGGAACGTGACGTCTGTGGTGATCCGGTGGAAATTGAATCCGTTATCATGGTGGCTCAATGGAGTCTAGAGGGAATGAAAAGGTCAGAATTTGAGTTTTGACATCATGTTAATAAATGTTCTGATTTTATACATCTCTTGTTGCCAAACTAAGTGGGTTGTTTTAAATGTTCCACTAATACTGGTCAGAAATCTACTCAAAACTCAGGTTATCGTTGCTTTTAGCATGTTTCCAATATTTTTATGCTAGTCTTTTAAAATATTTTGGTTTATTTTCATGAAAATATGTAGCATAACTATTAGTCATTTATGACAGCTTTACTACAGACATAAATGTTCCTGGCCTATAGTATCAGTGGTTGGTACTTCATAACACAAAACTGCAGTTTCAGCACCCTGAAAAAAAAAGTATAGCTTTATAAACATTTATGCGGTGTATGTTTAAGTGAAACGGTTTCATACTTCTCACTTAGTGCAGGTTCTGAAATTTTTTTTTCCTCAAAATCTGAAGGTTAATCACTGTATTGACAATACTCTGCAATGCCCTAGTTAGTTTGTTAAATCAGTTAATAAAACTGAGTTCAAAAGTATTCCACACCAGTAGAGTTGAGAACCATCCTATCTCCTGACTCTCAGTGAGTGGCACTGGATATTTCTTGGTGGGCTCCATGTGGGCCTTGTGGAAAGCTTCTCTGAAATCAGCTGCAAAAATAACAGGTAGTGAACATAAGTTTTAAGAAAACAGCTTCAAAAAATAATTTAAGGGGAGACTTACCAGTCTCTGCTATCATTTCTAGAGGTTTCTTGGACATGGGCTTGTCTGCCATTATATGCACTGCAAGACATAAAGGGATGCAATATAAAGACATAAAAAGTTAGGGATGTTCGGCTTGTTGAATGATGTCAGAATGAACCTAAAATGTACTATAACCTTTTTAATTTGACTTTTTTTAAATGCAAGTGTACAACTGTTAAGTGTTTAAGTACTAACTGCACAACTCGATTTTGTTTGACAAGGTGATTAACTACACAAAAAACCAAAAGACTCAAAAAGAAGTGTCACTCTTCACATTAAGACATCATACCAAGACGACACCCTACACATGACAAGTTACTGAGACATTGACATATTTTTATGTTGTGGTATACCAACGCACCATTGTTGTTAGTTTTTTGTTTCATAAATTATCTGAAATGAGGGGATTACTATTACATGATTCTGCTTGTAAATTCATGATATAATATCAGTGGCATCATTTTCTGCATATTCCACCGGAAGTTAAATATCACTAAACTACTAGAGGTCGACTACAGCTACCGAAGTTGTTCAAAGCTTTCAGTTTCTCATACTTTTTAGACCAGTAGTAATCGGCAAACAGGGGAAATGTTTAGATTTGACACTAGAACTTAAAGAACAGGGACGTATTAGCTTACTGACATTTCCTGAATGGATTGATGCTGAACTCCGTGTGCAGCTTCAGCAGTCTTTCCTCCTTTTTTATCATCTCGATGTGAATTTTGTCCTGGTGAACAAAGTTAACTTTCTCCCTTTCTGTCATGACAATGAAAAATCGAGCTAAGGGATGGCAACACAAACGCCTTAGACCGTAAGGAGAAACTGCGGCGATTGTATAAGCGTTGCTAAGTAACAGTAAACACTGCCGTGAGTTGCAGCTGTAAGGGCCGAACACGCGATGGCGCCACGCGCTTAGATTTGAAAACACAGCAGCCATTCTTACCAGGCAATCCTTAACAAACCCTTAATGAAACGATCCCGCTTGGAAGCATGTGCCTGATTCTGTTCCATGACATTTTATCTAGCAACTGAGACCTGAACAGGACTGATACGGAAGGCAGAATGATTTTTTTTTTTTTTTTTTTTTTTTTTAATGGAAGGAATCAGGTCTTTCTTCAAAAGAATGTGTGTGTGCGCGTGTGCTCTGCAGAACAAAGAGTATAACAGCTGTTTTTAACATAGCAGCTTACTCAATAACATATTTCCAAAATATTTATATCTGAAATAAAGTAGCCTATTTTTACTAAACAGAATATAGGCTAAGGTAGAAATATATTTATTAATCAGAAAGTTTGAAATAAAATCCATTCATAGACCTTAAATAATTCAAAGATAACTACCTAATAATATTGGGCAAAGTGTTCACAGTTTAGTTTAATTCACTGTGAATGCAAAGTGGACACAAGTACAACCTCGCAGCGCCCTCTTGTGGTGATACAGGTACTTGCTCACTGTAAATGTGTTGAGATGAGAATATGTTTAAATGAGAAAAGAACTGAACATATTACATCACAGTAGCTATGTAAGACTGAGACAACAGTAAAAATTTATTAAAAATATTCAGTTTATACTTAAAACATGTCAAACCCGCACATACCAACAGTGTTAGAAACTACTGCTTTAAAAATAACCCGCATAATTGTGTCATTACATTATTGTTTATTTCTAATTCTATTAATTTTATTTGAACAAAGAAATGATTATATAAGTTCAGCCTTTGGTTCTTGACTTGCATGAGAATATGAATAAGTTTGTTCAATAGGGGACCAGCAGCCATGCGTTAAGATCACTAATAAATATAGCATATGCTAAAAGAAGACATGTTTTATGGAAATTTTGGCTGAATATTGATTTTCATGACCAATTTTTGCAAAAATAATTGTTATTTTCAAATGATATACAATATTTTTAAAATATATCACCGTTTTGGACTTTTTAGTTTAACTTTGAATCACAGTTTTGCTGTATATTTGCTTTTCACAGGTAACTTACAAAACATCCCCTTAGTTTAGTCCTCAACAGAATTACTAGATTCAAGAATCTTTGGATTTAAATAAAAGAACTGTGAATGTAGCAACCCTGTGGAAGTGAGCTGAACCATATTACAATATTTCCATCAATATTTTTTCAATGTTGTTTTTTCCTGTGATGATATAAGTAATGAAACAATGATGTGAAGCATTCATTTGATCATCTAATGAAATACACTGCCTGACCAAAACAAAGTTGTCACCTGGATTTAACTATTCAAATAGGTATGAGCCTTCCATTGGATAATTGGGTGAGGAAATGTAATCAGAAAAAAATCTTGAGTGATGTGATCGGTGATGACTAAAACACTTGGTGAAATCAAATTGGAGAAAACCAACAGTAGAACTCAGGGCTATGTTTAATAGTGAAAGTAAGAGCATTTCCACATGAACAATATGAAGGAATTCATGGGACTGGGGCTGAACAGCTGTGTAGCCATAAGAAAACCACTAATCGGTGATGCTAACTAGAGAAAAAGGCTTCAATTTGCTACAGAGCATAAAGATTGGACCCTGCAGCAATGGAAGAAGGTCATGTGGTCTGAAGAGTCCACATTTATCCTGTTCCAGAATGATGGATTCATCAGGGTAAGAAGAGAGGCAGAGGAAGCTATGCACCCATCATGCCTGTTTACTGTGCAAGCCTATTGGGCAGTCCTCTTGGGTTGCTGCAGATGGTCGGGTCTAGGTTCACCAACATTAAGTGCCCACTTAATAAGGTCAGCTGACTACCTGAATATAATTAATTAGCAGGTTATGGCCATATTCCAAGATGTCAATGCTAGGAACAGGAGACATCACATGGATTGGCCACCACAGAGTCCAGACCTGAACCCCTAGAGAATCTTTCAGATGTGCTGGAGAAGGATTTGTGTGCAGTGGTTGCACTCTCCCATCATCAATACAAGATCTTGGTGAAAAATGAATGTGACACTGGATAGAAATAAATCTTGTGACATTACAGAAGCTTATCGAAATTGCCACAGTGAATGCTGCTGTAGGCAGAGTGTGTGACCTTTTGTTTTTTGTTAGCAACCTTTTTTTTCTTAAGGCCAGGTAGTGTATTTGCAAAATTTTTTTTAGATCAATTAATTTTGCTTTGGGAAGGCATGTTATAGCAGCTTAATCAATGTAGAGTACTGGTACATGGAAGATATCTATGTGCCAATACTCTAATATATATGTGGCTTATATACGGTCTGTTTTGATAAATGAAATCAGGTGTAACACAGCAACTGCTAACTTTTGAGGCTACCTTAATCATCTCTTTTATCTCAAGAAAACAGTTTGTTTTCTCGAGATAACAATAAACTATCCCTTTATAGCTAGAAAAAGGAAATAATATCAGTAACATGGCTGCTCTCGACTTCTATAATTTTTGGTAGTTTAGCACTCTGGTTCACATCACATTACATTAAATAGTTAATCAGTTTAGTTTAATTTGATTAATCTATTGATTTTGAAACATTTACCCTTTTTTATTTTCAACCTCATAATTAAGTTCTTGTGGTATTTGTGCAAAAATCAGAATTTATTAGATATGACATATGAATATAGTGAAGTCAGAAGAACAATATTTACCTCTGAGATGCAGCGGAGAGGATGTAGACAACTGATGAAGGAAATAATTAGATGGAAACTTTTGATTTTAACACCAATTGTTGGCTTAAACTTTACAGTTTTACTCTTACACATGAAGTCATTTATCAAACTGCTACCATGTTGAAAATGTTTGCCTGTTACAAACACAGCCAATAAACTGTAGTCAGAGAAATCTGATTGGCCGAGTATGTCCAGGCTGTGTCAAAATGCAGACCCCCAGAGTATACGGTATGAGCTTCTTTTTTTTCTTTTTTTTTTTTGTTTTCGTGTCCTCTCAAGGAGATAGATGAGTGGCAATCGATCACACTTGAGTTGTCCTGCCTTTGACGGTGTCACAAATCACACATAAATGACAGTACAGTGGCAAATAGTACTTGTTGTAAATAGCACTTATGGTTGGGTGGTTGTTGTAGATGCATCAGTATAAAACTAAGGCAACCTTGCAAAGCCAGCTGATGTCTTTCTCTATGTCTCCACACAGAAAGATATATTAAATTTCCTCTTCATTTGGTTTCCCCTCATCATCTTCCTGTTTTCCTATTCTTTCTCCCTTCATTCTGTCCCATCTGTCCTTCCAAGAAACAATTCTTGTCATTTTTCCCTGCTGTCCTGTTTCTGTCATTGTTAATTGTGTGAATATCATGTCTGTGTGTGTATGTACAAGCACGCTTCCTCTCACAGTAGCAGACATCGTTATAATATGAGATGCTTAGCTTTTTGGTTCCTGTCTCATATAACCTGATTCATGCTTTATTGGTCCTGTGTGAAGGATATAATGGAAGCAAGTAATAACTCAAACACTGGAAGGACTTGGCAGAAGATTTCATTGTGGGTGGGTGACAACTTCCCCATGGTGTTTGTGGATGTTTGTGAGGAAGAGTCAGTAATATGTATTATGGGAGGTTGGGTGGGTTTGTGATGTGGGGCCTTTTTCCCCGGCTCCTGTCACAGTGTCCGACCATGTTACCATCAAAGTGGCTTTTAAGACCCTGTGGCTGAAAGAGTCAAAGTCCAGTTTGTGAGTTTGTTCAAACTTAGCAAAAAAAAAAGGAGAAAGAGTTGGAGCTCACTGATAGGTTTACAGTTTTATTGTGCAAACTTAGCATTTTGACACTTTCTGTATCTTCATCCGAGTCACCATAACAAGTAAAGTATTCAAACTTTACTTGTCAAAAGAAGCATGGGATTTTTTTTGCAACCTTGTTTTGGAATAAGCTGGTAAAACCAATGACTGTATGGGTGAATTAAAAGACTTTAGTAAAATTGTTATCCTGTGATGTGAATGTAAGAAGGACATAAGCAATTTTTATTCAGTATGACAGTAGTAGAAATAAAATATTTTGTGTGGTTTAATTTGGATCAGAGGAGATATGAATAAATTGTTAGCTTTTTCTTATACTTCAATTCAATACAGCTTTATTTGTAAAGAACCAAAACACAAAAATGTAATCCCAGGGCACTGTAAAGACAAATCAATTCAAGTCAATTCATTGTGATTCAATCAGTATTCATACAAGTCAATTCATAAAAAATAATGGCCTAGTTAAGGAAACCTGTGGACTGCATCAAATCTTGACTTTGATTCAATTCTCTTTCCTGAGCAGAGTGGGCATGAGGCGACCAGTGGTATGAGGGGGAAAAAAAAGGAAACGATTCCCTTTTAACAGGAGGGAAAACCTCCAGAAGATCCCAGCTCAGGAAGAGCCTCCATCTGCCTCAACCTTATCATTTTGTTTCATCAACAAGATGGAAACAGTTCAGTAATTTTATAATGCATTCTAATTAATTTTCTTTAATATTAAGTTGATGAAAAATAGTTTTATGCTCTGTACATGAAAGGCTTGACCCAGAATAATAAAATGCAGCCATACCCATGTATAATTTTATGTTGATCCCCAATGCAAAACAGCATTTTCTCAATCAAGGTTAAAAATGTAAAAATAAATATTAATTCAGGGTTCCAAAAACATGGCATGCATATTTCTGATGCAGCATCCAGATGGCAGAAACAGACTTTGGTATGGAAAAGCATAAATGAATGGATCCATTCTGCCTTGCATCAACAGTTCAGGCTGGTGGGATTACTATAACAGTATGAGAGGTATTTTATAGCACACTTTGTATTTCCTTGACAGCAAGTGAGCATCATTTAAAGGCCACAACTTACCTGAATATTGTTGCTGGCCACGTCCATCTCTTTTATGACCACAGTTTATCCATCGTCTAATGGCTACTTTCAGCATGATGTTACACAGTGTCACATAACTCATAAAATGTCATTCTCCAGAGTCCTCTGCAGTCACCAGAGCACCTTTTGGATGTGGTAAAACTGGTGGAGTCATAAAAATATTGTCCACAAATTTGAGGAAAAAGCTGCATGATGCTTACCTGTCAGTATGACCAAAAACCGTGGGGAATGTTTCCAGCACTTTGTTTAATATTTACTCCTAAAAAACAGTTTAAAGACTTACCAGTTGTTGCAAGGTTAACTAATAAAGTACCAGGTTAATGTGACTTGCTGCTACAGATTATTGATCCACTGAAGAAACTGATGGGTTGAAAGGAATTAGAAATATATTTATTCATATTTATTCATCCAAACAGACACTGACAGCTTTGATGTGTTCCATCTTCTCTTGCTTTCAAAATCAAACTAAATGATGTTTTCTTTAACAGCAGATCTAATACTGTGGCTTAATGAAAGATTTAGTGTCATGAGACATCATATTCTCTAACCAATTAATTGCAAATAAGATGAAAATAACCTTTTCTTTGCTTGAATTTTGTCCTTTTACCAGCATCTTTCTAGGGACAACAAAGAAAACATTTTACCAGCTAAGTTTGATTGCAGCAGCCACATTTCTGTCTGCATTTCAGCTATTCTGTGCATGTGTTTAGATAAAAATGCAATTTAGAGAAAATGAAAAGGCAATAGGTCTAAACAACCCAGCATCAGGGCTGAAAGTCTATTCAAAGAGCATAGGTTATTGGAATGGGGTTAGTTTTTGATGAGGACTTTGATCAGACTATCAAAACCACTTTTAATGAAAGAAATTTCCATCTTAATTTGATCAAATGAACCACAAATGAGATCACATTCAGACTCCTATTAGGAGATAAAATGAAATGCACACAGGGTTGCATTTAGCTGAACTGAGTATGTTTGCAGATCACTTGCCGCCTTTCAAGCTAACTTCATATAGTTGTACTAGTTTCGGACCTTTGCTAACAAGACTGTTTAAAAATGCAAAGTTCCCTCCCTCTCCTGCTAATTTAAACACCATGTCATGTATTATTCAGCCTTTTGCATAACCGTTGCTCTATCACAGGACAAATGAGAGGTGCACGCTTTTTGCCATAACATTACATCTAATCCTCCTTATGATGGCTAATGAAAACCTTTGGTATTATTCTTAGTGGAGAAAATATTTTCAGAGATATTTAACCATAATAAAATCCCTCTGCAAGCTTCTTCATCCTGGTTGCTGCTGACCTTTGCACGGAGTGTCGATGACTCTGATTCAATGGCAGCTCTAACATTTTCAATCAAGCACCAATTACTAAAAATGTAAATTGGTTTTCTGTTGCACAAAAGCAGTCTGGAATGGAATTGTGAGAAGTTGCTTCTATTATAAATGTGCCAGTATAACCAGTGATAAACAAATGATCAAGAACTGTTATAAAATACAAATCAGAACGTTGTGTACTTGTTAAAATGTATATTTAGCGTATGAAGGAAGGAAATGTTGGTTTGTGCACACTAATGAGGAAAGTCAAAGCTTGAGTTTATCAGCTGACATTAAGGAAGTGAAGAATTTGTCTGGGAGAGCATTAAGCTCAACAAGAAGACCGTGAGAAAGGGGTTTTGTGGTTTGGCTTTGGACCCCCTTGTCTGCTCTGTCTGTGGCTGCCAGTCAACCAGAACGCTAATCTAACAGCAGATAAAATCCCATCCATCTCACCCCTTTGTCTGCACACGTACTGTGATAATAATTTATCTCAGCTTTTTATCTGATTTTCCTCTCTTTTTTTGACCCCCATAGCAGGACTTTAGTTGTTTACTTATCTGATTATGGATTTGAACTCTTCTTTCACTTAAGCAGGTTGTGTTTGAGAAAGCAAGGCACCTTTTCTGCTCAGGGGCACCTTTGCTGTGTAACTGTGTAACTCTACTATCTATGTTCTACAACTATCTCTGGTTGTAGAACACAAAAACACACACTTATATTCTGGTTTGTTTTGATAGTGATGGAGGTGTCTGGAGTTCAGTGGAGACACTGTTGTCGTGGGAAGCTGTCTACCCATCAGATGGCAACTCTGTGTCACTGCTGCGCTTGTCTGTAATCTCCTGTTTAGTCTTAGTAAAGAAACTTTCAGGTAAAAGACAGAGTGCAGCAGAGATTGTTGTAGTAGGAGCAGACCTCACTAAAGACAGTCATAACGTCAGCATAATGGGTACCCTGCAGATATACATTTGTTCTTTAAGTGTTACACAGCAAGTTTTAATTAAACATAAAAAAAAAGAAAATTGATTGTTGATTAGTTTTTTATTTATTTATTTATTTTTTTCATATTTTCTCAGGTTGCAAGTTAACTATTTAACTTGTTCTTTCACAGACTTAACTTTGAACATAGCAGTTCTCTCGATGAAAGCAAAGTAAAATCAGAACAAAGCATTTTCATACCAAAAACTCAGATCTGGTTGTGCTGTAATTAAAACTGTTTAAACAAAATAGTGAAACTGTTGCAGAACCTTCTTCATTTTGTTCTTTAGAAGTTTCCTGTGAAAGTAATATGCAGCATATTGTGATTGATAAAGTATTAAAGACAAGGGAAGAAAGTAATGTTTGCAAAGTACAGCATTGTTACTACTGCGGTTTCTGTTGAGGCTACTATGCTGTTGACAACCTAAATACTCCTTTAAAAAGAGAAGCCTTGTGCTTTCTAGTTATCTAATAATTAAAATTAAAATCTGGTAACATATAGACAGGATTTCCTCTCAGTATGTCTTTAGGTCAGTGACTGCTATGCACCCAAAAGTAAAACTTTTGTTCTCAGCTTGCCTGTTCTTTACTTTAATACAATTATGTTTTCAAGGTTGTAAGTTAGAAGGAAAGACATGATAGGAAATGAGAATGCATGCAGCTTACAATATCATTGCCAGTGGAAGTGTCATGTCTGGAAGCTTAAAATAGCATATCCATTTTGTTCATTTGTTTGGGAGAATTCTGTCTAAATGAATCCATATCAGGAAAAAAAAACTTGCCTTAGGAAACAGAAATACAGTTGAAAGGTTTTATAGTGTTCTTGCTGGTTGCCAGTGTTGCACAGAGGCCTGGCAGCTCATTAAAGCCTTATCACACCATTAAAGTAGATAAAAAAAAGTCACATAATTGTTTTTTTATGTGCAGTTTTCATAACTACAATAAAATAACAGAAGAGATCACTGAGAGCTAATGACAGCCCTCCCCATTTATTTTTCCTAAGCATCTTGCAAGAGACTCATTTGAGGCACATCAGCAAATGTTGCACCATGAGTCCCTGTACATGCATTTGTTCAGACAGTCATCTCCAAAATTACTTTATCTGCCTAGTGCTGAAGTGTCTTGCCATTTAGGGAGATTTGGGATTCATAGCATTAAGACCCAGACATATTGGAAATGTCAATATACAGTATTGTCAATTAAATAAATGAATGGAAATAGACTAACAATGATAAAAATTCTTAATTGTGATCATAAAAAACTGCAGGCACTAAAATCAAATCTAATGGATCATGCTAAATATTGGATTTACTCTACAAATGGGCTGTCGAGTTTTATTCATGCATACTTTTTATCTTTATTGCCAAGATATAAATTGAGAGTTAGAGAAGCATGGCTTCAAAAGGCTTTTTTTCATTTTTTTTTGTATTATTCATGCTTCAGTTCAGCACCAGGACAGATAAATGAGCTTGAAGCTGTGTGCAGCACTGTTGATCCAATTAACACAGTTTTTCTTTGTGATTTTAGAAATGTTTCATTTTTATAGTAGGTAGATGCTTTTAAATTAGGAGAACTTCACCAGGCATATACAAATCTTTACCGCTGACAAGATTAACAGTAATAAAATTGTTTAAACACTGTAGCAAAATGTAAATCAAATAGTAAATGCAGTGCACCCGTTGGAACTGTTACATAAGCAGTGCAAAGTGTGCAAGTCTGCAGGACCTGTCATGACGGGACATCTTGCTGACGAGATCTACATCCACATTTCACAATATAAATGCACGAGATGCCATTTACATCAAGAATGTAACTGTGTTTGCTAACAGTTACAGAAAAAAGTTGCTCTGTTTTAAGTTTTAGAAAAGTGTTATAAAATGGATAAAATTGAAGAAAAAAACAAAACAAAGCTCAGTTAGTCATCCAATTATGACATTGATGAATTTAATACTAATGCTCTATAAAGTGCCAGTCCAATTTAATCCCTGGTTGATAAACTTTGCCTTGAATCTCTGTTGTAAGCTAAGTTGGTCTCACTGTAAAATGTGAAAATAGCATGGATGCCAGGCACCAATCTCATCCATTTGTGGCCTCAGCACAAATGTTCAGACCAGTTAACGTATCATAGCTACAAGTGGGTGTAAGAGTGATGACATTCTACAACCTAATTTAATAGTTAATTAATTTACTAGTTCTGTAAGTAGTGCTTAGTTAATATGATTTGAACTATTATAGAGGAAAATACTGTATTTTATAGTAGGCAAAGATGAGAGAGTGACCAACTTGAAATCTTTATCATTCAGCCAACCGCTACCCAAATAAAGTTTAATAGTAAATTTATCTTCTAAAAACACAAGTTTTTCCCCTTTTTACATATAGCACTTTCACCTTAAATCAGATGTGGTGCTTCTGACGTCTGATAACCTGGAGGAAACAATTTTTTCTTCGGATCACAAACTAATCAACCTGTAAACCAACTGTCATGGTTTCTGTGTTTGGTTTTGTTAAGTTTATCTTGGTTTTATGTTGCTTTGTTTTTGTTTTCATGTTCTGTTCTGCTCCTTTGTTTTTCTCTTAGTGTTGCTGTCTGCTCTTCATGGTTATCTGGATTCAGTTAACAACCTTCACTGCATTTGGTTTGCCATTACTCGTCTCATTCCATTTTCCACCAAGCTTTTTTTGGTCTCGTCAGATTCTTTTCTTTATTCTTCTCTGAGTGCATGTCTCTTATGCCTTATACTTTGGTTAGTTCATGTTTTGCCATTTTCAGCTTTATATATCTTGGATTTAGGATGTGTGGATTACTCTACCTCTGCAGCTTTTTTAGTCTTCTTCTTTTTTGTTTTATTTAGTGAAAGACTATATAGTTTATGTTCAAACTATCAGCCTCTAACTCTCCAGTCTGCATTTGTGTCCTCTCCACCACATCATGACATCAGTCTTTTATAATGACATAACAAGCTAATTAGCTTGAAATAATACAATTAACTTACAATGTCAAGAGAAAATGTTTTTAAAGAATATAACCACAACTTTACTCAACTTCAGAAAAGTTTCTGTTTTGTTTGTTGTTTTTACTTGTCAAATAATTCTTATTTCTCTCTTTTTTTTTAGGTTTGCACATAGTCTTAAACTGCTGCTTAATCCATAAACTTAATTATACTCCTGAATATTTTCTAACCTTCAGATTATGTCTCTATCTCTGATGTTTGCTGCCTTGCTGGTTTGCATCATTAAACCTCTGTAGCTGTGGGGCTAATGACACAAACCCAGGTGTCTATGGCTCAGATCTCCTGAATAAAGAGATTGTAGGGAGAGAGCGATGGGGTTATCACTCATGTCACATTCCTGGCCAAAGTGGTCACTTTGTTTGGGAAAAAGATCTGGCTTTGTCACGGCTTGGCAGTCATTCACTCCCCTTAAGTGAAAGGAGATCAAGACAGCGGAACAAGACCTTGGAAGATAACATCACCTGAGAGTTGAAATCTTACATTTCCAAAGTAGCCGAAACACAGTTTTCTAAAAGCTGCGGTAATGTTACACCTGTGCTCCTACGCTGTATGTGCTCAAACTGACCCATTAGACATTTTCATAACCACTCATGCTCCTGATTTTTCCTCCCATTAATCAAAATTCAGTTTCTTGCAAGTCATTTGAAGTTATGTGGAGGTATGACATTTTCATCTGACAGTGATTTGAGACACTGAATGTGAAGGAGGCCACTTAATCATTCTGCACACAGTCAACACAATCAACAAACTAGCCGTGACATGCAGGGATGATAAATGCATCAAGCCATCAATTAAGAAACTTAAAACCGCTCGTATATAGAACTTGGCAGGTTCAAAGTGTAGTTGCTTCTTAATGAGTGTGTTTCCGCACAGATATAATAAGGTGTGAAGCTACATAAGATTACACAAATGGTTGTGTTTTTATGTACTATTTTTGTAAAAGTTTCCAACTGTTAATATTATACAGAACTGTAAGTGGATCAGATGCATCAGAAATGATTCTTTGGACAGTTTCATTGGTAAATGTTTCTGGAAAAGTTTTTCCAAGCTTGAAAATTCAAAAATAAACTGCAGCTCCCACCTTCTTCTTCTTTCTCCTGATTTCCAGTTAAATGTCAACTCTGTCAGCAACTACCACTTTACCCCAAGCAACAAAAGAGGGCTCAGGTTGCCTCTGTGGTTGAGTGTTTGCTAAGAACCAGGCAAAGCTTGACATGAGAGAATCTGGTTTCTGAATATAGAGATTCTTCACTATAGAGCCACATTTGGATTTACTTTAACATGCGTCTCATTGCAATGTTTTCAAGTAAAGTTCTCATTAATGTCATTTTCTTCATCCTTTTCACAGGTTTTTTTGGATAATTGCATCTTTTAAAAAATTTATAAACAAAAAAAGTCACTTTTATGGCTTCAAGTATTAAGTAGTTTTTGCTAATGTGCTTTTTTTATTCAGTTGAATTTTAGATTTCTTTTTTTGTTGCTTGTCTGTTTGTTGTGTTCCAAATGTGCTGGATACATAAAAAAAGAGGAAAATACATAGTACAAATAAAACACGGTCCCCCTAATTAAAATATGGGTGGATGGTGCTGAAATGAACCCAGTGTACTTTAAATGTCATCAAATGAATGACATGAAATCAATCAGTGAATGAAAACAGTATTTGTATACTTACTCTGTCGAATGAATAATTAAGCTGTTGACATTTTGAGTTTCTATTCATCTTGCAGATTTAAAAAATAGGAATAAACTGCTCTCTTAAACACTAGCCTTTCAAAATAAACAGTTTGTTACTGGGGAAAATGTTTTCAATGTATTTGACAATTAAGGAAGTTGTAGTTAGTTAATGTTTGTTAAGAGATTAAAGAAGAAAATAGGAAGTGAATCTTAAATAGTGGAGTGAAAGAAAATGCCAGTGAAGCCAAAACTATAATTCAGTGTCTGGAAAATTCCTTTTATTTGTGCTAATAATAAGAGATGGGAGGATGCAAAGGACATCTCCAGTGGCTGCAGTTCAGAAGCCTGAAAGACGAGTGCTGTCAGATCCTGTTTGATTAATCGTCATCCGCAGTTAACTGAAAAATGGCTGACCAGACTTGCAGAGTGACATTTAGGTGTCATCACCTTCAGTTACATCAGCCGGTAACTGTGATGCAATTCCTCTTTTAATGCTTTCCCTTTTCTCAGCTCCACTTCACCACTTTACCTTCTACCTATCATTCTTTCATATTTCAGACAGTAACCGTCTCGAAAATAGTTTAACCACTAAACCCTTCTTCATTATTAAAAAGCTAAACACATTTTTGAAAACATAAAACATAGAGCTGTGAGAATTTAGAGATCGATCAATGGAGGGTCCCGCTTGTCTTTAGCTAAACTTGTAGGGCGACCATTGCTTCAGTTTTATCGGCCTTCCAGATTGATGCAGAGCCCATTTTCACTGATGAGTTCTGGCTCAGCTGCAAATGATCAACAGTGTCTCTTCCACATCCCAGCTCCTTTTAAACATAAAAACAAAAGTAGTTAAAATGACATTTCCCATGTTATTGTGTTGCATAATGGGCAACATCATGTAGTCGGGTCTAGTGTGTAAGCTTGTATTCAACTGAGTGAAGCGCAGAGAGGAGCAGCGGGTTGGTTAAACATTCCTCTGTGTTCTCCCACAGTCGCTGAACTGCTGACTGGCGTTTTCCAGGACAGAGATGGAGAACACCTACAATATACAGTATAGCTTAGCTCTCACTCACAAATACACTTACTGTATACACACTTGGAGAGCTTTCACACCATGGCTTTACATGGAGAGCTGGTACTCAGCCAGTAGCTGCTGCCAACAACCCATCATCACACTTTTCACCTGGCAGAGCCCTGACAGTCCATCCTTTAACAGCTCTCCTGTTAAAATGTGCCAGTGTGTATTTCAGTTCGTGCAGATATCAAAGTTTCTCTCTAAAATGGTGATGTGTGAGAAAATAAAGTGCTGGCAAGGTGTGTTGCATGCACTGAGAAACAGAGCAGCAGTGAAGGCTGTTTATGGGCAGAAGGCCTCATTCCAGCCATATTATGTTTTCTAATGGGCTCAATCTTTAAGTGATTACACTCGATCACACAGCAGTAGCTGCCAGAGATTTATTACTTCACCCTAAGTACTTGCATTTTGATGCCTGGAATACAGAGAGGGCATCAATACCAGTTTAAGATGACATTGAAGCCAGATGAAGACAAACAAATGCCGTAGTTCAGAAATTGTTTATCCCTTGTTTATCCAATAAATCAACAACTGTAACTGTAAGCGAATGTTTTAGAAAAACTGATGTCATGACTGGATTTGGGGAAACCAAGTTTAATGAACTTGAATGCAGAAGATAAATGCAGTTATTGTCATGGTTTAGGGGTTTTGGTTTACTTCTTGCTTGTTTCTGATGTAGTCTGTTCTATAATTTCTTTTCATGTATTTTAATCCTGTGTTTTAGTTCCTGTTTTATTTTATTGAGTACACCCCCTTGTGTTTGTTCTTTTGACTTCCTGCTTATTACACATCAGGCATTTTTATTTATTAAATGTTTTCTCATATTTTTACTACTTATTAAATTATAACATTTTCTTCTGAAGTCCTCCTGCCTCTTTCTCCCTGCATTTGGGTCCTTCATCTCCCACACAATCTGTCAGATACAACATTCTGGGTTTCTGTCAGACCAGTTGAAGTCATCATAAAGATGCAGAGAGAACTTTCACAGCCAAATACTTCCAAAGAGTAAAACAAGTGCCAATAAGTAGGCTAAAGAATAACATCCAAACCATCAATATGTGCATCATATACCCAACTGGTATAGTACTTGCCACAGCAGGAAATCCCTCACAATGCATGGATGAATGCATGAGGATGAGGATGTGTCCTCAGTGCCCACCCAAGACAATGTGGTAAAAGAGAGTACAGGGGGAGGACATTTCACAATGGACCGAGCTCTTACGATGAATGTCTCATTGACAGAAGAAGTGGCTGACATCAAGAAATCCTGCCAGTGCTTAAAAAAGCTGGTCTTAAGCACAACACATAGTTTCTGAATATAGCAGTGAAAGAACAGACCCTAACCATCAGAGGCAGAGATCTACCACAGCAGGCAAGACTAAAGATGCAGGCTTTACAAAGATGTCCTGAGACTGTCCAGCATATCAGAGGGTAAGATGGTTTAACTAGAACAGGAAGTATTTGTGTCAAGTATGACTTACAAATCCTCAGAGTTCCCTGACACAAACCCCTGAAAGTGGCTGAGAACTATAAAGCTAAGATCTGTTGGGAGTTCAAGCTCCAGACAGTCAAGCAGGTGGTGGCCACAGAACCATAGTGATGCTGGACAAGAAGCAAAAGACTGCAGCTGTGATTGATGTGGGTTTCCCTGCTGACAATAGTATCAGGAAACAGGAACATGAGAAGATTGTGAAGTAGAAAATGGAGGAGAAGATAAGGAGGCAATGTCCAGTTAAAAGTTAGAACGCACCTAAACTGCATAAGTGTGTCCAAAAGTTTGACTGGTGATGTGCTTGTATGATATCAAATGTTTTTTTGAATACTGAATGTATTATTCAACACTCTGTTCTTTCCTTTGCTTTCTTTTCTCTCTTAATGACACTTTTTTTGACTTCCTAAAAAAAATCCCTGTCCATGTCTATTTAGCTGAAATGTCATTAAAAAACAGATTCCTTAGTCTAAATGAAAATCACTTTTAGCTGTAACCATGGTGTTCCCTACAAACACAGTTCTGAATCTTCCCTCTCCTTTCATTCTTTTCTGGGATCACTGGTCATCTTGCTGTCTGTCACTCTTCACCAGCCAAACACAGAGATCTGATTACAGTCACAGGGATGACCTCCACTTTACGCACGTATTCAGCTGCAGATCCCCGCTTTGTCCAGGCACGCCAACGATTGGGCATGTGCTCTGCAATGACTGGCCTCTAAAGACAGCAAGGACACACCGATCAAGACCTGCTGTGTGCTGCAGAAAGAGGCGCATGATGGTATGACTTGCAAAAAAGGTTTTAAGGTGGCCTGTGTACATTGTAAGGCTAATGAATTATATCTGAGAGGCTCTTTAACAAAGGATTATTTCTGTGAAATATTTTTTTGTTGTCCACATCAAATAGGTTCTGAATGTTTATTTGCTCAGATGCATGCATACATTGCTGATATGATTCAGTATGTGCTCCCAGGCTCTTATTATTAATTTATCAGTGCACACATCACTGGATACAAAACGATAATATAAGATATCTGAAATAATTTATTTCTCTCAAGCCAGCTTGAAATTAGAAGTTAAGGTGAATCTGGGATGTTCTTTTCTTTATGTAATAAAGCTATGAGATTATATAGGCCAGAGTGGGTGGTTTGTATATCTAAAAAAAATAAATAAATAAAAAAAAAAAGCAGCTATAGCATTTAGTCTGATTCATCTCAGGGACGGCAGATCCTGACACAAACCTTTTTTTCAAACTAGCAAACTCTGTGTTATGTCTAATTTGTTAGGCTTGTACATCAAATGATCAGCTCTTATCACTCAGTGGTTTTTAATCTTAGCAGATTTAAAATAATGATAGCACAGTCTGCTTCTGAAGTTGACTTTTAAGTTTGAAGAGCTTCTTTAAAAATTAACTCTGTTTTTTCTTTTCATTTTTTTAATATAATGGAAACATTTTATGTAAAAATCTTATCTTGCTAGGAACAGCTTGGAGCCTGCAATGTGACAGCTTGCTGGGTCTGTGTCCACAGAGAACATATCTCTGTGTGAATCTTTCTGGAAAGTGGGAACACATTCATACCATCTCCTCCTCTTCTGTGTCTATGTGTGTATTTGTGTGCTTGCAGAGATAGTGAATGCAGGTTCTCTATCAAGACTTCTACCTCTTAATATATGAGGTACATATGCATATAAAACAAGCAGCTAAAATCATTTATCTATGAATATATCAAGAAAATGTAGCATTCTCTATTCTCTATGTATATTTTTGGGGATAAAACCAAAACATGATAGCAAATTTCACTGGAATGAAAAAGTGGGTGTATAAATCACTGTGAATTAACATATACCCAGATAAGCTGCAACTCATAATGTAAAAATTTACATAATGTGAAGTTGCAGTGTCCAGAGCAAATTTCTACACAAAGGAAAAAATAAATAAATAAATGAATAAAAAGACTGTTAATAATTGTATTCAAAAGGCACTCACAGAGATTGCCAATTAGAAAAACAAGAACTATTTATTAGCTTGGCTCACTGGCCCATTTAAAAACTACCTTCAGTATGTGGCTGCTGCATCTATCCTATTCTTTATCCTGCCTTTTCAGTGTCCTAATTTGTCCCACATGGATTATCATCCACTCCCTCCTGGCTGCAGTGACGCTCTCAAAAATGACAGATGTTGAGAGCGCAGTCCCAGATCTGCATATTTTGTGCACATACAAACACACACACCTCTTTGAGAGTAGACCAGTACACTCTCAAAGATGTCTATTTAAATGCATGAACTCACACATTCTGACAATATTCTAATATTCTTGTGCTCTCACACATTCACTACTTGTACTGATGAATATGCTTCTGAAGTGATTAGTTGTATGGGTCGTGTTTGGACTAAATGTGAAGGGGGTAGTGACAAAACATGACAATTTGCCAGTAGAGCAGTATCATTATTTAAAGTCATTATACCTATCACCCTAAAAACACACATTTGAAAACAAATTTACTTACAGACATTGTGTAACTGTCGCCTCAAAGTCAAATACCAAGCAAATGCATAGCTAAATGAAAATACACCTGTTGACACAGCTGGATGGATAGTGTTGAGTCTGTGTGTGTGTCTGTAACACTGCTTCACTCTGTATATTATAAATTGTGTTTGTGCATGAATATAAGTGTTTTTGAATCCTGCGCACTCACGGCATATTAGGTTTGCAGGACCCAGTGTAAGACATGTGACAAACAAACTCACCTTCATGCATCGCTGCTGAGAAATAGCTGGTAGCTTCTGTGCTTTTCCCCCTGACAAACGTCGTTCTCCATTACAGTCAAACACATTCCCTCTCTCTGTTCAGGCCCAGATGCTTACTTGTGAACATAAATTTATTTCAACTTTCATTTTAAAGTGTGTTTTGGCCATGTACTTCACCTATCCCTTATCTTCCTCACCAGCACAGAGAAGATTCACATTATACAAGTTGGAGCAAAGAGGCAAGATTCCATCAACTTTTTATAAACAAAGTTGGCACCATGCAACAGACATAATGAAGTTTTTTTAAATGAGAGATTCCAGATTATCTAATCTTATATATGTCTCTTATTCATTTGCACTAGACCAAAATCGGAACACTTTTATATCAGAAACACGCATTCATAGCTGTAGATAGTTATTTAGTAGTTATTTTGATATTTTTAAGGCAGAAAGTAGGTCAAACTCATGGTTCTGTTCATCAGTTCCCAGTCATTTTCAGTTAATTATTGATAGACTTCGCCTACTTATCACCAAACAAACTTCCTTTCACACTGATCAAAGAATTTGGGAAGTTATTACTTTGGATTACCAAACTGTGTTTCTCAAACTGAACACATATTTTCATCATATAAAAACAGAGACTGACTGTAATTAAAGGCAGTCATGTATCTGAGACTGGGGGCGATGGGCAGATGGATGACGGGCGTCTAGTCTGACACGCTGTCTGACAATCAGCAGTCCTGCCGTCTCCATTCTCTCCACTTCTCTCTGTCTGTGATGCTTTTTTCTCTCTGTAAACAGTGTGTGTCTCTTTGCTTTGTTTGGCACAAACAGGCATGGTTTTAAGGCATCTCACACTTGTGAAATGCTGCAGCTCTGATTAATCTTTGTTTAATATAAATTTCATAATAATTCATAATTGTTTCTTTAAAAGTTTTTTTTTTATCTATTTATGGAATCTTAAGGGACAATGGAAGAGTCTAAAATGAGAATACTTATCATTTATCCCTTTTCTTTGTATTTGAGGTTTTGTCACAGTGTCAGACATGCCTCTCATTGGTAATGTTTTGTACATCCTCACAGGGGATCCCACAACTTTCCCAGGTTCACATGACATATGCAATCCCTTCAATGAGGTCAGGGTCCACTTCAGTGTCTCCTCCCAGCTTGTTGTCCCTGCAGTAGAAACCCTCTAAATAAATCCTAATAAAATGCTTAAGCCACCCTAGTTGGTTCCTTTTGACAACTGATTGAAGTGACTCACTCAAGTGGTCAAAATCTGTTGATTTTTAGTAATAAATGCATTGGTGAGACCAATATGCTCAAAAAACTAAAAAAAGAGTAGATTAAATAGATGTTTTTAGACATGTTATTTTCAGTTTAAATCATCGTTTCCCTGCTATTATGGAAACATTTGGAAGTTAAGTAGGGCATGCTGGCGTTAATCCTATTTTTGCAACTCATCTATCTGCAAACTATATTACGCTTTAATATTCAGAGAGGAAAGTAGCCACATTTGTCACCACCATCACTACAGTGTTTTCTCATTTGTCTGTCAGTGTTTCAGCTGAGTGAGTTAACGGCAACCTAATTCCTGCTGTTTATTCACTCGCTGTTCCCTCTCACTCAGGTGTCAGCAACATGCTATAGGGTAGTGATTTAGTGCTCGGCAACATAACTACTCCAAATGGAAACTCACAGAGCGAAGGGAGGATTTCCCTCCTCCTACGATGACTGATAAATGATAGTCAAGGGGCCTCCAACCCTTCACTGCCCCCACTGTAATAACTGGTTACGTAGTGAGGAGAGACACGCGACTAAATCCTTCCACTGCTGTGTTTCTCAGTCGGCTGTCTCTCCATCTTTTTTGTTTCTTTCCTTTTTGCCTGTAACAGTGTAGCCACTGTCTGTGAAAATGCCATTAATCTGTGATGACTGAAGCTTTTTGTTGGACATTGAGGGTTTTTCTGGCCGACACATCAGTTTGATGGATTGTTAGAAAATAGTGGTGACCACACAGAGCAATTTCAAGCCAATATAAGCCAGCTTGAATTTTAATCAATTTCAATTTGACATACACTGAATCTGTTCTGAAAAAAAAAAACTTAGCAAAGAGACTGTCACTGCGATACTGTTCCTTGACAGGTGTGTTTCAAGGTTGTATTTATTACCCCTTTCTTCCCCTCTTGTATATTGAGCTAAGTTTACTTCCTGTTTATATTTTAGTTGCTGATTGCCACACCAGCTCCTTATTTGTAATTACAGTAGCTCCCCAGGATAAATACTCTCTCTTTTCTTTTATTTAGTTACTCTTCTTTTATTAAAAGAGTTGATATCTACTAGAGCCAGGCATCAAGCTTAGAGGGCCTTACAACCAATCCAGATTAATGCCCCTGCAGCTAATGTTTGGGTCTAAAGTAAGAATTTTCAGTGTCATGAAGATGATTGTTTTTCTTTCTTTTTTTTTAATCTGGTGAGATCACTGTGGTGGCTTATTCTGAATTTACTGTACCTGCTCTGGAGCAAAACAATTAGACGTTTGAAATATCACAGAACTGTAGCTGAAGAATCCTGAAGACCTGGGTGCAAGAAAGGTCTTCAGAATGGAAGAATGTTAAGGAACCAAAGGAATGCAAAGCCTTTCCTAAAAATGTTTTCCGTGAGACATAATGTATTCTCAGTAGTATATTCATTATAGTAGTTGAGCATGGTATTATTTTGCTACAGGAACCTACATGATTTCAGGTGGTGATGCCATAATTTTGTGGTCACAGATGTGGATGCTACGTGCCAAAGGGTTGTCTGAGTCCTAGAGTTTTAGGAACTCTTCAGTGAGTCACTGGTTTAAGGAAGGTATGGTGAAGAAATATGATTCCTCTCTTTGGTAATGGCAAAGTAATTTCAGCATTGTTACCCCTTTTTAACCGTACTGATGGAATTCTGCATGGGGCAGAGGGTCCCCTGTGCTTCCCTATATTGACCCCTAGATAACATTAGGGAGAGTCCATTTAATGCTGCTTTTAGTAAATGCAAGAACAGGTCTGAAGACCTTTTGGGTCTTCAAGTCCTTCAACTCTCTCAGTGACCTGAGGGTGTCTCCTGAGCAGACAAGCCAATTAACGATGGCATGTATGGTTCTCTGGAGCACTGTGGCAATTAGAGAAGAGAGAATCCCTCTTGTAACATTGGTGGTAGCTGATATTGTGAACCTCATTAGCTTTGATCACCCCACTGCCACTGCCACTGGGCAGGCCATAACAAAACAATATTTCATGTGTAATAAAGCAGTCAAAAGACATATTTTACTTTTTTATTCAATGAACTGCTTTTTGTGGTAAAAAGGGAACTGTTATAAGATTGTCCAATCTACTGCGCTTCTCAAGTGTTATGTTTTTTGTTGTTGTTCTTTGTTTGTTTTTTCTCTATCTTTCTTTTTTTGTTTGTTTTTTGTAATGTTTAAATGTATTAAACTACCTTCAGATGTTGGGGCTCTAATATGCAGTTGAAAATAATATTAGAAATGAACAGCAGACATTTAAAAGTGTTTTAAGTGATTAAACAGATAAATTCACACAATAAACCATTATCTGTCAGGCACATGCTCTTTTGACTATTATTTGCACCAACTATATGACCTTTATGTTATCGTTCATATTTATCTTCTTCATAGCTTTCCATTATAGCAACCTGTTCTACTTTACTGAAGTAGGTGGCGTGTGACTGTTTTTTATATTGGTCCCCACCACCCATTGATGATACTCATAAAACCATAAACCCTTTTTAAAATCTGGCCTTTGTTTGACAAACCCTGCAGGGTATATTTCATACACTGACTGCCACAAGTGTGTCTGATTATATCAGCACTTCCTTAATGTCAACAAGCATGGCTGGCATCATATGAGGTGATCATGCTCATGCAAGGCAATAACTGAAGAGCACAAGTTATGTTCAAAGGAACATACCTTCATCTTGGATATCAAAGTTTTGGCAGCAGACCCAGTGTTAGTAACTTAATGACCAATCTGTGGTACAAAAATAAAAACTGACCATATGGGTATGGGATTAAAACAGTGACAGCTTATGTTTGTGCTTAAAATAAAATTTGACTTTGAAATTTTTTTTTTACTTGAACTTAAAACAGTTTTACTTTTATTTTAAATTCAAAACATTTGTTTTGAATCACAAGTACGAAAGAAGATGTATTTAGACAAAAAAAAAATTTTTTTATATTGACCATTTTCTATAAATTGAAATTTTTTAGTCTTAATTGTTTTGCCATTGAGGGGCAGGTTTTAGGGGTGGGGCTGCAGGGCGAAATAATCTGCATATAATTTGCATACAGTGGCACAGTGGTCAGGTCATTCTCCAGGTCTGGTGCTTACAGAGTTGGAAAAACAACATCCACTGTTTCTGCTTGCTAAACTTTAAATAAATCTCTGGTCGCCCCATCTTTCTCTCTCTCTTTCTCTTTCTCTCCCTCCTCCCTCCTCCACCCACTAGGAATTAAAGGGCAGTGTTATTGTTGCTGTACAAGGTCTCATAATATGGAAACTGGATTATGCTGCTGTAATGGGGTTTGAGGTTAAGCTGTGGGATCCGCAAAAACATACCACAGACATGCATGCAGATCTGCAACACACGTTGGCTAAACTTAGTTTTCTCCAGCACACCTCTGCCAACATACTGTATTAAGCAGTTTCAATACTATACTATACTATATGAGCCCTCGATATACTATATGAGTATATTGAGAGCTCTGGCGCAGGTGAGGGGAGGGGGACGTCAACACAGAGAAAGTCGCTGGGAGAAACTGCCCTTTTAGCAGTGAATGTCTTGCTACAATCTTTAGCAATAAACACCACACAGCTCTTCTAGTTACAGCAGAGTCCTGTGTCTGATTTTAAATTATGAGTTGCAACTTTTTTGCGTATGTTACTTTACAGTGATTTGTGCATCTATGCAATACAGTCTCTTTACAGTTTATTTGAAATAAGTTTTCCATTTTTTTTTAGTAGACATGAAAACTAGCATTTAGAGGTATTTTAAATAATAAGGTTTTAGTCTGTTTTCTTTAATCAAGGTGGTGTTTGTGTTATCTATGTTTTAGGTTCAAGTTTACTCTTACTCTGGTAAATTCAGGCTAAAACCCTTGGGAGAAAAAACAAAATCACTTAGCTAGACAATTTGCCTTTCACATGATAAGACCCTTTGAGAAAATATTGCACAAGGGGGAAAAGCTCCATTTTCTTGATTGTTCACCAGTCTAAGAGGAAAGATATTAAGAATTTTGTAGTCTATGAACACGTTCATGAATCACATGGCGAGTTTTTTTTTTTTTTTTTTCTTTTAAGAAAAACTTTCTAAGTGCAGAAGTTTTATTAGAAGATATCAGTGAATGAGGCCAAATGCTATCTATTGGAAAACATGAATTTGATGTCATGACTATTTTTCTATTGCTATTAAGCCCAGTGGTCCAGTGAAAAGAAACAGGAAAAATGACTAGAATGGTGGATTGACATGGTTCTGATATGTCACAAAACCTTGTTTATTTTACTAGCTAGTTCATGAGTTGTTTTTGTTTTTGGTGTGTATGTGTGTTTGTTTGTGTGGGGGGGGTGCTATAACTTTGTTGGGGGACAAAATGTCATTTTGGCAAAGATGGGTGTTTTGTTCTGTCAGTGATTAGGCATCATTACAGATCAAATGAGCTTACGCTCTAAACTTTATTGTGTTCATGTTCAAATGTCCATACGTACTGTCAGTGAGAGCCCCACTTCTTCATGCCTACTAGCTTATATAGTCACCGTATTAGGTAAGTTCAGTAGCGTCCTCTGCTGTTACAACACATTCACATAATACATCATCACATATCACAACAATGGGGACAAAACTGTGTAAAACAATCTAGAAAACAATCTTTATTTTCTGGGGATTTGCCATCTTTCTAAAAACTGCAAGTATATATAAAGCTTCTAAGTTTGGGACTAAGTCTTGTACGTGTGAACTTATAACTTTTGGGCAAATGTTTGTGCACTTTTTGTTGGTCTTCCTGTGGTCATATCATCTTTTTCCCTCCAGCAAAGGTTGTGTCATCTGAAGCAGTGATATTATGTGAATTAGCCTGTGGCGGAGATTGCCTCGTGGTAGTGATTCATCACCTGTTTGCCAGAGGTGACTGCAAGAATGACTGAGTGAACATTTACTGGTATGACGTGCGGAGTGAGCATCTGGTATAGGGGGTTAATTGAGGGCGATTATGGTGATTAATAGCTTTGTTTGAAGTGAAAACACAAGACAGACTAGCTTGTGTTACAGAGCAAATATTTGGGGGAAAAGATTCATCAGTGGCAAGAGTGCAGAATGGCTGGAAAAGGTGGTAATCAGGTGTGTGTGTGTGTGTTCGTGTGTGTGTGTGTGTCGATGGGGGGGTGGGGGGGTGGGGGTGGGGTGTACCAGGAGAGAAAAAAATAGTCATGCTCATATACACCTTCACCCGAAACATGCTAATGGAAGTGCATGATTTTTTTTTTTTTTTTTTTCATTTTTCTACAAAAGCTAATCTCCCTCCCAGCATCATCGCCTTGAAAAACTTGTTACTCTGAAACATGAAGCAATTTCACTCAAGTAGGTTGAGAAATGGCTGTGTTTTCCTCGAGCATCAAGGTTTTGAACAGGCAGACATCATAGTGAAAACTACTCATTTTGTTTCACACCACTGCTGTTTTGCTGCTGTGTGAGGTTTTGTTAGAATGAGAGAAACCTGATAGAATAACATTGTTTTGATATTTCATTTACCAGCTTTCCACAGCCTCTGAGGGATTGGTATCATGAGGTCCAAACACTTATTTCTGGCCTCAGGCATAAGAAGAATTCCATTCCTTTTACTATAAAACATGAAAATATTGTTTATTATTAAGTAAGCTAGAGACAGTCTCCAATTTAGCTTACACCTCCATAATGTTAAGCACTAAAGCATCATCCACCTAAATAACAAAGTAGAAAACACAGTTTCATATGAAATCTACTGTTACAAAACATTATCTATTGATTTGTATGTGTTCTTCTCTTTTTGTATCTATGACAGTATTTAGCTATACAGTTGCAAGATATTTTATGATGTTGTCAGAAACATTACACTTTAAACCTTTACTTCCACTTGATGTTTGGCTAAGTTTGACTACTAAAAACTAAATGGTTAGAAAAACATAAAGATTTTGCTACGTTAAATCTAAATTTCTTTTCCTCACTTGTAACTGATCATTCCCACCTTCTCTCCAAAAGACAAAGAACCGGGTTCAAACATATTTGAAACTTTTTACTGATATTGCTTGTATTCGCATCATATCAGCCTTAGTTACACGTAACATGGTGGTAAACCCATTGTGATGAGAGCATGTCATCACAAAGAGCATTTGTGACAAACGTTTAGATTTAGAATAAAAATTAAAATTTTTATTTTGTGCTTGTTCTAAATTTTTGCAATTAGACTAAATTGATAAGTCAAAATTTTAGGTTCAGTGAGTCCAAGTACATGGGTTCCAAACATCCCACATCTTCATCTATAAAATAATCTTTAACTTAGACTTTTTTAGTGTCTAAGTATTGTGCTGAACTAACCCTCAAGACATAAAGACCTTGCTTGGGCTATAAAACTGGGTGTACATAGTTTCTAAAACAGTATAATGGTCTCTTTATTTGTTTTCTCCCAACACACAGGCTATCACAATCTGAATGAGTGCCGACAAGTGATTTATTACTTGTCATATATCTTCCTGATTGTTTATTTTTGGTTTATCAATGTGGAAAATCCTATTTTTGGTCCTCTTTTAATTCCTTAATTAAAAACTCAACCAAGATTTATGGCAGTGCCTCATTCCCTCTGGATCTTGTATTCCACCTGTTTACTTCTCTAAATTGCTTCTCCTTACACTGAACCCTATTTAGAAGAGCTTTTCATTACGCATCTTTAAACTTAGATTCATGATTCACAGCGTCATGTGAGCTAAGAGTAGGCAGTCCAGTCGACCGGGAAAAGATACAAATTGGATGGCCTTAGACTATAGTTGAGTGCAGCCATGCAGTCCAAAATATAAAGATGAATCTCTGCCTGCTCCCCTATCAGCCCCTATCACTATATGTTAAATGTATAATATGTTCACTCCATACTCGACTCAGGTAATTGCAGAGTTCAAGTCATAAATGTTATGTAAATTTAATAAAGCCAGTCTACTGCTGAAAAGTGCCATTGTGATTAAGTAATCTGACTGTTCTAACTTGCTATGAATGGAGCATTTGTGTAATGTAAGAAAAACTTTTAAGTATGCTGATCATGTAGCATCTTCCCTGTAATTCATCCCTTAATTATACAGCACGACAACTGAGGAAATTTTAACATGAAAGAAAAACTATCGGAAATTCATTGCACTGGAGAATTTGAGTCATATTTGGCTCAGAGGGATTAAATGAGTCAAGACTGGGTTCTCTTGCCGTTTTGAGTCACAAGCATGACACGTGTCTGAGTTCGGGGAAGTGTTTTATTTCAAAACAAAAAAAACATTTCAATACCAATATTGAGGGAACTGAGCAAGAAGACAAACATAGTGACATCCATTCCACCACCAGTCAAAACACCAACTTGAAATTGACGCTTTGTTGCCTGTGAATGGCTTTAACATGTGTTCTGCTGTAACTCGAGATGTATAATAACAGTTTTTTTACCAACTCTATTTATATTGTAAAGGCTATTAGACAATTTTTTTTCCCTTCTGTGCTCTTAATCTCAATATTTTGGCACTTGCTTGATCGAAGGGTTTGTCATTGAGAATAATCTATCTTGACTTAAAAGGAAGGTAAAATGTTTAAGAACATGTTGCTGATCTTGGCAGGTTGCATTGAGCTGCAGGGTTCCTGCTATCATTGCATCTTAACCCAACACTTTTCCTTGAACACTCACCACTCCCTCCCAGTACTCAGTCTGTGCCAGCTGTTATTTTTACAGGTCTGTGAACCTTACTTCAAAACACAGTTTTATATGATATTAATCTCCACTATCCGCTCCATGTAGGTCTCAGGGATAATCAATCACTTGTAAAAGGGTGTCAGTATGCTCGCGCACAGGGGAGTGTTGGGATCAGGACATGAAAAACATCATGGTAGATAAAATTACTGGGAGTCAGAAGTGAAATTGTTGAAGTTTGGATTTGCAGAATTTTCTATAGAAAATAGTCTGATCCATGCTGGATAAATACAACTTTAAGTGAGTGGGCAGTCAAAGGTGGTTTTGCATGAAAGTTTTTGTTGCCACCCTGAGCCTGTAAAGTTCCTGAACTTGTCTGAAATAAGGTGGTTTTAGTTTATAAAGCAGAGAGTCAAGAAGGTTGTACTAAAGCTGTGTGGAGCTGATCACAGCTTTCTAATGTGCTGGCATTTATTATTTAAATATTAATGATCATATCTGATTGAAAAAAATATTTTTGCTCTACTTCCCTCTTTTGTTGTCCTGCCTCTACATTTGCAAAAGTGCCTCATTGTCTGATAGAAACGCAGGAAAATGATAAGTACCAATTAAATGGAAACACACTGAGAAGACTGAGGAAAAAAGAAGGTGGCACGATTGTTAATCAACCTTAACATACAAACAGTTATCCTAAAATCTAACATGAAATTGTCCTGAATATTACATTTTTTAATTGTTTTATTTAAAAAAATATTTTAAAGCCTGTTCTCAACTTCTCAAATATTTCAGCACAGGTATAGGGGAGTTAGTTTCAGATCCTCCAGTTGAATCACAATACCCTGGTTTCACAGAAAGACCTGAAATATTAACTAAACATGTAACTTTCTGTTCATTCTGAAAAACACCAAAACACTTTTTTTTTTTTTTTATTGTTACGTACCATCCATTAAAACTTTCACGGTAGTTTTTGTGTCTAACACATTTTATTTCCGAAGGAGTGGATGCTGCCAAAGATTTTGATGTTTTACATTATTACAGTGTCTTTTTTTTAATGGACTCTATCATGTTTCCTAACAATCCCCATCTAGTTTTAAATATCTGACCTTAAATAAGTACTTTTGCAATTATCTATCCTCAACCTTGTAACGGTTGGCTGCAGAAAAAGTTTGGGAGCCACTGTGTTAATCTATGAACTGTCATGCGGGAGATTGCTAGTATTTTAATCATCTCCCACATTTCCCACAATCTGTAGACTCTTCCACTTCTCGAACACTTTTCTGTAATATTCTCACTTTTGGAGGTAGGAGTTAAAGGTTTATGTTAAGGTATAAAGGCCTTTTTATGCTCCTTTACGTACGTATATAGGGACGTCCAAGGGACTTCCATGAGTCATGAGCAAAATAAGTTTAACTTCAGCCTAAACCCTTTCGGTCTTAAATGCAAATGTAAGAGACAACATAAGTAATTTGATTGATACTGTTATTATTATTATTTTTTTTAATTTGATGGACCGAATAAACGTGCATTCATTCATTCATTCATTCATTCATTCATTCATTCATTCATTCATTCATATGAGCCATAGTTGTTATTCATCCACTAGTGGGTACTGCTGGGTTCAGAGTTCACTCCCGCGAGCCGAAGTCAGTTTCAGACACTGTTTGGTGGTGGTAATGGAAGCCGTTTCCAACCACCCAACACACCCTAAACACACTATCCTTCCTTCAAAAGCTTGTGAAATTTCTGCAGGTGTTGTTCTCGTCTTCATTTTTTTTCTGCTTTTCTGGTCCCTTCCTGATCCTCCTCTTCTTCTCTGGTTGTTTCTGTTGCTGGTCGCATGTTAGCTATTCTGCTGAGCAGTTTCCAGTCGTATTGTTCCATCTTCTGAATCAAGCTAAGCTCCCTGAAAACAGATCAAATTACCAATGCAGAAGTCTACATATCTGTCTTCTGTGTCGAGCATATATTGGGCCTTTAGAATTCATGTAAATGGTCAGATCTACTTGTTACGTGGGGATAATTCATGTTTTTGTATTTCACATTTTTATCTTCATGCATTGTGATTCCTGTCATTTTAAATGAATACTGATTTACAGCCTTGGGATCACATAAGATCATACAAAAAGCCAGACAGTATCACAATCTTTTTAAAAAGCTGGTAAAAAAAAACTTCTTTTTTTCTAACAATCACAACAAACATTACTTATTGTTGAGTGCAGTGTTACATACTTGGCTAAAACAGCAAAGCTCTTTATACTGAAAACTGGCCCAAATTTCAAGCAGTAACAATATTCTTTCTCCCTTCTTTGTTCAGTAAATGTTAACCTTTCATGTTTTAGATTACAGTAACATACTAAAACACTCAATTTACTGAAAAATACTCTGGCCAATGCTAAAAACACCATTTTAGCTTTATTTCTATTTTAGGGTCACACAGGATTAGAAGCTTGATGAAGGCAGTTACTCAATAATGTTCTTTGGAGGCAGAGACAGCTTTTGCGAAAGAGAGAGGTGAGAGAAACTGTGGTCTTTCTTTGGTTTCTAATATTGCAGAAGTAGTTCTTCAGCAGCCAAGCAGCACCATGTGATGGTAACCGGATCGCCACGCAGCTGCAGCACCAGGCACCCATGGTCGTCCCCAAGGCCGCTGGAGTTGTCACAGGGCAGGTCCACACATATGCTAGCACACAAGTACTGTACACACACATCTATTAGAGTATGGAAAATCCCAAATAGTACAGGAAGAGGGTAAGTGGGGAGGTGCAGGAGAGAACTCTACACTGCCTGTTTCAAAGATGTTTTTAAAGCTGTGAAATTTCTGGTCAAGCCACGGTAGGCTCGATTACACACAGTGCTGTCTTTTAAACTGAGAGGCTGTGTGTTTGTTCTGTTAAATGAAGGGTGGCGGTTGTTACACAGGAACCCAACTACACTCAATTAGGAATGTCTCTGTCAGAGGGCCGACAGACACTTGTTCTTTATTAAATTCTTGGTTCTTTTAGCTGTGATGGCCATCATTGGGAGTTTATAGAACAGCCCCAAAAGAGAAAATACTATTAAAACTGGCCAGAAGCATAAAAGAGAGGCCAAGTTTAGCTTGTGCCTAAAAAGTTGAGGTATAAGGGGTATGTATAAATTCCAACCACTTTTAAACTGTTATTTATGATGTTTTAGCTTGGAGCCATACTTTAGCATAAAGACCAGCAGAAGGGTTTTCTTGTGCTTTTCTCTATTTTTATAAAATGGTTCGTATTTTAACAGCACAGCCCAGCCGGCAGAGGAGAAAATCTGTCTGTACAGTGTCAACAGATTTGAGTTGATTGTGGAGAAACAATCTTTTGGTTATGTCTTATTTGTCCACCCATCGCTGTGACCATATATCTTGCCACTGTAATTCACCCTAAAGAAACGAGCAAACACAAAATGTTATCAAAACAGATAAATACGGCAGCCTGCAGATATCAGTGTCAAAGTGATGAATGGCTCCTGGCATTGTTTTCTAGAGTCTAAATCAGTCACTCAATTGCATGGATGATTAATAGCTTGGTTTGTCAAACTTTGAAAAGGTCGTTTAACTTTGGGATCATATTTAGGAGAAGAGATGAAGGCACGTTTGTTTTCTTATATGCACAAGTCATACCTAAAGGGCAGTTTATCCCCTACTGTACAGCATTAAAACAATTTAACATTGACTGAAGCGGTATTTTTTGTCTTGTGGTCACAAATCAAATTGAGACTGATGTACCCATGTTTCAAACACATACAACTGCAGAGTAACCCTACACCAGTATCTCTAAGTTGAGCTTAGTTTGCCAGACACCAGGGAGCATGCAAGGCTGTTGCAGGGCAGGGTAGGACAGCAACAAATCCAAAGTGCATGGCAAGCTGGCAGACAGATCAAACGCTCTGCCCTGAGCCATGATACTTAATGTTGCATGATACGTGCTGAAATAAATAGAGAGAATGCTGTATGGAGTGTATTAAACACTCATCAGCATTCCACTTACAGTGTCTTACAAATGAAAATAAAACTTATTATTCATAAAGGAATTGAAGTATTTGTACTGGGATAAGGTAGATTTTCCTTACACTTACAGGGAAACTGTTTTACTTAATCTCGAAACATCTTACGTTAAATGTTGCTCAGATTGTGTCCCACTAAGCTGCTGTACTCAGCTAAAACAGTGCATGAGTTGTTTCAATATTTGTACGAATTTCAAGCTTACAAAAAACTATGATTTGATAAAAAATTCTCATTATTTGTTTTTAAGTTAACCAGTAATGGTATAAATGTTGTTTCTTAGCACAAAAGTGTATTTTCTTAGAACTGAGTGACAAGCTGTAGAAACATCAGTTGTTACATCCAGCCCGTGCAAAGACCAAAGCAGTCACCGGTGTTATATATCAAAACATTCTTGTACTATAAACTTTTCAGTATCAGACTAAATCGCTCCTTTGACTTTGAAGCTTTATAATCAGACAATGATTGTTTTCAATCTGTAAAACATGGAATTCTGCCACTTCTAGGGAATACAAGTGTTTGAGAATGAAGGAAGTAAAAAAAAATGCTGATTTAATTCAGCAAAATATAAGTAAACTTCAGCTTTTATTTTCTTCTTCTTTTTTTCATACCATCAAGCCCAGTTTACAGAACAGCTTTATGCTGCTTCTATATTCCATATGTGTTCATTTGTAAATCAGGCTGAGCTGATCAACAAGAGCAGGATTAAAATTATTTCAAGCAGGAATGCTGTTTCTATCTGTTCTAACTAAAACTCAGCAAAAAGTTTGTTTTTTTCTAACATCCCATACCGACACTATTAAATTCAGGTTGTTTCTCTGTCTGAAGTGTCAAGGGAAATGAACTTGCCACACAAAGACATACGCTTTAAGTCCACTCTTTTCTGTAATGAGACAAGCTGGCAGGACGATCAAAGGCTTTCCACTGAGTCCTGATACTAAATGTTGCTGATGATCTGTCCAAGGGGAAGCTGACTGATCATACCAAACAAGTGGAGAGGTCAGGCTGTGTCAGTCTGGTCTTGACGTGAGGCTGCAGTCTTGTGAAATACTCCCTTGAATGAGAATTTGCCTTCACCCGAGTGTCTCCTTGTGCACACAGCGAGTGCAAATACTGAAGGTGGTAATAGTCGTGAAGGCAATGGGGAAATAAGATAAAAGATATTTTGATTGTTCTGCATTACAGCTATAGTGTGGTGGCGTCATGTTAAATAAGGAAAAGGGAACAAGGAACACTGTGGTTATGTTTATAAACTGGAACATTTATGGATGGGATTGTACAGGGTAAAGGTGAATTGGAATACTTCTGGAAGGTCTTGAGCCCATATAATATGCGAGCTAGTCCCACTTTACAGCTTTCTCACCTTTTTCTATTCGATTTTCTCCATTTTTTCTGCCACAACTGCTGCTGATAGAGTGAGTTTGATGGAAATATAAGTATCAGAAATGCAAAGAAAACTCAAAGCAAAGCTATCCAGAACAGAGTGAAATCAATCTGGCTGAAATGGAAATGCGGCACAAGCAAATGAACTGCAGGAATGCATGAGGTGAGTGACCAAAAAAACAGAAGTCAGGATCTGAAGAAATGCATTGAAACTGTTACGGATTCAAAAACATGTTTTAGCCTGTTGACACTGCTTTGTCAGCAATCTGGTCTGAATCCAATCACACCCAGCATGCCCCCTTTCCCCCTCCTTTCCTCCCCTGGCCCACAAAGGGAAATGTTAATAAACTGCTGATTGCAGATGGCATCAAACCCATCCAAAAAGCACAGAACAATAAAGCTAATCTGTGTCTCCCTGGCAAAATCCTAATGAGAACAGTAGAACATGAGTGTTATTTTAGAGCAGGGGCGCTGTCTGTTGAGCCACCACACATCTCATCTGAGGACACTCCAGAATTAAACACGGGGAATGGATAAATTAGCCTCTCCCCTTTAGTTTTGCCAGATGAGGAAACGTTGATTTATATCCATTGTGTTATTCTTCACAGACGTCATTATTACACCTTTGTGATTGATGCTTTATCTTTTTAACATGGTGATGAAAATGGCATGTGTTCCCTCTGTTATGGAGAGGATTTAATTCTGCAAAACTGACAAAGATAGCATACAATAAAACACAATAGCACACGCTCTGCGCTTTCATTAGCAAAACCTAATCTTCCTTTGTGCCAATCTGCCTTCCTGATCTGTCTGTGAAAAAAAATGGGGAGAGGCACTCTGATATGCTGGTAGACATTCACAAACAAAGACAGCACTATCACCTCAGTGTTGACGCCACAAGGTCCCGAGTTGTCAAAAGTATCTGACCTCCATCTCTGCAAGATTACAGAACAGAACAAAAAAACTGGAGGAGAGAAAAAGTAAGAAAGTGGATATAGATCGAATGCATGTTCAAACAAACTCGACTGGCGTCAGTCTCAGCTTGAATGAAGAACAATGTTGCCTAGGCAACACTGGCACCCTCCTGTTTGCTCTTGGTAAAAACAATAAATAAAAAAAAATCATCATCCTTGTTTTTGTAATAATATGATGCTGCATAAGAAATTAAACTACATGCTATGGGTTTTAGACTATAGAATCACAATAACAGACTACAGTGTGACTAAATGTCTTACAGTGGGGGGACAACAAAGTCTACGAAATTCTGGTAAATGACAAACAGAAAAATGGTGTAAACACATGCAGAAATGTCAAGGAGAAATATCCAGGCTTTTTCTGCACTGTTGTAAAAGCATCTGAAAGAAATCTATTATTTTGATTTCAAAATCACTTGCTCCAGTTTTCTTATTTGGGATTTCTGAACAGTAAAAGAACAGGCAGTGCTGCATTTTGAATTAAAAATCTAATCATGAAGAGAGGAACAAGCACAAGATCCCACACTTTACGTTTTTTTTTCTGTTCAACTGTGTGTTTGTTCTGCAGGAAAATGAAAAAAATACAACTGATGTAAACAGGGTTTGGTACATTTTTATGGAACTGTTGACAGATAAGGATAAAAAAAAAGTTCACTGTTCAAGCTATGGCCAAAAGCTGGATAATACATGAAAATGTACGGCTGATATATTTATATATATGTGTGTGTGTGTGTGTGTGCGTGTGCGTGTGTGTGTGTGTGTGTGTGTGTGTGTTATATACCAATGCAATGTTTACAAATATAAACTTTTTAAAAATGTAATTTCTTACACTGTTGCAACTTAAAAGGGTTCCAAATCCTGTACACAGATTTACAATTTTTATATTTGCTCTGGATTTAAGTCTGTATACCAAAGTGCACTGAAATTTGCTTCCCGTTTGCCTGTCAGGCCCTCAGCAGAGCCTCCACAGAGAAAGGCAACGGTGTCACAGCAGGAGTTTTCACTGAGCTACTATGAGGGCTCTTAACAGAGTCGGCACGAGGACCTGCCTGGGTGGAAGGAGTGTCTGCGTTCCAGCCCTTAGCTGTCAGAGGTCTGGGATCAAAAGTCCTGCTGGGTGAACTGATGTCTGGCTCACTCAAGAAACCCTGATCTGATCCAGAAATAGCGAGTGTGGTAGTTGAACAGCAATCTGAGTCTATTACTTCTGTTGGTTTTGAAGGGGGTTTGACAAGGCCGACACCTGACATGGTATTGCTGTCATTTTTGAGTCTTTGTTGCGATGGTAGAGGTATTAGCTCTGACTGGTTTTTCTTCCCACAAGCTTTACAACCACTCTGCACGTCCTTATCCTCCCTATGTTGCTCTGAGCTTTGGCATAACAAAAACTCATTATAGTCACCTCCTGTGGAGGGTCTGTTCTTTAGGTGAAAGAACTCATAAAACTGGAGGCCACACTCATAAAGGGGCTTATATTTATATACAGGCACACAGCTGGATGTTCCTGCAGAGGAAGGGTCTTTGTTGAGAGGGCAGCAGTGGAGGCTCGGAGAGATGGGCAGGGTTGGCGGGTGAAGCAGAGGGATGAGGGCAGAGGGTGAAAAAGTAATGTCAGTCTGCAGCTCTCTCTGCCTGAGCTCACGCTCCAGCATCACATTTTCCAACTCCTTGTCCGCGAAGGCTCGTCTCTTCCTCATGCGGGCGCTAATGGAGGGACATGGAACGTGTGTTTGGTCACGCTGGAGCTGCTTTGACCAGCAGGACGTGTCATCCTCTCCAGGCATTGTAGGTTTTAACCCTGAACATGGGAATAAAGCCACATTTTGTGGTTACACATTCATTTAAAGAATCATTTTAGGGATAATAAAACTGTTCCAACCAATTAATTGCTGTATTGATGCTTGAAAATTTTATTGTTTATTATTTTAATTATGCAGTTGGTTAGCTACGTCATTTTTGCTTAGCTGGGGGCACAGGAAGACTGAGGAGGCTGTGAAAAAGACCAAGCCTCCAGTTTAATTTGAATGCAAGCCAATGGTTATTAATACACACATTTTTACAATACTATATTGCAATAATAATATTGTTTCATAAATCAAAGTCACGATTTTTGGTTTGTTTAGAAAAGTTAAAGTGTGTGGGTCTATGTGTAATTCGATCCAAAAAGTAAAACTTGAGAGGCAGTAAGCACACCCATTTAAGTGTGGGTCTGTTATCTTTTACGTTTACCTTCTGGCACCTTAAGGCACCCTTTTAAATATCTTGCACAAGGACAGAAATTAATTTATCAAAAACATTTTGAGGGCTAACATTCAATTTGGGAACAAACAAACATGTCCATATAAGTAATAAAAAATAATAATGCATGAGACTTGGATGTTGCTTAGGATAACAACAAAGAACAAAGGCTTGTGTGTGTATACAAATATAGGGAAAATGACTAATTTATCAATGTATACTGTAGTACACGTCAGGACTTTATTCTTGTGTTTATTTCACATTTTTCTAGTGGACAGCTCTCTAACAGAGGCAGAAAGAATTCTTAACAGAAGATAAAAGCCCAGTGAGCAAGAGGGTGAAACTCTGATGAGGAACTACACGAGGAGGACCAAGATGCTGAGCCAGATGTAGTGGTCAAAGACACCAGACCAGCTGAAGTGTGTTATTGTCCTATCTGGGCCAAAACAGACATGTAGGAATCTGAGATTTTTAATTTTGAGCAAAAAAGGGTAACACATAGAAGTGTGCACCAGTTAACTGATTTAACTTATACTTCAGAAAATATGAACAGAAATAAAACTAAAAATGTAAATGATAAAATAATGATCAGAAAATATGGTACAGTCCACATGCCTGAAATGGTTACAGGTCCAAGGCCTTTCAGGTAACAAATGCTTGGGTGCAACAGCAAAACGTAGGTGAGATGTGTGAATTGCCAAATGTTCCTCTGTGTCTCCAAAAAATCCCAGTGCTTTCTCATCTATCGTAAATAGATGGTCTTTTGTGAAATAGAAAAGCCTGGTGAAATTTTTGTTCAAGACCAGTGGCCCATGGCTATTGAAAAGTCAGTGAGTTCTAAGATAATGCATCCCCAATTTTTCTATGAAGCTTTTGTGTAAATATGTTAAATATTAATTGATATCCTCTTTACAAACATTTTAGTGGACATTTTAAATTCACAATCAGCTTTTGAACTTTGTTAATGTTTCTTGCTCACAATCAGTAAAGTCCTGGTGTGCACTACAGTGCACGTGTTGTAAAATTTAAACAAAATGAGGTAAAAACAAAATAATCTTTGGAATGTGTTTTTTAGCACCCCAATACTTGATTTATATATATATATATATATATATATATATATATATATATATATATATATATATATATATATATATATATATATATATATCCAAATCAAAATACTTTTTTTCTCCCAGGTCTCAGGAGGATATATATATATATATATATATATATATATATATATATATATATAGTGAAGCTAAAACTGAAAAAAAAAATCCTACTAATAGATAAATGTATTACCAGGCAATTAAAATCCACACCAAATACAATTTCTGTAAGGAAAAACTTTGCACATGCATTTAGTCTGACATGAGAGCAATTAATCACTCCTACAACTGACTAATTATATACACTAAAGTAATAAAAAATGTAAAAGTTGTCTTCTATATCTGCTCATTTGTTTGATAAAATGTACCTTCCAACAAGGTCTGGGTGAAACAAAAATGTTAATCATGCTTTACCCTGCAGGATGTTCCTAGCGATGCTTGACTCGGCTGCTCTGGTATAACATTGATACATCGTTCTCCTCAGCGGAGCTGCACACTTGACCCCCCTTTTAACCTGAGAGAAACATGTGAACAGGAAATTAAACATTTGGGCATAATTATATCATACAGAGATAACTACCTATGGGTAATTAAAATTAATTTAATACAATATGCAGTAAAGTGCATAGAAATCTTTGGGATTTAAAGATGTAAAAAGGACTGATATTTGGTTCTTGGCACAGATTAGATTTTTCTTTATCTGTTATACTCTGTTCTAGTCAAATTAGTATTTTAGCAAATATATAATTTAGTTTGCATAAACTATTTTTGGCTTTTAGTAATTTCACATTTCATTTAAGACTGATTTATGTTCAGTATCATCTTATTAAATTCAAAGAAAAAGTTCAAGTAATTTACTTGACAATACCAACATGATTTAATACATCAGTTAGCAATGTTTGCTTTGTGTTTGACTTATAATTTCCTTCATCAAAAAGTTTTTTTTAGCAGAGAAAGTCTTCACAAAGACTAAAAATAATATTAAAATCAACTATAAGCTAACTCTCTCCAGTCAGAACAACATTTAATACATTTCTCCAATGTTGAACATTTAAAATAAGTTGAACATTTAAAAAGGTATAGGAAGTATACATAAAACACTTTACCTGAACCCAACCTCATATTTAGCATGTTCTGCTTAATGTCATAATCATACTTTGCCATGTACATTTGCTGAAAAGATCATAACTCCACTCCTCCAAATTCAGTCTCTGAACCAAATTTCTCACTAGATTAAGCAGAAAATATAAGGTCTAATAAATCTAGAAAATTATGTTACTTTTTCAATATTTATAGAAAAAGTGGCCTCTTTATTAGTCATGCTCTAATAGTCATCAGCTGGAGGCCGCGGTTTACCCATCTGCTTTTTTCTCCATTATTTCCCGTTCACTGACCTGGCCTTGTGCTCTCCTCACCTCCGCAGCCTGCTGCCTCCTGAGCGCGACCTGCGCTGCCATGACGCGCTGCCGCTCCACCACCAGCAAGCAGCAGGCGCAGCGACAATCCCTCCAGCGGCAGAATCGTTTGTGGCCTTTCAAACACGAAACAACGCCGTGGTTCCGACAGCGAGCACATTTGGGGCTCCGGGTCATCTTTCGTGCTTTCTGCTGGTGGCCCTCTGCAGACAGAACCGCTTGGTTCTCTCCTCCGTCCCCGGGGCAGCCGCGCTGGCTGGCGCATCCGTCAGGACTTGTCAAGTCAAAAACTTCAGATTTTAGTACATCGCGTTTTGCTGTGGTCTCCAGCTGCAGGCCTCCTTCTTCCAGCTGAGTGGACATCTATGACAGTGCAATAACACTTTTAACCCGAGTTGCAATGTGTTGCTGCTGACCAGACTTCTACACAACTTTAGAAAAGGTTTTAAAGCACGATAAACATGACTCAATAAAGAATTAGTGTATATTAAAATATGCTAATTCAGCCCATTAAGAGCACAGGTTTTACACACGCATGTAAAGACAAAAATAAACAGTGAAGCACCTTTATCATGTAAGGCAGCTGGCTCCAGTTGATTAAAAGCAACTATAATAAATCAGTTTCCATCAGCAATAGAATAAATCGACGCAACAGGAGTGTAATCCCAGTTAGAGAGGCTGGGCATACAGCACAGAATGCAAATTCCCACCACCAACCTACACGTGTGGATGTGTCCTGCACCAGCTTTACTGCGGCTGCTGCCACACGACAGCGTTTTCAGGGTGGAAACTTTGCAGCCTACCGCCAGACGTTTGAAATGTTAAGCCTGCCTCAGCTGCTCGCTGACACGGTTTCCAAGAAAAAGCGGATGGTAAAACCGGGCCGCAATGCCGAGCTCCTGGCGCAGGATCCACTAGCAAAAAATTTGGGGAAGCCCGCTTACAGCTGATCCAACTCCCTCTCCCTATAAATCCCTCTACCTGCGCTGCCCTGCCCACCTTGGAAGTTGCTCTCATGTTTCAAAAGAGATCCGGGATCTTACCTATCTGCACATGCCTTTTGTTGGCGAAACAGTGTAATTAAAACACAAAATGTGTTTCATAGAAGCATTTTGTTAAAGAAACTATATTAAATTAACAAAAGGAGATGCAAACATTAGTCATCATAACTAGCAGTAACATAATAAGAATGGTACACAGAGAAAGACAGGCAGGGGTGCACCCCTCGGGTTTTTTTTTAGCTGTAAAATATGTTGACTTATACAAAATGGACTAATTACGCACGCGCCTCAGGGAGGTTGAGAGTAAGACAAGAATAATGGTATTACTAGAGTCATACTCATGCCCACATTCATTATAACGGTAAATATTTAATAGATTTTTTTTTTTTTTTTTTTTTTTTTTGCCTCCCTTGAAATTTTAGACAAACATTTCTTAGCGTGTAAATATAATCTACAAAATAAAAACACGCGAATCCTCTCATTTAGACTTTTAACACTGCTAAGAGAATTCTCTCATGTGTATTTTGGGATGGAGTGCTGGGTATGAACAGAGCTGGCGTTTTCCAGCAGGAGCACCACACTGCACTATGAAAAGTGTGCTCCCTTCTGGTTGCTTTCTGTAGTTACAGCTGGGGGTATCTCCTTCAGGGAGAAAACACAAAGCTCATTTGTGTGGTTCCAGCAGGAGACACAATAGAGCAGTTTTAATGTCAACTAAGTAAAAAGGAAAACGACTGATCTCTGGCACAGGACATTTCAATATATACCCAGAGTAGTTATCACTGAAGATCTGACTGGGGCTGATTCAGATGGCCCTCCACCACAGCAGATACAAATTTAGTTTACCCACTTCATAGATAATTCTAAATATATTCATATAAAAGAGGGAGTTTCAGCTGTAAATATTTACATCATGTAAAAGTCTCTATGTTTAATCAACGATAATACCATGGAAAATAAGTAAAGAAAGTCCCATAGTCTTTTATATGTAAGATATTTTAGTTGAGTGAGCTTGCTTGTGTGATTTAATATTTTTTTTATCTTTATATTGTTAAACAGATCAGATTTGTTAATGGGGCAGCCTTACAGTTACTATTCCATTTAAGAAAGTGAAATAAACTAAACATCAGCACATGAAGTGATTCGTTACTTTATCATCTATCAATCACTGTATGATTTCCTAGTTGACATGTAAATAGTTTAAACTATTAATAATCCAACCTCAAAAAGACAATATTAAATTAGATTTGTAGGCTTAAACTTACTCAACTCAAAGCTTAAACTCAATGCACCAAAAGCAAATCTGTGATCATTGATTGGCATGTCAGAGAACATGTTATCTTTGATGCAAAACTGAGTGTCATTTCAACTTATTTTCATGTTCATAGTTTAAAACCTTTCCACCCTCTTCTAGGGGCGTTAGTGTATTTGCATTTTTCTATAAAAAATAATAACCAAGAGACTTATAAAATATAATTTTAAGCCTTCACTGAAATAAAAAAAAAAGATGCTGAAAGACTAGTAACTAAAATCAGTGGAAACTTGGCTGCAGCAGTAATCAGGAGGTATGGAAAGAGCCATAGTTCTGCTAATCAGAGCTGCATTGGCATCCCCCTTAAATGAAATCACATTGTGCTCCTTGTGCTATCTAGCGTTGAAAAACAGAAATGGCAGAGGAGTAATGACTGGAAATCAGAGCTCATTGTGAATGACAATGCATTTACGCGATGTCAAAAGAAAAAAATTCTGGGTGCACGTTCTTAAGTTAGATGAAACTAAGATAAAATAAAATAAAATTAATTAATTAATAAGCCCAAACACAATGAAATTGACCAGAAGTAATGACATGAATGAATGGTCCTGACAATGAAACAAGGAGATGGTGAGAGTGCATGAACACAAAAGGAGTTTATTTATGAGAGAAGAAGACATGAGTAATGTATTGTACCATAAATCCTAGTGAAAATACCAAAACACCAGCTGAAAGTTGATTATGCATAACAACAGAAGGACAACAATACAAACCAAAACCACATAAAAGTTTCTAAAAAGTGGAGGGAAAGCATGACCTGGTCTAGTATGCCTGAGTCGCATCCAACAGGACACGTTTGGGTTTCTTTCAAAAGACGGTTAGAGTGGTGCAATGAAAAAATAACCTTTCATTCAACATAAAAGAAATACAGCTTCTGCAAGGTGACATAACTCATAGTAATTTGACATTTAAATGGTATTTACCCACTTCCTTTTCATACTGCAACATCTTATATGAAATGATCTCTAAAAATATAAATTTTCCACTCATAGACTTTAATTACTCTGCATATAATCCCATATATTTTCACTCAGTGTCTAAAGCTCAAGGCCTCAGGTGGCAGAGTGCCAGTAACCTTTGGTTACGAGTCCATACTTAGCCATAGACAGAAGTGACCCACCCGAAAATTTTAGTTGTTAGCTCATAAAGGTATGGGCGATCAGATTTCAAAGGTTTTGGTGGGTCAGAACCAGCTGGGCTTCTGGAGATGATCACTAATGTGACACAACCCATCTGAGACCAACTGACATCTACAGAAATGGATTCAATGAAAATGGACTTCAGTGCAATATGATGCTGTGCCTCAGTTTACTAGTCTGTTTTTGGACTATAATGCTGGACTGTAATGTTGGAAAGGAGGTGAAATCTCATCTGAAACTTTCTCAAACTGAAACTTGATGAAGAATCATTTATAAAACCAAAAATGCATGTTATTAACTAAAATGATTTATCACAACTGAACTGCATTTAATGAGAAACAGAAAGCAATCATGGCAGGATTTAAAATAGATAAATAACATAAAGTTAAATAAATAAAAAGCTTGCTGGTCTACCACCAGGTTCAGCTTGTACTACCTCTAGTTTAGCCTGAGACGTGGCTAACATTGTGGCTATTTGAAAAGATCCCTGTCAGGTGAAAAGCATCGGTCACAGTGACCCATATGTATCAAAGGAGAAACACAAAGGAGGCAAAAAGAATGATATCAAAGGAAGATATCTGCAGAGGCTGTAGCACTCAGGGGAACTGCTGGTATCCAAAGGCCTTTCATTTCAATTCTGTAGAAAAAAAAAGAAAAAGAAAAATCAATGTAATTTTTAATGAACATATGGGGTCCTGTACAAAAGCTAAGAAGTTTTGTTGTTATGTAACGATATGATTTCCAAATATCTAAGTAAATTATAATTTAGAAATAAAAAAGGCAGGCAGAAGTTAAGGAGAATTTCAATTCATGAAAGCAGCAGATTTCATCTGAATATTGCACAACTTGTTCATAAGAGTGTGTATTGCTTCTCTGCTGCATTTTTTTTTTTTTTTTTTTGCAAAATAATCCCTATGTGAACATTATTTATTCATAAAAGTCAAACATAATATTTTTGACCCAATTTGAAGAAACAAAAGAAGAAAAACTTACAGAAGATGCAAATCTTTAATGCTAAATGTTCTCACTTTCTATGTTTATTCTATTTTATGCACATTTTATTTTCAGACTACCTGAAACTGAAATCTTCATAAATATGTATATAAAAAACTTAGTTATTATTATTATTTTTTTTTAATCCAGCCATCTTCTACACAAATTTAAATTTAAAATAGGCATATTAAAAAAAATGCATTGAACATAACAAATTTTGAAATTTGGTCCAGCCAACTATTTATTCAAACACCTTCTTTTCTTCTTTTAATTCATACAGGAATAAAACAAAATAATTGTATAGCTACATTTGCTTTCCAGATGTTCTATGATGTTCTTGGATGAGGAATCCACAAATGGATGTATGGGTGAAAGGTTAAAGTTGCTTTGGAGATGTACGATGTGCATGGCGCTGAATAGTATGTCCATGAAAAACAGTTAAGTACCCCTCTTATTGATAGCATCAGCTCAGCTGCTGCCTGCAGTGGAGTGTGCCTCTCAAAGCCCCTTGACTCTCAGACAAATTGACTGTCATCAGCAGTGACATGGTGCTCTGGCATTCTCGTCACACATCCTCCTCTTTCCTGCACTCTCTTCAATGTCCTGCGGTTTTACCGAGTGTTCTGCTCATCTACTAACATTTTTGTTGCAGAGATGGAGGTAGACAGACCCGTTGGCCCCCACCATTGGGCCTGCCAGCAAGTCTTCCTCTACCTTCCTCTTCCTCAATGACAAAATACAAAAGACAGACAACCAGTTAGTGATTCTCAAGGACAAGGGGGCTGCTCCAACTTTATATAAAGTGCTGAAGGAGTTTGAGAGGTAAGGTGTGTTTTTGAATTCCACCCTGGGCTGAATGTCAATTCACTTCAAAGAGAGAAAAATAAAGACACTGTTTCGTGGTGCCTTTATACAGAGGCTTTAGCAGCTTTATTCACCTGCTTTCAAAGAGTGGGAGACACCTTGGTAGTTATCAGTGTAAGTCAGGGACCATTAAGCTGACAGTTTCCCTTTTTTTTATGTTTTTAACATGGATGTTTAACCTGAACCTTATAGTGTTCACGTAGAAAAGCTTCTAAAGATGAGCAAAACCAGCTTAAATAAATTATCTTTACCACAAAATGAAGTAACACTAATACTGGCATTTCAATATGATGTGCAAAGCAGCAAAAGTATTAAAATCTTTTATTAATGATTATTTTAATAGAAAATAATATTTATATTCCCTCAAGGTGTTACTCTCAGAGCCAAAAGCCAGCCTGGAAAGAAAAAGACAAAAATTGTTGTTTCTTCCTTTTACAGATTGACTTTTGACCAGGAAAAACCACCAAGAAGTTTAAAAACAAACACACATCTTTAGCCTTTGATAAAGATTTAATAAAATCCCTTTGATTAATTATATTTCTCAATTTTCTTTCTCTGTGTTTAGGAAAAAAAACAAATCTGCCATTTTTAAGCCTCATCAATGTCTGAACATCCTTAGCACCCTGCTGAACCAGAGCTGGGGACAGAAGAGTGACAATATCATGTTTGCTCTGCATTACAACACACACTGTGTAGGAACTGCTGATATTTCTGCATATGGGTGTGGGCGAGAAAGATATGAAGAAATAGTCAGATATAATCAAAGATGGAGCAGAAAATCTACCAGCCTAGAGATATTTTTAGGTTTGAAGGTACAAACAGGTTTCACTTGATATTGGAAGGAAATTCAAAAATGTTCTCGTGTTCTATAAGTCATGATAGTCAATAAGACTATGCTCATAGGAATGCTAATCTTATAAAGTGTAGGGCGTTAACAGCATTTAGACAGAAAATAAAGGGAGGATAGGAGTGTGACAGGGAAATGGACAAACACAAAAGAAAATTGTTGGTAGAGGATCACATGTGCATCTGAGAATAATCAGGGCATTTGCTTCTTCTTTTATCTCTTTGATTGTGACTTGTGAGATTGTGAGTTGACACCAGGTTTTGGCTTCATCTCCATCTGGTTTATATTCCAATATTCTTTTCCTCCTCTTCTCTGCTTCCATTTTTATGTTTTGATATTTGTACTTTCAAATTCCCTTCATCCTTCCTTCCTTTCTTTATTTGCTCCCTTATTTATTTATTTTTTTTCTTTCCTTCCTTTAAAGGATACTGGCACATCTTACTGATCATATTGTTTTCATGACTCAGTCACAGTATTCATGCCATCATATACACTGATTGGATTGCACTGCAGCAGGTGTTGGATATTTTAGTCCAACTGAAGGTAAAAATGAAAATAATAGTATGTGACAGGTGTGTCATGATCTCTTAAAATGAATACCAATGATATTTGTGATCTACTGGTTTAACCTCATAACAAAGCCTTTTTTTAGCTTCTTGTCATTTTGTGTTATTTGTTGTTAACTACTTGCATTTAAATTTCAGCAGCATAATGCTTTGATTTCTACGTTAAGATGAATTTCATAAAAAAAAAAAAAAAAAAACAAGAAGCCCAAAGCATCCTGTAGACAAAAGACAAACCATATCACACAAACACACTTAGATCAATATTCTGTTTAACAAGTTTGGTTTCGAGCCATATCAGGCCCGACAGGTGATCCCTGACCCCAAAGGCAGTGTTTTATCTCTAAATGAATCCCCCCCCCCTTGATATCTCCTGATGTGCCTTTGCTGGGGAGCTGCTATAGCCCCCCTGAAATGCTTTGTGTCCTACACTATTGATTTAGTCTGTTTCAGGTTAATGAGAGTTGTTAAATAATGCAGACCCAGCAGTACTGTGTACACATAAAGCATCTAATATGTCCCTCTTCTATAGATACACTTTTGTTCATGTTTTTCTTTTTATCTTTGTAATTATCAGTCTGTACTTTATATTTTCATCATTTCTCCAATACACACATCCCAGCATCTTTTAGATGAAGGTTAAGGAAGGGTACCACCCCCTGCTAGGCTCCTCTTCCTTGCTCTCTCACCACCTCTGATCCATTGTCTTCCTGGCTGCTGTAAGATTCAAAGACAACCCCTGCTCCCAGAGATGACACCCCTGCTTCAATATAAAGAAAGCAGGAGCATCCCAATTTAGTTGCTCCTTCTAGCTTTCATATCAGATTGAATATGTTACTTCAGGTTTATTGGCTCCTTTGTCTTTCTAAGTGAAAGTCCCTGTAGGCATGGAAGGCAATACACCAGAGACATACAAAGCAGAACACTCTCCATTGTGTAATCATGGCATAATGAGCAAATTGGTAAATAAGCTTTGAGTTGAGCAGGATTTCTTTAACAACACTACTTCATAATCAGAAATGCAGTTAAATTAGTTTAATCTTTAAAATGATTCTACTGTGCAAGTTTGCTGCAAGTGATTTATTTAAGGCTGGTGAGAAAAATATTGCAGAATTTCTAATGAAAATATTACTCAGATAAATCTGTGACTGGGTCTGCACCAGAGAAATGAATGAACTTTTTGCTTAAAATAGCAAAAGGCAAATCAGAATTCTTCAGTACTTCTTTGAAGTTATTTGTAAATCAGGAACTCTGTGAATTTTGCTTACAGTGGAGGTGTTGAAGTTCCAGGAAGATTCAGCAAGTGCTTTGCAATGCAAATCACATCATTATGACAAAATGTGAGATTATTCTTGGAAGTCTGCTGGCACCAGGGAGCTCTATTAAATGTCCTCTAATGTAATTTGATGCCAACAGGATACAAAACTACACAAAATACACTCTAATGAAAGTAAACGCAGCTGTGCAGCTTTAAAACTCAAAACTAGGTCTACAACAAAAAAGTTATATAACATCTCTTTCACTAAAAGGGCCCTCAGATACCAGTTACATGCTATTATTTGCTATTTTGTTTTTTATTTAATTACACAAGAAGCAGGCAGCAATAGAAGAGGGGAACTGCCTCTTTACATTAATGTTTTATCACCAAGTTTAAACCTGTTTCCAAAAGCTGTATAACTAAGTAACTATTGTTGCTGCTTCTTAAAGCTTGTAAAGTATATGATCTTTCTGTTACTGCTCTGTGCTGTTTGTGAACAGTTGGGGAGAATATGGAGAACAGTCACTTGGGGTACATTATAGATGCTCTCACGCTCCACTGTGTCTTCCATTAAATCTACTGAATAAATCAAATTGGCTTTCTTTCCACGTCTGTCACTTTTTTTCTAAGCTCACCAAAGGCGCCAGCACCATACTATCGTCCTGATAAGCCGTATGAAAAAATAAATAAATTGAGTTTTACTTAAATGGAAAGAATACAGTAGCAGTAACAGTACCTTTTGGCAAATGGTGCTGCCTAATCAGAATCTACTGGCCCCTGGTTAGCTCATTAGCATACAAAAATATGCTTCTCCACTTATTCTTGTCATAATTGTGGATTTCTCTGGCTGGATGGATAATGATGCCATACCACCCTCCATATGGCAAGAGTCAGCATGAGATGGAGAGAAACCGATAAAGAGGATGCAGACAGGAGGCACAGAGGAAATGAAAACTATGAACCGTTTGTTTAGATACCCCCACCACCACATTTCTTATTATAGTTGAAAAGCAGTATATAGTGGATTTAGTGTGTGAGTCGGAGATGAGCAGAACAAAACTCAATGATTATGACATAAGACGCAGAGCATTGGACATCACAAGTCTTTTCTTTGAAAACGGCTACAGGGGGACTCAGCCAGAGGAGCTGGAGATCTTCCTACTTCAGAAGAAATGAAGTTTTAAATTTGTGATAGGTGTCAACTGAAGAAAATCAACACTGTGTGCGCTCTTACTCCAAAGGCAGAAACTAAGACCTTAATGTATTTTTCATGAATTCTGGCATAAAGATGCTCCTTACATCATAGCTGGTATCTGTTTCTTTGCCCAAACAGTTTTGTGTATGGTCAAAATTCAGTTAAAATTACATTTCAGTTCTTTTTGGCCATGATTTTCAATAATTGTATGGGTATTTATTCTCTTTGTCAGTTAACTTCCCACTCAAAGCAACAAAGCAAAACCTTGCAAAAAGACAGAATTCAAACAAATTATGGAAACATCTCCATTGATTTGACGACACATGAACTTATCATTATAAAAATCATTACATATGCAAAGAAAAATGTAATTTTTAATCAAATGCTGCTTTTACATCAAGGCCTGGAGCATTTCTAAAATATAAGCACACGGTGTCCTTTAGTGTTGGTATTCTGATGCACTGGAATGTTAGAGGAGATTCACACAGATGTGCTGAGCTGATGAGGCTGATGAGCACTTCAAATTGTAGTCTTGCAGTTAAATGGGCTGGCACCCCTGATACGGGATGGAAAAATAAAAAAGTTAAACTTTTCTCAACTTTCCACCTTATGCAACATCAACTGATAGGAAAAATAGAGAAAAGAAGATGCCACATGAGACCTGTTAAGTCAGTCAGAAGCAATACTATTTGAAATGCATCTGTGGGAATCACCACCTTAGCTTATTGCCAACTTACAAGATCCTCATAAGTCAGCTTGAGGGGAGATGGAGATTAAAATTTCTCTGAAAAATCTTTTTTTTTTTTTTTTTTTTTTTTTTGCACTTTTAGTTATTGAACTCTGTTTCTATCAATGATGTGGAAATAGTTTGCTTTCAATTTCAACATTTTGCTGCTTTTCAGCAAATATTGTAGGTTTAAGCAGCAGCAAACATGATCAAATGAAGGAATCAATGGAAGTGAACGGTGGGGAATTTGCTGAGCTGCCACTGAGTCTGTAACTCTGCTTACTTCTGTCCATCTTTGTGCCACAGTTGATGTCTGTCTGTAAAACCCTAACTGCTGTATGTACTAGCAGAGTGTTGCTTTTGATAAGTCTTGGGTAAAGACATCAAAATCTCTTGCTCAGTGTAAGATAATGCAGAATGATTAAAACTAAAGCAAATGAAGAAAAAAAAAATTCATCATTATTTCATATTGTAAAATAGTTATGGGATAATTTTTTGTATTTCAAAACTCTTATGATGTATTAAAAAAAAGATTATTCAGAATTTGAGTATGGAATGATTTGGCTCACTTTTTGGACTTTAATATTCAAGTGATGTTGCAGAGATGCAATGGCTTTTGTGCATGTAATAGACATGAACATTGTGAATTACAGGAGACCATACACTCTTGCAATTTTATTTAACTGAACCTGACCCCTGACCTTCTAATAGATGGGCTCAGTTAAGTGAAACACATCCATGTGCACTAATACGTCATTAGACCCATTTTAAGTCGTTTTTTTTTTTTGTTTTGTTTTGTTGTGTTTTGTTTTGTTTTTGTTTTTGTTTTTTGCAGTTAAATGTAGTCAGACTATTGAACAGTGGCTGAAGAGTGGATCTATACACTGTAGCATGTTCCTGCTGTGGTTACAGTCAAACAGTAGAAAATATACTGCATGTGCGAATAGTTTTCTGTCAGACATTAGCATTTAAATAAAGTTTTAACCTGTTGAGGGAGATATCATAGTTGATAGATTTGCCTTATTTTGTCAGGAACACAGCCTCATCAGGAGGCACGCAGTCAGTTATTATTTGTGAGGGAGCGTGCCATTTTGTGTGCATGAGTATGTGTATCTCATAAATTATGGTGCTCAGAAATGCTTTTTACCAGAGTTTAAAACAGAACAAGGACCATCATCATCAAAGAACTGCTCATCTTTAAGTAGGAATCATAATCAGCCTGATTGGCCAAGCATACTTGGACCCAGATGTGAATAATGCATGGATTATAAATAATATGGAGTCGTCTCTGACACATGTCCTAAATAAGGAACAACTTAAACCTGTGTAGCATTTATGTGCAGGAATCACTCAATGAATGTTGTCTTGTACACAACATAATTACCGAACATGCATTCAGGTTTTTGTCATCTGTGAATTATAACTTGCAGCTTCTTGACAAATGTTGAGCATTAATGGTTGATTCATAGTGCACTACATTATGGCTACAATTATTTTTAATGATGTAATAAAAATATAGCAGATCCAGTCTTTACATTATATGATTAAATATAATTTTGATTGTGTATAAACCATATGAAGACAAAATTTGACTCTTAATTAGATGATGGACTTACGACAATAAACATGAATAGCAAATCATCACAACTGTGTTATTTAAAATACTACTGTATTAACAACCAGTTATTAGATTATTAAAATTAATAATATTCTGCTTGTTGCAGGCACAGAAAACCAGATAGAGCAGCAACAAAGACCACATTCCTCCTGATCATAAATATGTATATATATATATATATATATATATATATATATATATATAAAAGCTAAGTTACTGTGGATTGAAAGAAAAATGAGTCGTTTTTAAGAAAGTCATTATTTCAGTGCTGACCGTGAGATTGCCCCTGACTATGATCTATGGGACAAAGCCCTGCCTCTTTTAGTTTTAGATGCGATATCCCCTGGAGCATTTATTGCCAGCATGCTGTCACTCGTATATAAAAGCAGCTATCGGCTTACAGTGCTTTTTGCTTTCATTTTTCTAAGTAGGCCTCTATTTTAATTTTATACAAATAATCTTTCCATTACAGTTTTTTAATGCTGCTATCTTCTTCTATTAGTGCCAAACATGGACAATATTTCTGATTCCAGGAGGGTTATAAGCATTAAGGGGAGACTGGTGGTCATTATATACACACATCTGATGTACAACAACAATATGTTGCGAGAGAGGAAATGTATACATTTTCATTGGAGATTTCAGTTTTAACTATATGCTGGGAAATTTCTGTATTGATGGATGATTGCCTTGATAGTCCTCCATGTTCCAGCTTAACCATCTAGATGAACACTGCTGTACTAGGATAGATAGGAGCAGTTATTTGACAAGTTAGATATTAAATATAGCAAAATATCAACCAATTTATCAACCAGCACTGATCCAGAAGGGTTAGTGAGCACTTTCTGGATGAGAGCAAGTTTAAAAACAATCACGGTAACCAGTGGAATGACAGAAAAATTACTTCAGTGGTGAATATCCTCATACTGTTGTCATTTGAAAAGCTAATTCAAGGAATATGGTACTAAAACTGTTTACCCAGTTTTATGACAAAAATTCTAAAAATAATAATAATAACAATAAAACCAACAGTGGGACTGAATAGTGTTTATTGTTGCTACAACTTTACAGTTATGTTTGTATGAGTACATTAAAGTCTTACCTGCAGAAGACAGCAGTCAAAATGTTCTCAGTTTTGCTCAATAGGGGGGATTCTGAAGGAAAAACTTCTGATTTTAACACATTTAGATTTCTTTTTTTTTTTTTTTTTTTTTTTGCATGTGCATGGTGTGTGTCTGTCTGTGTGTCTGTGCATTTCTATATTGCAACTGCTTTTATTTAAGTTTTAAAGTAGACATTTCTGGTCAAACTTCACTAGAGAGAGAAATTCTGAATAGTTTAGCAACACTTGGAGTAAACAGTTTTACTGTGGGACATCCACATTCTAGCATTATGAATAAGGTAAGCATAAAGCTTTAAAATACATATAAAACCATTTATTATTACTTATGTTATACATCCTAATTCATGTCAATCATTTGATTATCTAAAAAGGTGTGTTGGTAATATGGCTTGAAATCATTTAATGTCTCAGGCTCACAATTGTGCAAAAACCATTTGTAATTACAGCATTTTACACCTTCACTCTTTGTTGATCTCTAGACCTGTATTTACCAGCTGGTCCGGCCACACGTTCATGTACGTTCATGCAAATCGCTGCCTCCTCTCTCCTCTCTGAGCCCTTGAACCCTCCCTATAAAAGGCTTTAGCAAGAGAGCAATGGGGTAAAGGGAGGTGTGGCTCATGAAACACTTTGTTTTGATCAACATGCAGCCAACAACAGAAAATTGTCAGTGAAATAATTTTGTTTGTTGCCCCCTTTAAAATTAGGTTTAAATTTTAAATGGTATGTGGTCACAGGTTGGCATCATGGAAAACAGGCAACATAAATTGTTACCATCTCACTTTTCCTTTTGCCTTTTTGGGCTAATACTACTCTCCTAAGCTATTGTGGGATGTCTAAATTAACATTCGTCATGTTGGGGATGACAGTAGTTTAGCAGTACTGGGGTTACCTGTAATGAATAAGTTGGTGTAATCTGACAGACATGCAGGGAGCTCTAGGAATAGTTGCTTTTGTTACAGTTGTCATATCAAAATGATTTCCATAGGCCACATTTGCATCTACGGGTATCTACCACAGCCTTTGACAACAACTAATTTATCCACAACGACTACTAATTTATTCAAAAACATATGAAAATGCGCAAAGACACACTGTGTTAAACACACACTCCTATAACACAAGAGGGAATTTCTTTACTCAGCTTCATGCTTCCTGTGCTTCCTCCTGTCATCTTTCCCTGTCTGTGTTACACACTACTGGAATGGGATGTACATGACAGTGTGTGCTGAATGCATGCATGTGGCACCCAGTATTTAGCCTGGGCAACAAGGCTCTAAAAGTGAAGTGCACTCAGGCCTGTCTGACACCATTGTTATTAGTCTCTTCTTATAATTACCAGCAACTAAACATCGGTGCGTATACACTTTGACACACACATGCATACTCACTCATGCAGATAAAAATGCAAATGAGGCACATAGACACAAGTATGTGAATTTTTGTGAACAGGGAAATTATGATGGGAGAGTAATGGTTGCCCAACAAAGTCAAATGTGACACCAAGAACTGAGGCTCTGCTTTGGCTATTGAGTGTTTTCCAGTGATGGCTGGGGGATTCTATACAGGAAATTATGCAAATGAGTTTCAGACAGCATTTCCAGAAAACTGACAGGCTCTCTAACTGGAAATTAGCATGTGTTGGTTTCTCATTGGCTGGAGCTGTGTCACAGCCTGGTGACATGTGAAATGGATATAGCACCCTCATGGCTCTCAGTCATTTAATAACATCTACTTATTTGTCTCTGCATGCCCCTTTTTTTCTGACTGTGTTTGTTTGTGGCCTCTCTGTCACTTTTCTCAGCCTTCTACCTCTGAGTCATTCTTTTATCTCTTTCTTTTAGCACTGTTGTCATTTGCTAGCTTTTCTCACTCTCTAATAGAGCAACTGAAAAATGGACACAGTTTAAAAAGAAAGAGCAGTCCTGCACCAGCGCTAATTTCACATCTCACTAATTTAAGGGAAAAATGATCTACATCCATAATTAACAGATCCTTCCAAATAGTTTTAGTATTATCATGTAGGCAAACCAACTTAAACAAACTGAAAAGAATCATACAGACAAAATCTTAGTTTAGTTATACCCGGTGTCATCAGGACAGTAAACTTACAATAAAACTGGAAGACTCACAGGGGATAATAAAGATAAACTTAATATCTGTTCATTTTTTCTAATGTAAGTAGAATTTCTATTAACATGCTAGATCATTAAACTCAGATAATCTAAGAGGGCCCACTTTTTCTTGAGTTGTTCTGACCCGAATGCCAGTATCTTAGCCCAAGCAGAGATAATCCTTTTGACATCATTTGGGGATATTTTTTTTAAATTTGAGCTCAGTCAGTGCCTCAAGTCCACATAAAGCAGTTTTCAAAATGCCGTAATCTCCTGAGCTGACTGTGCACTGACCTTTCAGTGGTGATTCCATGAACCTCTCCTTCAATCAAGAAAATGTGAGAGTAAAAAAACTGCAAGTTGTAATGTGTAATGGTTCTACCACTGGGTTTAAACAAAGGGTTAAATATTTAAATTTACTTTAAAACATGCGTATATAGAGCCTGTCTAATGACATCAATCACAGACTGTTTACACGGAAGAACAAGATGTCATATGCATCACTATATCATGGCCACAAAGTATTGATACATGAGAATAAAATAATTAACCGTGCATTTGTTTAAACTCTGCAACACAAGCACCCAAATTAAGTGTCTCTTACTTATTGTGACACTGTGCTGAATCATAACTGATCACAGAATGGCGTTATAATTCATTGCAAGATTAAAATGAAATAAAGTTTAGCTAAATTTTCCATATTACATGCATGCTATAGTTATGAAGAAGCTTCCCCGTTTTCTGTTATCACCTCCTGCACATACCTGTCATGTAGTCTCAAATTAATTATCTTGTTCCCACATAAAACAGTAATCTGTGGACACTTCCATACATATATATATATATATATATATATATATATATATATACAGTTTGCAGGACTGGTCCAGGACTGGTATTATTTTTAACTGAGACATCTTCCTCTTAAGTTTGCTGCATTGCATAGAGGCAGAATCAAACAAAGTGTTCACAGGGTACACTGCAAACCCGGATTTTGTTTGAAAATAAACTTTTAGAATTGATTAATCATTATTTTAGGATTTGTACAAACAGTGTCTCATTACTAAACCACATAAGTTTGCATGCAAGCAAGTTTTCTTATAAGCTTCTGCTTGCTGGATAATTAAGTCAGAGCTTAGGGTCTTGGAAAACATGTACTTATACCGTTCCAGCCTCATATATTTGGATAAATTATTCATGGCAAGGTCAAGTAAAAACAAAAAAGGTCAAATCAGTCCTTTTTTTTTAATCAGTGCCATCTAACAAGCCCAAATACTGTTTTTAACAATCCTTGTTTATAATTGCTCTGCCTGCAGTTGTTTGATGGCCGTAGACTGCTGTGAGTAAATATTCCAATGAAAGAAGCAACTATTTCAACACCATATCCTCATCGGACTTTCTGACCATGGAGCAGATTTCTTACAACCATGAGGTGGATGCAATACTCAATTACGAGTAGTTTCGCTAATCTCAATTAGTATAATTACTTAGACCCATCTCTGGCTTTCCTACATAATAAAGACATTTAAACATGGTTTTTGTCAGCTTCTACAATTCGGTTGGACTGACTGTACCACTATAATTACATTTTTTTACAACTTTTACAATTTGAGATTCTAGGCTTTTATATGACATTCTAGTGCCGGAGATGTCTAATAGCGCTTTGGGCAGATGAAGCCTAATAAGAATCCAGGCCCAGATGGTGTTCACCCATGCACCTTTGAAGTTTGTGCCGAGCAACATGGAGCAGTTTATTATTTGATTTTTATGCTGCCCCTGTCTGCAGCTAAAATACCAACCATGTGGAAAACCTTTTGTCTTGCACCTATCCCTAAGAATGCGAATATGAGTAGTATGTTGTCTAATTTTAGGCCCATAGTATTGACATCAAATATAATGAAATGTTTTGTGTGGGTTGTCTGAAAAAGCAGGTAGCATCTTTTCACTGTTTTTTTTTTTTTTTGTTTTTTGTTTTTGGTTTTTTTTTTTGTTTTTTTTGCTTTGTTTTGTTTTGTTTTTTTGGTTTTTTTGTTTGTTTGTTTTTTCTAGTGCTTTTAATACTATTTAGTCACATATTTTACTAAACAAGTTGTAGGATTTTAAACTGCATAATATTACAATTGTCTGGGTTTTAGACTATCTTTTAAATTGTCCTCAGTTTACACTGCACACAGCTGATTATACACACAGCTCTCCATCTTGTCATATGCAAAGGTTTTCAGATGACACTGCCCTACTAGGCCTGATATCCCAGGGTGATGATCTGGCTTACAGAGAAGCAGTTGACTCTTTTGTTCACTGGTGAGATGCCTTTTTTTTCTTTTAGAATTTAATGTTGGTAAAACACAAGAACAAATTATTAACTATAGAAAGAAGGAACAGTCTCTCTCCAGTGATCATCAAAGGTCATGCTGTTGAAATAGTTAATAACATGCAAGTATTTAGAGGTTCATCTCAACAGTAAACTTAACTGGAAAAGGAACAGTGACACTGTTGCAAAAAAGACTCAGTCCAGACACTTCTTTCCAAGAAAGCTGAAATCTTTTGATTTAAGACTCCTGAACGTGTTCTATCCGGGGATTGTGGCCAGTGTGGTGTTCTATGCTGTACTTTGTTTGGTCGGGAGCCTCACTGTTGAGGACAAAAACAGAGTAAACAAACTGGTGAAAGGCCAGCTCAGTGGTGGGACTGAATCTGGACTCAGTGGACATTATCATCAACAAACGGATGATGACTAAACTTAAAACGGTTCTGTCTCTCACGGACCACCCTCTTCACAGTGTCCTTAATGCCCTGATGTTCAACTGAAAGCCTTAGAAACTCTTTCATGGCTGCTACAGTTCAATGAGCAATTTGCATGATTTTGGTGTTGTATTTATGGTAATCTAAAGTTGTGTTGTGGCATTATTGTTGCAAAGGTCTGTAGTAATGTCCAGCTTGGGTGTTTTTATTTGTCACTATTTGTATTGTATGTGAATGTCCATGGCAACACAATTTCCCCTTTCAGGATTAATAAAGCTATAAAAAAAAGGGGGGGGGGGGGGTGACAGTCCTGTAGATAGGGAAGGACTCTATGGCAAGATGATGTCTTGGTTTGAGATACCAATTTTTTCTGAATATTTTGAATTAACATTGTTGGAAGTTATATTTCCTCATATGTTTGTTGGACAAAGTGGCACTACAGGTTAGTAAAAGTATGTTATATTTGATAAAATAAATTCAAAGTCATTTCTGGTTTGCAGGGACAATCAAAGCACCATATTTGGTGAAGAAATGCAATGAAATGACTGGTTTAAGATTGTTCATAAACATTGGTTAAAAAATCAACTTTAAGACATATTTTCAAATTTTTTTAAGCAAATAATTTCATGTATCATGTATTGAATTTGTCCTGCCACTGAGCTGGGCTCATTTGAATGTAAAGTAAATGTGAACTAACGCCTGACAAGGACAAAAGTCTGAGCAATGAGCACAGATATTATTCAAATCTTAATTTAACGGAAGTCTTGTTGAGGCTGGAGAAGGATCTGTGGCACTGGTGTGTACATGTGTGAGAGGACAGTGTCAGAGAAGACGGAGAAATAAAATTTGATGGAGAATCACTTCTGTCAGACGGTGATAGTGGTCATCTCATTTCATGTAGGCTGCTGCTCTGGACTGAGATATTCGCCCTTATTTTTCATTCGTCATGTAATCTCTTATCACTTTTTGTGAAGCTCAGCAAAGATGACTCAATTATGGATCTAAGTTTATTGCTTTAAATCCCATTCAGACTGTAATATATTTTGTTAAATTCATTATGCTTGGTAGGATGGGGGAACATTTTTTTATTATGTGTACAAAGGTTTTTACAAGCGATTGGGTGAAAAAGCCTGTTGCTGCGTTTGTTAGCCTTAGCATTTTTTCCTCTAGAATTCCTTCCATCTCTTTTTGACCTCTGATTGATGCTGAAAAGGCAAACCATGATCTCAGTAGAACAAACCAGAACAAATACCAATTTAAGGTAGGAAAAGCCTCACAGAGACACACCACATAAGACATGGAGGGGTATACTGTGAAAAAGAAAGACTGCATGTCTCTCTGCATGAGCTGGACTTGATCTTTTCTGTTTTTTAGAGATAAAAACACAGCTATAAAATCTTCCTTTTATTTTGACTGATAACATTGTGCACAGTGAATCCTTCCCAGTTAAAATTGGTTGGCAGGCAACAACATATGATAAGATTTGATTGCAATCAGAAAACTATCATGAGAATGTCAGGGTTTTCAGCAACTCATTGTCTGCATGCCAACATTTTCCACTGCTATAATATACTGCATCTGTTGTGTTATTCCCTTGGGGGGAGTAAGAATATGAAAGAGTCACAGAAAAAATGATTGTCTGATGCCGTGATGCACATACTATATCCTGTTAATACTGCGTTGTTTTGTGGTCTGAGAGTAATTCGGTGTACTCAGCAATGCAGAGGATAAAGTGTTCCTTCTAGAGTTGCAAGGGGTGAGTTTTGTAATATGTTAATGTCAGGACTGGTGGGCTACAAATACTGTGAATAATGGATCCTGTTTGAGTTTTGATGTGTAAAACAAGGAATATTGGGAAATTATTTGGACAAATGAACACATATTACTTGTGTGATAATCTAAATTGAAACATATAAACGTATGACATTCAGTAATGAACAACAAACCAACAATAAATAAATACTTTTCACCTCTTTCTTAAAATCAGGTCAGATCTATTGGAATTGTCTGTTCTGTAATGGAAGTAATTCTAAACATGGGCTTCAGTCAGATCACCTTCCTGCTTAATAAGATTCCTTAGTAAATTAAATGACCTAGAAGTATCTCAGTGGTAGGTATAATGAACCATCTGCTGATTCCCCCATTGGCAAGTCTGCTGGACACAATGATGTGAGCCCAGGGTATTTAGAACTTTTGCAACCCAGCTTTGTGGAGTTCTCCATCACATATTCAGGATCAGCAAAGGGTCCCTGTGATGTGGAAGACATCATGCCTTGTGCCTGTGCCAAAGTGACCCTAAGGACTATAGACCCATAGACCTGAAGTTGCACCTCATGAAGACCTTTGAGAGACTCTTTCTGGACTTGCTCTGGCCCACAATCCAGTCACACATTGATCAACTTAGTGCCTTCATTATTTACTCCTCTAGCATAGAAAACTCTGGACTGCTCTTTATGAAAATAAAGAAGATAACCACAATTTCTTATGAACACAATAGTCAATGCAGTGGAATGGTATTTTCATAAATCTGCTATTCATGCATAGGATGTGACAACTTCTTTACCCTGCTGTGGCTTTTTGTCTGCTTTGTTGAATGACTAACCTTGATTAAGTAATCATTTTTTCCTGCTTTTTTTATATTGTAACAGCTTGAATGCATAACACAGTGTCTAAAGGGCTTTAGGTACAATTTTATCAAACTTGTAGAACCACATTACAGCTAGTTTTATGTGTCATCAGATACTTGTTGCAGCACCAAAGTCCTTGCAAATTTCATTAATCTTTCCTGAATCTGATCATGTTTTCCAACAAGATTAAGCAAAAGTGATTGAGAAAAGACTGTAGGAGGTCATTTGTGGACTTTTTGACTCCTGTGCATTTTTGTAGCAAATGAAAACTCCATCTGTTGAGCCCTTAAATAATCCTAGACAGAATCCTGCAGGGAGTTCACTGGTCAGGAATCTACAGAAGCATCAACAATTTTCAAAAACATTTTACATTTGGATCTTTATTTTTATTCTTTTATTTCATACCAACTGCATAGTGCTGTTTATGGTGACTGAGAGTGTTTCCAATGCAAAAATATCTTCCATCTATAACAGTAATCAGAATTTATATAATCAGGAATCATAAATACAAAGAAATGTGATCAGCTATTATCCAAGAAATTGCTCAACATTATGTCTGTATAGCTCAATATGCACTTTTGTGTAATCTGAGTTTTCCTCATTAGTAAAGAAGTTTTTAAAAAATACAAACAAATCTAATGTGTCATCTTTTCAAATATAACAAAGGAAATATGTAACTGGTCCAGTCAAACTGGTCAATAATATTTAAGGACCAGATGCTAGTAAGAATGTCAGCCAATACATCAATAAATGAAACAAATAAACAAAAACTAGAAGTACTAAGAGGATGTGCACTCTCCACAATGAGAAAAGGAAGTGGTGGTATTGGTATGAAATGTACATCGTTCTGAGTTATGAAGTTGTAGCGCTCGGGTATTTTTAGATTAAACTGATTTCCTGCTCTGCAGCAGCTATGAGCGTTTCTCTGAGAGAAGCTGAACATTGGCATGATTACTTTACTTCCATGCAGCTAATCACTGTCACACCATAAACCATGAGTGGTAGAAGTCTTATTTCTAACATGCTACAAAATGCTGCTTTTTTAGGACATCTCGGCATCGAAGTGTTCCGTCAAGGATCTTTTTCAAAGTACACAGTTAATATTGTAAAAAGTGATTTTTTTTTAGCCAAACCATGATATTTTCGAAGCTACAGCTAACTTGTATTGTTGCCCAAACACATGCAGTGTTAGTGTGTACTCCTAACTAAAAAGGGAATTATATCAAATCAGAAAAACACAGTGTTACAAGACAGGATATGCAATAAGGTCTCCTCAAAAAATTTTATTTCTCACTCTACAATAAGGAAGTGTTTCCCAATGTCCAACACTGTTGAAAATGGTGGATTATATTACAAATACAAAATGAAACCATGGGCATATGGTGTTTGTGTATGTGAACGTGTCATGTTTGAGGTCATCCCTGTCCTTATCTATCAAATCTCACTCATTGACAAATGCAGATGCTGCCGATGTGTGCTTTGTGACTGACACTCAGATGTGACATTCAAAGATCACAGTCTTGTTTATTCATCGGCTTATGCTAGCCAAGCAGATCCTACATGTGTATGTATGTTTGTGTAGCTGGAGTTGACATCCTTCAAACACATTCACAAACACATTCCCTTCTCTGTAAAGTCAACAAAAAAAGAAGAAGTAGTAAAAAAAAAAAAAAAAAAAAAAAAAAGAAAAAGTTGCTTTACACTTGTCATCAGATGCTCATGATGTCCCAAAACATTATTATCCCAGCTGTATAAGGAATGACACCAAGATGTTTTAAACATGCAAACACACACAAACAGAATGATGCAGGGAACAACAAAGAAATGAAAAGAGACAAGGTCGTAACGTGAACCTCTGTGCCTGACTGCATATGTCAGTCACACATGCATGCTGTCAAGATCAACATCATCATTTGCTGGGAAAAAGGGGGTCAGACAACTCCAAGATGCAAAACGTGTTAGTTCAGGTCCATATTTATACTCCACATGCAGTTAACGCCATATGTTCTCAGATGATGAACCCTGAAACCAAGAGGAGAAATATGCATACATATATAAAGACTAGTGTTGCATAGATATATTGATTATATACATGTTCTTGTAAGTGCACCAGGCAAAAGATAGTTTTAAAAAGCAACCCAACACAAACTAAAACATAAAAATAAGCACACAGCTGGTGAGATTGTCAGTCTTCTCTAATGCGCATCAGCGTTTATCATATCACTGTGTGTATATTTAAATGCATGTGAATGTGCCCAGTGGTTTTTCCATGTCTTGATGTGGTCAGCAACTGATTCTAAACAACACCCCAGTGATGTTGAATATAGCCAGGGCTGCAGCTGAGATAAAACTGTACCAATGGCAGGGCTTACGCAGCAGTTACAAAACATTTGTGTGCTAAGACAAATGCTTGCAATGCATAAACATGTAAGCATCATTTTGTGGAATTTTAGTGGAAGGTCAAGAAGTGCCAGAGATGAAGAAAGCAGTTGTAGTGTGACTTGTGTTGACACATTATGCCTATCTCATGCAGCTGGAGTGAAAACATGTTCCACATAAGCCACACTCCCAGTGAGGTTGGATTCTCACCGCAGCTCAGTCACCTTTTCCCAAGACCACAAGAACATCTCTTGTTATCTTTCTTTAATTATGTGATGTTGTCAAGGGCAACATTTAAGGCTAAGGCTAACGCAACAACAGATTTTTGACAATTTGTCTGTGCCCCAATCATTTTGACAGTCAAACACAGAACTCCTCAAGACTTCAGTACTGCAGTTTGCAAACCAGTGGCTGACAATCTGGTCTCCGGTAAAAAAAATAAATAAATAAAATCCACATTCTGATGGTAACAAACAACACTAACATCTTCTACATTTAGAAATGTTTGTGACAAACGTGACAAAGAGGAGATTCAACCTTCAATATTGGAGCTATTGTGCAAAGTAAGTGCTTTTGGCCTTGTCAACTTAGCTAGTGTTGGGCCCAGCTAACACAAGCTGTGGAGCTTACTTTTTGCAAGCAAAGATAAAACTATTCAGCTGTGCATACAGATATTTGGGACCCACCTTCGAGCTAAACATCAGCGCTGGGACTTATTTGGGGAACTATTCTTTTTTTTTTTAAGAAGCTTTACAATCAGCAGGAGTAGCCAGGTTGAGCCAAGGACTCTCCATCAGCCACCAGGCCTACTCTCTAGAGCAACAAAATGCCTCCTAGAAGAAGTTGAGGAGCTAAAAAATCCCTTGAATTCCTCTCTCATGAGGTAACAGTGGTGAGAAAACAACAGAAACAAATTATGGATTTGGTAGAGGAGGTTAAAGCCCTGAGGCTGAAAAATGATGAGAAAGACAAAAGGATTGCATAACATTGGGTGGCTGACTAGCAACAGCACACAAAACTGAATGAAATTATTTTATCGTGGCTGAAAGTTAAACCTAGGTTGTATGCCCAAGCTGTGGTGAGTAATGACGATTCTGAACCCAGTGAATCAAAAGAATAGAAAAAATAAGAAAATAAAAAGAGAAACCAGGCATAATTATAACGTTTACAAACAGAAAGTATAAGCTGACACTGCTGAGACGGGCAAAAAAAGATGAAGGGAACAGAAGTCTAAAAGAAATGGAGATAATGCTAAAAAGTCTGATTGTTGCAAAAGCAGAAGATCTATTAAACATGGACCTCCAACTGTAAATTCTTCAAAAAACTGAATGATGCACCTAAAGAATCTAAAGTGCTTGTCATTAGAAATGTGGAAGAGTTGGACAAGTACTCATAAGCACTCATAAACACAAATGTCAACTATATGGAGCTTCTGATGTTTGGACCTGAACAAGATATATCTCATAATAACAATTTCTACAGCAGAAGTTTATACGCAAACTTTTTAGAATATATAAACCAGTTCACCAAACCATTCATTGTGATAGCAACAGAAAGAATAAAAAAGGAGGGGGTATGGTTTTGTTCATAGATAAAAATATGAAATATAAGGTAGAGAAAAATATGACAACTTTTGATGATGTAATGAGAACATTACTATAGAAGGCTACATGGAAAATAGGAGAAATATAATATTGACAATATTGACACTTAAAAATATAATGGAAGAAGTGTTTGCAAAGGCTCCTCCAAATCACCTTCATCTGTGGAGATTTTAATATAGACTTGTTGCATCCCAACAAGCAATGACAGATGAGTTTGTTGCATCCATGTACAGTATGAATCTCTTTCCACTCATTACTACTAAGCCCGGCAGAATAACACTACATAGTGCTACACTAGTAAAATAAATTTTTACTAACAATATGGAGACTTAACTAGTAAGTGGGCTACTAGTAAATGATATGAGTGACCATCTCCCTGTTTTTGCTTTGTTTAACTGTGACTACATAAGGAAAAATACTGATGATGAAATCAGATTCAAGAGATTAGGGAACAGAGGAATCCTGGAATGCATTTAGAGGATAATTATTAACACAGAATTGGAAAACTGATTATGAAGCTGAGGACATTGACATAGCTTATGATTGTTTTCTAAAAATTATTTCTGGATAAAACTTGTCCAATCAAAGACAGAAGAGAGAACAGACTCAGGACAGATCATGGTTAACAAAATCACTGTGAAATGCTTGCAAGAAAAAACAACCTATACAGAAAATATTTGGAATATAGAACAGTGGAGGCAGAGTTAAGATATAAAAGTTATAAAAACTAATTAACAAGTATTATGAGGATTTGCAAAAAGGATTATTATTGTAAAAAATAAAAATGATATGAAGGAAACAGAATAATTAGAATTGGCTCAACAACTGGTTATCCTGATCATTTTACTGATGAAAATAAGATAATTAATGAAGTGAATGTGGTGGTTAACAGGCTCAATCATTATTTTGTTAATGTAAGACCTAAACTAGCAGAGCAACTAAATAATCCCTAACCCAGAGAGGGTGGGGGTAATGAGAATTATGGAGCCATATGTCCTTGTTCAATGTTCTTAAGAGCTGTAAATAAATTGAAATTATAGATATTGTTAAGTTGTGAAAATAAAACAGCTAAATATCATAATGATATTAATATGACATTCATTGATGGTATTGTTGAACCACAACAGAATCTCTTCAATTTGTCAATCAAACTAGATACATTTCCTTGCTAAATGAAAACTGCAAAATTACTTTGTATAAGGCAGGAGGGGAGCATCAGTTTAAAAACTACAGGCCTGTGTCTTTGCTTTCCCAGTTCTCCAAAATGCTTGAAAACCTCTTTGTCGACAGATTAGACAGTTTCATTATGTGAAACATAATGTGATCATGGACAGTCAGTATGATTTTAGAGCAGGCAGATCAGCAGCAATGGTATTGATGGACCTGGTAGAAGAAATCACCAGTTCTGCTGATAGAAAGAAGTATGCAGTGGGTATGTTCATAGACTTTAAAAAAAAAAAACTTTTGATACAACAGCTCATGACATATTACTATTACTGTTTTAAATTGGCTAAGAAGTGACTTTAGGTGAAGCAATTTAAACATTAGCCATGGAGTCCCACAGGGGTCATTGTTGGGCCCCAGATTGTTCATCTTAAATATGAATGACATCTGTAATGTATAAAATATTTTCAGATTGTTTGTTTTTGCAGATGATACTGTTCTCTATGCAGGTGAGAATTGCCAGCAGTTGTTAGATGATAGAACTGAGTAAGCTGAAAGTATGGTTTGATAAAAACAAATTATCTTTAAATTTGGTCAAAACTACATTTATGGTGTTTGGTACTCGCAAAACAAACATACAAGTCAAAATGATGATGTAATGATAGATAGTATATGAAAATAAGTCTTTATGGGGTTATACTTAACAAAATGGAAATCTCATGTAAAACATATGAGTGCTAAAATGTCTGAAAGCATTGGTGTTTTAGGTAAAGTTAAGCACGTTCTGAACCGCAACGCAATGTGTACCCTAAACTGTTGACTTTCATTGCCATATTTCGTTTGTTGTAATGAGGTGTGGGGTAACACAATTTATAAACACCCTACATCTACTATGTACATGACAAAAGTAAGCAAGGAGGATAGTAAATAATGTAGGCTACCAAAATCAAACTATCAAACTCTTTCTTCAGTCAAAGGCATTAAAATTTGTGAAATTAGGTGAAATTTTAAACATTGCAAAGAGTATACAAAGCAAGAAATAATTTAAATTTAACAAGAAATAAGAGAAAGGGGGATTATAAATTAAGAGGAAAAAACTATTTGAAACAACCTTGTGTGCACACTACACTTAAAATGTGTGCATTTCTGTATGTGGAGTGACTCTATGGAATGGATATGATGAAAATATCAAACTTAGTACAAATGTCACACGTTTTGCTTCTTTCTACTCCTTTTCGGACATTCTAGTGTGAATTTGAAGAAAAAAAAAGATGCTTTTATTTCTTTTGTTTCCTGTTGTATTTGTAGACTATTGTATTTGCAATATTTTATTATTATTTATTTTATTTTTTTTATTTTAAAATTCATTTTTCAATATAAAAATAAAATAATAAATAAAATCTGGTTGACGTACTTCAGTAGCATTTAAAACACATTGATTACACACAAACAGAGCAACATGAACCTGAAATGCCCTGCAAACCCTCACAGGTGCTTTCATGTTTTTTGAGCTCATTACACCTTTACTGACCTCATGTTAAATTGAGGAGGAGCTGCATTTCTACATGAAAGGTTTGTTCAAACAAAACAGATAACCACAAAAAAGCTATTTAGAAATGCAAATGTTTAAAACTGATGCAGTATACCAATTTCCCAATGATGATTTCCACAGTGCTGTGGAAATTGCTTTTGGTTCTGCAGTTTTCTGAATATGAGTTGTTACATTGTTGGCCTTACTAGAGAGCTTTTGATCTCCCACTGGCATCATCAGATGCTGTACCAAGCTGGCCTGTCTGTGTTACAGATGTGTCCTTTCCTATTGCATCTTTCATGATGAACTAGCTCCTTGTTGACTGTTCATGAGGAGCCTGATTTAAAATCCACGTGTTATTTCAAGGAAGGACTGCTCTGAGGCTGAGCCGACTGTCCCTCTTTGAAATGATAATGGGGCCATGTGGAATGGCAGATGCAGGTGAGGAGGGAGGAAGGGATGGGTGATTGGATGCAGAAAAATATGAGTATGGTGACACGGACTGATGGTAAGTAGGTGAGTGCATGAGTTAGATAAAAGAGGATGGACGTTTTTTTATGGAGTGATCATAAGGACCAAAAATGCAGATAGATGAAGGAATGGAAGGGAAGGTGAGGAGGAAAGCCTTAGTTAAATAAAAGGGTTGAGTGGTTTGTAGACATACGTAGGTCTCTGCTGTTCTGTCTTTCTTGCTTTTGGAGATTGTGGCAGTATGCATACCTAAGCTTTAAAATAAGGACTAAAAATTCCTGCAGGATCAACATATGTTTTCATTTACTGCATAATGGCACTCTTCTTATTTCTAAATAAAAACAATGTTCTACCAAAGTTAGACATGCAACATGCAGTTCTTTCATCTGAGGCCTTAAAGCTGCTCTACATCATTGACTAACAAATTAAGGATGGATTTTGTGACTCTTAAAGACCCTAGTTTTGGTTTAAATACAGTATTATTTAATAACTTTTTATTCCCACAAAAATAATCAACTGTTCACTGTAGCCTACTTCAACAAACAGCTTCTATCAACTTTGCACATTCTTGCTCAGTCATGATGGATGTGAAGGTCATTTTTTATTTGAGAGCAGTTAATTCTTTGGTATTCAGTGTTAATTGTAATGTTTGAAAAAGCAATAAACCAATCTAGTCTTGTCAGCTTGCAAAGTCAAAGCTCGTTGTATTCATTCTCTCTGTCTTTCAGTGTGTTCAAATGTTAAGGTACATTTTAAACCATTTGCCAATTAATTTCTGAAATATTTTTCTTGCAGACATGGAAGAAAAACTTGAAGAAGAAAAATTTTGATATTCAACTCTAGGAGCGCTTGAATTAGAACTCAAAAATACTATGCACATTTTTCATTCAACATCACTGAATTGAACTTCTTATGTTATTTCCTAAATGCTACTTCATTGTGCAGACTGATCGGGATGATGAGGAAGGGTCACAAGTACCTTGATGGGGTCCTCAACATGCCGCCGCCCCACATTGGAAGCTTTGTTTGGAGTATGAAGGGGAGGCGATGGCAGTACTACACAGGTTTCTATTTATCTCCATTTGAGCACTTGTACATACTGATATCTCTGTGCAGCACCTGTTCACAATAGCTTTCCAGAGGAAAGTTGTGCTTTTGTCAAACTTTAGTTAAAGGTACTGGATGGGATAACAGTGATCCAAAAAAGCTGATTTTACATAATAATAGTTTTCCACTAGGACAACATAAAATGATCAGATTGCAAACAGCAAATCATAGAAGCTGTAGTTGATTAAGCTTTTGTTGATTAAATTATTAGTTAAGTAAACCAGTCTTACTCACTGGTGTCAGAATCCAGAGCAGTGAACACAAGGGATGTGAGATTTTTTTTTTTAATTAAAGACAAAAAGGTGGGCTGAACTGAAACAATCACACTATACATTTTTACATTATCCCTTGTTAGTGGATCTTCTGGTTTCTAAATATTATTTTCACCCTAGATTCATATTTTACTGCTGATGTGGATCTGCACCATATAGTGTGTTATCTGTTTTTACCATGATCCCTTCAGCTTTTTTCTGCAATTGCAGTTAAGAGACTTTCTACCCTCTAGTTGTGTGTCAGCCATCACAATGTGTCTGAGCAATGCAGTCTTAATCGTATCACATTAGCCGCCATACCAGGCGGAAACGTATCTGAGTAAAAGGAGTCACTAAACACATTTGGCCTGCAGTTTTGGTCCTGTGGGTGTTCAGTCTTGCCCTTATGCATAAGTGTGTCAGTGAGTAATGTGTGAGTTGTGTGTGACCATTTGGATACTGTGTGTATATGAGTGTGTCTTTAAATAGGCATGAGTATGTTGCTATGCTTTTCTTTTCTTGGTGTGACATTTAAAAATCAAGTCATAAAACTTTCTTATATTAATGCATTATTTCTTAGACAGTATACATTTATGTGCATGTGTGTATGAATGTTTGTACATCTGTAGAAATATATGTGCAGTCTATAAATGCGTGTGTACATGTAATGGCTCCAAACATGCAAGTTGTCAGTCTCTTGGCCTGTGATGCATACAATTTGATCTACATTTTAAAGCCATGCAGGCAGTAACATACAGATGTGTATTGCCCAGGGGTGACTAACTCTCTCTCTCAATCCTCTACTACTGTGCAGCTCTGTGGTCCATGCACAGATGTAAACCAAACAGGTCATCTACAATTAATTCTTTCTCTGTCCTTTGAGATTTAGCCAGCATTTGGTACTGTTAACTGAGAGAGTTTTTTTTTTCTCAGTATGTAATCCCATGCTGGTTAAAATTATCTTAAACTGCTCTGTAATCTTCTAGAGGATTATTTTTTTAGTATTTTATATTCTTTATTCTTGGATAATTCTACTGCCTTCTTAAAACTCTACTAATTCGTCCACTGTTATGCAGAGAGAGACTGAGATAAGACAAGGGGTATAAATCTTTTTAAAGCAGTAATGTAGGGCTATTTGTTTGAGCTTTCTTATGGCTTCTCTCTGTATTATGCTTGGGTGGTACTAAAAAAGTAAGCACTCACAAATACATGTTACCCATTTATATCTACATAATGCAGGTCCATTTGGGGGATTTCTGGCAGTATGATGATACTGAAGCAGTCAAAGTTTTTCCCAATGGGACAATATCCAATGGTACTGCATCCACTTCACATTTTATCCTCTCTTCTGCAACAAAACATTTTTTTTTTTACATTAAAATCTCAACGCATGGGAGATTAAATGACAGCTTATCTTCTTTTCCTAAATAATTTTTAACATTTTTAAAATGTACAAAAAAGAAATGGTAAAATTTCTATTAAATTTAACAGATCTTACAAAACCCAAAAGCTTAATTTTAGTTGTGACTTTTTTTAAACAAACAGCTAAGTATGACAATCAAAACTTATTTTCCAAAAGATTTTGGACAAAAGTATAACATGGAGAGAGAAAAATTATTTGAAGACATACAACATAGCAGTCTAGTTGTTTATAAAAAAGTATCAATAAGTGTGGAAGCCGATAGCACCCATTTTTCTTTTTTTTTTTTTTTTCTATTTTCTTTTAGTCACTATTTTTTCATGATAATGGATACTTTATCTTGTTATCTCAAGAAAACACACTTAGTTTAATAGCCATTCAGAGTTTGAGGCCAGAAACACATTTCAAAAAGTGAGTACAAAGACGCAATGAAGAATGAAAAATACACCTGGTGGAACATCAAACAACCACTAACAGATCAGTAAATATACATATTCAGCCTTTAGGTAGCATTGTCTTAGGAACAGACTAAATTCTGTTTTGGGAAATTATTGCATTAGATAAGGTACAGTTCTGCAAAACCACTGTCAGTAACCACAGTTCATACCTGCATCTACTGTAAATATAGTACATTAAACACCACTACTGTACTGTTGTCCGATATATATATAAATTTATATAATATTTTTAAATCATGACCACAGAATCCTCCAAATAAAAATGCACCATTGCACATGAAGTATGAACATGGAATGTTGTCTTTTGCACCAGAAAAAAATGTAAAAATCTGTTTGTGAACATTATTCAGAGAGAAATAGGACAGATAATAGAGAGTTTTTCACATTGTAATACAACTCTACCATATAGTACACTCAGTGTATGAAATGACAAAGTCGCCCATCACTTGTACTTAACTGATGCTTTCACAGACAGCTTGTAAAATAAGTATAATCTTGTGAAAATGAAATGACCACTGGAGTCCTCAGGTCTTCTCCATCGCAGGAGCAGTAAATGAGTCCAGTTTGACAATCGGCTACAAAAGCTTCTCATCTAATTTTGTAATCAGAACACTTTGATTTGTTAATATTAAATCAGTGAGTGCACTAAAAGGGAAATCCAAAATCTCAATCTTTAGTTCCTTGTAACACCTTGTAGCACCTCATTTGGCTCTGGCCAAACTATCCACCATCATGGATAACACCTCCCACCCTCTGCATCAGACTGTGGGGGCCTTAAGCAGCTCCTTCAGTAACAGACTCAGACATCCAAGGTGTAGGACGGAGCGCTTCCTCAGGTCCTTCATACCAAACACCATCAGACTGTTTAATGCTGCACTACAATTCTGTTACTGCAACAAACTTCTTATCGCAGAAGGACTGATGTTTACTGATGTTTTCATCATTGCACTGATGTTTACTGATGTCCCAACTATGCACTTTATGGTTTTTATTCATTCCACTCATTTACTTATACGGTTAATTCATATCTTCTATATATCCATATTCACCTTTGTGATAACACCTCACCACTGCACATCAAACTGGGTGAGGCTGTGTATATAAATACTGTTTCTTTCTTTTTCTGTTATTGTTATTGACTATTTATTGTACATACTGTTTTTTTATGTGTGTCTTTATTTTTTTATTTTGTTTAATGTCGCTTTTGCTTTGTGTTTGAGTTTCTGTAACAGTGAAATTTTCCCACTGTGGGATCAATAAAGGATCTTATATTGTTTAGTAGTTTATTTGTGGTTGACTATTGCTAAGCTATCTTACTGATACAGGAATCTGCAACTGTATCTTCAGTTTGTGCCATTTAAATTGGACAAATTACAACCAACTCATAAATTTGAGTTGGTTAATTTTCAAAATGATATTTTCTTAAGCAAGTGAAGTATCTACATCTACAGCACAATGTGACCCAATCTTTTTATTTTCCACCAGCCAACTATCCTTTTGGGCCCAGCGAGAGATTTGTTCAAAACCAAAATATTTAATTTCGAGCATTTCCAGTTTTCTGCTGGCTGTCTCCTATTGTGACTACATGGACACATTAATAGTAAAGGGTGGGGGTTGAATTGTTCACACTGCACTGGGGGGGAAAAAATCTGTCATAGCTGCTTTTCTCTTTCTGCTAACAGGCTGTTTTCTGCTTCATTCAACAAGCAATATGCCCAAAATAAGTCTTAGCACTTTGCATTTGCATGCTGAGCTCATGATTGAGAGTTGAAATTGTATGCGTTGCAATTCATGAATGTTCCTTCATTAGTAGAAAGCCATGTACAGTTCGGAATGAACAGTCATAATTTTCAGGCAGCTGTTTACTTGGGTTTCTGCAGTTTATGATTACTCTCTACTGAGCGACAGACAAAACACTCTGGAGGAAGTCAATTAATGTCTTTTTTTCCTCCAACATAGACTCCTTAATTAAGCACAGTGAGTCTCTTCAACCTCAATTTGCTATAATAAAAATTAAGATCTTTATTCCATGAATACAGGATGACGCCTCAGAATCATTTGGATTGCCACCTACTTTTCTTCTTTTCAAGACAGAGCAGTATTTAAAACCTCATTTAGTGATTTTCAAGTACCTTAATGAAGGGGGCTGAACTCTGAATAGTTTAAACTTCTGCTAAGAAAATGAAATATTGACATCTCTGGAGAGTTTTCAAATTCAGATGCAAAATCATGTGTTTGTATTTACCTGATTTGCTCTTTCTTTTCAAGCAAAGCGCCTGCATTGTGAATGGACTTTGCATCATTCTCTTCCAATTTTCCAAATCACTGCACACAAATACTAAACTATGAAGGTGAGCATGGAAAAAATTTTGCATTAATCAGCAGCACCATGATGGTTTTGGACTTGTGAGTGTTTTAGAATACTGATAGTGTTCAGCACCATATCTAACTACAGAATCATACTCTGTTTATCTGTCTTTATCTTGCCCTTTCACCTCCGCTGGCTGCTCTTTTGACCACTCTGTCATTCTGTCATTCATCTCTGACAGGTATCAATGTGCCCACATTAATTCATGGCCATCTGTGCACGCGCTGAGTGACGGATGGAGGGAGCATTTACGCTAGCAGATGAGTAGAAGTCTAAAGTTTTTTTTTTTTTTTTTTTGTCCATCAATAAACTGTCATTCCTTCACATCAGACCTTTCAGTCTTCCTTTCAGTTTTCCTCCTTCCCTCTTTCCTCCTCTCCCCCTCAGACTTTTATGTTCTCATTATGATGTGGTAGGGTTAAAGGATGAGTGTTCAACCTCCTACATATTGACTGCCACACATGCACATTGATCCACATAGTGATACCAAAATGTTATAATATTTTTAGTTTAAATTAGGTGTAAACCAATAACAAAGTGGATGTGTAGTAGTTTTTTTTTTATTTATTTATTTCTACTAGATAGTTTGTTCAAGCAGGCTTGTACTCCTAATGATGCTTCCAGGGTGTGTACATGGTTGTATGGGCCTGTAATAAGCTACACATTTAGGTGTTCCAGTACATCTATGCATGTCTTTGTCTGTATGTGCGTGTGCAACACAATGAAAATGATGCCAGAGAAAAATTCTCAAAGGATGGTAAAAGTTGGATGCCCCATTGCAGCAAAAATTGAAAAATGACAAATTTATATGAAGCTATTCTACCAAGGATGGGAATGTTTTGGGGGAAGGCCATGTGTCAGTGCAGCAAGTTGGGTTTTGTAAAAAAAATACAAGACCTAAACTTGGGCTCAACAAACCCTCAAACGTATTTTATAGAAATGCATTTAGTGCAGCCTATGTTAACTCAGTAAAACATAAAGGAAATATCGGAAGAAGACAAAAACCTAACTTACTAAAAATGTTGTCACAAAAAAATAGTGGTTTACTACATTTTGTAAGGATGACAGAGTCAGGTTGAGTTTAACCCTCAATGCGCCAACGTCACAAAATTTCAACAAGGACTAAGCCATATCTCCAGAAAATGAGCTTAAATGTGTTACTACTGTGAGTATCTAGATGGCAGACATGTGAATCTTCAGTGTAAAACAATTGGTAGACGAGGGGAGGGTGTGGAGGTTCTATTCAAAGTTTATGACGAAACTGCATTTGAAAGACACCATACAGAGTCGATCAGGAAGCACTCATAGTTGTTACAGAGAAAATGTGCAACAAATTGAAACTGGAGGGGAATACTTGCCTCCTAAGAATGACAATTGGTGATCTAGTGACAGTGAAAGACAAGCCTGAAGCAGCCCTTCTGGGAGTTGTCAACTCTAAAGCTTTAGATAACTGAGGTTGGGGAGGCAGAATTTGAATATTTAGGAAAGTTTCTGGATGTGGTCGTGGCAGCAGAGTTAGAAATCTGAAACATCTGAAAAATATGTGGGAGCAGCGTGAGTCCAAATAGCACTATAAATATCAATAATGATGGCTGGATGTATTTGAAAAATAAGGAAGAGTTTTTTTTTTAAAAAAAAATGTTTCTAAAGAAGTTAAATATTTTACTGCAATTGGCAGGGATCACCATCTGTGGACGTTTTGAGCCACTGTCCTGTAGAGTTTACTTGTTACCTGTTGCAATACACCTGAGTCAAATTATTAATGGGTCATTAAGACGCTGATGCAGAACATGAAAACAAGTTGTCATTTGAATCAGATGTGTTGAAGCAGGCAAATGCCTTAAACCTGCAGGACAGTTGGTGATCCTGCACTATAGTGTAACATATGGCCCCTCCTCTCTACATTCAGGAATAAATGCTATCAATTGCTGCATTAATTTTAAACATTTCTCTGTGGGCCCAGATGTTTTTTGTATACATTAAAAACTCTTGCATATGTTATGTTAAGAGCATAACTGGAAACATTTACATGTTCATCTACAGGTTTCCCAAAGTCAGTAAAGCAAAGGAATTGTCCAGAGGAGAGGGACAGGGCATTTGTCAGTTTCAGCTAAAGATTGGTGCTGTTACAAATTGCTGGTAGATAAAGGATGAGTACGGATTTCAAATTCCTTGGATTTGATAATGCAGTCCTCGAGGCAGACCAGACAGCAAGCCACCAAAACTGAAAGTGACTTGCAACTTGACTTGGACTTGTAAAAAAGGACTTGTAAACATCTCTGTGATTTGCAGACAGGCATACAGCATTTTGGCTTTCTGGAAAAACTCCCTGTACAAATGTCTGTAATATTTATGTCAGTGCACTGTGTCATCTCTGTGTGAGCACAGCTCATCTTTCACCTGTCTGTCTGTGAATCCCTTCACCTGCTTGTCATTGTGTCAGAACATTTCTTTCTGTTCCTCTTTCCGATCAGCACATCTTCCAATTACACTGACTTTTCTTCACTATGCTTCCTGCTCACGTCCCTCTGCTGTATCATTTTTCTCTTTCCAAAAGCTATCTTTGTTTTCCACTTTTTTGTGATTATCTGGAAACTTCCTCTGAAAGTCACACTTATAGCCCCTTCTGTTATTTATTTATTTATTTTATTTTTTTGTCACTTATCTCCTCTCTTAAAATTATTCTTAAGTAGATACAATGAGTTTTCAACATTCACATTATCATTTAAGCTACACATTCCACATTCTGCTCAAAGAAGATAGAATAAGGGGCTGTTTTTTTCTGTTTCAGGTCTGTATAATGTTAATTTATTTAGATATAAATTGCTTATTAAGACATAAGGATGGCACTGATCTTCTGAAATATTTTATAAGATGAGGGCATATTAGATGATTAAGCCTTGGCTCAAGACCTTCACTTATGAGTTTGCTTTTGTAATCTTCTGAATTTTATTTAACACAGATATGTTACATTAAGGCTGTGCTTCAACCTGAACAAAACACAAGGGAAGAAAAAGAAGACATGGACAGATGGCTGGCGTGGGAAGGTATGTGTGCATGCAAAGATATGTTTGCAGTGTGTCAGTGTGGGATAAAATGTTTGCAAATTACTGGCACATATGCACACCCACTGTCTGAACCAATTCTGCTTTCTTGGCTTCACACTAAACTCTGCCTTGATCATTTTAATCAGATAACACAATACAAGAGTAGAAGAGATACAGCAAGTCCTGCTTACAACACTTGCTTTTATCCATTCATGACCTCAGACCTGGATTACAGCTTAGAAAACAACATTAACTTATTATGCTTAAACAAAGATGGATAAAACCAGGGTAAATTAAATAAGACATGAATTTTAACCATGTACTTTATTGCTATATGTCTGTTTCCAAGGCTGTGGACTGCACTGAGTATGTTAAAACAAAGAGAGTATGAAATTTACATAAGTGGACCAAATTAGATAGAATTGCTACACTGATTGATTGATTGATTGCAATATTTGTTCTCCTTGTATATATTGTGGGTTTTTATGTGTTACTCTTTCTCTTCTTTCTGCCCTTATGTTGTTTTAAAGGCTGACATAGTGGTTTATAAAGTCACGGTTAGTCGCCACTAAAATAAATCAACCTTTTCAAATTCCTGCACAGTTTTTATTTGAATGATGTAAGGTTTTGGCAAGGCCTGAGTGATTTGGCTGTGTCTGTGCCTTCATTTCCTCAGAGCCCCTATTTCTACATGGAGATTGGATATCATCAAAATTCATCGCCTTTGAGAAATTTCCTCCTTGCAGTTTCTCAGTCCATTTCTTTTCATCTTGCCATCAAATGGGATATACAGAAACAAAGTTAAAAGAGTGGGAAAAAGCTCATGTACACTCCTTTATCTAGATTTGAGATGGCAGGAAGAAGGAAGAAATATCCAATCGTTATAAGAAGATAACCTTTTGACTGCAGCTATTTTCTTTCAATCATTGTTTCCTTGAAAATGTATTTCTCTTCTGAAGCTTCTCCACTTCTGCTGCTGTCACACAAATTAAATTATTAGTTCTATCTCTAAACTCCAAGTTTTCTCCCTCTGTTCATCTATCATTCTGTTATTTGCATCAGTATTACAGGTTTTTCTCCACTCTTTTCCATAACATCTTGCTTTCATTGTCTCATACTCAAATGCATAATTGGGAGTTGTGCAACATTTCAGTCATAGTATTGATTACATGTATGACTTTTCCCCTTCTTCATTGAGGACACCACCAGCCAAAATTATTAATTTGTGGGTTAAGCTACTCAGAAAGTTAGCATCTTCCTTTTCAGGTAACCACATCTTCAACTTCAGAGAGGAAATCTCCTCCCTGCCTCCTTCTGCCAATACTCTCCAGGAGGAGGATCACATCCCCAGGTTCCAGAGGATGATATACTTTCTCTCCAGACCTTCCCAGAGGACAAAGCCAGCTAACCTCAGCCTACTCTCTTAAGCCTTCTCTAGGGCTGGGATTGCAGAATCAGTGTGGCAGAAGCCACTCGTCCCTCTGTTTGTCCCTCTCTTGCAGTATAAACAGAACCTGCACAAGACTCCCTGTAAAGCTAAAAAGAGATTATGTCCCAAGAGTTTCCATATGAAAGCTAACCTGCCCTGAGCATAAACAAACAGCTGTCAGCTGAACTCATTAGTGTCGGTGTTAATATACTAACCTTTCAAGGGGCTGAAAAACAGAACTTTCTTTGACAGGACCCCTTCACATTTTGAAAAGCATTACTTTCTGATTAACACGGTGATCTCCCCTTTGATAGACAAGAACTTTTAAGGACTGAAAGTTCTGAACTTGAAGTTAAAGTTGCGTTGGTGGATTAAGTTGTGGGACTACAATTCAAGCTTGGGACTAGAGTACAAATGTTTGTTTTTGTAATACTTGTGCTATTCTCTCTCTTCCTGGTTGATTTTTGGTATGGTTTTAGACTTTCTTGCTTGATTGCTAAGTGTCAGTTGTCTGTGTTTCACCAACACCCTCATTATACTCTTTTCCTGTATTCTCATTCTCTTATTAATGCATATTTGATTTGAACCTTTAAAGACCTTGAGCAATTTTAGAACAGTAGCATGAGAAGTGGCATAGTTATTTCTGTGAAGCCAAGCTGAGCTACAATATGGAAGCATGCAGCTATGTTTACAAGTTTGGATGGATTATCCTCATTCCACCTTGTATCCCCATCAGATCAGCTCCAACACTTAACAGAGGTCAGCTATGAGTGAAAATAGATTGAATTCGCTGTCTTATTAATCTTTAATTCCGAGGCTGATGTTACAGTGGTGTAGGGGTGGGATTAGTTTTGGGACAGGGCATGATGCCTGGATCAGTGCCCTGGCTGTGTGCTAAATCCCATCGCTCATCCCTATCAGCATGGAAGAGATGAGTGCAAGTCTTTAGCCCTAACCCCTGAGAAAGCCTGAGAGGCAAAGTGAAAATTAGATGTTTAAACTGGAAATGAACTGTTAATGAACAAATGCAACAGAATTGGTGATGCATTCAAGAAAAGATTGTGTTTGACAGTGAGAATTGGCTGTATAGCAATAGTACAGCTTCATGCTACAGGGGTGAATTTAAACACTTACTTGATCTCTGACTCCCATCCACACTTCACTGTTTTCCCCCTCCATCTCAGGGCTGTGAGTAACAGTGGAGCCAAGTCTCTAAATACAGCTCAGACTTTAGGTAGACAGCTAAGGTTGTCTGTTGTTCACTGTACCTTTTCTATTTAATTCTCTCATAATTTCATTTTGTCCTTGTTTCTTCTTCTTTTGTCATTTTCCTCAGACTGCTTGTCTTCCCCTTCCTCTCATTTTACTCTCTCCTCCTCTCAGATATCTTATTAGCAAATGTGCACATGTTGCCCATGGCAACCTGATGGAATCCCATGACCCCGAGTCTCAGCAGCCTTCTAATCATTCTACTGCAGGTGGCTTAGGTAGCAGAGGACCATCCCTTTTTTTTCTTGATTCCCCTCTACTAATTTGTTCTTCCTCCACATGTCATTGCACCTTCACTTTCAGCTCTCTCACTTCCCTTTTGTATTCCTCTCTCACTTCCTTCCTGGCTCCTCTCTCTTCATCTTTTTGCCCTGGTGTGAGGTGGCATTGTCCTATTCCTGCTCTGAATTTTTTCATCATTAGAATTTGTAAAATTATCATGGGTGCCCTCAATTTTATCAGATTTAAAGCAGCTGCTGTACACAACTTGCCAAAGAAATTAAAAACACCAGAGCAGCAACTGTAAAGCTTTCTTGTAACAGCATCGTGATAAAAATACCAAAGAGAAACATGCAATAATATAGATCTGGAACCATATCTGGGCCACATATCTGTTAAAGCGGCTTTATTTGGCTCGGTTCAGGCAAGTTGAAGCCAAACCAAAATGTGACAGAGAGAGATTAACTGCAGTATTACCATCCACGTGGAGCAGAGGACTGTGGAAATTATAATTTATTTTCAATGATTTCTCACCTGATATCTAATTTGAATTCCTTTTTTATTTGACATCTCATTTTGAAGTGTGGATGCACTAGGGTATAAATATTATCAAGCAGAAAAAAGAGGTTTAGAAGCAAAGAAGTTTATGTTGCTAAAGATATCATGTAGCTTCCCTCTGTAATACAGTATCTTAGTATTGGCTCTGTCTCATCCCTTGTGTATCTTAGATTTGCCCTGTGTCTTTTGTGTCCTGCAGTCTTTGTTGTTGTTTTTCTGTATTTTCTTCTCTTTTTGCTGTCTGTGCTTATCTGGAAATCATTTGGCAAGTTCTCTCTATTTTTGTCTTGTCTTTGTTTTTTTTTTTTCTTCTTCTTTCAATATCTCACGTTATTTACATACTCCCTACCTAAAACTCAGGTTTCTACAGTTAAAATAGCTGCGGATGCCTAAACCTAACAAGATTTTTTTTTTGTCCAAAGTTATTGAACTTGTCCAAAAACAGTCTGATTGTAAAGGTAAAAAAAGAAATAAAAAAGGAAAGAAAGAAACAAACAAACAAACAAAGAAACAAAGAAACAAAGAAACAAAGAAACAAAGAACAAATCTGCTAGGTGATATTTGGTTCATCCATCCATCCATCCATCCAACCATTCCTTGTTTGCCGCTTATCTGGAGTGGGGCTGCAGGGGCAGCTGCCTACCCAGACTTCCCTCTCCCCGGCCGCATTCACCAGCTCATTGGGGGGTATTCCCAGGGCAGCCAAGAGATGTAGTCCGTACAGCATGTCCTGGGTCTTCCCCGGGGCCTCTTTCCGGTGGGACGTGCAAAGAGCAGAGACCCAATCCTGAGGCCACCAAACCGGATCCCCTCAACACCTTGGCTGTGCCTAGAAACTTACCAGGGAGGCTGAGGAGTGTGATCCCCCTGTAGTTGAAGCACGCCCTCCAGTCCCACACTGCACCAGACCCCTATGACCACTCCTGCAGGTGGTGAGCCCACGGGAGGGGGTCCCATGTCATCCTTTCGGGCTGAGCCCAACCGAGCCCCATGGACAAAGACCCGGCCACCAAGAGCTCGCTTCCATGCCCCACCTCCAGGCCTGGCTCCAGAGGGGGGCCCCGGTGACCCACGTCCAGGCAAGGAAAACCTGGGTCTATGGTTTGTCGTTATCATAGGGGTGTTTTGAGCTGTGCTTCGTCTGGTCCCTTCCCTAGACACCTGTTTGCCATGGGTGACCCTACCAGGGGCATAAAGCCCCCAACAACATAGACACTAGGATCATCAGGACACACAAACTCCTCCACCACGGTAAGATGGCGGCTCTGGGAGGAGTGATATTGGATTGTTGGCAGCACATGGAAGCACAGCATACATGCAAAATTCTTAAAGATCATGATCATTTTCATCCTGATTTAGAACTTTCTAAGCATTTCTGTGTTTGCTAAATTTTGTGGCTCTTTCTACTTTTCTGGACCTCATCTTTTTTCCTAAGCACTCCAGCAATCCTCATTTATTTTCTGTTTCACCAGCAGTCTTGTCTTTATTTTATAATTTAATTTTCAATTACACCGGCATCTTTTCTCATCATGCATTCGGATCCTCTCCTGAATTTTTTCTTGGCACATAAATCAGTTATTATATCAAATATCCCATTTTAAAATTCAATTGAAATATTGCAATGCATTTCATGTTTTCCTCACCATTCACGGCATATTTGCAGTGATCAAGATGGCCAACTGAAACCTCTGAGAGGAAATCTTCTGGAAAAAAAAACAGTGTATCTTGGAGACAGTCTCATCCCACTGAGTGACATTACTGTAAGCAAGAGAGACCTTTCATATATCATCAGCAGTTATGCCATGGTAGTTACTGGATTAAAATATTCTCTACACACTACTCCTCACCCATCCAAACATCCAGCATGTTCACATACACTACTGTAAATACAACTTCCTGATCAAGGAAAATTGTTGACCCATTTCAGTCCTCAGCATCGTGCTCAGTTGAGGTAAACTTGCAGTTGTTTTTTTTATGTCATAATATATCTGCAGCCAGCTTGTCCCTGTGTTGTGTGTGTGTTGTGTCAAAGCTTGTAGCTTCTCTGAGTCAAGCCAACCCATTCTCACTCTGACAGCATTACTGGCTGCTGTTTTGTTGGGACGCCTAGTGTCGTACATCATTAAGAAGGTAATTACTGGTGTCAGTGTTCCAGGCCATATTGCAATGATATATGTTAACATTATTTCCTATCACTAATGATAAGAAATGGTGTATTTAAAACTCAGCTATAATCTCTCATACACAATCAGATAGATTTGGTTTTTAAACTTAAACGAGTAGTTTCATTGCCCTATCCTTTACTAGCAAATTGCATTGCCTAAACCTAATAAAACCTAATAAAACAGGAAGTTACACTAAAAGTAAACAAACAGAGCAGTTTTTTTATTAGCAAATGGGGGGAAAACTGTGTTTGTAGGTCTGAGAAAGACATAAACATTTTTAATTAGGCATTTGATGGTGGCATAAATTTTTGCTGTAGCTATTTTGTGCCACTGATTCAAATGGCTAATTCAGTTCTTTCTATTGTGTTTTTGTTTTTGTTGTTGTTGTTGTTGTTGTTTTTGTTTGTTTTTTTGTTTTTTTTGTTGTTGTTGTTGTTTTTGTTTTGTTTAGTTTTTTTCATAGCACTGGCTTGGGAGAAGGTTTGGATCCCTAAAGGTTTAATTATGCATCAGGTAGATAAGCAGCTGTTAATAATTTGTTGGCAACTGCTACCTTTTGGTAAACATCAGATTTACCTGGTAATGACATAGCCTTTTGTCATCAGCGCATCTTATTGGGCTGTGCATCAAAAACTGCTGAGAAAGTGTGCATGAATCTCCCTTGTTATATAGTTTTAGAAGGACTATTCAAACTTTTCCCAGTTTGTATGTGTTTATATTACGTTATTGATTTCTAAAGGGACAAACACTGAACAAAAAGACACACATTTAGCCCTACACTTTATTTAATCATTAGCCAAAAACAATTAAATAAATAAAAGCTGTTTTAAGTAGACATTATTAAGTCAGTAAAAATATCAAAAGTTCAGTGCGAAGTTGGCCTTTTCATCATACTGCAGTTGCTTTAAATATAGACAACTGCATAATGTTCATTTTCCCTTTTTAATGACCAACGTGCTGTCGTCTTTTTCTCAGGCATAGATTCTAAGTCCTAGATGTTATTTGTACATGGCCTTCTCCGTATATTTAAATGCTGCTGCCCAGAAGCTGGAAGCATGAGAAGACGCAACAGGTGTCCTTTTGCCTATACTGGTGCTTCAAGTCATTGTGGTGTATATAGCCTCCTAACCACAGTTGTTGTTTTCAGTTCCAGAGCCACTGTTTGGTGTAGTTTTGGCACAAAAACTGGTTTGATTAAGGAATCAGGCTTTGGTTTGGATAGGATTAGAATCATTTTAAACCTCTGCTTTGGAAAAATTAGGTTTTGAAGGTTACCTTTTGTGTAAAAGTCAAATGCATAAAGTTGATTTAATTTAAGGTTCCTGAGCTAAAATCTCTTTTTGTAAGAAAACCCTTCAACTTATCTTTATCTCTCTGAAAGGTTTACGTTAAAAATTGTTTTGTGCTATTGTAAACAACCTCTAATTAAAAGACAAATGTATTTTAATGTTCTCTCACTTGTAGGAACACACCTTTGAGGCTTGTTGAAGATAATTTTAGGAGAACTACTCTTTATATATGGTGGCACGAACTGTGGGACAAAATTCTCAAGTTAAGTTAATCCATAAAGTTCCTACACACTACCATACAAAAAACATTTTAAGCATTAACTACATTTGTTGTTTTTCTTTCGAGTAAAGAAAGACCCAGTTTGAAGCAAAAGAAGATGTTATCAGAAAGTATCTTTCCTTGCTGATTAAACTCTCTCCATCTTATTCTCAGCCTCGCTCTCTGTCTCACACACTGTTGCCTGTTTACTGGGGAGCTCCAAAGTAAAGACAAAGCAGCTGTCAAGTGGGATTTAGCTGCGACATGGGCAGCATTGGCTGGAACTGAGTGTGACATTATTCGGCAACAGTGCCTCTTCTGCATGAACAGGAGGGTTATAAAAGGAGCTGGAGGAGGACTGGGAGCAGTAAGATGTGTTGAGACATTTTCTGTGAGTGTCTGCGTGCATGTTTGTGCCAAAGACAGAAAGAGAGAGAAGTGGAAAGCATTTTTGTAAAACTGCACAGGATTCGTGTCTGAAGAGTCAAAGACAGAGTATTTGAGGTTGCACGCAACACAACCTTCTACCATCCACGATAGAATGAAGATACTGTAGATTAATAGCAGGTTGAGCAATTACAATAACCCAGATAAACTTGGAAAAATTTTAATAGGAAAAAAGTTGTTGTACTTGTCATTAAGAAATAATCAGGTTAATGAGAAATCAAGTGAATAAAAATGTAAAAAATAAATAAATAAATAACACACGATTTTGATTTGAGATGAGATTTCCAAGATTATCAGTTTAAAAAGAGATTAGTCATTACTGAGCAGCCATTTCCAGATCAAAGTGTTTTGCAGTGTTGCCATAATTCCAGTTTGCTCCAAAATTAAACTTTTCCATTAATTTCCAATGCCTGGATGGTGTTTGAGCTGGTCAGTTATTGCGACACAATTAACACCACCCTGTTCAGCTGTCAGTATGAGGACAGAGATGTCGAAATTGAACACAAAAAAGATGCATTACTAATTAACAGGCTTTTCCAACAGAACAATGTACTGTTGTGGATCTTTTTTTAACCTTTGGAATAAAATTACATGTCTTTCTGATTCAGCTATGTCCATAAACACCCATTAATTTCATGTTCTGATCATTTTCTCAATATTAAATTTCTGTGCTAACATTTTTAGCTATTTTATATCGTTTCCCTCTTTTCTTGGTTGGTTAGGTGCCTATGATTTCATAATATAGTGCAGCTTAACGGCAGAACATGTTTATCTGTTGACGTCTTGTAAATGCATGTTTGATGTTTTAGCGTTTTGCTGCTATTTAGAGGCAGTCTCAAAATTACCTGAGCTGTGGGCTGGTCTTTTGCTTTGGGACTGTCTTTGATAGACCTCTATCCAATTGTTCTGCTGTGGGAAAGGCAGAAGTGAACGTGGACAAAGATGTGCTCAGTGGTGGAGAGGAAATGCCATCTGTAGCTGTTTTTATTGTTTTTCCTCTGTGCTTCTTCGACATTGTCCTCTTGGATAAGAAACTATTTGTTGACACCTGCTCCTCAAGGTATCTTTCAACCAATGAACGTAGATTCACAACCAGAGTTGTTAGCTTTTTAGGAGGACTTCATGTCTGTAAAGAAAAGCCATCTGAGCTGCAGATGGATACCTCCTTGAAGAACTGAGATGGTCTTAGCGCTTCCACAGGGCCACAATCTACAACTTCATGTTGCTGGGTGAGAAATTTTAAAATATATGACATATATAATATATAATACTCTGTGGTTTTTGTTTCCAAACTAATAGGTACATCTGGCAAAATAGGCTTGGTGGTCCAGCTAAGCCAACTCCCCCTATTTGCTTCTGATTTGACTGACAAAAACATGGGTATACTATTGTCCTTAAAGGTAAAATTATGGACTTGTACTTCCTAGGACTCACAATAGGACCTCAATGTAACTATACACACATTTTTGATGGCCTAAATAGTACATATGTTCCCTAATGCTTACCAGCAAAGTATTTACTATTTATTCTAAATGCACAAATACTATATTAGGAGATGATCTACTTTGGGCCAAAATGAAAAACAAGTTTGAGGGTACAATGTCCGTGAAAAGCTTTTGTACCCCTAAAGGTACAATTAGGTCCTTTTTTCTAAGACTGCTCTGCTTGTTTATTCAGATATGCTCTCTTCTTACTCATTCAGTCTTCCTATAATCATCACTTTCCCCAATCTTCAGCATTTTAGCCTTCCCCTGTCATCTCTATTATTCTGTAATAAATCTTGTTTAACTTGTCACTGAGGGTAACAAAGCCAATTTTATCCTGACTGTTGCAAAGTCTACTCAAGCTGGACTTAACTAAACTAAAGATTTTGGTTGGAGAAAACATTTTTTAATACACCTTTCTTTCTTTCTTTCTTTCTTTCTTTCTTTCTTTCTTTCTTTCTTTCTTTCTTTCTTTCTTTCAGAATGTGTTGTTTTGAGGATTCTTTGGTGCTTCATTTGTGTGTTGTTTTAATGGTTGTTGTAATGGAAATGGAAATACTGGAATAAAAGGCCATGTTAAAATCTCTCTTTCTTTTCTTGGGACACCACAGAACCAAAAATTTATTTGTGGATTAAATACTGACACTTGTACTGTTAAAGAAAACAAATATCCTTTGTCACTCCCACCAACTTCCCCCAACTTCAGAACAAGCCCCCCAGGACTCCCCTGAAACTTCTGGCCAGACCCTCGACCAGGTCACACCACTCCTTGCTTTGACCCTGGAGGATCAAGGTAGCACCTCCCTTCCTTCTGTTCTATTTTGTAGCAGCAATCCATAATCTATAATATTCTTAAACAAAGGAAAACTTTCCTCCAAGAGAGATGCTTGGTTAGCCTGACTGCTAACCTCTTCAGCTGAGAAGAAGCAACCAGTCTCCTTCTAAAGATCACCCAACTCAACATAACAGTGACCCAAGTGGACAAAATTGGATTTAGCTGGATAATGGAGCCCTTTTCAGCTCCTCTTTCCTTCAACTGTTTTCCAAAGACTGTTTAACAAAGACACATCCTGAGCTTTGGCTAGTTAGTATTAACATTAGCTTTAGCATAGCATCGCTGAAGCTTGACTGTAAACTATTTGCAGTTTATGGTTTTTAAGTGACGTTTGTGTTGTCGGATGAATAAGATAATTTTAGACAAATTATGTTTGAGAATTGCACTCACATGCCAAACTAACAACTCTTTCATCTAACCTGGCACCTTGGAATTCCAACACTCAAAACCATTTTTATTGGTCTTTAATTAGTTTAGACAGACTAATTAGACTAATTTAGCCATCTTGTGACCTGCACACACACACACACACACACACACACATACAGTCACACTTACACTAAAGCTGGATATATACTCGTGCGGCGTCTGCGTGGGGTCAGTTACAGTGTAGTGGTTGCTGGTGAGTTTGCTCTCACACTCAAGAGTAGGGGGTAGGCTACATATAGTTTTAGTGTTGTGTTGCAGTTTCTCCTCCTAATCTGAAGGTGGCAGCATGGGTGGTATCGCCCTTAAACTCACAAGGTCAGAGTTCTTTTGACGGTTCATTTCAGTTCCGGTTTGTATTTCCTGTTTTAAAACAACAATGACATCCAGTATGGTTCAGTGTCTTTGTTAGCTTGTGGAAAAAAACAAAGAAATAATTTGATCAACCTCTCATATCTGGCAACATGTAATCCCAAACTGACCAATTACAAGGGAGTATTAATAATTGTCCGTAGACACTTATTAAAAATGGGTAATAACTAACTTTCTCCAACCAAAACCCAACACTTTTTTAGTTCTGAGAACCTGCAGGCACACTGGTAAGGAGTATGTGTCCTTAAGCTATAGTAGGAAAGCCCCTCAAGTATAGGAGATCGACCATTTCCACTAGTGTGATAAACTGAGTAAACACCTCTGTAAAAGCTACCAAAACCTGAGGTCAAGGTGAAATTTTAACATGTTTACACAATTTTATCTTTTTAATCAACTTAGCAATGTAGTTAGCTCATTTAGCCTTTTCATCTTTCATGAACTTTTATAGTAGAAGCATGTAAATGAATTAAGGACCTCCTCTTTAAATGGTTCTATGGTTGAGACACTCAGGTGTTGATATTACATCCTGACACCAAAGAAACCATTTTTAAAACCATGAAAACAATTCAGAACTGTCAAAAAGTAGCTTTCATGTGATGGAGAAAATAATTCTACAGTAACACAATAAACAATAAAGTCCTGGAGACCAGAGTCTGATTATTGACTGGCTTATACTTCAACAACTATTTTGTGTTTGTAGAAAATTTTCTCTTTCATTTTCAGTTTCTCTTTGGTTAGGTTGACACACAGAATGGATTTTTTTTTTTATTATTTTTTAATTTAATTAAATTTTTTTTTTTTTTTTTTTTTTTTTGCGTTTACTGTAGATCTGGTCAGTATATATCTAAATTATAAAATGTTCCAACACATATTAGGATACACAAAGTATATAGTGCAAGGACAATACATTTTTATACAAACAATAAGGTGAAATTCAATTTGGTCTGATTCAGTATAATCTGATACAGTTTGATTTGCTTGACATATTTTCATTTTTATTTTAAAATGAAAAGGCCAGTTAAATAAATCTAGCACTGGTCAATGTTCAGATTTATCTAATAAAACACTAAGGAAACAGATATGTTGGTTCTATTATAAGAAAAGAAAATATACTTTTACTTTGTTCAATAACATGTCAGTAAAATACTGCTTTTAAAAAGTTTTCACTCTTACCCACTAATCATTATCAAGAAATCAGGCAATGTATGCTGTAATTACAGTATTTATGAACCCTTGCTGATGTTTTGAGTTGATGAAGAGCTGGTAGAGTAAACAAGCACCAGGTTGTTTTTTGTAAATGTAGTAAATATTAGTCTCATTTATGATGGGAAGCACAAGCAGGTAGCAGCTTTCCCAGCACCTTAGCCATACTCAATTTGTTTTTGGATTCACTGTACTGTGCAAACACCATATGGTTGCAATTTTTTGCAAAGTTAGCCAGTCGCACTGGGAGCCAGTGTAATGAAACAAACAGCACTGCTGTCGTGTGGGGATCCAGACAAAATATGTCCCTTTTTCTTTGGTCCATTTGGTCCAGACCAATAGTTGTTGTAGACATTTGGTAATGGTTTTTGGGCTGGGATCAAGGGTAAAGGGAGTTATACAGCTTTGTTTAGGAGCAGATGTGTGTTTGTATTATGCAGCTTATATTTAACCACCTAAATGCAATCAATTAATTCTTTTCTTTAAATTGTTTGTAATGCAATGACAAGTCAATATGTTTGATTTTTGATATTAACATAAAAAAGACATACATATGTTGCTGAACAAAATTAGGATATCATGAAATGCTTGTTCTCTTTCTACACTGTGAGTATCAGTCTGTTGAGGTTTTATTTCCTCGGATTCAAAAAGCAAAACTGCTTTTGACTGCAGCAAACAAGTGGGGGCTCTTTTCCCACCAGTTTCCTTTCTTTAAGGCTTTCAGTCTAGGTTTAGAGGTTGACAACAAGCATCTTCACAAAGCTTCACTTGACCTATTTTAATCGCTTCTTGTTGGGCTTAGGCACTGTGTTGCCAACACGTGGTGGTCTAAGCTGACCCCTATCTTAAAGCGCAGGAGGGACTCAGCAGAAGAACAGACTCGATCCCCATTCTCACATCTAAGTCTGTACACTTAATCCCCCAGAGAGGTTGTTTGTGAGCAATATCGCAACAAGCATATAGCAAACTCCCCCATGTGGAGAAGCCCATGAGAGTTGCCAGTGCTTCATTGCACTCTCCCGCCTCCCATTTCTCAGCTTCTCAGGTTTCTCAAGCATCAACTGAAACAACATAATCTTTTCTTGTTGAATTCGTTTTACTTGTTATATCAGAATTGTATCACAAAAAAGATAACTTCTAACACCCAATATCCTTGTCTTTCCATTAAGCAGTTGTGTCTACCTTATTAATCCATCGGATCAAAGACAAGGAAACACATAAACATGGTAAATTAAAAATAAGGCACAAATGAAATCATTCTGTTCATACAGATGGACATAAATTGTGCATTGTTTTCATGAAACCCAGCATGACTTACTTAAAATATGAAGTGTGCACTATGTTAATGATGTAGTGGTAAAATTAACTTCTGGATCACAGTTGTGAGACTTGGACCAACCCCTTTTCCATCTAAAATTAAGGTTTTTTTTCTCTCCTCTTAAACCTGTCCAAAATATTCAGGTGTTTTGTGTGTTCACACACACAAAATCTGTGTACAGGGCCACAAACCAATATATTACATTTCCAGACAGGTTGACAAATTGCTATGTGACTATGTTGCACGCAGACACCTGCCAAACCCTGCTAAGTGACATCATTCACTTTTATATATATTAGCTGAGTCAGCCGGTCAGTCTTTTACTCTGGTGAGTATTCACCCAGAGACCATCCACAATTTACTTTCCCAGACCACCTCCTGCATTTATTATTCTCTCATTTTTCATCTGAGCAGCCAACTTCAACTGTTCTAAACCACTATATCATCATTCACTAAAATCAGCTTGGTCTCATAGTTTTTTAGAGTAAAAACTCAACTGTAAGCCAGCCTCCACTGCAAGCATTCAAAGAGAAGCATGTGAGACATTAAAAGAGAAAGACAAAATTTTGGATAAGCATGTGTTTTTTAATTACTAATGGGTTATTATCATTGGATAGCAGGTGCTAGATTAAGGTCATATTTTCACCTCACTAATTTAGCAAAACAGGCCTGGTGTTGGTGAGTTCATATTCTTTATAGCAGTCCTTGTAGAAAATAGAGACATGATAGTTATCTTGTAAATATGATACATACCTATATGATGTATGATGCAAAAGTATATTAATTTAACCATTGAATCTTCAAATCTGAGAAGGAAAATTAACTAAATGCCAAAATTGATAGTCCTCCCTTCCCCTTTATTAAAATAAATATTATAACTTTCTCGTTCTCTGAGCCAAACACACTAAAGATTCAACTAGAAGAGACTTCAACAATGATTTTTTTTTTTTTTTTTTTTAAATCTGGAGCAAAGTTTGGCTCAGACTCAGATTCCATAGATGGGGAGAGTGAAGCTGGAGCAGATCCTGGTGGAGCGCTGTGCAGGTGGGCGTCTGACCTCCCTCCAGCTTGGAGTTTTGAGTCATCTGGTGGTAGATGGTGGTGGATCCCTGGAAAACAACCTAGTAACATACTGAATTGGACAAGATGTAATTTGGGTGAAGTTGTACCATCAGGACAGAACACTGAGGAACTGAGAGTAATCAATGTTAAGTCTGAAATTTGAATTATCATAATAGAGATTCTCTTAATCTGGCAAACATGATTACTTGTTGAACACATAATCAATATGGATCAGTTTGTTTCTTTTTTGTTTTTAATGCTAGCATAAATATACATTACATAGATTGAAATAAGCTGTTTTAATTTGGACTTGGCCAAAATTAAAGTGACTTCCTCGTATCTGTCATTTAGTACCATCTGTACTGTCAAGCCAGGCTGTGTTCAGCTTGCTTTGATGTCAGCGATAACATCAAACAACAGGAACCACCTTGTTTACTAAGAGATTATGATAATCTCAAATGCCAATATTTACAATTAATTATTTTGAGAAACTCTCAGTCTCATTTGGAAGAGATAAAAAGAAATATTTAAATGTCAATTATACTGTAAGGGTTTGTATCTGGTGCCAGTTTTCCACTCTGTAGACGGGTAAGGGATATTACTTTCTTGTTTATTGCTTCTCTTCTTATGCCATTTACTACTTGGACAGAAGGATTAAGCCTGATCTCAATTTTCCATCTTTATCCCGTTGTTCCTAATTCCATTTAAATGCTTCTCTGAACACAAGCCAGGTCATCTCTGCAGCCTACTTTCCATCTCACTTCATTAACACTGCTGGAGCTCCCCAGTTAAATCCCTGCTGAGAAGCAAATAATTGGACGTCTCTGGTGTTTTTGTTCGGGAACATGCATCGCATATCCGTTGTGTCATGACCTATGACCTCTGCTGCATGTTCACCTCCTGTTACTTCTTGTTAAAACACACCAAAACACAATGGAGAGATGAATCAACACATAAATATACACACAATCACTTCTATTTCCTTAAAGCATGAAAAAGTGTGTGCTCAGTTTCAGCAATATTGCACTTCTTAATTATTTCCCCCAGTAAGTTTTTGCTCTGTTTTTTTTTTTGTTGTTGTTTGTTTTTTTGTACATTGATGTTCAGCCACATGGGTAAAAAGATTATGATATTTTACAGGCAATTTTCAGCATTTAGGATTTCTCAAAATTGCTAACGAGCATACTTGAGCAAGCAAAATATCAATACCAATATTTTCCCCACAATCTATAAGAAACCTGAAAGAGGGAAAATGAAGTATTAAATTACACACCAGACCTGTTTGGATGGAAACAGTTTGATCTTCATACATGGAAATTAGACACAGTGCATTAGGAGAATAATTGGAAATTACGTTTATGATTTGCATTTAGATGAGAAGATTTTCATATTTAGCCCTGTGGGAAATAATAGAGAAGGTGAGACAGAGTCAGCAGTGCTGACAAAGCAAGGTTCAGTTCAACAAAAATAAGACCTCACTCAGTGGATAAACACCTGAATCCTACAGTTACAGGCCACATGATGGTGAGGATATATTTTTTCTAGAGGTGAATAAAGAAAGGTTTGTAAAACTATCATGCAGATTCAACTTTATTAAAGTTACAACCTAAACACAAGTCAAAAGTTTAAAACAGTAAATACTTAACTCCTTGATTCCTATTTCTAAAAGTTGGTTTTGTCATTTGCAAATCAGAAAATTTATTTAGCACAGTTAAAGACAGAAAAAGAAACTACTTGTTTACAAGGAGTTGCACTAATAAACAATACTTAAAAATTGGTGGAAATGGTGGTGAGTGCTTAGTAAGCAGGAGTAATATCTGTGGACTACTTCAGCAAAATTTTGAATTACTTCTTTTGAATATTCAATCTGATGTTGTACTGCTCAGATTAAGAGTCCTAATTCCTGTTAGAGAGGATATGAGGATGTACAAATCTTTATTTGTTAATCCTGCTATAGCTGAAAGAACATTTGACTGATCCCTGGCCTCGCCTCTCCTCTCCTCTCCTCTCCTCTCCTCTCCTCTCCTCTCCTCTCCTCTTAAGGTTCACTGCTTCTGTGATCTTTAACCTCTGCTCGCCCTAATGATACGACCTCTCTTTTTACCTCCCTCTTCATCTCTCTTTCTTTCCTCCCTTGGGAAAACGTGAGTGAGGACCCAGAGGGAAAGGGGCAGACTGGGTCTCCTCTTTCTGGCTTCTTTGTCTTCTTTCACCTTCACCTCTGTCCGCCTTGTCTAATGGCTCCTCCCTCTTCTCTCTTCTCCTATCTTACGTCTGGCTCTTGGTTACATCTCTCCTTTTTCAAGTCTCTATATTCATCTACAGAAAGTCTAATCTAAATAGCAATGCCACTCACTCTTTACCCTCATGTATAAGTTGGGACCCAGTGGAAAAGGTTATGTTGGAAGAATACTGATTGCAGCAGAGGGAGAGAACTACACTAGTCTCAAAGAGGCATTTGGCACATGGACAACAGAAAGAAGGAAACTAGTCTGTATTTAATTCAAACTGTCAAGAGCCTGAGTGTGAAATTGGCTTAGATGCTCCAAAGATAGAAGGACATATTTTTCTTGCCACAAAATCTTTATTTTCATTCAGTACATTACATAAATAAACCTTATAAATAAGACGTGAGCTAGCTTTAGATTAAAATCCAAAAGAAATTAAAAGATTTTTCTTTACAACCAGCATGTTTGCATCATAGCACGACTGCTTCAGATTAAATCGTCTAGCTCAAAGTCACAGCTCAGCCAGGGGGGTGGAGTAAACAGCCCTATTAGCTGTTAACAAAGCTTCCCAGATATGAAACCATGCCTGCTTTTAGCACTAAAGCCAGTGGGAGATTATCCAAACTGCAAATACATGGGCGACTGAGATGCCCTTTGTACCATACAACAGAGGGCATTTCATGGGCAGAGGGCTGATCCCCTTACTGGTGTGCAGCTGAGGCAATGTAATCCCAAATTATTTAACCAGATTACTAGAGCATGAGAAAAATTCTGCTTTTGAATTATGTATGGCTGGGTTTATGTGGTGAGATATGAGTTCCAGTATAGTGTGATAGTGTCCTTCTAATGCCATACTCTGTTCTGCAGTGGAGATTGTCTGCATGATCAGCAGTAAGTGAATATCAAGAAACCATGGGTTCTTGTTGCCTTTAAAGGTAGATTAAGCAGAAATACAAATAAAAAAACAACATAAACAACAATAAAAAAAAAACCCATACAAAACTATTTGGTATCAGTCATGTCATATGATCCATGAAATGTACGGTGGAGCATTTTCCTGTACTTCCAACTTGTTTTGCTGTATTTGGGACATTTTGAGTAACATCTGTGTTGACTTAATGTTCCAGAAAAACAATAGTCCTGTAAAACACTGTCACAGTATTACTGCAAACATCACGTTTTGACTGTCGCTTCATATTTAATAGGCAAAAAAAACACCATCCACCAATCCTTCCAAAATGTTGATTTAGGAAGGGTTAGATGGTGCTGTGCACCTGACTGGGAAATGGAGGCTTACTGTCCTGACCACTTGTGTCTTCACTCTTCACTTTGAAATGTTGTTAATTTCCTTGTTTTTAACTCATTGTGTCTCATTGTTATTGATCTACTATGTTTGCCACAGCTCGTAATTAGACCCATCTGTGTCTTGAAACCATTCTCTGATACTCACCTGTTCTCCCTTGCATCTTAGTCTCCTCATGTCACTCCTCCAGTACCAGATTGTTGCCCGTTGCTCAGCCAGCATCCTTCCACAGCCACTGAGTGTTGGAGTTTCTGACCTTGTTTTTTACACCATAGACTTCTGCCTCTGCTTTGTCTCTTGGTTATAGTTTGGATCTCTGCCTTCATGTTGAAGACCTTTGCCTGCTTGTTCAGCCTTGCTTTCTTGACTTGCCCTCAACCAAGTTTTGTAAGTCTGGATCATTGTTTATTTTTCTGGCACCCTATTATGCTTTTGGATCACAGATTGGATACAGTTTGTGGATTACCTTTGTACCAGCTCAAGTTTGGAGTCTCACTCCGTCACCCATTCATGACATCACCAATTCTGCTTTCCTTCAGTAAAAGCCATCGTGTCTCCAGCCATTCCAAATTCAACAGCTTAGGTCAAACTTGCTTCCCCTACTGTTGGACTGCCTTTTGTTCAAACTGCAGAGTCATTTTGACCCAGCAATCCAATCTAAACATTCTCTTTAGTTGTAAAATAAAACTCTTTAAAACCTTTCAGTCTTTTGTGATGTATTCATACATATATGTTTTTAATTAGGTTGCCGTCTCTTAAATTTTTTCATGCAACTGGGCTGTGTGTGTAGTGTTTGTGTACGCAAGTAAATGACAGTTTGGTAGAAAAAAAAAAAAAAATCTAAATTGTGTTTTCTCTCCTCTGTCCACATCATAGACATTTGTGCTAAAAGATGCTTTCACACACTATCAACAAAGCAGCGAGCTTCACATAAAACTGATGCAGTACTTCCCACCAGGTGTTCATGTTTCTTTATCACGCTGGCTTTTACCTGCCAACTGGCTCCCACCAGTTTGGTTTATTTTAGCTACTTTAGATTCATTTGTGTATTTATTTTTTAAGAAATTGTTGATATGAGAGATTATTTGATATTCTAGCGACATTAACAGTGGCTGAAATGAATTTATAAACCAGGAAAGGAACAATGTTTTGGAATAATACTCTTCCTTAATTCCTAACAAATCAACAAAAAGAATATTCTGGCTATAATACATGAAAGCAGACATGCTGCCAAAAGAAAAAAAACTACTAACTGTTTTGGCAACTAATGCAGCTATTGGATTCAATAAATCTGCCAAATTAATCATCTTCACACAAATATTCTACTTCATTTAGTCACAGAAATGATAGAATAATAAAAAAAAACATTGTCATGTCATAATTGTCCATTCTTAAAAAGGCCTGAAAGCAAAATCCTTACTGAGTCTGTGGCATCTGTTTTAAAATTTGGCATCACTTTTTCAATGGCATTGCTTTTTTAAAAAAATAAAGGAGGGGGAGGGGGGGTAAATATAATTACTTTTCAATTCACTATTTCTTTTCTCTCATCTGTGCATGCACACAGCTGCCAACCTCTTAGATTGAAATGCCAGTTTTGACAGCTCCAGCTGTGGCCTGGCGGAGAGGATATGCTCATCCTGGCAGCTCAACACATACTTTTTCTGCCCTGCAATAGCAGGTTCAGTGTGACTGAGAAGAAAATCACATGTTTGGGGATGACAGTGGGAAACCAAAGCAAACTCAAAGAGCCATGAAATCTGTGACAAATTCTCCAGCATACAGTCATACTTCCTAAAGGGAGGGGTAATAGCAGCTGAGGGTCATGAGATGCAAACAATAGCTTCACAACAGCCTCCAATAGTTTTTTTTAACTGGTCAGTATATGTCAATCAAGTTTGTTAAATGATATGAGTTAGAACATTTTATAAGTAAATATATGAAAAAAGGGCCTTGAATACTAAAATGTTTTGTAATAACTGATGAATCATTTATAATGAAGTTAAATAGACTTCCCAAACCTCCTGTTCTATCATCATTATGATATTGCTTGATGATGGAATGACATTCAGATTTTTTAAAAACTTTTCTGTGTGCAGCAGGCCCCTGGCCAGCTATTGACCAGACCTCGCACAGTTTTGGGGTCACAAGCTCTGGCAGGAAAGTAGATAACTCTCCTGTCTTGTATTCACTAGTGAGTCACAAAGACATACCACACACACACACACACACACACAGAGTGACGCTCCACTGGAAAGACAGAAGATTTGCTGACCACCGGCTTTGTTTCTTTCCCCTGACAGCACAATCTGTCTCAGGCCAGAGAGTGGGTGTGGGGGAGAAAGAGAGAGAGAGGCAGATAGAAAGACAGACAAAACGATTGGAGAAGGAAAAGAGAAAAGGATGATGGGGAAAAAGGGAGAATGACAGAAGAAAAGACAGAGATGGAGATTAAAATACAGAGGAAGAGGAGAGGAAAGCAAGCATGGTTTGAGCAGTAACGGACAAAGAGCGGCTGAGAGAAAGATAAAGAGACAGAAGAGGAAAGTAATCATCTTAAAGGTCTGAAGGTCTCAGTCAGACTCACTCACTGTCCTACGGCAAAGATGAATGAAAGAGTTAGCTCCTGCTGTGTGTGCAGGGATGAAAGATGAACAAATTTCAGCAATGACCTCAAGGGTAAAATATGAAACAGTTGAATGTGAGTGTAGAAACACGATGACAGCAAGGGACTGCAGTGGGACTGCCCTGCTGCTCTGACTCAGACAATCAACTGTATTGGCGAGCTGCACACATGTCCACCCTGCTGAACATGCTCCATATTTTTGTTGAACTGCCAGAACAATTTTTTCCTAACTGATAAAATCAACTATGTTTGTCATGCTGAGAGTTTTCTCCATTTCTGTAGGTAGCATGTGCTGCATGTATAATAGGAAAAATGCTTTCATTAATCACTGTTTACCCCTGTGGAGTAGCAATTTTCTTTTTTTTTTTAACAGTAAACTCCTATGTAATTAATTTTGTTTTAATCCCTTCACAGCAAAAAAAAATATCTACTGGATAATTAAAAAATGTTACAGCAGATTTAAGTTAGGACTTTAAATCTAATAGTTTATTTATTTATTTGTTTTTTGTTCCACAAGGCCATTCAATCCTCAGCCAGTTTTTAAATTTGTACTCTACCAGCTCCTGAGGAGAAAAATAACCAAACACATTTGCTCATGGCCCATTATCTTTAAAAGAATTATAGAATATGGCTGCTTTGAATCACATTATGTGTTATAAAGTGTCTACAAAAGAAGTAAAGCAGATAAATAATCAACTTGACTTTATGTTAAGTAGCCAAACAGACAAATTGTTTCACAAAATGCTCTAAGAATCTAATTCATCTATTGAGCACAGGCCCTGTTTTGATACAGCTATTAGACAACAGGATGCTATCTGTAATTATTGAGAAAATGAGGAGGGAGGACATGATGCAAAGAGCTGCAGAAACTGTATTTGTTTTACTGAACACTCAGATTGGAGGACATGGCTCCTGGCTTATCCATTATAATAACTTTTGTTTTCAAATCAATATTAGATGTATTTCTTTGTATCTGTGGTATCAACAAAAGAGTGGAAAGCAAAGTGGATGCAGCAAACATCATCAGCTTACACTTGCTTTCTGTGAATTCTCTAGCCAATAGCTTGCTTTTATTCATAGATATTGGACATTATCCAGACAATTTGCTAAGGATCTGGCCGGATATAGTTTAACGTGTCTGTTTGGAAAGACCTCAACATTTATGTTCTCACATAGTTCTCCCAGGTGAACCACAGAAAATCTGCAGTGAAAGCATTAAAATGGCTGTTCTTTATTTATCTCCATATTTATCATAACACCTAGCCCCATAATATGTTGCATCATTTGCAATCCATCTATTTTTATCTTCTTTCGTCTTAAACTAGAAACCTTTAACTGCTTTTTAGAGTCACTTTAGAGTATAGTAAATGTTTGCATCTGATGCTCTTATCCACTGAATTATTTGAAAGCAAGTCTGCATTTTTCTAGATGTTGCTCCTGGCAGCTGATTTTTATGTCTGGGCAGAAAACTCTTGCTCTTCTGCTCTAATTCAACTGTTAGCTCATCCCGACTGCAAGGCTGCACTGGAGGTGCAGCACGCATGGTGTAATCCTTCATGCTTATTGTGCATACACAAAACACAATGTGCACAACAAGTGCCTCAAAGGATGGGGCGGCAGATGTTCACATATATACGGAAGTATAATAGTAGACTCTAAATACACTCAGCAGTTAAACATTTTATTAGAGAAGTTTTCACAAGACACACACACTTAGTTAAGGTGAAAGTTATGCAAAAGCTTATTTTGACCATTTCCCTCAACCGTGATAGCCTTTTAATGTTTCATTCACACTTCTTTCCTTTTATTGAATAATGTATTAGATGCCAGAATTATGTTTTTTCTCTATTTATACTGTAGTTTTATTCATTATTCATGTGTTGATTCATGTGTTAAAGTTATTTCATGCACATGAGCTGTGCTGAACTGCAGCTAATCAAAACTGAGCACTAGCTGCATACTGTAGCACAGTAGCACAGAGCTGCCTCTTCTGTTCATTACGCACACTTTTCATTCAATTTAAATTCTAGTTTTCATTCTTTCCCTTTCTCTATCCATGGTCACTTCACTGCAAATAAGTCTCTGTGTAGAGATGTCTGTGTATGCTCCAGGTCTGTTCTGTTATATGATGGTCATTAGCTTCCACTAGGATTAGGATAGCTAAAGTTAGGGGGTCAACAGGTTTTCACAAAGAGTGTGACACGTTGTGCTTATGAACTATTTTCATTTAAAGAAATGCAATTATAATTAATCAACTAGTTAAAAAGCTTCCTTTAAAAGATAGAATCTAAAAAAAATTAATCAAATTTATTTGAAAGTATAAAAAGTCGATACGTCTTGAAGCACTTCAATGTAAAAGTGGATGAAACATATCTGATTATGCTCCGTCTCTCCTTTCCCTCATAGTTTATTTTGTTTAATCAAAGAATTATAATGAGGTGCTAGAGAATGAGACAGGAAGTGCCTAGGTGCCTTTGTGCTGTTGTGATTAAAGCTATGCAGGATCATCCAAATTAAACTGTGATAAAAATCATTTTAAAAAATGTATAAGCTGTTTTCAAATTTTGCTTTACTTTTTGCTTCAGATGACCATAATCAGTTATGTAATAATTATTTAATGTTTCCTAAAATCTTACCTCCCCCCTTTCTTTATGTCATACTTGTATGTGTGCCACCTTTTCCCACTCTGCGCACCTGCTGCTTGGCCTCCAAAAATTTTCCAAGCCGTTCCCTGCTGTTGATATAATTATAAAATTAGAACATCGTGAAAAAGTTGATTTATTTCAGTAATTCCATTCAAAAAGTGAAACTTGCATAATGTAGACATTCATTCCTCACAGAATGACATATGATTATGACTGCTGATTATAACTGACAACTAATGAAAAGCCCATAATGAGAATCTCAGAAAATTAAAATATTGTGGAAAGGTTCAATACTGAAGACACCTGGTGCTACACTCTAATCAGCTAATTAACTCAAAACACCTGCAAATGCTTTAAAATGGTCTCTCAGTATAGTTCTGTTGGCTACACAATCATGGGGAAGACTGCTGACCTGACAGTTGTCCAAAAGTCGACCATTGACACCATGCAGAAGGAGGGCGAGACACAAAAGGTCATTGCTAAAGAGGCTGGCTGTTCACCGAGCTCTGTGCCCAAGCACATTAATAGAGAGGCAAAGGGAAGGAAAAGATGTGGTAGAAAAAAGTGTACAAGCAATAGGGATAACCGCACCCTGGAGAGGATTGTGAAACGAAACCCATTCAAAAATGTGGGGGAGATTGAAAAAGAGTGGACTGCAGCTGGAGTCAGTGCTTCGGGAACCACCATGCACAGACATATGCAAGACGTGGGTTTCAGCTGTCGCATTCCTTGTGTCAAGCCACTCTTGAACAAGAGACAGCGTCAGAAACGTCTCACCTTTCCAACAGGACTTGGCACCTGCACACAGTGCCAAAGCCTCCAGTACCTGGTTTAAGGACCATGCTATTCCTGTTCTTAATTGGCCAGCAAACTCGCCTGACCTTAACGCCATAGAAAATCTGTGGGGTATTGTGAAGAGGAAGATGCGATAAGCCAGACCCAACAATGCAGAAGAGCTGAAGGCCACTATCAGAACAACCTGGGCTCTCATAACACCTGAGCATTGCCACAGACTGATGGACTCCATGCCACGCCGCATTGCTGCAGTAATTCAGGCTAAAGGAACCCCAACTAAGTACTGAGTGTTGTACATGTTCATACTTTTCATGTTCATACTTTTCAGTTGGCCAACATTTCTAGAAATCCTTTTTTTGTATCAGTCTTAAGTAATATTCTAATTCTCTGGGATATTGAATTTGGGCTTTTCATTAGTTGTCAGTTATAATAATCAAAATTAAAAGAAATAAACATTTGAAATATGTCAGTCTGTGAGGAATGAAAGTCTATATTACACAAGTTTCACGTTTTGAATGGAATTACTGAATAAATCAACATTTTCATGACATTCTAATTTTATGACAAGTACCTGTATATTATAGGATTGGGGATTTCTAATGTTAGTAACAGTAACAGTAATATTCTATAACACAGACCAGATAACACATATGAATACATGGGCTGTAAAAGTTGTTCTCATATTATTATATGGAAATTGCAGGGCAAATCGAAATCCTTTTAGCATAATGAGGACAAAGAGAACAGAAATAATAATAATATTAATAATAATAATAATAATAATAATAATAAAATACAACAAACAACCAATTTCTTGGCCAGGGTTTGGTTGATTTGGGGGAGACTCACAGCATGCAGACTTTTCATTATTATTATTAATATTATTATTATTATTATTATTATCAACTAGTGAGATGTAACCGCTATTTTAAGTTGCATTTGTTATTTTAAGGCATATGGCATCTTTAGTTCTTTCTACCTTGATGACCAAGTCTAATCCAAACAACTGTTTCCTGTTTCCTTTCTGATTTTCTGAAACTCCGAGTGCCACGTAATAGAAGCGTGACTTGGCTGTTTCTGCAGACGCGGTTTCTACAGTTAGGAAACTTTTTTTTTTCTTTTAACTCCCTCTTGTAACCCGTAGGCACCCTCACAAGCCATCCCGCCCATAAGCGTCACTGATTCAAATAGCAGCCGAGGCAGAGGAAGAGAAGGCAGCGAGCCAGGCTGATCACACTGCCGAGCAGAGGCGGAGAGAGGAACGCGGGGCAAGTGAGAGACTGGAGACCATTCAGTGGTTTTTCACTTGCATGAACACACACAACCGCTGACCCTCCCCAAGGATCTAACGATGTGGACCGAAGTCGGAAAGCTCGTGCTTTTACACCTATTACTCGTGGAGCTCCACTACGCTAAAGGTAAGACACTTGTCTCGGAGATGAGGAGAATCTGCATCGCTGCGCGGACACACAGCAACGCTCTGGAGATCGCTGCCTTGTCTGTCAATGTGGTCTACATCTTTATCAGGGAAGTGCTACAATGCCTGAGAAAGACTTCTGTCATTACGTGGGTGACACGGTTCAAACCACGATCGCCACACGAGTCCGCGCTTTGTAATGCAAGTACAGGTGACACGGGTGACAATGAGCAGAAGACAGCGTGGCACACGCGGTAGCAGATACTGTAACGGTAGCTGGGGGATAAAGACCGGTGACATGATATGATCCCAAAATGTTGGCTGTACTGGTCTGCTTTTAATGTTTTTGCATGTGCATCTAGATTACTGTCAAATAGTTCCGCATAAACAGATGTGAATGTTTAAGTGCCAGCAGGTCACTGGTGGAAGGCAGTCACTGTCGCACTGAAGGCAGCATAATGAAACAACAGGCGATGGCAGTCACGGGCATATTGCTGTATCACAAATTATATTTTACACGGGAGGAGAGTCAATTATTTAGTCATTAAGAGCATCTACCAGCAGTTTCCCAATTTACACCTTCACTGTAATATACAACAAAAGCTTAAATAGTTCACGTGCAGTTGGTCAATTTACTTCCTGAAGTTTTAGTTACAGTTTAACGTCACCAAGCCTACTTTTATGGTGTATTTCTACTAATCTAATGGCCTATTCAAAATCTTTTTATGTTCATATTGTAATCACTCAATGAACCAAAAAGATCACTGACACTTAGTTCTTCTTTGACAATGCAGGAACTCATACGGAGTCTGAGTGTGAAACCGGACAGTTTCAGTGCAACAATGGACGGTGCATCCCAAGCCTTTGGAGATGTGATGATGATGATGACTGCTCAGACAGCAGCGATGAAGAAAACTGTCGTAAGTAGCCCTAGAGTTTTTCTTTTACAAGGTTTGATGCCTTTGCTTGCTTCTCCGACTTGGAATGTATTTTACAGACAGGTGTCTAATAAGGTTTTAGACTGATGTTTTTACATTTAAGGATTTTTAAACTGGAACATACGCTGTTGGATATGATCTGTTATTTGGCTGACATATCAGTGTGTGCCATATATAGCTGTTTGCATTAACTCTAAAACTTCTCAGTAAATGAACAAGGACTGAGAATAAGCTCCTTATCATTTTGCTTTGGGGCCCTTTGGAGTCTCTTTCTCAGTTGTTAGTCCACAGACACCAGTGCAGAAACTGCTGATCCTGGATCAAAGTCACACGGCCACTGGAATGTTTCTAATTTCATTTCCACAGCAAACCTCTGATTTAAGCAGAGCTGTGGCATTAACTAATCTGGTCCATGTTGTATTATTATTTATATTATTACCTTTTTGTTCCTGTAAAAATAGAAGTAGCATCTGTTATCAGTGAGACAGCTGCTCTACTGTCTGATAAGATTTTGAAAATACAGTTAAGCAACAGTTTTATAGACTGAGTCATAGCTGAGAAACGGCAATCGAGTTGCATAATATCATCATAATATTTAATGCTGAGTAATGCAGGCTGCTCTGATGCAATTTCGTAGATGTGACTCAACACTGATTGGCTGCTTTTTGGGATTTCTAGGATGAATATGCAGCTGCAGGTTGTTGTTTTTTGTAGTAACAGACCTTTAAATTCCTAAAGTAGACATAGAATAAAACTTAATATCAGAGTTTGCTTCACTCATAAAGAATACCAGGCGTATATAATTCTGATAGAGCTGTCCCTGAATCCCATCATGTAATTGTATGGACAACCAGCTGGGTAATCATAGTGTTCTCATTAATTTGTCATGGTAGTAATTGTGGGAATGGCTGTATTAGGGACAAATGGATTCATCACTTATCTTGGGGACCAGCACACCAAGCACATGATTCTCACATGCTTGCCATGTTCCCTGCAAGCATGTCATGACATTTACAGTCGCTTCTCCTTGACTCCAGAGATTTATTGGGAATATTGGAGATTTAGTAGGAAATACTTGATGAGAAATGGAATTTGAGTTTATTTTGTAGTTTGCTTTGTTTTGTGTACGTGTTGCTAGAAGAGAATTGGGAAATGCTACTTAAGCCACAAGGTCAGACTGCTCTTGTAGTCGAGCCACCTTTTCTTGATAGAAATGTGTTCTGTACATTTTTTTCTTTCCTCTCTCTCTTCCCTGCATATCATGTCAACTTCTTTTGTGGGTGTGCTTTCCTCTTGGGCTATCTGTTGCTCTCTCAATCTCTTCTCCTGCCTGCCTCCTCCTACTTTACCCTCTCTTGCTGTGCCTTTTTACTCTCTTCCATCCCTTGCTCCCTCTCTTCATTCCTACCTGCTTTATGCGCTTTTCTTTTTGTCAGTGTTGAAAGTGACTTTCCCTGAAAAGCTGTCTCATTCCCCCTGCATTGTAGCTCCCATTAAAGAGCTTTCTTTCCCAATTTTTAAATCTCTTATTAGCACTTTGGCAGTGCCAAAGCCAAAAAGGTTATGGCCACTCGTCTTACGCCCACAAAGAGCATCAGCTGACAGGTTGGTTGGAGATAAATCCAGCAGCATGACGCTCGTTGCTGGAGTGATGCTCAGTGGCTGGCAGCGTGCCAGCCCTTCGAACAGATGCCAGCACTGCCACTGTGCTCCCTCCCTAAACCAAATATCACCAGCAAGAGCTCTGCAGAAACGGGGAGGTGGTTGAGGAGTAGAGGGAGGCGGAGGAAAGATTAGACCGATTTGACTGAGGGGAAGAGGGTGGTATAGAGTAGAGATGAAGTAGTGAACACACGGACTAGATAAGAGGTGTCTGATGGTGAATTTCTAATGGATAATAAAATGACAGTAGTATGGAGCAGAAACAAAGCTGATGATGTGCTAATCGACTGATCTGGTCCTCAACCCCTTGCAACAATGTTGGAAATTATATATATCTTTATTGAGTCAGGTGTGTTATCCCTAACCTGCATGACACTGGCTCGTGATGAGTATTTGATACCTTGGTCTAGTCCATTTTAAGTCAAACCTAAAATGACATTCATATCTCGTGGGAGTAACAGAAATGTAAAGAAGCTTCATCAGAGGAAAAGTAATATAACAAGGAAATAAAATAAAATACATGTTGATGTAAATGAAGTGTGGCTGAGAATTATATTTAGATTGTATAGACCTTTATGTCTGGTTGCTAAGCTTGATGGTCTGATAACACTTGACGCACGTCTTTAGCTTGATGATAAAGGGCCCTTAAATAAAACTTGTGCGTATGTGACTGGCAGCAATGGCAGATGCTGCCATAGTTTATGAAATGTCCTTTTAGTGCAGATAATTCGGGCATATCAATGAATTGGTTGGCCTTTAGACCAAATTGCAAGATTGTGCAGTGGTCTGCTTTTAGCTTTAAACTGTTTATTTGTTGATTAGATTTGTATACTCTTTGTCCTGCTGGTTAAGCAACTAACAAAGGAAAGAAAATGCTCCTGCAGTTAAAGAATGGTGCTGAGTTAGTTGAGTTGTCAAACAGATTTACAAATGAAATGGAATAATGTTAAAAAAAAAAACACCTGTTTAGTCCCTGAGGTTTTCTTGCTGTGATTGTCTCCAAAGAAAAATTTCTTTTTTGTTTTTTCTCCATTTTTTTCGAACACACAGCACAGCATTATTTCACCGATTGATCACTGCAAATCAAGCAAGTTAAAGGTCAATCATTTTGTTTAAATTTCTTATCAAAAGTGATTAAACTATTAAACAATGGCATTCATAGCAACACACAGGGCTCTGTTATACAACCATGTCAGTCCAGCAGTCATATCAACCATATAAACACATGCCTGTCTCTCACCACAGAGATTAACCTTATGGCATCCTTCTCCCAGCAGCTGTATTAAAATAAATCTTGGTAGGTTGAGATGTCTTTTTGTGCTTGTCACTCTTCTCTTTGATTCCCTCTTTTTTTTTTTTTCTCCTGTTGCTCCTCTCCTCCTCTCTGCCTTACTTCATTCTCAACATGCCTCTTGGTTTATTCTGCTCTTGTTGCCCTGGGAGACGGTAAAGTGGAGATGACTGGTTTCTGAACATGTATGTGCTTTTGTTGTTGTGAGCAAAGTATATATGTATGTACGCATACACGGTCTTACATCAGTGTAAAGTTGTGTATGACCCACTTTAGTTGTGGAATCCAGAACAGGAGAGAAAAAAAGGCCCTTATAATTTTTACAGCGGATTTAAGTGGATTTAAACATGCCTAATCCAAAGTGCCAGTGTAAAATCACTGCATATCTGAACCTCACATTGGCTTTCAGTTGTTATCCCTCTCTCACATTGCTGTAAAGTATTCTGCTCCAAATGGCCTTGGTCATGCAGCTTTGTAAGTATTGTCTGGTTTTATTAAAAATATGTGACTTTAAAAACTTGACCTATAAGTTATCCATCACTAAAGTCAAAAATGATGTTCATGGCCCACTGAAAAACAACTTTCAACCACTAAATCATGATTTATACTATCTTAAACATTTCATTGAGACTCTTAAATTATGAACCTCGTTAATGAAGCCAGAAAACAAAGTGTTTTAAAGGAGGTTACAAGCAGGTGGATGGAAACAGAATGAGGGTGGGAGAAAGTTTCCTACGTGTTTGTGTGCCCATGTGGCAGCAGGACAATGAGTCTGAGCAGGTCTGGGAAGGAGAGCGTCTCCTTCGCAATCTGAGACCAGCTTTCCATAGAGGAGACATCACAACATATTACACGCTGCTGCCACGGGTGTGTATGAGATCAGCCTGTTTCTCACACACACACATAATAGTGTAATAAGAACGAGCAGAGAGGCGCTCCAGGCATGAAAGGCATTGTACTGATAGACTCACAAACACACATTTCGGTCACCTGCTGACACAGACACACACACACCGCCCTCTCTTACAGCTGGGGTCAGGCATTTAATGAGAATGTGAGGTCAAAGGGACCAGTAGCCTAATAAATTACACACAAACACCCGGCTGCTGCATTTCAAACTGACACACACACAGGTTTAAATGCATTAAACATCATCACGTTGTGCTCCATCCAGCACACCTCTTAAGGCTACACATACACATTTATCTAATGAAAACAGTGTCTCAATGACATGTTGTGCCATCATCTGGTTTTCTTTATTAGGCTAAGGACATTGTAAGTGTGTGTGTGTGTGTGTACATGGTGGGTGTACAGTTGCAGTCTTCTAGTCTCCTGATAAAAAGACCCACTGCTGTGCTCTGTGACTGTGGATCTCTACTGGAGTGTTTGTGAGTCTGTTTCATTTCACAAACCAGTGACTTCATGCAGGTCACTGGCGATGAACTTGCCACCATCTATACTGTTTTTCTCTGACACCTTTCATCCAATTTTCATGAGTTTGATCAACAGTTTTTAAGGTTTGGCAAATGTTGAGAAGATTGAAGCAAACTTCACACTTTTGTTCCTTTCTTCAGTGACCCACGTTAACACCTTCCCTTACAAATGATGTGACCAAGATATGTGAGAGGAAGCGAAGACAAGAAGAGCTGTTGAAGGTGTTGGATGTTGGCTGCAGAGGAAACTTTTCAAAGTTGGGTAGAGAGAAATTCTGTCTGTTCTGAAGCTACATGTGAAGGCCGTACAAAGACACGTTTGACAGGGTTGACGGTTCTGTGTAGGGTTGAGTGATGTGTGTCAAATATGAAAACATCATCTCAGAAGTAGGCTTCCAATACAACATAAATTAAATTTGCTGGCTGCTTTTATCTAACTCTCAAAATGAAATCTGCTTTAATTTGAGCATTGCTATGTAGGCTGCATTAATTATAGATGTGCAAAAGTAGATCAGTAACAGCAGAACTCCAGGACAAGTTTGGCATGACTTGTCAATTTCACCACTTTATTCCGGTCATATCAAAACATTTTTGCCTTTGTCAGAGCATGACAAAAAAAGTCTTATTTATACAAAGAAATGAACAGATTCACTTCCTGTGATCAAGTCTTTTTGGATGATATTAACATAAGTGTTCAGAAAAAAAACAAAACAAAACAAAACATTTGAAACTAAAGGAATCAGTCCGGATCTCAGATGCATCCTCCCACATAAAGATGTACTTATGTAAGAATTGAATAGTACATGCTGTATATATATATATATATATATATATATATATATATATATATATATATATATATATATATATATATATATATATATATATATATTGTCTTTGGTGCCTTGATAGATGACAGTCCCAAAACGTGCCTGGTTCCCACCTTTGTCGGATAATGCTCCATACTCTACAAGCTGACAAGACCTGGTGTAGTGAATAGGTGTTGGGTGCAGCGGAGCACAACAGCAGCGGGGTAATTTCAGCTGAGGTCAGTCCTGACCTGAGGCATTTGCGCTGACTCTATTTCTCTCTCTCTCTGTCACCATCTGTTTGTCTCTCTTGCTCATTTCTTGGCCAACACCTCAGCTTGTTCCCATCTTCCTTTTTCTGTTTTTAAACCTCTCTGTCTTTTAGACTGTATGTCTTTATGAGCATCTGCAGTAGTGACTTTGCATTGACAGGAAGGGCAGAAATTAGTGAGGGCCTCAGAAGGTGGAAAATTAGCATGGTTACAAGTGTGTGTCAGAGAAAGGATGGATGAGATTGGAAAGCCTGTAAGTTTACCTCTGGAGTTTCTACAGACACACACCAAACACACATATCTATTAAAATATTTGAGAATGTGAGTGATACTAAAGTAGAAGTTGAATATCACACCCACGTGGCAACTTTGTATCTCACATAGTTCTAGAATGATGCTGCTTGTCTTTCAGAGTGTGTTTTATAAAAACATGTTATTGACTTCAATATAAGGAAGAAAAAGTCTGACAGTGAGCAGCTTCTGCCTGACGCATGACAGAAGAATAACGGATGTTTGCAGTTATTCAAGGTGAATTGGAGAAAACACTAAACTAAGAGGGAAGAAGTGAACAAAAGTTTGAGGAGGCATCAGTGAGCTGAAGGATGTGTGTGTGGGTGGGGGACATACCGGAAAAGTGACTTTTTTTACAGTTTAATTTTTGTTCTTTCTTTTCTGTTTTTCATTATCTCTCGTCCTCTATGTATAGAGTACACACACCCTCCCTTGTGTCTCTTCTGTCAGAATTAGCTTGGCGTTTTCAACAGATTACCTGGTTGTGTTTGCTTACGCTGCTGCAAAGTGACTTATTGTTCAAAGTCAAACTCAGATAACACTACAATCCTATTTCCGCTGCGGGTTTATGTGCATATTTAGCTCTGCGCTGGCTGGTTGCTGTGCTGCTCAGTCATTATGGCCCCTCCTCAATCCAGCTGAGTCTGACAGCGTGTCATAGTATTAATCCCCAACTCAGATTAACCAAATGGTTTCCATTTTATTATTTACATTTGCTGTAATCCTGTTTTTCACCTTGTGCTCTGTGGCCTGATACGTGTAGTCAAAGAGCGGCATATGAAATGACACGTAAGAATACTGATGAATAAAACATGGCTGCTAATTCCAATCTGCTGGGCTGAAAGTAAGATAGCGCCCCTGAGTGCAGTATGTTAGAAAGTTTGAAACATTGAACTTAAAAAGTGGAGCAAAGTGAGTTCGGCCTGACTCTGAGAGTAATATTTTCACTTTTTCACTCTAATTTCTTCCATACTTTGTTGTTATTGTTTTCACTCTGTAAACCTTTTGTTTTATCTACCATTCCCCGTCTTGTCTTGTTTTCTCTCTCCTCTCGATCGGTCTCTAGAACAAACTGCTAGTTTGTTCTGCTGGAATCATTACATCCCACCCTTGTTTTATTGTCTCATGTCAAATAAAACAGGAAATTTCCCCCCAGCTGCGACGGCGAAACAGGAAATCAGTTTGGTGAAATTGTTGTTGGTGGTGTAGCAGATTTGGAGCTGTGCTTGTATGTTTGTGCGTGCCGGTATCAACTGTTTCTTTGTCTGTGAAACAAGATTTTCTGGCCCAACACCTGCTGACAGAAAACAAATGAAAGAAGGCTTTATAGGTATCAGAAAAACAAAAGGTCTCCAAAATAAATGGCAGAATAAGACTTCAGATGAATATTTCTGAATCATGAAGAAAAGGCCAACTGTACCTGGGTTATGGCTCCTAATATTGGTGTCATCAGGATAGTTTGGAGTTGGAATGTTGTGTCATTTATTTGTCTAAATGTTGTGATTAAAACCAGTCACAGTGTTTATCTCAAATAAATGAAAAAACAATTAAAACGTGATTTGAGTTGTTATTCCATCATACATTTACTTGTGACAATTTGTACACTTGACAGAAGGTGCTTTTACATAATTTTTTTGTAGCCCTCTTTTTCCATTAAAATAAAAAACAATAATCCCAGATATATGTCAGTAACTCCTTGTGTTCTTGTCCTAACAAAAGAACGTGTAACTTTAGATAATTTTTGCTGAAGTAAATTAATTCTAAAACATCGTTCTTAAGCTGCTGTACAGTTTAAGCTTATATACCAAAGAATTGTTGTCAGTATTTTTGAAAAATTATTGATATAGCTGAAATATTTATGGATGCAAGTTAAAATATCAGTTTGTCAAATGCACTGCAGCTATGTTTGCTTTTGACTGTTGCATGTCATCAAAAATTTAATATCTGTGATTTTTAGATTTATCCTGACGAAAGAGGGGCTTTTTTAAGGTATTTTTTTCTTACTTTCACATTTACAGACAGATCAGTTACTGAGTCAACAGCTTGAAATAGTTTTGGCCTATTAACCAGAAAAAATACTAATCACAGCAAGAGAAACTTTACAGAAGGACACTAGTATGGTTTTAGTTTTGTTTCCGATGCAGATTATTTATTCAGGGGAAATGAAAATGAAAGAAATCATTCCCCATTAGCTGCACTGATGTGGTATCTTACAGTGCTGATGTTTCTTATTTATCAAACTACTTTTTTTAAAAAATTATAATCTTACTAGTCACCATGAATTGAAAATAATCCACATAAGAAAGAAGATGTGTGATTCCTTTACTGTACCAGATCTTCCATAAGCTTTGAAAGCAACGTTTTCATCTGTCCTCCTCCCTCATGTTTACAACACTATAAAGCACTTGTATGGCTAATACTTAATAATACTCAGTACAACATGGCAGTTGTCCGTTTCATGTTTAAAAAAGAAAACCTTTACCCATCACTCAATGTAGTGTTCAGTCTTGAATTGATGTTTTGCTTGTGCGCTCTCCTCACTCTTTCACTGTTGTGTTTACATGTGCATAAACCTTTTAGGTAAAAGTGATGCAGGTTTTGACTGACAGATTGACATTTCTTTAATGGACTGATGAAACCAGCTGTTACCTGCTGCATGCAGTTTCTCTCTGTCTTTGTCATCTTTGCTCCATCTTGCTTTTGAATGAAGCTGTTAATGTTTATTACACACTCAACATATCTCTTTCGTGCACATGCCTTACCAGCTCCTAAGCCTGTGAAGGTGTCTCTTACCTTGAGGGGATTTAGCTTGTCATTCATTGCAGGATTCTGGGATGAGGTGAGACACTTTGATGATAATAGCTACTGCTTAGCAAAACTGGTTATCAGAGAAAAAAAAAAAAATAGAGACCAACATGACACAAAATCATGCGCATATTCTGAAGCTATGTTTAGAGGATAAAAACGTTACTAATGTAAAACTTTTACCTGCAGCATGCGTCATTATCGCGCTGGACTGATGCTGTCAAAATGAAGGAGCTGAGGGGGGAGATTAAAGGGTGAGGAAATGGTGAAGAAATCAATGGCAAGGTGAGGGGGGAGTAAACACTTCCTCTTCTGTTTATCTGCTAAAAACGAAGCTAAAAAAATCTTCCTCTTGGAATTATGATGAGGGGATTATTAGTGTGTTTGAAGTAAAACAAAATAAGAAGCTGATGAAGTGCAGTTTCTTGTGCAGCTTTAAAAGTGTCTCAGGATGCATTGAGATGCAAATTCAAGTTGAGCAATTTGGTCTGCTTTGCAGAGATCTCAAGTCCGAGTTTAAAGATGATTTGTAAAGGAGAAAATGTAGAGCAGAAGAGTAAATTCCACTGGTAGAAATGAGTTTAGATCAATCAAGTTTTTCTTTTTTTTTTTTCTTTTTGTATTATTGGTTTGGATCAGATCTGTCCTCCTTTCGGTCTTTTTTCCTGGCATGTGTTCATTGTGGGTTTAACCAGTGACAGCTCTCTCTCCCACTCTCCACCCCCACGCCTTATTATGCATCATTGGAAGCAGTGCTTGAATGTTTGGAAGCAGGGTGACACATTCTCAATAGAGCCTAAGAGACCCTCTGTCTTCCTCTCTCGCGCTCACATACACAAAGTCAGACACAAAAAAAAGAGAGGAGGGGGAAAAAAAAGCATTGACCGTTTTTTTGTGTCCAAGCATATTGAATAGTTCTGTGACCTTGCATGCAGCGTCTGCATTATCCTGTATGTATATAATTTTCTTTTAGTTCTTACTGATCTCCATTAGCTTTAGAGCTTCTTAAATCTGCATCATCATTGGCATGTGTATGCGTTTGCATAAATTTCGCATTAGTAAAAGTGAAGCCTGGGGCATTTTTGTTATTCTGTCTCTGTTATTGTTGATGATTTCTGCTTTCTGTATACAGGAAGATGATTGACTTCAACATTATACATTGGCTTAAAGGCATGGAAATGGCAAAACCCTACAGCGGTCTCACATTTTATGTTTTTTGCTCTATTTGTCATGATGTCATGATTTATTTTTCTTCCTCATGCCACTAACCATGGTTACTGTGGCAAGACGGAGGACTGTGACCTTCTAATTTAACATTCTCAATATAGAATACCCAGCTGTGTTTGAAAGTGACTCTCCTTTTGTTTCATTTCAGTTTCTTGATGTTGCTTCATGTCAGCTGTGTGGCCCTGCCTCGCTTATGCTGCTGCCGTGCTAGTAATCTTGATTTATACCAAACCTATGAGTCTGATACCTTTTGATGTATGAACTTTATTTCATGTATTGCATCACTTTAGAGAAACTTCAAGTGCTCACAGTGATGAGAAATCCAAAGCACCTTCTCTGTTACGCTCCATTATGGTCTGTCCATCTTCTTGTCACTAAGTGTCATGTGAGGCTTCCATCAAAATACACTGACTAGAAGATGGAGCGCACACACACTGCACTTTTTTTGTGTAAATCTGCTGCTTTTCTTTTAAAACTGCTTTAAGATACCGTTTGTTAATGGAAATTTGAGTTCAACTGAGTAAGATGACCAGCTGGGGCTGCTTAGTATTAAAGCACTTACTGTCACACAACAGAAGCAAATTAAATACAGTAGAGGGACGAAAGTGTTTAGTCAAGGATGCTGCTGGAGTAGTGACACATTCACTCCTGTACCTTACTGTATATCTGCAATTCTTCATGCTTTATTGCTTTTGAATTTCTGCTTCTGAATACTGACACATGTGCAAACCAGACCCTTTACAACACACACAAATTCCCACTTTTCACAGACAGAAGCCAGTGACCCAATTGTGACAGAAGGCAGTAGTTAAGTATAATTGGCCCATGGTGTTGTTGCTGTGATGCATTTTATTAAATCTTTTTGGATTGATTCCACCTCTTTATTTGCAGAAGAGGCTGCTTTGCTGCGGCGGTGCTTTTATAAATGATCAGACAGCTTAATTAAACCCTGACTCCATCTGCATGGAGGGCCTTTTGATTTGTACCTGCAAGTTCTACTTTGAAGGTGAAGATCAGGGCTCGCGCAAATGTTTGACACTGCTGCTTATTAGCTTATGTGGTATTCTATTTGAAACAGGAGGTTATATTCTGCAGTCTTACTTCTATCCATGATGGAAAATGGACTTAAAACTCTTAATGAAGACATTTGTTTAATTGTGACTCACATATTTCAAAATAGGTTTGTGAAAGACTAATTTAGAGTTAAAGACAGTGTTTTTTTTTTAAACCCAAAATCAGAGTCTTGAGCTACCTGACTGAAAAAAACTTCCCGTCTTCTATCCACCTTTCTGGGAGGTGTCTGTCATTTTGAGAAGAGATGGATTATCACTCAACAGAAGAGCTGATATACAGTATCATTTTGACATCTGCCTCTTGCAAGGAGGCAGATGGATATGCTTCAAAATACTACTGATAAATGTCATTGGCTTTAATGTTCTGCTGTATGAAGTCAAAAGTTATCTTTGTCTGAGGCATTTTCCCAAAGTAAATTTTCTCCATGTGTTTTCTCTCTCCTGTGCCCTTTCACCATCTATCAATCTAACTCTGCTGGGCTTCTGGTCTCACTGTGAGTTCTGACTAATTAGTCCTTTATTGCCATGTTTCTTTTAGATCTGCCACTGATGTGCTGACAGAGGAAGAGTCTCGGGTTGCTTTCTGCAATTAAGACCCCTCACAGTTTCTCTGACTATTCTATTCATTCCTTACCTCTTCTGCAAACCAGGTATATACTACCACAAGGTCATCCTGACAATTGGCCCTGATCTAATTTATCTGTAATTCCTTTAGCCAGATGCTAGAAAAGAGACTTTGACCTTTCAGAACAGTTTTTGCTATTTCTTAAGAAATATTGAGTGGGTGAACAGAAGAGTGTAATTGTGTATACGCACAATAATTCTTTTTCTTTCTTTTCAAAAAGCCTCACAATGTTTTTATCTGAACCCACTGGAGATGCATTGATTCATTTCTAATCAAGTACTCACACTTTGCATCTGTTAAAGACTCTAGGGGCAAAAAAGTTTTTTTCTACTCTGAAAACTTAGATAAGAGAACTATAATAGTAGTTAAAAATAAGGGAACACCAGGGAGAGTTTGACATAATAATTCATGTGTGTTTTATACGAAGCAAAAACCGCACCTAGTTTTTTTTTCTAAGAATTTATTTATGACATTTTTTTCTTTTTGGCTGTGAAATTCATGCACAAAGCTGATCTCAGGTCTGTTGGCAGAATCACGGCATCCTGTTGTAAAACTACAACAGCCAGTTAGTTTTGTTGTAAACTGTCCTCAAAGAGACAATCACAATGTAATTCTGCATCTAGCAGAGGTGAATGAGGAAAAACAAACTTGCTAATTTAAAAAGCAACACACCACATGTCATTGTGTGTGTGTGTGTGTGTGTGTGTGTGTGTGTGCTCATTCAAGTTTAACTCTGTGATGTTGACCGTAATTTATCACATTAGCACCAACTCTCCAGAGGATGTTTGTGGCTTTGTTGGAGTTAGTAACCCCCTCCTCCCCGACCTCCATAGCTAACTGATTTCTATGAATGACACATTTTTACTTCATTTAGGAGATTACACTAACATGAAGGTGTGTGCGTGTGTGTGTCTGTGTCCAGCAGCAATCGCTAAAGTCAGTTTTTTAATGAGATCAGTGCTTTCTGTCCTGCATCCCCCGATGGTCACAACACCAGAGCATGTGTATGTATTTCAGTGTGTGTGTGTGTGTGTGTATAAAGAGAAGGGACTGCAGGGACCCCATACATATAAATCTTTAATCATGTCCTTGCTCTCATGTTTCTTTTAATTGGCCCCTGAATCAATGAAAAGGATAACAGCATTTTAGTTTGGAGGAGCCATGTGGGTATATGTGTGTTTTGAAGAACCAGTGGAGATTATTATAATTGTTTTATAGTCTTTGGTCACATTCTCGCCTGGATAGTCGGGACACGGTTCCATTGGGTGGGGAATTCAGAAAGTTTTTGCACCTCCTGTGGTTTAGTTTGCTTTCACACTGCACTTTTTTACTTTAGCGGACCAAACTGCATGAACATCATGCAGTAATAACATCTGCTCGCTGGGGGGATATTCCCGAAACAAAGAAGAAGAATTCAGCTCATTGAATGGCCAGGCCTTAAAACAGCTTGTTCACCACAAGCAAACAATTGAGCAACACCACATTGATGCAGTCTTGGGGTTTCTGTTTTCACTTTGGTGTTTAAACCTGACAACATAATTACTTTTTATTTAACAGTTTTGTTTTCTTCCATTCGAGAGTCGTGGTTCTGTTTTGCAACAGAGCTAATGCCAGAAAGAACTTCTCTAAGTGTCAGCACATGTAAATAAACAATGCTGAGATTTGCCAGATGTGTAAATTCCTTTGAATTTTTTGGAACCTAGACCACATTAGACCAGCTCCTGATCAAAAACTACATCTTTAAATAAAGGACTGGAATATACAACACATCATATAGAGTCATTAAAACATTATTTGTGAAACCTTCTATTTGTGAAAATGTAAATTATGCTCATTATATACATGTGCATCTATAAATTGGATGCTCTCAGTTGTTTTGCCTGTACTAAGTGTTGTAGCCCTTTAATTTTCAAGAAAGTTGCCATAGTTGTAGTTAGTGTGGCCATACAGACAATAAAATGATCCTGAATGAATTATAGGGCACCCAGAAACAAACTTGGACCAAAAAGAATAATTTGATTATCAGGAAAATTTACCTTCTGCCTCTAAAAAAAAAAAAAAAAAAGATTATCAAGAGGAGCCTCATACCCATGAAGCTCCCCCTGGCAACGCAATTTTGTAACACATGACCAGACCATCATTCTGCTGCTACCATGCTGGACAGGACAAAGGTCATTTTTATTAAATAGTGTGTGCTTCCTTTCACTTATTATAAAATAAATATTTGCTGTTCTATTATGAAAATATTTACAACAAAAACTTTGTTAGTTATGAGTATAAAAATAAAACTAAACAGAAATAACTGCTAATTGTAAACAAGGCAACATGTTCAATTAATCGTGATATTAATTTGAGGTCATATTTCCCAGCTGTAAGTAGGGAGTGGGTCAGTGTCTCACTGAATATTTCTCATTGATCGGCTTTATTTTCCTTTTTTTTCTTCCCGTTTGTGCAGGCGACACTATTTAGCCTATATATAGATGTATGCACATTTCTTTTATAATTCTAAATTTTTTTTGCCAGTCCAGGCAACATAAGCTTTGTGTTTATTAGGTGGACGTGTTTGGGAATGAGGCTAAATACCTGCTTTTCTTCAGGACTTGTTTTATTTTCTCCCTCTTTCTTCCTTCTTCCCTCACTTTACATCCTTTGTGACCTCATCCCTCTCTCCCTAGTGGCTGCTTTTTAATCAACATCAAGAACTGCAGGGGTCAAAGCTGTTCATGTGTGGAAGCACTGTGATTGCATTGTTTCTTTTGGGGTGAGGAGGGAATGGGTAAATGATAAATACAGACGTGAAGTGCTTGACTAAATGTCTGTCTGTCTGTTTGTCTGGCTGTCTTTCAGCTCAGTTTAGTTTAGAGCGTTAAACCTTAAGACAATACATTACTGAACATCTGTGCCATGTTTTCGGTGTGTTTGTGTGTTTTTTTTCTTGTTTTTAGCTGCTTCAACACTTAAACTAGACTTCTAAGAATCAATTGAACATCTGTGCAGGGACAGAAATGGAGCCATTGATGGATTGACCTGATAAAACAGGCTATACGTCTCACTCAGCGATGACACAAACTGTAGGTGTATGAAAGGCCATCTTTGTCTCTATCTGATTCTCTCCATTCAGCTCGCCATCCGGCAAGATTAAAGAAAATTAGTTTTTGCTTTTACAGCCAAGCTTGCTTCTTAAGATTTAATATTGTGGAACAGATGTTCACACCTGCCACCAGGGAGTCTCCGTAAGGTGCTCCGTGCTTCTGATATTTGACTCTTTTGAACAAAATAAGAATGTCAAGCACTTTCCACAACTTTCCATATAGCCATCTTCTTTAAAAACTCTGTTTTCAGGGTGTCAACCAGTGTAACAGGCTTCACTTGTTTTAATACCACGGCTATTACTCTCTTAATAGAGTCAACAAATGGTTATAGTTGTGACATTTTCCACAAAATGCTGATAGTGAAAATGGTTTGAAGCCATGCGGTAAAGTCACAGACTAAATGTGTTTGTCTATATATTGCAAGTGTCTGTGTCCTTATCTTTGTTTGTGTGTGTGTTTGTGTTCGACTCTGAAATTTGGAAAAATTGTGTGTGTGAGGGAGCGAGACACTGCTTCCTACTGTTAGTGTCACCATGATGAAGAGGTTATATAGATTGGTGTTGGATAATGAGTCTTTCTGTGTGTGCACCTGCATATGCTTCCGATGTGTCCCGATGATGAAGAGTTTCCTGGCCTCTGTGTGCATGTGTGTGTGTGTGTGTGTAGTGGATGGGGTACAATATGTGCCCAGAGATGGTCATTAGATTTGAGGAATTGTAAAGCTGGTAAATCCGGGTTTGGAGATTTAAGACCCTGATCAGGCTGCTGTTTGTGCCCCCAAACCCCCAACCTCTGCTCTAATTGATCAAAATATTGATGAGGGAGTGAGAGAGATGCAAACATTCAGAGAAACAAACTCACACACTTTTGTTAGGGGAATCTTTTGTTTGTGTGTTACCAAGCAAGTTTTGACTAGAGTGGAAAAAACAAGCATGTGTCGAGTCATAAGTGCAATAAAGGCCGTTTTCTGCAGATCATGACCAGACAGAGCTTTCGTTTAATCTTATTTGAAATGTTTATTTTGAGAAATTGACTTCATTTCCCAAGTTATCTCTGAGCGATCAGTTATACCTTTTCTCTGCAGGGATGGCTGCAGTTTGCCGATTGTGACAACAACCCCTTGCTCCGACAGCTAAATTAACTGAAGCCTTTCAGGCTTTTATAAGCAGATTGCATCCACACAGGGAACTCCAGGAGTAATCTAACATGTTCCAATGGATGGCGTACGCTCTGGCGAAATTTGACCAGGACACGCGGGGGGGCGATCGAAGAACATAATCTGCTTTCTCCAAATAAGCCCAACTAACCGAGGAAGCACGGTAATGAGAAAATGATTAGATTTTCTTTTTTACTGCATGGCTGAGGAAGATCTCTCCATCTTTCTGCCTTCTCTTTCACACTCCCTCTCATGCCCATGGCCACTGTGGATTTGTTAAATCTCTTCCTTGGGCTTTCTCGCTTTCTGACCAGTTTGTTTTAACAACAGATCATAAGGGTTCATACATAGCGAATTATCTTTTTAAAGTCACCTGTAAATTTGGGGTTTTTTATTGTAAATCCGAACCTGCAGATCACAGAAGTAGAAAAGGATACATGGGAATGTTGGATGCAAAGGAAGATTGGAGTCAAAATCCTCCAGGAAAACTGCTGTCGTGCAACTGCATGGTTTTGAAATGAGGAACAGAATTACACAGTTACACGTAAACTTGTGCACACATGGTTGAGGTGGCGGCTAGGATGGCAGAGACCCAGTGTGTGTCTGTGCAATTGCCGTGCTCTCAGTGTGAGTGCACCTGCTGCTTTGGAAAACGGATGATGGATCCAAGAGGCGGATGAACACTTTCCATGGACTGACTCAGCTGTGTGTGCTTGTGTGTGTGTGTCCATCCAGGCTTTGCTAAGGGAACGGGAGAGCAAGCAAGCCACAGATCAATTTCCTTTTTATTGTGGCAGAGAGGAGACTTGAGATGCATGGCCTCCTGTGACCCAGATTCATTTCTCTTTTCTCCTCCTGCTCCTCCTCATTGGCAAAGTGGCAGAACATCAGAAAGAAGGAGTGACAGGATGAGAGAGCTGGGCAGAGAGAGAGAGAGAATAGGTGAATAAAGGAGGCGAGGGGTGAGAGTTTTGAATCATGGCTGATGATAGAGATAAAAAGATGAAGCAGAGAAGAATAGGAGCACAGGCGTTATTTGCAAGAACATTTTATGAATTACGCCTGAGTGCCGGTGAAAGTGTCAGTTGTGGTGTCTTGCATATAAAGAAGGTATCGGAAATCAAAAGGAGTGTTGCAGTACACAAATAAGAATATGGTGATATAAAGTAGAAATTCTTCCAAGCTGAGACATAACTAAAGGGCACCCCCCTCAGAAAAAGAAAAACAGGTAAGCGACAAAAGAACTACTAATGAAGGAGAATCTTTAATCATGTTTCAAATATTCAAAACAAAGTTCTTTTTAAATGTTCCCTTTTTTAATTGTCTGTATTATAAATGCAGCTACATTTTTTTCTATTTATCACGTCATGTAAGCTGTTAGCAAAGAGGTATAGCTAATGAGGGTGCAAGAGTTGGAATTAGGGGGTATGAGAGAAGAAAAGTACAGTCCAGGACCAAGGATCAACCTGGGAAATTGAGCAAAATTTGGCTGAACTTTGGCAAGAACACTTGCACATCTGAGTGTGCAAACACTGAAAAGACAGAAGGAGTGGAGAGAAACTACAAGCTCAGCTCTATAACCAGGTGAACCAAACCACCAAAAGCTACTTGTATCATAACATAAATGATGAGAAATGGTTCCCATTGGTTCCATTACCTCACTTTTTTCCTTAACACTTTATATTTCTATTTCTGTTGTGTAAATACTATGTGTAACTTTATCTATTTTTATGCCTTGTAAATACTGTTTGTTTTTGTTATAGCATCTCCTAACTAAGACAAATTCTGTGTATTTGCATTAAAGTCTCATTTTGATTCTGATTCTGAGAAAGAAAGAAAGAGAGAGGAAGTGTTCTGCTGGAAAAGCTGGAACTGTGAGATCAAGATTTCTCTTTGTACAATCAAATAATTTGTCAGCATGTACCATGGCATTTCCTCTACTTTATACTGATAAAATTGGTGCACTGTGATATAAACGCTGAAAATCACTGAAAGATGTAGGTAGATTTTTAAAATGTCAGGCAGCGCCCGAGCCAACAAACACACTGCTGCAAATTTTGACTGACTTTCCCAAAATCTGATAATGACAAGTGCTGTGTAGCAGAAGTGCTAACAAAAAACAGTGTGGATGAGGGTGCCCGTTTACCCCGTCCTTACCTTCTGTGACTCCCATCTGTTTCGCCTTCCTTTTTCTTCACAATTTAAAATTCAATTTATATTTTACATTCATTGTTAATTCTATTCTTTATTGGTTACGTGGATGCATATGAATCCTTATTTACCAAGCTAATTTACATGTTATTTAAACCCAGTTCCCTGCACAGGCTTGTGGACTTAATATTTTGGCATGCACTGGCTCAGTTTGGGCTCCTTACTCACACATATTTTGCCAGTCCACAGCTCTCAAGTCTGTCCTGTTCAACAGGAACACCCCCCACCTCCATCTCTCAAATTCTTGGGATGCGTAAAGGTTATTGCATCCAAAAATTACTTTTGGCTACCCCCATGTGAAATGCTACTGTGGGAGCCCATCTGTCACATGGAGGGGAGCTGCCATTTAAACACACAGAGTAGCATGCACATGCACGCAATGTCATGCTGAGGTTGGGGAAATGGCTGATTATCCTCTGTGTGAGTGTGAACGTGTATGCAGTGAAGCAATGCAAGGGCATAACACGCGGCTCAGATCCCAGCTTTGTCTGAACTAAAGAAAAAGTAGAATATAAAGTATGAGGAAACTTTATGTAAACAGGAACACACATTTATATTACATATTATATATTCAACTTCAGCCAAATCCTGCTCATTTATTCTTTGTATGTAGCCTATAAATCAGACGGATTGTGTTGACCTTGTGGTTTGGCAAATTGGTCAAGGTTGCTTTGATCCTTCTAGAATTGGACTTCTTAGCTGCTCTCAGTAGCACTCACATGGTTGGGTGAGCTGTGTGAAGTATTTGTAAGAAGGAAGGTTTGTGATTGGGGTATAAATACAACATAATATTAATCATTTACGGTATCAAGAGAAAAATCATCCCCGGGGCCTTGGCTGTGTCACGCACAGAACACACACACAGCTACTGTCACTTTAAACAGTTCAAGCATACTTTAAATGCAACAGAGCCGTCTATTATTAAAAGCCCAGTGACCTCCATCTAAACAGGCCTAACTCAGTATTATACTGCTGAAGAGAAAACACTCATCTTCTGTATGGTTGTCACCTAATTAAACAAGAGAACCCAATCAGCTCTTCTTGTAATCTCTAAAGCTACATGCACCTCTCCTTGTTTAATATTGTGTTGCTAAATGTCATGATACCCAGGAAACAGATGCAGAGTGAGATGGTTCTGTTATAAAATAAATGCTTGTTATTGAAAAATGCTGCATTTGCTGCATAATTTCTGTAGCATGAATTAGACTTTAATGGGTTTATGTGTAACTTTTCTGTACAAGCAGTTTAGTTATGAAAAATAATTTGTATTAAATGTATATATGAAGATCCAGGAATGTAGTTTGAGTTAGAATTATTAGAAATATATATTATATAATAAATATAATCTTGATAGCATTATAGGTGCAACAATAGAACCACTTAAATTTACCCCAGATTTGTGTAAATGGGAGACCCGTGGAGCTGCAATAATTTTATTAACTTTGCACTAAGGCTGGTTAGCTAATATTGAGGCTCCACTCTATGTCATAAAGTATAGCTATTGCAATATCAACATGTATCAGTAAGAAACAATGATAACAAAGATCATTTTCTCATGAAATAGGACAAGCCCAAGTGTGTTATTAAGGGAGGCGTTCCACTAAGCGGAATTTGTACTTCCGTGCATGTTCTAATTCGTCCTTTGTCAACAAACCTGAGCTAGCACTATATATATTGATGTATTTGTTTATACATTGTTCTTGCAATACATGTCAGTATCACATGTTCTCCTCATAATGTGCAGTCCTTGCTCCCAAATCTTCATTTGAGCTAAACAAATCAATGGGAACTGATGAAGATTTAGAAACAGGGATTCTCACATTTCAAAGAAAAATGTCTACCAGCATTTTAAGTTCACTTTTTTTTAAACAATGTGTCCCCTCTTCTTCAGGCTTTATGCTAAGCATGACTAATCACTGTCTTACTGTTTTTTCACACTGACAGCACAGACATGAAAGTGCTATTGATTTTCACTTCTCATTTGTACCCAGAAACGAAAATCTCGCATTCACTTAAATGTCAAACTATTTCTATAGTGTACTGACACAAGGTCAGCATAAACTTTGTGAGCTCACCACTGAAAGAAACCTAATAAGATCATATAGATTTTAACTCAACTTTGGGAAACTTTGCCCTAAAGAAGACTCAATTCTCTTTGCTAAACTTTTCATTTCAAACTACTTTCTAGACTGTTTGACGCTTAACCTTCGTTCTTTTCAAGCAGCCACATGCATACATAAAAACCATCCTTTGCTATCAACTCCCAAGATCCTGCTTATCCCATCTAACTTTGGTAGGCTGACCTCCCCATCCTACTCGTGTTATCTCTTCTCCTTGGTGTCTCTGTGTCCCTCCATCTTCCTCTTTCTCTCTGTCTGATTTGGTTTTCATTAAGTCTTAATCTAAGTTGGGGCTCCAACGTGTCACACAGTGCTCATTTTGTAGGATCGATGTGTTGCTCGTCTCCTTCCCGACGGGGCCCTTATCAGTCCAGACAAACCACATGGCCCCTAATGAAGGCCACCCTTCTCTCCATGCAAATTCAACATCAACTAAAGCCTATTGGAATTCGACTCATTGCCTGCCAGCCAACTTAATGAGGCACTCGAACTGAGGGGGCTGTTGTGTCAGGTTGTAGTGTGGCTTCATTCATATCACTAACAAGACATTACCTCAGATTGCTCTTGAAAACTTAATTTCTACTTTGTGAGGAAACCTGAAACTTAGCTGGTGAAAATTATGCGAGCCTGTACTTAGAAATGTTAATTATAGACATCTTTCTGGATCCATGTGCAGCATTCAGTTGCTTAAAGTTGTCTTGCATTAATGTTTAATGGTGGATTATTGCTAAGGATATCAGATCAAATCAATTTTAGCTAAATATTCAGCTAATGAGGTTGATCATGTTTTATTTAATCATATTATATATATATATTCTGGACAGTGCACAGTGTCAGTCAATAACTTTTGATTTTAATCTGTTGGATTTTTTTTTTCTTGAAGCTTTCTTCCTTTTTAATAATTTCTATCCAGCAGTACTTACCTGGCTTCAGGTTAACAGACTCTCCAACTTGGAGTGAAATGACACACTTAAACATTCGTAAGAAAATAATGCCTTTAACTGCAATTGAAAACTTTTCAAGCCGGTTGTTATTGAACAAATTGAAGATAAAGACACATATAGTAACATAGGATATATATGACATTTCCAATTTCCTACGTGTGGTGTAGATGCCCTATCTGTGAGGGGAGAACCTGTGTGGAATGAATTTTAATTCAGAGTGTGATGCACTTGTTCTCTGTGCTCCTTTTAGTTAAGTTGCAGCCTTGCAGTAAAGGTTTTAAACCAAAGCCACAAAACAGATAATTAGATATGTAGATATGTAGTTAGTTTGTAGCGAGTTTAGCATGAATTTCTGCTGCAGTTACTGGAGTAATTTCTTCACAGAATGTCTCTCTGGTGTTGGATGGATGCAGCACTGTTGCACAGTTCTGCTGATGCAGATTTAATGCTTTCCTCCAAATCTAAATCTCATTGTGATGAGTCGATTAATGGCTCGGTTGATGGACTAAATATATGTCAGCATTTTTTTTTTAATGATCAGTGAATGATTACTTGTCACGTTTCAACAAAATTGAAAAACATTCACCACTTTCTGCTCTTGCTGGAGTTACTTCCAGCTTTTCTCAGTTCTAAACTAAATATTTTAGATTTCGAACCGCTGGTCATAAGCAGGCAGTTTGAAGACATCACTTCATTGGAAAGCTAACACAGGAAGTTGTGTGTTTGTAGGAGCTGTTTAGAAACACTAAGCAGAGGGTATCTTCCAGCACTTGGACAGAAGACAGTGGCTACATGACTAGAAAAAACTCTTGCTCTCATCTAATGAGCCATTTTAAATCTAATTGACAATGAATTGAGTAAGATTCAATCTGTGTGAGTCACTTTGCTTTGGGCTTGTATCAAACATGCATAAACTTGTCTATTAAACTTTATATGGGCAGCATGGTGTGTAGCTTTGGTGTGCAACAGGAATGCTGTATTGTTTAGGTCAAGCACTGAAAAACAAGCTGGCTTTTCAGTGTAATAACAGAAGCATTTATGATGAAGATTAATGTGTTAATGATGATTGTTAATCTTCACCCTGTTGCCCCATTCCCCACACTTCAGCCACACACAAGGACACTTTTTATCAACCCTCCTGTGTTTAATTATGGAGTATCAATCTGTCAAGGTCGGTATATTCACATATCCAAAATGCAGGGTGTCAGATGGTCTACTTTGGGGTGTCTCACAGTGATTGAGCCAGTGTTGGAATGATCTATGAATGATCATGGAAAGCACTGACTTGACAAAAAAAAAGGTATGTTGATAATAATCAAGAAGGAATAACTTTTTTTGTTGGAGGAAGATTCCTTTTTCCTTTTCCCTGAGGGATCCAGTGTCAGTTGTCTGAGAGAATAATTTGAAGTGAGGTTCTACCTAACACCTATTAGCTGTTTTCACCTCCAATGCATTTGTAATTACATCTCCTGTCTGCTCTTCATTTTGTTGAGCCTTTTTAACAAACGCTTAAGTCCATGCATTTGAACCTGGAACATCCTACAAACCACTCAGCAACTTTATTCTTTACTTCCTCTGATGTGAAACAAATGAATCTCCTTTTCTCCTCTCCTTTTTATTCTGTGCAGCCTTCTCTTTACATCCTCAATTGTAGTACAGCAGTTGTCAATTTATAATGCGTCTTAATATAGATACCCCCCCCCCTCAGGGTTCAGCAGGAAGATTGCATATGTCTCCTTAATCCTGCTTTCAATGCAATCCTTTCACACTGGTGTGATGATTTTTTTTTTAATAAAGGTTTAAGTGTAGCTATACTTGTTTTAGTATGCTAATGACAAAGATAAATTACACCAGTGACTTTTAGTATATATTTACAAGGTGTTGTTTTCTCAGTGACAAAGATTGATGAGTGGAAAAGATAAAGGAAATTATATTGCTCTGCTCCGCTAATTAGATCTATTACAACTTATAAAACAGTAAACACTAAAGTAGGACAAAGCCAGATTAGAATTAAACATCAGATAAATTCTCCTAATGTTTATACACAGTGCATACACTTGCTGACATTAATTTACTGTAATTCTTTTCAAAAAGCAGTTGGTGGCTCGCTGCTGTCTCAGCCTCATCTATTGGCCCAATTTTAGTGAACCTTACAGAAACTGATGAATCACACATCTGAGTTCAGCCACTTTAGATGTTAAAAATGATTTGGTGGTCATATTCAGTGAATGTTTGAGCCATATTTCTCTTTCTACTTAGTGGCCACATCTTCAAGGTGCTGACTTTACCGGAAAAAACATCCTTCACCAGATGAAGTAAAACGTGGAAAACAGACTATGCTGAGCGAAGCTATAATAAGTATAAAAAAGTTAAAAAGATTAAATAACTTTTACCAATAGGGAGTTAATAGAAATCTCATTATCAAGATTCTTCTTGAAAGTCTTGCACCTGGGTGGATTGTTGTGCTGACTCCTGCAGAAACGACCTGTGCGCCTACTCTGCTGCATAGAGGAGGTGATCAGTCAAGGTCAGAGTGTGAGTTTCTCTACCTCTCCTGCATGAGTAAACACCCGGGGCCTCAATGTTTTGCTCATATTTGTTCCTTGCCCCTTCTAAATCATCGTATTCTTATCCTTGATGAATGTATGGAGGACTTGGGGCCTTTGGATCCACACTAAATTTAAATTCAATAACTTCATAACTCCATATCGATGCACATGCTTATTCTCATTTGAGAAAGATATAAAAATCACCATAAGTTTTGTGACCTTTTGCAGCACATTATTAGAATAGGTCAGTGAAAAGGTTTATAGCTCAATCAAATGGCTTTCATGATGAAGTAAGCTGTCAAAATACATCGAGTGGATGTATTTCATTTGCTCTTGAAGGTGTTTTTTTTTCTAAATTGAATGGCCCTTTGACTTTTTTTTAAGAGTTCCTCCTTTTTGTTTTTTGTCAATAATAACAACATCAGCTGAAGAAACCAAAGATAAAAATGTCAGCCAGACACTCACCACTACACATTGGTGGTGATATCCACAACGATATCTATGGGTAAACCAGCCCTCCCTGTACCCTTGGAGGCTGTTCTGGTTCAGGTACATGTTCACTGACTTCTTACCAGGGAAAGGAAGAGCTGCTGTTTTTGCATTTTATGTAAGACAAAAATTTGCTTTTTGTCGGTCAAGGGATGTTAGCTAACCATCCCTCCTATTAAATCTTGGTAATAGAGAGAGAAAATGTCACTTTTATTCCTTTTGTTTTCCAAAAGAGCAGAGCAATCCCACCAGAGGTTAAACTTGGTGGAGTTTGTATCGTCTTGTGACGTTGCTCTTTGTGAGTCTATAACTACTTGATGTCGTAGAATTGTAGTTGTAATAGATTAACAAGGAATTTTTTGAGAAAATATGTGTTAAACTGTGTCAGAAAAACTGTGTTTGAAGTGAAAGTGTTGGACCTCTCAGCAGGGAAGTGGCAGAAGCACACAGCACAGAAGAATGGTAGAAAAAGTGAAACATCACTATTTCAAAGTTTTATGTCCTTGAAAACTTTTTGAGATTGTTTAAATCTGCCATAAAACTTCTCTTGCAAACTTTAGAGATTGAACACATACTTAAGGTAGAGTGGTAGAATCCAGCAGACAGATGCAAGAAGCTTCTAAAAGACTGAAACTCTGCGGAATTACTGCCTGTCCCAGCTGGTATTGGACAAAGCAGATATGAGTATGCACAAAAATAGTATTGTTGACCAATCAAAATTAGCTTATTTTTCCTTGTTGGAAAATAAGCTCATCATGTGCTGTGAAGTTAGTTATTCCATATTAATTTTGTTGCCACATTATGTAGTGAGTAATGTGGAATACATGATTGGTGAAAATGGATGACCAAGCCCTCCTATCCACATGTTTGTAACAGTTTGCACATGTAATGAATGTGACGATCACGGACTGATTGAATGCAAAGGTCACCAGTGGGTCTGAAAGGCTGAAAATTGCATATCTATCATATCTACATCCATCCAGCTCACTGATTCATAGAATGTTTTCTTGCAGAATATTTAGCCTGATATTCATTGACATTTAGTGACCCTGCTTTTCTCAATATGGCATTAGATACAACTATGCTGAAATCTTTGATAAGAGGACCATTACCTTAGTCTGATGGATGTGATTAGTGCAATTTATTTGTTAGTATTATTCAGCAAAAACTACCAATTTAAATGGAACCCAATGCAGAGCACAGACAAAGCAGGACACTGATAAATGTAATAGCGGATTCGGATGGCTTTTTTTGAAACTGCAGGATGGAGCTGGGAAGTGTGGCCTGGGCTGAGGATACGCTTTCTCATTTCCCTGAGGTTATCACTTGGTATCTGTTAGGCCTGTCTGAAATGTGGCCGAGGTGCAGCCAGACACACATGTGAATGTGCTGCTGTGCTGACAGTGGGTGGCTAAATCTTAGTGCAGTCATCCATGGAAACAACACCGCAGGGTCTGTATGAAGCACCCTTACAAACAAGCCGCTTTCTGGTTAAATGGCACATTTGAAGTTGGTGCATAAAATATGATCTTCAAAACATGACTGGCATTGGTATTTTCTATTCTAAGATAAAGACTATATTTTGTAACCCAGACATCCAGGGGATGGTCAGTGGAATGAAACAAAGTGAAATGCCTTTTTTTCTTTGTAACATACTAAACATAAATCTCAAACACTTTGCTGAAACCCAGTTTTATGACTTGCACATAATCCCGTCTTTCTGTCAATCTCATTTTAAGTGCATCTGCCAAACGGTTGCTGTTGAGGATATTGATTAGAATGGGAATGCCTATTTGGTCTTCTCTAAATCTGTGGGCTTGCCGTTCATAGAGGAGAACAACATGCTGTTCTGTCACTTGCTGTGAAAATGTCATTACACCGGCTGTCTCAGGCCCGGAGCCCACCACAGCCAATTGGCTGCTAAAAATCCCAGAAACACTTCAGCACACACACACACTCACACTGAATTACACAAAGCTGCATCGTGGGAGGATTCCTAATAAGATGTTAGGATGCTGATGTTGCTACCATCTACAGAAAGTTGTAATGATAAATAATGTGTAATAATGTCATAATTTTTATTTAGATTAGTTGGGGAACTCAGCATCTGCTGCTTGTAGATAGAGAAGACACAATCTACCACATCTGCTTAATATGACTAATGGATTAGATTAAGCTGGGATGATATGCATGCACTGCATATGTGTGTATTTGTGTGTGTGTGTGTAAGAGGGAATGAATGGGGTGGAGTAGAATGAGAGGTTGCATTTGTAAGCATCTTTACTCCCTTAAGAGTGCATGTGTGAGAGAGTCTGCATGCATGCCGTTTCAATAAATCTGCATGAATTAAATGTTGGAAACATATGAGAGAAACAAGAAAATTTCCAGAAGACATGCAACTACGGAAGAGAATTAGGGCCTCTAAAAAATAAAAAATAGAATTCTGAGAAAAAAGTCAGAATTCTGACGTCAATTTTTTTTTCCTCAGTGGCCCTAATACTCTTCCATACAATGCACTGTAGGTTTATAAAGCTGGAAAATAGAGATTTAGTTTGTCTTTTAAAACCTGATTTCATAACATAATGCACTTTTTTAAATAACAAAAATTAAAGCACAAAAGAATTTTCCGCTTTTTCTGAAAGTGGAAATGCCTCTCAAACAAGGAGTATACACTGTTACATGACTTAAGAGCAAACTGGGCTGCAGGATTTTTTGCTTTCATTTCATTATGGAAAACTTGGATTTTATCAAACATTTTAAAAATGACAAAATCACAACAAACAAAACAAGTTTGCAATTAATCGCATTCAAGCCAAATTTCCCTTAAGACCCTTAAAATACCTCGTAATCTTAGGAAATAGGACACTCAAAACAAACTATTAAAAATAAATGTTTATTTGCCCGCTGACGTACAATTTAATCTCCTGATGCTCCACAAACAGCTGGACCTGATTACCCCAAATGACACATATACTGCAGACACACAGCTTTAAAACATACCACCTAAATGTCTTCTTTAACAATTTGCGTTCAAATTAAATTAAAATCTGAGTTTCTGTCTTATTACCTTCAGAACTGTGTTGATATGTAACCAAAAATTTGCAAAGAAATGTAGATGAAAGCATAATGGACCATATAATAGATTTTAAATACACAATAAGGTTGTGTAATATATATTCATCTGGTCTTCTGAACCTCAAGTGCTCCCTTTACCTTAGGCCAAGGTTCCTCAGGCAATAGAGAAATGACATCATCTACAGTCCTCAGACACACAGTATGAAAACAGTGTGCAGAGCTTTATGATGAGATCCTTTGTTAGCCAGTGTTATAACAGGTACGTGTATGTGTGTGTGGATGTAAGTAATGCCCTGGAGATGAAACCTGCTGTGAGCTTATCTACTTTCAGTCTTTTTCTCCCCACACTTTATCCCTCTCCTTCATGTAGCTGCCTGTGGGGTTTCTCTGTCACTCATAGTTAATCTGTGTTTAACATAAGAAATCTCAGTGCTGCAGTTAAGACATATACGCTATTAAATGTGGTTCATTAAACATGGAAATGGTAAATGAACTGTACTTATATAGCACTTTTCTAGTTATACGTTGACCACTCAAAGTGTTTTTACTCTAAATGTCACATTTATGCACATACGCATACAGCACTTCGATTGTCTATCATACACATTCATACTCTGATTTACACATCAGGAGGCAGCTTGGGGTTCGGTGTCTTGCCCAAGGACACTTCAGAATGTAGCCTGGCATCCATATTCTGTGAGAATTAAGAAATAACTTTTATGAGACCAAAACTGACTATATAGACGTGTCAGGAAATTATTTATTAAATCTGACAAAAAGTGTTTTGAAAATGGATGGACAAGTTTTTGAATCCACTAAGTAAGAATAGGCTTCTTCAAAAGGCTGTAAAAGTTCAGTGAATATGTTTCTGAAAAGTACTGCATTAGAGGAAGCTCTAAATGGTACTCATTTGTATGCATCATGTACTGAGAATCCAACTCCCGGAGGATGCTTGGCTCGCAGGAAAATGATAATTGTGGTGTGAAATATATGCATTTCTGAAATATAAAGACAAATGCAGCAAATAGAGTAATTTATAACAAAAAATACTTTACTGCAGCTAATGAGTTAAAATAAAAAGTAAGAAAAATGCATGTCAGTGTCAACCCTCCTCCTGTGAAGGATCTTCTTCTTTCCTTGACCCAGTTACGCACGTGCAGTCTGACATAATTACTTATCGCCATTTGTGTAAAGAGGGAGGGTGTATGAGATGAGAGGAAGTGACAGAGAGAGGGGCCATGAAAGAGTGATGAGGTGTAAATGATCTCTATCTCACAGGCATGGTTCTTGTTTGCCATCCTACCTCCCGCCCACATTCTCCATGCAATGCGCCTGAAGACTCAGTTGGGGTGGGATGGAGGTTTTGCTGCTTGAAGCTCACATTTGCTTCGTGAGATGTAACGCAACTTTACAACTATGTCAGTGGGATCCCAGAAACTGCCATTGCTGCCTCACCAGATCGGATGTGAAAGCTCACCTCCTGCCTCATCTTTACCCTCGTGCGAGCCTGTTTTCCCTTTTTGCCCTCTAGGCTTCGGGTGCACATCAGACTGTGCTCATTTCCCTCGTCTTTGTCCTCACCCTTGTTCCACTTTTTCCTTTTCTTGGCTGAGTTGTCTAAATCTCACCTTTTTTTAAAAAAAAAATCCACCCAAAAATATGAGTATCATGAATGCATTTGGCATGTTTTTTTAAAAAAACATATTCATGGCAGTACTCAATGTAATTCTATAGAAAAACAATCAGAAATGTTGCAGGTGTTTGATGACTGAGCAGATGCAGGTCATTAGTTTGGCGACTGAATGAAGTCACCCTGTCGCTCGCATGCTAATTGCTGGGATAGGCTTCAGCCTCGTGGCAGCCCTGAATTAAAATAAACAGTGTGGAAAATGAATAAATAAATTACCGTCAGTCAGTGATACTAAAATGACTTTTATCTACTACTATCAAGGCTTAGACTTTAAGCACTAAAATACACTTGTGTACTTATTTGTAAACCATACAAACATCGTCCGTTCCTTGTGGATTACTGCCATGTTGACTAAGTGCTCGTTTGTTCACCATTTAACTTAAAAAAAAAAAACATCAAATTGTTTGGTCTGCACTGAATAAACCAGTTTCTTCTATTAAAATACTCCCATGAACTGAGAGAAAAAAAATCACACTAGCCATTTGTACCTCGATGTGTAAAACGTCCGGTTTCACTTTCTGTTTGAGCTCTGCATAGGACTGAGATTCTACTGCTCATGTATGACATGCTGCTTTCCAGTCATATTTTGGATCTTTAACATCATAATTGCAGAACCCCTTTTTTTTCACAAGCTGAACATTCAGCGTGGCTCATTAAAGATTTGAATGCTTTAACTGAATTTGGATGTCAATTTGCTTGTGTATAAACACATTAGAAAATGTATTAATTTGACAGATTTTACCACTCTATACATACAGTATTTGTACTTTAGTATTTTTTATTGGGATTTTACTTTTGTTTCAGAAATTCTATTTTGGGATTTGGGAGAGTGGATCATCTGTTTGAGCTGCGCTGCTGGTCACATTTTTTTTATGTCAATTATTTGACATAAGTTGAAAACATCCACATGGCAAAGTACTTTTTCTTTACTAAATCAGACGCACACTTTAAAAAATAAGAAATATTCTACTCTTACAATCCTAGTAGAGGAATAAGCATTGATCTGTTTAAGTATAGATTTTTTCATTAGTCTGATAGTACATCATAACTTCAGGTTTAAAAGCTGCACAAAAATGCATTTTCAGTGCACTGTAAAGTCATTCTTTTGAAAAGCATATTAGAAATACATCATTTCATTTGTTGTAAAGTGGAATTATTTGCTAAGCCAGCTTCTACTTTCTCACCGTGAGTCGGTGATATATTGAGAGCTAAATCAGTGTGTTTATAGATGTTAGTAGAGTGCCCCGAGCTGCTTAATAGCAACACTTATTGGTTGCTGAACATTATCACCTCTAAGGAATGACTCTTTACAAACGTGTTAAAGAGATCTGTCTGTCTAAGGAGTAGCTGGGTTAGATGAGACTGTAATAATGTTGAACCCAAACCCGATTTTCAGTCTCTATTATAGCACCCACCCAACAGCATCTGGCTATTTCAACATGTCACATGATGTGATGATATTCAAGGTGTCAGCCTGCACTCATCCATGCATGAATTAATTTATTTGCAGAGTGGCTGTGTTAAAATATTAGCATATATTTGTCCTGGTGTGTGGCCACGACACAGAGACTTAAGCCATAATTCATTATTAAGTATGAAGGTAATGATTTAGAGGGAAGCATTGAGCAATACATATCCTGCGTTTTTTTTTTTTTTTTTTTTTTTTTTTTTTTTTTTAAATCATACAGTATTAATAGTTTGGAGCCTTAAAATGTTGATTAGTGGGTCAAAATAATGAATTCCTCAACTGCAAGAACAAATGTAAAATGTTTGAATGCTTATCTTTTTTTTCTGTGAAGATCAGCAATGAAAGATTTCAGATATTTATAACCTTTGCAAATGGTTTTTAGAACTCTTTTTATTCTTCTTTCTCTAAATGCACTTTTTAGGGGTAGATAAATGGTGCTACTGACATTATGTCAGGTAACACATATGAAAGAGCTCAGAAATCCTGAGCTAAAATCTCTCTGACAGCTGTTTTTAGTTCTTTTTCATACATAAGTCTCGCTTTGTTAGTCAATTTGTGTTTTGGCCGCTTGTCCTTGTACTTTTTTTAAAAAAAATCACTTTCAGTTGTCCTGTACATGAAATGTGCTTTACAAATAAACTGCCTTGCCTTTTGCCATATGCATCCTAGCAGAAGATCACACTGGATGCAAACCTGAACAAGCAAGTGTACAAAATTAGTGGATTGCCCCATACGCTCAGACTGCAGGCTGAAGTGACCCAAATCCGATTTTTTTTTTTGCCCCTCTGTGACCTGTTTCTGATCTTTTCATAATAGTCTGAATGACACAAATCCAATTTTTTCAAATGCGACCCAGGCCACTTGGAAATGTGGTTCTAAATCCGATACGTGTCTGATCTTTTGCCATGCAACTTCAGCCTGAACGGCCAGGTTGCATTAATCCCACCTACACTTTATTGTTACACAACAGACGTCATTATTCTGCATTCAAGAAGGCAGGAGCGTCACAAAAAACAACCATAGAGGACGATAATGCAGAGTCAAGTCAATGGAGAGAAAATGAGGTTTCTGAGCTGATTAATATTTGGGGTGAGAGCTCTATTTAGGCTAAATATGAGGGTTCTTATCGGAATCGGGCGGTTTTTGAAAACATTTTAAGAGAAATGGCCGAGCATGGATACAAGCGGACAATAACTTTAAAATTGCAACATACACTCCGCTGTTACTGTCCATGTTTACTTCTGCAAACATGAAGACGTCACACGCATGCTCACTGTCACGTCATTGTGTCTTCTATGCATGCGGGACACTTTTGGTCTGCATAAGGTTCAAACAGGAGATCACATGCAAGTTGCATTTAACTGGAAATGTAAATGGACTCAAAAAAAATTTCACAAAAAAATCCGAATTGAGCATTATGCCCTTATGCAGTCTGAACGTAGCCTTATTCACTCAAGTTGACTACAGACAGAGGGAGATAAGTTCTGATTTTCTATCAGATCACAGGAACACATAGCCTGGCTCAGTCTAAAGATAACATTACCTACTTACCAGCATCATTATTGCTGATAGCATAATACCTTACTTTATTTAATCTCAACCTAACTGAACTTTTGATTCCACTAACATTTACCTCTGATCTTGGCCAATACTTGCCAACTGTTACAACCTTTTATTTCATCGGACAAAGATCATTAATCGTGAGTTATGTTTCATTTGCACGTTGGTTTGCTGTTGCAGGCTTTGACCTGAGCCTTAGTGTACTACTTAGTCAAATGGACAAACGGCACCTGTTTAGGTTTCTGGGAAATTTTGAGTTGAGCCTTTTTAAATGTAGCTTTGCTATCAAAATATAAAGTTAAAATGATTCAGCTGGTAGCCCCACAATAGGTTGGTAATTTTAAAATTTTACTCTTCAAAAAGTCCTAAAAGTAAAAGATGACCCTTTTCCTTCCAGATCTATATGAATTGAATTTGTTGCTTCACATTATTTTTGTGTTGTTTTTGTTTTGTTTGGTTTAGTTTGGCTTCATTGGCTTTTTCCCCCCACAAACATGGTCTCATGCAGTTTGTTTGAGATCCTAAATGTCAAAAGAACGTGATTGGTCTTCAAGCTGTGAACAGTCTGTGATTGGTAGACAGACTCAACACAAAGCAGCAAGGCCAGTTAGTAGATGGCTTATAAAAACAGAGCCGCTTTCAATATTGAAAAGCAATTGATCCATTGTTTGGTATTTTTTTGTAACAGTTGTTGAAACAGTTTAAATTTCTGCTTTCATTAAAAAATCTACAACTCACTCCGATTGCAAAATTAGGTGCATAGATGTCTGATGGAATTGAAATAGAAGAAGCTTTTTCCACATAGGGGTTAACGGTGGAAACATTATGAAGTAATATAACAGCAGGTTTGAAATTAAATCTATGGCATCTGCATGTTGATCCCTCCAATGTACCATCTTTCTCCTATTTCTTTTATATATTTACATATTTCCTTAGTTGTTCGGGGGTTTGTCACTGTCTCTCTGTCAAGTGAAGTTGTGCGTGTGTGTGTAGGTAGGTGGGGGGGTACCGGTTCTGTCGCCCGTGGTAACCATGGTAACGGGGCAGTGGACGCTAGTTTCTAAAAAAGTCTGTTGCGTTCATGTTTCTGTTCCGCATCCAGGGGTTATTGCTTTTGCAGCTGTGAGAGAATCAGGAGGGCTTCACAAGGGGAGCAGAGGAACCTCCAACCCGTGAGTGAAGATCTTTACAAGCACCTTCACAGAAAACAAGTGCAACTGCCCAAGTCATGCTGCATCTCCGCTGTGAACAGGAAGAAGCTCACAGCATCTGGCCTAAATGTATTAATTGAGCTAGTAACAAAGTATATAGCACCATATGGTCTGATCGTCATGGCCCAAGCCTCCTATCATCTGATATATACATTTGCTTTGGTTGTGTTTACCCACAATGCCCTGCATTGAACCCATAATTCCCTTTGCATTGTAGTCCACTCCCTGCTTGGCTCACTAGAAGGTGACTATGAGCTAAATTTTAAGGTCAGAGTTTGTTTGTGCATTCACATCTCTCCAAACATTACATACTGGTTTTTCTGAGCAAATGAAGCCACTCATTGAAGCCGAATTAGCTTTGAAACCAGATGGTAGCTTTTAATGCGAGGGTGGTCGTTGGATTTCACTGCTCAGCCACCATCGCTGTTATGTGCACGTCGCAGACCGTCCAGGTGCTGCGCCTCTGAAATTTTAAGTTCTGACTTTTGCATTAATCAAGTTGTTTTATTAGTTATCAGTTAAAGAATTTATTTTTTAACATTAGTACAGAATCGTCCACATTGCAATACACCCAAAAAATGACTTGTCCCCCCTCCTCTAATAGGGCTATCTATTACATGTATATGACCTTCTGACTGCAAATTTTTCCAGGAGTGTCCATGCAGTGCACCTAATATGTACCCAGATATCTCAAGATTGCAGCATTCTGACTGTCAGGGTCTTTTCTGCTTGAGTAGGAGTTGATGAAATTATCATTTCTTCACCTACCCACATACACATCAGCCTGATCCCCTTTACTGGCAGGAGTGCTGACTCACAGCTTTCTTGTTTCATCAGACTTTTTTTTTGTTTTTTGTTTTTATTAGCTGTCTGTATTTTTATCACAGTGAATGCACTGATATCGCAGGGGGAAGAAAAGGAGAAAACATCCCCATTCTTATGTTTGTTTCTTCTGTCTTGAGGATGCTACATAGCCCTTGTGTTATTTCTGGAATCGACTTTTAAGGAGCAGGCTTTCATCTGCTGTTTCTAGAAATTCTTCCGAGCTAAAGGCTTTTCCCAGGCCTTACAAAACAAAGATCTGCAAACATTACAAGAGCAGCTGAAGTGGAGGGCAGTCCTGCTAATCAGTGGATAGGCCACAATGACTCTGGCACACAGGATGGTGAAGGGTTCCTTTCTTTTTCTCTTCCATTAATGTCTTGCTTTCTAGTTACATTTGGTTGCTTTTTCTTTCTTGTTTTCATTGCTTTCTTTCCCTCCACATCCTCTACTTTTTACCTCCCCTTTTTAACTTGAAATGAAGTCTTATAAAGGCAATGACCCCAATACCAGTTCACTGGGGAAGAAGAGATGAATGGCAGCAAAGGGAACACAAAGACTTCTCCTACCCTGCTGAAACCCCACACGGCTCCTCACAGGATGAACTTTCAGATAATCGCTCTTGCATCCACCAAAACACCTGTGGTCATTTTTTAAAAGCATCAATTCTTTGTGCCCCTTTTCTCCCATTTACGCTCAGTGTTTTTGATGGCAGGGTTGTGTGTTTGTTCACTAAGACTTTGGTATGTGTGTAAAGAAGACGTGCATCTTTGTGTGGGGACAGCTTGAATTATATGAGTGACTATACTTTTCTTATCCGGGCCTGTTGCTTTGACTTGAGGTTAGATTTTTAAGTTTTTAAATCTACCGTAATCTGGTTAGTTAGAGTGAATAATTCATCTCAAAACACTGAATGTATAAATCATTGTCTTTTCTAAAAGAATAACAAGTTTGTGTTGAATATCAGAGTCAATAACATGCAATTGAACATTGTTAATTACACTGGTTAGCTGGAATTGTTTCATGCGCTACCTCATGCATTAACAGCCGCCCAGAGCCCACTATGGCACTCTGTGGCTTTAATCTTACTCCCACTTGCACACTTTGAGAAGGAGTGTGGGTGGTGTGATTCCTGAAAAGATCAAAGTATGCTTAGCAAGTTCTGAGAACGCAGGAGGGGATATACTTCTCACTACGGCAACAAAAAAGCCGAGTATACCTGAAAAGAGCTTTGTACACCTGGCAGACAGCTGCTTGTTTTTTAGTGGTAGATAAAAGACAGAGAAAACAAATACCTTTGTGGAATAGAACGGATTAAATTCCATATTTAGAACATAGCTGTTTGAAACTCCAATAGAGAATTTATTCAAAATGTTTAGTGTTTAAGGTAGTTATTTATCTCATAAAAAAATGTATACAGTTTTAATTATTACATTGATTTTAATAGCTCTAACTCTAACCAGGGCATAATAAATACATTTTGCATAATTGAGAGCACGCTTTGTTTAGCTTGGGTAGTATTGGTCCTGACAAGGTAGGTATGAAAAAATAAATGAATAAATAAAAAGTCTATACATGCACACACACACACACACACCGGATAAGCTGCACTAATGAAATGCTCTTCTGTCAGCAGGGCTTAGACCTGTTTTAGATGGTTTCCTCTTATATTCCCTTTTCATAAAAACAGGATTACTGTGTCCCAACCTCCTTGTAGAGCTATGATATAGAAGCATGGCAGGACAGACAGTTACCAGTGGAGCTAAGGCCCTGAGAGTCAGTGGAACAAGCCTGTTTGATCCAGAGAAAAGTTTTCTACTATTGATTTCTACTATTTTTCTACTATTGAAATCGGTCCTTCTAACAGCTGGTTTTGATCATTAATCTCTGTTTTTTTGTCAAAATACATTTTTAAATGAGTGTTTAATGTGCTACTTGGACACACTCATTTTAGACACAGTTCTTTTTTCTATGTAATTAATAAACCTAATTAGGTGACAGGTAATTAGAGTCAGGATTTTTTGTATCCGCTTTGACATCTTCATGTAGGGTTGTGCTTAGTATGAGCAGTGTTTAGGTTGGGTGCAACATGACAGGACCCAATATTTCACATCTGAGCAGTGAATTCTAACAAGGAGATTTATGTTAGGCTGTTTGCTGCATCTGTTTGGTTTGTGGCAAATCAATGTATATATAAATGTTGATGCAACACATTAAATCAGATACCTCAGGTCTCAACTTGTAAAACAAATTTTTACTTATCACAATAATAAATGACGGTACATTTTGAAGTTTGCATGATTAAACATATATTTGAAATTTTGCATTAGAAAACAAACAAGGAAAAAAAAGATCTTATTCATTTGTAATCCTCACAACACTAAAGATATTTATTGTTATCCCAACTCCAGGTAAATGCATTATTAATGATTATTAATGATGTTGAATTATCATATGGGAAAGACTTGTGTTGTGCCTTGAGCTCTCTCACTTGCATAACTCCCTTGCATAAGATTGTAATATTTGTGTGAGATTCCTGCTATGTAATGAGGCATGTGCTTATGCATTCTCCCTTTCACTAGAGTAAAGTGCCCTTAGGCAGAGCCAAAGCACTGAGAACACTTTCGCTTTGATATAGAAGAACTGTGTGCACTGTGGGCGGTCAAATATACCAATTTTAGTATCTATGCATGTGTGTTCTTTTAAGCTATATATATATATATATATATCATTTATTATTGTGTCATCAGTCTGCTATATTGCTGTGTAAGTGTTTACATTATTCTTTCTATTATTTAATGTATTATACGAACTTCTGCCTCTCCAGTGACCTACTTTCTGAAGATTAACAATTAAAGTTGAATGTCTCATTGAAGACCGTATGATGTTTATTATACATGATAAGCATGTGCTTGTGTTTGTCCATCTTACGTCGTGCTACATTTTTGATTCCGTGTTCATATTTTTTTGATGCAGCACTTTTATTCCAGTCTCAGGTGAGGCTATTCCTGCCATCTGAGTCTGACATGTTTTCCTGTTCTTGCCAGAGGAAATCAGAGACATATCCTTGTTTGCCTCTCATCCTTTGTTCACTGTTCACAGTGTTGTAAAGGAGAAACTGAGACAATGAGGTGTACAGTGGAAATGTGGCAGAAGGGAAATGAGGAGACGTTATCACTAATGATACCTTACAAATTTGCTTTGTGAGGTTAGATTTGATATACCACACACTTCTCCACTGTTTTCATTGTTTACTATTTTATAATCGCCCTCATTCTTGTATTGTATATCATTTCTTTTCCCTTGTTCCTTCTCCTCCTCTTCCATTTCATCAGTTCTGGTTCCTGTGAGACAGTCATAAATGAATTTGCTGTCACTTGTAATTTTTTCATCCACCTTTAAAACTGCTGATGACATCTGTTTCCCTCAAAAATAAAACAGTCAATGCTCATTTCAGTTTCCTATTTTTCTATGTCCTTCATTCCTTTAGCAATGCGACATTAACATTATTAATATGTTGAAAAAGACAGAGATGAAGTGAATTAGGTGGACATATTTAGATGTTCAGGGCAGCTGAACATGACCTGAAAACGTCTTGTATAGATGATACTATAGTCTTCAGCAAAGGTGAACAACAAGTAACAGATCCTCAAATAAAAGGACACAAATCAAAACAGTTATTTGGTCTATTTTGAGTTGTTTTTTTTCCTTTTCAATAAAACCTAACGTTTCTCTTATCCTTTAAACTGCAGCACTCTCAGTGCTGCATAGTAAAGTTCTTGTTTGATACCTGTGCATTCTAACATCTGTTAGAATTTGCAGATTTTTCTTTTTTAATACTCTTGCTAAAGAGATGAAAGAAAACACATCCATCAGAGGCATCTCACATAATTATCTGTCACAAGCAATGCTGCATGTTTTGTCCTCAGTAATGAATCTTAATCAAGTAAAAAAGTTGTTAGTATTTTATTCTGTGCTGCCTTTTCTTCGCTTTCTACTTGTGTCACTTCTGTCTGTGCAAACTGTTGCTAATACCTGGATTTTTTCATGTAAAACTTAAATAACATTGGTTGACTTGCTTGTGTTTTATTTTCCCCACATTTATTTAAGTGGAGGATGTTGCTTTGTCTTTAGCTATAGCTATAAAAAGCACAATCATTATGTCATCACCTTTATAAAATGTTATGAATATGTTCAGAAAGCATGATTTGCACTTCCCAAGGCCACAAACATATTTTCAAAGCTACCTAATATTGTTTTATAACTCTATAAAGCCGCTTTTTCTAATTAAATCATGCTTACAGTGACAATGATGTGAATTTAGAATTAGCCAAATTGATTCAAAGACGCACTACGTGACTTTGTGACCTTAAAATTCCATGTTCTGAACTTGACATTTATTATATGCATTTCTGGAGTCGTCGTTGCCCAGCAGCATACCAAGGCTGAGAAGCTGCACTATGCACATTTTTTTTCCAGGATGCTGTGTGATGTTGCATTCGAGTTTTGCTTTACACGCCACGTCACAGGCTAGCAAACGGAAATAGGCACACCAGCCGTTTTGAACATGCACTGTGGCTGATTCAGCAAAGACACGCAGGAAAACATTATCAGAGGACTTTTACTTGCAAGAATTAGTCGTCTATAGGAACGATTCACTGAAAAAATCTGCCAAAGTTCTGGAGTGTATCTTTAAGAGGTTAAACTTCTTTGTAATGTTGAGAAAACTTGTGGAGTTTAGTGATAATTTTCTTTGGTCTGATCCCTTTTTATATGAATTTTATCATACAAAATAACATAAAATAAAAATAAGATCAAACAAGCTTAAACACGGTGTCTTTAAATCTCTTTTAAAGATGAAAGTCTGGAATGTTTGTTCATGATCTGGTGAAGGAGCAGCCATAGCCACTGTGCATCTTTCTCAGGAAAAATTTAAAAAAAGTGCCATAAGGGTTTTATTCAGAACCCGTAGGTAAACACACACTCTCACACACACATACTCTGACTCTGATCTCTGTTGGCGGGCTCCACAAATGCCAAAGCAAGGTCATGGCAGTTCTGTGCCCTGCCGTCAACCTCCTGGACATGCAGAGTTCAAAAGCTTCTGTGTCTTGCTCTCTTCCTGCTGTATCTCTCCCTACTTTTTAATCACATATTCAAAAAGAAGCTTACATAATTACACAATATTGTTTAGCCAAGATGTCACTTAAACTTTATGGAACTTGGACCAGGCTAATGACTAAGCTCTAAACAGCTACAGCTAGCCACCCTGTCCAAATCATGGTGTTGCAAGTTGCTCTGTCAGATATTAGTTCAAGTTGTGTTTTTATTTAAAAAGGGATGACTCCAACCAGTCCTGAGGGAGATAGTGGCCTACTAACAGTAGGCTATGCACACATAAATGGAGGCAGTTGCGTATCCAAACAGTCATGCAAAAAAAAAAAAAAAAAAAAAAACAGCATAAAAAAGAAAAACATAAATCACTTTCTCCCTCACATTAATACTTCTCACCGCCGTTCTGACCTCAATCTGGGTAGCTGCTGGCTGCTGTGTCAGAACACGTTTTTGCAAAGCGCTATGACAAGTGTTTGAATGTGTTTGCAGCGATAAGTCCTGTACGTCCTTAGAATGCTTTTCTCACATAAAGACGTGAAACCTTTCACGTTCTCCTGGGAATGCTTTTACCGGGGTCTCTGGAGTAAATTACGTTTAGGTTAAAATGTCCATAAAATCAGAAATAGATTTTCTCTGTTTCACTCAAAATTAACCTCAAAGTCCTACAAAGTCCTCATATTCAGAGTAAAGTCAGACACAAAAACCATCTCAATATCACAGTAAGAGGAAATAAAAAGGAAAATTATTCTATATTATACCTTATCAGACAGAAAGGCGATTTGCAGAATACGTACAATCTCGTTACCTCCAAATTAATTGTGCTTCCACCTTGAGATCATCCCATCAGAGCTGTAGTCAGCTTACGACCCAGTGTTGAGACAAATGGCAATGAATGAATCACACAGAATGATGGAAATCTTTATAACAAGACACATTTTTGGACAGACATTACTCACTGACAGCATAGATTGTTAAAATCATAAACTAGTTTAAAAAAAGATTAAAAATGAGAATGATAGGATGGTAATTGTGATTAAATGCACTGAAATCTATATTTTAATATTTATATCTCAAAGAAAACATTGTAAATATGGAATTTCAAGGTCATGATTATGGGTCAATATTTCATTATTTAAAAAATTAAAAAAGGAGTTGAAAATTTTGGTGGTTTCCAACTTTTTCTTCCTGAACTGTGATTATCACACAGATCATGCTGTAAACTTTGAGCTTTGTGCAAAGCTGTAAAATAATTATGTGCCTGAATTCCCATTGATTTAAAATAACTAAACTGGGTTTCCCAATCATTAATAACTCTTTTCTGTAACTTTCGGTGAACAGGGTCTGCACTTAAATCTAAATGTTATTTGCTATTGTAAATGGGATTTAAACTGCCTTTCAGATCAACAGGGATTTCTGTAGCCTAGACGGAGATAGTCATCAGGCAACAGAATGCTGCATATTAAATGGGGAGAGTTGGGGATTGGCCTCATGAGAAGGAAAGGGGAAGGTGGAGGCCCCCCAACACACACAGTATACAGTGCAAAGGGAGGGAAAGTTGTTATGGTGGGCTCCCATTTATTCCTTGCCCAGTGTTGGCAAGAACAGAAGCCCTTGCACACTTAGATACATATACACACACACTGTCATGCCCCTTAATAACCACTTTCTGTAAATCTTCTCACACACACATTGGACTACTGAGTGGGTTCCTGGCTTTAGTCACTGTGGTAATTAAAGCCTTTAGGAATCTCGTAACTGGCTAAAATGTTTGTACTCCCATCTCTGTGCGATACTATAGTCCAGTATGTGTTTTCTGTAAAACTGTGGGGATACATGTAGAATGCTACCATTCGGCTTCTCCACTCATTGTGTGCATCCACATGAAAGATGCGTTATCAATATATCGGATTATCCATAGTCTTACATCAAATACTGCTGCTGATTTATACAGAATTATAAAAAGTACAAGAAAAAAAACATTTCCACCCATTATGGGCGGACAAAAAAAGCAGTTAAAGGAGCTGTTATTGGTCCTTGTCCTGCAGGCATTTGTAGAAAGAACAACTGAATCTCAGGTTGACTGATCTGATCGCTCTTTGCTTCACCTATGTGGATGGAGGCAATTTTAAAGAGGGAAATCTGCTTGGATCGCCACTTCAATCGATAAGCCATTAGCAACCAAAGAGGTAGCTGTTGTCAACGTTTGTCCTGGAGCCCTTCAACTCAACCTGGCTGTCAGATTTTCATTTTGTTAACTCTCACACTTCTTGTGTAGATGTGTCATGGACCCAGACAGGTGGACTTTACACCAGAGCCTCCTAGGAGCTTTGTTAGGGTTGTTTCTTTACCGTTGCGGTTTTGCAAACATGGCAGTGAGTCGTGAAATGAGATTTCTCTGCTATCATTACCAGGCCGAGGAAGAAAGCCACATCTCAGTCTGTGTAAATGCCTCACTGCTTCTCCACTCTGCCTCTTCTCAGCACAGGCATGTCTAACCATCACTAAGACCGATCGATAGAGCTGAGCTCCGTAAGCTGCCCGTCGCCAATACAGGAAATACTGTATGCTGTAATGAGATGGGGATATAAAGCTGCTAAAGAGGATGTTTTAGCTAAGCAGTAGTAGGACGTGATTAGCGTAATAAAAAAAGGCTTTGTTTGCATAAGTTTTACAACAAGAGAGGCTTTGATCTCCTTAAAGGGCTGCTAGGCAGAATAAAGGAATGGGAGAGCACATCTCTGCCCCTGCTGTTCTGTGGGTTCTGCTGATCTGACAATGCAGCCAGACAGATATTGAGCTCCTTTATTTCTATACTGAGACTGATTCTTCTTCTTTCCATTCAGTGCCGAAAAACTTTAATAATAAATCAAGATTTCTCTATATAAAGAATAACATTTACAGCTTGCATTGTTTTCTCAGGGTGTTTGTTAAGGAATTTTTTTTTTTACTTTTTTCATTGTTTGTTTGACTGATGAGTCACAAGCTGCGTTAAAGTGAATGTTTTCTTGACATTCTGCATTGCACTGTTGTAAATTATTCTGTTGGATCCCCAAAGGAGACAGTCAAAAACACAGCATTGCCAAGAGTTGAAATTCTTTTGAGGCAAAATCTCAATCAACCGAAGATCACATCAGAGCACCATCAGAGATCTTTGAACATAATCATTCTCACCTTGCTTGTCTTTTTTTGAGCAGGATGAAAGCGCATAGCAAAAAAAAAAACAGTTTGGATAATCTTGCAGTGCTCCCCATATACTTAGATATTTGCCAAAGGGCATGTTTTGACATCAAAGGGCCAGCTGTCAGCCTTGAAGAGTTTGTAGGGATGGCAGATGATTAGTGAATGAATGGCATCCAAAATCTGATCAAAGATTGAGTCGAACATTTGGAGACGGTACTTTTCTGACTATCCGAGGTTTGTAAAGGTCACGTAGTCTGGTTATTGAAACACAGTTGTCTGTAAACAGAAAAGTCTTTAATTTTTTTTTATTAAATAAGCATAAACTGTAACACTTGTGTTTTTTTTCTTTTCTTTTTTTTTTGGCTTCAATTTACAATTCAGATCTAAGAAAAAGAAGTTCAGATCCCTGCATCTACTGAAGGTGTTAACATTTTACCAGCGCTGGCACTGTCGTGGTTGCAGTAGAGGTCAGTGTGGTGATTGTCCAGGTGGTGCCAGATGCTTCCTGTTGCTCCTGCAGAATAGCAGGATGTGGTACCATGCCAGCCATGCTGTTTCTTCTGACCCAGATAACTCCCCTGTACTCCCAGCATTTTTGCTTGAGGATGATCGCCCATGGTGGATCTGTCTCTGTGTAATTACCAGCAGCTTTGGAGCTTTTTGGTTAAGGCTCATTCATTTAGGGTTTACCTGGGTTTTAGCAGCGGAAAGACGGCTTTTGATTGAGCTAAATTTTTGCTGCCTTTGACATAAGCTGCTATTTGACTCTTAACAAGCTTTACATTTAGAGGCTAGATGCAGCTTGTACTTGAGATTGTTAGATTGTGATAAGTTGATAAAATCCCATTTTGTATTAGTGATTTACAGATACATGGTCAGTTATAGTTGAACATTACTTCTCACTGAAACGTTTGCCCTTTCATTAATTTCAGACACAAGAAATGTGCTTCCATCACAAGCCAAACAGTTTAAGAATTGCTTTCTTTGTAAGTCTTTTTAATCTGTAAAATTACTTTTTAATAGTTAAGCTTATTTTTTGTTGCATTATTATTCAAATCACTCTATCATGGATTCACACAGCCAGGTGATTTCTAAGATAGCTTTAAGTGGAAGTTTTGCAGATGTGTCTAAAGACCTAAACTGGTAGCTATCATTGATAATTTAAGTTCAGTATTCTTAGAGACAGTTATACCGATGATAAACAGGAGACATAAACCCAGTTAGTGAACAGCTACTCAGTGCTGACATGCTTACATTTCACACTCAGTGAGATGGAGTGTCTTTGAGGCCTTTGTTTGGCTGCAGACACGGACGAGCGCTTCACAACATGCAACATGCAAGATTTATGGTTCTTCGTCAAAAAGATTCAGCAGTTGTGCAGAATCTTTAATCCCTCTTTCTAAAACAAAGGTTGTTTAAAAGGTGTGTATTTGGTTATTCTGTTTAATAAAACATTTTTTCAATTAAGTTTTTCTTTGAATGATGTCAGGTTATTGATATGAAGAATTAAAGTCCGAAGGATTTCTTTTTGTTTTCGTACAGCTGGAACAGATGAAAATCATAGTCCTCAGAACTTTTCTGACTCAAGAGCTAAAGAACTCAACAAAGTCCAGATGATAGTTGATGGTTTAAAGTTTGTGTTCTGACCATTTTATTTAAGCTACTCTGCTCTCAGTTCTGATTTTTACCTTTACACAATGAAACCCACTGAGACCTGATTTATCGCTGCTAGTCTTGGTGTTAATGGCTCAGGCACAGTACAGCATCCACTACTAAACAAAAAAAAAAGTTTGGTCCCAGACACCTAAAATGTCCCTTTTGGGCTGACACTGACACGGTGAGCGTTTTGACAGTGAGTGTTTGTATATGAGTGGGCATGAAACACTTTGTCCTGCTTTGTCCTATTATAGTCCTGCTGATATGAGCTCGACAGGAACGGAACTCAGTCTTTCTCAAAGTAGCATGAATTGAAACAACCCATGCTGCATCGACTAATGTTTAAGCTATCATTGCTGAGATGGAAACAACCTTGTTTTTTCTCGCTTTGCTGCAATTTGTCAAAATGTCAGTGTAGCGCAACACAGCTCTCATGTAATAATGCTAACAGCATGGGGCTGGTGAGTAGAAAAGGGACTGATGACCCACACATTGCAGCTCACATAACAATTCAAATGACAATTGGGGAGGATTATGTCATAATCTTTCTGTTCACGTCTGCATTGCAAGTGTTTATCTCTTGAGTATTTCCAGAGAGGCTGGTATGTTTGCCTTGTCTCTCAGCTTTCGTGTGCTTTGTATCATATTTGTGTACAGTATGCAGAGGCATTTCAGCGCCGTTGTGTGTTCACGTTTCTGTGTGTGTTTGCTCCTCGATCGATTTTAATTGCAGCCGTTTATTTAGAAAGCAAAACAAGCAATTCAGGCAGCTCCACCAGAACATCCAAAGCACTCAGCTGGCTTTCAGTATTTGTACCACATCAGACAAATGCATACACTGTTTTTATTTTAGTTGAACATAAGGAGAATGAGCTGAAACCTTAAAATCGTGGTTAAAACAACTTCTTTGCGGCTGTAGTTGGGTCGTTTTACTCACTGTCGCTCATACAGTATTTTTTTCCCCTGTCTATATTTTTTTCTTTGTACAGTGTTCAACAGGACAATTTTAACTGACTTTTTTAGATAAACTACTCTCCCCTGTTTCAATCAGGAGTAATGAGACAATTTGTCTTACAGGGCTGCAAAAGAGCAGAACTTATCTGTGTATTTGCCATTAGAGGTGCTTATTGCCCCGACGAACAGCTAGCTACCATTAATACCTGTCGTACAACTATACAAAGTTCTACCCATTCTTTTCTTAATGTTTCTTTCAAGTCTCTCTGGAACGGATGCTCGTGTCTGATCTACTTCACTAACTCTCCTCACTTTTCCTTCCCTTTTTACTTCCATCTTATCTTCCGTCTTTTATCATTCCCTCTCTTGTCCAGTGGTTGAGATCAGCAAAAAGAAGAGAAAAGCTCTATCATGGATGGAGAGAGTCATTATCTTTTCTTCCCAATGCGCAAATTGCCGAGTCGCTGTTCACATCTGATCGGTTGATAATTGCATACTAACTAATGTACCTCCTAACCTTTTCACAAAGAACTTTGAATTTTTTGCTGCAATCATCACTACTGTTAGGTGCTCTACCAATTAATCCCTCTCTTGTGCAGGGTTTAAGGCCTGCACAAATTGTCACACTCTAAGCTTCAGTATGCACCACTAACTCTGGAAGTAAAACTTCCAGGAAGAGCTTTATCCTTTACATGTGGGTTAATATCTTTGAGAGTGATATTGCTGAACTACAAAAAAGTAAGGATTTTACAAGCACATAGTTTCAAGGGTAGTAAACTGGCCAAGCTTCTGTCTCAGTTATAGGCTGTCAGAAAATTTTGAGTTTTCCACAAAACATTGTTGCACTCATACGTACATACATACGGTATGTTTTGCCACCTGCTTCTGTTCAGAATGGGCCATTACAGCCACTTCGTAGCTGGACCAGCGTTTGCAGCTACATTGCTCGCCCTGTTTGGGCTCGCCTGCCAAATTGTTGTTGGGAGGTTGTGTATGTGTGAGTGTCTAGTCTAAATGATGGGGAGGAGGCCTTTATAGAGGCCAGGGCCCATTTTAGGGACAGAAAGAGGGACAGCATTAATCTTAAGAGTTCAAGCCTATAGTTGTCACCCCGTGCAGATCAGGAGGGGCGAGCTGGGCTGAGACATTGACTTAAGGCCTCTAGTCTGAACAATGGCTACCCTGTGCGTTTGGAAAAAAGCAAGAATCCACAGCTCAACCCTCTACATCCTATTCTTTTAACTCTTCTTTCACAACACTTTTTTTTTTTTTTACCAAGTCTCATCATTTACATTTGCATAACACATTTCCACAATCACAAACTGCCTTTCATGTCCTTTTTAATAAGAGCAGTCTTTGTGATAAGCAGCGTCGTTGTCGTCTCTGTCAGAGATAACAGCTGCAGACAAAGACAGTAAAACAAGAAAAGCATTTTCACATATACAACATCTAATGTTTGTATTGTAGCAGCAGTTTTCTGTCAGGATGTCATGTTTAAATAAGCTGCTTCGACATCCAGCAGGCTAACGCTTCAACATATAGCAATGCTGCAAAAATGATAAGCAGATTTTTTTTCTTTTCTTTTGAGCATGTCAACAGCATTAAAAAAAAACAAAAGAAATGTTGATGACTTGTTACTTTAAATATATTTTTAAATGTCCTCAGATAGGGCTTGTTGATTAGTGTAGACAAGATTAGACAGAAAAAAAACAACATTTCTGAGTCATTTATAATAAAATTACACCCCTTATTTACCTGGTTATTCGGGTAAATCCATTTACAATTCAGCAAATGCATATTTACTTCTATTCATTGCATAAATTCTTCATCAACTTAAAAGATTTTCCACTTCATGAGTGCATAACATGTCTGTGTTTGGGCAGTCTGATCATATTTGCTGTTTGCATGTAACCATTCCAGTTTTTATGGTTGTTCCTTTTAGCTTGTGGGAAACAGGAGGACAGTTTGGGAATTTATGAGAGCGTATGGGAAGGAGAGAGGGATCACCTCCAGACTGTCAGTGAAAGGATTATTCTCCTTTTGGTTCAATCAAAATTCCATTTCTGTTTCGCTTTCCTCAGGTTTGGACGCTCCCCATGGCCCCTCACGCCTCCCAGTAATGCAATTAAGATCTATAAGCTTTTCCCAGGAATAAAGGGGCTAAAAGAAGGATTGTTCCATGCTTCAGTGAAGTTGGGAAAATCTGTGCGTTCTTGTGTTTGTGTGTTAAGATGGATTGATAGAGGGGTGGAGCGAAAGAAGGTAATAACAGGAATCGCCCTGCCCCCTCTCCATTCAAGCATTTCTCACAGACATGTACCACCTCAAACAGACACACACAGTTGTTTTGCTGCTGCCTAAATGCTATTGTTACTTCAAGTCAGTGACTTTGAACAAAACTTCCACCATTCCTGCTTTCTTTCTAAGCGTAGCACATTGCTTGTTACTTTTTCTGAAATAAATGCTTGGATTAGTAAGTTAAGCAAGCGTGTTTGTAACAGATCTTGCACACGCTGTTTGCTTGAGTTTTAATTTAAGCTGAGCATTGCAGGTTTTTAAAGAGTGATGTTCTGGTAATTGAAAGTAAATGGAGAGGCAACAGGTTCTAAAGAGCCACGTTCTCTCAGATCAAGTAGTTTTAGAGAAAGCAAAGGGAAAAGCTGGTGGTGTGTCAACTAGATACGTATTTTACTTGACTTTATGTACAGACAAAATTAAACCATATTTAGCTCTTTGTCCAACATTTTAACTAAAGTTGAAGCTCATAGTAGCTTGACTATATCTTGTAAACACCACTAAACTGTATTTCAAGTTCTTAAAAAAACTCGCTTAAAGAACTGGGTAATTGTGATGCTACAGACTAAAATGCTTGTTTCTACACAAGTAGAGAAGAAAGTGTGCCTTTCTCTTTTGCTTCATACTTACCCTCAGAGTTATCACAACCAGTGCTGTTGGCTGTTTTGTGCATGCAGCAGCGGTGTGGGCAGTGTCTAAACAGTGCTGTGGTACAAGTGTAAAGATAATTGGCTTTTGCACTCAAGCAGTTTTATGCAGGTTGATCTGAACTAGTGCACATCATGAAGGTTTGGGGGATATTAGGCCCAATGTAAATGAGCAGAGGACAATGCACTCAGAGGCGCATGTCAAAGCCGATCTCTTCTTTTAGCCTAAGCAGAGGGAATGCGTGAGTGTCTGTGTGGCTCAGAGGTTTGTGTACTCTGCAGAGAGTTAGATGTTCTTTTATGTGGACACAATGAAGGAGTCAGAGGGTGTTGAGTGCATTTGCTCCTGACTTCACATCAAAGTTTTTCATTGGGGGAAAATAAATAAAACTATGCAACAACTCTACTATTCAACCAACTGTTAAAAATTATTGATGAAGCTGAATTAGTTATAGTTTGCTGTGTAAGTGAAATCAAACAAGACAGCTCCAGTGCTGGTTTGGATTCTTTGTGATTTGGCTGCGCAACTCTTTGCCTATCGACAGCAAAGAACAGCTTATGCCGAGGGCTGAGGTTAGGATTACGATGATCTATAAGACCAACCTAAACCATGTGACCACTATATTCACATAAAAAAAATTAAAAATACAATACAGAGCCAGCATTTTTTTTTTTCATCCAAAGAAACAAAACTTGAAAACAGAATTTCACCATAAATGTGAATGTACTTAATTATAGCTACGTATAAGCATAGTTGGTATCAATCAGTTAGAGACACACAGTAACTTCTTTGTTTGTACATCCTCACATGCATCTCCAACCCCATCTTTCCCATTAGTGTTGTGTTTTTCCTCCTTTTATGATAAATGTTCAATAATTCAACCTCTCCTTTCCCTTTTTCTTTGCCTCCCAGCTGCTTTTTGTATGAATCTAAGTTGCTATGCTCAGCTCTCTACCAGAGAGCTATGGTGCTATGGCAAGTCTCTGAGTGCTTTTGGTTGTAGTGAGGGAAATCAGCTGTGGCAGCGCTCTAAATTATTCCTCTAGAGGTCTAAAGGGGTTGGAGCCCATGCTCACTCCCGTTCACCACACTTTTATCAGGGCCCAGTCGGCTCAGATGGGCCCCTTATCCGTCAGGCCTGAAAGGCCCTGGCCAAGCAATATCAATGACATGGACCATAAAAAAAGGTTGTTTAGTGTGCAGGGAGAATGAGAAGATGGATAGAAGAAAAGGAGAGGAAAATGGGAGTAAAGTAAGAAAGAAGACGACGAGAGCACTGTAATGTGCTAAATAAAGTTAAAGCTGCAATAACAACTAGCTATGACATCAACTTCTTATTATGTTTTCATTGGAACAGTGGCATCAAACTGGTTGGTGTTTGTTTATTTGTATAAGATGTAAACCGTATTTTAAATAGTTTGTAACCCTGTTCAGTGTTGCATTGTTAGTTATTTAAGCCGTTTAATTCAATGGAATGAATCGTGTAGTTTGAAAGGAAAGTCACGGTGCTCAGTGAGTTTATAGCTTAAAATATGGTTTGTTCAAACTTTAAACTTTAATCAGCTGCAGTATAAATACCAGATACCAATGTGCAGGATTTGAGTTTGATGATTTTTGTATCTGCTTTTCTTTGCTCCTCTAAAAAGCTTACTTTGTTGTGGCTTCATATGCTTTTGTCCTCCTGTCAACACAATCTCATCAGTTTTTGTTCTATATGACATGTTCAGATGCTACATTTCGCAGCTGCCTTCTTTCTTTTAAAGGCACTCTTTGAGTCTCATTGTTTGAAAACAATAAAAAAAAGACAATTGGTAATAATCCATTCATATTCCCTACAAGGATTTTACAGGATCATACACAACATAAAGGGAATTGACTTTCTTTTTATTTTGCCATTTTTAAGTTCAAGAGTGTGCAGGATTTTTATGTGGTCTTTAAAGCTTTGTTTACATGGTAGACAGGACTCAGCTGTCTCGTCCCCCTCACCCTCACTGCTTCCTTGCCTGAAAGAGGACTTCCTTGCATTCTGATTGGGGGCCTGTCTATTCGTACAGACTCTAAAGAATACTAATCAGTATGGCCTCCTCCATATCCGGACTCTTTTAAGTGAAAGATGGTGAAAATAACAGGAGACATATGATAAATGGTTGGCCTCATGCTGCTCTTACTTAAAAAACAGTTACAGTTGGTGTAATGGTGGAGGGATAATAAAGAGGTGTGTTGGTGTGCATTGTGTGCAGGACTCAAGCCAGAGCTTGTTGCACAACCGTTGTAAGTACACATTTAAGGGTCATTACAAAGAGCCTGTGATGTTCTATCAAAAATGGAAACCAAAGAATACCTTTTTATCATTGGTTTATACTCTGTGATGTAAAGTATGTCATCATTTTGGCTGCCAGTGCTGTTGTTTCTTCACAAAGCTGGAGTGTGATCAGGAAAAATACAAGTTAATTTCTGCCAGAATGTTTTACTCTCTTTCTCTTCTTTCACCTCAGAGAGGAGCCATGTGGAGATTAGATCAGCTTTACCAGCCAGCCAGGGTTTTGGGTGGTCAAATGGGTTCAACAAACCCCCACAGTGCTTGGCACTAGTTCCACAGAACACACATATAGTTGCACCAATCTACTCTAGAGAAATAGGAAACATCACTGATTGTAAGAGATACTTATCGAAGGTGGTAATATGCTATATTTGCCCTGTATCTGCCTACATTTGAAGAATTCAGACTTCACCAAAATACTGAAAAATGGTCCTGGTCATGTAGTTAAAGCTGTGTTGTTCAGGCCATCTCTCTGCCTCTGTGGCTAAAATAAAAGGAGAATTAAGAAAGCACAGCACTATGTAAAATGTCAAACATATCTCTTGTACATATGCACACATGGTCATGCCACCAGTTTCTTTCTTTGTCTGCCTTTCCCACACAGATACACACCTCTGCCTCACCTGTATGGGCCTTTGGGATGAGGCTGATTAGGTCTAAATAACCCTCTGGCAGGGATGTCTTTGATGGCTGTTGCCTAGCCTGCTTAAAGCAGGGCTCATCCCAAGCTTCCCTGTGGGATACTGAATCAAAAACAGCCAGTGGAAAGAAAGCTGTGCCTAGAGCAGTGTGAGTTTTTGTGAGTGTGTTTGTGGATTCCCAGTATGTGTGGAAATGTGTCTGAGTGCGTATATGTGTGTGGGAGTGTGTGCTTACCTTGCTGATCGTCTAAGAACTGCCAGTTTCAACGGTGAAAGGGGACAGAAGATGGGGGTGTTACTGACAGTTCTAGTCCAGGAGCCAGCATTTTCATTTTGTTCACTGGAAGCCGAGTGTGAAACTTTGATGAGGAGCAATTTGCATCTCTGGATGACTATGAAGAGGTTGGCTTTGTTCAGTGCCATCGAAAAGCCATGCCCGCACACTGCTGGCCCAAAAACCTGCCCACCCCTCCACCAACCAGCACCCACACTTTGCACTCCTTCCTCTGCCCTCCTAGCACCACTTTGTTGCTGCTTTGGCCAGCAACTATTCTAGTATAGTGTTGTGTGGCAAAGAACACCTGCTGGGAGTTCTTTCATCCAGCCTTCCTGAGGTTTTTAAAATGATCCAAGGGGAGCCCACAACCTCTGTAGACATATATGTAAAGTCTTACAGATAGTTGGGAATACAGCTGCAAATAAGCATCCACATGAAACTGGTGAAATGTTGACTACAGGATCATGCCTTCCACCTTACTGTCCATGGAAAGGTAAATTGGGAAAAGGTTAAAGGCAACTGAAAGTATATTTAAATTCTGCTTAATCTTTGTAAAATAAATGACAAGTCCTTCATTTTCATTTTTATACCAAACTAAACACTGTGTATGTGTTTAAATGGAAAAGCAGTTAATGAACGGGGATGGTGAGAGACAGTGGAAAAAAAGAGGAGGCAGGGTGGTTGGGGATTTGTGTGTGAGCGTGTGGTAATGGGGCTCAGAGGCGAGTGTCTACTTTGTATTTGTATTCCGGTGGCCGGGGGTATCCGTGGATACACTTAGGTGACTGGGAAGCATGCAGAAGGAGGAAGCTAGAGAGGGTTACTTCTCCAACGTGCCCCTGATACCCACGATGATTAAAAAGAGCCACACAGTGGCACAGTGGTATGAGGTAACTTTAGGTCATTCTCATCCAAAACATGCCCATCTATGTCTGCATCATCAGTGTTTTGTCTTATGTATCTAGTGTGTCCTTGGGTAGCTATGCTATATTCTTGTTGTATGTTAATTGGGGATTAGGCAGAAATGGCACAAAGATCATATTTTTGCTTCTTCTTGGAAAATTGTTTACATGAATGGAGCAAATTCTGTGTAGAATTTGAAGAAAGTACAGGTCACCTCATATTTGATAAAAAGGTAAGAACCATGTGCGTATGCTTCATGCTTCATCCAGACATACAAACAGAGCATGTACAATATGTGCAAGATTGCACAGCACATGAGCAAGCAGCATTGTGTTAAAATGGTGATAGTTAGACATAGATAGAAACATAGTTGTGGTTAGAGGGTGGTGTGAGACAGCTGCAGCTCAAATGCTTTTCTCTTGTTCATTTGGCCCAAAAGTTGAAAAATCAATGACTTGTAGGTAAAATAAACAAAATTTTTAAAGGGATATCTGTATGTTAAGATGTCTGGATTACAGAGGGAATGGTGGATGAATGAGGGAGATGATGATTAATAAGTGACAACAAAGTGCCAAATGGTTCCCACCACCTCCCTCTCATTCCTCCTTCTTAATGTTCCCAAATCAAGCAGCTTTGAGGGGCAATGAAAAGAGATTAGTCACTGTGTAACTTCATTCATGTGGCTGATAATGATGGAACACGCTGACCCTCAAGGGATTAGCTGAAAAAACATGATTACTTAGACAAAGTAAACCAGTTTGAGACAGAGTTGGAGCTCTGAAGAGGAAGCTCCTTCCCTGGTGAGAAATAGCACTGAAAGAAATACTTTTGGATCTGGTGCAGAATAAAAAGACAGTGGTAATCAGTTTTATTATTTGTCCCTATTTTACATGCATAGGAAATCTGTAGACAACAATATTTATTAATCAATGTAAAACACAGCAGGAGGGTTTGTGATTTACACATTTTATTTCTTGATGGGTTACATTTCTTCAAGCTGCTTCATGGCGTATTGCAGGAAACAGTGACTAACATGATGCTCATACTGTCACAGCAGAATTTTGTACAAACTAATATGAATGCTTTGCATATTCTGCAACAGTTAATCTTGCTGTGTCTTCTTTTTGTACAAAAATCTCAGCAGCAGCAGCTGACATGAAAGAGACCTCTTGCATCACTCACTTTCTATATAATGCTCAGGGAACAAAGAAATGGAGCAATCATAACAATCATTATTCCTCAAAAAAACAAACAAAAAAAACTAATTAGTTTTAATGGAATTGCAAGCAACTAATCTGTGATCTTTAATTTTACATCAGTCCTAAAACAGCAAACAAACAGCAAACAGTAGAAAAAATCCTATTTGACTGTCAGTGTCATTTTGAGTAGGTGCATCAAGACAGAATAATAAGCTTGAGACCTGTCTGTGGTCACATTTCATCATTATTTTAGATGTTTTGTCAAACTGAGGCTTCTCCCACTAAGAATTTGTCATCCTCTCTAATCACAATTTTTTCATCTAATCTGTTTTTATTTATATTTTTTTCTTATCAGTGATCACAAATAAAGGAGACAAAAGAAAGGATAGCTGGCTGTTTGCCAAAGGAAGAAGGGGCGGGACCAAGGAAGCTTACGATTCAGAAGGAGAAGGGTGGAGAAAGGAGCACGTAATGCAGAACGAAAGAGCGTGGCAGGAGAGACAAAAGACGAGGCTGTACAGTACAGTCTGTACAGTGTTTTGCTTTGCTGAGAGCTGCAGCACTATGAGAGAGGTGGGCTCAGTGTGCAACAAAAAAAAATAGCCTTCTGCCATCCCTTTTGGATGCTTTAAGCAAACCAAAGCAGCAGGTTGTATCACTGATCCTCTTCCTTCTCTTGAACCACAAACAAATAGGAATGTAGAACCTGGTCTCTGCTGCACATGTAAATGTATTCAAACACACAAATGTTGTAACTCTTGGTGACCTTTATGGGGCTTTTTGTCACTTCCAAGCAACAGCCATTTGTAACTTAAATTACTTTTTTTTTCCTTGTGAGCAGCAGTAGGAATTTGTCACTGTCTTTTGTCTGTGAATGCTCTGCCGGCTTTATTGGAATCCCTGCCGTACCCCCCCCATACTTGTCCCTAGCCACTCCCTTTGGCGAGTGCTGATTTTTGATAACAAGCCCAGTAGTAATTGTCATGTTGCCCGACCAGCAGTGCGCGGCATGTGTGCTGGTTTGGGACTTGAATGGCGGTGGTGGAAGTGCAGGGCCACGAGAGGGGAATTACAAGGCTCACAGCAAGCGTTGATTCATGCAGCCAGCGGGAATGTTGTTTGCTATTACAAGCCTTTTTCTTTTTCTTATGGGAGGTGGCTGCTTAAATCTTGCCTGTTTCCTCCTGTCAGTTAGTCAGTCACTTACTAGTAGAGTAATTACAGACTAGATTTTATGAATTTTTACTTAGCTACAAGAGGGCTGCTGTATGCATGGCAGTTTTCCTGTGCAATGTGATTGCCACATGTGTAGCTGAAAATTTAATTGGTGTAATCACAAAGGATATTAATCATTTAGAAAGTCTGCATTGAAATACAAGCATTTTAGGATGAATACTGAGATTGAAATTTGACATCTATGCATGTGTGAGGTTTGAGAAGCTGTAGCAAGTATTTATCTGTTATTGCTGCGTTCTGCATTGGCTGCACACATGCACACTGAGCACACGTTATTGTGCAATGTATTTATGGACGGGATTAGGTAGGCACAAAGAATCTGGACAAACTGAGGTTTAATATAGTACATAGTACTGTATATCCCCTCCCCCCATGCTTCACAAAGGTTTTATGGCCCCAATGGGACATCTTGAGCAGATGTATGTGAGTGAACAAGTGAATGAGTGTCCATTTATGTGTGTCTGTGTGTGTACACAGTGCAAGAAGTGTTCCTCATTGACACTCTAGGCAAAAAATCAATTGCATGATTTTAGGTTTGCTTCACAAAATGTTTTGTGTGATGTGTTTTGTATATTTCTTTTAAAAGCCAGTGCATTCAATTGCAATAAAATGTAATATCAAGTTCAATCTGGAAAAACAAAAAAATTCTGTAGTATGCATTTGAGAGATACATTTCACCTTCAAAGTCCTTCAATATATGCAGCCAGTCTGTGTTAAATGCACAGCCTCGTAGGTTTTTCTTAGGGTGTTTGTGGGGAGGAACGGATTAAAGGATTGATAGCTGAAATTATTAAAACTATGACTCTATCTAAGAAAGTGAGCGTCTTATAGTCTGATGAGATTGGACATTTAAGATGGGGCATGGGGGAGGGCAATGAATGTGTGTGTGTGTGTATAAGTGGAGGTATGTGTGTGAGTAACAGGGCTGATATCAGTGTCTGAGTGTTTGATAAATCAATGCAGGTCAAGTTTGAGAGCCGGATGTCAACCAGATGGCCTGTTGTTAGGGGATTTGTAGTGTGTAGGGCAGTATGGTTTTACTCTGCATATGCCACCTCTAATTAGCAGCACTGAAGCAGAAAGATATGACCTCATAGTTTCCAGACATCTTTGAAGGATAACCATCTCTGTCTCTCCTTTCCCAACACATGCACAAATACCTCCACTTACATTTTTGGAGCTCTTTCACCGGTGTTCTTATGATAGACAAAATCAGGACTGTGTGACAACCAGCGCTGCTGTTCTGCTCTGTCTGAAATAATCATTCGATGGTATGAATTTAAAGAATAAGGCTGGCCCTCCTAGTTTGTCCCTCACCATGTGCCTCCACAATGGCCGCTACAAAAGTACTGCATTCAGAGACACTGCTCTCAGGCCACATCCGCACTAAGAGAAAACTATTTTGTTATTAAAACAAAAACTTTTTTTTGTACAAAGAACCTTTTCCAGAAAGGCGTGCTTTCACACAATTCAAGACGACATTGTAGTATCAATGCCAGGCCTGTAAGTTGCCCTGCAACGCCACCACAGAAATACATCAAAAATTTTAAAGAAAATATAGAGTATGCACATATGCAAACCACTGGCAACAAATAAGAAGAATGAAGGTTTGTGTTAGTGCTTTCACACACACACGCGGTTCTGGTCCTGGCACTGGCCATGTTCTTGAGTCTCAGAACTTTGGTGCTTTGTGGCAAACTAGCCAGCATTCACACCAGTTCAACCTGAACCAAAGTGGCAGGACTTTACTCCACAGAAGTAAACAGCAGCTTAGACATTTGATCCTGAAAGTTGATGGTTAAGTGATCAAGGTCCATTTTAACCAACAGTTTCCCAAAATAATCAATAGACCATATTCAGATCACTGACTGAATTTCATAAGATGTTAGGAAGTCAACACAAACTGTTGACTTCCTAACTGTTTTAGAAAAGCAGCATTTTCAGACTCCAAAACGCTGGTTCTGTGTGGAGAAAACATTCAAAAGATAAACAACTGTAGCAGAATCACCTAAACTCATCCTTGTGTGGTTAGGGCTTCAGATTTCTGTGGTCATAGAGGTTTGTTTTCCATAAAAATGTCTGTCTTTTAGGAGCATTGTGTTTAAAATAAATAAAAGATGAAAGAGAACAGACAGAGGTAGAGGCAGTTGTGTTAGATAGATATAGTCATTTTGTATAGTAAATTTGAATTCATTGTAATTACTGTATATGCAGTACGAGTTTATTCTGGTTATAGGGATGTCTTTCATTTTTACATATTTTGTTGATTTCAAAACACACACAGAGACAAAGTGGGGCAGACACGAGGTCTGCAATGAAAGATATTTGTATGCAGAACTGGAACATAAAAGTGGAATAAAACAAAGGCTGGCGCTCTTTATTTTCTACAGCCATGTTCAGGCCATTATATCCAATTTCTGTCTTTGATCAACACTGTCGTTGTATCTTACTTATTTCTTTTCTTGTTCCCTTTCACTACGCAACAACTTTTCTGATGTCTAATGCTCCAATAATGTAAGGAGCATGAATCTGGGAGACAGAATTTGACAGGGGTCTTAGGCTTTAGCTTTTTTGCATCTCAGTCTGCTAAATTAATGGAGGGAAAGAAAGCCAAACTGACCAGATAACTCAAAAGAGCAACGTTATAGAGACCCATCCTCTGTCTGAGGTGGACGCATACATACAGTTACAACACAATATAATAATGCTATGCATGCTAAAGGACACGCTGAAGGAACACTTAGTTATGAATTCTGTTTTAAATTGTTTTCAGGTACTTTTTTTCAAATTAGACATTTTAAATAAATGTCAATATGGTGGAAGAGGATGGAAACATCCAGTAGGACAAAGGGAAATTAAGCTGTCAATTTAAAGTGCTAATATTTGGTGAAGGTGTCAGGCAAATATGGTTAACTTCAGTGGTGTGCTTTTAATCATTCTTTCCTGTTGGAGCAAAAAGACAGCAGGCTACAGGACAAATAGTGGCTGTAAGTTTGTGTTTCCTATAAGGACTCTTTGCATGCAAGCTTTAATTATGTGCTTTTCAGTAAATTGTCTCATAACTCTCATAAATCCACATTTTATTTAGAAGATACATAACTCATCAGATGTTGAAACGGAAATATTTTACTATTTCATGGAAAATCTGATGCTAATGGCAGAAACACATTTCAGAAGAATTGGACAAGGTGATGCTAACTATTGTGTAGCGTCTCCCATTCTTTTAACGACTTTCTGCAAACAGTCTGACCTCTTTCCAATTAACCAAACTATGAATTAAATGCTTCTTGAGTTGTTTTTTTATGTGTGCCATTTTTCCATAGCTCAAATATTTCCAGTATTTTCAACATCTGATATCTTGTTAATGTACCCATGGGGATAAATATGGGTTTATGAGATTAGTAAATTATTGCATTCTTTCTTTTATTAACATTTCACACTAGAGCTTGATTAATCTTGCAATAAAAAAAAAGAGATTAGTCAGTTTAAATTTAATTAATCCAGTATCTTGGAGATCAATTGTTTTGTACGTTCCGCTTTTACGTTGACAACAGTGACCCGTAATCTTGTGTACTTATGCGAAATACCAGGAAATGATGAGGAGCAGCTGGAGTGTTTCCCTGTTACGCTGAGAACGTCATGCCCATCAAGGGAACGTGAACAGCTGAACAAGCTGAATCTTGATCTTGAAAGTCAACACGTTATCTAAGATCTGCACTCCACTGAGCGACTGGAGCGACTCCACTGAACTTAAACTGAACCAAATTTAGACTCTTTAACTTTTTTCTGTTCTTTGAGGTTTTCTTGCATTTGTAGCTGTGAACCTGGAGGAAACACTGACCAGTAAATGTAGACAACAATCTTTAGAAGATGGTAGTTTAGAAGCGTAAACACGTCAGATCAGATTATTACAATTATCTCATTACTCCCAGATATCTGATTTTGATGGTCATGTAAACGGACTCAAATCGAAATCAAACCTTGCATCGAACTGATTCTGGAAATTAGTGGTGGTACTCAGCCCTATGTCACACAGCACCCCAACTTTTTGGGAATTTGGGTTATAGATACAAATGACTGAAGCGAAAATGATTTGACTGTTTGGTTCAGTTCTGATGAAATAGCAGCATCACATCAACATAATTTTAAAGTTCAGAACTTTTTCATATTTAGAAAGATGCAATACAGTAAAATGCAGAATTACCTTTTGAATTTAGTGACAGCACACTGATGTTTCAAAAATGAGTGATTTTGGTTTGTAAAGGTGTTAAAGTTTGAAATTAGAAAGAAAAAAAAATATGTTTTCTGCTTTGAATAGTAATGGTTTAATTCTTTTGGGAGAGTTTACAATCAAATGTCTCAACTGATATTTCAATAAGATGAAGTTTCAAAAAGTACTTCTGACTTTTTTGCCCTATTGAAGGTGAAATTCACTTTTTATTTATGTCAGTGAATACGTACAAAGTTTGCCTCCATCCCTTTCATCTTTTCCACCACTGATGTTCAGGCTACTTCCTCGCCGTATGATGCAACTGTCACTCAGGTGCTCTGACTTCGGCTCAGTTCCAAGAACCTCTGGTGCTCAATGTGAATGATTCTTTTTTGCTTTTCAGTAAAAAAAAAGAAATGAAATAAAATAAAAAAATAACAGAGGAAAAAAATCTGGATCCTGCCCTATAGGCCTGGCTAACCTGTCCAGATAGGGGTTCATAAATGGTAATGAGCTTCTTTGAACTGGTAGGTGGTATTTGATGTACTATGTGGAACATAGTATATTGGTTATTTGATCTGGCCGCTGCCTGGACTGCAGGTCTGTGAGTACCCCTCACTCGCCGGCCTTGGTAGTGTGTGCATGTATGCATATGATGTTGGACTTTAGAGTTTGGTGATAGAGGATAGACAGGTTTATTTTCAATTCCAACTTATGTATAAAGGTACAACTTGGACAGCTGAGCTTTCACGAGTTTGTGTAACTTTTTGTTTGGCAGTTCTAAACATTTAGGCATCATTCACTTTGCCTTTTATCTTCAATCATTAATTTGGCGGCTGAAGTGTTAATATTTATCTTTTCCTCTTTATTTCATAAACTGCCTGTTGTTGGAATTTGAGTAAGTTACTCAAATGAAAAGATGGTAAAGTTTAAACTTATTCTTGGAAAACAATATACCTCTTGCAGTCTATCATCATATTCATTCTTTTCTTTCTTATTGTTCAGCTGTAACGTGCTATTGTATTCTGCTCCTTTTCTTGCAATATCTCTGTCTCCAACTGATAATTGGGGAACTGGACAGGCCCTTAATCTCCTCAGAAGACCAATATTATACTTGTCTACTTCACTCCATCACACTGTCTGTGTCCCACTCCCTCCTTTTTTGTGGTTCAACCTCTGCTCGCTGATTAACGGCCTCCTTCTCTCTCTTGACATGCTCCGTTTTTTAGCTCTTTAGCTGATCATAACAACTTGGAGGACAATCCATTTCCTCCCCTCGTTCTCCTACAATTTCACTTAATTTTTTTCTCCCTTTCCAACTTTGACTTGCTTACTCTTTTTTGGGCCTTCTGTATTACCAGACATAGTGCACTATTTCTGTCTTTTAGTTCTGTTTTGTGTTTGTTTCTGGAATATAAAGTGTTTCAAGAAGAACTGTGTTTGCACTTTAAATATGCAGAAAGTACAGGTCGTGCTTTGAACATACTGATTACACTACATGCGTAAGAGTATTTACTCTGGTTTTAATCTGCTTCTTTGATGTAAATTTGCAGAACAAATTCAGTATATAATACTTCAAAGAAATAAACATAGGGGAGTTTTTACTGTTGTATGACTTCACTTATTAAATAAATGTAAGGCAACAAAGAGATTACTTGCAGGGATATCTGGTTATGTGATGGCAGTGCATACTAAAGGTGGTCCTGTGCTTCATTACAACTTTTAGTTGAATCTCTCTGTTATGAAACATATCTATTTGTCATTGAGGTCTAACAAGTGGAGACTGTCATAACTGATTAAAATGCTTAAATACTTTGAGTTTTAACGTTTTTCTGCATTTGTTTAAAGCCTAAAAAGTCTACATGAAAATCCAAGAAGCAAAACCAAAATCTCTTAAAACCAAGCTGAAAAAGTCTTTTTTGTGAATGTTATAAACATACTCCTTCTGTTGGATCTAAAGCTATTCAATAGAGTCAGTTGTGTGTTTGAGGTCATTGTTATTAGAGGACAACATACATTTCAGAAACTGGAGTCAAGATATCCTAATTAGAGGTGACATAGTGTTCCCTTAGCTGTTATTCTGCAGGTTGTACTTTTATTTCCATTTCCCCTGCTCTCTGTGTAGGTGTATGAGTGTAACAGAGTGGGTAAATTGAATGACTTCAAGGTAAGAGAGAAGTTGACCTTTACCTGTTCTCAGGTCAAATCATAGTGTCCCAATTCATGTCATCAAGAGTACGTGAAGAGGAATCCTAATAGGTGGGAAGCTTTTGTTGTTGGGTTGGAGACAAGATGAACATCAGTAAGTCGGTCTAGTTACTCATTGATCACTGTGCTTTTCAGAGTGACATTAGTTGAATGTCAGCAGAAGATTAACACAGTATTATCTACTTAAGGGCTAGATGGCAGCAGCACCTTTCAGTACGTCCTTTACATGCCAATTCTGTCGATACTGGTCACTAAGGATAGCATTCATTTATAGGTTTGGCTTACAAAAAATAGACAGTATGTGGGTTGCCCCAGGACTGATCATCAGAATGATATAGTCTAATATGTGCTTTAAAAGCTATTGAATAGTCAACATCTTCTCTCATGCGCTTCACATATTTTATACTTCATATATTACAATTGTAGAAGATCCCTGATCACTATGAAGTTGTTCCTAACAGTATAAAAATAACACACACAGTATGACACTGAATCCTGGAGCTGAATGTTGGCTAAATTTGACACATTACAATGTAATTATGTTAATTAACCTTTTAACATACAATTCATTGGCTAAATACTAATTTTTGACTCACTTTTATTGTCCACTAATGATAACTGACACCTGTTAAGTCATTCCAGTGAAAATGCTGGTTTACGTTCTACATTAATGTGCTGGATGAGCTTTAATTCCGGCATTTGGTGTACCTCATTATTAAAACATAAATTGGAAAAATAAACTAATCTTCTGAAGATGATCATCTCATCCCATTCTCTGTTCAGCTCCCTACTTCAGGCAGCTACCAGCAGTATGCAGCGCGTCTTTTGATTGTGGAAGTCTTGTATGTAATCTCATCGGCTTTGTGTAATGCTTGCACCAAGTCAGACTCCTGCTTTATGGCAGACAATTTTGTTTTTATTACGGCCGTATGGTGATGTCTGTTTCACTTACTGATCTGCCTTTAGAGAGTCATGAGGGAAAACAAGATAATATATGTATAACAATATATGAAAGTATTTTTTCTCTTTGAAAAGTGACCATGCATCCATGTTCAATTATTAGTTATTTGATACTCAACATTAATACCATAGTGTCTGACATTTCTAAGAGTATTATTCCTCTCATAGGATAAATGACACTGTGCTTTTGTTATCAACAAAATAAGTAATATTGTCTTTTAAACTTAAGCCTGAGAAATACTTAGTTAATTTGCAAGTGAAGTAGAATGATGAAGTTGAGCTGAATTGTTGATGGTGCAATTTAAAAGTAAACAAAGTTATTAATGGCTCAATAACGTGGATAAAATCCACAAGGGAAGCTCCTCTGCTGTGTCTGCTGTCTCGCATAAATATTCATCACTTTTTCCATCAAGAGACAAAGAAGCAAAATGAAATGTTGTGTTTCAGCTCTAGGTGGAAGGGTGGATAATGGGTTTGGGGGTGTGTATCTGTATAATGTGTGTATACTTCCTCACTTTTCCACAGTCACTCTCATAAGCCAGCTTTAGGCTATTCCATATGGATGACACTCATATATGTCAGGTCTGGGTGCATCAATTCAGATATAGGCAAGTCTTTGTGTGTGCACATCAGCAGCTCTTCAGAAGCAGAGAAAAATATATACAGCCTATACACAGTAATTTTAACATTATTGTTTCATTTTTAGGATAACTGATCTTTACAGTTAATTCTTGTTATATATTCATCCCACACTGTGAATCTCAGCTAAATAGGTGAAAGTTACATGTATAAAATTAGGTATTCTTTCTGTTGTAAATGAAACGAGAGCATTGTTTGAATGTCATTACATGGAGGCCTTCTTTTTGAATTGTTGCAGCTGGTATTCAAAGCTCCATGACTTAGTGGTTTCAAGATGAAAGATAATGACTACAGTGTGGAAGTCATCTTTGAACACAAGATTTTAGAGAGATTAAAAAATACCTTTATCATTTAAATTAATGAATTAATAAGTTAATTAATTAAAAACTGTTCTATGTGGTCTAAAACACTTTGGTTTTATTGTTTTTTACTTTCATGCAGTGACACTTTGGTTTTCTGTATATGTGTGTGTATGTACGCTTATCTCTACAAAGGTTAATTAAATGTGTATTTTTTTGCTCACTGAGAAAAGCTTTTCAATGATTCTGCTAAGAAGGGCCAAAGTGAATTGTGATATGTTCCTTTTTGTCCTCACGATTAGAGGAAATAACAGTTAAGACAGGAGTTGTTGGAAATTGATAGGCTTACGCTTACTCACTTCTGCATTTTAATTAATCCTCATGAATATGATATGTTGTAAGACTGTCACCTTCACCGTTTTGCACCCTCATCTGAATTTAGCAAGCTGGTTTTGGAGAGGATTAAGATGACCCACGAGAACAGATGAAATGTGAAGGTGAAGGGAAATCCTTATTTATGGATATCTGACAGATTTATTGTGATCTGCAATGGTATTGTGAATTTTTAGTACTGGCTGCACGATCCGTGTACACTACACCTGTCTCTGTTATCAGGCTGTAGGCAGAGATGCAGGAAAAGATGAAAAACGGGGAGGGCAGACAGCAATAGATGGGATTTATGCTAACATGCTGGTAGGAAAGAAAGGGATTTATGTGGTCCTTTGTAAAGACTGATGCCATTACATGAGACCTCACCTCAACAGCCTCTTTCCCTCCTGTCTTTCGTTTCTGTACACCTATTCTCTTCTTTCTGCTCTCTATTTACCTTTGTCTGTGGCTTTTACTACTCAGTAATCCTTCGAGACATGCTTCTCATTTATTCCAGGCCCACACCTGCTTCAATTCTATCTCTGTAATGTCTTTAAGCCTCCCCTTTTCTTTTTTCTCTCAGCTTAAAATCGATACTCTGTTAGTGACTGTGTGGATATGTAGTTTTTTTTCTAACCTGCCATATTTGTGTGGATTTTCATATATTTAGAATTGGTCCTTACTGCTGGCATGGTGTCAGTTTTCTTAGCTTGTTCTTCATAATTACGGCTCCCACTTGTGCTGTCAGTCATGCTTCCTCCATCCTAACTATAGAACACAATGCTTGGGCTGTACCAAATCATTCTATTGTTTATTACTTTGAATTAGTGCTATAGCACTGATTTACAATATTTTTTTTAAGTGTTACCATGACTACATATATAGATGGAAAACTAGTACCAGTTGGTTTTGTGTGCTATTTGTAAAGCTGTTAGACACAGCTTGTTTAGCCAGTTCCCTGCCCAATCAAAGTTCCATCCTTAACATTCATTAAATATTTATGTACAAATTAAACAAAGATCTGCTATTTTGATTAGTCAGATTTAAAAGCTTTGCTAGGTGGATTTTATTTGGGAACCAACCACCACACACATGTAGGTTGGCTATGTGACACAGTTAAAGATAAGCTCTCACATGGGAACTTTCCAGATTTATTGTCCTGATCCAATAAATCAAGACTTAAAAAAGAAGCATAATCAAAGGCTGGCTAATCAGATGCCCCACAGCTTCTGTTACAAGCTGTACTTGAACACACCGCCAGGAATTCAGCTGCATCAAAACATTGGTTTGATTAAGTTTGAGCAGGAAAATTGGCTTGAAGCTAAAAATGAAGAGATGTACTTGACTTAAGCTAAATTTTAATTGCTTGACCTTTTAGAGAGGATTATAAAATGTTTGGCATGTTTCTCCACCACCTAACTGGTTAATTTCTAAGGTTCACTTGAGAGTCAATATGAAGAGTTTTTTTTATCAGTTGCTGTATTAGAGCATTTATTCTGTTTATTATGAAATGTAGGATAAATGGTAAATGGACTTATTTAGCGCTTTTCCAGTCAGCTTGACTACTCAAAGCGCTTTATACTACCTGTAACATTCACACACACACACTTATACCCCGAGAGGCACAACGGGAGGCAACGTGGAGTTAAGTGTCTTGCCCAAGGACACTTACATGTAGTCAGGGAAGGCTTTGAATCGATCTACTGACCTTCCGGTTGGAAGACGACTGTTCTTCCTCCTGAGACAGCTGCCCATAGTGGATTAATGGTGCATCTTTAAATTTCTCTCAAATATTTGACCATCTTGTATGTTTCCTCTCTTTCCACAGCAAAGAAGACTTGTGCAACTACTGACTTTACCTGTAAGAATGGGCAATGCCTTCCTGCTAGGTGGCGCTGTGATGGAGAACCAGAGTGTGCAGACGGTTCAGATGAGGCTGATGCAATCTGCAGTAAGTAGTTGCACAGATACACACATATTAGCTAATATTGTCATGAAGTTAAACACTGGAATACCAGCAGATGGAAGGCCACACACACACAGCCAAGCAGGTCAACACACACACACATACAAAAAGTTGACCTCCACACACACATGCTAATACTTACTTCAAACATTTCCATGTTCCATTTTTAGCATGTCACATTATGCTCTGCTCTATTTGCTGGGTCAACCTTCTGTTTCTTGCACATTGCTTCAGAAAAGTGCTTTTAATTGCTTTTTAGTGTTTGCTGCACCATAATACTCAGGACCTGCTTGCATGGTTAGATCAGAGCTGAAAAGTGCTGAAATGTAGACGAGACGTCTGTGCCTTCAACAATTTTTCCACACTATAAATTTAATTACAGTGCACCAAGTATGGTATATATCTTTCTCTCGTTAAGCAGCTCATGATGCTGTAAAAGATAAATAGTCTAAATTAAATGTTTGGCAACACAGTTAATATCAACTCTGTTTTTTAATCTCATTCTCTCAAAACCCCTGACAGGAGTAGTAACATTGGTTTAAAGTTATGTTGCTTACTAGTTATACTGGCTACTCATCAGCATCGGCTTCTCTCGCTGAGATCATGCCAAATCAGATTTTTTCATTCGCCGTTGGATCACCTGTAAGGTAGTAAAAGCAGCTCTTTACCTCTAACTTTAGCAGCTAACAGTAAGACTTTGGGCTCCAACATGTTCAACAAACACAGAATGTGGAGGGAAGTATGAGGAAACCCACTGCCCATATTACAAGGTGGAGTTAATTTATTTTGATCTTGTTTTCTGTTTAGCACATAATCACAACAGAACCAGTTTACACTTTGTCCTTTTATTTAAAAAAAACCGTCTGATGTTATTAATCTGTTTTACAAGACACAGCGGGAATGGTAGCCAGAGGTGGGCTGGGGTCTGGAGTACTCGGGTTTGAGTCCCCAGCACTAAACCCCATCCCAACAAAACCTGGCAGCCCACAGCTCTCTAGTACGATTAAAGATGGGTCAAATGCAGAGTTGAATTTCCCAATTGGGGTTAATAAAGTAAAAATAATAATTATTATTATTATTATTATTATATAAATTTTTATTCTTACAAACATGGTCTGTTATAGCTGCTCTCTGTGTGCAAGGCAGAGATCCGCCCTAATGCAGCACACAGAGTGCCTGCGCACACACAAAGCACATCAACCAGCTGAACATCAGATAAAAATATGAGAAAATTTTCTTTAAAATCCTCCCAGGGAGGTGAATATAGAAACGTTCTGACTCCAGTTAGCATCAAGAGTATTTCTCTGTTGTCCATCAAGGGAACGTGCAAAGCCAAACAAGCTGAATCTGACGTTGTTGTAGTAATTTCTGAGTTGTATTAAGGCTTAAAATAGATCCAGTTTTATTTGTAGGTTTTATTAATGCCAACTAGTAATCTGAAATCTAAACTTTAAAAATATTCAGAGCGACTCCGTTGAATAAAAAGCTTTTCATCAGGACATTTATAAAAGTGAAACTTTTTTACGTCCTGAGCATTTTCTATCACAGTATTTCTGGCTGTGAATGTGGGGAAAACACTGACCAGTAAATGTAGACTTAATAGTCGTTTGAATATCGTATTTCTGAATTGCATGTAGCTGTTACAGATATTACAGATATTACAGTAATCTAATTACTCCCATATATCTTATTTTGACGGTCATGTAAACAGGCCCAGTGTTTTCAGGGCTCAAGACTGCAACCAAATGGTCGCATTTTGTGACTAAAATGTGAGACAGTGCGAGTGAATTTTTCATCTACTCGTGCAATGGCGACCAAAACATTTGCCAGTCTTTTTCTTGTAGTAGTTATAACTGTAGTAGTTATAACTGAATTTATTTTGTCGCTAACAAACATCAGCCAAACCACGTGACTACCGCCATCACCACGGCAACCACAACCCACGTCAAGATGTCATTCCAAATCCAATCCAAAGTTGTGTGTAAATATTTTTATTTTTATTCCTTATGTTGTATTTTATTCTTTGTTTGTTTGCTTGTAGGTAATTTCGCGCAGCTCAATTTTTTTGCCATGTTGAGCCTCTGCCCGCAATGCATTGTGGTCTATATTGACCCGTCTAGTGACCATCAATGCTCACTTCTTTTCAAGATGCATTGTGGGTAATTTTGAGTGCTCTACTTTTTTCTTTCTGGACATTCGGACACTCCGACAAAATGGCGTGACCCCTATATAGGGAGTAGGGTGCACATTCGGACACAGCCTTGGGCTTCTTGCAGCAGCTGCATTCAGAGCAGACGACGTTCACCTCTGTTTCATGACCAGGCTGAAAATGAAACGTACAAAGCTGCTGCTGGAGGATCCTGCGCTGGTTTACCGTCAGATAGTAATGTCTATTAATGAAGGGTGTGGACAAAATATTTAAAAAGTTAAAAGTGTTGTGAAATGTGAAAGACTCCTAATTAAAAAGAAAATACACTTTAGCTTACCTTTCCCACCACATCCCTCTTTATGGCAGCATCTATTACAACTACTGTACTAGGCTGATTATGCTAATTAGCAACTTTTAGGACAGTCAATAGCTACTTTTCTTACTGTGGAGTTGAGAACAGTGGCTGGAGACGGAGGATCAATCCCTGAAGCTGTTATTGCCAGAAACTACATGGACAAGTCATACCATGCCCTATGGGGGATGATGGTGACAAAATTGACGTTCTGCTTCGACTACAAAGTGAAAATCAAATCATCAAATCTGATCTGATTTAACAAGTTCTGTCTACTTTTTTTGTATTAGTGCGGCCAGTAAGAGTTTTTTTTTTTTTTTTTTTTTTTTTTGTTATGTCAACTTCAAAATATGTGAATTGTAAACATTGTAATTTCTGAATTTATTGTTCAAGTTTTTATAACTAATACAGTGAAATTGAAAGGAAATGTGAATATCTGCTATGCAAGGCGATTTCAGTGTGCGCCCCTATACTTTCTGCTTGCGCTCCTAAAAATTTAAGTTAGGGGTGACTGTGCTCCTCGTTAAAGAAGTTAGTCTGGAGCCCTGGTTTTATAAGTTTCAAAGTTTTCTGAGATTGTCTTTAATATAACAAAATGGTGTTACATAAATATCTGTAAATGAATTGATATCAAATCAGATTTGATCTAAATTGAATCAAATTAAGATGTTGTGAATCAAATCGAATTGATTCAGGAAATAAGTGGCGATGCACAGCCGTGCTATATTCCATCATGCACAATTTTAATCATGATAAAGGTGACAGAGCTTATACTCAAACCTTTCCAGTTACACGTTTTTTTCTAAGGCTTACAGGTGATGCCCTCACTGGTGCAATTATGATAAATGGAACACTGCCCACTATAATTACTTGATGTTTAATGGATTCGCAAGTTGTGATCTGGGTTACAAAGCAGTATGATCAGTGTGGGGCAGGAAGATGCAAATTGCTAAATGATCCACTCTTATATGGCACTTTTTAATCTCATCTAGATTCTACAAAGAGGTTTACGGTGTGTTAGTCACGTACTTTTAGACAAACAATACCTTTTGTTATTCTTCATGCATATGCACATATTGGGGGCAGAGTTGACACAGGGAAGGGCTGGGAATAGGGCCTTTGATATTTTCACTTAAGCCACTCCCACCACATGTGTGTATATTGTATTACAGAGTAAATGCTCAGAAATGCAAGAGAATGAGAACAAGGACAGGACTAAGGAAACTTTATTTGGGTGTGTAGGTGTAAAGCACTTTTTATAAAAAATTTAAAATATTTTTCATTATAGGTGGGAATTTACCCGACTTTCAGAAGTGAATAGTAGAGGTTAAATGACTGTTCTGACCTCAGATACTTTTACAGAACGACATGTCTTTGCAAGTTCACTTGCAAACTTTTCCTGTAATTTTTGTACAGACTCAGGTTCACAAAAAGTCAGTAGTAGGAAAAACTATAAAAGTTCAATTTAATAATAGAGTTTTCTGCTACTTTTTGAAGTGACTCTTTCAACTTTCTGTGGCCTTTATTAAGCAGTTGCTGAACAGGAAATGGAGTCAGAGAGGGAGGGGCATGCAGCAAATAGTCTCAGGCTCTTTGCAACCTGGGCTACCTGTGGTGAGCTTCCATAGCTTCACATACATGTATGTGAGGCTACAGCTGCTCAACCAGTTGTGCTCAACTGTGATTGTTTTGGGTCACTTTCAGTGTTAACCTACTTCTCAGTGAGAAAACCCTTTAGAAAAAATTTATGTTATAGTTATGGCTCAAATATAAGCCTGGACTACAGGATGAATAGACTATGGATGGACTCCATCCATTTGTTGTGTTCAAGAACCAATTAGACTGAGGGATTCAAGAAGTGGAATTTACCAAAGAAATTTGGTCATTGGACTCCACCAATGGCTACAATGCACATACATAAAAATTCATATGTATCCACTGGCTGATTGTGGGCTTGGTGGATAAGAGTCGTATGAGGCTGTTACCTTTGCTTCATACAAGTTACATGTCATTTCTAGTTGGACACCTAGAAATGTATAATATTGTTTTAATCTCAGCAAAGAATTAACTTTAACATAGCCTAACTGGCAACACACCATCATGGTCCTGACAACAGTCAACTGACAACAGAGGCAGGGGAAGAAGAATCATTTACCCTAAGACAAGTCAAAAAGCAGCATTGCAAAACTTTTCATATGGCTGTAACTACAACCCAACTCCTATTTGATTTTTTTTTTTTTTTTTTTTTTCATATCATGAGGAGTCTCGAAGAGATGATCAAAGGCCGCTTTGAAGATTCTGAAAGTGATAAGTCTGATTGGCATAGGCCAAGAGCATGTGTGAGAGTGTGTATACATGCACTTGCCTATAAATGCAAGTGAGTGCACCCGCATAAATGTGTGTATGGAGCCAGAGTCAATACTTGTATTTAGTATTCATCACAAGGTGAACCTGCAAGTCATTCCATCAGATCAGTGGACTTGTGGTTAAGTCTCATTATATCTAATCAAGGTCAGACACTGTGAGAGCATCGCTAACTTTTTCAGCCATGTTGATCATCACAGCTGTCTGAGTGTTCAAGTACCGGCAGCAGAATGAGTGTGTTTCTCCAACTTAAGGTTTTCTTATAAAAGAGAAAACAAAACGCAAAATTAGAAGATCTTGGCTAGGGCATGGTATTATCGCTAATTTCCTGAATTGATTTGATTCGATTCACAACAGCCTATAAATATTTAATTTAGATTAAATATGACATTAATATGTAGAATACATATACAATATAAACCTAGCAGAGCTCTTAGATCCAAAGACTCTGGTCAACTAGTCCAGACCAGAGTCCAGACTAAACACGGAGAAGCAGCATTTAGCTGTTATGCTGCAAACAAGTGGAACAAACTGCCAGTGGAGATTAAACTTTTACCAAATGTAGACATTTTTAAATCCAGGTTAAAAACATTTCTTTTCTCATGCACCTATGCATGAAATCTGCATGTTAACTTTTTTTTTTTAACTTATCTTGCTTTTAATCATTTTAATGTAATTTATTATTTTATTGTGATTATGTGTTGATGCCTTTTATTATTTCTAAATATTTATAATGCCTTTGTTTTATGTAAAGCACTTTGAATCGTCCTGTACATGAAATGTGCTATACAAATAAACTGCCTTGCCTTGCCTAAATATCCATAAGGTTTAGATCTCAGTTATGTGTTGATGTAATAAAACGTACAAAGAATAATGGCTAATTGATCTCCGAGTTTTATGAATCGATATTGGATTAATTAAATTTGAATTGATTCAAATCGATTAATTGATATTTTTTAAAACCCAGTTCTAATCTTGGCCTGTGTTTTCTGGACTTTTTGTTAAGCAAAATAATTGTTAGAAATGAGTTTGCTATATTACAATGATAAAAACAAACTTGTGCTTGTGCATGGTCCTCCAGAGACTTAAAAATGAAGGTCCCCTCATCTTTCCATGCATCTATTCATCCATCCGTTGAGGCTGAAGCCCATCCCAGTGGCTACCAGGCAAAAGGGCGTGGAGGGAAAACTTAAATGACCAAAAATGGCACCAACAGAAGCAAGAGCAGCCTGCACCTTAGTTTGTTTGTCACATTTTGAAGACTGCTTCCATCTTATAGCACAAATGTGCTTGTGGATAACCAACACAGAGCAGACACACAACCATGCTGCGACTGTTACAACTCCATGTTTAGTACCAATCAGTGATGATTATCCTCTGTGGTACAATAGCATCTGCATATTTTTTTTTCTCTACAGCATTATTCTATTTTTTAACCTGTGTTTATCACCAAGTTCTAACTGCCACCACAATCTTATCTGTCGTTTTTTAATGTGATCAGACCCTTTGGCTATTTCACTTAATATCACACTTGTCCTTACCCTGTCTTGTGCATCTTTCCCATGCTATAACCCTACATCCTTTTAAGATTTCTCTGCCAGGTTATACCCTATATTGTATTCTTGGCTCTGTCCTCTTCCATGCTGTGTATCATCCACTTTCTGATCTGAGTTCAGTTTAAGTAATGTCTTTGATAGAATTGATTGCCTGGGAGCAAATCGATGGACTGATCCTCCAGACTTTAGCGTTGACTGCTGAATAACTATGGACCTTCAATGACGGCTCTGAAACCACACACACTCAGGCCCCTATGCAGCTGTATGTAATTACACATTGGAAAATTAATCTGGGCCTGGAGGGGATTCTGGAGAAAATGCTCAATCAGACAAGTGGTGGCTATGCATGAAAGAGTGCACGTGTCTGCATCCAATGTTATGCAGCAATCCTAAGTACAGTCATCATTGCTTAATAGTGGTTGGAGCTGCATCATTAGTAGTCATGGATAGAAGCTTGTTATTATAGTTGTGAAGCAAATGGGAAATTTATTGAGGGCGCATTCACACTGGAGCTGTTTGGTCTGCTTTAAACGAACCCTAGTCTACTTCTACGGTCCATTTGGAGTTAGATCATTCGCACTCTGGTTTGGACCAAAGAAGCAAACTCTTGAAAACCAGGGGTTTCAAGTTCACTTGCAAGTGAATCCTGCTGCAGTTCGTTTGCAGTGTGAAAGGAAACGGACTACATTGAACCAAAGAGAGGAAATGACAAACATATAACACAACATTTTAGATGCTGCCTGCTGCTCAAACTGGACATATTCTTGCGAAAACCACGTTTTAACACCAAAGTAAAAACAGAAACTCCAATACTGCATAAACTTCATGTTGCTCCATTGTTTATCTGCATTAAACAGTATTAAAAAGAAACAACCACATAACAGAGACATGTCAGTAAGACTTGTGGTCATGTATATTTAACCTCTTTCATTCAGCATCAAGCAGTTCTGATTTTCTGGGGTTGAGGCTTTTACGTAGGTCAATATTAGTTTACTTGCAATAGCAGCAGCAAGGTCCAAGTGGAGCTGTAAACACTTCCAAGTATTATTCAAACTCTATTCATGTGAATATTTATATACTAGGGCTCAAATAATGCCTTTATACCATCCAGCCATGCTGAGGAAGGCAAAACGCATCTCATTAAACACTCTACCACTTATACATCAAACCATATTGCATGTTACGACCCATTGTTGGCAATGATCACCAGCCGTCTTACGTCCCTGGGGACGTAACATTACACAATATGTAACAGTCCTTACACCTTCCTGTGATATTGGAAAACTTTTTTGTAGTTGAAAGACTATTCAAGAGTGCTTTAACTCAATCATATTCAGAGGACGTGGAGGACTTTTTACATCCATAACATAAACATCTGTTTCATCTTAGTAAGTAATCTTGAAGTCTACTCAGGCGTATCTCCTACATGCTGATGCTCTACCGAAAAGCCTCCCATCCAACTGAGAGGAAACACAAATGAGAATTTTAATGACCATAAAAATCAATCGTAAGTCATGTTTCACTGTCAAGTAGCAGTAAGAGGTAAAACTGAGAGAATACCAGTCTTGCTATCCCCTTTGGCTCTGCCAGTATTTAAAATCTGTTTGAAATGAGAAAACAGGAAGGATTTTGAAACATTTCTATCAATCTCCTCTTTGTTGCAGGACTAAAAACTTAACGAGCAATGGAGCGACTCTTTCCTTTGTGTCCTCCAATTTATGACTTAATATTCTGAATCTAGTTTTAAATCTTAATAAGTCCTGATGTGTTTATTACTTTTATTGATCTTCTCATTTTTTTTCTTTCTTTTATCTCGAGTTACCCAACACCTCAGGGGTTATTTTATTTCAATCCAGCTGATGAAACTCATTCATCTAAAAAGACAAACTGTCAAAGCAGAGCCTCTCATCACAGTGAGAGTTCTCACCCGCTTGTAGTAGGCATGATTTATAGAGCTCATATTCACTTACTACTGACTTCTTCAAATTCTTTTTCATGTGGTAATTTTATCATACAGAAGAAAGATATAAAATCGAAGTAAACTTTCTGAGATTTTAAAAGTTAGCAGGAAGGTAATTGAGTGTCAGATGCTATTGTTCCTACTTCTATTTGTTCAAACTGGTATTGTAGCTTTACTGGGGCTCATATGTTTGTATGGTGAAGCTACAAGGATCTTTTTGGGAGGATGTTTACTGATATGGCTGGTGACTACTGTTTGACTTCACACACTGTAAGTAAAAATAAATGCTTTCAGAACAGGGTGCTGTTGTATGTTGCATCAGTTAGTCGTGTTTTATATTGTTAAGCTGTGATAATAAATACAAAGGTGTAAAACCTCAGTTTTTGGTACCTAAGGGTTCCAGCTCAAGCATGGCAATATCAGCCTGTCATTCCCTCTCTTTTCCAGTTAATACCAGCCAGCGTCTATTGATTTCTGGGGAATTCAGTACATACATGAATTTAGGATTTTTTGATTCAGTTATTAGAACCCAGATCCCTTTGGCTATATACAACATAATCAGTTGCCATACAAGGTTTTAACTCCTTAGTATTGCCCTAGATGTGGGTCTAAGGCTACTGTATAGTCATTTGTGTTTTGGTTACCGCTTGAACTTGTATCCCTCATTTTCTACTACAAGCCTGCTATCATCAGTTCCACCTGCTCCTGTGTGGTGAAGTGGGTTTGTCTTTGTCTGTGTGTGGTGAAACAATAGGCAGGTCACCATAATACAGCAGGGAAGCAGGAGGTTGTGCTAGTTAATTATTTTGGAATACGAGCAGAAAGGATCCAGTGAGTTGCATTGTTGGACGGCTTCAATTTCATGCTTGAGGCAGCGTCTGTCCCAGTCATAATTTCCCAGGTGGCCTGTCTCTTGTTCTCTCTACCTGTGTCTGTCCTCCTCGCTCTCTCAGCCTGGTCGAGAGCCAATGACCCTGTCATCAAAAGACACACTAGTAACTGCACGTTTAGGGAAAAAAAATCACAAGCTATGGAGAGTGGAAGTAGATGAGTGAGATTTCTGACTCTGTTCAATCACTTCCAAGACAGAAAGGTCTAATTTATCGATATTCTGTTGCTGTCTGTTTTAATAGAAAGCCTCTGTTGCTCTAAGCTGAATTTTACTCACTAGCTACAATAAACCACATTCAGCCTCACATGCCCAAATATAAACATTATTATTCACATTCCCTTTGTTCACTGGTTAGTTTGCAGTGTTCTGCATCAGTTACTGACTCAGCTACAGGAGGCATACTAAAATTAAAGTGACATTTTTTCCTTTTTTTCGTTTTCTAGGCGGTATGAAAATTTAAGCTCTCAGGAATCTTGTATTACATTTCAGTGTTCAGTGCACAAAAGTATTACCCAGCTGCAGTCCAGTGATATGTAGCCTTAAAGCTAACTCATGATTTTAGCATCCACCTGTAAGGAAGACCAGAGAGACATAAATTTTATAAACAAGGATTAGGGCTGAGCAATGTGGCAACAAATATTGTTACAGTATAATATGCTATTTTAAATATGATCTTGGTATAGTTTATTAATGCTGTCAGTTTCAAAATTATAATAATGACTGCAAGGGGCATCATGTATTATGCAATAATTAAAATATGAAACAGCTGTTTTAATCCCTACTTTGTTTGGAAATATTTTTTCATATGGGGTGGAAGCCAGCAACTATAAGATGATGCTTTTTTGTGTGAAACTTTTACTGCAAGAACTGAAGCATCAAGTTGCATTGACCCACATTTTCATGCTTTTATGCTGCATAGTTGTTGGGACGATATCACTTTATTGTCATTTGAACACATTTCATTGTTCAAGCATTGTTCATGATTGAAAGAAATAGTCATATTTCCCCTTTTTGACATTCAACAACTGATGCCAAGGCATTGAATTTATCAGCTTTCATATCTTTTTTCAGAATCCAAACCACTTCCATATTATGGATGCAGTAGGGCCGTTTTTTTACCAGCTATTTTGACAGTTTGAGTAGATAATACAAGTTCAACCCCCGCTTTTGTGGCTTTCTTTTGCTATACTAGTTCTCTCTGATATTTCTGCTCTGTTTTCTTTCTCAGTTTGTTTGCATAGTATGAATTAATGTAAAACATACCAGCTTTGAGGTGCATTAAGGCCAGCCAGTGGAATTTGTAGATCATGGGAGTCCAGCTTCAGTCCTCCAGGGCCGTTTCCCTGTTTCAACACACCTGGTTTAAATTAAATGGCTCTCTTCAACAGTTTGTTGTCAATTTCTGCCCAAGCACATTGACCCATTAATGTAATACAGGTGTACTGTAGCATTAAACATATAAAACTTGCAGGACAGCAGCCCTGCAGGACCAACTTTGGACACCTCCTGATGTAGGAGGACTGAAAATGTCTTATGCTAATCAAGATCAAGATAAATCTGGTACTGATCTAATTCCGACTTCTTTTATCAGCAAGTCCAAACAAAAAATCTTGCCCCACTGTGGCTGACGCCAGGCACCAAAAAATGTGTAACTATAGACTGAGTGTGCTAATTACGCACACCAGATCCCTCTCTCACAAAATGTAAAAACAAACAAAAAAAAAAAAAAAAAAAAACATCAGATGAAGCAGGTGACAGGATTAACAACATTGGTGTTTGTTTTTTGAAGACTTTGCCAAAACAAAGAAAAAAAAGAAAAAAAAAAAAGGTTTTTTCCATGTCTCTATTATGGATTTTAGGAAGAGTACAAAGACTGATTGCATGTTCATCTTTATGAATGGCGAGATTCTTAGCAGTTGACCCAAAAGTAATATGCAATGTGCTAATAGTTCTAGGAATAAAATACCACTAAAACACCATCAAAGATGCCTATAAAATTACTTATTTTGCCATTGCTGGGAAAAATACTAGTATAAAGGTGCTTTATAGTTAAAAAAATTTGTTTTTTTTATAATATATATTAAATTTATAGGTATATATAACTTAAACATCAAATTTCAACTTAATTTGAACTTCAAAGGTTGCCATTTTCATCTTCTATATGTTTGTATGCTGACTCAGATTCAAAGCCCATCATTAACTTGGGACATTCATTATCACATTGACCACAATAATTATATAACTGATCTCTTTTGGAAAAAGCAAAATAGCCAGTTCACTATAACAGAAATAACAGTGAAATGAAATAGCCCTAACATTAAAATGCTGCATATTACATTTTGATTGCTGCATTCTGCAATGCTGATGCCTTTACAACTAAAATTGAATTCTCATAATGGATGTAACCATATACAGAGTAAACCTTGTAGTATTGCTGTTGTGTGAAGTTGAAATAGCTGTAACAGCAACCTTGCTTCTTTGTTTACACTGCACATAGCAATAAAAAAATAAATTAATAAAAACTAATGCAGCAACTGCCACTGCATAATGTTATTTATCAGTTCCTACCATTCAATTAGGAACCAGTGGTCAGTATGTTGTAACTCACAACCAGCATTTTGTGGCGTTAAAAGCCCGTTGGAGTTGTTTTACCTTTGTTAATCATATTTGTAAAGTGTCATGAAAAACGCACGTATAGTTTTGATATATTTATCATCATGATCCCCTTCTCTAGTAACATCTTATCACAAAGTCCTTTAAAGCTGTCTGGTAGGCGTAAAAGGTGTTTAAAACAGTTTCATGCTAAAGCTGCAGAGGAATAATGAAAAGGCAGCAAATGGTCATAAAACCAGAAAAAAATCTTTTTGGATAAAATTCTTCTAAAAGCTTGTAACCAAAGCTAAGTGTAGGAATGTAGATCAGCCAGTAAATTGAAAGCTTGTCCTTTTGGATCAGCTTCTTCTTCACCCCTACAGGCCGCCACAGCGTCTACATCACTGTCAACACCGCAAAACAGATTTGAGAAGAAGCCAGAGTAAAAAGAGAGTTGAAGAAGGCTGATCAAGAAAATATCAGACCGAGAGGTAGAAATAGATTAAAGGAAAAAATCCAATGCTTTACATGTTTTTGTTTTCTCTTGGTATTTTTTATATTTTTGTAATTGAGTTTTAGCCTCCAACATAATGTTTATTGATTTTTTTTTTTTTTTTTACAAATTGGTACACTCATGCGCTCCATATTAACCACGGCACGATTCTTTTAGTTAACCACTATTTTTAATAATCAGAACAAGTTCACAAGAGTTCTGATAATTGATTCCTGGCCCTCAAAGATAAGACATTTTTTGTTTTTAAATCCCTTCGGTGAATATTTTGGCCGGTATATTTTTCCCTACACACCACCTGATGACACCACCAGTCCTAGCCAGCTTCTCTGGGGAAAGGCAAAAGAGAGAAGCAGAAACCACTGTAGACCCAAGCTGACCGACCGCAAAGAGTTGCGGACAAACCTTCCAGACTTCGAGAGCTGGGTAGGGTTTTATCCACTGACCTGCACTCCCTCTGGATTCCAGAGCTGTTCCCACAGAAGCAGTCTTAAGTCCAAAACAAAACCTTCCAAGACGAATTTCCCCTCAGAAGCTGCTAGGAAATGATTGGTGTCACAAAAGATTGGGATGGTGAATTAATTGTTCTCTATTAGTCATAGATTTAGTCCTACATCAGTTAACTTAACTTGGAATTTACACTTTACCATATGAATTTTGGTTGAACACCATATTTACATATTGTCTGTTCTTGTTCTTTTCTTTTTAATATTCATATTTTACCAAATGTAGTTTGTAGTATAGTTAAATAAATATTCATATTAATATACCTAGTCTGTGATTTTTCTTTGTATGATGAGGTCAGTTGAAATGAGAACTTGTGGTTAGCATCTTGAGACTGATTTATTTAATGATATAAAGTATGTCATTTTGTTCCTTCTATTAAAAAGAGAAGGTGGTGCCCGAAGGTTTAATAATTTAATTATATTTTGATGTGTTGATGCTATATAAAGATTAAGAGATAACTGTAGTGTACCCTGACAATGATAATTTTGTACCCTGACAGAGGGTTTGAATAGTGCCAATAAGACTAACTTTACCTTTTGTCTTTTTTCTTTTGCTGCAACGTTCTACAATCTCTCACAGTTTTATTGTACTGCTTGCCATGGGGAGTATTTTTAATACCCCCTGTGTCCTCTACTAAACAACCATTTAAAGAGCCCCATGGGAACAAGTAGCAATTTCCTATGAGATCACTAGTGTCACTGTATTTCTTCCCCCCCTATGGCACTGCCAGACGCATAGTCTAGACTTTGCTAATGGTTCCATATTTAACAAGTCTGTTCTATTCCTTTTGCACCGCTCAAAGTCAGAGAGAAAAATACAGAGAAAGAGAGAAAAAGAGGTGTGAGGGCATCATTTTCCAGCAGCCACCACTTAAAAAAAAAAAAAAGAAAAAAATTCAAAACAGCTGAAAGACATACAAAGAATTTCAGTCTGTTGCTTTTCTTTATTCCCATTTTCCTGTGTCTGTACACAAATTGTGGAGTGGAGACAACAGAGGAAGCTGATGGACACGGATTTCTTATTTCAGACGTTGATTTTTCTGGCACCTGTTTCTTTTCTGTACTTGTACACAAGGTTTGCATGTCATTTTATATGCCTCCAAACAGACCTCTCAAAAAGAAAATGTTGAAAATGTTTATAGAGCTGCAGTGACATTTGTTTGCAACTAAAAGGATCTCTGCTGGTTGTCTTTTCCCCTAAAATAATAAATTTAAAACTTTGGACTTGAGGCATTTTTGTTATTGTCATTTGGTCACTGTTTTTTTTTTAACCATGGATTTCTCTGCTGAATGATTTTCCTTTGTTTTATTGCCATCCTACCACTTTCTGCTTTTTTGCACTTCTCCCTCTCATCAATTTCTTTTCTCCTTTTCCTCGACTTTGATCTTTCTTTCTCCAGCATACTTCCCCGTCTTCCTTCCTCAGGGCTGCAATAATTGGAGATCAGCGTTCCAATGAAAGCCACTAATCAACACTAACCTTCATTTAGAATGTAATCTGATATTAACCACATACGCCCTCTCCGTAAATTGGATTTCGCATCTGAAGGACAGCACTGGGTGAAGTTGGTAGCATGGCGACTTTTCAGGCGAGATTTAGCTGGTCAGCTTTGGTCTACTCACCCAAACTCGACATCATTTACATTCAGAACCAAGGGGCTGGCAAACTAAACCAAATATGCGTACCAATTCCCCTACTACATCCCATTACCGTGAAATATCACGCTCCAGTTCTTGCTGTGCAATATGAGGATCTGTAAACTAATGTGTTCACACATACATTATGTAAAAAAACTGACAAGCAACCAGACACCCTCAACCATGCATAGAAAATATGTGCAGCCATTTTTAGAAATACAGCACATACCCTCTTTTACTCATGCATACAATAAGCAATTGGTTTACTGTACATGTATGTCTACATGTGCACACACTTATTATGTCTTAAATTAGGTCATGTGAAAAAAATCATGTCAATGGAGTACACTAAATAAAGCATGCTTTTTCTGTTTTCAGGCTCGCCTCATGCCATGAATGAAAGGAACAATCATTGAACCCAAAGCAAAATTAATATGTCACCGGATGCATTAACTTAATTTGTTTTCCTAACTATATATATATATATATATATATATATATATATATATATATATATATATATATATATATATATATATATATATATATATATATATATATATGACAGACACTAACAAAAAGCAGCTGTTAGTGACCAGAAAATGGAAAAACAGAAATACTTCTGCACCTCTTACTATCAACCCTCATGATGCATACTTGGAATGGACACAAGTGCAAAAAGTGAGCCTAGTTAAACTAGAATTTAAAAAGTATGACTACTGCCAGGAGCTAGTTTTAAAGAAATCATCATGATGGTGCTGATCAAACTTTTACACTTGAAGCTGAATAACTGACTGATGCAAACACCTCTGGTCTTGTATGAGTAATTTATGCTCAGTGAGTTAAAGGCTGACAAATAAATAAATAAATACAAAGGTTTAGACTAATCTGAAGTCTTAACCAATAACATGAAAATACAGTGTAAAACCGACTAATGAACAGGTCAAACAAGTTCTCAGGCAACTTTTAACACCACAAATTTATGGTGCAATAAATTTCTTGTCCTTTTTTCCAATCCTCTCAGCAGTGAGCTATTTATTTCCTACAAGTTTTCCACTTATTTGAATAAAACTGCACACCTTTAAATCAGAACATTATGCGATATAGCTTTCTAGATCTTTGATCAATTAAGATGTAATTTATAAAACACTGAAACACCAAGACATTATAAATGTGTATATTTGTGATTAGGTTAATTAGCATATTTATCTGTATTTGAGTTCAGTTTGTAAAGATAACACACAGGAACTGTTACGCGTCCACATAATGATTTTATATCTGTCTGTATACATTTAGCCCTTCAGTCACACGATCAGATCCCACCCAAATGCCTCTCCATTTTTTCTTTAATCTTTTACCAATATCTGATGTTATTCACCTACTTTTTCTTTCTGTCTTTATTGAATCGTTCTTGCTTACAATATCTTCATTTTCTATTACTTTTCACCCAGTTTTATTCATTTCAACGAATCCATGTGAATTAAGATTTCTCAGACCTTAAATAAAACTATGACATTGAGACGTATAGTATTAATGTTCATAATGTGACATAAACCTAATTGTCTGAAATGAAACAGATTAAATTTTATGTGGCCTTTATATAAACAGACTGAGCCATGAGGAAGGCCAAGTACATAGTTGCCTATTGATTCGAAGGGTTCCTTGGCCCTGTTTTTATTGCACAGTATTTAAACGATAAAAGTTTATTGTTCTCTAGCAGGCACTCACAAATTTATAGTGCAACCTCATGATGGAAATTTCAGTTTAATTATTCTATTTCACAGACGATCAGCTCTTATAGATCCCCTGTACGTCACAGTTAATTGACAATCTGTCAAAGTCATGCAAAAACTTGTTGCATTTACTCTCATTTCCTCACATTTTTATTTACATTTTTACACCCATTGTGGGTGGTCATGTCTGGTAATCAGAAAGTTTATGTTGTACCCTGAATTCTCAAATTGCCATGTAAAAACAATAATTAAATAAATAAATAAGCATAAAAATTTTTAAGAAAAAGTTCCTCGGCTTCTTTATATTTTTGGAAACTAAAAATCTAAAAACATTTTTCTTTGGACTTGCAGGGTCTGTTGATATTCATAGCATTGCTGAGTTTTTGGAAATTCATAATGTCCCATGATGCAGTGAAACTTGTTTGTTTGGTGTTTGCATAAAAAAGACGTTAAAGTGGGGAACGTCATCAATCAGTGTTGTTCTGTGTGGAGTTCAGGGGAATTCATTGTATATTTAAACATTTCAAATGCATGCAACTGTAGTCCTTAGTGCCAGTGCAGCATAAATCGTCCATAAGCCTCTGTTCATCCCCATTCATCATTTGTCACATTATCACATGCCTTCCCATGTGTGTTTGCTTTGATTCTGTGTCTCACTCTGACAGACAGGGACTTAAAGTTGACGTATAATAGCTGACCTCATACACACCTCGCAATAAATAAATTATCTTAGCATTAGCCTCCAGAGCTTTAGGCCTCCTTAATCAATCACCTGGGAAGCTAGCTGAGAAGCTAGGGAGACAGTTGGAAAGTAGACGTGGGGCTGTGCAACAATGATCTAATCCCTCCCTCCTTGTGAAGGGAAATTAAGGAAGTAGTTAATCAAAAGTTCATTAGCATAAACTGCTTAAGTCCACCCCGATATGCTCCTCAGAATCGACATTAAGGTAGGCCATGTGCTGGGAATAAAAAGTCTGCACTGCTTGTGTGTTTGGAGCTGAAAGACCGTATTATACCGTATTTGTCAAATGAAGCTTTTGACCACATGAACAATTAAAGTTACTTAAATTCTAATTCTCGATTTATAAATTACTAAAAGCAAGTGATATCGTTATATTTCAAATTGCATTTCACACAAAATTCATAAAAATGTTTTATTGATATATGCCTTATTTAGAAATATTTGGAACTTTACATCATATTTTAATACTATTGTATTGATGTCAGATCAAAGATTCAGTAGATTAACAGGTTAAACATATTGACAAATGTAAATGTAAATGTGCAACATTTTGCTGTAAGTGTGCAACATTTAGATTACCCACAGAGGCTGAATCAATAACATCAAAAAGTAGCGTTAATGGGGCTTAATATATTCAATACAAACATGTATGATGATTAAGTATTGACCCTGCAGAATATCTTGTTTTGCATAGTATAACTACATGTATTTTCGTTTAGGTCTGAACTGACCAGTTGCTTTAAAAACTATGGTGCCTAAAGGAGGTCAAATGTAAAATGTACATTAGCAATTTAGTTGTATGACACTCAGGTGCAGATTCTTGTTTTAATATAATATACCATTTTTACACCAAATCCTGAGTGTTGATAGTATTTTTTTTTCATAACTTTCATAATAGGCTGATTTAATCCATTTCTATTTGTCGTAGTATGTTTACCCTCAGTGGTCTGAGAATCCAGAGATCTTCAGTAACAACACTGCTCAAGAGATTAAGCCTTTAAGCTACAACATCATGACGGGATGGTATTAAATTGTTTCCTACGGTCCGTGTTTGACCTCATTTTCAGATAAACATGACTTTCTAAGATAATTAGGCCTATTTGTTATTTTTAAAAAAGGGCTGCCAAAGGTCTAACTGCAATCGCTCTTGTTTCTTTTACACATATTCACATATTTACCAGAAAGTATTTTTATGTTAGCAGTAACCTTCTCTAACATAACAGTTGACAGGTGGCTGAAAAGACTTATACAGGGGGAGGGCCTAGAAAAGCTTTGATGGGGACTTTCTCATTGGCCACAGTTACATGTTTTTTAATTCCAAATGAACTATTCAGAATGAAATAATTTGTAATTAAAAGATTCTCCTTTGAGTTCACATGGAAAAATAGTAATTCCAAATTCAAGTTTACATGGAAAACACATTTAATCTCCTTTATTTAATTCTGCTTAAGATTTAGGGGGTTGGGAAGGGCTCTGATTGGACATGGGGTGGACCTGACATATTTACCGGAAGTAAGCAAACTCACCATTTTTTGAGCAGTGCAAAAAATGGACTGTCATGTTTTTTGTTTGTTTACAATGAAGCTGTTGTTGGGCTTTCTAAGTACTCTGTAAATCTATAGTGTGTAAAACAGTTCTTATTCACAACCTAGATTTTGTTGGGAATGGTGTGAAAGAAGATTGAAGCAGTAAAGGGAAAAAAAATCTTTAATAGACTGCTTTCGTATGGATAGATCTTCCATTGTGTTGTATTAAAGACTATTGAGGAACAGCTTAACAGACATTTGAATAGCTATAATTGCTTAAACATGCAATAACAGGAAATTTGAATTGTCCTTTTTATTTAGTGAACATTATTACCCTTGAGATGAAAATCTTCTAATTTATATTGTCATAATCGATGTCAGTGAAGCTGTCTTCTTATTAATCTGTATTCAGTCATTGATGGGCACCTCATCCACGACTCTGTGTTCCAGACTCTCTGGGCCTGAAATGGTCAGATAGCAAATTACATCATTTAACTGAACTGTCAGTCAGACAGTTAGTGAATCCCTGAGGGGGGATGCTTCTATATGAGGGTTTGTATGAGACAAAGCATGTCTTACACAATTTTTCTTTTGACTTTGCATCTCCTTTGAAAGATAAATGTTTATGTTTATGCTGAAAGGAATGAAAAATGGACTGTTGGACAAATACATCTACTAATAACTAATTATGTTTATTGTGCTGGTAAATTCAATAAGTAATTGATCAGCAAACATTTGCTGTTTTTCCATAATTAAACTTTGTTTTAGACTGAAATAGTCTCATCTCATGATTTACCAGTGTGAATGTTTAAATAATGGTAGACAATAACTTTGTGTAAACTTTCAGTTAAGATTCTGTCACTGCATCAGTGCAGTATCTTCCAAACCCAGGAATTACTACACCTTTAGCTCAAATAAGTCCCATTTCCACCAATGGGTCTGGGTTGGTACAGAATGCTTTGATGTGGTTTGGTTCGCTAGAACCTGATCTCTGTTGCGTTTCCACAACCAACCGTACCGTACTGTTTGTAGTACCCCATCTCCTCCATCTTCAAATATGGTAATTCAAAACGTACCCTGCAAAAGTAAGCAGTAAATGCAAAACTCAAGACTTTAAAACAGGAGCAACCAATCATTCTGCTCACAACCTCTATTCATTTTTATAATCATGCCATTCCATTGGGCAGAACGGCTGCATTTAGTGAACAAAACAAACATGTCTATGGACAGATGCTCACACACATGTTGTAAACACATTCCATTCAGTCCCATTGGTAGTAATAACCAGATCTGGTCTTTTAGAGAGGATTTACAGAAGGCTTGTTTCTTGAAAAGGGCAACCTCATTAAAGGGAGATGTACTATAAAGAGTTTCATTGAAGAGCCTGATGTGAAGTAGGAGGGAGAGACTGGAAAGAACAAGGAAGTAGTCATCCAAAATATTAACACCAACAAAAGACATGTTAGAGAGAGAAAGAGAAAAAGACCTCAAACCATTGTCCAGATCTACCAAAAACCTAATTTCCAATAGCCAGTTTTTTGATGGTGTAGTGGTGTAGAACCTGGCAAACAGACTGTACAGGTACTGGAAAGGCTGAAAGTCTAACGCTTCCTATTGGAAGGGCAGCATTTGAGAGGCAAGAACTAATACACTGCTGTTAAAAATCAAAATGAAAAGAAAGAAATATGAGACGAATAAAGGGGAATAAGCCTGGAATGGACAAATCTCAAAGGTACTATTGATCTGAAGCTGCAATACACACAAACAAATCTTGTTGCCAGGAAGCATGCTGGTGGTCAAATATGTATAATTGATGGAGTTGAGTTTGACATAGCACTGTAATGTGATCTGGGGCCAGAGCCTCTATGGTGTTAGACACTACGTTTGTGTGTGTGTGTGTGTGGCAGAGTAAGCATATATAGAAGTTTTTTTTTTTTAGAAGAAATGATGGAGATTTGCTGTAGGGACTCAGTATAAATTTGATGTATAAGAATGCTGTATTTTTCATCCCTGTATCAACGCCCCTGGGTAACACATGGAGGAACGGTGGCCTATGCAGTAATGAGCTTTTACCTTGAGGGACCTTGTTATCGCCCCCCCTGCACACACACACACTGTAACATTGTGTAACATTGTAAATGATAATCGGTAAGATGTACTGTACTTTTCAATTTCATTCAGTTTAACTTTTTGTTTTTTGTTGTGGTTTTAAAAAGAAATGCAACTAGCAGTGAATGATAAAATAGGAAATCTCTCTGGAGCTACAACTGCAAATTGTCTTAATTACTGATAAATCTGCTTATTTGGGTGAAAAGTTCAGAAAAGAAGCTTGTGATTGCGTAAAGTGGTTCAGGCAGCACATTGTACCTTGAGAGAGAAATTGTGGAAAAAAAAAAAAAAGCTTAATAATTGCTGTTTATTTTGAAGTGATTAGAAAGTGAGTTGTGCAATATTGACCTGTTTTTGTTTGTTTTTCTCTTTCCTTTATTTTTGTGTGCGGGGAGGGGGGGTCAACATTTTCTGTCCTGCTATTAACCATTTTACACAAAAAAAGACTATGTGACAATGAGCTGCCTTACTTTATATGTGGCTCATCTTTCCTGTGTTCCTTTTTTTTCCATGTGTACCTCTTTTTTCCTGGAGTTTCTTTGTGTATTTTTTCTGGACTGACAGTGTGCTTCTTTGTTCACTACCACTGTGTGTCTAGTTAAATTGCAGGCCTTTGAGGAGGAATCGATTTCAGCAACAAGATAACTAAGTTATCAAACTGTTTCATTGACTGGCTGTCCCTTCGCTCTCCATCTATGCTTCCTCCCCACTTTTTTGTCCCATTTTCCTCTCTCTCTTTGTTTTCTATCCCTTTTTGGCTCTCTTTTCTCTCATCCACTTCCCTTCTGTACTTATTTTTTCTCCCATTCTCACCCTCTCTCAACAGGCCGACAGACTTGTCCTCCAGAGAAATTTGATTGCGGAGGGGCTGCCAGCAAATGTGTTTCATTGTCATGGCGATGTGACGGAGAGCGAGATTGTGAGAATGGGGCAGATGAGGAACAGTGTGCTGCAGGTAAGTCTGTGGTGGGAAGTGAACATTACAAGTAGAAGTGAAACAAAAATTACTTAAAAAACCAGTAATACACCAGCAAGGCTGATACTCTCAGATGGATTCCTGTAACTCTGCAGCCCAGAAGTCCATTTATCAGTGAAGAGGAAACTGCAGGTGCAGTCGATAAATCCTGAACAAATGCCTGCCTGCACACATTTTACAGGGCAGATACAACAGACTGACTAAAACGCGTAAGTGATGGCACAGTTAACACTTAAATATGTTATTTTCTACAACTGAAGGTGGTCGTATATCTGCAGCAATAAACAAGATCTGATGGTATCAGTGGGAAAGAAGCCCAGTTCACAAGACTACAAAATACAACTCACAGAGCTCAAAGAATCCATTGCTAAAATCCTGGTATTATGGGCTTGACAAATGGACGACAGGCGAAAATTATCGCCACCCAGGTGAAACCCAACACACCAGGCGCATCAAACAGCGACGGTGGTCGCCTCATGCATCACACCCTCGAATCGCTTGCCTCCAAAGAGGCAAGGTTATGGCATTTGAGGACATTTTGACATTTTCAAAACAGTCCATAACAAACAAGGGAACAAGGATGAAAAATCAGAAGACTTTGCTCGAATTGGCAGAAAACTTGCTGACTCTACTGTACAAAAGACCAAGACAACCCTGGGTTCATCCTATTTTACAAACAAGGTGGTGAAAATCATTGGATGACAGACCTCAAGGGTGATCCAAATAAATCCAGAACAAATTCACCCTGGTGCCATGCAGCTGCCTTTTTATTTACATCTCTTTAATTGTTGTGTGATGTATTATAAAGTATGGGAAAGTCAGACAGAGCTAAAACGATCTGTTCCTCCATGTTGAAAGTGTTTGTAGACGGCACTGTCTAGCCTGCTCTCAGGTCATTGGTCAATGAAACCCTCACTGGTTGGTTGTAGTGCCATGCGACAACGAGAAAAGTTCAACATTTTTTCAACTTTCTTGTGCCACGTCACAAGCCCCCCATGTGCACGTCAACGTGAACGAGCACAAAATTTCAAATGCACCTATGTCGTCTGTCGCTTGGCTGGAGGAGACCAGCAATATTTGCCTCATTAAGCAAGTTCCATAGGAAATGAATGGAGAAGGAGCGACTTCGCCTCCTGTGTGTCAAGCCTGCATTAGTCTGCAGAGGGAGAAATAAGCACTCCGGTTTTTTAATGTTATTTGAGCATTTAGATAATCCCATCATAAATTATCTTTTCAAAAGTGTGTCCATATGTGCAGTAAACTTTAGCATAACATATAAGCTACGTTTGTAATTCCACTTGCAGTGGTAGCATGTTAGCTAACATTGTACTGTAAAGTATTTTCACTCAGTCTGTTCTGAGCTTCATTTGCTTCATTTGTTTACAACTTCTTGTTTAATACAATAACAATTGCAGAGAGTTTTAGAGAACTTGTATTTCCTGTGGTTTGATTAAACACTGCTGGACTCTTGTTAGATTTTTTTTTTTTTTTTTTTTTCTGGTTAAATTACTTCAATTCTGAAGAAATATAAGTTAAAAATGAAAGCCCTGTAAAAATAATGAAACAACTCACACCTTTGAGTGAGGAAATGAAATGAAAATTAAAATGAAAAATACTTTAATGCAAAAGGAAATTGCATAGTGGTTGTAATTTTTTTTTTTTTTTTAAGATGATGTGTAAATGGCAAAAATTACCAGGAAAAGAATTTTAAAGAAGAGGGCGAATGATATAAGACTTGATTAGAGGAGTCATCTACCCCACAAGGTACCCAGAAAGTGTTTTAATTTAATGTCATGGTTGTCATAAAGCAAAGGTTCTCCCGTACATCATTGTCCTTGTTTGTAATGGTTGCTGTATTAGCGGTAAGTGGTGAAAATCAGGTCACTTTGCAAACTAAAAGAATAGTGGAGCGATCACTAATAACACACATTTATATCAAAAGTTTGTCTTAATTGCATCAGGAAAATGCAGTTCTGTTCATACAGTCTTAAAGTGGTTTGTAGATATAGAGTTCACTATTCAGAGAGGTACATCATCCACAGCGTGTAGAGGATGTGGTGGTACGCTTGCTGCATGTCATCCTGCATATAGTGCACGCACAATGCATGAAAAGATTACAGTCTAGAATAATATTATGTAAATTAGCAGTTAGGGGTTGTTGATCAAATTTACTCAAGCAATCTATTTTAAAATCCCAATGCCCCCCCTCAAAAAAAAGGAAGCCCATAGTCTCAATCTTTTAAAACTCGCACCACTACATAACTTTTCTCTGTTTATAGAGTAAGGAAGCCCCAGTTTACAAGCTTGCACATAAACAAGGCTTTGAAGATGCTGCCTTGAGAAGTTATAGAATAGTGTTATAAGCCACCTCATGCATACACTCTTGTCTCTGCTCCAAGACCTTACTCTCACAGCCTGTAAAAGTAGCATTGAATTTCATCAATGTAAACATCTGGCCTACACCCTTATTGATTTTAAGCTTGAAACAAATCCACACATGCACACACAGCACTTTTTCCAAAGAATATAGATTAGATGTAAGATTTGCCACTACACAGCATGTGTTATGTATTCTGAATTGCTAAAGAAAAACCATCTGTAGATGGCACCCTTTGAAAGAGCAAAGCGCCTTTCTGATTAAGGTGAATTAATATTTAGGCAGACGTTTCAATGCGTACAAAGGGCCAAAAAGAAAAGGTTATATCATTTTACATTTACTTATTTAGCAAAGGAGAGTCCTCATAAAAGTAGAACAACATTATATGTGCTTGTATTTTTATGTTGTGAAAATTGCACTGTTTCTATAATACAGGAATTGCCACCCTAAATCCCTAAAGCATTCCTAAAGCACTTACACATTCATACTTTCTCACATTAAAAGTGAAGCATGAGGAAATTTACCTGCAGGTACTATGAAGAACATAAATGCTGAAACATAAACTGGAAGGCAATTTACATTTATCGTTATAATAAGATTTTGAGAATTTTAAGAGTCTCTTCACTTGTAAAGCAGTCTAGCAGCAAAATGTATGAAAAGAGGCTACAGTGGCATTTTAAAGTTTAGTCAAAGTCTGTTACTGTTAATAATTTAGATAAAAAAAAGATCTGATTCCCAACAGGCATAAAGGAAAAAATCCAACTTTTCTTGAATACAAGTTTTAAACAGCATCCTTTTTAAATTTAAAGTAACAAAAAGGTAAAAATGGCCTGAAGTAATATTTTTGTCATCCTAAATGGCTGCTAGTAAGAAACACCCCCTCTGGCTAGTGTCAATGCTGTTAAGTGTTTCAAGATGTCTTGTTATGCTGCTGTTTTCAGGGACTTTGATTTGTCTTTAAAATATTCTCATGAGGTGCTTCTTTGCGAGTTATGTACAAACCTGGAAGCAGCCGCCTGAAAAGCTTTATGGAAATCAGTTGTTTAATTTAGTTGTTTTAATCAATTAGGCAGCTACCCAGTGGACTGCCTGGCTGCTGATTGGAGTTACCTTATTTACAGTCATATGCAAAAGTTTGGGCACCCCTGATCATTTTCAAGATTCTTCTTTATAAAACATTGGTTGTTTGGATCATCAATTTCAGTTAAATATATCATATAGCAGACAAACACAGCGATATTGGAGAAGTGAAATGAAGTTTATTGGATTTACAGAAAGTGTGCAATAATTAATTAAACAAATAATGGCAGGTGCATAAATTTGGGCACCCCAACAGAAACATGTCATCAATATTTAGTAGATCCTCCTTTTGCAGAAATGACAGCCTCCAATCGCTTCCTATAACCTCCAATAAGTGCCTGGATTCTGGTTGAAGGTATTTTGGACCATTCTTCTTTGCAAAACATCTCCAGTTCAGTCAGATTTGATGGCTTCCGAGCATGGACAGCCTGCTTTAAATCACAACACAGATTTTCAATAATATTCAGGTCTGGGGACTGAGATGGCCATTCGAGAACATTGTACTTGTTCCTCTGCATGAATGCCTTTGTAGATTTTGAGCAGTGTTTAGGGTCATTGTCTTGTTGAAGTATCCAGCCCCGGCGCAGCTTCAACTTTGTGACTGATTCTTGAACATTGTTTGTAAGAATCTGCTGATACTGGGTAGAATCCATCCGACCTTCAACTTTAACAAGATTGCCAGTACCTGAACTGGCCACACAGCCCCACAGCATGATGGTACCGCCACCAAATTTTACTGTGGGCAGTAAGTGTTTGTCTTGGAATGCTGTGTTCTTTTCTCGCCATGCATACCGCCCCTTGTTATGTCCAAACAACTCCATTTTTGTTTCATCAGTCCACAGCACCTTATTCCAAAATGAAGCTGGCTTGTCCAAATGTGCTTGAGCATACCTTAAGCGGCTCTTTTTGTGGCATGTGCGCAGAAAAGGCTTCTTCCTCATTACTCTCCCATACAGCATCTCCTTGTGCAAAGTGCGTTGAATGGTCGAACGATGCACAGTGACACCATCTGCAGCCAGGTCATGTTGTAGGTCTTTGGAGCTGGTCTGTGGATTGAGTTTGATTGTTCTCACCATCCTTCGCCTCTGCCTATCTGAGATTTTTCTGGGCCTGCCACTCAGGGCCTTTGCTTGAACTGTGTCTGTGGTCTTCCATTTTCTCACTATGTTCCTCACAGTGGAAATTGACACCTGGAATCTCTTAGCAAGCTTTTTGTATCCTTCACCTAAATCATGATGTTGAACAATTTTTGTTTTCAGGTCGTCTGACAGCTGTTTTGAGGTTCCCATGTTGTCACTCTTCAGAGAGGATGCAAAGAGGAGAAAAACTTGAAATTGGCCACCTTAAATACCCCTTCTGATGATTGGCTTCACCTGTGTATGTAGGTCAAGGGTCAATGAGCTTACAAAACAAATTTTGTGCTCCAATAATTATTGCTAAAGGTATTCAAATCAACATAACAACAAGGGTGCCCAAATTTATGCACCTGCGTATTTTCATTTAAGTAATTATTGCACATTTTCTGTAAATCCGATAAACTTCATTTCACTTCTCAAATATCGCTGTGTTTGTCTGCTATATGATATATTTAACTGCAATTGATGATCCAAACAACCAATGTTTTATTAAGAATAATCTTGAAAATAATCAGGGGTGCCCAAACTTTTGCATATGACTGTATGTACTGCGTCAACACTTAAATACCTCTATATTTTATTTATGTAACATTTTTTATTATATTTTTTTAGGAAAAGCTACATAATACATTTGTGTTTACTGAACAAATCTTAATTACATCCTTACAGACTTAAAACTGGGTCCTTTGGTTTCTTTCTTTGTCTAATTGTGAAGTATGAAATATGAAAAAGTCCACATTGCTTCCCCAAGATTATCCTTTCTCTCTCCCCTTTCAGTATATTCATAATTTGAACAGTTGAACTGAGAGCCTACATGCTAGTGGCGTACAAACATCATACTAAAGGGAAGTAAAAATATAAAAAAAAGGGAAAGTAAATAATTACACATCAAATGGATTCAGATTAAATCAGATCTTACAGGATTACATACTCAGTCCATTTTGACCAGATCTGGTAAAACTTTTTACCATTTTGAGGGCAAATTACATCTTTTGTGTAAACATTAAATCCATTGTTAGATCAATGGCTCAATACTAGGTGGCTCCACCTTCAACCATTTCCTTGTAACAGCTGTTTTACTTACAGCTAGTAACATATTCTAGTTTTTTACTACAGTTATCTTCTGTTGCATTTGAATCATTAAAAAGGGACAGTGGAAAAGAGGAAAGAAAAGACTAGTTTGGGATTATCTTCAACACAACAAAAGAGGGCTGTATGTCTATATAATGTTTCCCCAGACAGAGTTTAGTAACTGTTTTGACAATCAGAAAGCTTGCTTGCACTGCCTGTCAGCCCAACAGATGCAAATACATGATTTTAGCTGTTTGCCTCTGTTTGCCAGAAGCTGTGCTAACATTTTTTAGATAGTTGGATAGACATATATTTTAACTTGTCTTCCTTTCTACACATTCTCTCTACTCCCTCTGCTTCCCACTATCTTTAAAAGTTTCTCTCTGCGTCTCTACTGATTCATATATCAGTAGATTTATCATTTATCTCCATATGAGTCGCAGACTGCTGGTACACAGAGGGATCACATTAGGGAGTTGGTGGCCACAGTCTAATGAAAACAGCCACTGTCGATTTGGACCTGAAACCCAGCTGCCACTGCATCATTCACATAGCATCAATGTCTTTCTCATGTACAGTTTAATATGTTCAAAAGAGTCTTTCAATCTTCTCTCCATCCTTTCACAGCACCTGCAATCCATTCTCTTTTAATTTGACACAGAGGGCAAACTTAGATTATATATTCTTTCCAGTGCTTTTCATCTGTCTGACCCGTGTTCACCTCTGTCCATTATTGCAGGGAAAAATAAAGTGGTTAATAAAGCTGTTAAATATTTCATAGGACTCTTGATGATGATTGATTTCCTGCCTCATGTGGTTTGAGTGTCTGGGGTGTTATGGAAGTCTTGCTGTTATAATAATAATAACCTGCAGACATCATCTTTTGATCTATCATTTAGAGATGTTGGGATGAATATTAAAAAGTTTATCTGATATGTGGAGAAAGATTGCTGTTATCTGCGTTCACACACAAATGTTGATGTAAAGGTCACACAGTTAGTACATTAGGAGTTATCAAAAGTATTACTTTGCTGTAAAATAAATAGCACACCCTATCTGACTTTGTTAATGCCAAGATCTCTTTAACACAGACATCAGAGCTACTTATTAGATGCAGCATTACAGAATTTATTCTGTCATTTCTGGGGCACACAAGAAATTTCTAAATTGGAACAATGTGCATTACTTTAAAAACGTGCGCAATCGCAAATAACTTTACAACTTGCGTTATTTGACTATGCAGCAACAATGCTATCCATCACGCACCCCACTAATGTCTATAGTTTCTAAAAATATTCAAAGTTCACTCATCACTCAGCAAAAAGTACATATGCCCACACACACTTCATTCTGTGGTTACATCAATGCATTTATGGAAACACTTTTCCTTGGAAATCTTCCATCCATCCTCAGCTTCATCTTCCTCTCTCCTCCCTCCCTCCCTCCATCATTAGCTATAGTTAGAGGACAGCTAATGTTAATTATGAGCCCTAATTGAGCATATCCAAATGTTGAATAAAACATGAATCCTGGAAGAAAGGTTCTTTATTACATTTAGAGAAGGCTTCTTAAGAAAGTTTATCAGCCTTTTATTTATGTCAGTGTGAAAACACGTCTGTTTAAGGACACTGTCCCTGTAACTTGTGTGTTTGTGTGCTCTCAAGTGTATTTGTAGGTCAGAATAATTTTTACATGATTGGTAAAGAAAGTTCTCAAGAAGGATTGTCTTTTTTTTATATATAAAAATGACTGTTTTATACTTTCATTTTCTTTTTTGGTGAGGAGTTAAAACAAATTTGAAGAATGTGTTTTGTCTCCTCATCAGTAAACATTTGATTTTAATTGATAGGGTTTTGGGACATCATGCAACATGTCTTTTCCCATGTAAATATGTGTGTAGGTGTGTGGAAGACAAGCAAAGGGATAATAAAGCTAGATTAAGGGGCAGCTATTTTTAGATATTTGCCCTAAAGTGGCCTTATTATTTGCCTGCCAATAGGGGAGGAAAATGTCTGGCAGGATTGAAATAAAGAGGTTGAGTTCACTGAACTACAAGCACTGGAATGATTACCTCGAAACCGTTGATCAAATGTGAAGAAAAGAAAAAAGAATATTTCACTTATGTGTTGTGTGTTTGTCTTGCACAGACTGTCTTCCACGTGTGTTAATGCTTTATGTGCACCTTAGTTTTATCGCTGTCAAGCAGGCTATTTGACTTTAGAGTAATAAAAATAAATAGATAAATAAATGCAACAGTAAAAATGTGGTCGGCATCCTGAAACAAAGCCAGAGTAGATTCACTATTTTCACATCAGCTGGCAGTGACACAGGATGCTGTTAAGATTTCAGATACCATAGAAGGCTTCAGATATGGACTCTTACTTTATCTAACTATAAATGCATGGAAAATATTCTGTAAATAATGACACTGATGTAGCCTCTGTGATGTCACCCAGTGATTTGCAATTAACACTTTGCAGCCTCAAGTTTGACATTTAGCCATTTCTGTCAAATGTTTGGAGCCGTAAGTAACAGAACCAGGGAGTAATACTTAAAACCTTTGTGGATAAAAAAGATTTGGAGCCACATTTGGAGCATGAACCTCATGGTGTGAAAGGTGCAATTTTGATTTCACCTTGTGATTCAGTCATTTTCATCAAATTGAATGAATATGTCTATCCTTCATATACATTGAATTATGCAGGTTTTGTGACAAACTTATTGAGTATTATTCTGTGGAGTTACCACTATTTTATATTAGCTAACAACCTACCTCAAGCAGTAGACAGCTTGTAGACAAATAAGGGGGTGGTGCCATCTCCCTCAAAGACTCTGTAGGCCATCTTATATTAAAAAAATAAAATATCACTTGGTATATTTTTATATTAATTAAAATGTTAAGCCCCTGGCAATTCTGCAATCTTGCAGGGGCATCCAAAGCATCCTGCCTGCAACCCACTGTTGCATAAACAGCTTGCTTTGTGTTTCAACAAATGTCAAGATCTCAAACACCTTGAACCACTGTTGGATTTTTTTAATGGAATAAATTCCCTCCTTTGGTTTATGAAAAAATTAAATCCAGTATTATCCTAGTTAAATTCCTAAATTCTATTCTATTAAAATCAAAATTCTTCTGCAAATCTTGAGAAATGTATTTGCTTTTCATGTTATTGTACTGGGTGAACCATTGTAGTATCTTCAGTCTTTTGATTGCCTTGCTGAAAACAAACAGATGACAAGAACCAGTAGATTTACTGTACATATGTTTTACTTTAATAGCCATTAAAACTACTTATACTGCATAACCACAACAAATTTTTCTTTTTGTCTTTGCTTTTCTTACTTGGATCGAGTTTATTTCTGCTATGAAAAGTGGCAGCTCTTGCTCCAGAGACAGATTCAGCACTCAGTTGACAAGGACAGAAACCAGCAACACAAACAGGGACAGACAGAGAAAAGAGTCAGCAGGCCCCGGGGACCTGTTGCTCTTTTTACATCTGCCTGTGCTGCTATGTTACATTAGGACAGCCCTTCCTGAATCAATGACCACGAGGGATATGTTTGCTGGTGTTTTATAGCTGGGGAGTGAGGAGTTGAGGAAAGGAATACCAGTTGAATGTGGAGTACAGTCTGTGTGTTATTCTGGAAGAAAGAAAAATGAGGGAAGTGAGTAAAACACCAGGTCCAAGTGTTAAATGTAACCTTAACTAGATGTAAATTCAACTTTAAACTTTTATGCATCTCTGATAACAAACAGAAATACTGTGCTTCCTATTTTGTCAAGCTTGTTGACAATAAATTGAACTTTATTTCTATCATTTGATAACAGATTTAAAAAAGAGACACTGCAAGGTATTTATCCTCTTTCGTCTTGCTTCTCCACAGGAGGTGACTACATACAGTCCAGCTTGTTGTCTTACAGTTGTCTTCCCATTACACTCTCCGTCATTTATAATCCTTTGACTGCTCTCACTGTGTGCGTAGGTGTAATGTAATGGAGCGCCGGCACACAAACAGGCTCAATGGGCACCCAGAGGCAGTTGCACTTCAGGCTCAAGCAGACTGTTTTCTCCAAAGGATGACTTTAAGAACATTACTCATCTCTCTGCTCCCACAGTGCCATCCATTTCCATGCACACAAAGATAAACACTCCCTCATGCTTTACATGGACACTGAAACCTGTCTGTGTGAAAATTGACAGAGGTAGAAACACAACTTTGCTCCAGCCTAATGGGGATGCAACATTTAGAGAACAGATCTTTTCTTCTTCTTGTTTTATTGGCCTTACTTCTTGTTTATAAAGGTGCCATTGTAGGTGGATTGTCATCACAAGAGATCCAAATTATCAGGCTTCAAGTTTTCCTTCTGGATATAAACCAGAAAAGCCAGAACACTTCAGTCAATCCAGGGATCACCACCTCTAGTTCTCATGGGCCACAGTCCTGCAAGTTTTAGATATTTTTCTTAGAGGTGGAACTTTAACAAGTTAATTATGATTAATTACAAAAACATTTACGCGTTAAAAACAATAACGCATTAAATCACAGTTTTCAGTCCAAACAACGCGGAACATTTGTCAGTGCAAAATTTCCCAGTACAGTATAGCTCTGCTATAGAACAGTTGCCAGCTTAGCTACTTTGGGGGCCATATTTAGTGAGTTTTCAGTCCCTTGTAGCAGCTCTATTTCAAAAAGCGACTAGCGACAAATCTAGCGACTTTTCTTATTGGAGACTGATGTGTCACAGACCTTTCCTTCCGTTCAAAATCATTCACAGCTGCAGTCAGAGCAGGAGGTTCACCTCTAGAGGCGTCAGACTGAAAATGAAACGTTGCCACTGGCTGATCCCGCCCTGGCTTACCGTCAGATATTAATGCCTATTAATGAAGAGTGTGGACGAAAACATATAAAAATTTAAAAGTACTGTAACATGATGTAGACTGTTAATTAGAGAACAGCTGGAGCTGTTAGTTAAAAGTACCTAAAAAGGCACTTTAATTTCAGGTCTGTTCGTGTTCTTGTCTTTTCGTAGCTGGATTTCACACGCTTATAGCTGTGGAGAAATAAAGCATGACAACCGATCATGTATTTAATATGCAGTATCCAAAGTAAATGCATGGTTATATATTCATGTTTGAGATGCAGTTATTACACATAATCACAGTATCCTATTTTAATATATTCATGGACTACTTATCAATTATGGGAGGGAATACAATTACCCAAAGGTGTGCAGACAGGCGTGTTCAAGCATGTGTGTATTGTCTGTGGGGGCGAGAGTACTGATAAAATTAAAGACTGTAAGAAACCAAGAGAATGCAGTAATGGCCATGTCACATTTTACATTAAATGGCTGAAGTCTTATGAAATGTGATGAGATGTTTTTTGCTAATTTTGCCCACAATACACATTAAATGCCACCTACACGTAAACAGAGACTCACAAGGACATTCATCACGTCATCTGCACACACACACACAGTCAGTTATTGCGTATAAAGCAGTTAATATTCAGCTCTAAGCTGCTGTCAGGTGTCGTTATGATTGAGCCTTTGAAATATCCTGGGTTTTTTTTCAGTGTGCTGTCCCTGTTGATATGTGAGTGTGTTTGCAAGTTCAGTGTAAGAGTGCACAATCCCCATAGTTTCCATTCATCATGAACGTGGTTACCAGATGTCTTTCCCTGGTGGATGCCAATCAGGTAACACAGAGAGTTTCACTGTCTCTGTGAATTTGCTTCTATTTTGTCTTTTCATCGGCTGCCATTTCACTTAGATTCCCCAGACTCTGCTGCCGTGCACCATCAAGGCATTAGTATCAGGGGCTTTTCACACTTACTTTGACTTTTCTTTCCCCCTAAGCTAAGATACAACCATGTATAGGTGTAGGTGAACAAACACTCTCAATTTGGAAGCTCAGAAGAGATGGTGTTGGAATGCTGTACTTGTAGTTTTCTGTCATGGATTTATTTAGTTGAACTTTTAATTAAAATTCATGCACAGTATGAAACCACTTAAGGGCTGGAGATAATATAAAACTGGAGAAAGGTTTAGGTTCAGTTGAAGTGGCATGAATATACTGGATTTAAAGATCCATTTCTGCTATGCTTTAAGAACAGTATAGCTAGATTTTTATCTAAATTATGTTAGGAACACCATTTAACAAATGTGTTTAGTAAATGTATTGTCTACAGAGTGTATGAGTCCAAATCCACATCACCAGCACTAACTTGTATCATTTTTCCCATCTCCACTCCAGATGATATAACTGACATGAGATTATGTTTCCCCATCAATGCTTCAAACATGTACTGTCTGCGCTGTGCCTGTTAAACCACATTTGACTTCTGTTTGTCAGTCAGTGATGAATCTATTTGAAATTTCATCTCTCCTCACTGTCTGTTCCATTAGGGAAAAAAAACACATTTATGGTGCAGCAAGCTGAAGAACTTCAGACTCAGAGACCGCCTGTCTGGTTGTTACATGCATGTGTGTGTGCATGTCCTGATGCTTCAAAGTGTCTAATAAAGCCAAAATACACACAAACTCTTGTCTTGTCATATACACACACACACAGAGGCTTAAACTGTCCAGCAGACTGTGTTGTGTCAATAAAATATTATTTTAGAAATGGAAGGAAAAACAAAGATTGTTCTCTGTTATATCTACTCCTCAGTGTTTAGTCCTAAGCTACTGTAAGTAGAGGGGGTAACACGCCTGGCACCACACAACTATCTTGTTGGTAAGATGATGGAGCAAAACTAACACCTCTGGCAGCATTCATCCTCTGGCACTTTACTGTTTTAAGGATTTCATGGGTAATGGTGCCAATATAGAGCAACTATAAAATGCTGCATTAACTATCTGGCCTGGAAACACTGACTCAATAAATGAAAATGTGTCTTGAATGGAGTGCAAATTATAATGAAAGTCTTGAGCTTATTTGTGTCTTTTCCCCATTTATATAATTTCCTCAGTAACTTTGTGCAGTTTAAAAATTGAAGTGCACAAAGTTTTCTACATTTCTGCAAAAAAGGTTAAGGTTAAACTTATTGGGTATATTTTCTTTGGGCTCTATGTACTTTTAGAATAATTTTTATCTCCCTCTTTAATGTTTGTAAGCATATAGCAGATTATTTGTTTGCAATCACCATCATATATCTGGCTGCACTATAAACCTACCTCAACACAGATTTTTGTATGTGGGTGAGATTGTGTGCACACACATGTACATCACGGCTCAGTGCCTGACATGTTAGACCAGATTCTGATTGGATTCCTCGCTCCAGAAACATTAAAGTCAGTGACTTGTAGAGAAGAGCTGTGAGGTCAACTGGGTGTACGTGTTGATAAGGTGTATGTGCATCACGTTAGTTTGGCCGTTTTAGTGTCCATCTTTAAATGTGTGACTCTGGTTAAGTGTGTTTCTGTTAAGGTTGCATATTTTTTTCCTCACACTGTGTGTATGCATAACTGCTTGCTACATGCTGGTCTCTACTGGAAGAGAGTTCAATTGTCCTTCAGATCAAGGTGAATGAGGTGTTCCCTATCTCACCGCTTCATCTATTAGCTGTCCAGTGGTGGGGCTGGGGATGAATGAATAGAAAGCTTTGACCCCAACTTAAGCGCAGTCACCCATGGGGGGAGGTTACACTGAAGGTGTTGGCTAATCAAGTACAGATTACTGATTGCATGTTTAAAATTGTAATTGCTAGAATAATCTCTTGGATGGATGTGTTAAATTAACAGTCACGAGTCCAGCTCTGTAGGAGACATTGATCCCTCTTTGCTCTTAGGGTTTTTTTTTTTTAAACAAAAACTTAAATAGAGTGGAACATGTAGAAAAGAGAAACATTGATGTTTGATGACTATAATCTCTCCATTTATGATGTCACTCCCTCTCCTTTTAACTCTTATAGACTTAAGCATATATGGTGATTGGGACTGAACCCTTTTTTTTGGTTGAAAAAAGATATTTCTGTTCCCACATTTGCAAACAAACCTGTCATCCCAAGTTCTACTTTAGGCATCTGCTTCTCTCTTCTCTGTTTCAAATGATGGTTTGAAGGCTGTTATGACAAATCCTAAAACGTCTTTTGGGGTGTGTCATCATAGACATAGACAAGTAATCATATAAAAGTTTGAAGTTACACTGAGCTACTAACATTACATGTGCAACATGGAAAAAAAGTTAAACACCACAATTTTGTTTTTGGTGTATGGTTGTGGTGTCAGAACAGAACAAGATGCATCAGTTTATATGGGACATTAGGCATACATGACTAATCTTACAAAGACTTGGAGTAAAACCTAAAACAAATAAAAACTCTCTCCTCCTAATGTGCACTGATGTCCATCAGCCTCACGGATAAGGTTTTTTTGAGGGGCTACATGATGAGCCTTCTAATACATAAATTTCATATTCTTTATTATAAATATTTGACATATTTCTTATTTATTTGCGAGTACTGCCACGTCCATGGGTTAATACATTATTGTGGAAAGCTGGGACAGAATCAGGAGGGCAGGACCGGGGCAAGCCCAAATAAGTACACTCAAGAAAATGAGCCTAAAAACCTGCAACCCACGACTGACGATATTTGCAAGAGACTTCAAAGCCAAAAGTCGCTTATAACAGGCAGGCTTAGCAACACTGCTGCTTTCCTCTGGCGTAGTCGTCTGTATCTCTCCTTTTGTTTTATCTAGCTGGCTTTCTTTCTCCTTCTACTGTCTTGTTACCTGCCTCCGAAACTCTGTGCTGTAGTGCTGCAAAGTTTGCTGCCGAGACCCTCGCAGACTTACAATAATTGTCTGAGTGTATCACGTAGGATGGCTTAACTCACATGCATGCAATTGGTCTGCGTATTTCCTGGCCACAACCATGAAGACTACAAAAGCTGTGGCAGTTAAAATAAAAGCACCTAATCAGATTTTACATTTTAGCTCTGGGTCCATACCAATGATTTGAGATTCAGCAAGAGCAAAAAAAAATTGTTAACAATTGCAAAATTGTTAAATGATCTCAAATCACAGTTTCCATAGTTACCACACAGATTGATTTTAATAGAGCGCATGCATGTACGCTGATGAGCCAAAACATTATGACCACCTTCATCTAGTGTTATGGTTGGCCCTAGCATGCTCTCCCCCATAGAGGCATGGAGTCTTTGATGGTACCTGTTGGTATCAGGTACTAAGATGTTAGCAATAAATCCCTTTAAGTCCTGCAAGCTGTGAGATGGAGCCAACATGAATCAGATTTGTTCCTGCACATCACCCAAGTCTCCTTGGCAGATGTGCAATTTGTGGCTCCTTAAACCACTGCTGTGAGGCACTTACCCTTCAAGGTTTGCTAGCTGCTCCTCTCCAGTCATTTGGGAGTACAGTAACAAGATGGGCCTTATCAAAGTTACTTAGGTTGTTAACTAAAGTTGAGTGTTCAGTGAGTCTGAATTTTCAGAGGGTTGGAAATGCTACACTATAAGTAAATAGCCACATTAAATGTGTATCTAAATGTCCATTGTTGGAAATCACCGCTATATTTACTCATTAGTCAGGTTTAAGTTTTGTGGTGTCTGTTTTAAAACAACAATGAGAATAAAGGAATCAGTGGAAGAAAAAGACTTTTTTTTAACAACAACAATTTGTTTTTGTTTGTGTGGAGCACCCGGTGGAAACCATGCTATCAATATTCTTATTCCAGTCTTGGTATTTATAGCCATCACCTAAATGACCAGTCTATCCTTATAATGAGTAAACTCTCTAAAGTAGAAAAAAACTAAGATGTTTAATCTGACTTGAGGTACATTAATTACTCACAGGAATTAATTAAAGTACCTGTATAAATGTCATAGGAAAGCTCTTGCTGTTTGTACTGAAAATTTTGAAAATGATCACATCCCCCAAGGGCGCGTTTGCACAAACACTTTAAGTGACCCCCAAACCACCTGAGTTTCTGCTGGGAAGTTGTTGATGTTCTAAATGTGCTTATGTTAATTAAGTTGCTTGAAGTCAGGGTGATTAGCATGCTAGCAGGGAATCAAATAGCCTGTTACCATAATGAGTCCCTTTTGGTGCAATGTGTGGGCAGGTGAGCAAAAGACTGTATGAAGCTACAGCTCTGTCAGGTTTCCTTAAGCAGAATGCATGAGCCAGATTTATTTGTCTGATATGTTTTTGGTTAAAAAATGCCAACGCTTTGATGTGGCAAAAAGTAAACACAGTCTTTCCATAAATGACAAACACAACAGCTCAGAGCCAACCAAAGAAAACATACAAAGCTGAAAAACAGCTGAAATTTTATCACACATTTGATGATTTCTTTCACAAGTCTTGTGTTACTATGAGGGAAATGAAAAGATGGACTTTGATGAAAATGCAGTTTCCACAAATATCTCATCTCAAACAACTCTCCTGGAGGGGGGGTTCTGCATTGCAGCAGACACCTGCTGCTGCGTCCCAACTTTACTCATTATACTCACATTTCCAAACTCTGGACGACTGCTGTAATATATGATCTCAATCTTAAGCTAACATTGACTTTATCTGTTCATTTTATGATAATAATGGTGCACTTGTCATGAACGTTCACAATAATATAGCGATGACATGTATTTTTTTTTTCCTTGTGACTACTGTATTCTTCAATTTTACAGTTATGCAAACTTTGTATTTGTTTCTTTACCTGCCACTCTTCATTCATTAATTCTTCTATTAAATATATGTATTATGGCAGTTCTCCTCAAACCAACCAGTTTCTCTTCAATCAAAATTCTAACTTTATTTGTTGTCAGACACAAAAAAGCTCAAGAGCAGAAAGAGGAAGTTCTGCCATCGAGCTCTGCTCATTAGCTCAAAGTTTCAACACCAGCAGTGTCTTTCATGGTATCTCCAGAGAGGGAAGGAAAGACATACTGCTGCATGTACCCCAACCCCCCGAAGGAGTTTGAATAAATGCAGGGATAAGTTAACTTTATCTGTCCTCTAACTTACATTTCCCCTGATCTACTCCCACATACTTCATCCAACAGGAGTTCAGCTGATGGTATGCTTCATGTTACAGATGACTTAAATGGCTTAAATGAAAGCCTTTTCCTCAATGTTCTGCAATAAGAATGACTTTTATATTTCAGCTTATAAATTGTGATAATAATAAAGAAAAATCTGATTGTCTCATCCGTCTTTCAGATGCTAAGGCCTGCCCCTCCAAAGACTTTCAGTGTCGTAATGGAAAGTGTGTGGCACCGATCTTTGTTTGTGACGGTGACGACGACTGTGGAGACGCCAGTGATGAGGAGAAATGTTCCGCTCCCACCTGTGGCCAGCACGAGTTCCGCTGCAATGACTCCGAGTGCATCCCTGCCCTGTGGAGCTGCGACGGTGACCCGGACTGCAAGGACAAGTCCGACGAGTCTATGGAGCGCTGTAGCCGGAGAACAGAGCCTCAGAAACCCCGCTGCCCCGTCGGCGAGTTCCAGTGTGGAAGCGGCGAGTGTGTGCAAATGAACTGGAAGTGTGACGGCGACGCAGACTGCAAGGATAAATCAGATGAAGCAAATTGTCGTAAGTCAGCTGTGGATATGTTGTGTTTCTGTGGTTGAACTGATGAGTGTGTTGATAAATAAGTGTGTTAATGAGTGTGGAACTCAGTGGAATGATAAAAATGGGACTGATGTTGTCATTTTAATTACTATCAAACAGACGTCTCACAGAACAAATTCATCCTGCTAACAAGAAGATATGGCATTTTATCTGGTGCCACACAACATATGTGCTGTTGTTAGCGACAAGAGGAAACCATTAGAAGATTCTTACTTTTTGATGTATTCCTTTAAAACTGACTAACTATAAAGGTTATTTTGAAGTATTATACACTCCGTGATCTTGTTTGTATTTTCATTGCAGACTGAAAAGGCTTGCTCTGATGTCAGTGCACATCCTAAGGGATGCAGTTTCACTAGATTTATAAACTAAGCATTACGTTTGTATGGATCTTGTTTGTAATGATATAATATGTCATCCAAAAGTAGTGTTATAGTTAATTAGTGCACATTTATCTGCGCTGTGCACAGCCTTTTTGTTTGGAGAGAAAATTCATTGCTGGTTGGTGATGTAAATACATAAGAATAATACAAGCAGAAACCTTTAATGAACATGATTTATGTATACCAACAATAATGCGAGTTGTGCTGTGGAACAATGGGGTATATGTGTGGTTTTCCTCTACTGAAGGGCTATACATGAAAGGCTCTCCTGCATTTTATGGTGATCAAAGACTATGTGGCAAATGTGCCACCAAATAACTGAAGACAGATCAGTGCTAACCTTATCATGATGATCCATGAGTGTGTTGCTATGCAACCATGTGACATGCACAAGCTGAGGGAAAACCTCTAGAGTGCATGTTTGACCATTTGCGTTTTGCAAGTGTGTGTATGTACATGCATGTGTGGGAAGTGAGTGTCCTTCATTAAGCAAGAACCCCATCTGGTCTCTTCACACTCCCACACACCACTCAATGAGATGACAGCAAATATAAGACATAAAACAAGCACAGTCGCACTACATGCGTTCACAAAACTGAGCCGGATCCAAGCACTCGGTTTATAGGACCAATGTACGAAGAACATGCGTGCTTTTAAGACAGTTTCACACTGTGAAGTAGCTTAACACTTCCCAGCGAGCATTGCTGGGTTGCGTCGTGGCAGCTTATGTATTCACACCACCGACCGTACTACTGCTGCTGTGCAGCTACTGCCTGCACGGCAATGCCTCTGATAAACAGAGTTTTTGTAATTCATGACTCGAATATGATTCAAATAGTTACAACATGACATTTGACATCAGTAAAGTACAATAAACAAAATAAAGAGAAAATCATTATCATTAGTAGTTGTGTTCAAGCTAAAACTACGGTAAAAGGTGTGTTGATGTAGATATGGTGTCAGTATGATGACAACACATATTTTTGTTGAAACTGCCTCTTTGTAAGCCTACTTAACATGGACAAGCCCAATGAAAAGCACGGCGTTCCAAACAAGCAGTGCACTGCAAATAAATACAAGTGCATTATATTAAAATTCAAAATAAAAAATGATCATCTGCTTATTAAATAACTATAAGTTTTAACACCTACACTGTCTTTCATGGTATCCACAGAAGAAAAGGAAAGACAGACAAAATTGTCACTTTAGACAATAGCTGAAAGTTTGACGCTGCATTTCAGGCACACATGTTTTCATTTATCTTCTTTTTCATGTTTTACTGTTTTGCCTGCTATTCAAACATGATTGGTTACCATCGACTAAAAATGGAAAAAGCTTAAAATTATGGATCCTGTTTACCTATATACCAATATCTGTTTTATAAGATTATGAGCATACAGATGGCTTTTCTCTGTAATATGTGTTTCATGGCCTCAGTCTCACCACAGTACCTGCATGAATGGATAGGTTTTGATTCTAATATATTAGAACATCAAGGTTGAAAGATAATATTTTAATAAGTATAAGCCATAGAATACAGGTTTCTTTTTATTTGAAAATGACACCTGAACTTGCCACGTTATTAAATGTTAATCCATACTTTCTTCTTTGTAGTTTTTATTTAATTAAAGTTAGGGCTGGGCGATATGGCCTAAAAAATAAAATGTCCGATTTTTTATAACCAAATCCAATTTCCGATTTCAATCGATTTTTTTTTCTTCTCTTTTACAAAACATAAATAAACTTATTAAAAACATTTATTTGTTTATATAGATGAATGCCAGCAAAAATAAAGCATACAATGTCATAGCTTTTCCACCATATAAACGACTTCATATCTTACATAGAAATATGCAACACAATGCATCCGTGATCTCTTTCCATCTGGATCCTTATCATACAGGATCCACTTCAGAAATAATTCCCTTGAAGGTTGTGTCTTAACTAGAGTTTGCAGCATTTCTCACTACAGTTATACACACTGCTAAATCCCAGGCATGAGTGAAGGGTCACTTCACTGAAAATATGTCAGACAAACACTGTTCTGGTGTGAAGGGAGGGCTAAGTCTGCTGCTAACTAACTATGGAAAACAATCCCGATTTTAATAAAAATAAATCTCCAGAAATGGAAAATTCGATTTATCGATTTTATCGATTAATCGCCCAGCCCTAATTAAAGTACATATTACTGACTAAATAGACTAGAGTACATAAATAACAAAAAATTCAGATTCATTTAGAAAATAAATAAAAGCTAGATAACTAGTTTAGAAGCATCATTTATTAGTGTTGACTTATATTAGTAGTCTTAATAATCTCATTCACTGATGAATAATGAAGCATGAATTCTGTAGATGTTGTTTTTTATATGTTTGAGTGTGTGTGCATTTCTACATAGTGAGTAAAAGTCTGGTTGAACATTAATGTAAAAATGATATAATGGTTTTAGATGTCTGTGTAATATAAACAAGGCTGTAGAGTACAGTGTAGGGAGGTTCAGCGTTTCAATGTAAATGAGACGTGAGAATCACGGCATGCATCCAGTTTTTTCTCTCCTCCTTCTCGATCCCGCCAGGCTCTCCACATTCCCACAGATCCATCCCTTCGATATTATCCCATCTTATTTGAAACATCTGTCAGTAATCTTCTGTTAGTTTAAAGACATGCTGAGACAAGTGACTGCGTGAAAGGTTACCTGAGGTTAATGTAAATGAAGAATGGTCACAAGTTGGTTTTCTCTCCTGCCAACACGTCTGCAGATGGCAATCCGTTATCATTACTATTCATCCAGGGAATTATCATAATTAGCTGAGCACAGATTCCAATCATTTGACTGAAAGAATCATCACATTTTGTGAATGGGTAGGATTATCTCTCCAACACTTTGTGTGTTTTAACATTAACCATTGGGCTTCTTTTTTTTATTTTTTTTAATTAAGCATTAGTCACCTTTCCATTTTTGCTCATGTAAATATGCACACACATCACTGCAGGCGAAATTTGTGCCTATTCATGTCATGTATGCTGTGTTTTTAAGGCTGTATTTCTAGTTACAGTTATTGTGACAGGTTTTTACAGTCTCCATGGTTATTGATCACATGTGGCTCCACGCTTTAGCAGAGCTGGTCCAAAACACAATACATTAATAATTAAGTAGCCAATTAAAAAGATAAATGAGTTAAATAAATCTGCCCTCCGCTGTTAGAGCAGCCACAAACAAATGTCTATATGCATGCTTGCACATACACAATTTCTCGGCAGATTTCTGGATGTGAGTTTTTCCCAGACACTAACTGCTTGGCTTTCTTTCATTTTGTAAGGACATTAGTGTGCAGTTAGGAGTTTGGTGTTATTGATTACTTTTAGATTGGACTGCACTTGGCTAACCTTTGAAAGAAGATATTGTAGAGGGGAAGAAATATTCAGCTGTGTGTGTTCTGCTGAAATTGCTCTGTTCTATATGCTTCTTATCTAAGCTACTAGCTTTGCTGCTTTTCATACATAAAACCAATTAAAATTTTTTTAATCATCATAAGGTAGCAATTCTTATATATGTATATGTCTGTGTTTTTTGTGTCGTCTAGCCTTGCTTACGTGTCGGCCTGATGAGTTCCAGTGTGGTGATGGCTCCTGTATTCATGGCACCAAACAGTGTAACAGAGTTCATGACTGTCCAGACTACAGTGATGAGGCCGGCTGCGTCAATGGTGAGCATCACGCGGGTCAACCAAGTAAAAAAGCTCCCTGATTATTAGCAACACAATGGAAAAATGTGCAGTACATTACAATAATGCAAGACAGCTACAGTGTCGGGTGCTACTTTTGACTGATGGATTTTCATTTATGAAGAAGCTATAGTTATTTGCCTCAATCATTCTTAGTCATTATCTGTAATGAATACAGTCAATTATTTTAGTAATGCTGGCAAAGGTGTGACATATCTATATAAAACCTACTCAAACACAATTATTCTACAAAATACACACTCTTATGGGTTTAAACTGATATAGAAATTTAGTCATTTTAGGAATTTTCCTTTGTTTTTGCTTTTAATTGTATGTCAAACTCCCTAAACATTGAATGCCTCTGTCTTTGAGTGAAGTAGTGCAGCAAGTAAAAGATATTGTCCTTGTGTGTGTTGTCCACAGTAACGAAATGTGACGGGCCTAAAAAGTTCCGCTGTAAAAACGGGGAGTGTATTGACAGCAGCAAAGTGTGTGACAGTGTGAAAGACTGCAAGGATTGGTCTGATGAGCCGATGAAGGATTGTGGTAAGAGCCTTTCTCCTCATCCCTGCTGCACACACACACTTGTCAGCCTTCACTGGTTTTGATGTATTAGAATAACAAAGCATTCCTGGCAAAAACTTTTGTTCTTTAATTTATTTATTCATTCTTTTCCACATCTGCTGTTTATGGTCATAGGGAGGGGGGAGGGGGCTCATGCACCTATCTCACTTTGTATGGGGTAAAGGCAAAATATACCTAAAAAAAGATTAAATTATTGTAGTTAATCGCAATTTGTTTCAGATCAAGTGCAGGGAAATGTTATGGAGTCACTTGATCATTGGGGAAAAAAGGTGAAATTATGAACCAAAATAAAAATAAAAATACAATTAGTCATCTTCTCTGCTTTTTACGACAGCTTCGGTTCTTTGAGGCATGGACTTCACTAATGAAAAACAATGTTATTCATCAATCATTTTCTAGCTTCCACCTTTGTAAACCAGTTGATGCATCAACTTTAGAGGAGGGAGCCCATTTTTTTCAATTCCCATCCTAAATTTTCAATTAGATTGAGATTGTTTGTGTTACGAGTTTGCTGGCCATGACATTGAGTTGATAAAATATCTTCCCTAAAAGTAGTTTGAACACTCTTTGCTGTAGCACAAGATGTATTATCTTCCTGGAAAAACAACTGAAGTGTCACCGAAACTCCTAACAGGAAATGGAATGAGAACAGTGTTGAATATTTTATTGTCCACCTGTACATATACTGCATAGGTAATGGTTACCATCTCCACCTGTCTGTTACCTTAAATCAACCCCACATCAACAAGGAATGTATTCAGTTTCTTCAGGAAGTCATCTTTTATATTTTATTGAACCAAACAAAGTTCCTGCATCATCTCCTTGCATAGTTCAGACACTTTATTCATCATTAAATATGATAAATGATCCACCGTCCATGACTGCTTGTTTTTAGTACAATGTAACCTTGTTTTTTTCTCTTTAGGGGTTAGTGATGTAGAAATTTGCCTTTTATTTGAGTTGGTTCAGTCAAAGACATCGACTCCTATTTCTCTCAATTTGTTTTTTTAATTTATTTTGTTGTATATTTTTTGTGTCCATGGTATATTGCTTTGAGTTTGCTATCCTGATGCGTTTTCCTATTACAACCTTCTCGTTTTGTTTGTCATTTTTTCAAGTTTTAGACACAGCTTCATGGGAAAAAGCATTTTTCCCCCCATACACGAATTAAAATCACCCTCCTGAGCAAGTTTAATAATACATTTTTTGTTTCCACTGCCAACTTGTCTTGTTGTCAGTCAGCCAGGTTCAACAGCCCTGGCAGCCAGAGTCAAATCTTGATTTTTATTTCTTTTTTTTATTTTATACAAATGAAACTTCTGAAATTGACTTTTTCCAGAAGAAGTGATTCCTTTTTTTTTTAGTTTAATTTTTATTTTAGTTTAAAAGTAACCTAAATGTGGATGATCGCTCTCTATGTTCAAAGGAAATTCATTTGATCAAGGCAGGATAAATCAACGCATTTCTCTGCTGTCTTGTTATGATCAAAGAGCAAAGCAATTCTGTCCACTGTCTTAGCCATGAAAACGTGACAACACTGCAGTCACACACATTATCCACACACCATACTTAATTACCACTTTGCAGTCCTTAGTCACACTTTCACATGAGATGCAAACAGAGAAAAGAAACTGAGAAAACCCCACCTGGTAATAAAATCTTTGAAGTTAATGAAGCCCATGTAATGGCAATTAAGGTAACTTGTCTCCTATCAATGCTAGTCTCCGTGTAAGATGAAGTGTGTGAAGTTATTTAAAGAAACTGCACTTCACTTACAGTATGGCCTCTCTCTGTAGAGGAGTGGTCCTGTCATTCCAGTGGGTATAAAATTATATGTCAGCATGTCCTTTCAGCTACCTTTGATCCTCAAGCAGATGGATATATGCTGCAATTACACAGGCCAACATTCATATTATGGATGTTAAGTACAATAATCTATGCTTAAAGTAAACCTGCTACTATTATTTCAGTAGAATCTGTTATCTAAGATCCTAGAAAATTTGAAGATACTAAAAGAATGATAATAGTTTATTTAAATACTTTAATCCTTTCAGTACAGTCTTTCATGAAGCACCGAGGTTCATCACATAAGACCCTTACTCATCACAACATATTGGTCCAGTTTCAGGTTAATTCTGCCTCCCATGGAGTCAAACATTGTTTCATTTGTGCATACAAGAATATACTTCTACTGCTTCCACATTATTTCCTCACATACATCAATCAAACGTCTTCATTTCCATGAGTTATTCTTCAAAGATTCTCTGAGTATGTGCTATGATAAACACTGTGTGCTCCCTCTGCTTGGACTGGGCTGCAGAAACAGTTGAATCTTAACATGGTCAAAATGCAATAACAAGGTGCTTTTTTTTTTGTTTTGAAGGTGACTTGTACAAGACTTTAGCAAGGTTTGTCGTGCTCAGAGATCAAATTTTATATGTGATCTGGGAAATCTAGATGGTGTTGGATGACCCATGCAGATACAGACGGGTTGCTGCATACATTTGGTGAAACTCCCACTGAATTCATGTATAATTCGATAAAAATAAATAAATAAATTAAACAGACTGGCTCTACTATGAATAACAGGTTTCATTTTAGTTGAATGACAGCATCTACTTCCCTCTTTCCCTTCCGTTCTCTCTTGACTTCTAATCTTGCTGTCCCTCTGTTTCTCTCCCAGTGTCGCACAGCTGTACCTGTAGCCTTGAAGCTTAAATCTTTAATGTAAATCGGTAATGAAGTACCAGCTTTAGCTCTCTGTGGCGATCTCTCTCAACTCCCTGGAGGGTGATTGAAAGACAAAGGGATAAGTGGAAGCACTGAAACGGATACAAAAAAGGAAGGGGAGGGTGACTGAGAGGATCCAATCTGTTCTTCTATAAAATAAGATGAGAGGATGAAGGAGAGGATGTGCTTTTGTAACAATGGGTATTATGGTGGAGTGTCACCTGGTACAGGCCAGGATCTCTGTATAAGAATGAATCAGTTCCAAAAGCTTTTGGCTAAGACTGACTGAGGCATGAACACATGCATAAATATACTTAAAACACACACACATATACTACTGTTTCTTGTTGTACTGTTTTTAAGCTTACTGTCTTTTCTTTGAAATAGACATTTTGATGTATACAGACATCCTTGACAGGACAGAATTATTTTGACTAGCAGGTGAATCAAAACTATCTACACACACCATCTGCAGTGTTTTGTCTTTCTGTCCAACTCTTTCTTTGTGTGGTGCGCAGGCAGTTGTTCTGTCCAAAAAACATGCTGGAGTTACTTCATCGATATTCAACTCTTCTTTACCCCCGTCCTCCCATCACATCCCCGTCCCCTCCTCTGTCCTCGTGCTCTAGGCCTGAATGAGTGTGCAGACAACAATGGTGGTTGCTCCCACATCTGCAGGGACCGGAGAATTGGTTACGAGTGTGACTGTCCCTCTGGATACAAACTTCTGGACAAAAAGACTTGTGGAGGTAAAGAAAATAAAAATGTTATGGAGCAAAATTGTTGCTCAAGGATGCCACCTTTTTTTATCCCAGATTATTTGAGTTGTAGTGGTTTTGTCCAGTATTTTATAACCTACTTCTCAGTTAGATTTATATTTTTTTCCAGTTATATCTCTAATCACATTACACATTGTTACACAGGCCTTACTATTTTTTTCAGTCACATCCTGTAGCAGCTGAGATAGTTGTTTTATGTTTCCCTTTGTGCTTTGAGGAAACGTTACTTAAAGGATCTGAAAAGACTTTTATTCATTCAGGAAGCAACAATGAAACTCAGCAAACTTTGCTTCTGTGCATAGATGTTTATCTGTCTGTGCATATGAGGATGTGTTGGTCATTTGCTAAAGACAAAAAGGAGCTCACTAGTTGTGTGTTGTTTTTTTTTAGAATAACATGCATTCATTCTCTGTCTGGTAGTGATATCACATTTTTAAATAATATTTTTATAGTGCCCAACCCTCCTTATATATGGAGATAACATGAACTCGTGAACAGTAGTACAACTAAATTCAAGAATCTAAGTGTGTTGCCAAGGAGCAGCACATGCTCATACAGAGAATTTGATTAGGACGTTTTATAATACACCTAAAATCAATCCTACCTTTATTGCACAAATTGGTTTAACTTGTTTTTCATCATAGTATTATTATTACTATTTAGGCCTGCTTCATGTTCCAGTAATTCATTTCCCTACAAAACATATAGTCTCATTAGAAAATAAAGGAATTCTCTCTATCTGACCTTATTAAGTTTATCGGGAAGGAATTAATCACTTCAGCATAATATGCATGATTTTTCTAAGTGAATGCATGTGCACAGAAAATTAAACTAAAAGGTATTTTTTTTTTTATTATTTTTAATGCCTATAACATGTTTCAGCCTTATGGAACACTAACAATTAAAGGCCATGTCCTGTTTTAGCTCTGCTCAGGAAGCAGCTTTTGGGGAAAGGAACATGCAGAATGTTGTTTAGGGATGGAAGCTCACAGCAGACCTGTCAAACCAGGGAGGAAGACAGCTGCAGAGATGGTCCACTCTGTGTAGCAATCTCTCTGAGGAGAGCAGGGAGGGTGATGTACAGAGAGAGAGGATGGACCAAACCAACAAATCCCTCTCATCACAGCAGGACTCTTGTTCAACAAGGCTGCTTCATTTCTCTCTGAGAGAAATGGGTCTAATTTAACAAATCTCTCCAACCACAAACTCATTTTTTATAAGACTAAGAATTCTTAAGTCTGAGTAGATTCCACTTTATCAGACAGACTTCATCTTTATATTGGTATAATAATATAATAATGGGATCCATGTTCTACAATGTCACTGTTGTGTTGTTAATAATGAGCAAGTTTAAAGAAAGCTGGTATGTTACTAAAAATGAAAAAAAAATCTCTAATCTCTGTCTGTAGACATAGATGAATGTGAGAACCCAGATGCCTGCAGTCATATCTGCATCAACTACAAAGGAGACTATAAGTGTGAGTGCTTCGAAGGCTATGAGATGGACCCTGCCTCAAAGACCTGCAAAGCCGTGGGTAAGCCATTTGTCTCACATGCTTGCACACATTTGCACCGGTTCAGACACACACTGTCACAGATAGATGTTCACACCAGTATGCATTCATGGGTGCACATGCACTTATGAGAAACCACACATTGAGACCCAGTCTTATATAAACACCAATTACTCATCCATTCCAGCACCCCTAACTACCAAGTGACGTCCTACTCTATTCTCACACAGTGGTACTCTGTAAAAAAAAAAAAAAAAAAAAGAAAGAGGCTCACTTTGTATGCGAAGCCTGCACAGCAATCTGTGCAAAGATAAATATTTGCCATCTTTCTTTGCAGTCCTCACTAATGACAAGTTTTCAGCCAACTGCTTCTGCTCTCCCTGGAGTGTTAGGAGGAGGATGTTGTGTGAGGAAGGGGCATGCACTCGCTGCAAGACACAGGCGGGGTCCGTGTCCTGCAGCGAGTACCAGGGAACTATAAGCAGTGTTAGGAATAAAAAAAAAATCCTATTCTCAAAGCTAAGTAAGATTGTTACTGAAAGAGGATATTCTTTTATTATGAAGGGAAACTGCAGCAGGTCTGTATCTAGTCACCCCTCAGACTGAGAAGGGTCTATTAATCAGCCCCCTCAAATGACTCTCTTATATGTGGTTTTATTGATTGGAGTGTTGTTGTTAACAATCAGATAAGCACCTGCATTTAATATTTTTATGTGAGCTACATGTAACATTACCTAGAACTAAGACTGAGAGCAGTGACAAATGCAAACCAGTGTCTATTTAAAACAACACTTTGCTACCTGCTCGCCAGGAAGACATGGAGTGTTTTATATAATCCACTATAAACAGAAGAGTCAGTATTTTATCTATATGATACACTAGAGGAAAAATAACCTCATGTTCTGACATTGGTTCAACCCTACAACTATATGTATGCAGTATATGCAGACCTTGCAGACAATTTGCACCGTCTATGACATTGAATGCCCCATGCATATTTATTGTGGCCCAGCCTCTTGATCTTTTTGCCTATCCTAAAAATGATCCACCCGGAGGCTTCTTTTTTCTACGTGTCATCAGCAGCAAACTTCAGTTTAGGGTATTGATTTTGGAGCAGAGGAGTTTTTGCTTTTTATGAGATTGAAGACAGCGACACAGGTGTTTCAGCAGCTTCCAATTCAGCCATGCTCCTCTGAGGTAAGTTAGTTGTTTTTGGCCATCTAAACCAGCCTGGGTCTTTTTCCAGATATTAGCAAAGTGGCTGCACTTCTACAAAGTCACACCTCCTTGAAAAGATTGATTCAAATTAATCATTAAATTGTATTTAAACTTCTTACCTGTGTGATAGGAATGAAACATTTAACCCACAGACTTGCAGTAAATGATTTTTTCTCTGGAAAAATAAACAAAGAAAAGTGTTAGTTATGGTCTTAGGGTTAGTCATTATATGCTAAACTGGCCTGATAATGAGAGTGCTTAAAGCAGAAACTAAATCATCACTCTTCAGCTAAGTCACTCTGTGTGAATCTTTATTGCTGTTAAAAAGAAAGAACAACTCATTTCAGAATTTTAAGGACATTATTAGAGGGAGCGATAGGCAAGCAGAGAAATAGATGGATGGACAGATGTATAAAAATCTTGCTTATTAATGATACCACAGAGCACGCCAAAGAAGACAGAAAGGAAGAGAGACTGAAATATGACTGAACTGTTGTTGATTATCATTTATCTTAGTCTGTTTGTTCAAAGGGACAAACAAAGATGGGAAGATAAATAAAGAGATGCCTGCTTTGTGAAGCTAAGGTAATGTGGATTTAATGAAGCTGCATTTGTGCATAAACTCATTCCTGCACACACATATGCACACCCACAAAAATCAGCATACATACAGCCTTTCCATTCTGCTCACACAAATGCACATCTAGTTATTTTGAGGAGTCGGGTCGTTCATACAGAGATGCATCCTGCCTTTGAATGACTTATTAGATGCAATGTTACATTCTTTGATGAGATGTGACACATTCATAGCTGCAGGATTATCTTACCTGTCATGCATAATTTGTAGGCAAAACAAATTCGAATCAAGAAAGTGTACTTCAAGATGATTAGGTGTTTTTGTTTGTCTTTAAAACAGTCATACAAGGCATTAAAAGGACCAAATGAAAGCTGATGAAGTGTACAGATGGGAATGAGAGAAAGTACCAGGATCTTTTTCTCTCACTCTAACTGGGTGATGAAAGCAGGACAGACTGCAGATGCAGAAATAGTCAACAAACTGTTGATTTCAAAGACTAACCAAAGATAGTCTTTAACATCTGTTTCCTTGTTTTGTTCGCTCTCCCCCCTCTAATCTGTTGTGTGATGTGAGCCTAACCACAGTACCAAGAGCAGTTTGAGCCTCACTTGGTGGTTCAAGCACAAACTCTTCAAAAGTTTTTGTTTTTTTTTTGTTTTGTTGTAGTCATTTGTAGAAGTAGTATAAAAGGTTTTAATCATATTTGCTGTGGAAAGCCTTTTAAAATGCAAATTAAAATGAAATAATGAAGAATTATAAAACGTGGGCGGTCTTGAGCGCTAACAAGTTTGCAGATTTTTACACAAGTTTTTACAGAAAATTTGCATGCAACATGGTCTGATCCGTAGACTAAATTCCTGACATAAAGTTAGCAAGATAAGTGTAATACTGCTGTTTTGTACAATTTTAAAGTGGAAAAAATGTCCAAAGAATCTAAACATTTACTTTATAAATACTCTGACTGCTGGGCTCCAACAATCAGCAGCCGTGATTTCTTCACAGCAGCTTTCAAGCACTTGGGAAATTTGAATAATTAATGCCGATAAGGCAGGAAAGAGCTTTTAATAACGTAATGCTCATAGTGTTTTCCTCGTTTATTATGCAATTAAGAAATGACAGCAGCAATAGAGAAGTCCAGGCTAATGTCTCGAGGTCCTGGAAAACCGTTCACAGGATAGCTAGAGAAGCAAGTCAAACTTCTGTTAAATGGCAGAAGACCTTTTAGAAGATTTAGCAGACTCTGAAGTAGGGATATTCACATTAAATATAAGTTTTATGAAATTATGATTTTTTTAAAAGCTAAGGGGATTTTTGTTAAGTAATCATGTTTGAAATATTTGAGAAGGTGACTCATCTTGAATTTTTTGCGCTTTGGAAACCAGGTTATTTACTTGCTCAGCTATTCACAATAGTGTACCACTGAAACTTCATTCCATTTGCATCTCCTAGACTGGCTTCATACTCTTACACTGCACCTAGAAGAGGCTTTCAGGCTGCAAAATTTCTCACCATTCATGTTATTTTGGATTTTGCTTCTTCCTTTACAGATCTTAGGATATAAGCATTTGGTTTGGTGCTGATCAAATTAACACTGCTTCAGGACTAAACAGCATTCCCTAGCCCAAATTCATCATTAACAACTTTATCTTAATTGGCTAACAGGGCACAGCGTCCCTGAAGTGGCAGTGCAAATCAAATATAGGAGTATATTTTTGTTAGGGTAGCTAACGCTTGCTCTGTGTGATCTAAAGCACAAAGCAGAGATTATGCTCCAAACTTGAAGAAAAGAGTGACGTTGCCCCCCCCCCTTTTTTTTGGCATTGAGGGAGTCATACTGCTGCAACAACAGTGATGAAGGATAAGGGTCCTGGAATTGTGAGTCAGGAGCATTGATGAAAGACAAGTTAGATTAATCTCTGTCCTTATTATACATGCCTCATAATGTTATCTCCTTTTCTCGTCTTTGTTTTGCTCTCTCACTCTGGCAACCATACTCTTAAACCTGCAGAACTTGATCTTTTCTTTCTTTGGCTTTTTTTCTTTCCCCTAATTGGATTCTCAAACTCCTTAATTTTCTATGCTGTACCGACATAAATCACTTTTGTTTCCCAGACTTTTTCTTGTCTCTTTCCTATTTCAGTCTTTCTCTCAGTAGGTAAAATTGATGGTTACAAAGCGGCTCATCAGAGGAAAATGATTGCATCCAAACAGTTAATATTTTCTCCCTGTGCAGCCTGTAAAAGGCTGAGGAAACCTGCTGATGAATGGTGGAGCCATAGCTCAGTAAGCTTAATTAAAGATGCATGATTTGGTTGCAGATTCAGGAATTAAATGTATGTTAAATGTAATAAAGTTTTTTGCACAAAGTAAAAATATATTGAGAGTACATGCAGTTTCAACTGTCGTTATGTGCTGGCATGTCTGTAAACTAAGATATTTTTGTATTGGTGTGTTGTAAAAAGGGTTTTGACCTTGTTGACTGCCTCAGAATTATTGAAATACCTTAGTCATGCTCACCTTTAGTCTGCCTAAAAATGGGCCAGAGGGAAATGATGTGCCAGCAAACCACACACTCTGCATGCACCTGAAGAAGAGAGCCCAGAAACACACTTTTAACACACAGCTACACTAAAAATAGAACAATGTGTCATCTCTGTTTTATGGGTTTACTTTGTTCACAAGCATAGTGTTATTTGTCATTTCGTGCAGCAGGGCAGCCAATGCTCCTTAAAGGTGGTGTCCTTTTAAAGTTTTCTTTGCTATTTATTTGGGCCAAATTGCATACTTTTTGTGTTACTCTCCTCCTGCACAAAGCTTTGTCAGGAATGAAGTAAATAATGCAATAATGGGCCAAAATGTAGGCTTAGATAGAATCATTTTTATTTTAAAAGGTTATTTGGAGGATTTATTAATGCTCATATCATCAAAAACACATGCTTTAGGACCTTAACATTACAAATGTTAAACAAGACCTGAAATCATTGTTATACTTTCCTACTTCTGTCTCCTCACTTGAGTTAAAATGGACAAAGACAGAAGGCAAATATGCTGTTGCACAGTGGTTAGTAGATTGTTGATTGAACAGGGTTGTAGTGTTTTTTGGCTAATGGATTTATTAGCAGAGGTTGCCTTGTCAACACGACTGTCAAGTGTTTTTGTTTAGTAGAAACAATGTAGCCCTAGTTACCAGTAATCATATTTATACTTTCTTTTTATAAAATCAGTGATTTGAGCAGTTTTGAGGTCTCGTAGACCTGCGAGCAGATTACTGCACACAAGTTACAAACTGTATTGACACTAAAGATTGCTGTTATTAAGTCACTGTGAATTTGTGCAACTCCACCTCAGAAACAGCATGGTTTGCACATTAGTGGTGGTATGTACATGCAGCCTCACTTTTCCTGTACAGATTTAAATAGTATTGCACATTTTATCATTTAATGTCAACATTAACACAACATCAACACAGCTCCTAACAGTAGTAGTGCAGCTGATGAAAAATGCACCCTTTACTGTCACGACAGCTGTAGGAAAACAGCCTTTTAGGGTCTACCCCTGCCTCCTGAGCTTTGAGGCCTCACAGTTTAGTCATGTAAATGTCTAGCAGGGCATAAATGTAAGAAATGAATCTTCAGCTTGTAAATAATAGCATAAATGTCTTCTCCTCTTCCTTAGGAAAGAGTCCGTACCTGATGTTCACCAACCGGCATGAAATCCGTCGCATTGACCTGCTGAAGAGTGAATACACACAGGTGGTTCCCACGCTGAAGAATGCCGTGGCGCTGGATGTGGATGTGTCCACCAATAAGATGTTCTGGTGTGATCTGTATCACCGTAAGATATACAGGTACACACACAACTATTAATTATATTCACTTTTGGGTTACTTCTCACTGTCAACAAGCACAGTTGCAAAGAGGTCTTATCTTTAACAACATATTCCATTACTATTATTATATTTGTGCTTTGGATTGTAGTATGAAGGGTGTCGGTGTGTAAAAGGTTAATAATATCAGGGATGAAGCTGCACAAAGCCAAGACCTTATAAGTCTGGATAACTCTCTTTACCGTCTGTCATTATCTTTCACCTTTATCGATCCATCTTGTCAGCTTCAACCTGTCACACCTTCTGTTAGTGAGGAAGACACACCTGGAGGGCTGTGTCTTCCGTCTGATAGCAAGAGGCGGAGCTGTTTGTCCTTCACACATACATGTGCACGTATATTCACACAGCATTACACAGACTTCAGTGTGCCATTGCTTTATAAGTAGTTGTGTGTGTGTTAGATTGAATCTGATGGTTGGCAGGTAGATTGAGAGCCCTTCTATCATCTCAGCTGAGCCATATGCTCGCTCTAATTTTACTGCCTCAATAATCGCCATCATTACTCATCTGCATGCACACACACACATAAACATCCTCCCTCACAAACCCGGTGATGCACTCAAGGGCTAGTGACAGAGGAAGGACAAATGAACTCTTTTATCACAATGAACTCTATTTTCAAAGCAGGAAATAAATTATTACATGCTTACTTTCTCTTAATAACTTGCAACAAGTGAAGTTTACTATGTGGGCTTGTACTTGGTTGTGTTGTCAAACAAACATTTTACATTGTCTGTGCAAAAGGATGCCAGCTTTCTAGACAATGGTCAAACTGCTCCTATTTTAAGTAAGATTCCTCCATCATTAATAACATTAATTTTATCATTATGATATATTTTATAAGGCTTTTCTGTTTACAGTTTTTGATTGGTAATTATCGGAAATTTACAAAAAACTGTTTTTAATACTGTTGAAAAATGGCACTAAAGCACCTTACCATCCACTGCTATAAGATCCATTTATTCATTTTTAATATGTTGATGAATTTGACCTTTTTTTCTGCTAACGGGTCTTTGTGATGTGTAGCGACGTGAGTTTACTGTGTGTGTGAAAAGAAAAAAAAAAATCATGCAGATTAAGCAAACAATCAAAAAAGGACTGAAAGCCACACAACCAGAAATGTTAACTGGAACTGGACCGGCATGTTTTTACTTTGCAACTTACGGTTTATATCGGTAAGATTTCGTCTTGATTGAGAGCAAAGATGACCTGTAGAATCATTTCAGCAGTTTATCATTTTTTTACAGTCAGACTATGTTTCAATTAAAATTTCCTTTCCTTGTTGCTTGCCACGTCGCATTTTCCTTTTGATTGTGATTACACTTGTTGTAACTTTCTTAATCTGGTCTAAAAGATCAAACTATTTAAAAAAATAGTTTCAAACTAAACATCTGGTTCAGTTTGATAGACCAAAACTAAGTTTCTGCTGTTTGAGCCTCACCATAGTCTGCATTTTTGGTCTGGATTAAGCTAAGTTCAAAGGTCTGGGCCAAACAAGCATCAGGGAGGTATATTATGTCATAGTTACGTATCAAACAACAACAACATAAAAAGAAAAGCTTCAACAACTTTAATCAACTGTTTCCAGTACCTTCTTTTTTCTCCTGTAGTCAGACTGGGATGGGTTTCTTTGTTCTCTTTAATGCTGATGACTTCTAGTGAAGAAGTGTTTCTTTCTCAAAGGATGATGTGGTTTTCCAGCATAATTTGAAGCAATTAACATGCTACGGGTTGATGACTTGTTAGCTTCTACCCATGATGAAGACAACAGTATAGCCAATTAAAGATGCAATCTGCTCAGTTGTCTTGGACTGTCTGGATTTTCTGTTCGTCCAAACTACTCTTTCCAGTCTAATTTAAGAGTTTTAATTAAAAATAATAAGACAGTGGATCATACCAATAGTCTGTAAATTTACACCAGCAAAGTGACGTCTTCATTATATTAATACTTTCTCCATAATTTGTCATCCTAAATATTCTAAATTAAATTGAACTCATCTTTCTATTACTGTAAACTAACAATATACAGTTTTAACACAGGAATAAGCTGTGTCAGTTTGGTGTGTTTCAGTGCCTCCTCTTTACCAGCCCTCACCTTAATGTGACCCCTGAATGAGCGATAGGTGTTGGATCTGTGGTTTTGGCTTCAGGGCTAAAAAGAAAAGAGAAAAACCTTTGACTATCTATCATAACACAGTAGCAGCCCCCTCAGCAGTACCATCTACTGCCAATAAAAAACAAAGGGGATGTCCACATGGCAAACAGTAACAATTAACACAATCTGCTTTTTAGGTCTAGACTAATACACCGTCTCCTCGTCTCTGGCTCCAATTAGCCACCAGCCTTCTCCTTTGGTTAACATCCTCTTCTCACTCATTCAGCTCTCCGTCATTCTTGTGCACTTTAGTAAGGTCTGCCAGCAGGCTGTAAATTGGAACATAGCCTTTCAACAAGGCTGAATTACCAAGAAGTTACAATAATGAGCTACAGCTTATTATGTTGTCACTGGTAACAGAACTAGAGAAGAAACAGATGTAGAGAAATTGGATGTGAAGATTTGGAAGCGAAATGGTCAGAAAACTAGTGAGCTGTCAGGTTTGAGTGTCCATCACGCAGAGTTCAAATTTAACTACAGTAGTTTTCTAAAGCATTTATCATTCACAATGACTTTCTTTTATTTATTATTTACTTTGTTCTTCTCTATCATCCACCAGTGCTTACATCAACAAAGCCAGCGACTCCTCACAGCAGACGACGCTGATCGACTCGCTCCACTCCCCGGAGGGCCTGGCTGTGGACTGGGTCCACAAAAACATCTACTGGACTGACTCAGGCAATAAGAGCATCTCTGTTGCAACCGTAGATGGCAGGAAAAAAAAAGTACTAATAGCCACTGAACTGAGTGAGCCGCGAGCCATTGCAGTGGATCCACACCAAGGGTGAGTCTGAAAATATTTAGAGTGAAGGGTGTTTTGGGAAGATGGCACAGGAGTTGTGTGAAAAATTTGGAGGAAGAGGGGATGGGTGTCATCGCTTTTGGCTTAGTATAAACACCAGTGTCATAAAAACAAAGAAAGCTTGCTTCAGAAGTTGACCTTAAACATGATGCCACACAGAAGCAATGCTATTTTTAGAGCCCAAACCATCTGGTGCATCAAGCAGTTTAACAATTCTTTGGAGATACGATGTGACTCTCTCCATTCCTCCTCTACCTCTTGCTCTTTGTCACAGGTGTCTTGAGATCTACAAAGAAATCTTGTCACCGCTGTAAAAAGCTAAGCTAGCATGAATTACATGCTAATGAAGCCAGTTGTCACACATTTCTGGCAAACCACCATACACACACAAATTCATAATGGTCCGAGTTTCCAGCACCTGCTCTTTTACTCCCTGTCTGCTTTCCTTTAGTGTCCTTAAGGTCGGCTTCTGTGATAACACTGAAAATTTGGGAGGGGAATTAGGTTGAAAAGAGTCGGATGAGAACAATGTGTGACCGAGGATTGAATAGTTCCTTTTAAAAACTGTAATATTACACATTCAAACTTATTCTCTTCAGCTAGGAGGGAGTCTCATTTATGTTTTACCTTGAATTGGTCTCATTTTTATTTAACTTGTCAATATGTCTTCCCACAGATTTATATATTGGTCAGACTGGGGAGGTGAGGCCAAAATTGAGAAAGCGGGAATGAACGGAGTGGACCGACAAGTACTGGTGTCTGAACACATTGAGTGGCCCAATGGAATCACTCTGGGTAAGACTTACATCTGCCCACACAGCTCAAATTGAAGGGTGCATGTATTCAGAAAAGAAATATTAGCTCTGAAAGTAGTTTTTAGAACAGTTAGAATGCTGAATTTGCTTTTAGAGAAAGATTAAAAACAGAAAAAAGACACGCAGAGACACTTAAATAGAGGAAAACAGTGAGAGTTTAAAGAAGAAAATGGTGTAAAGATGCTGCAACCCAATTAGCAGTTATTGTTATAGCTCAGTTTGTGTCTGGCTCTCATCAATCAAGTCAGTGTGTATGGGTCTACGAATGAATAAGCCGGTCGCTGTGTGCTGTCGATAGCTCCCATCATCCCTTCCAGCTCCCTCTGCAGCACCGGCCAGTTTCTCTCAGCTCTCCTTGCCTGAGGAGAAATGAACCACACAGCTGCCTCGCTCAGTGGAACTGAGGTGTCATTGCATCTGTATGGAAACAAATTATTTTTAGAATAAGGCAAATGAGAGAGTTGGCCCAGAGTGCACTACGCTCCTGTGTGAAAAGGAGTGGATTATTTTCCCTCCGTCATCGATTTCATACAAAGCAGGTGTCTGTCTGAGCCAGCGGTAGAGAATGAAAATTGGGTGGGTTTGCAGTTTTTACTGTATAATGGTGAAATAATTCAATTCTGTTCACCTTCTGGTTGACTGCACACTTGCTTTTATTATAGATAGTTTTTAAAGAGAAGCTAAATAGATCAGTATATTCCGTTAAATGTGTTTTAATTGTGAGTAATTATCCGTATGTGTCTTTATGTTTGAATTTAACAGGAAAGACGTGTAGCCGTACTTGCTAATCCCTTTTTATACACAGCTTATTTTTTAAGTCCAGGCTTAGAAAAAGAGGAGTTACACTCAGATTCTTCTTTTTTGTTGAATTCATTGCCATCTGCAAACTTTCAAGATAACCACAACACCAATTCACGGCCCGCAGCAATGGAAAATAAATGCTGCGGATTTCCGGTAACCTGTTTTTGGGAGTGATACGCGGAGAGTAATGGCAACGTTAAACAGCAAAGTGTTCTTTTAAAGATGGTCCAGCAAGACTAATGAATTTGCTCAAGGGCACATATATTTCCCTCGAGCAAGCAAGTCAAGCAGCAGTATTACAATCACATCTGTGTTTTCTCAGCGCAGGGACTCAGCCGTCATGTCAAAGAAGATTGATGGTGTGGCTACTGGGCTATTACATTCATATACCTCTCAACCTAAGCCTCCTTCGTCCTCCTCCTTTTTTCTTCACTCTCCCTGATTTTGCTCTTTTTCTCTTCTCCTCTTCTACATCTTGTCAGATTTGTCCAACAGACGTCTCTACTGGGTGGACTCCAAGCTTCACCTGCTGTCCAGTGTGGATCTCAGCGGAGACAACCGTAGAGTGCTGCTGTCTTCCCATCACCACCTTGGACACCCATTTGCTCTCACTGTCTTTGAGGTACAAGGGAAAGTTAAGATTAGAATATACTCACAATGAATCAGTCCAACTAGTGGTAGCTTTGGTCTGATTTGTTTCTACAAGCAGTTGAACAACATTCTCTTTAAATGCAGCAGAAAAATCTGAGCAGTCTTATATTTTACTGCTGTCATGGTTCAAACACAGAAAAATAGGTCTGTGAGCACTTACCCCTGTCTCACGGGTGACAGTCTCATATCTTGTTTGTTTATTTCCATCATAAATGTTTATTTCGAGACATCTGTGAGCCAAGTCTTGACGCTGGAACATACTTGTGCCACATTTTTGAGAATGCAATTTTAGCTTCCTTCAGAGGACTGAAAATACTGAAAAAGTACTAAAAGTTCTATATAAATACTGCATGGGATTTTTTGTTAAATCGCTCATGGCATGTTTTTCTATGTTTTCTGCTTTGTCTGCAGTCTTAAACGAATATATTATCAGACTGAATGTCATCCAAAACTCCAAAAAAAGAAGCATACAGATGAACTCTCCAACTTTTTTTTTAATCAACCTGTCCACCATCCTGGTTGGCAATGCACCCCAGGCAGGGCGTTTTCCCTTCAACCATTTTCCAACATTTCTCCAAGAAAATGTGTTTCTGATTGTGATAAGTGGATGCAGTTTTTTTTTTCTCTCTATTCATGAATGCTTTTGTTTACCACTCTTTTTGAATAGCTGTTTTATTAAGAAGGCCCAGACTTGAAACAGGCTTAGCAGGGAGACTTAAGCTAAATGTTGATGCCGTTCAACTTCCAACACTGAACATGCCACAGTACTTTGTTTTAATACATTTATTCACAGAACAGCTGAGTGTATCAATTTGTTGCTTTTATAAGTGCTAAAAGATATGCATCCACTTATACATACAAACCATAGTTTACAATCACCAATCCCCCACACAGTTTACATATTGTGTACAAAGTAAAGCCATTATCGTAACATTAGAGTACTGTGTAAGTAATCTTTGGCAGTCAGAAAAGCATAAGAGCTTTAAAAGGTCTAGGAAAAAGATATAAATAGCAGAACATTGACTGACTGACAGATTGACTGAAAATACTGAGATTTTTTCAAGTATAGTTCAGGATAAACCCAGACATGGAATCGTCAGTTCACTCCATGACAAGTGCAGAGTCACGGTAAAGTGCAGAAATCGATAAAACTAACATGGGTGTATTTTTTGATATGAATGCGAGTTAGTGTCTTTGATTCCATAAAGTGTGGATATCTGTAAGGAGAAAACAGCCAGAGGAGAGACAAGTAAGGATGGATGGGAGCAAGCGAGAGGTGAAATGTAAGAAGTGTTTTCCTCAGTTCTCTTTTTACTGCACAAGCTGTGATGATGAGAAGCAAAGGAAAGGGAGGATATCCATCATGAGGGAGGATGTGCAAGGGCGTTGGATATGTGTGTGTATGTGAGGAGAACCAATGTTTCAGGCAACAGTGAAAGTTCAGCTTTTGAGATTAATAGCCCTCAGCTGTTCTGGCCTGTGTTCTGTTCCGGTTATGATACAGAACAAATTAAAAATCCTGTAGTCCTACACGAGGTCGTTCTCACCCCAACGAACTGAGCTTAGGAAATTTGTTTCTTTGAATTAGCCTGGCTCAAGATGTGAAACACTGAATTATTTTGTTAAGTTGGTTTTATTCTGGCAGCTCATGGTACCAAATACCTTAAGAAACCAGATCATAGAGATGAGAAATGGTTGAAGAGCACCAGTAAGCTACTTAAAACACAGAGCAGTGTTATGGCTCATACCACTGCCAAGACACTGTGTCTGTTCATGAAAAATGACCCCATGTTCAGCCTGTTTCTTATTCAGCCTTGCATTGAAAAACAATCTTATCTGTGGAAATGGGTGATTCAGTGACTGCTCAGGACATTAAAAATAAGCCAGGAACTTTTTTGAGTTAGATGGAGTCTAATATGTTAGTAATGGACTTGACCAGGATTAGCACACGGACTGCATGAGGAAATATGGAGGTGGAAGAGTGCTGACAAAAGGTTTACATAAGTTCAAAATGCTGACCTATGCAACTCCTTTAGAAGGTGCAAAAGAAAAGACATGACAAGTTTAAACCCAAATGCTGGATCTGGATGATTCTGAGGCTTGGAAAGAAAATGTACTTGAATAACAAAGCTGCTAAATAAACTGCTAATGCTTTAATGACAGAAAAATTGAAAATTTTTGACTCGCCATTTATGCCCATTGACCTAAATCCAATACACCTCTGGAATATTTTAAAAAGGACAAGCAGACCTCTTCAGGAAAGACTAGCTCTGATGAATCACATGAAAAATAGGAAATATCTTTCCGGATTTACACAACTGCACTGTAAAAACTAGTGAAATCAGTGCCCACAAGAATTAAAACCTATTATCAAAAAGTAAAAATTGATTTTGTTTGTTTAGTTTTTTTGTTTGTTTGTTTGTTTGTGTTTTTTTTAAGTATAGAATTGAACGAAAACAACCACTTAACCAGCACCACACTTTATCTTCTCACATTTAGTCACATTTCTTTGTGCACAAACATAAAAGCACCACACTGATCGCTGTCAGAATGATAAAATATTGCTAAATCCAAAATGTCCCTCCAGCAAAGGCTGGGGCGTTTGGCATTTCAACTACAGCCATGACCCTGAAATAAAACGATTATCATTAAAATGTTGATGGTCTTGTTTGTTTTAAAGAACATGTAGATAAACAGTTAGTTGATCTAGATCCTCATTAAAATAAAGAGTTGGGACCATTACATCGTAACAGAATAATGTTTGCAAAAAGTAGCAAACTAACTGGAAATAGAGACTGAAATATGATTGTCTGGCAAAATAATTGCACTTAGCTGAAATACTTGTGATCCAGTAATTTGGTAGTACCTGCAACATGCCCTTAGCATTACATTCCACTACATACCGTGTCCATGCAGATACATTATCTCCTTTGAGGATGTGAGAACTGAGTTGTCATAAATGCTTCTTTTTTTATTGTTGACCGACTGATTATAGCCGTTCATTAATGTTACATGTTATCTGCAGACTTCAAACTTAATAATGTAGAGGAAACACAAAAGGCCCATGTGTCTAAGCTTTGATATGCTATTACCAAACACATAAACACACACACAAACCCCTCCAGTCAGGGTCCACCTCCTCCCTTCACACAAGGCCTGAGGAAACATAGATTACAGAGGCTCACAGAAATGAATGTTTTCTCTTCCTTTGGCTTTAGTATCATTGAATTACTTTTATTCCTGCCATTATTTGTCTAGGGGCAAAATAGCAAAGATGAGATGGGTTTGGGAAGAAGGAGAAGAGGAGGGTTAAGTAAAGATACATACTTGGATTGTAAGGGGACACATTTTAAAGACTACTCAGATTTAACACAAAGCTTACATTCATTTTTATTATTTGGGTTACAAAGAATATAAAACAAAACCTTTTTTAATGGGTAGGTTGGCTTACTTAATCTTTTATGTCCAGTTCTTTTAGCATGATATATAAGTGTAGGAGACACCTGAAGCTCATCAGACAGATGTGTCAGACTGTCTCTACATTTATGCTTTTTTAAACAGAATCATTATAGAATTTCTAAACCTTGATTACACCTTGAGTTTCTTTAATGATTTCATATCCATTCAAATGTATTTCCACTCAGCTCAGAGACCGGCTCTCACCAATGTGATGCAATTGCATGTGCTCAGAAAGCTCCCTGTTTGCTACTGTTTGTATAGGTTCAGGCCCATCCTTCAACACATGAAAGATTCACCTTGATCCAATTATAAAGAGAACCAACCTGCTCAGGTTTTCATGGTTGTTTGAAGCTCTCAAGGTCAGAGGATGTGTCATATGAGGAGATTGACAGCAGAGAAACTGAAAAGATAAACAGGGGTAGAGACTGACAGATCAAGAAAGACATCCATAGAGATAAAAGGCAAAAAAGAGAAATGAGATAAGAGATTTGAGGATTGTTTTATCAGTGTGGCTGATATTTGTCTTTCATTGTTTCCGCACTACTGTCATAAGAGTAAAGGTTATCTGAATCTAAGTGCAAAGGATGGAGCGATACAGAGCTCACTGAAAGATGGAAAAGGGAAAGATTGAAGAAAGGTTAAGTCTACTGATAATCCAGCTCAAATGGAAAGCAAGGACAACAGCTCTGACCGAAACGCACACAGGATACACATCACCTACTACACACGGCTTACAAATCTGTTCTTGGACTCTTGATCCTTACTTTTTAGAGAGTGCATGAAACACAGCCTGCGTATTATGAAAAGTTTGGCTTATTCTAGGCTTCCTGTTTCACCTCTGACTCATATTCACCTTCAAAATCACTTTCCCTTCTGTTTTAACCTTCCTATGATCCTACAATCTCTGTGTTTTTCTTGCTATTTTTTGTTTTATCTTAATTGATGTGTTGCCTTATACATGGAGTAGACTGGTTGCTGTGGAAACCAAGTGCCATGATCACTTGTACTGTGCATCTTTTTATTCAGTATCACTGAAGAAAAGTAGGAGGAGATCCATGATAAAGAGAGAAAGCGAAATAGAAATAAAAATATAAACTGCAGGTTTCAGTGTATGTTATCTTTAATAAGCTGCCAGCAATTTTTATTTTTTTTGTCTCATAAGATTTTCTCAATATATATCAGAATTTGAATAACTACAAAATCAGTACCATACAAAAACCTTGAGCCACACTTTATTTCTTCATTTTTCTTTTTTCTTTTTTTTTTTTTAAAGCTAGAATGATTCATGGGGCATCAGAGTTAAGTGATTATACAAACAAAAGGGAAATGGAAAGTTTTTGAAATAGTCAATTTAAAGTACTGGACTGGAAAAAAGTGAAAAAACAGCCAATGCCAGGGGAAAAACCTTAGAAATACTTGGAAATTATTGCTCAAAAACATTTTAAAAGGTTACAAAAAAACCCTCCTTTGATGTGAAATATAAATAAATAAAGGATAGCTTTACAATTTTGCTGTACTGCATACATAGTTATAGATGTTACTTAATACTGTACATTGAAATGGCTCTCTGAATGTTATTTAGGCTGGTAAGCCTGTTGTTTCAAGAGATATTTAGTTTCTATTGGCAAGTGTCTTGATGAAAGCAGCAGTAATAAAAATGTCCTTTAACATTTGACTACAGGGTGCTAAGCTTGTCAGAGGATAGGGGAGGATTTCAGAGGATTTTCCTCATAAAAATACAATTTATATTGTTTTTAACCTAATATAAAAAAAATTTTTCTATAGACAAATCATTTCTCATATTCCCTCAATTTGACAAACATGAATAAATCAAAGTTTACTCAGGCAATAAACATCTAAAATTTCATTTCTCTGTTATGTAAATTGCAAATCTATCCAGCCATTGCCTACATAAGCTTTATCCTGTTAAAGGTTGCAGGCTTTGAAATGTATCCCCACTTACTGGACTAAAATGTGGGTACATCATGAACTAACAAACTCAGCATGCATGTCTTTATACTGTTGGAAGAAACTGTTGCACTAATGCCACCTTGAATTATACCACAGTAAATAAAACATTTATATTACATTTAGAAATGAATGAGCAAAGTTTTAGACAACACTTTATACTTTGGTGCAGTAATAAACACATAGCTGAGCCATTATTAAGATAAGCACATCTTTGCAATAACAACAACAAAAAAGACCATCACAGGGTTTCAGATGGATCATTTTTCAGTGATGTGAAGCACCTTCACAAAAATTTATATGGACAGTTTTCAGCAGAAGTGTTGTTGTTACAGTGTCATTGTCATTAAAACATATTTTTTAAAGATGAGGTTAGAATTCATTAGATTATGTTTCTTCTTTCACAACCACAGCTGGAGTGTTAAGCTAATTAAGTGAAAAAGTTCTCTTCTTCTTCTTCTGTGTCCACAGACTGCTGTTTGTTTGAAATCCATTTTCCATAAGAATCCCATAAAGTTTTATGTTGACAGAACTCTACATACTGAGGGTGTAGCTTTTTACCTCTGAATCCACACAGTTGTCAGTTGTTATGTTGGGACCTTTGACCTGAACCCTGTTAATATGTAATTGCTGGTAACTTATTGGAGAACTATATTATGCATGCAGGTTGTCTTGGTACTGGTAGTACTGGTATATAATAGCGTCTTTCTATTTGCTCTGTGTATGCAGGAGGAAATTATATCAAATATAATAATAATAAAAGTTTCATGATTTTTAGAACAAGAAAACAAATATCTATAACTGCCTGAAAGTAACCTCACTCACTGTATGCTTGACTGTTCTATCTCTTTTAACACAGGATCACATATATTGGACAGACTTGGAGGATGAAGCGATATACAGTGTAAACCGACTGACAGGACATGATGTGGCAAAGGTTGCACAAGACCTTAACAACCCCCTGGACTTGGTGGTGTTTCATGAACAGAGGCAGCCCAAAGGTAAGAAACATAGTGATTGCAAAGACGCTTAGCTAATCCGATATAAAACAGTCTTTTTTTATGTTTTTATTTAATCATAATTAGGTTTGAGTGTTTTGGTCAAACACCCACAGCGTACGCCATTAGATGAGGAACCATGGGTGTTTTTTTTAGTGTTGGTCAGCATTGATCAAGTGTACTTAATCTATTTTGGTCAAACAGTAAATACATATTTGGATGCTTTGAAAATTCTGCACGTAGAAGAGAAGATCCACTTAGTGAAACTGTCTGAAACAATAAACAATGTGTGGTTAGATTGATGATTGTGTTGGGAATGTCAAATGATGTGTTCATTATTTTTCCCAGGATGGATGCTTTCCCAAGGTGTGTGGGGGTTCTAGTTAATTCTGCTGCAGTGTGTAATGTAGTTTGTTTGACGTGAGCCAGCACTTTGTTTGCGTGTCTGTGTTTTCAAGCATTGTTTTCTCTCCTCACTCTGTGCTCAAAGCAGCCCATGTGCCAATTGGGAGCTAATTGCATTCTCTCATTATTAAATCAAGGACTCTGCTCAAAAAGATATCACAAAATTAAACATGTTTCCTCCAACATGCCAACAAAAGCATGGCATGACCCAGCCAAGCCGTTTAGCCACTTTGCTGTCTGTTTCATTCTCCTGAATGTTCTTTTTCTAAAATGCCAAGTTCCCAACTTCTTCACACTCGGCTGCAAACCGCTCCAGTGAGAGCTTTAGTTCACAGCTGGATGAAGCCAACGGAACCACATCATCTGCAAAAAACACAGACCCAGTCCTGAGATCACCAAGCCAGTCTTCTTTAGTACCTCGGCTGCACCAAGGAAGTTTGTCTATAAAAGTTATGAACAGAATTTGTGACAAAGGGCAGCGTAGGTGGAGTCCAACCCTCACCGGAAATTAATTTGACTTACTGCCAGCAATGTGGAGCCAAGCTCTGACACCAGTCATACAGGGACCGCACAGCTCATACATAAGGGTCCAATTCTTCATGCCCCCAACAGGAGTCTCCGGGGACATGGTCGAACACCTTTTCCAGGTCCACAAAGCACATATAGACTGGGCAAATTCCCATGCCCCCTCCAAGATCCTGAAGAGGGAGTAGAGCTGGTCCACTGTTCCATGACCGGGATGAAAACCACACTGCTACTCTTCAATCCAACATTCAACTATCTGATGGACCCTCCTTTCCAGGACCCATGATTAGACTTTAGAAAGAAGGTTGAGGAGTGTGATCCCCCTGTAGTTGGATCAAACCCGCCGGTCCCAGTTCTTAAGGAGGGGGAAAACCTACCCTGTTCTGCCAGTACAGAAGCAATGTCAGGTAGGAGCGATTCGCAGCTAAGTGAAGCGGTTGGGATGACAATCAGCACATCTGGAAAGGGTGGATATGGGCGTATTTCCCTATCTTTAATCAAAATCATATTTGTTCGATTTGAAAGCAAGATTCCTTGTTTTCATGCTAAATTATCATATCGCTCCCTCTCAAAACTTTGCTCTCACACTCAAAAAGTCCCTTCTTAGTTATATCGTTTTCTTTCAAAACTGTTAAGGGTTCAAATCTCCTGCTATCAAGCTTGATCGCTTTCCCTCTCACTCAGACACATTCTCTGTGCTCTCAAAACTTCGGCGCTTGGATATTTTTCCTCTCTCTTGGGTTGCGGAATGAGCTGCCTGTCAAACATCCTCCAGCCAATAGAATACAAGATAAATGCTGACCAAGCAAAATGTCCCCACCTTCTTCAGGGTTCCCTTGTTTTATTATGCTTTTCTTTTGAATAATGCACATGTTTTTGTGTGTGTGTGTGTGTGTGTGTTTTTAATGAAAGATAAACACAGTGACTTGCTAAGTCTCAGTAAAAGTATTCATTTAAAACTAGCTGTACCTATACAAACGTAGGGGCAGCAAGGCTTAGTGGGTAGAATGGTCTTCTTGTAGCCCGAGGGTTACCGGTTCGATCCTGGCCTGGAGAGCTCGTGGCAAGGTGTCCCAGAGCAAGACCAAACCCCATATTTCTCCTGATGGGTCATAGTTATCCCCTTGCATGGCAGCTTCTGCCTTCAGTGTGTGAATGTTATGTATAATGTAAAGCGTTTTGGGTATCATTTTAGGTAGTAAAGCACTATATAAATACAGACTATTTACCATACAGTATGCTAAATATAAAGCTAAGGAAATCATAAAATGAGACATAGATATTCTGCTTTTATGGTACTAGAATTAGCCTGTGGTAAATTAGCATGCATATGGAGCTGATCATCATACCTGTAGGTTTTTTTAAATATGTGGCAGAATTATGACATTGTACTCAGTGTTGAGTCATTGTGATGCATCGTCATGATGTCAGCCATGTTACACGTTGTCAACTAAAGACATTTCAAAATTAGTTTGTTCTCTCACAAAATAAATAACATGAAGCTTATCAGTATTTCCAAAATTTCAACCCTATTATTCCTAAAGCATCTGTTTTAACGTAACATCTTGGAGAGATTATTAAACAATATTAAATAGATAGTCAGCCATCTTGATTCCCTACACTTAATGTGCACTCATAAAGTCATCTTACATGAGGCAGTAGCTGATCACATAGATTTAGCAGAGGCCCAATGAGTTATAATATCACTCACCATTGTCTACTTTAAAAGTAAAAAGGCAAATTTTAAAATTGGAAAAAAATAAATAAATAAATAACTTGTCTGAAGTAAAACAAGCGCACCCTTAAGAAGACGGTAACGATTTACTTGGTCCATATTTATCTAGTACTCTATTGGCTGGAGAATGATTGATAATATAAACTCTGATTCATATTCAACATTCTTTCTCATTTACTGTTTGCCTTTAAAACTTTAAAAACACCAGCGCCTAAAGGGTTAAGATCACATTAAATTTATTTCCACCTTGAAATTTTGCTTTTGAATATACTGAATTTGATAATACAAAATAAACACATAAGTAACACTTAATGGAGCCAAAAGTTGTTATTTTAAAGTAGAAAGCTCAGTAAAAAATCTCATAAGACAGAAAAACAAAATATACATCCAGAGCCACGTCAACAACATGCTGCTGGTTCAGTGCCATTAACAATCTTATTATTTTGTGAATAAATAAACATTCAGTACCTAAACATCAACCTAGAAAAAAATTATTCCCACCTGTTGACAACATCCACACTGAAAAACATCTAGAAGAGATTGTTCACCTCGGTATGTTTGAGTTGTCTGACACATTTTATCCAGAGAGCCTGGCATCTTATTTTCTCTTTATTGTTTCCTTTTTTAAATTATGAATCTATTTATTATTTCAATCTCTTCAATTGTGCTTTGAAGCTTAGCTTTTACTTCTTATTTTTGACGTAAGGGAGGCAGTGCAGAGGGATTAAAAGAGTGACGTAACTTTAGAACATCAATTTGTAAATGTTGATATTCCCATCCGTCTGTCCTCTGGTTCCTTCTCTTTACATTCTCTCCTTTTAAATGTTTTGTAGGTTACAGAACATGGCAATGTTTCGCTAAAAGGAGAGAAAATGTGTTTTATTTCTAATTAACATGGAAAGCGTACAGGGAATGTTTGAAACATTGAAGAGTTTGTCACTGGTAAACCGCTACCTACATAGAGTATGCAGAGATTCTGTATATGCAGTATAAATGTATTCCTTCCTTTTTTAAAATATTAATATATTTTTCTGATGATTGATGACTCCCAGAATGTGCTGCTTTGTAAAAGCACATAGCACATCAGAGTGCAGATGTAACTGCAACCTGACCTAATTCTGGTGCTTTCCTGCATAGTATGAGGACCAAAATATTTTACCATCAATCTGCATCCAGGGTTAAGAGGCTAAATTTAAATATTTTATCTTTGTGCAGAATTTTTAAAAAGAGATTTTTTTAAAAACCTTTGGATTATTAGAAGCATCTGTAAAATTAGCTTGATTAGACCATGAAATAAAATGACAGTAGGTCTGAATCTGTTTTTTAAAAATGGTAAAGCTCCCTTGTTCTGACTTAATATTTCTAAAACAGGTTTCTAGTACAGCTTTTGTTTTGTCTTTACCTGTTTAATGCAAGAGTGCATGTTCTGTCAACCTCTGTGCTCATCACTCTGGCACTGACATGAGACTTCAGTTTGCTTCAGACATTTGGTGAATCCACTAAATATTTAGAAATTACAAAAATGAAGGGTCATAAATTGGATGCTAACACATTTTAAAATGGTGATATCAGAAACTATTTATGGAGATTTGGAATCTGTAACACAAATCCATCGTGCATGTTATGAAAGGGAAAATGAACTAATAAAAATAGCTAAAATTCTTTAATAATTATTGTATTTGTTCTTGTGCTTCCCAAGGCTCTGACACCTGTAATATGGGCACTTTACCCAACGGTGGTTGCGAGTACCTTTGTCTGAAGGCCCCCCAGATCACAGACCACTCCCCCAAGTACACCTGTGCCTGTCCTGATGGCATGGAGCTTGGGCCAGACATGAGGCGCTGTGCAGTAGGTAAGTCGATCACACTGCACCAGTGTATCACAACCTTCAGTTACAATTACATGTAATTCAAACTAATAAAATCTCAATGACATGATCGACTGCCAAGTCATTCAGATATTAAGCTGAATAAGAGTTCACTCTGAACGCGGCCCACATCGTCATCAAGTATTTATGCATCATCTAAAAATAAATAGTCAGCTTCTTCATGGTTCGGTATTTGCAGGGTTTCCACTCTTATACTGTTCATGAATAGTAGCAGGGAATGCTTAAGATGCAGAAGAAAAAAGGAACCGATTATGTATTGGTTTTCTTTCCATCTTTAATGTATAAGCTATTCTGTTTCTTCATCCACACGAGGTATTTTCATCCACTGATGTCCACAACATCATTCTGAAACAGATTTGTTGAGATCCCTTGAATTTCTATTTAAATTGTCAGTAAAATGTGCAAAGAAAACCTTAAATATATCACACATGAAAGAATATGAATATGCCAGCATGTTCATGCTTGTGGGGAATTATACAGAGAGGAGGACATTGCCTACTGAATCTTTAGATTTGATAAATCCAGAATGCACCAGTGTAAGTACTTAGCAGTGTAACATGCACATGTAGTTGCATTGGATTCATAGCAAAGCTTCTTTAGAAAATATGAAACCTTTGTTTTCTTTAACACCATCTGAAGAAGTGGGTCAGGAATTCTGCCTGCGTCCCCAATACACCTCCATTGCTTGGCTGACCCTATTTCAGAGCTCATCACAGTCCGCTGCCTCGATAGTCGCAGCATTTGTAAAGTTGTTATCCTTAATAGACTCACTCTGTTCTCACACGTCATGTTTGTGCAGGTGAGGCAAAAAGGAGCTGACACAGAGAAAAGGGGGGAAAAGATGATGATGATGATAATGTATGTGGGCCATCATTCAAAGTCCCTCAGAGAGAGGGAATGTGAGCATAGAGCTCACACTTTGCACTGCAGCCTGTGTATTTCCTAATGTAATACAAGTATTTCTGCTGAGCTCACACTTATTATGCGATGAAATAAAATTTTCTGTTGCCCGCTGCTTGCTTTATTTTTGTGTATGCTGGAGCAGCTCAGAAGTAATGTATTTCACAAGATGAATATTGCATAATAATTTGGTTTTTCTGAGAGCACAATTACATCATGGGGATACATTTTGATAGATGCAACACTGGCATGAAAGAAAATGGTCAAAGTTTCAAATTTTAGTTGCATTTAAAGTCCTGCTAAAAAGTCAAACATCAAAGTGCCAATGATTTTTGTCCTTTTTCTTCTGTGCAGTTCGACTCAGAACAACCACCACAGCTGCGCCGACCACTCCCACCACAACAACAACCCCCACCCCCACTACAACTCCCACCACGACTACTACTACAACAAGCACGACAACGACTAGCACCGCTGCTACCACCACTACCACAAGAGCCGCAACCTCTGCTGCTACCACACCAAGGCACACGACAAGGCGACATACCACACCAGAGTTTTTTCAGCCCTCCAGAAGTACGGGGCACCCTCGGACCGCTGACGCCACAAGCACAGAGACGGCGAGTCTCAGCAGCACCAGCCAGACATCTACATCCACACACATCCCTCTACCGGGCCCAGTGGCCCCCAACAGCATTCAAAGAGAGGCCAACGCCAACCTTTCTCACAGAGGTGTGTATCATGATCTATGGGGTTGTTCTCATACAGTAAGTGTGTGTGAAGTGAGCGTTAAGTGGGTGTAATCCCCAGCGACCATCACCACCTGCCATTAACGCAGCAGGGAGCTGAAAACTAATACTTACATCAGCTTCCTTCTCTGCTCTGCTGTTTCTTCCCCTTCATTTCTCCTTCTGGCCATCTGTCTGTACAAACCTCTTTCTTCTTTTTTCTCACATGGAAACACACACACACACTCACTAGTGAATCTCTCAATCTTCTTACTCTTTGCCCCTCGTGACTAGCATCCAACAGATGTGTTGGACTTAACAAACGACAAACCGCTTCTTTCTCCACATCCACCTCTCATCACTCATCCTCACTTTCTAATAGCCTCTCATTCTCTTCTTTCCCTTTCTGTCTCTCTGTCCTTCTCCGTCTCTTTCACCTTCTGAATTCATTCTAAAGCTGACGGCATGTTTCATTCTCATGCCAATCAAGTTTTTACCTCTCATGAAAACATTAATACATCCCTGACACATTGACAGCCAAACCTAACAACACCATCACTGGTTTTCAAAGCAACGCTAAAACTTGAAGTTAATAGAGCCACGGCGCACACTTGACAGTCCACTGTGCACACCATACAATGTGATCTTCCCTTTTTTTGTGACATTCAGCATAATCTTGTTTTTGTTACATGGATACATCAGCATGAGTTTTAGCTAAATCTTCAATGTCATAGTTACCAGTGTCCTTAAAGTAAGTATCTTGTGTTTTATTTGGTACTATTTTCTGTATCAGTGTCCTTTGCTGCACATGCGTAGAGTAGGAGAAGGGTATGGTACTGTCTAACTAAAGCCTGTAGAGGCTGAGATATAACTCTTGGGGTCTTTACAGTTTCTCTGTGTATTGCACAGTCTGAGTTGGGCTGAACTTGCTCAGGCATCTTCTCCTGGGATGATTGGCAACTTCCTAAATGTGTGTTCCACTTGAGAATAATCTTTCTTACCGTAGAATGATAGACTCCAGATTGCTTGGTAATCACCTTGTAAACCTTCTGAGATTGATGGACAGCAACAATTGCTTCTCTATGATCACACCGATGTCTGTCCTCCTTAAAAGTACGTTAACACACACCTGAATGTTTCAGACCAGCGAACTCTGTCCCCTCCCAACTCTATTCCCTCTGTAAAAGCAGGAAATGCTGCTTTTATAGAAAGGATCCCACTGAGAATTAATTAATCAATCACATTTATTTGATTAGCAGCACCTAAACTGTTCATTAGCTCCTTAATTGTTACTCACTGCTTTTGTATTTTGGCTTCGTTTTTGTTAGATAATTATATGGTGTGGTTGTTCATGTCAGGTTGTATTTAACTAATTCTAAGATACAAAGATTTTTTTTTATTATTATGTCTTGATATATGAAACAAAAGTGAAACAAGGTATAATTTTTACACAATTCATTATTTTATAAAGGCAAGCTGCTGCACTGTGTGTGAACATTAGATTATTTGTAATGCTTTTTCATCAGAAACTTTCCACATAATACTGAGAGACCAGGTGAGCAACCAGTTCAGACAGCCAGGTGTCAGTGGCAGGCATACAGAGGACGGAGACCTGAAGGCGAGACACTTCGTAGTTAAACTAAGAACCAAAAAAGAAAATAACACACATAACAAGAAGAAAAGAGAGTTTTCAAAGAGACAAAATGGGATGAAAACAAGTGATTTGCTGGGAATTCCAAAGAATTCCTGCTGCATTGCTTTTTGTTTCTGAGTTATTCAGAAGCAAGTATGTGTCTCCTCTGGTCTCTGAATTTGTCAGCTTCCACAAATTCTCCAGATGAGAGGTAGAGCAGGCATGCAAGAGAAAATGGGGAATGAACAAGACGTGTCTACAAACCCACAGGCCATGTGTTATAATTTTCAACTCAGTGCACACAGTCAAGTTTTCCGGCATCAGCTGTTATACAAGTGCGGCAGTGGGGCTGGTGTGGTGGAACAAGGAAGAAACAGGAGTTTCAGAGAAGACGGGTGAAGGATAAATACCAGCTGGTACCTAAGGTTACCAAGCATCTATGCTATTTTGAATTTTTTACCCTTCTTTTGACATATAGGTAATCATTCAGCTATCTTCACCTTAAAGACATCTATCTGGTCATACAAAATTAACCAAACATGTTTCTGAAAATAAATGTGTCTTACAGTTTATGCAAGGGTAATTTGAGCCTCCTGAGAACTGTAGTTCTGTCAATATCCCAGTGTTTTTTATCAATATACAGTGTAGTATTTAACACCTGTTATTATTATTTCCTGTTGTTTAGGTAGATAAATTTAAAGTCAGTTATGAGTCTCTAACTGCAGATGGTTTGTGCAGAGGCATAAAATAACTAAAACTTCTTGAAATTAAAATCCCTCCAGCAATAATAATCCTAATCAAACTGAGACTCTGCCTTTGCTCTTCATGGACTGCTTCTTTCATAACAGTTTCTTTAATAAGATTCTATTAATCTGCCTTTTAGAGTTTTAGGACCCATTGGTTGTCACTCATACTTTAAGAGAAAGCCAAAATCACTTCTGCTGACGCAGAATTCGTGGCTTTGCTTCTCAGTCTGAAGTCACAACATCTCGTGCTTCTTTCTCCAATCCATTGTTTTCTATGTGTGTGTGTGTGTGTGTGAATTTATTTTATATATGATTGCATTTCTGAGAAATAATGTGCATCTTATTCATCACATGCCATCTGTGCCTTTTTGCTATGCATAGATCTTCACAGTCTTTTTCAGGAATGAGCCGATCAGTATGCAGAGCCAGCACTGTGATCTCTTCTGTTAATCTTTCTCAGTAGACCTTATTTGAGCCATCTGATCACACTTTGACCAATGACTAGCCTGCTGCTAACAGGAGGGCTGGGAGCAGAGTTAATGCCAAAGCTCCACACCGACCTGTTGGGGTGAGAGTTCAAGGGGAGTGGAGTTTCAAAGCTTGTACAGAATAAATTGATACTGCTTTTCATCATGGAACAATGTCAAAAGATGAGGCAGAAAATGAATGACTTAAGATTTGGGATGATCATGCTGAAGGTCAGCTAGAGTCTCCCAATATGAGTTAAACCTGATGTGAATCGCTTGTTGCTTCCTAAATCTAAATTTGCTTTTTGAATTATATTCATAAAAATTCTGATGCATATCTCTCTGGTATTGTATTTGTATCCTCTTGTATTACAAAGCATCTCATTGCATTTTTATGGCTTCCTGGTATGATTCATCCACATTTCATTTACACATGCTGTTAAAAAAAAAATAAAAACAGTCTGCAGATGGATTCTCCATCTTTATATTATGCAAATCAGCTTTTTTTCAGCGTGATGCCCTTCTGTTCCAGCACACTTCTATTTCTCCCTCACGGGCTATTTGGGGAGGAGGTGGTGTGGAGTAAAACTTCTTGCTTAGTTTGATTTGTTTTGTTTGTTTCTCCCCTTGTCGGTTCATCTCAGCTGCGAGTGATCACTATCTCATTGGTAACAACATCACAGTAGCGGTGTTGGGGATAGTCATACCAATAGGTGAGTATCCTTAACCGTCTCACTGTGTTGTCTTTGCTTTCTGCCTGCCTGCTTCTCCCTCCTTGCTCTTCCATCTCTGCTCGTCTCTGAAGTCCTGCAGGTTGTGTATGTGTGTGTGTGGTATTTCTGTGCACTATATGTTAGTTATGTATTTACATGCATGTGTTGGGTTCTTTTAGGGTGTATACTCTCCCACCTGCTTAACTAAACCTATAACATAGCGCATTCAACATGTGATTGGCTCAGCTTTAAAGTTTCAGTACTGAACAATATTTTCACAATTGAGAAAATATACTGAGTTGTGATGTTATCCCAGCTGGAAAAAGCCATTAAGGGGAGAAATTGTCACTCAGGCAATGACCAGTCTCCTGTCATGTGCACATTATGGCATTATAAATAAGATTTGAGCAAATGGGGAATAAATTCATGTTTTGTCATCACACTTGACCAGATGTTATAACATTAAGTTCACACTCCCACTGTGATCATATACTCTGCTGGTACCACTATCAATCCAGTGCTCTGACCTATTTATCTGACAGAGTGGAAGATTAGGAAATTGTGACTTTGGCAAGGAACAACTAATTTATACAGTCTGTTTATACAAAAAAACGCCATAAAACCACTATTTACCCATATACACTACAAATTGTAGTATATTTCCTTTAATCAAACTATCTTAATACAGTTAATCTATTCTATTAGCTATGATTAAAATTAAAATCACATTTTATGGAAATATTTAATAACGTCATGCTCAAGTTAAGCTGAGAAATCAGCTGAATGTGCAAATGACCTTTTAGCTGCAGCACATGCTGCTAATTGAGATCTCTTTCATCCTTAATATTAAATAGTTTTATAAATCATGGGAGCTCTGAAGTATTGTAAAGCTTTTTTTTCTCCTTTGATCTCCACAGCTGAGATATCAGCTCATTAAAAACAACTCTTGGGATTGTTAACCCTTTCAACCTAATCCTTTATTCTGTCCTTCTGTCATTCATTGCTGCCACAAATCCCCCCATTTTGCGTTTTTGGCAGCTTTGAAACATTAATTATTGTTGGAGGTCCACAAGGGCTGGATTCATGCACCACAGTTTTCTACTCACATCCAGAAATGCACCACCCACAGCTCCACAAGGGGAAGCAGCCTAACAGTGATTATCAGCATTTAGCCAAAGTCAAACTGTTATGCTGCTCTCTTATTGTAGAGAAATATTCTGTATGAGACAAAAGCTGGTTTATTTCTTTTTTCTGCCAGGGGCTTTTAGGAAAGAACACAGACAGATCTAGGGTTTCCAGCGCAGCCATGCTGGGACCTCAAGAGCCTTTACAATAAAAGTGCAATTGGATGGGGCTTCTTGAAGAGATGAAAATGCATCTGTGGATGCAAGCACACACACATACCCATACCCACATTTATTTTATCTCTCCTCCTTGACACACCATTGATTTGGCTGTTGGTCTCCCCACACGTACACTCTACATTTACAATCTCATACATGCACTATGCACAAACTCTGCTTCTGCAGGGCAGTTAGGCATTAATGTTATGGTAATGAGAGAAGAAAGACTATGCCTATCTCAAATCCTCCAAACCTCTTTTTCCCTTCCTCATAACCCCATCCAGCAACATCCCAGCCAGGCCGTTGGCAGATACTGTTTCATTTTTCATTCAAGGCAAGTCCAAGATTATAAATCAGAGCCCAAAAGGAGCACTAGGATAATATGCTGATGACAGTTAAACAACCTTGATAGGCTTATATTCAAAAACAAGAGCCAAATTGTTGGCTTTAGGTCCTGGATTCTACACAATTTAACTTGTGTGGTTTAATCTTTGTGTTTCCACGTATTGTGTGTGTGTGTGTGTGTATGTGTGTGTGTGTTTGTCTTGGGGTTTATTGTAAATATCAAGGTGAATGCCAGTAGTCAGTGTGGGAAATTTTGCATGTGCATTCCTGTATATTTGTGTTTTTGATCATTCTGTGGGAGTGAAAGGGAACGTAGTGGAATAAGAGATTATACACAGTTTGAAGACTTATCGTTTTTTTGTTGTTTTTTTTTTTTTTTTGCATGAGTTTTGCACTACTGCAGAATGATTTAACCTGTTGTTTTGCTCCTTCATACCCTTTCTGGATAGTCAAGTATGACAGTTAATAACAGAAAACAATAAGTCTTCAGTTGATGAAAAAAAAGTATGCAAGATTTTTTTGTGTAAGTGTGTGTGAGTGCTTTAAGCGCCGCTCTGTGTCCCCTGGGCTGTGTTAACGCTCCCGCCGTGTGTTGTTGTTGTGTGTGTGTTAAACACATGCAGTCCCTATCCTTGCCACAGTGGTCATCGGATTACTCTGCACTGGCGGATACCTGGTTTGGCGCAACTGGCGACGCAGAAACACCAAGAGCATGAACTTCGACAACCCTGTTTACCGCAAAACCACAGAGGATGACGACGACGAAATCCACATTGGGCGTCACAGCGAGTCCATTGGGCATGTCTACCCAGCAGTGAGTGGCAGCCACAGTCAGCCATTCATAGCGCTTCCTCTGGGGGGTGGCGTCACAGACAGCAACTCTCACTGGTACTCTGGGGCGCCAATGCTCTCTAGTGGCAAATGAAAGAGGAGGAAATGGATGAGTGTGGAATATATTGGGAGATGGGAGGATGTACGAGTTCAGCCTGGTGGAAAGAAAGAACAGGCTTGCACGAGCACACTTCCACATGTACACATATCATTTTTGCAGTAATCGCTAAAAGCACCAACCATGTACACCCTTCACTCATGTTTACATTTCATTCACGTTCAGTGATCATAATCAGCGAGTACATACATTTATAAACAAGAGATCCCATTTGAGAACATGCCATCCCATTTACTTGTATGTTGTATTAGTGTTTCTGGTTGTTGAAGTGTTTTTTTTTTTTTTTTTTTTAATCAAAGCATCTCTTCTTTTTTTCACAGAAGTAGCTGATGCAAAAGGTCTCATTTTAAACTTTGTCACCTGAAAACTAAACATGCCACAAAGTAGCATGCCTGTCAGGGAGAAATATTTATTCGTTTTGTTTATCAAAGTGAGAACAAAAGGTGAGCGGCTGAAGTAGTCACTGCTTACTAATATAAAAATTATTTAAGTTTTTAGGTTATTTCAAGGAGAAGAGGATCAGCTTTGCAGGCATTAAGAACGCAGCCGAGCACAAGACTGGACCACTACAGCTTTTCTTTTCTTTTAACCATTTTAGCTCAGATAGTACACAAAATATAATGAGGGAGCACAAATCAGGACAAAGGACAAGCCAAAATCAAATTTTGTCCCATTTTCTAATCTTTATTACAGTTGTATTTGCCATGAATCACAACTCCCAGACTACCCTGTTGATTTCCCACTGAGAAAGATGCAGTTTTGAGAATCACTAGAAGCTGCATTTGGATGAATTTTGGAGACCGTGCCAGCTGTAATATGCTTTAAAATGCACTTAAATTTAGAGGGAGTGCATCATCAAGACATTCATGATATTTATTGTGTATATTTTTGGGGGGGTGGGGGGGTCTTACAGAGGAAGCTGGGAAGGGCAGCCATAATGGATTATTTAAGGGGGATGGGAACCTTACGCTTTGATCGGTTGGCATAGTAACACAGATTTCTTTGTGATGCTCTGTAGAGGGTGGGAGGGGGGGGCAAAGAATTCTGGGTATTGTTGGCACGATGACAGGCTGGAAATACACACGTGTACACATGCATAGACATGGAACAGGTGCACGATCGAGATTCAAGGTCGAAGTAACAACCACTTTCACTGAGGAGCAGGAGAGAGAGGACTCTTTTTTTTTTTCTTGTCGTCCCATTTTGTTATTTACATCTGACAAATTTCCTTTATTGTCTATGAGCTTTATACTTGTTCTCTTCCTTCCTGCTGTCCTTAACTTTACTCGCCCTTTGTGGTGGAGGCAACACAGGCTGTTTTTATGTGAGCTAGACATTTGCAGTCATAAGCAGGCAGCCTGAATTCCTCACCTTCTTTCCTCTTAGAAATAGCCAGGGAAGGAGTAAAAGCACATGAGGGAAAACTAAAGGCAGAAAATTAGTAAAGGTCAAGGAAAGTACAGAGGACCAAGGATTTTGAGAAGAAGAAAGAGCAGAAAATATTAAGCTGCTGTTTTTCTTTTAGGTTCCATCTCTTTTTTTCCAGTCCGCTATTTTTTCCCACTCCTTGCTTTGTCTCACCTCTCTTTTCAGCAGCCCACTGTGGTAACCGTCTTTTTATCTGCTGTTTGCAGCGCGTGGCACTCAGTCTGGAGGATGATGGCTACCCCTGATGGGGGAATGCAGCCTACCCCATCCACTCCATTCCTGGCCCCTCCTCTCACCACAGTCTCTTCACCACTACAATGAGGCCAGTACAACGCAGAGGAGAATGAGGCGGAGTCTTCATTTTGCTTCCCCCTTTTAAGGAGCAAGGATGACACACAAATCTTAGAAATTCCACTTGTTCTCCTTCTTTGTCCACTGGAGTAACACTACTACCATTACTAGCCACTTCTACTTCTGTTAGTGTTAGTTTAGAAGCCTCTGCTCCACTCCTCTCTTCCCACTGCCTCTTTTTAACAATAGTGGTGTGTGATATGCTGCTCAACAATATCATTCAAACTAACCTCATTCTGCTGTCTCGGTTCATACTGTAAATTAAAGGCTTTCTGGCCACCATAGTAGTGAAAAAGGCAGCTTGCATGATTTTTAATGCCACATGTTTTGACTATTTATTTATATGTTAAACGTGTAATCATCACTTATGAGTGCACATTACAAAAGGCAAGTTTGATCAAGTTAGCAAAAATCCTTAATAGTATTGTAACAGGAAAGGGTGTTATATTTATTCATATTTTACATCAAAAACTGAGATATAGTTTTGAATCACAATTACACCCAAGTGTCTCTCCCCCAAGAGTTTCACCTGATACACTATAAGGCTAAATATAGCCAAGGAGAAAGGATAGAAAACAGGCATCATCTTGCACAAATGGAGGTGATTTTAGGGTGACAGAGTGAGGGAGGGAGATTTTTTTGGAGGGGAACAGGATGATTTGTCCCACCAGTGGGCCATGCCTTGAGGCAAATGAACAGCAGGACGGAAAAGGCAATGGGTTATGGGTAATCCTGTTTCCTGATGTCAGAGGTACACATAATATCCAAGGTTAACTTGGTGTTACGACTCACATTCATATCGCTGACTTTTTATGTTTATGTCAACAGGCGTCAGTATTTTAGAGTTTAAAACCTCAGTTGAAAAGTGTACGAAGCACCTTTCTCTGACTGTTTGAGGTATTAATAATGTGCTTTATTTTAAGCTTTTAGAATGAATTAGATTCCAAAAAAGAAAAAAAACATGTATCTTTATTGTAGATTTTGACTGTCTTGACGGTACAGTTCTGGGTAAAACACATCAGCTGCTGTAGTCCTCATTTTAACAACTACTGTTTGAAATATTTGAACAATCAAAAAGTAGCTTAAACAACTATTTACATAGAGGAAAACATTGAAAACTGTATATTGAATCAGATTTTGCCTCACAGCTCCCATCTGATCTATTTTCCCTTGGTTTGACATGACTCGTTGATCTTTAAGCTGCTACACAACACATTTATTAGCGTATAGAACTAGAGTGACCCCATTTGTGTGACTTCACAGCACTAGTTTTCCCCTTCGTTTCTGGCCGCGACAACTTCTCCATCTTCACTCCCCCACTCCTTTATCAGAGTAGCTGGATGAGATGATGCAGAAAAACAGCGGGCATTAGGAAGGAATCACTTGCTGCTGTCGCCGAGGGTTCACTGTGGTTTTGAGTGGCCCTGTTTTGTATGAGCAGACGAGTAATACGCCAGGGTTGACTGAGCCCTGCACTGATTTGATTTCAAAGCTGGATAGAGAGGAAATGTGTGAGCCAGCTTAAAGAGCTGATCTTCCATTGGCTTGTCTAAGACATGCTTCCAACCCATTGAATCAGATGGAATTTATGCCCACTGAATATTGTAATAATTACTCATAGTGTGTTCCAATAGAGGATTCCTGGGGGCTGTCACAGAATGACAAGAAGTCACTGCACATCAACAACCCCCTTATTCTGGAAATCATTTAATCCTTTTATTGAGCATTTTGACAGTGTTAAACACCATTACAATGTATTATGTATGAAAAGATTAGTTGTTGTTTTCATTGTCAAGGATAAACATAGAGCACTTGTCTTCCATGCTTATGTTAGCATATCTGAGCAAATGTTGCATTTTAGATATGTTCAACTAAGAAGTGATTTTGTATGGCTTATTCTCAGTTTACTTTACTTTATTTATACTTTAAATAACGTGCAAAAAAAAAAAAAAAAGTCTTCCTGTGCTGGCTCACTAGTCTAATATTATGCATTCTTGCAATAATTATAGCTTTGGAAAACCACATGACAAAAAGAAAAGATTACAAAGACACATTACAAGAAATGAGAGAATTTATACTGTCCTGGAAAAGGAATGATGGATATCTGGTGTTTTGTCTTGGCGTGCTGACTTTTACTGCACAAAAGAAGGGCGCTCCACCCCCTCACTTTTTGATATCCATTTCTAGGTATGCTAGCAAGGTATATTGGGGTCTTCTTTAAAACCGTGCTTCCCTACATATCTCCAGCAAAGGATGATTGAGCACAACAGGAAGGCTTTCTCCTTTGATTTTGACCTTGCGTATGTGAAACAACATCAGAATGCTACATGGTGGGAAAGACTAACTCACATCGGCGTGGTGTTATGCGTTTTGGTGGCCTCCTGCAATGTTTGGTTTTGAGGGAGGTTTAAAGATTGACATATGGAAGAGATTTCATTATCGCACCTACATTGTGGACACTTTTGGGGGAAAAGGAAAAAAAAAACAGAAATAGTGACTTGTTATAATGCTGACATGATGATATATTCCCAGTTCTAAAGAAAAACACAGAGGGAAAATCAGAAGACAGGTGCCACTGGTCAGACATCTTTGTGAGTTAAGAATGAATAAACTGCAGGCGGTTAGATGGAACCCTGAGCTGAGTCAGCTCTGCACCCCACACTTTCCTTCATGCCCATGTTTGCCTCAGGTCTAATGGAGTTCCATGCTGAGGGTTTGCAGTTAGAAGGATAAATTGCTTATTTATTTAGGTGCCTGACCGTGACATTGTGGGAAAGTTATTATGGTTACAGTGTGAAGACAGATTGGCTGGTCCACTTTGTGGTCACCTCCAGAGGAGCCGTCTAAAGTGAAGGATATTGAGAAAGTCCAGACTGAGGCTTTCATCATTCATTTTATCAGGTAGTAATGTTAAAGGGCATGATGTGACCTTTTGCTCTCTACAAACCTGCTGCACACGTGTTTCATATTTACCAGAACAACAGTGCAGCCAACACTAACCAGTGCGTTATTGAGAGGATTATTTGTGGTATTAAGTTAGAATTTGTCTAGTTAAAAGGATCAGTTTAAGAGCCCTGCCTCATCCTAACACACTATGGGGGTTAGTTGCGTATGTTCATATATAGCTTGAGTTTTTCGTTTACTTTAATATAGCCACAATGTTGTGAAGGTACTCCAAGTGTGGTGGTCAGTGGTACAACACTTATAAAATGCGAAACTGTTGTTATATTGCTGTTTCTATCTTAAATGCAACTGCTGGTTTATTCTGAGAGGTGACTTTTTTCAGAGCCAGTAAGGCACTACAATAATGTGCTCCTCTGCACCATAGTGGCAGGCAGGTGTTCAAGGCGAGTGATGGGTATATAAGGCCACATGGCTTTAACATCAAACTGATATCAGGGTTAACATACCGAATCAAATCTGTAACTACGTTAAGTCTGTTCAAGAGTTAATGGTTATGGTTAAATTATGATGAATACCATCCCTCTGAAGTCACTGCAGACTTTTCCTTTAATAGACAGGACCATGTTTTCGTTGTCAGTGCTGTAGTTACAAGAAGCAGGTATGAATTTGCAGAATGGAAAGTAAAGCAGAAAAACTGAACACATCAAATATCTCTGGCTGGAAAAATGGAATCCAGGGTGCACTGCAAACTGCATTTTACTTATGCTGCATTTGAATGTAGCTTCTTTGGTGAAAGGGTTTCCAAGAATGAAAGGTACTGTTTTGCAGTGCAGAATAAATTGTGCTCAACTCATGTTGCACTGTTCGTCTAAACATTTTACTCATTTGTTAAAATCTTACATAAATCTTTAATCCTTAACTAACTCAGCTGCATTATATACATTACTATAAATATAGGTCAAGTTAAATTTCTTTTATGAACTCTGTTTTTTAATGATGCATGTTATCAGTTCGCCCCAGTAAATTCTAACAGTCCTGCTAACTATATGGCAGAACAACCATTGTTCCTGATTTGTGTTCTTCTCTTCAATGTTAAAAAATTCTTTCTCATAACAGTCTGATCCCTGCTGCTTTTACCAGAATGCTTTTTAACATCACTCGCATCGCTCCACCATTTCACCTCCTCATGTTATATCACATGTAATGCCAACAGTGATGTTTGAAGTCCTTTGATTATCATACTACTGAATTTCTAGCTTTTAGAAAGCCAAGTCAGTATTGTCTCTGTGCACTCTCACTCTCTGGCCCTTCCATCTTCATATCAGCCATCTTTCCTTCGGCAAGGGCTTTGATAAGCAGACACACACTGGAAGAGTTAAAACACTGGAGGAAATGACCTGAAAGCCCCAAAAAATAACAAGGAAACCCCTCGGAGCTTAAAATGTGAACCAGCAGACTGACAACGATCGCACTCAGCCAGGAGAAGCAGCCTCTTCTTCTAAGTACACTGTCGGTGGATGGAAACTTTCAGTGACTGTAGTTGGTGGATTTTTAGCTCATGTTGACAGTGACTTTCCTTGATCAACTTTTTCCTTTATTCACATTTTTTTATTTTTTTGACTGTGAATATGAAAGTGATCTGTAGTTGTTGCTCTCCTTGCTAAACCATTCCCACTTTCATATTTGATCTACTTGATGTTTGAATACTTGAATGGCAGTGTTCAGTCAACTACCTTTTCCTACCAGCCAGTGTAAAATGAAGGTTGCCTGTGATGAAGACTTTGAATAAGAGGTTGTGAAATCAGTGTTTTTTTTGTTTTTGTTTGTTTGTTTTTTGTTGGGGGGGGGGGGGGGTAAATTTGATCATATACAGGGGCAGTATTTTGATATTTAACATTATGGACACATTATTAAAACATTCAACTTGGATAAAAAACTTAGATGGGAAACAATTTGCTCCAGTTTTTACAACTATGTGCACCTGCATTTTCTCAAAATATTGCTGATGTATCGTTGCCTGCAAGGAAATCTAAAAAGCAAACAAAAAAAAAAGAAAAACATTTGGGGCTCTGTTCATTCCTCAGCCACACCACAGACATTTTTTATGCTGTTTGTTGCACAAAACTTTTTGAGAAGCCTTCTGCACTGTGTAAAGAGACAACATTCTTAGTAGGGGAGGAAATAAAGGGGGTGGGGGGATCCAGTGGTAGACCAATGGATTGAATCGTGACATGTAAATAATAGGTTTTCATACAACAAAAACTTTTTGATAATGTTTTAAATGTATCTGTAAAAAAAGAAGAAAAAAAGAAAAAAAAGATGTAAATAAACCTCTGGGGTAAAAAGGAGTGTAGACTATATATGAATTTATTTGTACACAAGAGCACTGGTTTCTTTACTACTTGATTGTAACTAAAAATTAATAATCTGCCAAAGTGTTTTTACTTTTTCTCCTATCTGTTCCATTTGTTTTCTCTGTTTTTTTAGCATTTTAACAGCATTGCAGACTGTAGTGTTCACACTATTTAATTCTGTTACATTTTTTAAAGAGGGGTTATTTTAATTTATTGGTGCCTTGTTTTGTGCTCCTGTATACTTTGTTTCTGTGTTGTGTGTCTGTGGGAGGGTGGGGGAAGGCTTCACTGGGGGGGTTGTTTAGGGAGTTAATGGAGGGGGGGGGTGTTTAAAACTTAGCATCTCTGTACTTACATGGAATATCTGTACTGTATGCCAAAATGTTCTCACTCACGTTTCTATGGAATCAAACTGTTGATAAATATCTCTATATATTGATATATTAAATTTATAAAAGCTGTCCAACCCTTTTGTGGTGATACTGTCTTATTTGTACCTTATAGTTTCAAATAAACTCAGACATGTTATCTATCAAAACATGGATTTTGAAATACGTTAATCATAATGTTCAAGCTTAACCAGATTTTAATTGTTTCAACTTTAAAGCCTGACCCAAGAAATAATGAGCAAGAAATTATATATCTTTTGATCTGAAATCTTTATTTGGCCCTTTAACAAAATGTAGACAAAACATTCAAAATAATTTGCATACATGTACAGTATGGTTTATTCCTGTGTGATATGTAAGAATTATTGTAATGTAAAAGGTATCCACCAGGGAGCAGAAAACTAGCATCAGATTGCATTTTATTATGTATCATTTCTCTCTCTCTCTCTCTCTCCATACACACACACATATATATACACATATATATATATACATATATGTGTATATATATGGGGTAAATGACAGGTATAAATATGATATATACTGGGTTAAAGACGCTCTGTTACTTTCTGACCCCACTGGAACCATGAAGTCCAGCAGGGTCACGATGCTGAGAAACTGCATTTCTAAACTTTTACGTCTGGGATGCTTTACAGCTGAGTGTCGCTTTATTCACCTTGTCACATGCTAGCAACTGGATATCAGTACACTGGCTGTTTTGAACACACCATGGCTGATTTATCAAAAAGAGCATAATGGCATAATCACAGGGAAACTAGCTGGGCAGCGCTCAGCGTACAAGTAGGATGCCAAATTAGCCATCATTAGAGGGCACTTCTAAAACATCTGCCAAAGTTCATACTTCTTTGAAGACAAGAACTGAAATCACATTTGATTTTTAAAACTGTTTTCCACCATTTATCTCCAGACACATTACAATTGTAGACCATTAACTGACTTGAAATATAAGGGGGGAATGTTTATTTTATTATTATTTATTATCAATGAAGCAATTTTCTTAACACTGACTGTGATGTTTTGACAAAATAATAAATAATAAAATTAAATCATATATTTAAAAAACTTAAGCGAACAAGTTGCAGCTTTGTGTCAACGTTCTCCACCAGGCCCACAACAAAGTGTTTGTGGCTGTCATCTGTTTTTTAAACTAAGTTCAGACTTTTTTTTCACCCCCACAAGCATTTTTACAAACGCCACATAACCTGACAATTCCTTCCTCCTCATTTCTTAGTGTTTCATCCCCAATTCCGCTTCCTGCTTCCTCTGCTGAAGTACTGGTCACGCCAACCTATGAAGCACTAGGAGATATAAGGATCAAAGAGTCAAGTCTTTAAACTGTGAATATTTCAATATTTAAATACATTTAACATTTAAATATAATGGAAGGTGCAGATGCCCCATATGTCTTCTGTATTTATAGTCTACCTCTACATTTCATGTTTTAGATGAGCTTTATCATTGGTCATGAAAACGTTGGGATAATGTGTCTCATCCTTTATAAATCACTGATGCCAAAAGACTCACATATCAGTGCATCTTTCTTAAGTCTTCAGACAAGCTTTCTCAATCCTGTATAAGCATTTCCTGCACTAAGATATCCTTTAAGGTGATTTGCTGAGATCAGATTCCAGCTCACATGTAGGTGGATGCAAGAGAGATGAGATCACTGCTTTAGGTTTCATTTTTTAAATATATATATTTTTATTTCTCGTGTTTTATTTCAAGCCTCTTCTCAAATTTCTGCAGGTGTAATTGCCAAAGAACAAACCAGTCAGAGTAAGCCCACCTGTATGTGTCCCATTTTTGTTGGTTTTTGATAAGACCTGCACCAATCCAGCCATTAATTTTCTACACCTGCACCTTAAGATCTCTGATATGAAAAAGCAGTCTTTTACAATAATATTTCAGTCAGCTATCCCTTCTTTTCCTTGAGACCTTGATCAAATACCCCTCTAGGGCAGATGAGAACTTTTCTTTAGTTGTTCCAAAAAGATTGAAGTTTGAAACCATCGACTAAAATAAGTTGATTTTCCAAACTGATTAAGGTAACACATGAATTGGACTGAGGCAGAAACAGAGATTTAATGAAAACCCTTACATTTTAAAAATATTTGGCTTTTCTTAGATGTTCTTATTCAATGTGTTCAGTTAAGTTGATATTGGTAAAGCAAAAAGCATGAATCTAATAAGCATGTGTTATGCTAGCAGCCATTCAGCAGTTGCTAATTATTCGTGTTCCAACATCCTTTCTCTGAATTCTAAAGTCCATATTTGAAAGAAAACCCTTAGGTTTAAGAAGAATTTTATTGTTTCCACGTAATGCCATTTCATGGGGAGTCATGGATTAAAGTTGTTTGGTTATTCTGACAAACAAGTGTGGGAAGATAACATATAAAACAAGCATCATGCTCACAGCTGTTAAACTTTTACGCTCCATTAAGCTAGCTTAAAGTAGCTCTTTTTCTTAAACTCTTACACACAAATTGAAATAAAAACCCTTAAATTTTAAAAATATTTGGCTTTTCTTAGAAGTTCTTATCAAATGTGTTCAGTTAACTTGATAATAGTAAAGCAAAAAGCATCAATATAATAAGCATGTTTTATGCTAACAGCCGTTCAGCAGTTGCTAATTGTTTGTGTTCCAACATCCTTTCTCTTAATTCTAAATCCCACATTTGAAAGAAAACACTTAGGTTTAAGAAGAATTTTATTGTTTCCATGTAATGCCATTTCATGTCAGTTATTGGATCAAAGTTGTTTGGCTATTCTGACATTACTACATAAACAAGTATGGGAGGGGGCCTCGGGTCTGCAGAGACTGTAGATGCTTTTAAAAAGGGGCTCAAGACACATCTTTTTAGCTTAGCTTTTAATTGAACTTCTTAATCATTTAGTTATTTGACTAACAATATCATTAGTTTATTTATTCAGTTATTTTAATTAATTTATTTATCTATTTTGTCTATTTTTATCACTCATTTGTATCTTGGTCTTAAATTGACTTTTTAATATATATTAATTTTCTTTTATTGTTCTTATTACGTTGATTTATTTATGCTCTTTTAAGTATCTTATACTGTGTTTTATTTTCAGCTTTTATCTTTTTTATCTTTTATCCTCTAGCTCCGGTGTTCCCTCATGGGGATCCTCCACATCGTGGGCTGTCTCTCCGGCCTGCAGGGTTGTCGTTGCGGGGGTCGACCTGGACGGGATGGCTGACGGGCCCTGCATTGCAGTCCTGTGGCTGTGGTGGGGGCCCTCGCCTGACCCGATCTTGGCGGCTCCTGTGGCGATGGCCTCTGTGGTTGCTGGCGGGGCGCTCATGGTGTGGATGGGTCCCCAAGGTACTGCTTCCTCACAGTGGTGTCAAGCCAATCGTCTTTTATCTTGTTTTTTAGATCTCTCTCTCAAACTTTGTTCTTAAACCATTTCAGTTAAAGAGACAGGAACTAGAAGGAATACTTTTAATTCTATGAAAAGAAGAGTGGCATCATCTGTTTGTGCTGTGTGTTGCGCGCTTGGGTGTGTGTGTGTGTGTGTGTGTGAATGTGTGTGATTTCAAATGTAAAGTAGATAGCATTTGCATTATTCTACTCTTAGATTTTTAATATATGTTTTTACACTGTAAAGCACTTTGTATTGCATGACAATGTATGAAAAGGGCTATACAGATAAAGTTTGAATTTGAATTTGAAAGATAATATACAAAACAAGCATATATCATGCTAGCAGCTGTTCAGCTGTAGCTAGCTTTTACGCTCCATTAAGCTAGCTTAAAGTAGCTCTTTTTCTTAAACTCTTACACACAAATTGAAATAAAAACCCTTAAATTTGAAAAATATTTGGCTTTTCTTAGAAGTTCTTATCTAATGTGTTCAGTTAACTTGATAATAGTAAAGCAAAAAGCATCAATATAATAAGCATGTTTTATGCTAACACCCGTTCTGCAGTTGCTAATTGTTCGTGTTCCAACATCCTTTCTCTGATTTCTAAAGCTTACATTTGAAAGAAAACACTCAAGTTTAAGAAGATTTTTCTCTCATGTTGTGCCATTTCATGTGAGTTCATGGATTAAAGTTGTTTGGTTATTCTGACATTACTACATAAACAAGTGTGGGAAGATAATATACAAAACAAACATCATGCTAGCAGCTGTTAAGCTGTAGCTAGCTTTTATGCTCCATTAAGCTAGCTTAAAGTAGCTCTTTTTCTTAAACTCTTACACACAAATTGAAATAAAAACCCTTTAATTTGAAAAAAATATTTGGCTTTTCTTAGAAGTTCTTATCTAATGTGTTCAGTTAACTTGATAATAGTAAAGCAAAAAGCATCAATATAATAAGCATGTTTTATGCTAACAGCTGTTCAGCAGTTGCTAATTGTTTGTGTTCCAACATCCTTTCTCTTAATTCTAAATCCCACATTTGAAAGAAAACACTTAGGTTTAAGAAGAATTTTATTGTTTCCATGTAATGCCATTTCATGTCAGTTATTGGATCAAAGTTGTTTGGCTATTCTGACATTACTACATAAACAAGTGTGGGAAGATAATATACAAAACAAGCATATATCATGCTAGCATCTGTTAAGCTGTAGCTAGCTTTTATGCTCCATTAAGCTAGCTTAAAGTAGCTCTTTTTCTTAAACTCTTACACACAAATTGAAATAAAAACCCTTAAATTTGAAAAAAATATTTGGCTTTTCTTAGAAGTTCTTATCTAATGTGTTCAGTTAACTTGATAATAGTAAAGCAAAAAGCATCAATATAATAAGCATGTTTTATGCTAACAGCTGTTCAGCAGTTGCTAATTGTTTGTGTTCCAACATCCTTTCTCTTAATTCTAAATCCCACATTTGAAAGAAAACACTTAGGTTTAAGAAGAATTTTATTGTTTCCATGTAATGCCATTTCATGTCAGTTATTGGATCAAAGTTGTTTGGCTATTCTGACATTACTACATAAACAAGTGTGGGAAGATAATATACAAAACAAGCATATATCATGCTAGCAGCTGTTAAGCTGAAGCTAGCTTTTATGCTCCATTAAGCTAGCTTAAAGTAGCTCTTTTTCTTAAACTCTTACACACAAATTGAAATAAAAACCCTTAAATTTAAAAAATATTTGGCTTTTCTTAGAAGTTCTTATCTAATGTGTTCAGTTAACTTGACAATAGTAAAGCAAAAAGCATCAATATAATAAGCATGTTTTATGCTAACAGCCGTTCTGCAGTTGCTAATTGTTTGTGTTCCAACATCCTTTCTCTGATTTCTAAAGCTTACATTTGACAGAAAACACTCAAGTTAAAGAAGATTTTTCTCTCATGTTGTGCCATTTCATGTGAGTTCATGGATTAAAGTTGTTTGGTTATTCTGACATTACTACATAAACAAGTGTGGGAAGATAATATACAAAACAAACATATATCATGCTAGCAGCTGTTAAGCTGTAGCTAGCTTTTATGCTCCATTAAGCTAGCTTAAAGTAGCTCTTTTTCTTAAACTCTTACACACAAATTGAAATAAAAACCCTTAAATTTGAAAAAAATATTTGGCTTTTCTTAGAAGTTCTTATCTAATGTGTTCAGTTAACTTGATAATAGTAAAGCAAAAAGCATCAATATAATAAGCATGTTTTATGCTAACAGCTGTTCAGCAGTTGCTAATTGTTTGTGTTCCAACATCCTTTCTCTTAATTCTAAATCCCACATTTGAAAGAAAACACTTAGGTTTAAGAAGAATTTTATTGTTTCCATGTAATGCCATTTCATGTCAGTTATTGGATCAAAGTTGTTTGGCTATTCTGACATTACTACATAAACAAGTGTGGGAAGATAATATACAAAACAAGCATATATCATGCTAGCAGCTGTTAAGCTGTAGCTAGCTTTTATGCTCCATTAAGCTAGCTTAAAGTAGCTCTTTTTCTTAAACTCTTACACACAAATTGAAATAAAAACCCTTAAATTTTAAAAATATTTGGCTTTTCTTAGAAGTTCTTATCTAATGTGTTCAGTTAACTTGACAATAGTAAAGCAAAAAGCATCAATATAATAAGCATGTTTTATGCTAACAGCCGTTCTGCAGTTGCTAATTGTTTGTGTTCCAACATCCTTTCTCTGATTTCTAAAGCTTACATTTGACAGAAAACACTCAAGTTTAAGAAGATTTTTCTCTCATGTTGTGCCATTTCATGTGAGTTCATGGATTAAAGTTGTTTGGTTATTCTGACATTACTACATAAACAAGTGTGGGAAGATAATATACAAAACAAACATATATCATGCTAGCAGCTGTTAAGCTGTAGCTAGCTTTTATGCTCCATTAAGCTAGCTTAAAGTAGCTCTTTTTCTTAAACTCTTACACACAAATTGAAATAAAAACCCTTAAATTTGAAAAAAATATTTGGCTTTTCTTAGAAGTTCTTATCTAATGTGTTCAGTTAACTTGACAATAGTAAAGCAAAAAGCATCAATATAATAAGCATGTTTTATGCTAATAGCCGTTCTGCAGTTGCTAATTGTTTGTGTTCCAACATCCTTTCTCTGATTTCTAAAGTTTACATTTGACAGAAAACACTCAAGTTTAAGAAGATTTTTCTCTCATGTTGTGCCATTTCATGTGAGTTCATGGATTAAAGTTGTTTGGTTATTCTGACATTACTACAAGTGTGGGAAGATAATATACAAAACAAACATATATCATGCTAGCAGCTGTTAAGCTGTAGCTAGCTTTTATGCTCCATTAAGCTAGCTTAAAGTAGCTCTTTTTCTTAAACTCTTACACACAAATTGAAATAAAAACCCTTAAATTTGAAAAAAATATTTGGCTTTTCTTAGAAGTTCTTATCTAATGTGTTCAGTTAACTTGATAATAGTAAAGCAAAAAGCATCAATATAATAAGCATGTTTTATGCTAACAGCTGTTCAGCAGTTGCTAATTGTTTGTGTTCCAACATCCTTTCTCTTAATTCTAAATCCCACATTTGAAAGAAAACACTTAGGTTTAAGAAGAATTTTATTGTTTCCATGTAATGCCATTTCATGTCAGTTATTGGATCAAAGTTGTTTGGCTATTCTGACATTACTACATAAACAAGTGTGGGAAGATAATATACAAAACAAGCATATATCATGCTAGCAGCTGTTAAGCTGTAGCTAGCTTTTATGCTCCATTAAGCTAGCTTAAAGTAGCTCTTTTTCTTAAACTCTTACACACAAATTGAAATAAAAACCCTTAAATTTTAAAAATATTTGGCTTTTCTTAGAAGTTCTTATCTAATGTGTTCAGTTAACTTGACAATAGTAAAGCAAAAAGCATTAATATAATAAGCATGTTTTATGCTAACAGCCGTTCTGCAGTTGCTAATTGTTTGTGTTCCAACATCCTTTCTCTGATTTCTAAAGCTTACATTTGACAGAAAACACTCAAGTTAAAGAAGATTTTTCTCTCATGTTGTGCCATTTCATGTGAGTTCATGGATTAAAGTTGTTTGGTTATTCTGACATTACTACATAAACAAGTGTGGGAAGATAATATACAAAACAAACATATATCATGCTAGCAGCTGTTAAGCTGTAGCTAGCTTTTATGCTCCATTAAGCTAGCTTAAAGTAGCTCTTTTTCTTAAACTCTTACACACAAATTGAAATAAAAACCCTTAAATTTGAAAAAAATATTTGGCTTTTCTTAGAAGTTCTTATCTAATGTGTTCAGTTAACTTGACAATAGTAAAGCAAAAAGCATCAATATAATAAGCATGTTTTATGCTAATAGCCGTTCTGCAGTTGCTAATTGTTTGTGTTCCAACATCCTTTCTCTGATTTCTAAAGCTTACATTTGACAGAAAACACTCAAGTTTAAGAAGATTTTTCTCTCATGTTGTGCCATTTCATGTGAGTTCATGGATTAAAGTTGTTTGGTTATTCTGACATTACTACAAGTGTGGGAAGATAATATACAAAACAAACATATATCATGCTAGCAGCAGTTAAGCTGTAGCTAGCTTTTATGCTCCATTAAGCTAGCTTAAAGTAGCTCTTTTTCTTAAACTCTTACACACAAATTGAAATAAAAACCCTTAAATTTGAAAAAAATATTTGGCTTTTCTTAGAAGTTCTTATCTAATGTGTTCAGTTAACTTGATAATAGTAAAGCAAAAAGCATCAATATAATAAGCATGTTTTATGCTAACAGCTGTTCAGCAGTTGCTAATTGTTTGTGTTCCAACATCCTTTCTCTTAATTCTAAATCCCACATTTGAAAGAAAACACTTAGGTTTAAGAAGAATTTTATTGTTTCCATGTAATGCCATTTCATGTCAGTTATTGGATCAAAGTTGTTTGGCTATTCTGACATTACTACATAAACAAGTGTGGGAAGATAATATACAAAACAAGCATATATCATGCTAGCAGCTGTTAAGCTGTAGCTAGCTTTTACACTCCATTAAGCTAGCTTAAAGTAGCTCTTTTTCTTAAACTCTTACACACAAATTGAAATAAAAACCCCTAAATTTTAAAAATATTTGGCTTTTCTTAGAAGTTCTTATCAAATGTGTTCAGTTAACTTGATAATAGTAAAGCAAAAAGCATCAATATAATAAGCATGTTTTATGCTAACAGTTGTTCTGCAGTTGCTAATTGTTCGTGTTCCAACATCCTTTCTCTGATTTCTAAAGCTTACATTTGACAGAAAACACTCAAGTTTAAGAAGATTTTTCTCTCATGTTGTGCCATTTCATGTGAGTTCATGGATTAAAGTTGTTTGGTTATTCTGACATTACTACATAAACAAGTGTGGGAAGATAATATACAAAACAAACATATATCATGCTAGCAGCTGTTAAGCTGTAGCTAGCTTTTATGCTCCATTAAGCTAGCTTAAAGTAGCTCTTTTTCTTAAACTCTTACACACAAATTGAAATAAAAACCCTTAAATTTGAAAAATATTTGGCTTTTCTTAGAAGTTCTTATCTAATGTGTTCAGTTAACTTGATAATAGTAAAGCAAAAAGCATCAATATGATAAGCATGTTTTATGCTAACAGCCGTTCTGCAGTTGCTAATTGTTTGTGTTCCAACATCCTTTCTCTGAATTCTAAAGCTTACATTTGACAGAAAACACTCAAGTTTAAGAAGATTTTTCTCTCATGTTGTGCCATTTCATGTGAGTTCATGGATTAAAGTTGTTTGGTTATTCTGACATTACTACATAAACAAGTGTGGGAAGATAATATACAAAACAAACATACATCATGCTAGCAGCTGTTAAGCTGTAGCTAGCTTTTATGCTCCATTATGCTAGCTTAAAGTAGCTCTTTTTCTTAAACCCTTACACACAAATTGAAATAAAAACCCTTAAATTTTAAAAAATATTTGGCTTTTCTTAGAAGTTCTTATCTAATGTGTTCAGTTAACTTGATAATAGTAAAGCAAAAAGCATCAATATAATAAGCATGTTTTATGCTAACAGCCGTTCTGCAGTTGCTAATTGTTCGTGTTCCAACATCCTTTCTCTGATTTCTAAAGCTTACATTTGACAGAAAACACTCAAGTTTAAGAAGATTTTTCTCTCATGTTGTGCCATTTCATGTGAGTTCATGGATTAAAGTTGTTTGGTTATTCTGACATTACTACATAAACAAGTGTGGGAAGATAATATACAAAACAAACATATATCATGCTAGCAGCTGTTAAGCTGTAGCTAGCTTTTATGCTCCATTAAGCTAGCTTAAAGTAGCTCTTTTTCTTAAACTCTTACACACAAATTGAAATAAAAACCCTTAAATTTTAAAAATATTTGGCTTTTCTTAGAAGTTCTTATCAAATGTGTTCAGTTAACTTGATAATAGTAAAGCAAAAAGCATCAATATAATAAGCATGTTTTATGCTAACAGCCGTTCAGCAGTTGCTAATTGTTTGTGTTCCAACATCCTTTCTCTTAATTCTAAATCCCACATTTGAAAGAAAACACTTAGGTTTAAGAAGAATTTTATTGTTTCCATGTAATGCCATTTCATGTCAGTTATTGGATCAAAGTTGTTTGGCTATTCTGACATTACTACATAAACAAGTATGGGAGGGGGCCTCGGGTCTGCAGAGACTGTAGATGCTTTTAAAAAGGGGCTCAAGACACATCTTTTTAGCTTAGCTTTTAATTGAACTTCTTAATCATTTAGTTATTTGACTAACAATATCATTAGTTTATTTATTCAGTTATTTTAATTAATTTATTTATCTATTTTGTCTATTTTTATCACTCATTTGTATCTTGGTCTTAAATTGACTTTTTAATATATATTAATTTTCTTTTATTGTTCTTATTACGTTGATTTATTTATGCTCTTTTAAGTATCTTATACTGTGTTTTATTTTCAGCTTTTATCTTTTTTATCTTTTATCCTCTAGCTCCGGTGTTCCCTCATGGGGATCCTCCACATCGTGGGCTGTCTCTCCGGCCTGCAGGGTTGTCGTTGCGGGGGTCGACCTGGACGGGATGGCTGACGGGCCCTGCATTGCAGTCCTGTGGCTGTGGTGGGGGCCCTCGCCTGACCCGATCTTGGCGGCTCCTGTGGCGATGGCCTCTGTGGTTGCTGGCGGGGCGCTCATGGTGTGGATGGGTCCCCAAGGTACTGCTTCCTCACAGTGGTGTCAAGCCAATCGTCTTTTATCTTGTTTTTTAGATCTCTCTCTCAAACTTTGTTCTTAAACCATTTCAGTTAAAGAGACAGGAACTAGAAGGAATACTTTTAATTCTATGAAAAGAAGAGTGGCATCATCTGTTTGTGCTGTGTGTTGCGCGCTTGGGTGTGTGTGTGTGTGTGTGTGTGAATGTGTGTGATTTCAAATGTAAAGTAGATAGCATTTGCATTATTCTACTCTTAGATTTTTAATATATGTTTTTACACTGTAAAGCACTTTGTATTGCATGACAATGTATGAAAAGGGCTATACAAATAAAGTTTGAATTTGAATTTGAAAGATAATATACAAAACAAGCATATATCATGCTAGCAGCTGTTCAGCTGTAGCTAGCTTTTACGCTCCATTAAGCTAGCTTAAAGTAGCTCTTTTTCTTAAACTCTTACACACAAATTGAAATAAAAACCCTTAAATTTTAAAAATATTTGGCTTTTCTTAGAAGTTCTTATCTAATGTGTTCAGTTAACTTGATAATAGTAAAGCAAAAAGCATCAATATAATAAGCATGTTTTATGCTAACACCCGTTCTGCAGTTGCTAATTGTTCGTGTTCCAACATCCTTTCTCTGATTTCTAAAGCTTACATTTGAAAGAAAACACTCAAGTTTAAGAAGATTTTTCTCTCATGTTGTGCCATTTCATGTGAGTTCATGGATTAAAGTTGTTTGGTTATTCTGACATTACTACATAAACAAGTGTGGGAAGATAATATACAAAACAAACATCATGCTAGCAGCTGTTAAGCTGTAGCTAGCTTTTATGCTCCATTAAGCTAGCTTAAAGTAGCTCTTTTTCTTAAACTCTTACACACAAATTGAAATAAAAACCCTTTAATTTGAAAAAAATATTTGGCTTTTCTTAGAAGTTCTTATCTAATGTGTTCAGTTAACTTGATAATAGTAAAGCAAAAAGCATCAATATAATAAGCATGTTTTATGCTAACAGCTGTTCAGCAGTTGCTAATTGTTTGTGTTCCAACATCCTTTCTCTTAATTCTAAATCCCACATTTGAAAGAAAACACTTAGGTTTAAGAAGAATTTTATTGTTTCCATGTAATGCCATTTCATGTCAGTTATTGGATCAAAGTTGTTTGGCTATTCTGACATTACTACATAAACAAGTGTGGGAAGATAATATACAAAACAAGCATTTATCGTGCTAGCATCTGTTAAGCTGTAGCTAGCTTTTATGCTCCATTAAGCTAGCTTAAAGTAGCTCTTTTTCTTAAACTCTTACACACAAATTGAAATAAAAACCCTTAAATTTGAAAAATATTTGGCTTTTCTTAGAAGTTCTTATCAATTGTGTTCAGTTAACTTGATAATAGTAAAGCAAAAAGCATCAATATAATAAGCATGTTTTATGCTAACAGCCGTTCAGCAGTTGCTAATTGTTTGTGTTCCAACATCCTTTCTCTTAATTCTAAATCCCACATTTGAAAGAAAACACTTAGGTTTAAGAAGAATTTTATTGTTTCCATGTAATGCCATTTCATGTCAGTTATTGGATCAAAGTTGTTTGGCTATTCTGACATTACTACATAAACAAGTGTGGGAAGATAATATACAAAACAAGCATTTATCGTGCTAGCAGCTGTTAAGCTGTAGCTAGCTTTTATGCTCCATTAAGCTAGCTTAAAGTAGCTCTTTTTCTTAAACTCTTACACACAAATTGAAATAAAAACCCTTAAATTTGAAAAATATTTGGCTTTTCTTAGAAGTTCTTATCAATTGTGTTCAGTTAACTTGATAATAGTAAAGCAAAAAGCATCAATATAATTAGCATGTTTTATGCTAACAGCCGTTCAGCAGTTGCTAATTGTTTGTGTTCCAACATCCTTTCTCTTAATTCTAAATCCCACATTTGAAAGAAAACACTTAGGTTTAAGAAGAATTTTATTGTTTCCATGTAATGCCATTTCATGTCAGTTATTGGATCAAAGTTGTTTGGCTATTCTGACATTACTACATAAACAAGTGTGGGAAGATAATATACAAAACAAACATATATCATGCTAGCAGCTGTTAAGCTGTAGCTAGCGTTTATGCTCCATTAAGCTAGCTTAAAGTAGCTCTTTTTCTTAAACTCTTACACACAAATTGAAATAAAAACCCTTAAATTTTAAAAATATTTGGCTTTTCTTAGAAGTTCTTATCAAATGTGTTCAGTTAACTTGATAATAGTAAAGCAAAAAGCATCAATATAATAAGCATGTTTTATGCTAACAGCCGTTCTGCAGTTGCTAATTGTTCGTGTTCCAACATCCTTTCTCTGATTTCTAAAGCTTACATTTGACAGAAAACACTCAAGTTTAAGAAGATTTTTCTCTCATGTTGTGCCATTTCATGTGAGTTCATGGATTAAAGTTGTTTGGTTATTCTGACATTACTACATAAACAAGTGTGGGAAGATAATATATAAAATAAGCATATATCATGCTAGCAACTGTTAAGCTGTAGCTAGCTTTTATGCTCCATTAAGCTAGCTTAATGTAGCTCTTTTTCTTAAATTCTTAAACAGCTGCGACGTCAGCCGATTTTCCCGGGGCTTTAGCCCTGGGTCTTTTGAGTCTAGCACTGGCAGCAAAGACCAACTTAAATAACTGTATATAGACGCTGTTAAACTTAACTGCTGCCCGCTCCTCCAGCCGCTCCCCTCCGTTATTTCTCCACAGCCACAGGCTACACACACGCACACTTACTCACTGACCAGGACTGGACTGTGGGTTGGAGGGCCTGATTAGCCCTGTCACAAACGTCAAATGAAGTTACTGGGTGTCAGATTACAGTAGTTGCTTCTATAGCGCCACAAACCCACGGCCGGTAACCAGGGGGGCTCTGTGTGTGCATGTGCACAGGAGAGAGCAGCAGTCTAGCAAACCAGAGCTAGCAAAATGGACAGAAAATCTAAAATAAAGCAGTTACAACTCCTTAGCTTTTTTAGAAGAAAAGTAAAGGGTAAGATATACAGTATTGTCCCAAATATGTGTATTTTTTGTTTGACGCAAGCAGATCGCCGTCTGGGGTCGCTACACAAGACATTAAATTGTGTTACACCTGCGTGAAGCTGGCCCCCCACCCCACGCAAAACACAGTGGAAATGGTCTCGATCGTTTGTGCTGCGTTAGTGGTGATTTGTGCAGAAAAAATATTTCTTTGTGCTGCATTGGTTTTTAAGATATAACAAGTTTATTATGGGACAATCATTGCATTAAATTGTTACTGAATTAATTGATGGAGTGTGTTTTGAAGGGAGCCCTTCTTGCGGTTAATTGGTCATTAATTAGTCCGGCTGATTTTTCCACTCATTCAGTGGCCGCTGCGGAGCACTGTTTTAGTACAGTGAACTGCCTATTTATGTAAAGATAAAGTGGGACATTCTTATTTTGTGGGTTTTTTCTGTTTCAAGACCAAGTTCGTCCATGCAACCATAGAGTATTTAAATTTTGTTACTTCATCTATGGTAATAATGAGTAAACTGCATTTGTTTGGCGTGATTTTGCTGCTGTTTCAGCATACAAAGACGTGCAGCCCTAAATGTAGCCATTTTCTCATCTATTTCTAAGTAGTCAATTGTTGTGAAAATATTGGAGAAATAACTTGCTTCTTAACTGTTAATATTCCTTTAAAGCTACATTAACCGTGTTACCATAGCCACTTGTCAGCCAACTAGAAAATAAGGGATTGACATGAATCAGAAAGCTGTCTTGCTTGTAACCTACAGAGTAGAGGAAGTTCAAAGAAAGACAGGAGGTACTAGACATGACTCATGATGACTCAAAAAGTACGAAACTGAAATGGCTTTATGTGCACAATTTAATATACTGGTTACACCAAAAATTTATTATTTTAATAAATATAAAACAGAACATATTTAACATTAATTAACCTAGAACATTGGAAACAATGCAAATGAAAATAAATAAAAACTGAACAAATGGTAAAATAAACAGCAGACTTTGCTTTGTTTCAAAAAAGGAACAAAAAAAGGAATGTATACACACACACACACACATACACACATACTCACACAGGAATTTGCCAACAGATGGATGACACATCTTGAAGTCCCTCCTCCTCAGCCCTTCCTACTCAGACACATGGAGTGCTTTTGCAGTACGACACATAATGTCCAAGTGCATCCCAGGTCAAGCCTTCCTGATAAGCAATGACTGACCGGAGAGTAAATGTCTTCCCTTGGAGTACCAGATTGGAGGGTAACTCACGCAAAGGAAATCCCTTCTGGTTGTTTTCTTGCATTGTAGATGCTGTGGATGGGCTTCCAAGGTCGGTGTCTATCCACAAAAGTTCCCAAACAATATAGCTGTTGGTTACTTTCCCAGCACACAGCACTTTTCCGGAGGTGAGGTCTTCAGTTTTTAATGCAGAGGGACACTGAGAGGCACTTTTGATTGGCCTGAGGCAGGTTGACTCAGGAAGGTTGGCTCCTTGTTCCACAGCAGTCTTAAGATGAGCCATGCCAGATGCCTGCAGGACAGCAACAGAAGATGAAGCAAATGGCACTTCCCTTGTGGTACGTTTGCTGAGACTTGCAGTACTGTGAGGAACATTGTTTTGTGAAATAAACACTTACAATATTTCTCATTGTCTTGTCTATAACAGTTGAGATGTGACACTGTGCATCAACCTAGAGGCCACTAGACTCCAACTGGACAGCTTTAAACTTCCCACTCAGCAGCTCTGCCCTCTGTGAGTATGTCTGTTGGGTCACACCTTCTGTGGCCATGGCTTTTACCAGCTGCAGGACTTGGTTGTCAGAGACTTCACTGCTAACAACATTTTTGAAGGAACAACTGTCACAGTAAGCACAACATAAGCACTCACAAAAAGCATCAAATGCACATGTGTTAAGCACAGAGATGCTTGATTTGCCGGGTTTCACAGGTTGTTGGTTGTTTCCATTTTTTAAAAATCCCACATTCACCTTTTGTGCATTCACAGATGGATCTGCATGAAGCCATTCAGGACAAGCAGAGAGGTAGGAAGTCCTTTTTCTTTTCTTGGTGGAACAGCAAGGCCTCTTCAGTTTTCAACTGGTTCTTCTTCTGTGCAACCAACTTTGATGGCAGCATCAGACTCCTCACAAAGGTAAGCATCTCTTTTTATTTTTCTTTCTACACTTTGTGTAGTTGTGGGTGCTGGTTGGGCTGCTGTTTCACTCACTGTTTCCCAGTGTATTTTGCAGCACAAATCCGCATGTTGCCTTCAATAAAGGAAAGATGGCAAGCGATGAATTGATCCACCCGTATGGGTAATCTTTCATGCTTGAAAAGGCCGTGCTTGATATTTTTGAATTCTGCTTCTACGGCGGCTGAGCTTGAGGTGACATCAGTGGTTTGGAAGAAAGGGCCCATCACTCCTGTCCACAGTGGTAAGTAGCTGATCTTATTATTTGAGGAATGATCTCGGGTAAATAGTGGATATTGTCTCGATCTCCATTAGCCATGGCAAGCGACCTGCTTTCCTCACAGATTTCTGTTACCCACTGTCTTAGGTCAGTCTGGATCGCATCACATGGATCCGCTTGTTCCAGTTGTTTTCCCTCTGCATCTGGAATGATAACTGAATCCTCTGTAATCTGGGCTTACAGGTATTTCTTGCATATCTCTGATGTGAGAGGGACTCCAGAGTTATCATTGCCTTCTGCCTCGCTGAGTGCCACAACAGTGATGGCATGTATCAGGTCTTTTGCATGCTTCAGGGATTGTGATTTAATGAGTTGTGCTATTGCCCTCACAAAAAAAAAAAATCTTTTATGCGTGGGGTTTTGTTTTTCAGGCATTCCTACTGGCAGATCATCTTGATGCAGTGTGCAACATCAACTCTGACAAAACAAGGCAGCAGTTTTGCACACTTTGTAAGACACCAAAGCACTCTTACATGTATGTCTTGAGGCCACAATAAGGAGTAAAAGCCAGAGCACCAAGAAAAGCAAGAGAAAAATCGCTCACAACTTGTTTTGGCACAGGTGCACCTGCACGAATCCACTCTGAGCCACTGAGCAATTGCAACAGCATTGTGTCTTTCTGGCAACATCTGGACCACGGGTACACTGGAGCTGTTTGGTCCTGTCAGGACTCCTTGATACAAGAAGATGTGTTTAACTCCAGTAGTGGCAGAAAAACTTGTCCAGGCCGATGTCCCTGATGTATTTACAAAAGCCAGCAATCATTCTGACTTACACAGCATTTTTGTTTAGGTATGCTAGTGCTACCTAATTTGGAATCCTTAGTTATCCTTAGTCAGCATTAATGCAACTGAACTGCAAAATCTCAACACAAATAAAGGCTTCACATTTAAGTCCAAATTTTAACAAAAACATGTTAAGTTATGATATCTTGAATCATGATTGCTCATGCTTTATAGCAGGGGTTCTTTTTCAGTGTTTTATCCCTTTTGAAATTTTTTTTTTCAGTCTTGTACCCTGGACCGGATCAGGGCAAACCCCTTGTTAGGAAAAATTATAATTGCAAAAATGACATGGGAAATACTTCAATAGTAATGCTTTCTAAGAAATACTATTTTGTTCTTTCATGTCGATTTTATTTTTATTTATTTATTATTAATTATTAATTATTCAAAGTTTTCATTACCTGGTGTTATATTTATCTCATGTACCTCCTGTGTACTCCATAGTACCCTTCCCATTTCTGAATGACAGCTCTAGAATAGCCAAGAAAGGTTAATGCTTTCATTGTGCTGGAAGATGTTGATTTAAAAAAATTTGTATTATATTAGAACATTGTATTATTATAAGCTTCATTTGTTTTCTGTTTTTTTTTTTTTTTTAATTTCATTATTTTGTAGAGGGTAGCAAAGATTAGTTACAGACAAAGGAGAAGCCAGTAGGAGACGTGTCCAAATCAGACATGGACATTGATAATAGTTATTTAGCTCAGCCAAAGAAAAATAACTTTACAAGCATTTTGTGGCATCTGGTTCTTTGTTTGACTCTGTAGGAGCTTCCTCAACGACTCCCTGTATAAACCCTCAAATGTTTTTCGTACCTTTTACTGTGCAGCAGGTGCATAAGACCCTCAAATGTTTAAATCACAGAAAACCTCCTGGACCAGACTTAATAGAGCCTTATTTTTTGAAAATGGCTGTTAATTTAGTTGCACAGCCTTTTACGATACTTTTTAATGTTTCAATTGAAAGTAAAGAAATTCCATCAGTTTGGAAGTCAGCTTTTGTTGTTCCTCTTTTAAAAGGAGGTGATCCGGCAGTTTTCACCAACTACAGGTCAATATCAAATTTGTGCATTTTGTCAAAAATTATTGAATGACTTGTGTGTGATCAACTTAAAGAATTTTTATATTCAAATGAGCTTCTTTTAAATTTGCAATCAGGTTTTAGAAAAAAACACAGTACAGCTGCTATTTAAGCACTTTTGTATTACTCCTGGATACATTTTGTATTTGCTGCAGCTCACTTGTTTACATTACAATGCTCATACATATACAAATTAAATTAAAAGCAAATTAGAAATTAAAAACATTTCAATGACAATGTGCACAATTGAAGCCATAATAACTGAAATAATAACTAGTTTTGTGGGATTTATTTCCCATAGTGTTCAGTTCTGTTGCTTATTTGCTATTCTTGGTGTCTGTCTTTTGGGATGACTTGTGGTAAAATTAATGAATGAATTTATTGTCATTGCACAACAATTACATCAGCAATCATTGGCAGTGGAATTCTTAGATCCCAGGCTCTCCTAACAATGCTAAAAAGAATATAAACCACAATAAAAAATAGTCGAACACAAAAAGCAATAATACTACAAATAAGTTATATAGTAAAATATATAATAAGCAATAAGAAGATGCTATTATTTAAAGGTGGCGCTGCTGCTGACAGCATTTAGAAGTCTTATGGCCTGCGGTGTGAAGCTGTCCCTGAGCCTGGTGGTACGGGCTTGAATGCTGCAACTTAATTGGACGGACCACTGTTGAATGGTCCGCGTCACTGGTCCATGACACTTAAATTTCTGTCTGTAGGAAGGCAGCAGCAGAACTGAGGTGTGATCAGATTTCCCAAAAGGGGAGCGAGGGAGGGCCTTATACGTGTTTGCCTAAGGGGTGTAAACATGATCGAGGGTGTTCTTGCCACGCATAGAACAGCTGATGTGTTGGTGGTATCTCGGCAGGACTTTCCTCAGGTTGTTAAAATCAATAAACACAGCCTCCGGCCATGAAGTCTCTGCCCCGTCGATAACTTCAAACAGTTCAGATGCAGCAGCCATCCTCGGCGCTATCTTCAACAGTCTGTAAAATTATATATGTATATTAAGCTCCCCTAATTTTTAAATTTAAATCTGGTCCGGGCTAAGCCCAGGATGTCTTTAAAAGATGGAGACACCCCTGGCATTGTGGATGTTTGATTAACTTGATATTGCTGTGGCGATTACTTTTTCAGATTTCGGTGTTAACTTCATCTGGTGACCTGTCCAGGATGTACCATGTCGACAAGCAGCAGCTAGGATAGGCCTCGTGGTCCCAAATGCCTGGTATCAGTTCGTGGCAAAGGAACATGAATGCACTAAACAACACATTTACAAGTTCAACACTGACTGGCATGTTGATGCTTCTGAGAAACTGTGTTTTTAGTTTTTATTTTAACCCATTCACTGACTTCATAATATTAATCTAAAAACAAAGAGCTTTTTCAGTTTAACCCTTTTTAAAGTACCTTTTACTGAGACAACAACCACTCTCCCCCTGGCTCCCTTCTGCTGAATAAAGCTCATGTCAGGTTGTATTTGGTAACATTTGGGTTTAGTAGGCCATCCAGGTGGCTGACTCCAAAACATCTCCTGACTCCACTTGTCTCTGAGAAATGAATAAAATATTAGTGGTTCTTGGACTTGAATATGCTTCACAAATCGCAGAATCAACTTTAATGTGCTTATTTCCTTCTTACCACTAAGTTGTTCTGCCAGGATCTGGGTCAGAATGTCACTATCAATTAAAGCTGCTCCGTTTTTATGTAAAATTATGCATTTAAAACTTGTAAAAGTGGTAATGAATAAGTAAAGATTTGTCACCCAGATCAGCAGTCTCCCCCAGGCTTTATCAAGCCATTTTTCCCACTGACACTCAGATCAAACTGTTGTTTTAAGCACTTTAGCATAATAACAGCTGATGCTGTTGTTTTCTATCTGGTGTATCTTTGTCTCTATTTTCTTCTCTTCACTTTTCTTCTTTTCTTCTTTACTCTCTTTTCTTTTGCCCCACACCTCTTGTCAGGTCCAGCCTTATTATGTAGATTCAGCAACAGACTAATTTAAAAATAAAGAATAATATATATTTGTCAAGAGGGGCCTTATATTCATAAAGCTCCTCTTGGCAAAGCACATTTGTTGAGCACAACAACACAGCAGCCAGACCACCCATTCTGCTCGCTATGATGCTGCAAGACACGTAAAAAAGAAGAAGAAGAAGAAGAAGAAGAAGAAAATTGGGGTCCTAATTATCCATGGAGCCCTTTTTTGTTCAGTGTGTCATGTTTACATACTCATCACTTCATATTGCTTTAGATGTTGAATTTGTCGCTTTTTCCCCCTCCACAATTAAAACCAACTCCACTGTTTTTAATTTCTGAGTTTCTTCTCACAACCTGAAATTTCATGTGTGAATCCTTTTTATCCTAAATTATCTCTGATGATACCAGACCCCTATGTAGTTTTTACTCCAAAAATTTGATTACCCTCCTTTTTTTTTCAATAAAACAATAATTAAGTTTTGCATTCAGATTAAACAACAAAGAAATTTAATTACTGGTGAGTTTTATTAGATTTTTTTTTGTATGTGAAACTCATAATTCATCAGAAGGTTTCCTGTAATTGTGACTCGTGTCAATTTAGTTTAGTTTTTTTTTTTTTTTCACTGTTGATGTAATTATTGTTAATTAATCTTGGATATTGGATAAGAATATTATGAAAGTAAGACACTAAATTTATCTAACCAAATTTATTTATATACATATTCTTAACTTTATGTTTAAAAGAAAAAAAAATCCTCTACTGGACTAGTGGAAGATTTAGCAGCTGAATGTTAGCTTGTGTGTTCAGTGCTGAATGTATAATTGAGTTGCAGCTCAAACACATCCATGTTGACTGTTATCTTCTTATAAAGGCTGTGTGCTTGCACAGTTGCAGACAGTGAAGTCAGTCACATCCCTAGTGGATGTAAATCTCCTTTACATCAGTGTCCTTACTGTCTGAACTATGATTTAATGGAACACACCAAAGGACGATGAGCTGTTTATCTACTTGCTGCCAGGACAGATTAATCAGCTAGCTTATTTCCACAGCACAGGACTTTATATTTGGCTTAGTGACATAAAGCAGAGCCTTTTGTTTTGCTGTGGTATATCATGGTCTGTTTTCCATATTCATCTCTCATCATCATCTTCTCTCACTTTACCTCTATTACCTTAAAGAAGCAGGTTTATGCTTTCCAGTGAGAAAGCAATTTCACAAAGTTAAATCTGACCAACAATTGTAATAAAACTTGAGGCTTGTGTTTCAACTCCTTTAATGTTTACCAGCGCTTCCCTCTATATTTTTCCACTTTCCACTTCTTTAACTTCTTGGTTCATTTCATTTCACCCCTGTGGACAACATGTGTTGTAATCTGCTTTCCACATTGTGAAAGTTGCAGTAAACAAACTACATTTGTTTTCATAAAGTTGTTGCAGTAAAGTCTCCTGTTGTTTAACAATGCAGTGTGCATATAGACACTTTTCTGCCTCTGCCTCACATCCTCATCTCACGGATGACAATTCCTATTATCTCTTGGATAATAAATTGCACAGATTAGCCATGGGACCAAGCAGGGGAGCAGCAATATGCCATTGGATTTGCATGTTTGTGAGTGTAAGTCTTGCATTTGGGTGTTTTTTCTTGTTTTTCTTTCCTGGATTCCTGTTTGACTCTGAGCAGCTCCTCATATATGCCTGTCTGCATCTGGATGTTTGTTGACGTTAATGGATTTCTCCCCAGATGCACGTGCACAAGTCTCTGTCTGTCTAGCCCCATGTCAAAATGTGTGATCTGTTTGACAGTGTGTATGCATGTGTGTGTCTATGCAAGTGGTAGATACACTGAGTGCAGTGGGACTCTCTAGAGGAGGAGTTGATAGGCTAAGTGTCATTAGCAGATAATTACAACTAAAAGCCACCGTGCTAACAAGGATGGCTCATAACCATGGCATTGGTAGACAATGCATAAAGAAACATCTGCAACCTTGTTGTGGTCATTGCATGCGATAATGTGTGTTTTATCTTTATTTTCTTTGTTGACCTCACACACATGAGTGCTTCCATGTTCTGTCCATGCCTGTGTTTATTATGTGTGTGCAGAGGGAACCACAGCAACAGATTTGAATTTTAAAGAAGACACCATCCTGTCAGAGTGTGTTTACACGCGTGAGAAGGCACTACGTCAGTTTAATTGGCTAATATAGGGCCTCAGTGTGAGTTGAGTTTAAGGGCATCCCCACTCAGCACACCACAATGCCTCTAATGGCTTCACATCTTACTCCTCGTAATGGGGCTTGTTCTGCCTCTGAGTCAACATAAAGATCTGTGAGATATGTTATCCCTTTTGTCCTGCACATGTTATATTTGCATATTTGGGGTCGGGGGGGTCAATTAAATTCTTTTTTCCTGTTGGGACAGGTAAGTGTGTTCAGGGTCTGATATACCACAAATCTGATTTGGCATGTTAAACCTCATTTTGTTGTCCCCTGGTTTCCAAGCAGGAGCTGCTGAGGATAGCACATCGTTTTTACTCATTATCCTCTGTTCTGCCATGCAAGCCATGGGGATACTTAATCTGTATGTGTTTCTAGAAAATTAGAAAATCACGTAATTGTGTCTATATATGCCCACATGTTTTTGTGTGTACAAGTACAAAAGTGTGTATAAAATTGTGGTGACTAAAACAACACAAAAACAGCATTGACACATCATCCACTTCAGTAAAGAGCAAATCACTCTGTGAAACATCCATCTGTTTCCTGTAAAAAAAAAAAAAAAAAATTACTTTCCAGTCTATTTTAATCGATCTAATATACTCGCCGCCTCTGTTTACTTATATATATATATATATATATATATATATATATATATATATATATATATATATATATATATATATATATATATTTATATATATATTATTATTATTATTATTATTATTATTATTATTATTATTAGCCACAGCCCTCCTTACATACACATTAGCGTGTGTGTGTGTATGAGAAACCATGTGAGTACCACTAAAGGGTCGACAACTTACAATTTACTTTCAAATCCAACAAATCACTCACAGAGGATATTTACTGAAATAATTACAGAGATAAAAATGAGCAAATCCTTGATAAGCTCAAACAAATGTGTACAAAGGAGAATCTTTTGAAAAGGAATGATCCAGCATCGACTGATAGCAGGTGTTAACACAGACATGCTCCTGTGGGAAATCTAGCAGTTAACAAGGTGTAATGACCAAGGCTAGCTAATGATTGACACTCATAATTGTTTGTTGTGTGAATCAACATAACTGTAACTAGAAAACTTGTTTAATCAGAGAGGATAGATTGTTAGAAAATGTCTGAAAGCCTCTCACAGCAAAGCATGTTGTGGCTCATAGGCTGAAACATTTGTCAGTTGTTAGATATATTATTAAAAAGAACTGAATCCCATATCATATACAGTACTTATGGTATTGTATTTATGTGAATGTTGAACCTCCTATAAAACTGATCCGTCTTGTAGATAAACTATCTTAATGCAGCTTCCTATAAAGTGGTTACACCATTCGTTACTTTATATTTACAGTACTACAAATAATTTATGTCATTAAAACCTTTCAATGAAACTGATTACTTTTTGATAACTGGTTATTGTTGACCTCTGAGCTGGTGGGTGAGCAGCCCTTAACTTAAATATTACTTCTGAGATAGTTGTACTTCATTCATTATTATAAGACTTCTCGTGCCTTTTTTTATTCCCTTGAATAAACAAAAAGAAAAACATTAACCCAGTCCTTAATAAATGGCTCATCATTTCTTTGGCTGGTTCAGAGTTACTCATAATTAACATGGTCAGGATGGTCAATTTGTGATCTTTTATGACAAGACCTAAAGATTAAATACTAAGATCCTCCATCATGTCATATGACTTTATTTAATACCTGGTAGGTTAGTAAATTTTCATTCACAATTATAAAGCTGTCCCTCATTTGGATGTTGGTAATTTCTTTCTTAAGTAACAGTTAACTAATCATATGCTACATACTATAATCTGATCAGGAAATATTTCATGTTTTATTGGTAGTTACTTAGTCAACGGTTTATTTTTGGTATTATTAGTAGATAACCCGTTGACTGTATGGCTTCAACAATTCTAACTTTTTAGTATGTGAATGTACCTGTGTTTGTACCACGTAGTTATACCACCATCTGCTGGTCACTGATCACCAACTCCAGACATCTTGAGCCAGGGTCCTGCAGGTTTTTGATGTGCTGCAACACACCTGATTCTCTTTCAGTAAATGTATTTTTGTAATAAATTTTATGAGTAAGAATGTAGTCATGGATATTGTTGTTTTATCTGACATATGTGGACAGCAAACACTGAATTTAGAAAAAACCTTCTGGTTGTTTTTTCAACATAACGACAGGTTGAATTGAAGTCTTTTAAAGTTATTGTTGACCTCTGAGCTGGTGGGTGAGCAGCCCTTAACTTAAATATTACTTCTAAGTGGTGATTAGAGATAGCAGTACTTATATAAAATAAGTCTTAAATAAGGCTTTTCAGCCATATATTTAACATCACCAAAATGTATGCTTTCTTTTAGAAAAAAAACACAAAAAAACTTTGGTTTATTATAGTCTTATATTTATTTATTTATTTATTACAAGGCTAATTTAGTGTAACTCCTCCAGTTCGTCTTTTCGAAGCATTATTTCATGCATTTTGGGTTTCTGTTGAGTGATCCACATCAATTTCAATTTAAACTTTTAGACCATCTCAAATTATCTCCAAGCACTCTTCAATGAAATGCAGCTTGATATGTGTTTTTGCACATGAACACTAATTTTCCTAACATTTCTCCCAAACTGGTCAAATTTGTGGAATTGTACCTGTAGCTTGTGTGATGAAATTACAAAGATTTCCTTTTGATGCAAGATTTAGTTTTTATGCTTAAATCTCCTGCCAAATAGTTGGTGGTGGAGGTTGGTATAGTGGAATAGGAGGCCAAAAAAAAGAAGTTATTGGACATCTTAGGAGTAAAAACTATTTCTCATGTTGTGGTACAGCACTTCATAGCCCTGTTGCACCTTCCAGAGGATTGAAATATAATAACATGATGGGAAGGAGGAGTATTGTCGCAGATAATTCTGCAGGCCTTCCTGTGACAACATGACTAGTAGATGTCTTTCATGGGGTGAGGGAGAGCCCAATGTATTCTTGTGCCATGTCAACCACCTTCTGGAGAGCTGCCGCTGCACAGTTCCTGAGCCTTACCAAGATGGAGTGGGTCAATATGTTCTTTGAGTTTTTTCTCAGTGTCCTGGGGAAGTGTGGCCATTGCTGGGCCCTCTTCAATTCTGCAATGATAATTACTTTAGGTTACTATTCAAGCTCACTGGCTATACTTAGCCAACTGCTTCCTGTTTAAATTGAACTCACCTGATCGTCTAATATTGAATTTGCCTGATCACCTCCTGCAGTTATAAACTGTTTCTAAATCCTCTTTTGTCATAGTGCCGAAGTGGAGCCCCTGCTTGTGACCTTTTTTTGTATCATCTTTTTTAGCCACAATATCAAAGAGTCCAACTATTTCCATGGAATGTATTTATTATACAAGATTGCTCAGAAAACTTAATGAAAATACTCATTTAATAATTTTGTCTTCCATGATAACGAATGACTCACATTGCCTCTGCAGCTGAGACTCTATGATAGGGGATACATTAAGTTACAATTCAGATGAACAGTTTAAGAAGGTTTAATGTGGAATGTAAACTTTAAAAAGAAAAGCGATTGTGAGGAAGCCAGAGAACTGAGGTTTACTGTAGGCAATGTAGTAGAAACATAGTTTATGTGGGAAAATTTAGAAGAGAGCAAGGACTGAGTGCTCAGCAGAAAAAGATTAGGGAGCTTAAGTCGATCAATGAGGTTTGGCAATGAGGTGTGAAGAGTATTAACTTAAGAGGACATTTTTGGTCATTAGGTTACCCAAGAAAAATAAAAACTAATTGTAACTGAGCATAAAACACACAAGTTTCCTATAAAATCAGGTAATGAAGAAATATAGTATGTTTATGTAATGACAAGCAGCAAAAGAAACAGTTAAGCATTTTCATATGTTTATTTAGAAGTAGTTCTCTGGTTTGTAAGATACACACTTGTTCCACACAGAATATTACAGAGAGGTACAGATTTTTACATTTGACTCTGTCATATAATTAGCCACTGACTGTCAGACTGGTATTTAAACAATAGAGATGTTACCCTCATATCTTAAGTCAGAGTCAGATCTTCTTTAAAATTTCCCTGCAAATGTCAAAAGTAGCATTAAGGGCACATGACATTCCACAACCTCATCAAGTCACGCATGTACTACAAACACGCAACCAATCAAAGTTAAGTCAAATAATCACATCATCAGGGAAATTTTTTTCAGTCATCCAAATTCCCCTTGAGCAGTATCACTTGGATATTTGTCCATGCATACATAAGTTTATTATATATGATAAAAATATAGCATTTAGGATAAATATGTCAGGTTATTTTTAGACTGTCAGACAATACTTGTTATATACTTTTCACAATACTGTATGTACATGTATTTGGCTGGATTTACAGAAACAGATAAAATACATAAATTTAACCCACTGTGAAACATAATTGATCTTAGTTCTTTGGTGATCAGCCAGATGTGAAATATTTTAACATCTGGATCACACTGGATTAAACATATAGATTTCCATAAAGATCTTATGTGTAGGCACGGAAGACCAGATACTTCTCTCAGCGCAGCGCCAACCATCCCTTGGCTGTTTGACATGTGGGAAGGTACACACTTTTATATGTGTTCTTTATTTTGCAGGCAGTCAGTTATGACAAGATGTGCAGCACAGAGTTAAAACTCAGATTAACCGATGTCATGTAAACACAGCATCATTCGTGAGAAAATCTTTCCTACGGTAAGACTAAGATATTAATAATAATAATAACAAAACAGGATGGTATTGTTGGTAAATTGCAGTCAGTGTGTGCGCCATAAAATAAACATACTTTATGTGTTAGGTCTCTCTTTACAGAGTCACATTTTCCAACTGAGTGTTTGGGAATACCAGATTACTAATGCAGTTATAAGTGTAATGAGGTCACACTTAAAAAAAAAAAGTTACCTATAAGACAGCATGAACTAATCATAATGCAAAAAAAAAATAAATCTAGCTTATTATAAGTATAATTCATAATTTATGTCTATTTAAAACATGTTAAAATGTTCTATAGTTTTACTACTTTTCTGGAGTCTTGCCTCAACAAATTTGGTAACTGCAAAAGTAGACTAGATTGCTGTTGACCACAAATATGGCATTCAGTAGGTAGGTATAATCCTTTCAATTTTGCCTTTACTGACCTTTGCAAGTTGATGTTACCCCATTAAAAAGTCATGTTTTAAAGTCAAACTGAACTGTTGTGCTATAATTTTTAATTAGAATGAGCAGGAGTCAACACTGAACTCATGTCCTCCTTTTTTTATTCTGTTTGTTAAACTGTATTATCATTGTCATTTCACCTTATCTCCTCACCTTGTGTAAACGTATTTAATTGATTGGCATCTGCTGTGGTCACTGAGAGAGGAATGTTGAATTGTAAACATTTTATAAGACCACTACTTCTGCTTTACAGTGCTTACAGAATACCGGTGCAGACAGCAGATGACCCAACTCCCTAGGAAGTAAAGATAATTGCCAGAATGGATGAAAGTTGTCTGGTTAAGGCTAAATCAGTGTCACACACCTTACCTAGTTTCTGTATGATAAGGTAGTATTTAACTGATATTGCTTCTTTTCAATGGATTTTTACATTTCCGTTGCAAAACATAAACTCATGGAGGTGATAATAGGATAGACTGTTCTTGGCAATCTAAAGACAAGTTGATCATATCATTTAAATAAATGTCTGTAGTCACACATAATTATAATATCTACACTGGTTCTGATGTCTGTCTCATCCACTGACAGCCAGAGTGTTAGTCCAGTGATCAATGCCAGTTTAGTAAAACTTGCTACATTTTTCTCCTGGAATGTGTCACAGCCAGCCTGACATTCATTGTGCATTTTGTAGCAGTTGCATACATGATTGGATTTCAAACAAGCAGGTGAACAAGGCATACATTAGGACGGAGACAGAGAGAAATCATGAGAACAGACAGTATTACAACATACTGCTCTGCAGAACTATACATAAGACAGCCAGTAGGGGGAGTAACTGTATTGGCATGCAGCTTCTTCTGCTTCATACAATCTTCTAAAGAGACGACTTCTGTCTTTCTTCAGCTGAGTTATAATGTCATTACAAAAAAAAAACAAAAAAACAACCATATATATATATATATATATATATATATATATATATATATATATATATATATATAATGTATAATTTGTGTCCAACATAAACATTTTATCTCAGAATAAACCATTTGTTTTATAATAACTCCCAAATTATCTCCCATGGGATAAAAATGATGAAGTGAATGAATACCTCTGGAATTATATAGTTTTCTTCTGAATACTCTTATTATAGACTACTATTTATACACAAACACAATTTAAAAAAATGCAATAGAAAATACAGTCTCTGTTTGATTATAATGTGTTAGAATACCATTCTACGTATACTATGTTTTTAATAATGGCTTATGTCCAAATAAGAAAATAATAATGTCATAAAAGAAAATAGAAATCATGTATATTTAGTATCATATTTGAAAAGGTAGATCATGTGCTTAGTATTTTGCTTTGAGAGTTAGCTGATGATAATAAGCAGCAGTTTAGAGTGTGTCCGTCACTTGTCTTACTCTATATTCTCACCCTGTTTCCTGCTTGAAATGCCGTCAGTCACACTAGTTGCTATGGTAATGTCTGATCAATTCTTCCACCACCTTTTAAAATTGAAGCTGTTGATGCAGCATATCCACAAACACCCTTAGGGCATGCTGGCAGAGATATGAGGAAAAAATGCTTCAGTCGCAGAGGTTTAAATGTATTATTTTGTGTATATTTTCTTTAGTGTTGTGTATTCATTTAAGCTTTTTCCCCCCTACGTTGGTTGGAAGATGGTCATGGAATGGGAAGGATCATGGGTGAGCAAGCTGGGATGTTTTTGGAGGACTCTGGTTCAGAGAAGGTCTGTGGTTGATGTGGGCTCAGAAGCATGAGCCTTCAGGAGGTCAATGATGTCTTGGTGAGCAGCTGCCTCTGCCACCGCCAGAGCTGTCTGACCATTCTGGGGAGAAAAGACACATTATGTAGGCTTCATATCAAACATATTGCTGCAGTGACCATGAGTACCTTCAAAGTGGCAGTGTTGTGTTGGTTTAAACATATATTCTCTGGTAACTGAACAATGTTAGGCTAATACTCCACCTGACTTGATAGCATCATGAGAAGAGCTGGATTTACTATCAGAAAATCAGTGATCTCTCAGTACTGAAATATTAGGGAGCTAGGGTTTACACAAACATGACAAATCACAAGGTCATATAATAAGTCATTTACAAAATTACACAAAGTTATAGCAAATAATAATTAATTTAAAAATATACAGTACTAAAAAAATAAAGAGAACACAAAATCACCACCATGTAACTCAAGGACAGTCACTAGTATATCAGTCTGTCCAGTTAGGAAGTAACACTGATTGTGAATCAATTTCACCTGCTGTTGTACAAACGGCACAGACAACAGGAGGAAATGAGAGACAAATAGGAAGACAGCTCCTATAAAAGAATGGTCCTGCAGGTGGTGCCCACAGACGATTTCCTTGTCTTCATTTTGGTCACATTTGCATTTTGCCAGTGCCCTCACCACTAGAGGTAACAGGAGGCAGTGTCTGCAACCTATAGAAGTTGCTCAGGTAGTGCAGCTTATCCAGGATGACGATCAAAACGTGAACAAGCCCACATCTATAAAGATGTAATAACTGCACTGGTGGCTTGTCATCTGGATCATTTAGGTGTATTATACAATATAACTACCAAATATTTTTAATGTAAAATAAGTTTATAGTTTTTGTAGACGACTCTATGAGTCACACAAGGTAAACAATTTAAAAATAATAACATTTTAAACTGTTATATTTATCCGGAGAGCTAGCATTTGAAGCTATCAAGCGCTGGAGTCATCCATTAGCAATTATAACAAATGGGTTTTCTATCCTAGCACCCATGCCTCCTTAACCTGCAACTGAGAGAACAAACCTCTTCAAACATGAACACTTGCAAACCCATCTCTTTACGGTGTAAGAGGTGTTGTGTGCTTGACCCTAAGACATCAATCAAATATAATAGAGCTGTAAATTTCCCAGGCTGACACCACAGGTAGTGTTCTGTGGCAATATTTGTAACTTCCTGCATCTGGTTTTCAGCATGTGGTTATGATCATTTCTCTAATCAAAGGTGTAAGAATAGATATAATAACTAACAAGAACACGCAACCCTCATCTCAGATGCAGTTCATTGGCTAAATTTAGCTGACTGCCAACGTCAGAACAGAATACCAGGGCGAGCAATTGTTCGCTGTGGGCCTATTTATCAAATGAATTAGGATTTTATAATGTACGTATATAACAGGACAGATTTAACAGAAAATAGAAAATTTAATTTATGAATAACAAAGTCAATCTAGTCATTTAAACCAACAATCAGACTTTAGAATTAAATGACAGACTGTCAGAGGTTGAGATCAGTTAATCAAAAAACCTAAACAGCAGCATTATGTGGGAGACGTTCAGATCCATGGATCAAATTTTACACAAAACAACATAAACAGAACAACAACGCAGATGCTTCCATCATGCTTTAGCCACTCAAAAAACTTCCACAACCCAGCCAAAGAAGAACCGTGGTGGAACACTCAGTGAGTTACTAACCTGCACAATTTACATTAGTTTGTCTTAGAAAGACAACTAGAGCTCAACCAAACTGATCCTGTTTCATTTTGTGCAACTTCAACTCTGTAAAACATCAGGAAACATCTGCAGCAGACAAAAACCAGACATACTAACATACTAAACATGTAGCTGCGATTTACTACACTTAGGAAGGACAAGTCGGACTGAGTTAATCCAGCTGCAGACGATGCCTCCAGAGGAAGAAGATGAGACACAAGCACCTGTGTTGCTGCAGCTGTTGCTATCTGCTAGGTCACATTGCTGGAATCATCCAAACTGCTGGAAGTGGTTGATTCTTGCAACTTGACACCTGACGTGTTCCTTTCTTCACGTTATCATTAGGTCGCTTTCTTATGTCCACTGTCCAAAGGTATCAGTCTGCTACTACTTCATTGAAGCTAGTTAATGACTTTGCACCAAATATCGCGATAATTTAAAAAACGCATTATGTTCTTTAAGTTATTGTGGGATTTGGTGATTACACACACACATAATATGCAAATATCTCGGGAAATAAGTTTTCTCAATGCACAAAAGCCCATATAAGAACTGATTCTACATTTGATAATCTAGTACCAATATAAAAATAACTGTTAAATAATTACAAATGAAAATTTGATTGAAAAGCGTATAAATTAAAACTGAAAGGCTGGATGGAAGGGCGTGACTTGTGAATGGATGGGCCTTGCCCACTGGGGCCCATAGCACCAGGTCTTCTTGTTGGACAAACACGTCACAGGAGCTATTTGTGGAGCAGATATTTTTCTTGGAGGTCAGTACTTGGGATATTTGTCTGAAAAGCTGCAAGATCTGTCAGTAGTTGCTGTTTTGAAACAAAGAAAAAGAAAAGTTTCTAAGCGAATCTGTAAAGTAGCTATATCTTACAGAAGATCAGCTTATGAATATGTTTTTCACTGTGTGAGAAAATAGGCGTGTGGCATGAGAGCATGTCAAAAGCATAAATAAACTGTGTGAGGGTCATTCTCAGTGCTTGGCCATGTTTTATGTGGTACTTTATGGCCCTTGGTTATATTCTTCTTGGTTTCTGTTCTGTTTAAAACTTTTTTCCCTCCTCTGCATCCCCTCTAGCTTTGGAGTAACAGTACAAAAGTCTTTGGGTGCTTGTGCTTCATTGTCTTAATTGTCTTGATTTGTTTAATAATGTGGGGTTGTGCATAAAAGGCATGCCTGAGGATGCCTACAGGGGATTCATCGCTTCCTGGCCACTGAGCCCAGTACTGTGTTGCTATCGCTTGAGTTTAATTAGATTTTATTATTATTATTAATATAATGAAGCAAATTTTTTTCACAGTCTACAGTTTATGTTCAATTGCAATAAAAGAAACTATTTGGAGGTATAATAGTCTTTTGAACATCACTATTCAACTAAAAAAAAAAAAAAATACTTCAAAGTATAACAGTGTACCTTATCAATGAGGCCGGTATCACAACGGCCTGTCTCCAGCAGCAGACTAGCAATGTGTGTGTGTCCATGTTCAGTGGCACACATCAGGGCTGTAGATCCCTCTCGGTCCTGGGCGTTTACATCCACACCGCAGCTCAGGAGCAGCTTCACCATGGCAACGCGGCCATGGCTCACTGCTAGCATGAGTGCTGTCTGGCCTGCCTGGAGAAAGAGAGGAGATTAGACCTGGAGTTTAACAGAGGGCAGACATGAGGAGAAGATAAGGGTGGTTCACTCTAAGGGGTAAAAGGAAAAAGAAAGAATTGGAAAATGAAAGTGATTACTATAGGGTGATGTTTGAGGGTTTTTTTTTTTTAAATCATAAGTGTTTTATATTTGTGCTAAATATGTGCTAAATATTGTTGCAGAAAACTAAGTTAAATGAATGAAACAAAAATGTTCCAGTTTTCTAAATGTGTATTACACATCTTTATGGGACAAAATGCATGCCAAATTTTGGTTTAGTATCTGGTGTGGCCTCCTTGTGCTACTTCAGCTCCAAGAAAAAGTTTCCAGTAATCATTGCTCAGTCCTGCACGTCATCTTGGAGGAATTTTGCCAGTTCCTCCATGCAGAACTTCAGCTCTGGGATAACCAGCACAGCAGATTGAACTTTCCACAACAGACTTATAGAAGATCTTGGTGCAGACATTGAAGGATATTAACTGAAGAAGTGGAGTCTGCTCTGTCCTGTCTTGTAGGAATTCAGTTGTTTTATTTTTGCTTGTTTTCCTTCTTTCTTAATGTCTGAGATAACACTAACAATACATGCATAATAACAAAGTACAGACCAAAAATATTGTTAAATATAAATATTGTGTTAAATATTGTATAAAATGCATAATTTAAAGTGCATATTTCAAGTGCATTAGGTTAGAGTGTAGTTAGATTCTAGATATAATACATACCCTTCTGTAAAGATTCAGTTCACTAACACATGTCTTAAGATTTGCCCTTAATGTTTGCTTGTATAATCCACCTCTTTGCTCCATCAATGACTAATGATTTTGGTGCTAATGGGTTTAAAAAGGCCCAAACAATAATGCTGTCACTGTCGTTGAGGAAAACAGATAACTGTAATATCTATTCCTTTAAAGTGACCCATTTACACCATAAACATTTTTTAATGATCCCAGATTTGCCTGGAGGATTATTTTAATCTCCAGACTTGGTTCTCCTAAAATATAACACACTTTACAATAATAACACCTCTTACACGCGAAAACCTTCTTTCACATTCAGTGAAATTGGGACAATCTATGCTTCACATTCAGCAAAGTATTACTACCTGTCTGGATCGTGCATTGACATCCCCCAGCTTCAGCAGCTGCTGTACCACCTCCAGATCATCAGGGCTCTCAGCAGCCGTCAGTGCAGCCAGCATCACTGGAGTATAGCCTGCCTTATTCACATTGTCTGTTTCACATAGACCTAGACACAAGCATGAGGAGTGAATTAGCGAACAATCTGTTCCTGGATGAATATTAAGCTGCTTGAAATTTAGTTGTCTCTGTAGCTGTATGTGTTGTTGCATCTTACCTGTATCTAGCAGCAGTTTTACCACAGGAAAGTTAGAGTGTGACACACTGTAGTGGAGTGCCATATTTCCATTGCCATCTGTCAAGTTAACAACATATGGCAGGAGAGTGGGGGTGGTCAATCCCACTTGTCTCAGGTATAATCTAACTGTGTCTGCCTGTGAGTCTTTTTGACTGGAAACTCTGAACCACTCCTGGTAGAGCACCACTAACACTTGACGCTGCAGAGAAACAAAGGAGTGATAATATATGAAATTTAAAAAGCATTTGTCACAAAAGAGAGTCAATACGAATTAGAATTTCTTTCACATAGTTTCAATTTCTGTTGTCGAATCCAACTTGAAACCTGAAGTGGAGGACAGAAAAGTATATAACTCTGCAGCCAAGTCAGTATGAATTTCATTTAGTATATTCCTACCATTTCTTTATCTGGTGATGAAACCTCTTCCATGCGGTCCTTTACATATAAACAGGCATCTATGAATCCTTTGTCAACTTTTCCCCTAAAGAAAAAGAAGAAAAAAAAGACAAACTAAGTAGATGTTTTGATTTATCCTCAGATAAACTGTTTTTCAATATTTCACATCAACCAGCACACTCCACATCTGGTCCTTCTATTATTTTCTTAAGAAGTTTATTCCCTAAAGGTTTAAGATGGAAATGCAATCCAGCCTGAAAAACATATGGTTATACATCATGCAAACACATGAGTTGGTCACAATCTGTAAAGAACTTGTCCTCTGGCCTTAAAACACACGTACATACATAGGAATATTCTGACAGGTGCTGAATGATGAGCTAATATAAGTCCTGCCTTCTCCTAGCTACCCCATCTGCTCCTGGTCCCATGACCCTCAGTCATATTTGCGTACCTGAGGCAGATAAGCAATCAGTCAGTGACAAGGAGGACAACAGCATCAGTTATTTGCTTTCATATCAGACTGCTGTCCCTCTAAGAAATAAACATTGGTGGTCTGAGACAAGATTACCCTGTGTGGGGGAAAAGTGCTTATATAGGGTTTAGATGAGGGGGAAACACATTCAGTAAGTTTATGTAAAATGCAGAGATTTATAGTGTATGTGAGTGTGAATATAGCAAAGCTATTAACAGAGTTGTATCAAGTATACAAAAATATGAGTGTGCAGATTTGCATGTATATAGCATCTGGTTACAGTGAATGCTCTTGTAGGAAACTTTGGCTTATGGCATGTTGATGTTACTTTGATAAAAAGCATCCACCTTAACAGCAGCAGTGTTCCCCTCAAAACCTTATTATACCCTGGAAAAAGCCTGATCAATGTAGACAACAACCTAAAAAGACCCAAACAAACTCTTGCCCAGATCTTGATGCATGTGGTTTTGCAGATGTGTCAGATCTCTGCATACTGAAGCAAATTCCAGCACCTGTCCTTTACTTGGTACATATGAAAGAGTTAAAATATGAAACGCAACACTTAGTTGTTCCTGTCAGACATCACCAACATCTTCATCACCATGCTGTATGTGATCTAATGAGCTCACTAGATTGTCCTCTCCACTATACATTTATTTGATACAAGCAATTGTTAGTGCAGGTAAATTAGTTTCTCTGACTGTGCTGGCTGGCAGATATGGACAACAATACAGCTATTTATGTGAAAAAGGAATCTTTATTTTTTAAATATTTTCATTCTGCTGCTGCTGTGTGAACTTAAGCAGTGATGTCAGTACTTTAAGTCAGCAAGTAAACTTGTTTGACATAAATTATACATAAATTATGGTTCATGTTTACCACTGAAAACTGTCTGTTTTTTAAACATGCATTTAATGAAGTATTTAGGAGTGATATTCATATCAATAATCTAAGCTTATCAGCTTGTTCTGAGCCCAGTAGAGTATTTTTGATTAGTTGTTCATTAAAAAGGGGGTTCAAAATGTAAATGTGCTTACTGTTTAGTGGCTACAAAAATGACCTTGTCAACATAAACTTTAATGATAACGTTCAATTTTTTAGTAAAATTTTCTTCAGATATTTAACAAAGCACAAACCATCTCAGATAATGTAATATGGCCTTTTATTGACTCCTTTAATTGTATGGAGAATGCTATCATATTAATCTGTGTTCCTGATATGGTTACTAAACAGGTCTGATAAAATTCAAAATATTTGCAGCTTTAACAGGCACTTAAAGAGTAAAATAAAAGGCTCTTGTCTGTCTCACCCCTCCGCCTGCTCCTCCAGGAGATCCTGACTGCCTTCTGGATCCAGGAGACTTCTTTCAACCTCCTTCTCTGCAGCCGCAGTACCTCCTCCCTCAGCTTTGGCCTCTGCATCTGCTCCCTGGGCCTCCATTGCCTCCTTAGGCTCCTCATCGTTTTCCTTCTCCACCTCTTGTTCTGAGCTATCTTCCTCCCCCATCTCCACTTTTGACTTCTCATCTCCACTGGACTCCTCACTGGAAGTTGTCTCATAGCTAGAAAAGGACACAGTCAGGAGAACATATGTAGGATTATGAGACCTAGATTTAAAAAAACATTCATATTATTCTATCAGGCTTTACCTTAAAAGTAAAAAACCTCATTTGTATCTGTCATGGAATATGTTTCTTCCCTAAAAGTAACCATCTGTAGAGTTTAGAGCTGTACAGAAACAGCCACACCAATTAAACACCTTGTGGCATGAAAAAAAGATACTTTTGTAGTGCAACCTTGACTTAAAACATCTCTTACATAAAAATCCATAGCTACATTTACACGCTCACATGTGCAACCTTGGACAAGCACTGCTTTGTTCAGTGTTCAGGAAGAGCTGCTCATATATTTAAAGTTAGAGGGTTGTGCTAGTGTTTGTGATCACTGGAGTGCATCATGAAGGCACCTCTGTGAGGCCAATGATCAGGTAGGCCTCACACTGAATGCCACTGATTCATGATCATTTGTGGATGCACACACAGAAGCCACACAAGAAGAGTTCATGGGCCATAGCATTCTCTGGATTCCAGAGAAGCAAAGACAGGTTATACCATCTAAAGGGAGGAAATACCAACACCAGCCTACGTCCTGGTGTGGGGAGAAGCCTAAAGATAGTCAGAGAAAATATTTTTGTCTGACATGTTTGGCTTTTTGAAAAATCACATCTGCTCAATTTTATTTGGAGCTGAGCCATGAAACTTGGAGAGCTATTTATGTTAAAGAAGTGAGGAAGTATTTATATAACCTATCCAAAGCTTCTAAAATAGATTAGTATTGTTTATCCATGCAATAACATGGATAAGTCATTATTGTTGTAAATGGCTGTTAGGGTGTGTTTGCAGATAGTTTTGGAAAAGGGAGGAAGGATTCAACGTTAACGATGATTTTCTTTTTGTTTTTTATTTCTTCATTATTGTTTATATGTGAGGGTGCATCTGTTTGATAGACTCTGTATTGTGAGGCACCAAGTTTGCGCAAAAAGTCACACTGTGAGATGTCTTTGTCTATTTTAGAGATAGACTTGGCTTTTGCTTAAAGTTAGACATAAACAGCGGTGCATAAAAATAGAGATACAGTATATAAGGCATAAATAGAGTTTGTAATATTTTAATGAGCTTTAAAGTTAATATTTAGTATGAGCTAATTTATTCTTCAACATAGCCTTAGCCCCTGTAGCTTTCTTGTATTTTTTTAAGTAATCTTCAGGAATAGATCTCCAGATTTCCTTAAAGGACATTCCAGTGGTCTGATGTTGGCTGCCTTTTGCTCCATTCTCTGTCAAGACGACCCCACACTGCTTCACTAATGTTGAGGTCCGGGTTCTTGGGAGGACTCATTACATTACCACTGATTTTAAGTCAAGGTCTTGTATAATTTGGCACAGTCCTTTTGTGTTCCTTGTTTCCCTCCCTTAACCCTTGGATGCATGACCCACCATGGTTATATTTTGGTCAACAAAATAGTGATTTAATTTTTGACATGTTAATTTATTCTTTTTTTATTCACCTTTTATTACAAAACAATCAATCAGGTATCAAAACATGTCAAAATCCATTGTTTGTGTGGCTGTTTCTCTGTTTGGGTATGGAGGACCATAACTCTGTCCACAGATATGAACACACACAAACATCTTCTCTCCTCTCACTGTGTGCAGCTGTCACAAAGTACTCGCTTCTGGCTGTGACCACTGCACACAGGGTTACTGCAGTTGTATGATCTTGTCTTCTAGTCATCAAGGTGCCAGAAACAGCGAATATGTTCAAATCTTCCAACTGACACAGTGACCTTGTACATTGGGTTATGTGGAGGACTCCTAAAGAGCTCACAGATTGGTACATCCCAGTTCTTCTCACTTCCTGCAAGAATAGTCCATGAAGTCCATGAGCTCTCAGTGCTGCATTTGAAACATCTGTCCACAATGTACTCATTTACAGACAGGAAACTGGGTGAGTCTGTCTGGCAAGGCACTATACTGGTTTGGACCCTGTTTTAACCCTTAAAACTCAAAACCATTTCTTGCTATTTTTGCTACCAGGTTTTCTTTAGTGTTGAAATGCATGTACAACCTCAACACTTTTTTAGCCCGGCCAACATACAAACATTATTTATTTTCAGGACAGTCTCATTTGTGAAATTATGAGGCTAAAATAATGTAAAGTAAAAGGAGCTATGTATAAAGCACCATAAAGACCAACTAAAAATAACAAAACAGAATTTATTACTAACAGTACTTTTTAGAAATAACACACATATCACCTGCATATCACATCTCAAGTTTTGGCTTTCAAGTATAAAAAAAACAAACACAACACAAATTATTTATGTATCTACATTTCCTTCAGGTGTTTTTTTTTTTTTTTTGCTTTTTACAGTTATTTATGCTACTATTTATCTATTATCCTCACAAAACAAACTCAGAATCAGCCCTTTTTTGGTGTCACTGTGCATCAAAAACATCTTCTGGCTTTATTCCAGTCATAAAGGACCATTATTTTTATTACATAGAACTTTCTGTCACTAGTTGATCTTTGGCTGCTCCTGATTGGACATTACTGTCAGTTTAAGATATCTAATTGGTGGAAAGTTTGACAGGAAGTGGCTACACCATAACTTCTGGGTCAGCATAACCTCTTAGCAGCATAGTAGTGGTGGCTATCCTTGTTTATTACAAAAATGTGATAAATAATTGTACTGTGGATAACTCATTGTGGATTTATCATATAGAGTATGAATAAACACTACATTTTGCACCAGGATTGCAAACCTCCAGGATGAGATATAAATGCCTGGAAAACCTCCAAATATCACCTAAAGGAAAAGCTATCAATCACAATCTATCCCACAGAGTTGCACACTCAGAAATTGTTGCCATTATGAGCAATATTGTTGAGGGCATTGGCAATCTAGTGGAGTTTTAAGGATTAATGGATAGTGATTACTTTGTGTATATAAGTAGTTACGTATCTGAGGGTACACAGATGCGTGGAGCTCAGAGGGTTCTGTTCTGGGGCTTCTTCTTTTTAACATCTAGATCCTCCCAGTTGCACAGATAATAAAAAACAACTAAATAAATTCCCATAATTATGTAGATGGCAAACACATTTACATACTCCACCATTATACCATTATGTGTATTGTCTGAGCACTTTATAAATATAGTTTGATTTAGTGATTGATTTGATTTGACCAGCCAGCTAACAAAATCAACTGGCTTAAAAGATGCACCTTTGTCCCTCCAGCTGTACCATGATGTCACTTAAAATTGATCAATATTACAAGTTCTTCATGTACACACAAACATTTACACACAGACTTAAAACCATCTGCAAATTTGCTGAAAGATGTGCTCTGACATCTATACACATGGCTCATGTAAAACTCATGCACACAAATTCATTCTTGCAGGAGTTGCAATGAAGTCTGATTTAGGGCAGCCTGTGGAAGACACAGTCAAAGGATGCATTTTAACTCAAACTGTGATGTCCTAAAAGCAACTTAATATTTTTGTTTTTTAAGCAACCAGTGATAGAGGAAAAGAAAAAGGCCCTGAAACTGATCTATCAATCTTTCACCACCCTAGGAAAAAAAAATTAGGCAAAGCTCTTGAGTTCTTCTTATCCATGCATGATTTCACAACTGAAAACACTTTCCAAGTCAAAATACCTTAAACATCACAGATCTGAACATCTGTATTCAAAGATTTTTTTAATTAACTAAATATTACATTTAATTAAATAAATAAATATCTACACAGAAAATGGCTCAAAATTCTCCTGTAAAATATTAAATTTGTGTAAGACCACACTGGAGCCCACATGAACATATAAATCGCACACGTTTGGATGCTGATTAAAAAGATTTTTACCCTCCATTCACCCCAACAAATTTGAGGTTTTTCTTGGCTCCCTTGTTGCTCTGCTTGTCAGCAACCCCATTTTTCTTCATAATAGATTTGAGACCTGGTGAAGAAAAGGACAGGGAAAGAGAAAGATAAAAAGATTTTAAAAAATGTGTTAGGCTTCTATGGAATTGAGGAGTGTTTTTGTGTTCTGTGTGCTAATAGATAAGTCACAGACTCCAAATTAACCTCATAATTAAACACAATTTAAATCATTATTATGGCTTTACATGGTGTTTATGTTGTGTCATCTTACATAAAAGAAAGATCTTGTTTTGAAAGCAGTACTAAGTGTCTGTGAATATTTGGCGAATGTAAAGATGTAAATGTTACTATAATTGGTAATGGAATTTATAAAGTCGCTGAGGAACAAAATACAGTAACACTGCAAAAAAAGCAATTATAAACTATTCAGAGGGTTCCTTTCTACTGTTTTGTTCATACATTTTCTGAAAAGTACTATATTTACCGTTTTGTTTGCACAGAGCCACCACATGCAAGCTTAACCACCAAGCTTGTGTATGCTGAATGCGGCTACTGCTGATGCATATACAATTCCAAAATTAATGCTATACTTTACATATTTAATCTACTTAATTTTCACTACTTTTTAATCAAATACTAAAGGATAAAGGATTTCTGAATAGTTTTTAATGAACTTTAATGAAGTTTTCCAGATCTTTTTAGAAACTAGGTCCAAGGTTGTTTAAAACACCACAACACTAACACGGTTCTTGGAATTTTTAATGATTTGATTTTAACTGTTGACTCAGGAAACTTTGCTGTTTCATTGCTTTTAGATCCATCTGCAGCCTTTTATATAGTGCAGGGCTACTCAGTTCGGTCCTACCAGGGGTGCAATCCAGCAGGTTTTCCATTTATCCTTACTCAAACACACCTGACTCAAATGAATGAGTCATTGAGCAGAACTTGATAGGATTTTAGATCCATTTCTTTTGATTCAGGTAAAAGCAGGAATACATTGAACACCTGCTGGATTGCGGCGCTTGTAGGACTGAACTGAGTAGACATAGTGGATCTCATGTTCTGTGGCCAAGACTTAAACAGTGTGTAGGTATATTTTGCCTTTAAAATCTATTTTCAGGTAACATATATTCCTTAACATTAGTTTGATGATGGTATCCACGTCTATTTTCTTATCAAGTTAGACACCAAATATCTACTGTAAACATTACTGAACAAAGTAACCTTAAAGGCTGAATGTAATTTAATTTTCTCTATTTTAATAAAAATTGGACTAAAGTAATCTGGTTTTGAAAATAACAGGTCTTTCTTATCAACATTCACATACACCAGCAAGTGTATGGAAAGGAAGGAAGGAGGAGGTGGAATGCCATTTATACACTCTTTACATAAGTAAATTATGTAAAGAAAAAGATCCCACATCACTTGCATGATGACAATTACAGAAAAAATTGATCACTGTTAAATGAAAACATACTGAATAGGATTAACTTATTTCAGGTTGCATAGTCCCCATAGCCAAACATACATAGGTCAGCGTTATACATCCTACTGACAATGTACAACCTTGACACTGTCAGGCCTACTTTATGTATGTAATTGACCAATAATTGATGCTGAATGGGCTCTTTTGCTGACTGCTCTTGGCTCTAAGCCCAGTTTGGCTGTCTAAGATTTTACCAACAGCACACATAGTGCAGAAGATCAAAAATGTTTTATACTAGTACAAAGATGTGGCTTTGGGCCAAAAACCGCCAGCCAAGACGATCCAAGCAAAGCGACCACAAAAAAGAATGATGCTGTTGGATTTACTCTCTCCTGGGAGATGTAAATGGAGAGGGGGTGTTTTGTAAGCATTTGGCATTTTAATACATCCTCTTAATAACTCTTAATGGATGAAAAATAGTGTGATTTTAACATTTCTTCTGCGTGTAAGAAATTTTTTGACTATTTGATCATTTGCTCAACTCTCTAAAGCTTGACATGAATCTAATGGCTACTACTAGGAGTGAGGGCTCTTAGTGCAACAGCAATGGTTTTTATGTCAGTCTAGATTAGCTGAATGCTAGTAGGATTGGGAAGGTTAAAAGTCTAAGATGTAGACAGCAGCCTCAGAGAAACACTGACATTCATAAGGAAACACATAAATCCAGACATGCACACCTCTCTTAAAAGCATCCACGTACACAAGACTCCCAGCACTGAACTGAAAGTGAACTTTGAACATAAAAATATCTCTGTGATAGCTGAGTGATTCTGAGTCCAAGCTCCTGGCCAGAAACATAACAGTGAGACATCACGGGAGAGACAAGGGGCATCAACTGTTGATGAATGCATGAGGGTCTGCTCTTGAGAGTCCACTTGACTGTGCTGTAAGCAAGTGTTGAAAGACATGGCTCCACTTTCCTGTATGATTGTGTGTTTCCATACCATGAGCAGGATAAGAAATGGGTGTTTGATGTGCACTAGTACTATATATTTAACAACTGCTTGGTAGAATGTGCTTTTTCCTCCCTATCACATGACAACCTGCGGTTACTGTATCTTGGAAATGAAGCAAATATAGGCCTACAAATGTGCTGCCATCACAGTTATAAATATAAACATGCTCATATGATGAATAGAAAATTGGTTTGTGTCAAGTGATGAAGGAAAAAACAGACAAGTCTGTGCACTACTAGAAGCCTCCTGTAAGATAAACTTTACAGGTGGGTGTGACGACAGAGAAGACAGGCTAAAATTAAAATCAATAAACCTGACAAAGACAGAGAGAGAGAGAGAGAGAGAAACACAATAATGCAAAACCCTAGCAAAGCACACATTTCTCCTTCAGGAAGCCACTGTAAATAATTGGTGTTAATGCATGGATGTGACATAAAATCAACAAACCAACATCATTTAAAATAGCTACAAGATAATAGATATCAGAAAAATAGGAAGATTACAACTTCTGTGTTTCTTTCCAACTAAACTACAGGTCAGATGTGCTAGTTATTTATCAATGCTAAAGAGGTTAAAAGGTTGAAAGCTTGAGAAGAATGTTTTAAATCTAACTTATAAAACCTGTGTGGTTATGAGATCACCACCGCTCATGTAGTAGAGAAACCTTCTGGTAAGCAGGGCTTAGAGCAGTACATACAAGAGGCACAGTAGAAATCTGTCAGGGCATTCTAATGGTGCTAGCGTGATCCTGTCTGCCTTCAAGTGAGTAAAAATAATGCTCTGTGAACAGATTAACAATAAAACTCAGTAGATTTAAAGGGGTGCTGTGTTACTATGTAGGTAATACAGATACAGTAATTTTCAAAGGGAGCATGACAAATGATATAGGGGGAAATTGATTCATCTCATTGTTATCAAGTAAGCAGCTTTCACACAGTCTGATAAACAAATGAACCAAATGCTTACCTTGTTCTTGCTGCTTGCTGGCAGCAGCTGCTTTCTGGCCTGGGGAGTAGAAAGCAGAAAGGACACTGAGGGAGCTGACCAGCTGACTCTGAATAGAGCTCATTTTGGAAGGACCAGGCTTCCCTGCTGGTTTTACAGTTGATGCCGCAGGTTCTGATTTCCCAGCAGGCTTTGTAGAAGTTCCCTTTCCTGCCTCTGCTCTTTTGCTTGTGGTTTGTTTCTGAGTGGTTGGGCTCTCCTGCTGACTGGCCATCTGTTGAGTTCCAGAGCTGCTACCGAGCTGTGCCCACTGCTCCCCAAGAAGCCCTGTTAATCGTGTTACAACTTGGCCCAAAGCTGCAGGTGATGTTGGTGATTCACTGGAGCCTCTACGAGAAGTCTGAGCCTCACCAGAGTCCCGACGTGTGGCCTGGGCTTCACTTGAACCACGCCGTTGAGCTGCTTCGCTGGAGCCTCTTTGGAGTGACTGCGTCTCATTGGCATCTTTGGAAGGTGCTTGAGTCTCAGTGGAGCTTCTACGCGACCCCTGAGACTGTGGCTGGACATCACTCGACACCTGTCGAGTTGGGCGGGACTTTTCTTCTCCTGATCCTCGAGTGGTTGTAGTGTGAGATACACTGGATCCCCTCTGTAGTGCTTTTAGCTCTTTTGAATCCCGACGAAATGAGGACGTTTGAGACTGAGATTGGACTTGATTAGATTTGGGCCTGATTTGGACTCCACCTCCACCTGATGAAAGGCTCTGAGAATCAGCTTGAGACTGCGCTTGAGGCCGTTTCTCACTTGTCTCCTCAGGAGGCTTCTTAGCTGGACTGTGGCCTTTAACCTGAGACACAGATGGAATTAGAGGTTTTTCCTTTGGTTCAGGGTGCTGTGCTGGAGAATGAGCCACAAGCTGAGGTTCAACCTGTACCTGTGCCTGGGGTTGGGTTTTTTTCTGGGTCTGCTGGCCTTGTGTTTCACTGGATCCCCTATGAGGACGCACAGGTGCTGCCTGAAGCTGAGGTGATGGCTGGGCCTGCTCCAAGGAGGTCTTCCTGCCTCTTTGTGGTCTTACGGGTGCTGCTCTCTTGACAGCTGAATCCTCTGCTGTTTCTACAACAGTCTCAGTGATCACAGTTTCTTTGATTGATGCACACACAATTGCTCCTTCCCCTGTTTCTTTCTTCTCTGTGGCCTCTGAGTCATCCTGTTTAGGTTCAACAGTTTCTGGTTCTACACCCTTTATGAGTTTAATTTCTTTCATTGCTGATTCATCTTGTGCAGGACTCACTTCAGCCTGACTGTCTCCTGTTGCAGAGACTATATTGGAACACATGTCAGTCTGACTTACATCGGAAACTAAAGTTTGCACAACCATGTCTTCAACAGTTGTCACTAAGATCACTGTAGGAACTTCCACAGCCACACTCTCAGTTATTTCTTTTTGAATTCTTTCATTTGTTTTATTATCTTCTTCTCCTTCACTGACCACTGTAGGTACATCTTCATTCGCATTTACTTGACTCTCTGCCTCTGTAGCTTTGCCTGGGTTGTTGTCCTGTCGTCTTTCTGTCTCTGTTTCAGTTTGCTGGTCAGCCCTCTGTGCTACCTCTGTCTCCGTCACACTGTCCACGGTGTTCACTCTTTCTGTTTCTGTCCCTCGGTCTACACTGCTGGCCCTGGGCCTCTGTAGATGGTTTGTTACTGTCTCTCCCTCCGTTTCAGTGACTTGATTTACCCTTCCAGCTACAGGCGTCTCAGTTGTCTGATCCTGAGTGATGATGCTCTCCGTTATTGTGCCCCGTTCCATGCTGTTGGCTCTGGGTCGTGGAGGAATCCCAGCTGTCATATCGGCCTCTGCCTCTATCTCTGTCAGCTGATCATGTGTGTCAACTTTACTAGTCAGCGTTCCTTGATCTATGCTACCGGTCCTCGGTTTGGGTACACACACTTCAACACAGATTCTATCAGTATCTGTCCCCTGATCTACTGTAGCAGGAGATTCTGTCTCTGTTTCTTGGCTGATAAAATCTATTCTTTCTGTTACTGTTCCTGTGTCAATGCTTTGTCTTCTAGGCTGCTCAAATGATGGTGTGCTACAAATTTCCACTCTCATTCCTTCACTTAGTTTCAATATTTTCTCCTCTTTTGCTTTGTTCTCCTCTATTTGTTCCTTCAACAGAGAATTAGTTCTGTCCAGTTCTTGGCTAGCCTGAGTAAGTTTTGCCTCTAGTATCATTAATTTCCCCTGCAGCTTCTGCATTCCATCTTGGCCCTCAACGTTTCCTTTTTTTGCTGCGTTATGATCTTGACCGCTGCTAGTCTCTTTTTCTTGTATCATCACCTGAAGTAATGTTAATTCCTTTCCTTCAATGCCCTGTGACATCTTCTGCACCTGCTCATCCTGAGGACTTTCTAATGTCTTTTTTTGACTGTCTAATTTTTCCGATGGCAGTGTTTGTTGCTGTGCTGTGGAAGTCTCTCTCGCCGTTGATAAAACTTCAGGTCCCTGCATCCCACCTTGTGCCCCTTTTACCTGTTTTTCTGGCACACACTCTGCAGCACCTAAACCTCCACTAGGCTGAAGCGTCTGAGATAAGTTTAGTCCTTCTGAAGACCTGTGTACTTGTAAGTGACCACTAGTCCCAGCATCAGAACGCGTGGTTTCTTTAAAGGGTGATGTGGAAACCTGTGCTTCAACCTGGGCTTGTAACTGAAGAAGCAGCTGCTCTCTCTCTTCTCTCAGAGAGCAAATCTGAGATTTTAGTTCCGGGATGGTTTTAACTTGCTCTTCTAGCTCTCTGACCCGCTTTAGTGCCACTGTAATCTGCTGGTGCAGACCCGCCCGATCTTGTGGAAGACACCGTCTTTCTGTTATGTCCGGGGAAGGACGAAACATGTTTTCTGTTGAGCCATTTTCTGGTGTTCCCACTGCGCAGTCAGGACTGCTTGAATCTGAACCTTTGCGCTGCTGTAGGGTAATAGGCATGCTTGATGCTCTGAGGAGATTTGGCCGACTTTGAATGGTAGCGGTTTTGTCTTCAACGCCTCGAACCCCTGCTCCAGCTTCATCTCTAGCTTTTGTTGAAACGTATCCAGTTCCTTGACTGGTTGTCCCTCTGCTGCTATGGCCAGGAGTTCCCCCTTCACTTCCTCTGAAGTCAAAGATTTGTTGGACCTCCGTCACTCGGGATTTAGGCTTGGGTCCCAAGGTGGATGTCCCCGACCATGCACTGTCCTTCTCCTTAAGAGAAGGCCTGACTCCATGACCAGGAAGGCTGAAATTTCTAGGCAGAGTACTGAATTTAGGTGGTCCCTTCACCCTGCGCTGGATGTGGACCCTTTTGATGGTGTTGCCTTTTTCAATATCATCAACATACTTGAGGAAGTCAAGATCCAGGTGAAAGCCATAGGGAGTCTCCACTGAGTACGGCAGCTGCTTCCTCTGAACACCACCCTCACTGGTCTTGGTCTGAAAGCCATTGGCTGTAAAAAATGAACATAATTCTAAACATTATATGAATAAGCAAATGTTTGAATGTAAGATGCAATTACTTTACAAAATGTGCATGAACTTAATAACGGATTATCAGTACTATTACATTTTTTTAAAGCACTTGTACAGACAAATTCCTACTGTACTGTACACATGATTTTTTATTATGTTAGGCCATATCACTCACTGAGAAGTAATTATCATGCAGTGATTGTGCCAAAACAAACTAATCAGCATGTAAAATGCTGTTCATGCTGTGCCAGCTTATGAATAGCGTATGAGATGGGGGGCGGTTAACACCTGAGGAAAATAGCTGCTTTTTGGTACATACAGGATAATCAAGCTCAGCCTATTTCCTCTAATGTCAGATGTTAAAGTGTTTAATGAACAAAAATAGAATTGTGAATGTCTAATTTTGTTTTACTGTTGGAGAACAGGATGTGATCTGTGACATGTTAGAAATGAGGCCATAGTTTGTTTAATTAATACATGCTGAATGGCTCTCACCACTTTTCTTGTCCATCCTGGGAGGCAGAGTTCTCAGTCATCTACTTGTGTTTGTGCTACAGCTGGAGCTTGCAGCCTGGATGAAACACAAATGATAATTTTGTGAGAAAAGGAAAAGAGATTATTTAATATTTTTGCTGTTCAGATCTTACAAAAAAACAAAAAAAAACAAAAACAAAACAAAAAAAAAACAACAAACTTTATTTTTGATAGGAAGACTAAAGATTTGTGATACCAAGAAGAGAAAACAGTATTAGGTTCTTGATTTTCCAGGAAATTAGCTTAATATTTTCATTAATTCAATGAGGCTGCCAAACTGAGGCAAAACTATTTGAATCTACAAAGAAAAGACTGTAATAAAAAGTATTATAAGAATTTTCTGAATAGGAACCCAACCTCTGCATTTCCTAACAGTATTTTATATAGGTGAACATAATGACTAACAAACATTGAGTATTTTAATAGTACAATCCAATTCACTTAAAGTAATCAGTGCTTCAATGGTAACAGTCCAGATGGTTATACTGAAATAATGGCTTTTCAGTTATGCTTACAATCAAATAAGAAATTATGCATCTCTTTAATCATACTAACAGATTTGTGAGCAGTCTAAATTGTGCAGACTCAGCTCTGCTATTTTCATAGACAATGAAACCACAAGTAAAAGTAAATATTCATGTCAAAGGAAGGTTAGATACAGTGCTGTTGTGTTCATTAGTCTAATTAAATTCAATAAGTCCAACTCTGAACAGGCTTCTAAAAGAGGCTCATTTGATACCATATTGTATTATTTGCTCCAGATGGAAAACCCAAAAAAAGCAGAGTTGCATACTGCAGAGTAGAGGTGAGAGACATAGAAAGCAATTCAGAAAGTAAAGTCCAAACTTTTAAAGGCTTATTGTAAAACTTTCTATTACAATAACCAAACCCATAAATATAACTTAGGCATTTTGCCCATCTTTGAGTGAGCTGCATACCTCAAATCAATTTCAAATGAATACTTAAGCCCCTGAAGCCAAATATCAGTTTGAAGGGTATTTAACAAATGGGACCACATTATTCATACAATTTCCATGCAAATTTCTGTCCCAAGGAAAAAAAAAACCTGCTATGTTAAAGACATAATGTATGTGTCTGCAGCTACGGGTTAATAAGTTCACACGTCTACATGTAAGCAGTTTTTAGAGGTATAAATTGAGCGCTTCCATGATTTTAGGTGATTTACCAGAGTGTATGTAAAACGTTTAGAACAAATATATAGAAAAGTTTTTTTTTGTTGGTTTTTTTATTTTTTGTACAATTCCTTAAAAAGTCCATTCTTCATATACTCCAGGGTGTCTGCAAAGACCTAAGATTTAATACTATATTGCATATCTTCACTTTGGTGGTATTCTCTCTGTCATCTGTGATTTGCTTTATTATTATAATGCAATTTTTACACTCAAAGAACAAAAAAATTCTTGTGGGAATATGGAGACTGTCTCTCAGGAGGTGGTTTTCAAGTCAAATTCAAGTCAACTGTTTGATATCCTGATGAAGGAAACATGCATCCCCCACACGTAATCTGTATGCAAGAATCGTACCCTGCTGAGGAAATAACTGAATGTTTACTTCTTATCAACCAGTTGGCATTTTCTCTGTAGCAGTTAATATGTTTTTTTTTTTTTTTTGTTTTTTTTTTTTGTATCTAACTGAATTTTCAACTGATCCTGCACCAAATTATTTTTCTCTAGTGGACTGAGCCCCTTTTGTAACTGGTCTATAAACTGCAGCTACAGCAGCACAATTAGGCACCTTTGTGTCTGTGCCGCACAGAATTAAGAATATTTACAGCAGTTTGAAATAAAGTTCACAGTCACAGCATGACGACAGCTGTGTGGTGTGAAGTGCTGAATAGTGACATACTGCAAGGCAAGCATTACATGAGCTGGCAATGTAATCAATCAAAGTGACACTGGGTCCACACTGGGACCTTAACAGGAAATGTGACAAGCTCTAGTTGGCTCCTGTCCCATCTTCGTAGATTGAGCCTTAATAATGAAAAAAACAGGTGACCTGGAGCAGAACTGTTGTCTCTGCCTCAGATGAGCAGATGAACACACACAAGGAGACACACACAGATCACTAGACTGACAGGATCTGACACTGTGTGATTGTTACCATGGCAACCATTCCATAATTCACTACCTCCCGTCCCAGGAGCAAGAAGAAGAGCACAGGCATTCCTTGCACTGCGTGATGTTTAATGAGACTACGATCAGCTCACTGTCCTTAAAGCTTAATTAGCCGATCTGGGAGCAAAAGAATGCTGTAAGTACTTGCTGAGTGAAGTGCAGGCAGACTCTGCTGGCAATTACACACAGTTGGCAGGCAGCAAAACTTTCTTTAATTAGATCATTGTTGAAAAGAGACGTCGAGGTAGAGTGAAGATAAAGGAGGAGAGATTAAAAAAGGGGGGGCTTAAAAAAGAAAAGAACAATGTTGATTAAGTGCATTAGAAGAAAGACTAAACTTGAAATGTGGCAGACTGGTATGACAGGAGGGAGGATAGATGTGACAAATTATAGTGCAGCAGAAATATATGACACCCGCAATCAGTTACTTCACCTTTTAAGAACTTTTAAAGAATTATTACTAGGGCTAGGTATCGTCACTAATTTCCTGAATTGATTTGATTTGAATCACAACAGCCTATTTCAATTAGATTTCGATTAAATCTGATTTGATTTGATATCGATTCATTTACAGCTAATTATGTAAGACCACCCATGTTTTTAAATATTAAAGACGTTCTCAGAAAACAGTTTATTTTTGTTTGTTTTGTTTTATATATATATATATATATATATATATATAAAACACTGAGTGCATTTACTTGACAATCAAAATCAGTACTGTCAGTACGGGAGTAATCAAATTACTGTAATAATCTGATCTGACACATCTACATTCATTTCTGAAGTACCATAACAATACAGTGTTTCCCCAGATTCAGAGCCAGAAATGCTGTAATGGAAAAAACTAAATTAAATAAATACAAAAAAAAAAAAAAAAAAAAAACACAGGACAGAAAAAAAGTTAAACTTTTAAAATGTCCTGATGAAACCGTCTTATTCAGTGGAGTCGCTCTAAATATTCTTAAAGTTCAGATTTCAGATAACGTGTTGATGTTAATAAAACCTACAAAGAATATTAGTTCCATCTAAAGCCATAATACGACTCAGAAATTCCTTCAATGACGTAGATTCAGCTTTTTCAGCTGTGCACGTTCCCGTGACGACCGTGACGCTATCGGTGTAACACCGGAAGAGGAGAAACACACTGGAGCAAGATGCTTCCATCTCCAGCTGCCTGAGAGAATCTAGAAAACTCTTGTCTTTTTGTCTGACCAGCTGGTTGACGTGTTTACACTCTGTCTTGCTTTATGCACATGTAAAAAGTCTGCTAAGTTATAAAATCCTTAGGAGAGTTATTCTCTTGACAGGAGACATTTTTCTTGGATATCGTGTTTGTTGTCCAGCTTTATCTTCCTTTACTTAGTAATATCAAAATGAAACAGTTGTATAAAATCTCCCAAGTCGAATGTTTGGTACATCTAAAATGCTGGATCAGGTCTATATATTCTGTGTTTTACTTGTGAAGGTTCATAGTTCCTCAAGTATCTAAGTAGCAGCTATGCTAACAGTATATAAAATTCTGTAAGGGAACTTCAGTGCTTCCTTTATGAGCTTCTTTACCATAAGAAAGACTGGACTCTCTTTCATAAAAGGAAAGCATCATACTGTCCTACAGTTCCTTGCAACTCCAACATTTAAAGCAGCACTCAGTTACTTTCATTCATTCATACCTTTTTACTTTATTTTTTGTATTACCAATTACCAGTCTTGATAATTATGTAACATTTTATATCATGAACATTTATGAATCAATATTATATGATTACATTAGCCACAGTATTTATTTGATTTCTTGTTGAATATTTTATGAATATCTGTAATTACTACAGAACCACATCATAGTCCACATTGAGTAGCTGGTCAAAAATCACATTTGCTCCTTCCTCCAGGACACCTAAGACACAATTTAATTTTCCTACAGGGTAAACAGAGCCCCTGAAGATGCCATCAACTTGGCAACACACTGCTCTCACCCACCTAGAAAGGTTAATTGGTATGTTAGAATGCTCTTCTTTGATTACAACTTAGAATTTAATGCCATCGTCCCATTAAAACTCAGAACCAAGCCTTGGCCTGCGGGTGTTTTCAGTTTTCTGATAAACAGGCCTCAGATGGGGAGAGGTGGCAACCACATCTTATCATGGATCCTTAACACCACCATCGTAAGCCTTATCACAGACAGTGATGAGACAGTAAGCGGTAGCAGCACTCACCAACTGGTACCAATGCAACAATCTCTCTCAATGTCAGGAAGACAAAGAAAATCAAACTAGACTTCAGAAGAACAGCAAGTGGGGGGACACCAGCCCCTCTGGATCAGTGGTACCATCAACTTCAAATTCAAATAATGGTCAACAACTTCAAATTCCTTGGTGTGAACATGAATGTGGACATAACCGGAACTCTAGATGTAGATACAAAGTGCAGGAATACTCGCTGGAGGCTTTACATCTTAAGCAGTTTGGGATGAATAACAATATAATCACCAGCTTCTACAGGAGCACAATCATAAACCTGCTGACAAGTTGCGTTACGATGGGAGCTGCTCCACCTTCAGCCTTGTTGCCATCAAGCCAATGATACAGAAGCACAGCAGCATGGACCACATGACTTAAGTTTCTATCACCAAGCTATCAGACTGGACTTACCACTGTTTTACACACTGCAGCTTTATGGGAACATTGTGACCATGCAATACTGTGTCTAAGAAATTATTTCTGACTGTAATGTACAATGTAATTTTAGACATTATATTCATTTTTAGGCATTGTTGATTTTAGAAACAATACTGTAACTTTACACTGCAACTGTGCAATACCTCAGTAAACACCCCTTAACACTTTCATTATGTGCACTATTGTGGATATTTATACACACAGGGCATATTTTATTGACATGACACTGTACTCCTCCTCTGTTCTGACTTTGTAATACTTAGGCTACTGCTTTAGACTCACATTATAGGCATTTCAACTTCCCTCACACCACTTGGTGTGCAGAATGCTGAGAAACTTGTGCCATCTTCTCATGCAACAGATTGTGTTAAATTTACATGTTACATGCATATGATAAATAAACTTGAGAAGAAGAATGGTATAGAAGAATCATGCTGTATTCGGTGTGAATTAGCAGGTTAATATGGACAATTACTAAAAGATGATGAGCCTTACACTAATATTACTCTAACTAGTAGATTATGCAGGTCAAGTTAGTAATTGAATTTTAGTAGCCTGTGTTGACACTGCTGACACACAATCCAAACTGGATTACGGCCATAATGAATATGAGCTGAAAGCTTGTGAAGGGCATGCTAATCCAAATTGAAATTGTTTGCTGCAGGCCACAAAAAACTAAAAGGAAACAACCACCAAGTGCATCCAAAGCTGTTTGTGTGTGTGTGTCACTCTTGGTGAAGGCTTGTTTGTGTGTGTTGGAACATTAGTTACTAAGTTGGTTCATAATGTGAATGTCTGACTGAGTCACAGTGTTTCAACAGGAACTCTCACCATGTCTCACACATGCACATAACCTCTTAAAGGACATGGTGCAATCTGTCAGCGGCAATCCAATAAGTGTGATACCTGGGGTGCGAGGCGATGACATTGTTAATGTGCAGCCCGGAAGACAAGAATAATGACAGTTGAGTAAATAAGCTCATACTGACAGCAAGGGGCTTTCATACATGAGTAACATGAAACATCAATCATGCTAATATAGTTTTATTTTGCAGGAATTTTAACGGAAGATGCTCAGAGATTCAGAATAATGTTCACAAACACTCAACTTGAATGTTGGCAAGTGAGTTTTAGAGCGAAGTAAAGCCCAGTTTTAACAATATGTTAGGACATGAAACAAGGTTACATTGATTGCTATCCTTAAAATTAGACCCAGAATGAGTATTCAGGGATTTACACATACACATTGGTTAAACACACATCTACACACATAAAATTACTGCTGACCTAACACACCAGGAAGCATTAATTGAATGTCATGGGTCATTACATTGGAGTGACTGTGTACTGGAGATTGAATTAGTCTGATACACTGACACAAAGCAGGACTGAACGGAAGACAGACCAGCAGGAAATAAGATTGTAGAGAGCAAGCAGAGGACAAGAGGTGGGCGGCTGGGAGAAGAAATTAGTGAAAAAAGAAGTAGCTCTTCTCATATCTCATATATGCAGAGTGGCTTTACTTTTACATTTTCCTCTCTTCCAGCTCTTTAAGATGTCTTTTCTCATATCCATCTTTTCTAATCGCTTTTGAAAGTGCACATGAATGCATTATGTTTCCTCATACAGTATTGCACACTGACTACAGCTGAAGTTCTCCACTCTATACTAGTGTACATTAGCTATGGGAAAAAAGGCAGTGAAGAACTGCAAGCAGCTGCAGATGAGAGAAAACGCAAGCCAAGCTACAATAATGCAGGTCTTAAGTCGTTATCGCTGCCCTGACATGGGACCAGCTATCTCTGTTTACCTTAGACAACCCTGAGAAAGTAAGCAGGTCTGTCCAACTTAATATGCTAGCTCTCAACAAAAATACTCCAACCATTCCAGACTAACATGAGGGAACAGATAAAGACATGTGCAAGATACCAAATACTTCTGCTGAACTTCTACTGCTGTAGAAAATTGCCAGTGTAGAGGCATTACCTGTCTCACTCTTTTAACCAGGTAAATTAATTGAAGCATATGACTAGGTAACTTTGGAAATTAACATATACTATCAATTTCCTCCATTACAAAAGAATGACAATTTGTGCAATGACAGTTGTTTTGTTTTTGTTTTTTTTAATATTTGAAGCGTTCTCCAGTAAAAGCCTGTTACCCAAATTGCACAACCCTTTATCCTCACATTATGCACATTTTTACGACCAACCAGGTAATAGCGCATTAGGAATAAACCTTCCTTTTTTTTAGATGACCAGCTCAAACGCAGGGCCACAGCCACTCTCCGTGTTAATTGTCAGAAGTTTTTGGATTTAAAGCCGGATTTAAGTAGCCCCTTATGGTTGCTGATGTATTCCAGAGACATTTCCTTTGATACAAGATTAGTTTAATATAATGAGATACAGTTGTGGACAGCAATTTTGTGTAATAGCATCTACAGTATGGAGGTGCTCATGTGCTATGACCTGGGAAAACTGTATATCCTTTACACGACAACAGGGAACAGAAAAATTTACTGAACCGGATCAAATGACAGATGCTATTAGCTTACGGATTATAAAGAGAGACATTATCTGATATCGCGTAGTTTACAGAGAGAAAGTGTGTGTGTTTGTGTGTGTGTGGTGTGTGGGTGTGTGTGTGTGCATGCTCTGCAGGAACAGATCAATCTTCCTGCTCTACTACAGCTATTTGAGAAGAGTCTGGTCCATCCCACGCCTGTCTAAGATTATCTCTGTCTATGTATAGCACATGGGCAGCACTGTCTAAGCAGAATAAATCTTCTGGGCCAATTTGTCCTTAGTATTCCTTACTCAAGTCATTTGGATCCAGTCTAGTTTATCTTCCAGACATCGTCTATTCTGTCTTAACCCAGTATTATCTGGTGAAGTCCAGTCAGACAGACTCTATGTTCAACAGAGGCTGGGTTGTTCTCTTTGTGTCAAACAACATCTGGCTCTCAACTCCACAGAGAAAATGAGAACCTTTGTCTATAGGCTTCATTTAACAGCATCAAATTTTTCCCACAGGGCTAAGTGAGTGTACTTCTGTTTCATTATAGGCCAGATCAAAGAGTATTTTTTTTCTCTTATTAACTATAAAATTAGGTTATGAGCTGTACTGGATCGTTCAATCTATTGATTAGAACTTTAGATTTTAACCAAAACCAGCAGAATTTTCTGTTCAGTAGTGAATGATTTTACTACTACTCTCTAACTACTGAAAAAAAAATAATTTCCTCTCTGAGCTCAGGGTAAACAACAGAAAGTGCTACTTATATAAAAATCAAAGACTAAAAGGCACAAACAAGTGCTTTTTAAGTCTCTCTACTGCCTGTTTAGCCTCTAAATACAACATGAAAGTACTACTTAAGGTTTCTTTTTACTGTTAGAAAGATTCAGACAAATATACAGGAGGCATACTAAAGGCAATCTTCACTTCATCGTTTTATTTAACTACTTAATATCTGAGCATAACACTAAAACATTACTACTGGATCTTTATGCACCATAGGCATACTACTACCAGGGTAAAAATACTTCATCTTTATAATACAATATATTTATTTTAAAAAGCAACTGACTCAATGCACTAATTTCTTAAAGGTTTAAATTCAAATCTTTATTTTAAAATCAGTCCAATGACAGGTATTTGATGACTGGTTGTTTTTAAGTATAGAAAGGGAGTTGATTTAAGGGGGTAAATTTGAACATTGTTTCTGCAATTTCAACTTTATCTGTAATGCTGTGGACTAAACAGGACTTCTACCACCTTTATCTTGCATCTGTCTAAGGACAGATAACTCATACCACACCTTCCCTGCAACTGTTTGCTTATCTTTCATTTTTTTCCTCTCTGTTGCATGATCCTTTTATGTTTTCATAGACAGAATGACACAATCTTCCATCAGCAGACTGCCATCCTTGCACAGCCCTGTAGTGGTATTCAAGTATGAGGAGCAGCTGCCTGCTTTCATTAGCGAAAAAGGAAGTGACACTGCATCTATTATTCAGGGCAGCACACAACCCCCTCCAGCTGGAGCTACGTTAGCATTATGGCCACTTCCGTCCATGGATGTAAATTAGAGCGATAAAGCTAATTAGCACTTGGCCATCTGACTGTGTCAACAGTTGCAGATGTTAAAGGATGCTGAAAGGAGATGGGAGAAGAGATGACAAGCACACACACACACAAATAAGAGAAAAAGGAATAAACAGAGAAGTGAATGTTGTGGAATATGATCCAATACAAAACTAAATATTTAAATGTGAAAATGTGCAAATCTTTGCTTCACATATTTGGTGTAATCAGTCCTGTAAATAATTTAGCTAGCTGCTCCACTGAACAGCTAAAAGTCTTAGATGTTTCTCTTTATTAAATGTTTGCTTTAGCCTCATTTATAAAAATGTTGTTGGATTATTGTCAAAACTTTGACTTGGCTAAAACATTATTCTTCAATCCTTCTAGGATAAAATGGCATGTGCCTAGAGCTATTATCTTACTGTTTGACAGATTTACTGTCTGCACAAGTACAATCAAAAAGTATCAAATGAGGCGGAAACAATAATATTCCCACTACTATGTCTCACCAAAGTTCTGATTATGAAATTGAGTTTTTTTTTTTCTTTCCCCAAACACTAAGCTTCAGACTCAAGCCAAAGTTTTAATTTGGCCCTCATAATTTCACATAGTATTTATCCAGCCGCCATCTGGCTTGTCCATGTGATATTCAGCAATGCAGTCCAACTTCAGCGTAGGTTTTGGACACTAGGTCTTTTTTCCTTGCAAGACTGGTAAGTATGTTATTGTGGTCCTCATGTGAACATGAACATTGTCGCTATCCCTGACATCTTCACACATAATCTCACACAAAATTTCTTCAGTCGCTCTGCTCCCCAGCTCTGGAACTCACTCTCACCCGAGATTCGGAACATCCATTCTCTTCCATCATTTACATCTGCACTCATAACACACCTGTTTAAACTGGTCTACTCCTTATAAATCATGTAACTGTCTGTCTTATGTCACTTTTATATCAATGTCTTTTAATCTGTTTTTAACTCTTATGTAATTTATTTTTATTTTTTATTTATGTTTTTCCTTGGTGTACGGTGACCTTGGGTGAAGAAAGGTGCCAAGAAATAAAATTTATCATTATTATTGTTAAATAATAAAAAGTAAATTTTTTTTTAAATCACATGTATTTATTTGGTTTATCTTTGTCTACTTTTTAGGATTTATTTTTCATTGTATTTAAGCATTCATAAACTTTTAAGCTCCACTGAAACACAGAAAACCATCCATCAATTATCTATACTGCTTTGTCCATTAAGGGTCGCAGTTAAGCTAGAGCCTATCCCAGCATTTAGCAGGTGAGAGGCAGAGTACACCCTGGACAGGTCACTAGTCCATCATAGGAAAACAGAATATAAATAAAATATTCACATGTACAAGGTAAGCAGTCTTTGTACATATAATTAACACACACACACACACAGACAGAGAAACATGGGCTTTCAAATGTGCTCCCCTTGCTCCAGGGGCAAAACAGAAAAGACACCCACAAGCTTAAAAAATACTAACTTTGTCAGTTATGAAATAAGACTTTTGTCTGTGCATATGTGCACAAAAATGTATGCAGACACATGATTTTTCTCCTGATGATAAAGAGTTATAGACACTAGCAAACTAAAAAGTCAGGTTTAACACAGCAACACACAGCAGGCAGAACAGTTGGGAGCAAATCAATATATAGATATGCTCTCTTTTCATCTTGGCATGATCAAAACCTTCCAGCTGTACTTCCACTTGCAAAAGCAGCAAAAATACATGTGAAATAACAAATCTGACTTACGACCTTAAAAAAAACACAAAAAACAAACTGAGTTCTTGTTTCAGTAATATGTGATTGCGAATGCAGTATTTTGTATCGGCAGACCGTTAAGTTCTCCCACACTCCGTCAACAGCCAAAAAATGTGTGTTGAGCGATAACTTTCTGCAACCACAAAACACCACTCATACATACAACACACGTATGAGTATGTAGTTCCTCTTCCTCTTTTCCACACTTTCCCCCCCAATATCCCAGGCAACCACATGTAAGCTATGTTCGATTCAGTAGAAATAGACTAGAAAAAAGCTGGTAAATATCACTGAGGGCTAGCAGATCAAAGCAAAGAAGCAAGGTAAATTGAAATAAGCGTAAATAGAATTACAGCAGATGGCAACACAGAGTTGAAGAAAGCTAAATATTCTTGAGAGACAACAAAATTTAAAGACATAAGAAAGGGATAAGAATGAGTTAATGGAAAGAAAAGGGGAGTATAAGGTAGAAGACTGAAATTAAATAACAGGGGGCTATTTATTTCCCACCTGCCATGGAGCTCCTCTCACCTCCTGTCCTTTGTGTTTATGTTTCTGTGAAAGCTACTGACCCTGTCTCAAAGAAACAGAAAAAAAGGAGGGTGAAGGGTGGGAAAAGGTTGACGTGTTGGCAGATGATGCAGACAAGACGAAAAGAGAGGCAGTCTAGTCAGAAAAGCTATCAGCTCTCTCAGTTGCAGCCAAAAACACACTAACCGAAAGAAAAAAAAAAAAAAAAAAAGAAACTTCGACCACCACTCACTGTGCTGATAGTGCAGCATCTGTCATTATATAGAGAGTAGTGCAAAGTGCAGGATTTGAGCTAATGTTCACAAGGGAAACATAATGCAGTGTAGTTTCATGTGTTGCTGTATTCAACCTATACAAACATTTTGTGTGCTGTTCTGTGTTCACTCATGCATCTACTGTTGTGCAGTACGTGCATGTGTTGTATTGTCAGTGTGTTTCCCTTCAGACATGAGACTTGCCCTCCAGTGAACTCCCACCATGCACCAGTCTAATTATTACTGGAGTAGTTAAAGTCATCGCTGCTGAGCTGTCATGAGTCCAGCTTTGGCCAAATCAAAATTTCTAATGCATCAAAAATACTTTTCAGAAGCACCAGATTATACGAGATGCATATATTTATACATCTCAAGGTAAACACCCTAGTTAGCTCGGCATGGCCCAATAACTGTGAAGCTGTGTAATGAGTAAACCATGGTTGGAGTCCCGTTGGCTCTGTAGTGTAAATGAGGTAAATAATGAACTTGCTTTAAATAAGCTAACTGCCCAGGGTAATGGGTCCTGTCTCATATCTATCTTGCACGACTCTCTCAGACCACCAAGCTAATTCCTAATTTACTGAATGTGAGCGAACGGCCAACCAAAACCAGCATTGCATCAGCTACACAGAACACTCAATGTGCACATTTAACTGGCATACCAAAGCACATATATAAAGGGGCATCTGACTTTATCATGGGGATTTATGGCATAGAACCCCTCCAAGACTGGAGAAAGATGTCTGTGGATGCTCACACTTAACACACTGAAAACTAAATTACTAATGCTTTTGAAGTGTGTCATGAATGATACTGTTTACTTTGAAAACAGTGTTTTCTTAATGACTAAGCAAATTAAAGAGAGGCAGAATGTGTCAGGATGTTTAACAAACTTTCTGTTACTGCCTTTTTAAAGGGAAAAATGAAGACATTTTTTTTCTTGAGGGTGCTGACTCATACAGAGAACATTAGTCAGACATAAACTAAGACAATGTTCACACATTCTGTGACTAAATCCTCCCCTCTGAGTATATGTCCAATACTGCATAAAATCAGTTCACATCCTTTCATCTGAAGCATTGGGCTGAAATAGGGAGTGATGCAGCCTAGAGCGTTAAGCTGATCACATGAGCCTCCTCTTGTCAGGTGGGATCAGATCCCACCTCAGACCCTGAGGACCTGTTGATTCTCACTTATCTTTTGTCTTTTCCTTGTATGTCAAGGTCAGACAGTATTTGTCCATCTAATGTCCTCATGTGGAAACATTTAGGACAGTTATTTCTAGTAAAAGATTGTTTGCACTAAGAAAAATAATAGTTGAGAGACTAGGTTCCTTATAGTCATAGACAAAGGTACAGTAAGATGGACTGATAATGTAATGCAGAGACAGACTCACCACCCAGGTGTGAGGGTTTCACATGCTGTTCACATCCTCAAACTACACAATGACCATATAGCTGCAACTGATAGGAGAGGGCAGCTGACCATTCACGTGATCAGTCTTGTGATTTTAACGTTTATTATGAAAGGACTGCCTGTGACCCTGGATGGGATAAAGAAGGTATAGAAAATTGATTGTTGAATGGAGGGATGGATGGATAGATGAAAGGAATTCAGGTAGTAAAATGTTTTTCCATCCTTCTGATCCCAAGATGTTTTCTATGAAAAAAGCAAAAATCACTTAAAGGAGCAGGTGTAAATATTTCTTCTTTTTGTCCCAAAGATTATAATTCTTTTCAATGACTATAATCTTTACTAGTCTTTTTTGATTCGTCAACTTCTGCACAAAGAAAGAAAAGGACAAAAAGGGAACAAAAGAAACTGATTACACAAAGTAATCCTGAAATATGGGGAAACTGTTGCATGCTTTAAGTCAGTTCTTCAAAGGCATTGTTGAAGCCTTACTGTGTTAATTAGTTTTTAAATCATTAAAAAACATATTTAGAAAACTGAAAGGAAGTACAACTACTTAACAGACTGAAACCCTACTTATAATCTCACCTGTATACACCTGGGACCCAGTATCAGAAAAGCACCTGTTTAAAAGCTCATCAGCAGAAATACTTACATACCAACCCATTAATACTTGGATTAACCCACCTTCAAATCTGACCATCATTTTGATCTGAATTGTACAAGTACAAGGCATCGCATTGGCGTCTTGCAGAATTGTAGCATGATTATACACACAGGGCTGTTTCTGTATTCTCATGGGGATACTTCATTAACAGAATGTATTTCCACCTTTTAAACATTAACCAAAACAACACAATATCGCTACTCTGACCTAATTCTTCCTTTAAGCAACTTTTAAGCATTAAGGTCCCATATAATACATTTTTTCAACAGTTTCATATGGGTGTGAACAACAACATTGTTTTCAAAATGTATAACCCAAAATTCAGCCTTGGTCCTTAATTTCAGTCATTCCAAAAGTGGTTCTAGTGAGCTCTACAAAGAACGGGCTGTTTCTGATCATGAACCTTTAAATGCTCATGAGTGGTGCCTGTGCACACCCACTCCACGCCACTCTCTGGGAGAGGATCTGGCAGCAATGTGATTTTTGAGGGCAGGCTCAGCCAGCTGGTGGGGCGGGTCATTGGCAGTCTATTTGCTACAAAGGTTTGCAACATGCATAACACAGCAGGTAAAGACATAGCCCTTTGTACTGACTATATCCTGGCTTGGGGGATTTGTACATATATATATATATATATATATATATATATATATATATATATATATATATATATATATATATATATATATTGTTTTTCTTATGAAAGAGAACTTTTGTTAAAATGCATGTGTGGAGCACACTGTATGTAAAATAAAAAAAAAGGGGTGTTTTTTTATCAAGACTATCCAGGTTCCAGCTTAGGTAACAAAAAACAGACAGTTAAATGTTAAAATAACAACAGGCAGTTTTGTGCAAAGTCTGGCACTACAGGATTCTGCAAATATGTGTGTCTGACTGACAACTTAAAAGTCCTCAGCCTATAAACAAATACCTGAGTAAAACAGCTTGAAGTTATGTACTAAATATTTTCACAACTGTGGTAGTTACAAGGAAACTTTCTACTTGTGAAAGTATTTGTAAAATACTGAAACATATAATATATAACATATAATACAATATATTATTAACAATAAACTAATGGTCTGTGGAAACCACCAGGCATGGCAGTCATCCCTCATTATCGCCTGCTGTCATTTTTTTTTTCTTGCTTTTTTTTACAGAAGTTGTAACGACAATATGAGCTATGGGAATAGCAAATTCCATCCTTGTTCATTATACTGTTGTAAACACTGTATTTTATCAACTTAAATGCCTCATAAAATAATTCTGTGCGTTATTATGACTGCTTTCGAACACTAACAATGTGAGTTGTATTCAGTTGTGTAACAGATAGTTACCCATGTGTTGTCTGCAGCTGGTGTGTGCATGTGTCTGAGTGGGTGTGAGTGCAAAAAACCATGAACTGTTTTTACTGGCAAAGCTTACAGTATTCAAACAACAACATCCAACAGCCTCACGTCTTCTGAAAATGAATAAGTTTAGTTTAATTTTTTTACTCAAAAATAACTTTAAGAGAGAAAAGGTAATTGTTTAAAATTATTTTAGGATGCTCCCCACTTGCCATGACTTGTCTGTACAAAAGCACGAAAGCAAACTGTGTTCATTTTATAATGTAGACGTGAACTGTCTTGAAAGATAAGACCTGGAATAACTCATTTTAGAGTTTTTATCCAGTAATGTTATTCTTAAATGTGATCATGCACTGCTTTGGGATAGTCATGTTTTGCTCCAATATATCAATGTTTAATCCTGGCATTCTTCTCATAGTACAGTGTGTTCATTAATCAAGCAAAGATTTAAAGTTTTGAGCAGAAATATGCTGCTAACAGATCTGTTATACTTAACTTTAATTTAAAACTAACAGAGCTTTTTCCAAGTTTAAAATATGCGGTCATGTGTATGTTTAACTGAAGCCATAGATTTTTGCTAAAGTATACAGCAAACTCAGGTCCATATATAGTCTTAACTGACCGCACAGCATCAACAGACGATATCATTTTTACTGACCCCTAACAAAAGGAATGTGAGCTACATTTTTTCTCTGTTTTAACTTCTTTGTTCTTTCAGTCCTTCCACAAAAGCACAAATATAGACACAGAGAATAACACTCAATATTCACACTTAGACAAAGCATTGCTGGCAGAAACGATGTTTTTTAACTTCACATGTTTTCTCTGCTTATATTTTCAGTTCTGTGTTCAGTTTTGACTTTATGTTACTTTTTGCTTCACAAATATAAGTTAGACGCAGACACGTAATGTGGCAAGCATGCTAAACACTTTTTAATGTTAGTCAAAAATCATTTGGGAGTGAAATGGAGAGTTGCTCTTGACATTTTGACAATTGACTGAGCAGTGAATCTCAAGCCACCAGCTGTGCACTTAGAAAACAAACACAATCCAAAGAATAAAGGCTGTGATCGACCTACAGTACAGTTTGGGATGTAGTGTGTCACAGCAGATGACATGTTAACATCCTTAAAAAATGCGAGAACAAATTCCCTCAAGTAAAAAAGAATAACAAATTCAGAAAAAAATAAACAAATCAAGCTGCAATAAGGACTTTCCATGTTTAACATGGCTGTGTCTGTGTGTGTTGCTGCTCTATAGCTGGCAGACATCCTGAGGAAGGCCAGTTGCTGATAAGGCTCTCAGGGACAGAAAAGACTGTTTATACGTTGAAACAGACTCAGCATAGTACACACCTCACTGCTTGAGTGATGTGGGTGACTTAAAAACAAAGAAAAAAAAAACAAAAAACAGATTACATCAGCAGAAAGAAAGATAACTACCGCTTGAAATCTATATAATCACTATACTATGGTTTATTGGCCAGCCAATAAAATGTAGAGTGCATGGTAAGAGAAATGAATGAAAGTTGTTGTTTTTCTTTAGACCACAATGTTATTTCATGCCTTCACTCAGTTTTCTTTTTCCATCTCTTTTTGTTCTTTAGATCCAAGTTTGTTGACTGGATAAATGTGCCTGCTCAGAGAATGAATTGAACACAGATCACAGAGGACTCTTCATTGGCATGCAAGAAAACAAGAAAAATCTTCTTCATATTCTGTGTCCAGATGCATTTCTTACTTCATTTTAACTTTGACTTGGTCAGGTGCCTTCCTTTATGTATACTTAAATTACATTTACATAGTTTGTCCTGTTATAACTCTCACCAAAGCCCCACAAGATCTATTAAAATCCACACTAAACAGATCAGTGTCATTAAAGCTTCCAGAGTACTGAACCTTGCTTTCAAACACAAGAACAGTGGAGGAGCATCTGTGCTACAGTCAAACATGTGCACAACAGCTTCAGCACTTTGCACAGTGTGAAAAATGTAAACAACTTAAATGAGCTGGAAGAGACTGCCATACAGTTGCAAACTACAATCTGGTAAATAACCATAGACTGGCACATACTTTTGCTGTTATTTTTCAGAAAAAAAGGGCACTGCAGGTGTTATTTGAGCATTACAGTTGTCCGTGCAATTAATTTTCTGCCTAATAAACTACAAAGCAACAGAATCAGTAAAATGAAAATGTGTATCAGAAACGTATATCAGAAATGTAATCTGGGAATATTTTGAGCATGCATGTTTCTATCGGGTGTTATACCATGCAACCAAAGTTCAGTTACAACGTGATCATGTTTCGCCAGTTTTAAACTAGGCTAACTTTGTAGCAGAGCTTCGACAGCTATCAGAGCATGTGTAAGACGTGTAAGGCGACATGCTCCGTGACAGACTTGTATGCGGCACAAATAATGATGCCATTTAGCGCTGCTTGTTGGTAAGTTCGTAATAATTTAATCTTGTGCACTGCTACTCCTCGGTTTAATGTCACATATATTAGCTGCTCTGCCAGTTGTTTAAATGGAAATGGCTAAATTAGCCAGTACATTGCAACATAAAAAAGACAAAACCCCTAAAAACTAAAAAAAAAAACCCTACAAAACAATTAAGCAACATTTGAGCCATTTCCATTTATAAATCAGAATCAACTATAAAGTTTGCACACATGAAGGAGCGCCTTACCATGCCCTAATGGTGGCTATAAAAGGTCAGGTGAACACATACAATAAATATTCACGGATATGATTTTCATGATGGCTCGGAGGGAAAAAGAGGGAAGAAGCAGATTTTTTTGGGAATGTGAAGATGAGATCCTGATGAACCATGTTACAAAACGTAAAATGGATGTATTTGGTGGGGACGACATGGGCATCACTAATGTCAGAAAGGCAGAGGGGGGGACAACTGACAACTGCCTGTCAGAGGGACAAGACATGTTATCTTCATCTGGTGCCTCAGGTAATTTATTCCTTTGTTTTAAATAATAAAATGAGAATGTACACAACAGAGATTGGCAACTGTTTATTTAGTGTTAAATAATATATCTTTATAGTGCCTGGGTGTTCTAGCTGTGACTGGAAAGGGTGAGGCCAATGGCCCCATACAGCACCGCAGCCATGTCCTCTCAGAGGGAATCCTACAGGTGCAGAGGGACACAATGAACACTATTAACGAGATGGCCAAGGACTCCTTGGCAAGATGTTGGGGGAAATAAATGACCATCTTGATGAAAATTGGGACAACATTCAAAGTATTATGAATTTAAAAAAAAAAAGAAAAGAAACTCCACCTCTTGCGTCTTTCATAAGCATTGCACCACTTCTAGATGCTCCAGCCTCCAGTCTGCAGCCCACTCTGCTGTATCTTAGAATGAATGAGTCGTGGGTAGACCCAGGCCAGCACCACACTGGTGAGCAGCACGTTGGCATCACAAATGATTTGAACGTTAAGAGAATGAAAACACTTTTGGTTATTGACAGCAGATTTAATTTCCAATTTTCTTTTTTTTTTTTTTTAATTTCAGTTCATAAGTTCGTAAATAAGAGGAGCAGCAATCGACTTCATATGTCCAGGACATCACTGTTGCAGCCTGTCTTTGTGGGAAAAAAAAAAAAAAAACTTGCCCAGGCGCCTCAACTCTCAGAAAAGGCATTTAGTTTCTTCTAACATGAATCTACATGTGGTCAACTTTGTATGAACAATTCCCCAGAATTTCTCCTTACAGGAGTGAAAATGGGAGGGCAGGTAATGCGTAGTGGGCCAGAGGTGTGTTAACACTACATGAGAAGAGGAAGTTAAATGACAACAGGCCACAATTCGACAAGATATGAAGTTAAATTATACAAACGTATACCCAATTATATGAAAAAATCTACTCATTACACAACCTGTAATGGTTGCTCACACAAAGCATGACCTTTTTATCTGCCTTGAATGGAGTCTTTAATGTAATTAGGAAGACAAGATAGGATGTTCATAAATCTGTACAATTCAAAGAAAACACTATGAATCTTTAAAAGCTAGGGCCACATGTTGAGGATGACTTAAGGGATTTGCATAATTGCTGCTAACAATGTAAATTATTTCTTTGGATAAACAAACTGTTTTGTGTGGGGAATTTGTTCCTGGTCTAATTCCAGCGACAGGCAAATGAGAAGAATGTGGACTCAGGCATTTCACTCCTACTCATTGTTGTTATTGTTTTAAGGCGAGGAAAAAAAGAGAGAGGAGATATTCTTTATGTAGATGAGAAAAAACTAAAGGAAAGAGGAAAGTAGAGGTGGTTGTCCTGTGAACAAGTTTGCTAAATTTCCCAATATGAACCTTAACAGTTCAAGTTTCCCCCACAACCCTTTATGCATGTCGTACCAGCTCTGTTATCTTTCCCAACACTCCAAATGGTTTTCTATTTAAAAAAGCCGAGTGTCAAAATAATTTGAGAGATTAAGTGCATCCAAAGGGTAGAGGTTTGTTTGATGGCATTGGAGAACAACAGCTGCCTGTGGCTATTAGACAGCAGGTCGGGGTTAAACCCTTTCACTTTCACTGCCTTTCTTTGTCTACCTGTGTGCCTTTCTATGCTTTGCCCTTCTTCAAACAATATATTCCTCGCCAGACGGGGAAGCACACTAAACACAGCAGAGTGCTGCAGGCAGAACAATAGCAGAGAACGAATAGACTATTTAACTGAAATAGATGATGCAGTAAAGGCATTGATTGGCTGCTATTTTTGTACGGGCATATTCAGAGCTGTCATTATCATCTGTAATAAAAAGATATATGAGAAGAAAATGAGAAGTAAGAGCAATTACAAAAGCTTAAGGTCAATTACAGAATGGACCATACCATGCAGTAATGATTTGGATAAATATGCTGTTTCAAAAGCCTGCTAAGCTATGGTATTTTGCAGCTTGCTCAGATTAGATTGCTGCATGCTCCAAATCCTTTATTTTAAAAAAAAAGGTTATTCTGGTGGCTAAAATTGACCAGTTTTGTTATTTAGACTTAGTTTAACAGTGAGAAAGAGAAACTAACATCCACCAGTCCAGTCCTGCAACTTATTTGCTTTTTAAGGCAAGCAGTTGTAAACAATAATATAATATTTGAGAGGACATGCTTATCTGTGATTGCTACTACCATAAAAGAGCAACATTTTTGCTCTGGCAGACTAGATGTGAGGAGAGAATCTGATTGGAAACAAGCGTGGAGGTAATTAGAAAAGGTCGATAATGGTGAAATCGGGAGATTTGACTCGTGGAAGAAGAAAGGAATGTGGAGAGAGCTTGAAAATATAAATTAATCAAGGTTTAAACTGAGAAACCACATAATAAACGGGAAAATGAAGAAGACATGACAAAGAAGATGAGATGTTAATTACTGAACAAGCACTGATTATTATTATTTTATTAGCAGCAAAGCCTTCTTTCCCATCTAACTGTCAGCCGAGATAAGTCAGTGTTAGTGTGCTATTTTACTCACAACTTTTATAAACCATGCTTGTGTGTGTGTGTGTGTGTGTGTGTGTGTGTGTGTGTGTGAGAGAGAGAGAGAGAGAGAGAGAGTATGGGGGACTCTTCATTAATTATTGTGAGGTTATGCTGCTTTCCTCGTCTTTCGTCTTTCTGATCACGTCCGTGCAATTGTTTTAATTAACCAAAGTTTAGAAGTGCTTTTGATCTTGCGCTGTAAGCATTTTCAGTAAGTCCTGACAACCCTCTTTCAGCCGGGCTGCAAATTGTAGCCATTTCATGTCCATTTTGACAACTCTGTAGTTCCCCTGCACCAGAAATAATAAAGTGATACAGCCTGTAACTGCTGCAAAATCCATTAGTCTGTTAGTAAGAGTAGATCGCCCCACCACCACTACAACCACACACACACACAGATACACACACAAAAAGCATAACTCCGCATACAAATATGAAAAGCATCTGGAGCGAATGGGTACATGCAAAAAAGCCAAAGGTATATGGGAATGTTCAGTGGGGATATGGTTTTAATCTCCTCATCCACTGTGGCTGAATCTCAAAATTTCATCAATTGCACATCTATCAAAACAATTTTTCCCTGAGGGGGGGTACCTGCTTCTCTGCAGCAAACCCCCTGCTCAACTCACCTCATTCTGTCTTTCACAGTGAAATGCAAGTCATTTATCTCTGCAGTTACCTTGGGCTGTACTTGAAATAAGTAACATGAAATTCCATCTAGAGATTTTAAAAAGAAAAGAAAAAAACAAAAAAACAAACAAACAACAACACCCCCCCGCCCCCAACAAAAAAACAAACAACAAAAAAAAAAAACAAAGGCTATATCCCTTTTGAAAGACAAATAAAAAGCAAAGACAGAGGAGTAAGTAGGAGACAATGTTAAAGTAAAGACATCAGTGTTTATATGGGGGAAACCTGCCAGCATACTCAGATAGCAAAGCAAATGTTTCACAGCAGAGAGTCAGCAGAGTCTGAGACAACAGCTCGCCATCTGTGTGGCCATGAACACCTCAGCCGACCTGATACACATATTATTTCCTGTTAGATAAGGGTTGAGAGGTTAATCGTAGCCGGACCTGAGCTATAGCCAGTGAAATGCTGTTGATGTGCTTAAATATTACAAACCCAAATGTGAGAAAATCCTACACAATTATCAGTTTGTAGATCCATCCATCCATTTTCTATCCCCGCTCAGGGGGGCTGGAGCCCATCCGAGCTGACATTGTACAAGAGATGGGGGACACCCTGCACAAGCCGCCTGCCCAACATGGGACTAACACACAAATGACACATACATGTACATTTACACTCAGCCCAAGGGTTAATTTAGAATCACCAGTATCTTTGGACTGTAGGAAGAAGCCAGAGTACCTGGATTTTCCAGGTGAATTTCCATTAATTTTATGAATTTACTTCTGATATTGTCTTTGTAAGCCCTAATGATTATGGTTATTTCTTTTTCCACTGAACAAGATTTATAGAAATATAGTTTAACATACCAACAGATATGAAACCATCCCCTCTTTGTAATTTAATGTCCAGAAATCTGAAACCAGGTAGAACCTCAGTAACATGCAAACAAACTTAGGCCTTGTTCCTCAGTCCTTTTAGCTCTCTTAATTCTAAGGAGCAGAAAAAGCTGTATGAGTACAAACTCTTTCACAGCTTCATACCATCCAGCTCTGGCCTTGAATTACTATATTTCCTTACATCATTAAGCAAATTGTACTTTTTCAATCAACTGACTGTTTCCGATGTGAGCAGAATCAAAATTTCTCAAAATAAAACATCTCAGTCAATGTCAAACGGCGTGAAATGTAATAATGTATACCAGAGAAAGTTCTTTCAGGGGAAAATTGATTATTCACTCGGCTGCAACTGTGGCATGATCCATCACTTCTACATCTTGCACAGTCTGCATCAAGAAAGTGTTGGTCAGAGGCTCATAGCTGGATTTAGCTGCATGTGGTGTGTGTTAGAAATATCTTTGAAACTAGATTAACTTTAGTGGAGCAGGGGAAAGAAAACACTGCATAAATCAGCTTGTCCTAGTGGTCCCATCTGTCAAACACGTGGGTTTTAGTAAACAGCTGTTGACGGATGGACAGATGATAGCTTCATTCTTTTTTGCTAACAACATCCTGAGGGGCAGGTGTTACTAGGAAACTGGAAAATAACTATTAGGCAGTGGACCAAATGCAGATTTACATATTACAAGATTAGGGTTTGACTCAGAATGATTGAAGTAGTCAGAAAGCAGACTGAACGCTAAATGATGTAACACCCACCAGCCCGTTGTTATCAGAGTGTGTTTGCATTATTTAGGGAAGATTTAACTCATAGATGGCTTTACTTTTATCAGATAATACACACACACACAATAGATGTAAAGAAAAGAATATGAGTTAAACATTTTTAACACCATAATTGGCTGCTGCAAACCTTACAGGGAGAACTGGCAACTGGAAGATACATCTCAGTCCTATTTATTCAGCAGTGTATGTCATATATATATATATATATATATGGTGATACCAGTTTAAAATATAAATTTATGATAGATGCAAAAAGCAAAAAACATTTGACCCACAGCTTGAGGGCTCTGTTACCTTACTTGCACTCGCAGTCCACCACTATTGTCCTCTCTCTGTCTGACTGCCTCCATCTGTGACTTCTGTGGTCCTCTCTCACTCTGATCTTTCATTTTTAATCATGACTCCTCATCTATTCTTTCGTCATGTTCAGCTCAGTGCCCAGACTGGAGTGTCTTTATTTCCCTCTATTCCCACAGGCAAGCAGTTAAACCACTCATACCATGCACTTAATATTATAACTATTGTTTAGGTGCTTCTAACTCATTGGATAGAGCAAGAGCTCACAGTTGTACCACTGAGAGACCATATTTAATTGTGCTCTGGTTGGCTTTAGTTTAAGGCAGTTTATCAGCTGTTTACAACTGCAAGGAGAAGGGAAATATGGATAATTTCTCCTAAACCCCAGTGTTTGAGTCAAGGCTTAATCAAACCTACACTTTCGGGAAGATGATGAAAGCCTTTGTGTATGTGTCTGCAAATGGCTCTAAGACATTATAATTTAGTTCACTGATCTCAGCTTGATTCAAATTTGCCTGACTTCAATGTAACCTTATTTAGTAAAAATAAAATCCATCCCTGAGCATTTCATGTGTGAATGCCAAGTTAATGGAAATGAAGAGCCAAGCCATTAATTCCAAGGGCAGCTTTTATCCTGCTGTAAACCAAAAAAGAAAGACACACAGATAGCTGGACTGAAACAGGAAGGAGGGAGTATTCCCTGAGCACGGGGTAGATATCAAATGAAATCCGTCTCCCACTCCTCTACTTTTCCCTTCTTACGCTCCAAGGAGAAATAAGTCAGAGAGAAAGAAAGAGGTCGCTTTTATCGCTTTCTCTCACACACAAGATAGGCATCGTTCTCACTGATGATGGGAGTTAATTAAGTTCATGTGACTTGTGCATATTTTGCACTGCAAGCTCCAAAAATGTCCAGAAAGACTTTACATAAATCTACATGAAACATTTTTTTTATTATTATCAATGCCCAAATAATACACACATTTAAAAATTATCTAAATTTGCACTGGCTGCACAAAGTGGACTAAATACACCAGTGAAATATGCTGACTTAATTTACAACAGCGTCTAAATACTGAAGCATGGCTTCTAAACCTCCACCATGCTAACTGAGACTTCAGTAACTTAAGTGGAGGTAGTAACTGCATTATTTATGCATTTACTGTTAGGATTGACCAAGAAATGTCCCAATTCAACAATAAAACCCTTCTTTGAGACTAAGAGGACACAAAGCATTGCTTGTTTGAGACACGTGGGGAGTATTATGCCCCAATGGTTCTCTAAACCAACTCAATCACAGACAAATGTTGAAGACGGCATGTCCCAGATCTGACGCAAATTGGCAGTTGAGTTTTGTGGTGTTCATGGAAAAGTCTCAGCCTCAGACTGAATATTTATCATGTTTAATATTTTTAAGGAAATATGAAGTGAGCTGTCAGCGAGGAGCTATAGCCAACGGGAGCACAAGGGATGGGGACAGGCTGAAACCTAGAGAAAGAAAATAACAAGCATGCAACACATACCTTGGATAGCACTAGAGTCTTTTCGAGAAACTTGAGTAGAATTTGGTTAAACATTGACTTGAATATTTATGCCTTTTGATGTTTCCATGTTTTAATACTGGACAGACTCGAGGGAGAAGCTGTGGTGTGAAACTGCCTTCTCTCATTTACAACCAAATGAGTAAAACAGACTGAATTACCAGGAGCCATGGTCATGCATAATCTGTACAGGGAAAAGACACGATTTAAAAACCAAATGCTTTTGAGTTTCATTTATGGTTTAACAAGTATTGTTTTACACATTTGAGTGGATTTTACTGCATTCAAGAAATTTGTGGAGAACAAAGGAAGTGAAACAAATTAAATCTTCAAACCATCAGCTATCGTTTGACAAGGATTTTAGCTTTTTGTCAAGCATCTTTACGTAACCTGCACCCGTTCAGGTGGTGCAGGAAGGCATGGCCAAGAAATAGTGACCTGAATATTATATGACCAACTGGCCATGTCGGTGCAGCTCCCAGTGGCTGAGTCATCAGGCAACAGGGAAAGAAAGAGTCATTCTGCTTTTAATTAGCAATTGACAATCCCCTGACATAGTAGATCTTACCCAACATCCACACTAGTGTTCTTCTTTCGTTTCTTTTCATTTAGTAAGTTATTTTAACAACATGGAAACACAGCCTGCATCATGTTGATCACTGAGGATCTTGAGTATATTGTGAAACTGCCATCTTATTTAAATTTAAACATGAACCTATCCCTTAACACAACACATCTGATGTTTGAAAAACCAAACAATGCCACTAAAGATTGGTCTCTTTCTTTGCTGGTAGTCTTGTTTTTCTTTTTAAATAGATTTCTTTAAAAATGTGTATGAGTGGGAAAAGATAAATGCTGGAGGATGTGCAGAAAAATGGGCACAGAGATGTGATGGGAATGTAACGAGAAAAGAAACAGAAGTTTAGGGGGTGAGGTCAAAAGGTTTGCAATTTTTCATCTGACTGTCAGGATAAATATAGCTCAGTTTTCTTAGAATATAAACACACGACAACATACGCAAACATTAATCACATAGAGGAAACACAGAATCACAAAGTACAGGAAGTTGGAGTACAAAACCCCCCAAAAAAGGTTACTACAAATTTGACTGCACGTGATGGACCCAAAATATGAAAGCATGCATACACACTGACACACATTTTAAAGGCTTAAGACCTCTAATGCTCTTGTTTTAGAACCTTAATAAAATCTCAAGCTACCACATTCCTCTCCATCCGTCTCTCCTCCTGAACCTCAGATACCTCATAATGATATTAGTAAGCTGTGAGGGAGCAGACAGACAGGGTGAAAATACTACTCTTCCGACACCGTTTTGTTTCCAAAACTCCCCCAAGCTTCCCAAATTACCAGTTTCCTGAAATAGACTGCTTTCTGGTGCAATGCATGTGTTTAGGTTCACTGCAGGACAAAAGTAGGAGATTCAAGTGATACAAACACATAGTTGCTAACATTTCATACAGCTGGACAACACGTCCCTATTTCTGATTAATTTCAAGCATATTTTGAACACTAAATGTAAGAGGTGAGCGTTGATGTGCCTCAGAGCTCTGCGAAGGGGCATTTTATTACTTGAGGGTTGAATCTGGTACCAACTGGCATTATGCCTGTTGTTGGGAGGCAGTTTGAAGATGGGCAAACAGGCTGCATCTTCCTTGGAGCTGAGTTAAGCTTGATAGGATGAGACGTCTGTAAATCAAGCAGAAATGCCCCAACATCTCTGACAAAATATTCACTGACTTGGTATTTCTAGAGAGAAATTGATTTTTTTTTTTTTCTTTTTTTTTCTCTTCACTTCAAATCCAGTTAGTTTTTTTTAAGAGCCTCTAATAACCAAGAATGTAACGCTAACTTAAGACACAATACAAAAGAAAAAGTTAACTGTATTGGCTTTCATATGAATTCTGTGAAAACTTGCCATTATAAGGACGCTGGCAATCAGTCATCCTACAGCATGATCACATACAGTACCTACTGCAAAATGAAAAAGTGGAAAGAACCCAGTGTGGTTTGGCCAGAAGAGAGCTGGTTTAAAAACAAGAGTTTGTGGTTGGGTAGTACATTGGACCCTGATCCATCACTTAAAGGGAGGATAGATGCTTAAAAACATGACGGATGATGGTATATGAACAAAGGACTAATAGAAACATATTAAGGCTGAATGATGACCCATAATACATTTTGCTGAGGATTTATATAATTGCAAATGTCATGACTGAAAGGGGAACCGACAGGAGCACAATGCACCTGCTTGAAATGAGAAACTGCACAATGGAAAAATAGATTTACTGGTGCAAGGAAAGCGTGACTTCTACTATTTAAACTGAATTTGAGAAGAAAACTGATTAAGTCTTATTATTTTCTGAGGAGAAATGAGCAACCACAGTTTTGCTCATGCTGTCCGATTTGACTGGCATTTGGTCTGTGATATTATATTATTGCCAGAGATCATGATTCAGATGAGGGGATAGAAAAAAAAAAAAACAACTTTATTTCTATTGAATATTTGCTATCTTAATTCTCCGTGGATTACGTGTGGTTTGATGAGTTTGACAGTTCACAAGAATAAGATGAAGACTCTATGTCTATATTAATTAATTATTGTACTATGATAAAAAAAAAAACAGTAATAATACAAAAGAAACACATGCAATTTTGAAAGCAGGTATATTCTCTGCTTAATTTGTCCCTGCTTTGAGCTTCATCTGTTGCAGCCTCTTACTGTTCTCTCATTCCTATTTATTCCAGGACTTCTGACCTGTGGTATACACGGATTCAATGCCAGCCCATCAGTATTAGAATAACCATTTTAAAAGGAGGTGTCAAAAAATCAGGAGAAAAAAAAATTAATATTTATTTATAGCCAAAGATTTCACAGCTCATTATAAAAGTAATTTAGCAAAATTTTAATCAAGATGCATAACAGAAATTAGCTGATTCTATCAGCTTACAGAATGTCAAAATTAAATGGTCATCATCTCCCAATAGCCCACAGCAACATTTTTAGATGATTTTGTGCTGCCATTAGTATTTAATTCACTTTGATGTGAAACATTAGAATGACGTGACATGACTGAACATCTTTATTTTAGGAAGGACTGATTACATCAATGTAGCTCAACATTTTTAGAAAAAATATCCAAGTTGTCTTCTATTTAAGTGTAAAGAGTTAAACACCCAGCAGGAACCAAACAATGTCTCACTTTAATATGTAAAATGTCCACAACATAACACCTTGTCATGTAGTAAGAGCCTTATCTTGAACCAGAGTCTCCTAAATGTCATGCCGTTATTCTGCAGAGCAAAAATCTAATCTTATACCAAAAAGTACATATTTGTGGGTCTTTTAACTTTCTAGTGACTATTGTATTTGGTGTTTGCATCACTAAGTTGTGCCCACCTCGATAAAACTCCTAACAAATCTATTGGAATTGTTTCCACTGTGCAGACATGTAACATTAAGTGTATTACATGAGATCCAGCTAATTGCATGTACACTGTAAAAAGATCGCTGTGAATTTTACACCCCATTTATGCTCCCTATCATTTTCTGCTTGCTTGTTCCTTCACTGATCCTCTTCTTTTCTGGTTTGTTTCTTTCCCTGGTCACATGTTAGCTACTGTGCTCAGCACTGCCCCCGTGATTTTCGGTGGTATTGCTCCATCTTCTGCGTCAAGCGATGGATAGCTAAGCTCCCTGAAAACGGACTAAATTACATGCATAACTGATGCAGAAAATCCACCTGTCTTCTGTGTCGAGCATAAATGGGCCTTTAATGGCAGATGGATGCTAGTAAGCTACTGTAAAAACACAGTAACTTACTAGTATTTTACCTTATTTCGATTTACAGTATCATTACTGCAGTATGTTTATTGTAATTCAATACATTGTAATTATTACTATATTAATTTTACAGTTTCATTACTGTATTTCCTTTTACAGTGTTATTGCTGTATATCATTTTTCAGTGTCATTACCTTATTTGATTTTACAGTATCATTAGAGTATTTTCTTTTTAATATCATTACTGTAATTCTCTTAACAGTAAGAGTAAACAATTGAAAAAAAAACTTTCTTGCCATTGGTAAGTTTCTTGTGGACAGTTTTACTACTGTATTTCAATTAACAGTACAGGAGTACAGTAATTACAGCAGCAACTGTGAATTTTCTACACAATCCTTTGTAGTTTACAGTAAAATGCAATATGCTGAATTCACAGTATGCTATTCTCCACATAACAATAAAATACTGCCCAGATACCAAATATCAGGCTGATTCAGGTTGAACCTGTGGGCAAACATAGTTTTGTGTAGCTGAAAGAAGGGCTTACACAAGACATACTTGGAAAGCAAGTATAATTTAAAGCCTCTGTTAAACTTAAATTGTGCCTAATGTGGCATCCTTACTGTAAAAAGACTCTTGAACATTACTATAACTTGTATTTGGTCAATTATTTCTACCCTTTAATAATATAATTGATTTTGTATTATGTGCATTCTTTCCACCGGGTGCATGTGCATCACAATATGGCTGCACAACGGTTTTGTTGGCATGGCAATCTACAACGGGGGCATCTCAGGTGAGGAGCGCCCGTGAGTGCTGTCCACCTAGCTGGATCTGTGAGATCACAAAATCACAGGAGAGAATCTTGTGATTCTCCAATTCTCTTCCGGGACAAATGTCTTGTCTTGCGCTGAATCGCACCCGGTGGAAATCAAACCATTGATGAAAACGGCGGCGAATAGCACCGGAGGCCGCAGTGCACACAAGCCCTACAAGTTATACCTCATCGTAAAGGTGACTAATCAGGCTTTCCAATGATGTGTAATACAACATCAATTGGTCTTATTTAAAGGGACAAATAATCCACAAACACAAATTCCCTACCCCTGTGCTAAATTCACTAAAACTGTTTGACAGAAGACAAACCATTCTGTCGTGCTGTTAAAGGCCACATATTTGTATGCTTAACGGCTCATATTGGGTGAAAAGCAGGGACTATCTGGATTAATTGTCATTCTCTTACAAATCATCATTATGTCCAAAGATCCCTCAAAAATCAAACCAGCAGGTTTCAATAAGCAAGGCAGGCTGTAATGGATGAGTTTACCATTAAGGAACCTACAGCTGTGTGTTTATTAGAAAATATCCTGGAGTGAAGTGTCCTTTAAATCAAACTAAATCCTGTCTCCTGGTGGATCTGATGTGACGGAACCCTCTGTTACTGTTAAAGTAATTTGTGACTGTCGCACATTGAGTGATGTGTGTGTGTGTGTGTGTGTGTGGGGGGGGGGGGGTAATATAGGGGAGCTTAATCTGCTCACTTGTCATTGAAAGTACTACTATTTAGAACACTGAGAGGACTAAAAGAACAGATGGTCAGACATAGCTTGAGTTGAACTCAAGAGTCTGAGGCCAGAGTGCCTAAACATGGGGCAAAGAGACAGGAAAAAGTTATAGAAACAAGAAAAAAGCATAAAAGGCAATGATGTTGCAAGTGTTAAACAAATGTTGGAAAGGAGAAAAACCAAAAGAAACATCAAACAGTTTTGGCTTTCACTTCAGATTATAACATATGGGTGAAAACTGTCACTACTTCCAGGATTAAGTGACTCCATATGTTAACATGCAAACCAGGATCTGCATCAAACTGATCCTTTGCACATACCAGCAAGCCTCATCTCACTTCACATCTTGTCTCTTATTCTTTATCTCCTTGGTTAAAGTGTGACAACTTGAGCTCCACTGATATTATGAAATTAATGAACAGAAGAAAGAAATTAGCAGCTTGTGCAGGTGTGACATGAATATGGAAAGAGAATAAGATTAATTTCACTCACTTTGTTTCATAATATAACTGTTGTGTAAAGCTGACATGAGTAGCCTGAGAGTTATTTTGTGGTTTTCTGCTGTTTTTCTGGCCTGGTTTTCATCTTGTAATTACCGGCATGCATTACCACCCTTTCTTTTTGATTTGTTTCTCTCCCACAGCCCAATTCGGTACAGTTTCTTTTCAGTCATCTTTCTTCTACACCCTTCAGTCTAGATGGTATAATAAATAGCTCAGAGCATCAATAAAAAAAAAACGAGTTTTATGTTAAAAACAGCTCAAATTAAACCACAAAACCAACAATAATAACATTTCAATCCTCCTCTGGAACACAACAACTTAACTGGATTTATTCAGACTGTGGATGTACTAAATAAACCCATAATAAGTGGCCTCTTTCCTTTGCTGGGATACAATAAAGTTTCCACACTCCAGGCTATCACACAGACTTTTTAGAGCTTTCTTTCACACTAATGTCTCAGTATCTACCCATTGTTGCCCTTCATTCTATGTCAGTGCCCCTCATACACACTGTTCCCATTTATCTAATCTGGAAAATGGACACAGTTTTGTTGAAGAATGTTTATCAATTCCAAACTTACTGGGATACTGATATTAGATGATGCACAAAATAGGAAGAATGCTCTTTTAAAGGTCTACAATAAATAAACAATTTATTACGGATGATTAAAACCTAATGCGGCACTCAAGATCTCTCAATCGCAGGAAAGAAATGGGCCAATATAACGTTATACCTTGACTCACTGGAGACCTTTTAACAAAAGTTTTATATTCACTGGGATAATAAATGAGCTCTTTCTAATGCTCACATGCGTGAACATGCACATGTTGACTGGCCTGGCTGCATAACATAAAGATCAAGGGGAGAGAAGCTACATGCTCTGGTAATAACATCATTACACCGCTACATGTACACCTTCACATGATAAGTCATTGTTTTTTACTGTATAAAATATCTCATACAGAAACTGTATTATATTTTAAGAGTGGAAATACTTATTCTAATCTCCAAGAGCCCAAAGTGATTGTTTTCCCTGACCAGCCCAAAATCTCCAAAAATTAAAGCCATTTTCAAACATGCACTGTAGCCCTGAAACTTTGCAGATATATTCAAGAGACACGGCATGAGAGAAAACACAAATGTATCCAGCCAGTTTATCTATGAGAAGTCTAGAAAAGTGATTCCAAACTTTGAGTCCAGAACTCCCCAAGGTCCCCTAAAAGAGCTCGGGGGGTCCCAGAGGCTTTGATCATTTAGAGCCATTGTGATTAAAAATTAAGACCATGTTCACACAGAGATAAGTTGAAATCTGATCAAGTTTTTTTTAATCATCTGGGCATTTCTTTTACAAGGAACTGGCATTTTGGGAAAAGTAAGGCTAAATGTTGTTTAACTTTGGCTTAATCGAAGGTCAAGACTCAGCCAGAATACAGTTTTTATGGTGAGAATATTGCTAATGAAAGCATGAAAACAAACATGGTTTCAGCAGGGGGCAGGGGGTGCACATCTTTTTTTGTATTAGCATGAAGGGGGTCCTCAAGGAAAATAGGCTGGATACCACTGGTCTAGAAGATAACCAAGAGACAATGTGTGAATATAGCAGGTAATCCCCCTGGAGGATTTATGACAAGCCAGACTGAAAGTTGATAAGCGTCACTGACTTGTATGTTGCTTTCCACTTGCTCATCAGTATCTTGAGAACGTTATAATACACATATTAAACACAAACAGCCTTAATTCCAAACAGAAATAGAGCTTCATTACCATTTACGATTACTAAAACAAAACACTCATTTCCCCAGCTAAAGTTTAGCATCATGTCCTAACTTCTGAGCACTTCACTCAGACACTCAAGAGTATTTCCAGCTGTGAGAACTTATCTCCATTGAAGAATTTCCTTCTGTAACATGTAAAATAATGTAGATTAAGTTAATGTGTTCTAACACAGCAGATGCCAGACTTCATATGAAAGATAAAAGAGTTTCCATTACAACCGTGTCTGCATTCAAAACTGAACTCAAAACATTCCTGTTTTCACAAGCCTACAATCAATAACTGTGAGCATGTAACGCATTTTACTGCTAAGCTGTAAGCCATTTAAATATGTGTGTACATGTGTGTATGCGAGCATATGTAGCTACATGCTTCTGCTCATCTATGAATTTATTATGAGTTGCTTGTTTTCCTTTACTACTGCCATTAACAACTGTTGCTATTAACGTCTGGACATTTTTCTGACAAATTAATGGAATAACTCACTATTTCTCAATTTAAATTTCAGTATGCTACAGCACAGCCAAAAATCATGATCATTTTACTGTTTACTGAGTCAACATTGACAGTGTCAGCTACATAAAAATCTGTCTTATCTGATAATTTCGTATGTGGGAAATAGTTCAGAGACCTGTAAAGAAGACAGTAGTGATATATCCAGCACGCTACCCCATCAAATCAATATGAAGTCCAGGTGTGTGAAAACTGACAGATGATGAGTCAAACATGGACCTGAAGACCTGAGCATTGGCAGTGAAGTGATTCTACTGATAGAGATCATGCACGTTTCCCACCGCTTGCCCAATGGCAGCTGCAGTCTGGTGAAAAGTCTGTGTTTTTCTGAGAGATGTGCCCCATGTTATATTTACACACATGAATTACTGCCTGGGAAATTTCTAAACATTTCCCTAAGGAGCTGCATGTTAGAATAAGAGTATCAGATTCAGTATGACTTGACTGTTATGTGGACTTTACCCACTGAATGATGTCAGACTGAGTGAATCACGATTGAAGAGTCAGTAAATTAACAAAGAATTTACATTTCTGGTCTGTGACAAAACTAGAAAAACAGAAGTTACTGATGTTGAAGAAGCAGCAAAATTTGACACAAAGACACAAATTTAATGGAGAGACAACAGGATTTTGCACCTCTGACAGTAGGGGGATGCAAAATCTATTTTATGTTCTGAGGCAGATGAATTCATGCAAGATTTGTAAAATTACAGACACAGAAGAAAGTGGCCAAAATGCAAAAGTTCTGACAGATCACATCAGCTTTTTTCAACAGGTTTTAGGTGTGCCAACAGCCAGCAGTGGTTTAAAAACATTCTGATCAATACGTTTACAGTCCTTCATTGATCAGGCTGGTTAAAGATGCTTTTGATAGAAAGCGATAAATGCTTCTTTCAAGCATCTTTTTTTAAAGTGTCTGTAAGAGAACCTCACAGATGGCTGTGTGTAACAAACCGTCTGATATAGCAGGTTATAAATCAACTAAATTACCAACCAGCAACACAACTGAAGCCAAATAGAAAACTTCCAGCAAGTTTCCCATCTGACGTGGACAATTTCTCTTGGTCTCTTGGGGGGCTGCACGGTGGTGTGGTGGTTAGCACCGGAGCCTCACAGCAAGAAGGTTGCCAGTTCGAGCCTCGGCTGGGGGGAGGTTCGAACCTGGGGGGTGGTGGCCTTTCTGTGTGGAGTTTGCATGTTCTCCCCGTGTATGCATGGGTTCTCTCCGGGTTCTCCAGCTTCCTCCCACCGTCCAAAGACATGCATGATAGGTTAATTGGTTGTTCTAAATTCTCCCTAGGAGAGAGAGTGTGTGTGAATGGTTGTTTGTCTATCTGTGTTGGCCCTGCGACAGACTGGTGACCTGTCCATGGTGTACCCTGCCTCTCACCTGTTAAAATGCTGGGATTCAAGATAATGAATCTGCTACATGTGTGGCAAAGATCACACATGAAAATGGCTCAGTTACTTTATTCTTAGTATGAACCAAACATCACCTGTGATTTCATGTATTAGCAAGAGACTATCTGCAAAACTCAGCTGTAACTAAAGTGATAATTTCTTATCTTTAGCATCTTATCCATTTTTCCTGACATTTTTCTTGACCAACATTAAGGAAAAACAAAAATAAGGAATGGAAGAATTACAAATGAGATGGACAGCAAGCAACAGCTCAGAGCATCCAAATGTGACAGTGATGTTGTTTGTTTGTGATTATGTGAGTATTTACTAAAATAGGGGGTGCTGCATGAGGTTGCTGGCCACACATGTCACATCAGGAGGCATGATTATCCACCAGGATTACACTTTAATCAATCTAAAGCACTAGTCCCTGTCTGCCACTGTGCTAATCCCATCAAAGGAGAGCTCTTTCTGCCTGTCAGCTTATCCTCTTCCCATTCACCACCATGTTAAACACTACAGAAAGCTATACATCAAGAGTCAACCATGTTTCAGAGACGTCAGGCCCCACTCAGCAGCATTGTATCCAATCCACTAACAATACAAATTGAAGATGCAGGAAGAATCCACACTGACAAAGCAAATAGACGGTGCAATATATTTGACTGTAACAGAGCTGAGAAAGGCATTTACGCTTTTGGCCATAATGGCTGCCACCATGATTAGCTTTTCCCATTAATCTCATTAAATGGCATTTTAACTGCAGACTGTTGATTCATTAACTAGTTATTCAACAAGATAAAAACAGACAAAAAATAATAAAATGTAAATTATCTTCTGATTTCAACATCATATCAGAATGCCTTGTTTTTTTATTTATAGCACTAAAAAAATTTAAAACACATTCCTGAATATTGACTATAGCCTATTTGTCAGTTAAAACTCTAATAAAACGGTCTTACATGTTTATGTGAGTCTTTCACTATTGTACATGCAACTGCTGCCCATACACACACATGCATGCTCTTTTTTAAAATCTAAAATGCACTGCTATGATTGTATGGTAACTGACTTATCCTGGTTATTTTTGACACACAGACCTTGGATAAGTGACACAGCTAAAACAAACATCTGATTTAGAGAGCTCAAAAGCACATTAATCCTTTTGTTTGTCAGAATTTCATCTGAAACTGGGGCATGTAAATGTTTTAAAACACTGGAAGATTTAAAGAGAAAAACCTTCCAGATCACATGAGTAAATTCAGCACTTCCACATACACACAGCAACTGAAGAGCTACGTGTGTGTGCACATATGTATCTATGATGAAAACCCCAGCCTGGTGTCTTTCATCTCTTCCCTGAGATTCACTCTCACATAGCTTTAATGAATAGATGTGGGGAGTGGGGGAGGATGTAAAAGGAGGAAAGAAGCCACTGAGGGACAGAGGTTTGCAAAAAGAAAGAGCCACAAGCTTACCAGCATTCAAGATAAAAATAACCCTAACAGCCAAGAAAAGACTGAAAGACAAGAAAACCTTTTCTTCTACTAGGAGACTCCTCTCTGTCCATTTGTGTTTGTTTTTGTGCTGCATGCTCGGCGTGTATGTGTGTGTGTGTAAGTTTAAGAGTATCTGTATGGGATTACATCTCAGAGGGATGCTGATGGAGAGAATAATGTTTAATGATGATAAAAAAAAAGATGGATGGGTGCAAACACACACTGTAAATACACAAATACCTTGTACAGAACACATTAGCTCCCCATAAACCTACTGGGGGGGAAAGGCAGCATGCTTTAGATAGGATGCATCTTTTCACAGTAAACAAACAACTAACCTACAAAGCCATATCAGATAAGCGTGCTAAACAACAAAAATGCTCCGATAAATAGATATCAAGACTGAAATGAGAAAACATACTATCCATCTGCTTGATCCTGGTGACAAATTGGGTTTGTTACACAGGCTGGTGATTTTTCTCCATATTAAGACACAGTTGGCACGATTGTCCCAACTGAAATGGTTAGGGATAAATCTGGGGCTCTGGGTTGTGGCCAAACTGTCGCATTGAATTGGGAGATTGGAAGAGGCTTAGTCAGAAGCAGACAATGCACAGGGTTTGCATCATAACACAGAAAAACAAAGCAACAGTGGGTCACTATTGGCTTTTTTTTGTGCCAAAATGCAGGCTGGCAAAGCATGTGTTGACTTCAGCTCTCTGCTGAGAAACTGCATGACCACACAGCAGGTGCAAATGGTGACTTACTAAGAATCACGGTGGAAGCAGTGGCAAATCTTAATTATTTTATACTTATTTTCTATGGACCAGTGTTATATATAAGTTACCCACTGATGTAAGGACAATAATAGATGATTTGCAGCTTTAATGATTTTTACAAGTAGTCCCTTTTTTCACATTTAGATGAAAGCTGTCTCTTTAACATATCATTTATGCAAATTAATTTCAAATGTACTGGAGTAGCAGCCAAAACAAAAGTGTGTGTGTGTGTAACTGTCCAAATATCCCAGATGGCTCTGAAATAAGACTAAAAGAACAGCTTTGCTAGCTGATGAATGATCTGTATTTTACTCCATGGTGGGTAGAGGTGAATTCATTAATTCAATGCTAATGCCAAAATGATACAGATAACATGTGGATGTTTGGAATGTGTTTATCCACATGTACTGTATTAGTCCAGCTCAGGGGTCTGCAACCTTTACAATCCAAAGAGCCATTTTGCCCTCAGCACAGCTAAACTCATTTAGAGCCACAAATGTGACGAGACCTTTTGAAAAAAGACAACTTAGAATTTTAGATAAATATCTATTAAACTTTTGCAAAAAGAGGATAGACAGACTTTTTTCTATGGGATGTAAATATTTGTGGAGCTTATGTTAAAAAAATAAAGCCCATAGTTTCCAACCTAATGACAAGAAAAATAGATGAAAAATATATTACTGGAACTTTTAGTTTTTTTAATTGTGTTATGGAAATTCAATGCAATTATTCTAAAAAAAAGCTAAAAACCTGCAATTCTTATATATATATATATATATATATATATATATATATATATATATATATATATATATATATATATATAGTTAGTTCTTTAGTATTTTGTATTAAAATGCATTAAGAGCCACTGTGGAAGGTCTTCGGAGCCTCATGTTGCAGACCCCTGGTCTAGCTTGTAGCAAAATACAACTGAATGTATTTGTTTAGCAGATATTATGACAAGCTGTTCACAGGGTTGAATTTTGACTTGATGATGCAAGAGGGAGAGTCAAACGTCAAATGTCAATATCTTTAGAGACCTGGGAGTGTTTAACTTGGTCTCATAGCAAGTATCAGGTACATGCTTCAGTCATGAGATCTAAATTAGAGAGTTATTTGTCTTGTCATTGTGAAGAGTAAAGTTTACTAAGACTGTCAAGTTTAAAATTTTAGCAGTTCTGGCTCAGCTGTTTGAATCGCTGCAGAGTTAGAGGCTCAATCCCTCATCTTGACTCATTGCAATGCAGCTGTAGCGCATAGCAACTTCTGATGCACATATTGTTTTGGAAGGGCAATTAAATTTTTATAAATTTAACAACCCACCAATTCAGTTAAGGCAAACAAAAGAATATTTGATTCATAAACATAATTTTGCCAGGTAGACCAGGAAAACAAAAATAAAACTCTTTCTGTTCTCTTTTGTATTTCTTCTATCATCTCAGTTAATGAACTGAGAGCATTTTAACAAAAGCAATAGTGTCATCACTTGTAGCCTGGTAACTAAGCAACTTCTACCTTATAGCTGTAGGAGGAAGAGACATCACATTCTGGCATTTCATTTTCTCACATTACTTTTCCTCTGTCACCTAACATGAGGGTTATTTATGGTAATGCCTCGGTAACAAAACAGTAATTTGCCAGATTCAGTTGCTGCACCAGAAATAGAAGCATACTTTCATATTGTGACAACTTCATAATAATAGTATTAAATGTGTTTGTATAGCACCTTTCACAGATATGGAATCACAAAGTGCTTCACAAAACAAAACAAATAAAACTACATAAATACAGAAAAAATAAAAAGATTAAAGACATCTGTTTATATGACCATTTCACAAATTACTATAAGACTGGTCAATATGCCTGTACATAAGCAATACATCTGAATGTTGATGGTATCTCTGAAAAAGTCTAGGGTCACAAAAGTCATTGATTAAAATTAATCATGAATATATGTATAAAACCTCCATCCAGAAGTTGACACAATATTTCAGGCTGAACCAAAATCAGGATAAGAACTGGTAAAGATGTTCATGACTATGAAAGTCAAAGTCTAAACACAGTGACTTTGTAGCTGCATCATCTTGAGATGCTTGCTATAATAGGATAAGTAATATAGTATTTTACTGCCGATATACCTGGTTGCTGATTTGATGGTCTGATGCTGCACATTTCTCTGTGTTATGAAGAAAAGCTGCAAGCAAACTGGACTCAGCTGTCAGTGACTGCTCTCTTCTAACTTCTCATGGTAAAATTAATTGGCACTGGCAGACCGAGCTGGCTAATTTGAACAGGAAAGTCCTATTGCAAGTTCACCATAACCAATGATCATAGTGAAGAGGAAAATAATTCCCTTTGAGGCTTCGTCTGGGCTCAGGCGAGTTTCATTAATGTCGCCTGGGAAATGACTGCAGTGCAATGAAATGTACCAAGTAGAGTTGGTGTACTGATCCAACCCAAACCTTCATTTAAGATGCCAAATATATCAGCTGATCCTGCTTTCTTACTTCTCTTTCAGCACTCACTGCTGCCTCCTCATCGTTCTCCTCTTTTCATCCTCATTTATCCCTTTTTCCCCTTCTTTATCTCGCTACATCTCATGTGCTGGATGGAAAATAGAGATATCTCAGAGTTTCACAAGCACATGCTGAGTGATATAAATATCTGATTGGAGGCAGAGAGACACTGGCAGAGAGAAATAAAGGAGGAATGTATGGCCTCTGGAATGCTGCACTGACATTCTCCTTTTCTTACTCTAACATCCCTCCATCCAGCCTCCTTCTAGCTGACATGAGAGATCTGAACTGAAAGAGGGTTTCTGTCTCTCTCCTCATCACCCCTCCCCTTATTCAGTCCTTGCTTTCTATTTGTGTCCACCCTTTCTGTCTTCCTCTTTTTCCCCTCATCTATTCATCCGCTTCTCCTTCCTTAAAACAAAACATCATCTTTTTTCCCATGTCTTATTATGTTAAGAAAATACTCTTTTAGTAAACACTCTGCAGGTTCCTATCTTGCAAACAAAATGCTTTCTAGTAGCAGGATGAAAGGCATGCAGTGCTGATTCAAAATCAGGGGCTATCTGTTATCTGATTGGCTGACATGGAGAGCTGTCTGTGGATTTTAGTTACCGGGGAGAATAGGGAGATAATGGCACCATGTCAGCAACTTCTAGGGCTGCAGGGGCCAGAGTAGATGAATAGAGAATGAGTAAATGTTTTCATATGGTTTTGTTTTTCTTTCTTTTTTATATATTTGTTTAGGTGATATTTGAAGTTTGTTCTTTACACTTCATATCCACACTGAAAAATGAATGAAAACAATTTCTAGTCACTGCAATGGAACTGAGATTGGAAATGCATAATTGCTGGTTATTTTAATATGAAACCTTTGGAACCCAGTTGCAATAAACCAATATACTGAGTGAAAACTTTTGAATTGGGTTATAATGAGTGTTGTGCTAAATCTGATCCATATGAACCAGTGGCACATTAGTTAAATCAGTATACTACACTGCCACTTAATGACAACATTCATCATGTCATTTTTACTGTTCACAGTTCATTTCAAAGGGCCAGTCTCTGGCAGTATGTCACCACTGGCTGTGCGCAAAGATGAACTTGGACTTCAGCAAGATTTGTGAATGAACCTACAGTGCTATGGATATGTCTCTCTGTTCTATGACTATTTAAAGCAATCCCACAGCTACAGTCATAATCACAACCACAACTCATCTCAATCATTCTTGAGGCTTGAGAAACAGCTTTGTCAACCGTTGCCGTTTTGGTTATTTCTGCAGTGGCACAGAGACGTCACAAAGTTGTAATGACTTATACTGAAGCACGGGGGATCACTCTTTTGATTTAAATAATTCACAGGGGGAAATTATTTTATTGCAACCTGTGCCTTTATGAATAACTATCAAAATCCATTCATTTAAGTTAGCCCATTAGTTTTCCTGTAGTAAAAATCATCACTTTTCTTGTATTTTTAGCCTAAAAACATTATTTCTCTGAATTCAAGCTTTCCTTCAAAAACATTTGAAGAGACTAATCTGAGCCATGAAGGTAGGCGTCGAAAACTTGGCCCTGACTGACAGTCACAAGAGGTCTCCTTGATGATACAGTCTTACTGATTAAAGACATTTATAGAGTTCAAGTGATGCAATCTAGCCTGATTGTGTGTCAGTGACAACTGTACCTTCTCTCTTTCCCACTTCTTGTGCTGCTGAGTCATTTTTCAGAGTTTAAGGCAGATTTAGGTTTAATGTATCTAAAACATGATGTACCAGTTTTGTCTTCAATTATTTGAGGAATTCTTTCGTTCTTTAACCTCACACTTCACAGGGTATGTAATGAATATGAAAACAGTTTTATCTTTTCTTTTTTGCCTGAACTCACTCTGGTTACAGGCTTCTTATAACTTATGTATTATTATGCCTGCTTCCTTTCTGCTGCCTGGATGCAGCGAGTGGATGTTCACCCTGCCAAGTCTGAAATTTTTGTGTGCCTGATCCTACCCTCTTGTCACTGTGTAACTGTGTTAACCTCCATGAACTTCCTCTTCACTAACAATTAAATCCTATCATTGCCAGCAAATTCTAGTTTTGAGCCATTATCTCTGAAAGCACATGTTTGGAAATGTTCACACAGAGACGTGACTGCATTTCAAACATATTTTTTTTATTAATGCACCTGCTTGATAGAAATATTTGCAGTTTTGTTTTTTGACAGTTTTGCTTACTAATCTTTTCTTTGCTCACACACAATAGTACATTAATTTTGACTGACAGAGTAACATATAGTTTCCAACATTGACTTAATGAGCATTCAGTTCAAAGTGCTCTTAAAGCTTGTTTGGCATGACTAAAACCACAGATGTATATTTAAAAGTAGAACACTGGCTAAACATAGAAATGTCCACACCGTCCCTGGTGGGACACAAGAGTTTTAGCAGCTCCAATAAGAAGCTGTGAGAAACTGAAAAGTGCAAACATGCTCACACAGGTGGAGCAGCAGTCAAAGTTCAGGCCTCATTAAATCCAGGTCAACCAGCAGCTCCAGTGAGGCCTCACCCTATGAAACTCACCAAAGAAACAGTCTACTTACAATGACCATATGCACACAAATGCACAATGCTGAAAGCTCATGGTATCTTACAAGCACCTGTGTTTATGTGTTTACTGAAACTGCGTTTGTGTGGAGCGGGATTTCACTGGCACACACAATCACATACATGCTGAGAGATCTATGCAGTGGCAAGGTCTGCTGATCTTCATGCAACCTGTTAGGTCAGGGTATTTCACCACAGTTAGTTTGAAACATGGGAGGAACATTAAATTATAATTTGAAAAAATGCACTCATTCCTTCAAATTTTTTATATACTTGCTCAATCAAAGTCAGCTGAAGTGGAGGGATTGGAGCCTATCCCAGCTGCTACCAGGGGAGAAGTACACTCTGGACGGGTCATCAGTTCATCACAGGGGCCAATACAGTTTTAATCAAAGTAAAATCACCCATCAACCGAGCATGCAAGTTTTTAGATGGGGGAAGGAGGGCGGAGTATCCGGACAGAACTCAGGCTTGAGACAGCAGTCAAACTTCCCACAGGAACCTTCTTGCTGTGAGGCAACAATAATAACCACCACCCAACCTTTGTTTCATCTTTTCCTTTCTTCTTATATTTTCAAATATATGCTGCTTTGACCTCTGAGAAATTAATATTCATCTTAAAAAAAATCAAATAAATAATAATAAAAAACAGAAGTATGCATCTGTGTCTGGATGAGAGAGAGGGAAAGAAAGGTGAAGCGAATTTTCTTTTAGAAACAAAAAACTTTCATTAGAGAGAGCATGTGTTATGGCTGCCCTAATGGTAACCTTTGGGAATTTTAAACACAATTTTGAGGTAAGGGTTGTTTTAAACAAATTCTGAAACAAAGCAAAATGGCAAAGTCAAGAACATTATGAAAACACCTAAGAAACCCACACATCCGCAGAAATAAGAAAATCAGATAAGATTAGGCATAAGATCTTACCAAATAAGCATCTCAGAAATGTTGCCACATATATATTCAAAGAGGAAGAAGTAGGGAAGCTGTATGTAGGACTGACTTAAGAGTATCACATCGTCAAAGATCTATAATGTGAAACATAAAACCCTTGCACATACAAATACACTGCATGTTGTTCTGTACAGCTGCTGTTACGACTGATTTGTTTCTTTCAAACAGGACGTGCAGGTCTACTGTTAATGCTGCTCTGCAAGTGGAAGATACTGGTTGGAAAAGTCCAGGGAAAGTTTCAGTATATCAGTATTCAGTGTTTCTTCATTTCTTTTAAATATATTTGTTTTTTCCCATTGTCTCTGTCATTTGTACGATTAGCAACATTAAAATGGACAGCATTGATCACTTGTTGATCAATCCTATAAATTATAAACATAATTGTCTTAAATAAAGAATAAGTTGTAAAAACTATTTCTAAACACATTTCTCTTCAGTTAAATACTCTCTCCTCTCCTCTGGTACTTTCAGACAGTGAAAGTGTCCCAACTTTTCATCATATTTGATAATAAACTTTGTCAAAAAAAGTAAGTTGCCTATCTTTAATGTATGAGTGAGCAATAACCCTGAATGCTTCATATAACTTTGTGCGGCAGATAGTCAAAATCTTCCTTCTGTCCTGCAGTCACACTGACTCTGTGCTCTCACATAATTGTGGTTACCCACTGTCTCTTCTTGTCACTTGTGCTGTCAGCGGGAGCAGCAGGAAGCACTGCAAAAAGTAAACCACACTCACTGAAATTGTGTTTTTGTGCAACTCAGACAGCAAGTTCACATGGAACAGAGTTGTGAATGTATGCACAGTGCTGATAACTGACGTGCAAGCACTGGTCTTATCACCCCCTGTAGGTATACATTAAGTGTAGCACAGTGGTGGCTGGGTTTTGACTGTAATGAACTTCTATTTGAGGACAACATATAATCAGAGCCTGCAGGGGGATGATGGAGCGGAACTGCGATGCTGTAAAGGTGAAGGGTGCTTAAATTTCACAAGTTTGTAAGTGCTGTTCAGCCACATGCAAAGGGAACAGCATTTATACTTGTTTAAAAGGGTAAATTTTGAGGTTAAATAGATTGTTGTCAGAGCTGGGTGACTTATAATCCATCCATGCATCCATTTTGCAAACCACTTACTTTATTTTACAGTCACGGTACTAATAAGGGGAGAAAAGATGCATCCTGGGGAATACGCTGCCACTCCAAGGCCAACTCTCTTTAGCAAGTCCTGCATCAGCTTTTGCCTAGTAAAACTCTAAATGAGGCATTCTTTGGTGCCTGAATACCTCATGTAGTTTCAGTCAGTGTGGAAGAGCAGCAGGTCTGTACCAAATCTGTCCCAGACTTCCAAACTTCTAACCTCAGAGAGTAAGGGCAACTAGCCTGAGAGGAAAACCTATTTCAGCCGCTTGTATTCAAAATCTCCAAATCTCTCATAAATCTTTATCATGACCCTAAGGTGGTCAAACATCATCCTTTTCTTGAAGTAAACCATGGCCCTGATTTTGAAGTTGCTGACGTGAATTCCAGCCACATCGCACTCAACTGCAAACCAGTAAAGTAAAGACTGGTAGCCTTTCGGCAACCATGCTAAAAGGTCAGCATCGTCTGCATAAATATGAGGTGTGTGCTGTTTGTGATGGTGAACCAAAGATCTATTCAGTTCTACTCTATAGATGTGATGTCTTGAAACCTGTGGTAAATGCTTTCCTGAAAATAAAAAAAAGAAGTGGAGACGAGCTGGCATGTGTCCAAAGCTTTTACTGTAAATGTACAGGTTTCCAGCAGCATACAGAAGCAGCCATGGTAGCTTGATCTGATATGACAAATCTCAAGGCCCCAACAAAAATCTGTGGGAATAAAAGAACTGGCCCCACTAAAAACAGGGTTATAATGTACTTCACAAACTCATAAAATGTCACAAAGTTTCAGTTCAATTCAGTTCAATTCAGCTTTATTTGTATAGAACCAATTCACAACAGAGCCATCTCAGGTCACTTTACATACAATATATTCTAGCCAGTTCATTGTCATCTATATTCATACAAGCCATTTTATAATAAATAACAGCCTAGTTAGGGAAAACCAACAGATTGCATCAACGTTTGATTTAAATTCAATCCCCCATCCTGAGCATGCACGGGTCGGTGGGTGACAGTGGGAAGGAAAAAACTCCCTTTTAACAGGAAGGAAAAAAACCTCCATCAGAACGCGGCTCAGGGAGGGCGGCTATCTGCTTTTAGGCTCCCTTTAGCATACTTAAAAGATCAGCGTAAAGCAACAATCAATCAAACACCACTTTCTGAGGATTAATGACACATGTATTCTAAACAGCAGCCTTAGTGGCATCAGTGATTGCATGGGCAGCTTAAATACTGTGCTGCAAACGCATGCATAAATGCATGTACACTCACCAATTCAATCCAATTTATTTAGCACTGTTGACCAAAGTGCTAAACAACAAAACAATAACGAATAATTTATAAAACATATAAATCTATACATACACTAAAACACAGAGCAAAAACATCAGCAGTCAAAACTGCAATAAACTGCACTCAATGGGTCTTGTTGTAGGGAGTAGTCACTTCCAACAACACTGAAACAGGAAGTTCCTGCCTCCTATATCCAGCCAATTAAAACACACTTGATGACGAAGGTTCCATTAAGGAAGTCCCGTGTTACCCTCGGCCCTCTCGACTCCTCTAACGACAGTCTCTGTTTTTTCCTGCCTGTCAATGCCAGGAACCCATTAAGGAGCAGTGTTGGGGAAACAATGTAAGGATGGACCATGCTTTTGTTTCTCAACATTGGTCCTTGAGAATCGTCCAACTAATTTACATTATTTCTGGCAGAACTTGGCTTTCAGTTTTTATCTGGAAGGCTGGCAGTAAAAATAAGTGTTTTGAAATGTCTTCTTTTAAATTTTGCTTTGTTTTGGGTTGATGTTCTTAAAAAACTCCAACAACTTGGAAAGACTGCTGCTAATACTCTTTTCTTTCCTGTTTTTATCATAAACTTTTTTACAATGATACATGAGTCCTTACCAACATTTACAATTTCATAATAAGGATGCATGAATGTGAAGTTCAAAAACATGCTTAGAAGAGAAAAGTTCAGTACTGTGAAATGCACATTGATATATTTCTGGAAAATGAAAACCATGCCAGAATCCTCCACCCATACTGAAACCAAAGAACAAGGGAAAGCCTTACAGTATTGTTCCTCTGATCTCCGTGCCCTCCCTCAATGGTGAACTCCAGCCTACCCTTGTGACTCCTGTCCAGCTAATGTCACCCACACATGCATCCAAAAACATGCCTGCTATTGTTGAGTTCAGTAATAAAGCAAATCTATGCAAGTATAACCTTTTGCCTTTCATAGACTGTAGTGGTTCTCATACACAACAAAAAATTTAATCACAGAAATTTTAACAAGTTCATGAGATATCACATAAGGATAATTAAGGGCTTTGACACAAAATACACAAAATACACAAAGAAGGGTGATTAGGCAGCACAAAACAAAGTAAAGCATTAAATGACAGACCGAGTAATAGATTAGGAAAACAATGAGTGAATCTGTGGCAAGTTCATCAAAGAAAAGAAAAACACTATAATCAAGGGTGATGTAGTTTGTCAAATCTGGTTTACAGTGTCCTAACCAGCAAAATGATGTGAATAATACTGATCCAAATGGGTTCAACTAGGCTGGCAAACGCGGCAAAAATCATAGATCAAATCAGGTCAGAGTGTACTGATAAATATAAAACAGCTGACATTCTTTTAAATACAAAGCATGGTTTCAGGCAAGGAAAGAAATTTGCCCACCTTGACTTCCATGCTGCCAAACAGGCTTCATTAACCTCAACTATAACACTACTTAACTGCTCAAGTCTACAAACAAGTTAAAGTCTACAAAGTTGCAGCCACTCTTGTATCAAGTCTTTGGCTCTTTCTGCCTATTTCAAGTTTGAAATAAGTAGACTGAAATACATTTTCTTAATCTGTGTTCATGCAATGAATTGCTCCCAGTGAAAATGGTTAATTAATAATTAGCCCTTTTCTCTCTTCCAAGAACTGGTGCACATCCTGATCAAACTTCTGCAAAGCAATACAGTTTTTTTAAGTGGTGCAGTCAGTGGGAAGCTGTGGTTTGCAGATCTGAAGTGCTGTGGGCACAAAGTTGCAAACACCTCTGGCTTGCTGTGAACTTTCCCTTCTGCTGACACTGATAGAAAGGAATAAACCTCAAAGCTTCGGGATACCAACATAGTAAGAGAAAGAGCAGTGAAAGCATGGCACAGCTGATGACTAGTGTGCCAGCGGAGAATGAGATTAGTTGTGCCCTCCCTAGGCGTTCACTCAGCTGGGGTGTGTGTGTGTGCTATGACTCCTGGCTCTCATAAATCTGTGTGTTCTCAGCGAGGGAGGTTTTTAGCTTCTTTGACTGACACAGACAGAGAGTTTAGGGAATCCCATCCCTCCCACAACAGAGCTAAGAAGGCCTAAAGCCTCTTAGGCCATATTCTGCCACTTATTTGATGAAAGCTTGTCTTTTTAAAAACCAGGAATGTCATGAAGATGAAACAATTAGCAATCCAACCTTTAGTCGCCCAGCACGACTCAACCTCAAACACAATTAAAAGGAAGCGTTTATGAAGGCTCACTCACCCTCACATGTTCCTTTTTTTCAAGTGCTGTTTTTCTTTGTAGTAGATTTTTTCTGTCTGTCTTTCTTTCTTTTTTGTGTGTGGTTCAGTCAGACACCAAACACCACCAAACAACCCTTCAAGGAATCATCTTAGCACACATATTTGCACACAAACATACTCACACTGTGTGGGCCAACAAAGGCATTTACAGGTCCAGTGAAGCCTTCACAGAAGAGAGTGCACGTGGAAGACTGTAGAATATGAACCACATGGGATCGCTGGGAACTCAGCCAGTAGACACAGAGCACAGACTGGCATCTACTGGCATCAGCTAACTTCACACAGACACCATGTACCTTACTTCCCATCTCAGCTCTTGACATGCTGCTTTAAACATGCCAGACACCCTGGCATGGAAAGGATGGTCCATGTGCCAGGTGTTTTATGTTGAGTTTGTTTGGTTTTTTTTGTTTTTTGACAGATATTTTTAGAATAAAAAACTACAATCACCATCACTGTGACAATCCCAAATCCAAACTCAGAAAATGCTGTAAAAAAGGAAAAGTATTCTATGTTTACTTGTTCATGGTGCAGCAGCTCTGTTTTTGGTTATGTATAAGAGCAGCCATCCTGAGATGCTCACAGGAGTGGCGACAAATTCTGGGTGGGCTCAATGTGTCTGTGTCTGCTTCAGTGCTTCAATGCTTCAATACCCTTTCCATCAGATTAAGCTGCTAAGCCTTTCCTGTAGTACAGTTCTACCTAAGGCTTTGGTCCCTAATGGCCTCGTTCCCACTGCAGAACCAAGTTGGGATAATTTACTATTCATGTGATTTGGTTTACCTCAGAAAATGTTGTTCATTTTTTAGTTATCCTTTATAGTTTATCAAACACAAGCATAACGATAACTCTGTTCAACAGCATTTGTGCTACAATTTTTCTTTGGCTTCCTGTTTGAGGATGGAGAAAAAGTCATGTGATGACTAAAGTCTGGAGGTGCATTTGACTTGATGTGACATAGCATGATGTGTAAAAGTGTTGAAGTCATGCATGCTATACCACTTTCACTGACATGACAGAGCAGCATCAAGTCAGAGGAGTTAGTAAAAATCCCATACGAACAAAGTGGCTGCGGACAAGACATGTGAGGCACAGCAGGAGCTTTTCTCCAAATCAACTGGGAACCAACTCTGTAACAGTACGATTTTATCTTGATTATCTTAAAGCTTTACTAAGACACGCAATTTATGTCTTTATTTAACAGCCATTAACCATTAGATGGCCTGGCAAGATAATTACATAATCACCTAAACTGCCTGATCATTTAGGATGGCCTGTGATCACATTGTTTTACACTCTTTGTTCTCCATCTGCTGTAGTTTAAGGTCCAACTGTGCATGCTTGACTTTAAATGTTTAACCAGTTGCATTTCAGCCAACATCTATCAATCTTAATTTCACAGATTTGTTGCAAAGGGGAACGTTTATGCAACACTGCAGATCATGCTGCTTTTAATGTGTCTGCAAGCAGAGAGTGAGCATGAGTGGCTTTTTGTCTTGGTTGTCTCTGTGTTGGTCCTGTGACAGACTGGTGACCTGTCCAGTGGGTGAAACCTGCCTCTCACCTGGTAGCAGCGGGCATAGATCCTATCCCCCATGTGACCCCCGAACGGGAATAAGCAGGTGCAGAATATAAATTAATGGATGGGTGGTGTTTGCAAGAAGAAAGATTTGTGGGAGTTAAAGCCAAAGTGACAATTAAAGACTGAAGTCTAAAACTAAAAAAATTAGATCACAGTATCTGTCTGACAATTTTTGTCAACTAAAAATGATTGTAAAAACACCAACTATTGCCTATAGCTTATACACATACTCACATATACAACTGCAATCACATAAGCAATTCCAGAGATTAGTTTGAATTCAACTGATCAAACTCCTGCTGCTAGCACAAAACAAACCTTTTAACTTTTATTTATATTTGAATTCAAGGAAATTCCCCAAAAAATCCTCTGACTGTTGAGAAAATTATGTCAGACTTGCATTACTTAACCCCGCTCAGATCGTGCTGCTCGGCATTGAAAAGTTCATGATAATCAAGCTTTAAAAAAAGGCAGATTTGCTTGTTTTCGTTTTCAGAGAGGCTGACATTTCACAGCTCTACAGATTCACCAGACACCAGTCAATTTGCAAATCACACATCATAATATCATTACAGTTTGTGCCTCTGGCAGCCACCAGAAGGTAAGCTGGTATGATTCACCTCTGGACCTCCAATCAAACCACACTGACACATGAGCAAACATAAATACACTCATAGCAAGAGACTGTACGCTAATACGGGGCAAACACATCTCTGAGGATAGTGAGTGGCAACAAATATGTTCTTTCACACTCCACATCTTCACCAGTGGAGATTTAAGTCACTACACACAACACACAACATACACAAAGGCACAGTGTGGTACCCTGTGAACATGCTCCATGTAAAAGGAACTTTTTGCTGTTTTAATGTGTAACTGTGGTTAGCCAACCAAGCATGGCCAATAGGCAGGCAAGCAGAGCGGTGACTGACTGAGACTAACTGTGAATAGACAGAGAAAGAGGGAGAGGAAACAAAGCAACTATATGTACATGCACAGAACATGCACAGTGAGTTAATGCAGACGCCATCAAGCAGAAGTTGCATATATGATAATTCGAAACAACAAGCACCCCTCTCCTTTTTTTCTCCTCCTCACCATCCCCTGCCTAGTTACTTTGTAAAGAATGAATGCACATGTGCACACATCAGGCTCCAGCTGAAAAACATTAGTCAGGCCAGCAAGGAATTTTACTGAAACTTAGCCCTGCTAATGAAATACTTCAGAAACAGGATCATCTGATAAAGAGAGGGGCATAGAAGGCAAGAAGACAGAAAGAGATTTCCTTTGTCAGCATGTTTGCACATAAATGGTATGCATGTGCATGTCTGGCTTGTAGCGTCTGATTATCATAGAGATCCTGAAAATTCCTAGGCTCAGGGCATAAAGAAAACAATTGGTACAGAAAGTAAGGAAAGGAGAAGATAAAAGCAAGAGTATTCATGGTATGGTCAGAATTTCTCTGTTTCTTTTCCTTTTTTTCTGTGGTAGTAACTGAATAAAGACAACAAAAAGAGAACCAGATAAAAAAAAATTAGGTTGAACACATGTCAAGAAAAGACAGCACTGTGGAAAGCAAGGTAGAACAAATTAACTAGAGAAACAGCTAGAAAGAGGAATTAATAATATTAATAAAAACTTTTTAAAAATGCAGAAAATGTCTATCTTTCTCTTACCTCAGCAGCTGTGTTGTATCCTTTGGGATAAAGGAAATGTATATATTTATATAGCTATATATATATAGAGAGAGAAGAAACTTTAATTTCAGCAGTGCCACAACAGATCCCCTTTTTTCTACGTCTTTCCAGGGTGATGTAAATACATATCTTTATCTAACAGCATAACTCAAACTGTTAAGTCCTCTAAGACAGTACTAACCCTACCTACTTGGGTGAGTGTAAATATATCCTAGATGGTGATGAAGAGCAGCGAGTAAAAGGAGAGTACTACGCTAGAACGCAGACAGGCTGGGGGAAACAGGAGAGCAGGAAAAGTAGAGAGCAGACTGAGTAGGATGCAAGAGCTATTGCTTCCTAACATCGGAGTGGCTGTGCTGGATACACCCACCTCCTCACCATGCATCAAATAAGAGCCTGCTCCCAAGTACGCAGACAGAGAAAAAGAGGGAGAAATTCTGTGTGCAGCCTGAGATCTGATCTGACCTGATATATGCACATGTGAAGCTATGCATACTCATTTACTGACTTTTACTGACACACTCACACACAAAACTGTTCCCTTAGCTGAACAGAGCCTTGTGAAAAATTGTCTGCCGGGCTTGTCAGTGGAAACAAATAAAAAGGAAAGACAATCTTCATGCCTAAATCTACAGCTAATGAATTAAATGCAGTGCCCTTGGTGTGCTTTCATTAAGCTGCAGTGCTGCAAATATTAGGTGATAAACCCAGCAGCGCCCACCCTTGGCTGACGCCCCACAAGTTAGGGAACATAATTCCCTAATTAAGTTGTTTATTTTGTGTTTTCATTTGAGAATTTAAAACAAATCACACATCAATTTAAAATATTCCAAGTCTGCTTGTCAAAAAGTGTAATGCTGCATGTGAGTAAAGGAATGTGTGTGATGTTAATAAAGAGGTTTGGGAAAAGCATGGCATGATGTGTGTGTAAAAAATTTGTTGTTGAGAGGTAAAGACTTCAGGACATGCTTTTCATTCTTGGAGTGCACCATTGCCTGTCGCTCAACATGCCTTCATTTTCCCACTACTCTCCCCCTCCTGCCAGAGTGGGAGGATGCTATGGTGAGGGGGGCTGTTTTTTTTTTTTTTTTTTTTTTTTTTTTTTGTGTGTGTCTTGGGCTTTGAGTTGCCACACCACCCACCTCTACCGTGAGAGCTTCATGCCTTCTGGGACAAAGCCTGCCTTGATAAAGGCCAATGTCATTGCTCAGTGCATGGAGAAAGGTTCTCATTACCAGCACAAGCCATGGGGTTAAATTCTTGCTCTATTGGTGAAAAGACACATCTTTGAAATGCTAACATTTAGAGCAGGTGCAGCATATTCAAATTCATCAAATTCAACTTTGAATTTTAGGTTTCATCCCCTTTGAACATAGAAAAAAGTATTGCATAAATAAATAGAAGTAAGCTTCCATATAGAATGCTTTATTGTTCAAATCTGCCCAGTGATTATATTCAGTGGTTCACTATCCTGTGGCATCCAATGTAAAATGGAACAGCTTCCATGTGCTCTTAAACTTAAGACATGGGTGGCAGGCTTGCTCAAGAAAATGGTATCAGGAGGTGATGAGGAAAGTGGAACACAGTAATTCTCCTTTATAATGCATCTCCTGGTCAGGATTTAGATGGGATGTGGGAGGGCATCTCTAACACAGTCCGACCAGCTCTTCTTGTTAGATCTTGATAAATCACATCTGCAATTCAATAAGCAACTATCAAACATTATAAATGTCATTTTGGATTAATTTTGTTTTTTGTTTTTCATTCTGACTGACTTGGGGGATTCTGGAACAGTCAATTTGTGAGCATTCACTCTTTGTCATCCTGGGGCTGGAGATTGAGGAGATAACCCTTTCTGGGGCAGTAAGAGTGAGGATGACGATTGTGTAGTGAATGACGGGAGTCCCACAAGAAGTCTTGCTCTCCCTAAACTACTAATATTCACTACAGTATCATCATCCCCGCTGCCTGAGAACCTGAGTGGTTTCTGGAAGCTCGGGCACATTAGCTCAGGTTCATCGATACATCTTTGCTGCTGACCAAGCAGCCACTCTGCAGCAGCAGCACCGGCAGCAGGAGAAGCGTGCATACCGTCGTTTTGACATGCCCACACAGGCTGAATACAAAAATGCAACAACATACCTGTCGTTTAATTTTTGTTCAGCATTTGGAAGCTACGATACTCCCCGTAACGTAAAAACGCACGCCAGCAACAACACTCTGCATCCTTATTAATGTCAACACAGTGCAACTGATACTATTAAGCTAAGGGGATTCAATAGATGCTCTGGTGGCGAGCAAATCAAATAGATATAGGTCTATATATTGCCGCAGAAAAGTGGGAAAATGTAAATTGTGTCTTACCGTTAAAATCGTGGAGGCTGACTGTCAGATGAGACGGTCCAGTGAAGATGGTGATGGTCCTTCTGGACACTTGAATCTCTTTTCCCCTGGGTAATGTCGCCCCCTGCCGATGAAAAGTAGACACGGACACACGGTTGTTCCATGACAGATGTTTCTCAACTAAACTGAGAAAAAAAGAAATAAGTGATCAGCTCAGCTGTTTGAATTATGTCATTTAGCTCTTATGTTCATATTGGAGCATATGCTCTACTTCAAATCCCCACAAATAAATTAAAGTAAAAATGCTAAACAAAACGCTACAATGATGCTTTGTGAGGAGGTATAAAAGCTCCAAATGAAAATATGCTGTATTTTCCATTTGAAGCACAATTTTACAAATAAATTAACACAGCCAAAATTAAATTATTTCATTTGATTTATTCATCAACGTAACATAATTGCACCATTGTGAATCAGTGTGCCAATCCATCCATCCACACAACTTCTCAACAGCTTAGTCCAATTCAGCTGGAGTCTACCTCAGCAATTAGCAGGTGTATACCCTGGACAGGTCGCCAGTCCATCGCTAGGTATAGGCTAAAGTCAACGATAATCAATCGTTCAGGGCATAAAACTACAAATCTGTTCCACCAAATACTACATGAATCAGAGTAAACGTTCGAGGACGTAACGTTGACGTTGTTTATGTTTGTAAACAATCAAAAAAGGTTGTTTAAAAACTGTGTATTTTACTGAAAAAGCCATCCAATGCTGCAGTAATTATAATTTCCATTTCCTATTTCATTATTATTATTAACAACAACAACAACATAATAATAATAATAATAATAATAATAATAATAATAATAATAATAATAATAATAATAATAATAATAATAAACTGATACAGCGAACTAAAACACTACAAGCATGGCGTCTGATACAGGCTGTGTGGGCCTAACTGATTTAGTTGTCTTAATCCAGGCCTGACGTCTGAATTGTTAATATTTCTGATTATATCCATATCTATTTTTCTTCGCAGGTTTAATGGTTTCATGTACACATTCAATATATTTTGCGTAACAAATGTCCCTGTTATTCAGACTTTCTGGTCAGATCATTTGAAGCCGTGTACATGTTTCACAGGCATTGTAACGGTCAGCAGATCTTCCAGCAGGAAAAAGCGCCAACTTCTGCTGCACCGTCTGAAGAGTCAAACGCCAGTAGAGATGGTTAAAAGGACTGGATATTTGTAGAAATACGCCAAACGCAGAGCTGGAATGACTCATTTGGGTACGTTTTAAAAGCGTTTCGTCTCTGTATGAACCAAACAGTTCATTACCTTGAACTACAAAAAGCGTGCAGTCTGTTTACTCCTCCCACTTATTCACAGCACCACACCGCGTCGACCCAATTTTATAGTGTTGTCTAGAAAGTGTTCAACAATGTTTTAGTGTGCCCTGTTTCATTGTAGTCGATATTCTTTAAAATTAAACAAGTAACGGTTCCTTGCCAGTTGTTGAGAAGGAAGTCACCAACACAGGTGTCATTAAGTTAGCGCTAGCCAGCTAATATGTTATGTAATGCTTGGATCAGTCGGTAACTGGCTTTCGCTTTCTAAACTAGGAATTGCCTACACAAATAAAATTGTGCCAGCTTCTTCTCGGTTGCAAAACTACAGCACAAACTTAAGTGCGTAGTTACGTTCGTTCGAGTTCAGCTCTGATGGCGCCTACTGAAATTAAGTCTGTATTTTCCCTTTTCTGCCAGTGAGGTGCGCTGTTGCGTCTCAGTAGGAAAGAGTCACCCTCCAGTTACCGGGGTAAGATGCCAGGTCTTCAGGGTGAAGATGTTGTGGCAGCGCAGGGGAGTCCTGTGAAGAAGAGCAAACTTTCTCTGAAGTTCTTCCAAAAGAAAGAAACAAAAAGAGCTCTGAATTTCTCAGAACCTCAAACAGATGAGGCCAAAACCATTGAACCAGAGGAGCCTGAGGAAAGGTGGGTCTGTAAGGCCACTGTTCACTTTATTATAGATCAACAAAGCTAATGATGCTGCTTTATGACTGTACCTTGTTTTGATAATGGTCTTTCATTTTATCTTCTAAACAACAAATGTGGAGACTATACAATGCTTATGAGGCCGTGATATAGATGTTGATACCTTGATTTTTTTTAAATGCATCCTCATTAAAACAAAAAAAACAAAAGTTTTCATCCTTTTTTAAATTTGAGCATAAATGATGACTACTCTTGTCATTTTATTATCTTTTGAAGAAGTCATTGGGAAAAGGAAAACTAGAAATGGGATTATAGACCTGACAGGCTTGCTGTAATCGCCAGGGATGCATCAAAACCCATTATGTGGAAGTTCTGTAATCCTACTTTTAGACCATAAGTCCCTGAGATATTAATATTTGAAAAAATTATATTTCAAATTTTAAATAGATTATACATTGATTGGTAAGTAAGACGCAGTTGTTAGGTTGGATAAACATTATTTGTGATTGAGAAATGTATAACTACATTTTGTCTGCATTATACATCATCTTAAATTTCTTAAAGTACTGATACTCTGGTCAGAGTGTGCTTCAGTATTGTAGCTATTATTGGAAATGTATGAATGACCTCACCTTGTTAAGGTCTTGTACAATTGTACTGTAAAATGAAATGGTTTTAAGGGCATCCTTAAGGAACAAAAGCCAATTACTTTTTTTCCCCACATGAAATATTTTTCTTATGTACTTTAATTTACTATCAAACAATAAAAATAACTGCAATATTCAAGCAAGCAACTACCAGCCAATAAGTTTCTGTTTTCTTTTCTACGTCTGTGCAGCTGTGAGCAGGTGGTGTTTGGTCCTGCTCCCTGTCCAGCATCACCTGGTATTCCTCTGCCATGGGAGAAGAGAGAGAACTTGGTCCCATTTGTGGGGCTTAATAACCTGGGGAACACCTGCTATTTGAACAGTATCTTACAGGTGAGCCAATAACTTGCATAGTGAGTTTATTAAAAAAAAAACATTTGGATTAAACCTTTTTAAAAAAAAAATGTATGTTTCACAGTATCTCGGTATTTGTTTTTGTACTTGTGTACTCTGCTCGTCGCCAGTCTTTGCTTTACAAGTAGTGCTTTTAATGGTTTTAGGTGTGTTTGCACTCTGTCCTAAAGTTTAATTTATATGTACACTGTTGTTGTCATTTACATGCCTCACTCACCTTTATCATGTATTCACTTTTTATTGTGTCAAGTAAAATAATGCATCACTATTTATTATAATGAATCAGGCCTATTTTTGCAAAGAAGAGAAGCATTTGCAACATAAGAGGTCATTCCTGCAGACGACAAAATGGCTTCTCTGAATACTGAGAAGTGTTTGGGGTAGTAGTCAAAGCAGTGGCTTGTGTTAGAACAGCTTAAGGCTGGAGATAAGTGGCGGCTCCACAATGTTTGTTGTTTACCTAACTGCAACACACTGTGTGTCTAGATCAGCTAATTTTGGCTTATCAGAAGAGCCAGTGTTTGGTTGTGAAGACACAGGCAGGCGCTTGTATGATCTCCTGTGTAACATCTGTTTGCACAGAATGTCTGTAGCTGTGGTGTCATATGTCAGCTTTTGTTTGGAATAAGATGTCCTTCCTTAGAGGAAAGAACATCCAGGAAAAGAACAACACTACCTGAAGGCCCTAACTGCAGAGTAGGGTGACTTCTAATGCATTTAAGTGTTATATCACTTTATGACTCGTATGATTGTTGTTTACTGTATTGATATTGTAATCATTTAATTGTTTATAAGTTAGAGGTTCCAGACCTCTGTTACAGTGCAGCAGCATCAGAGGTGCATACACAGCCAAGTAAATGAGAGTAGTGCTCATTCTAGTTTGTTTGGCAGAGCTGAGCTGCAAAACAAAGAGAACTGGGCTTTTACTGATCCCCTGAAAAGATGGACGGAAACTATCCATGCTCAGAATTTTAAAGGGATCACAGCCCTGTGGAGGTCATGCATGTCTTAAAAACAGCAAAGTCAGTGGTAGCCTTGTGGTTACAGAGGTGGGCTTGGGTCTGGAGAACCAGGTTTCATCTGAGGTAAAACCACTGTGGGCCCCTGAGCAAGGCCCTTAACCCCTAACTGCTCCCCGGGCACCAGAATCTGGCCTGGCAACTCCCTGCTCCTAGTAACTAGGACTGGTTAAACGCAGAGAGAGAATTTCACAGATGGGATTAATATTTCTCAATTATGTGTATCAGGCCATACAGTCTGACTCCCTTACTGACTGCTGGCTTTGTCTGGGACAGTGTCTTATTTTTGACCATTCAGATCCATCATAATGGACGACTGCTGGAAATTTCACTTTATTTGATACAGTGACAGTAGAACAAAGTCAAATTAAATGATGAGAAATTGTTAGACTATTCCTGCTAGCTATTTGATTCTGGCGTCTTCTATAACATTAAATATTTCAGGTTGTAAAGTATAACTTCCTATGAAAATGTTGAACATTTTTGCCCAGTGAACCTGATACCGCCATGCTGCTGATACAAGGACAGCAGAAACACAGCAGGCAAGATCCTTCAGAAATACAAAGCTTACAAAAGTCATTCTGTATCAAAGCTGGATCATAAATAGCATTTTATGATGGAGTTATTCAGTAAATTTACGAATAAGGGACATTTATCAAGGAAGTTTTATTCAGTTCTGTGACTGCAAACTGCAGTTTTGCTAACTGGTTGCATATGTATTTTGTAACATTTGTTAGCAAGAAACCTGTTTAATTGTTTAAAGAGGCAAGTCCATCCTTTTAAACTGTGATGCTCAGAAATGCTGATTTAGAAAAAAAAGTCTTTCAAATTCCATGTTAAATAAATTTAGGCAGCTCCATTATTATTAGTTTTGGTAGATATCTTTTTAATAAATCATTTAGTATGGCTGCAAGACATTTTGGCCATTGTTTTTAAATGGTAATGGGTTAAGAAATCTCATTTCTCAGATGGTAAGATTGATAAAAAAAAAAATAAAAATAAATAAAAACCTAAGTGTTGATGTTCTTGAACAAGCTGAAAATGTCCAACTTTTTTGTCTTCTGCTCAGCCAGTTGAGCTAAACTTCATCCCCAGGAGCATCATTTCACTCCTCTGTACCTACAAAGAGAAGCAGCTTTCCCTAACGTCTCTCCCTAAAGTAGCATTGTAAAAAAGGCTTCAGATACTTCTATGTTTAAAAAATGAATCATATATTCAATTTCTTCTACAGGTTCTGTATTACTGCCCAGGGTTCAAAGAAGGCATAAAGAAGCTGTATGATATCTCCAAAAGAAAAGACAAGCTAAAGGCAGAAAACGATAAAAATGAGGTTGGTCCAAAGCGAATTGTGCAAAAAAAAGAAAAACACCACTAACTCAGATTTAAGTGAATAGTTATTTTGAGTCTGTACAATATAAGAGAAAGTGTTTATGTCTCTGGACCTTATAATCTGACATGATTCAAAGATGGATTTTGTTGTTGTTTTAACATTTATTCTCTTATTTCCTCAGGCTCAAAGTCAGCAGTCAGATTGTGTGTGTGTGTCTCTGCCAGCTCACATTGAGCTCCTCAGTAGCTTCACCAGCCTGATCACGTCAGTAGAGGAGCTGCAGTCTGGCATCCTGCTCAACCCTGAGAGCTTCACCGACGGAGAGCTGGCCACACCACCACGAAAAGTACTGAACACACTCAGGTAATGCTGCTATGATTTTTAAATAAAATTTGAGTCACAGTCGTAACTTGAATTGCATGTTCAAATACACTGCCTTTCAAAAGTTTGGGGTCACTTTGCCATGGGATTCAATAGGGGAGTGACCCCAAACTTTTGAACGGCCGTGCACTTCCTATAAACTTAAGTAAGACCAACCTTTTTTATTCTGATTTTAGAAAAATTAGTGCACAGAGAAAACAGTTAGGTGCTACCCCAAGTTACGTTAGTTCAAATGCTTATATACTCAGTAATACTCACCCTGACTCATTTGAATATAAACATATGTCCATGTTTTTATAGCTGAAGCAACTAAACTGGTACCAATAGTTGATCTTTTAAATTATTGTGTTTCTGCCAATTTATTTTTTTATTTATTTGTGTTGCAGGCAGCTAAACCCCATGTATGAAGGCTTTCTCCAGCATGATGCTCAGGAGGTTCTGCAGTGCCTCCTGGGATACATCCAGGAGGCCTGTGACACCATCAGGAAGGAGCTGGAGTTGGAATGGGAGGATAATGATGATAAAGAAGTTAAAGTGGAAAATGGCATAAATTTGGTTGTCACCTGTTCCAAGACAGAATCCAGACCTCTCACAGACGAGGATGAGCAAGTCAGCGGCAAGAGGAAGAGCGACACTGAAGTAGGAAATGCCAAGAAGAAGCCAAAGTCTGTCAAGTCGAAGAAATCTGACACGGCAGAGGAAAACATTTGTAGAAACGGACCTCTCACTCGCTCCAAGAGGAAGTCCTCCAGTGACCTCCCAGTGGAAAGCAATCAGAATAAAGATGAGGAGGAGGCAGAGAAGGAGGGGGGTAAGAAATTGCATAAAGAGGGAGGAAATGAGGGGAAAGGGGAAAATGCCACTAAGGAGACAGAAGGAAAGAGGAAGAAGAGAGCTAAGCTGAGCTGGCTGAGACCATCTGGAAAACAGCCAAGTATTTTTTCCAAGTTCTGCAGCGTGGGAAAGATCAGCTCCACATCTGTGAAGAACCAGAACAAAGCAGAGCAGGAAAAAGGTATAACAGATGGGCCAAATGAGAAAGCTGGACAAGACCTGCCACCTCAAACCACAGCTGAAGACAAGAGTGCACAGAAACATAAAGGTATGTGATGAGAAATTAAACATTTTTAAAGGTTTTTAGCAAAGAAATTTCAAAAATTACGAAATGTAGTATTTACTAGTGCCAACCAAACATTCGACTGGATCACTCAGCCATGTGTTTGTGTATTTCTGTTTGATTCAGAGGACCTGGGCCTGATGGAACAGTTGTTCCACGGCCGGTTGGTTCTGAGAACTCGATGTCTGGAGTGTGAAAGCTTCACTGAGCGGAAAGAAGACTTCCAGGACATCAGTGTCCCAGTGCTTGATGACCAACCCATCAGCCCAGACAACCTCTCTGAAGGTGAGGACATGCTACTTATTCTAAGACTGAACAAAACATATTTGTAGAAGTACCAGTGTCATTACTCAGTGAAAGCTCTGAACATGGAGCAAACTGGTTTACTCAAAGTAATAATTTCAAATGACTGCAGAGATTTGGCTCTTTGGGGCCGTCTTTATTATTAATATGGCTTCTTATAGAAAAAGAAATGACAGAAATTATCTCTTTTAATCTGAAAAGTACAACCCCAAAAATTATGTCAGAAAAATTTATGCTATTTACTTTTTTCTTCTTATTCCCAGTTTCTCCGGACCCCAAACCAGAGCTGAAGACTCTAAAATGGGCCATTGCTCAGTTTGCCTCAGTAGAGCGGATTGTTGGAGAGGACAAATACTTCTGTGAAACCTGCCATCATTACACCGAGGCTGAGAGAAGTCTGCTGTTTGACAAAACTCCTGAAGTCATCACCATCCACCTGAAGCGCTTCTCTGCCAACAGCTTAGAGTGAGTCAATGAACTTAAAACAAATCCATCCTTTTAGATGCACACAGTTCCAGTAGATGGGTCATGTTTAAATAAATGGGGACTAGAATTTTGGTGTCTGTATCATTACCTTATCCCTTTGTTTTCCTCACAGGATGGACCCGTATGCTGGCCTCTGTAAGGTGAATACTCCCTTACAGACACCTTTAACCTTGTCCCTGGAAGAGTGGTGTACAAAGCCCTCATCCACTAAAGGCCAGCAGTATCAGCTCTTTGCTGTGGTCATGCACAGTGGCGTCACCATCAGCAGTGGCCACTACACCACCTACATTCACATGTCTGATGTACAGGACGTGAGGCTCTGGCTGCGGGACAAAAAAGAAACAGAAGTGGAGAAGGAGGAGAAAGAAAGCAAAGAGGGAGTACAGAAAGATGGAGTTGAAGACTATGATGATGGAGAGGTGTCTTTCAGCCTGAATGCAAGGGGACAGAGACGTGCAAGTTTGGCTAACTCTAAATCGAGAAGCAAAAAGCGATCAGAGGGTGGCGTTGGACTGTTGGGAGGGCAGAGGAGTCTGTCCAGCTATGAGCTTCGAAACGGCAGCAAAGAGACAGAAAAAGCCGACACAGGCGGGGCAGCTAACGGATCAAAACGAAGAAAGACAATCAGTAGTTCCAGTCAAAACACTGAAGCTGGGCTTAAAGAGGAGTCAGATGCTTCAAAGGAGACACAGGTTTCTTCCTGTGGTGGGATGGAGGCCTTAAAGCAGCAGGCTTTCAACAACCTGCTGGAATATGAGGGTAAATGGCTGCTGTTTGATGACTCTGAGGTGCGTTTATTTGAGGAAGAGGATTTTCTTCGCACCTGCTCTCCTGACACATGTTCCTCATCAACACCTTACCTGCTGTTCTACAAAAGAGTGACTGAACATGGGCACTAAAATAAACACAGGCCTTTTAGCAATTAAGACAGATTTATTGCTCCTCTGCAAAAAACTAAACTTTGACCATCTTAAAAGTTATCTTGGTTGTACTTTGCAGCATGTCTCCTGTGGGACCAAGATCTTTTCAGTGTAGAGACCCATTTCATAGAAACCAGCTGTGTGGAAATGCGTGATTTTTGCTGTCTGTACTGTAATTTCTTTGACACTGGTTTTAATACTCATTGATCTAAACAAAGATTTTTTTTTCACTCAGTTTAAGTTTAGTTTATTTTTACAAAGTGGAAAAAGCATTTTAAACTAAAGTTTCATTAAGTTAAAATGCAAAAAAACTTTGACTGTTCTGGCTTTTCTAGATTTTTTTTTTCCTTATATTTTCTTATAAACAGTTCACCCACCTTTTTTCCCTCTGGAATGATCTCTGGTCTGAGTTCATGTCGTTGGACACATCATGGTTAAAATTTGTGATGATGGTGGCAGCCATATTGGACTACAGTCACACCAGCAGCAGATATTTGAATGTTTGGTATAATTAATTCAAAGCTTATAAAAGGTGGTGTTGGTACTGGAATAGTTCAGTTTACTTTGTACTCTTCAGATATCAGACTTTTCAGTGTGCCAAGTTGAAACAAAGATTTCATCAGTAAGTTATTTTAGTATAAACTGAACCTGCAACCTGGGATTTTAACTTTGATGTGAAAAGAAAACATTTAGAAAAAGCCCTGCACAGTGAGATCCAGATTCCTACCTCATATCACTTACCTCCAGTGTTTTTCCACTTTCTTCAAGAGAAATAAATTAAAAACAAAAAAAAGACTTAATATAAGAGTTTCATTGGATCTTTTCTTTGATATTTTAGCAAGCTGCTTAGACGATTCCTGTTTATGTCTTAAGGTTTAAGGCTGCCTGAACCATGGCACTGATTAGAGAAATCTATCACCCAATCGGAGGAAAATGCCACCATTATATTCCGTCGTTTGATATTTTGTTTGTGGAGCCCTCTTTCAAACACCAGCACAAAATGTCCCCATACATGCCCAGCTGAGCTGCCAACTTAAATTATTGTTAAATAGTCAGCATAATTTCCTTTCATCTGAACCTGACTAGAAATGTGTCCCTGTTAAGTCTTTTAATAAGTTTTTAATGAACGCTTGTTCTAAGACCTGTAACAGTGTAGCTTCCAGCACCTGAGTAGAAGTGTTGTTAGATCATGATTTGAGTGTTTGACCCACTTATAATTTAGCTGTTTTTATAAGTAATATTTTGTAAGCTATTATCACAGGATATGTGAAACTTCAGTATTTCATTTGAAGATTTAATATAAAATAAAAACCCTATTAGATGTGCCTGTGAAATTGTATCCCGTCCAAGCTATTCACTTTTGTGTTGGGGGGTCCACACTATCAGCAATAAAGTTTGTACTTGCACATCCTCTTCACTGATGCTGGCATTCTTTAAACTTTTTCTTGTCCTTTTGGCTTTGTTCCATCTTAATCTTTATCATAAGCAGAGCAACAGAATCGCATCACACCCTGTGAACATTAAAATATTTATTTAGTAAAATATTTAAAATAAAACAAACTACATAAAATTATACAAGGATGTTTGAAGTACCTAACTTTAAAACATTGTTGCTTCAACTAAAATTGATAAAGCATCATGATAAATACTGGTACCTTTTTTGCATGTTTTTTTTTTTCCTCCCTCGACTGAAATACATAAACTTTCAAGTTGTAAAATGCATTGCTACACCATAATAAAAAAGTGCACACATTAAATTGAATACAGTTTTTGACACATCGTACATGATTAAAAAGACACCTTGACTTTTAAAATTGTACCTTTTCTGGGACACTTGTAAAAAATTTGGCTGAAAAAAGGGATTTTTGGCACTTGAATTGTTCTCAGAGCGTTCTTCATATTCAGCGGTGTGTCAGCTTACAGCTACTTGTCTGCGTCAGGGTGAACATTAGCCTTTTCTTTCAGGTAGCATAGGGACCAACATCCCTACTGTAACAAATGACAACCACAGAAGTATTAAATGCCAAGGTGTCTATTTAATCTCAGATCCACTTGTTCACTTTGCTGATTGTGTAACAGTTTGTCTGTAAACAAATTAAGACACTGGAATGACGTACCAAGCTGTAACTCTTAGCCTTTCTTTTTACACGCTTTCCTAAACACTTAACCACCATCCAAGAGACACTCCTATTTACACTTGAGAATAAATTAATATTGCAATTTCTGTTATGTCTTTGTGTAGGACAATGTGTGTGCGAGTGCATTCTCTTCATCTTCACATATCAAGCTTGCGAAGACTCATTCTGCTGAAGGAATCTCTGCAAATGTAGAAAAAGATATTTTATTTACAATGAAAAAATTCAGCTCTTTAAAAACAGTGAAGACTATTAACTGGATTTGTTGTCTGAGGATTGTCTCATTGGATCAGTTGCCAGATCAGCCTGATGTAAAAACTGCCTCTCAAGGGTAAATTAGGTCTTTTTTTTTTTTTTTTAACCCGATTTGCATACACATATGTAAACAAATAAGAAATGAATGGTGGAAATCTCAGGTGAGTTAACGAGGGCTGGATTCCACCTTACCTGTGTCTGCTAGTTAGCCTTCTTATTGGTAAGCAGCCCTCATTGATACAGCTGTGCTTCCTCTTTGTGTTTGCAATACTGATATTAAGCAAGTTAATACTTAATATATCTTTACATGCTGCGCAGTCCTAGTTAAAGTCTAACTTACTGTAATATATATGCAATAAAACAAGATGAATTACAAAATGCATCTGTGACTGATTGGGGAAAAAAGTAATTAAAAAGAAATTACACAAATAAAAAAAAAATAAAAAATGGGGGAACATCGTTCCTAGTCTTGCTTTGTTTACACTATCCTTATTTACTTCTCTCTTCTAGAACAGCTCTGACAGAAACACAACACACAATGTAGTCTGAAAACTACCTTGTCAAGCTGTCCGTTTGCTGCATGGTTGTTACAGAAGCAAAAACAAAGACTCATTTTAAGGAACATCCACAGCAATTAATTAGCTCACCAGAGTGCACCAGAGTGTGTGTGCACTCTGGTGCACACCCACACACAAACCATGTTTTGTCTTACCTGTGCGAATTGACCTGCAGGACAGGTTTATAAAGCTGGGGGATCTTCCTGTTGATGAGGGGCTGCAGCGCCTCCTTCAGTCTGTGGTAATTCCTCTCCAGCTCCCTCTGATACTCTTTCTGATCCGGTCCAATCAGGCTCTTGTTCTTTCGAAGGGCATCTTCACACCTTTGGAAGGGACGTTGGCACAACAGTGGCATGTAAATTCTGAATAATACTTCCAGTCAGAATAATACTGAATAATACCACCCCCACCCACCCACCCCCTTTCACAGTGTACCTCTTTGTGAAATCTTTAAAGCACAGCCGCAGCTTATTGTGGTGTCTGTACAGTTTTGAGTCACTGGGGATCTCTGACAGAAACACCTGAGCTACCTCCAAAGGACCCTTAGAAAGACACACAACTTGTTTAGTTCAAGCCACAACTTCCTTCACTTCTCTTTTTTTATGTCTTACCTGGTTTACAGTGGTGCCCACTGATCCCTGAAGTACCATCTGCAACATTTTGGCATCAGCAGGGTCTTGGTGGGTGGCAAAAGCCAACTCCTGCGTCTTCTTCTGCATGTCCTCTATCGCCACCTCTATGGGTGTGGATATAATCTGGAATACAACAGTCAAAGTGCACTTTTATTTTTACAGCCACCGATGTCTTCTTCATGGATATTTGACAGAATGGTATGTTGTTTTCCACCTATGAAGTACAGACGACTGCTTGGTGGGAACAGTAACTCACCGTCACCTTTTCCTGTTAACAGCTGGTAAACTGTTCACCTACCTCTTCTTTGTGGATGATGTTGATCCGTGTCTTGATGTAAGGGAAGGCGTGCGAGGTGGTGAGGATGGTCTTGCGTTTGAACTGTTCGTGCAAGTCCCCGTGGGCCCTCCCGTCCAGGGTGAAGGGAGTGCAGTACACAAAACGACGCAAGTTGTAGTTCTTGTCAAAGTAGGTGATGCGGTCCTTCATCTCGTACGTGTCAAAGTACGGTTCCACGTACGTGATCTGGATGAATGCCTGCAGAAAAAAAAGAACATATTTAAATTAGCATGTTTTGTTTTTTGTAGTTTTTTTTTGTTTTGTTTTTGCTAATAAAATCTGCAAGGAAGCGTGTGCTTTAGTCAACACTAACCTTATTGGGGTCCAGCTTGCACTTGTCTACAGGATTGGAGTCCTTTATGACTTCTACCTGGTCCTCTCCAAATTGCTCCCCATAGAAACCCTAAAACCAAAAATGACTCAGCGTCTTTTCACTTCTTAGTAAAGGAAATTTAATGCCAACATATAAATACAACGATATTTAGAAAAAATAAATAATTAAATAATAATAAGAGAACAGAGAGGCTGCAGGTGGAGTTTACCTCTAGCCTGTGAGAGATTTCAGCCAGCTTTGTGATGGCAGGTTCTTTGTACACATACTCCTGCTCGTCTAAGTCGCCAAATTTTGAACCATAAAATCCAACTCTGAAGTATGTACCAAACATCCTCTTCCCATCCTGTGAGCAGAGCAAATTGTTAGATGTTTAATTATAAAAAAGACTTCTGGGAATCAACATTTGGCATTTCCCAATGAGACACTGGACAGAGACGCGATGCTTTATTCTCACATTATCAGCTTTTTTTCAGGATAGCTAGATGTGCATTACAGATGGACAGTTTACAGAGCCTTTGAAGTTTTCTATATTCTATACGCTTTGAAATAGATTCAGCTAATTTCTTATCACAAAACAAAAACAGATTTCTTAAGCATTTTTTAAATTTAATGATTAAAGACTGAAGGACTTACTGAGTATAGGAATTCAGACCCTTTTAGGAATGGATTTAGGAACTTTGGTCATTCTTTAAGATCAGATCAGATGACAGTCATGTATATTTTAGTGAGGAATGAGTCAATCGAAAGAATTCTAGCTGTTATTTAAAGTGACAGTTGTCTTACGTTTCTGACCAAAGCGCTTTGTCCTTTATCACTTTAAAATTGTTTTGTCTGTGGCTTGACATCACTACATCCCAACTACAGTATGTTCAGATAATACCATCAGGCACAGTTGTAGCAGCACATTTAAGGGCCGCCAACAGAAATGGAGTGCAACAAAGGAAGCAAGTTTTCCAGTCTTCTGTGGCCTTTTTAATTTAAATTTCTGTACAGCACTTGCAGTGGTGCGGTTTTTTTAAAGTGCTTTTTAAATAAAGCTGGATTGGACTTTATTAATCCAAAACTGGTGGCTTCTTTTCTGTGGAGCCTTATGAGTACACTGATGAAAAAAGTTATAGAAAATTTGATCTGAAAAGCTTTTTGTCAGTCGGGCATTGAAAAGGTCCATTCATAGAACTGTGAAACAGTGAGATTCTTCACTTAAACTAGCAATCTCCACATAATAGCCCTTCATAGAAAACATGGGACATAATTTGATTAAAAATTAGAGAAATCTCCTTGTTCTATTTAATAAGTACCCTGTGCAGGTGTAGGCAAATCTACTGAGGAATGTAAACAGCAACAAAATCAGAACAAAAGTCAGCATGTCAACAGCCTCCAGTTTGCAGTCTTGATGAGATAAACCTGAAGCAGCTGCTATAATCCACAGATTTTTCATCAAATTGTATCGCCATCAAATATGACATCTTCATAGAACAAAGTAGCAAAAAAAAAGCACCTTCTGACGCCAAGAAACAACAACAAATTATTTACTATTAACCATTTTGTTTTTTGTATTAGGAAGCATATATATTAAATATATATGAAAAAATTTATAAATAAAGCATCCTGTTAAATTAACTTAATAAAAACTACTGTGCCATGAAAAACCATTAATACCCATTGAACTTTTTCACATTTTGTGATCTTACAGTCACGAACTTGAACTGTTCAAAAAATAAAGCGAACACTTAAACAACACAATGTAACTCCAAGTCAATCACACTTCTGTGAAATCAAACTGTTCACTTAGGAAGCAACACTGGCTGACAATCAATTTCACATGCTGTTGTGCAAATGTAATAGACAACAGGTGGAAATTATTGGCAATTAGCAAGATACCCCCGATAAAGAAGTGGTTCTGCAGGTCCACAGACCACTTCACCTATGCTTTCTGGCTGATGTTTTGGTCACTTTTGAATGCTGGCGGTGCTTTCACTCTAGTGGTAGCATGAGACCTGCCCGAGCCCTGCAAAATGACCTCCAGCAGGCCACAAATGTGCATGTGTCTGCTCAAACAGTCCAAAACAGACTCCTTGAGGGTGGTATGAGGGCCCGACGTCCACAGGTGGGGGTTGTGTTTACAGCCCAACACCGTGCAGGACGTTTGGCATTTGCCAGAGAACACCAAGATTGGCAACTTCACCACTGACCCGTGTTCTTCACAGATGAAAGCAGGTTCACACTGAGCACATGTGACAGATGTGACAGAGTCAGGAGACGTCATGGAGAACGTTCTGCTGCCTGCAACGTCCTCCAGCATGACCTGGTTGGCACTGGGTCAGTAATGGTGTGGGGGGGCATTTCTTTGGGGGGCCGCACAGCCCTCCATGTGCTCGCCAGAGGTAGCCTGACTGCTATTAGGTACCGAGATGAGATCGTCAGACCCCTTGTGAGACCATATGCTGGTGCGGTTGGCCCTGGGTTCCTCCTAATGCAAGACAATGCTAGACCTCATGTGACTGGAGTGTGTCAGCAGTTCCTGCAAGACAAAGGCATTGATGCTATGGACTGGCCCGCCCGTTCCCCAGACCTGAATCCAATTGAGCACATCTGGGACATCATGTCTCACTCCATCCACCAACGCCACGTTGCACCACAGACTGTCCAGGAGTTGGCGGATGCTTTAGTCCAGGTCTGGGAGGAGATCCCTCAGGAGACCATCCGCCACCTCATCAGGAGCATGCCCAGGTGTTGTAGGGAGGTCATACAGGCACGTGGAGGCCACACACACTACTGAGCCTTATTTTGACTTGTTTTAAGGACATTACATCAAAGTTGGATCCGCCTGTAGTGTATTTTTCCACTTTAATTTTGAGTGTGACTCCAGACCTCCATGTGTTAATAAATTTGATTTCCATTTATAATTTTTGCGTGATTTTGTTGTCAGCACATTCAACTGTGTAAAGAATAAAGTGTTTAATATTTCATTCATTCAGATCTAGGATGTGTTATTTCAGTGTTATTTTTTTGAGCAGTCTATTTTGTTTTGTTTTTTTTCATGTGATAGACCCACACAAAGTAGCACATAATTGTGAAGTGGGACGAAAATGATGCATGGTTTTCAAAATTTTAAATGAATATAAATCTAAAAAGTTTAGATTTATTTTCATTTAAAATTTTGAAAACCATGCATCATTTTCGTTCCACTTCACAATTATGTGCTACTTTGTGTGGGTCTATAACATAAAATCTCAAGAAAATATATTCAAGTTTGGGACTGTAAGGTTACAAAATGTGAAAAAGTTCAAGGGGTATGAATACTTTTTCAAGGCACTGTATAATGCTATGCTAGTTCTTTGTTAAGTGTTTTATGTCCTCTAATATAGGGCTTCTAATTTGAAATAAGACACCCAGGAATAGACAGGCTATAAAGCCCTGAGTTTACAGAGCCCACAGGAGATGGAGGAGTTACAAGCTTTCAATTATGCACAAACCAGCTGTACATTAGGTTCTATGGTGAAGTGTTACAATAACCTGGACTATTTCAGATTTTGAGTACTAAAGAGATTGTGTCTAGAAGAGGGACCAGCACCAACTGTCTATTACTAAACTACAGACTAAGGGCATTTAAGCTTTTGAGAATAAACTTAAGTATTTCTGTCACTTCATTGTGTGCTAGTGTGAGAGGAGTTTGATGTGAGTGCTAGTATTAGCTATCAGGCTTGTAATTATAAGTTATGTTATCTGGGAACACTATTTTTCAAGGGGTTATTAAACACTATGCATTGCAAAAGAGGCAGACCCTGCAGGAGAGAGGGCTGCATGAGTGGGTCAATCTGCACCCTGAAAAATATGTTAGTGCAAATAGTGTAGCAAATTCAGCGTGGAAAAAGAAGCCATTTAGTCTTTGTGTGGTATTCTGACCAAAAATGGAATAATATAGATCCCTTAAATAGTCCTGTGCTTAGTGACAGAAAAACCCAAAACTTTTGTTCTGCATAGACTTTTAACCAGTAGCTCAACCAGTAGGCGTCAAGAGGTACAAAACATGTAGGTCTGTAGGTGTATGCATTAATGATAAAGGAGGTAATATAAGCTGCAATATTTCTTATACAGATTTATAAGAAAAAAAAGCATTTATTGTTCATTCAGCTAAAGATTTAAAATAATAATTTAAGCTTTATTTAAGATGCCCTGAAAACTAAGGAACTTACCAAAAGACACAATTAAGTAAAGTAGAAGGGAAGGGTCGGCAACCGGAAAAATAAAAAAGGAGAAAACAGAACAAATTTTAATCAGGACTGGGTTTCCCCAGATAATTGCAAAAGTAACACAAACTAACAGACAACAGCAAAAATATCTCCTCTGGTTTTGAAAAAAAAAAAAAGAAAAAAAAAATCCAGAACATGCAAAGGCAGATTGTGATGAAAAAAAAAGGAAGAAAAATTAAAAAGATGAAAAATGTCTACAGACTTCAACACACCATGCACTCCTAGTGCATTTCCAAAGGAAACACAGAGTTCTATCCAATTCATGCAAAAACATGAGAACTCAGAGGTTAATACTGTTTACAAAAGGACAGACTGGATGAAAAATAAACAGGGATCGATTTAGTTCAAATTATTAAACGAAAGAATAAGAATAGCAACCAAAATCAAAATGGATAAATCAAGTAACCCTTAGATTACTGTAGGCTGAAAACTCTCGAGTGGGGTGAAAAAAAAAGAAAAAAAAACCTCACTGCTTTAGACATTTGAATCCAGTTTGACCAAAAGGTTGGTACATTTTGTTTCAAAAGACTCACTAAATTGTGTGCTGTGAGAATGATCCATGGCTAAGCTTATAGGCACCCTTCATGTCTTAACAGTGCACTGAAATCGAGCCCTGTGGATGAGGATGAGATGAAATGTGACAGCAGATGGTGCCAGTCAATAAGTGTGTGTTGACTGATGCACCAGTGGACAGACAGAAGAGGATGGGTAACGTGCAGATTGTGCAGGTGATGCATTCACGTAGACTTTTGTCATTAGTGTCACACCACAGCTTCCATGCACAGCCTGTCAGCACTGTCACGTTTATAAAAAATAAAAAAAAAAGATAACAAAAGCTCCTCTTAAAAAAGGAGTGAGGAAACAGGAAAACAGATGAGGATGTTGCTGATTGTACAGCAAGTGTCTCCAGTGAGGCAGACAGTTGGCATTGCCTGCAGATGTTAATGGACCGGATGTATGGAACAAAGCAAAGAGAGCAACGGAACGCCCACAGCTGGCAAATAAATAGATGCGAGTAAATAAAAATACAAAAAGAAAAACACGAGCAGGGCCAAGCAGGAACTATTTGACCACCTACCTCCCAGCCAGTACTCTGTGTAACAAAGAGAATACAGGACATGTGAACAACAAAACATACACAACCCTCCCCACACACACAGTGTGGTACACACACAGGATGTTACAAGAAGGAAACTGAGCACTTCAAAACTAATCCAAGACACTAAGTTGTCAAGCTGGAGAACAGACATTTTAGGCTAATTATTATTATCCTCAAATAGTAAGCAGTTATGATGTAACCACTGTAACCATGCCAACAATCATTGTAAGTCACATCATTGCCAATGAAGAAAAACTAAATTGGAGCCACTTCCAACAACTCGTGTGTCCTTAATCTTATAAATCACACGCAAACAAAAGGAACCTCAGGTATCAAGCCCAAGATAGACACTACTAATAGATAGACAATACTAATAGATAGACAGTACTAACATACTGGAATTAAAATGACAAAATAACATCATGAGTCACTGTGTGCTTGGTGTCATTACTTGTGCCAAGATGATGATGAATGCAAGTTTATTTTTGCTCGTTAGACTAAGTTTTAGATTAAAGGAAGGATCTAAACGCTCAATACTACTGGACTTTTCTACATTAACATTATAGTTAATATGTTGGATAAAAAAATCAAGTCAAAACAACTTGACCAAACAACTCTTGCTAGATATAAATATAAATAAGAAAAAAAAAGTGTATAAAACCAAGAATAAAAAAATATTTCAATAGCAGAAGCCAGATAACTAAAATGAAACAAGTTTGGTCCACATTGAGACATAAATGTCTTTGTTTTTTTACTTAAATTCAGTGAGTTTGTCAGCTCACACTACTGGAGAATGGCAAGTTGTGTATTTACCTGATGAACAATTTTGCTAAAGGCTTCCTGTAGTTTACCATGAATGGTGGCTAGCTTCTTTGCATCTCTGTTGGCTTCATGGATTGGGATCAGTACCTTGTACACTTCATTGACAGCCTCATACATGCCAGCCTGGGGGAGCGGGGAGATTAACACAAACATCACTGGGGCTCAGTTTTTCATCCAAGACAAACAAAACCTCAAAATTGTGATTAACTAAATTAAAAAAATAAAACAGTACTCCCAAATATATTAATCTACTCATTTAAGTTAACATGTTAGCTACCCAGCATCCCATGGCATGCATGTATTGCCATTTTAGGTAACATTGTTCTTGAAATATGAATAAAAATCCCCTCAGGTAAAATAAGTTTATTTAATAGAGAGGAAGCTGCTTGCTAAAAGAAAATCCCTGACTTCGTATCAACAACCATTCAACCAATCCACCATCTCTCACCATGGAAAAAGAGGCAGCTGCCTGTTCCAGGAGGCCCACCAGACCAATTTCAGTGAAGTATTTCCCAGAGCAGATACCCTCCTCATCTGGTGACACCACATCGTCAGAGACTGCAGATTCCTCCAGCACATTTGAAGAGACATTCTGGAGTACACAGGCATGACAGCACATGTGCAAAACATGAAATACATGGTGGAACATTCATTATCAGACATTTATTGGGTGTAAAAGGTGAACTGACAACATTTCTACTACAAGTGTCCTTACTTGGAAGGTGACACAGCCTACAGGAAGATACTTGCGGTCCTCAAGCATGCTGAGGTATTCTGCTACTAGAGCAGCACTGTGCACCAGACACTGAGCAGCTTCAGCATGGTTGTTCCTCTCCGAGTGTTTTCCAGCCATGTTCTGGAGCCATGTCAGCCGCAGGTCTGGAGATGTCTGGTATCCCTTTGCAATTCTACAGTTAAACACAGAAGGAAAGGTGAACTCAGAACTTACCCAGGAGATCACACAGCTAACAAGATGTTCATGATTACAGTGGAGATACTTTATTGTAGGTGAGAAAAAAAGCAGCTTCTTGGTTACTTAAGTAATCTGTACCTGTACATGAGGTCTACCAACATCTCTGGATCCTCTTGATGTTCCTTCATTTTCACTGTGTCAGATAGGATCATGTGTAGATTAAACACAAGGTCTTGGACCTGGAAATAAGAGTACAGAGTTCAAGCTGAAAAGAGTTGCTGCTCAGAAAATACTCTTAAGAAAAATATAAAGCCTTGGCTGAGTGGTAACAGTTTCAAATAAAAATTGATAAAGTCAATTAATGGTCTTGCTAGCTTAAAAATTAGTACCTGGTCTGGGAACGTTGTTTCCCTTAGTTCGAGGTCCTCTTCTGCATAGGTAAGGATGGTCTTCAGAGAGCGACGGAGGAACTCCTCGTTAAAATTCTGAGAAGTTCCCACCAGTGAGGATAAAGACATGGTCACCTGCATCTTCACTCTTGCAAAGTTCTAAAAGTAAAAAACACAAGTAGGAGAAATAAAAATCATATTTTGATGAGGATGTCAACTAACATGGGACAGCTGGGAACCAAATTGAAAATACAAATGCCTTTAACAGCTTTAGAGGAATTTTGTAAGTCTGTAAAATGTTGCCTTTACTAAACAAACCACTGCATATATCCACCAGTAAGAAACTGCTGACTGCAATAAACAACTCTGCAATATGCTAAGGCTGCATGATATCAGGAAAACATGGGATAACAATGATAAAGGTTGCGATGACGATACGAACTCCAATACATAAAATATGATACCCCTTTAATGTTTTCTCACATAGAGCTCCATTTGTAAAATTCTTATATACAGACATCTGTTGAGCTTCATAGATTTTGCTATAATAACATTAGCATTGTTTTAGGTAACAATAGATTTTAGTAATTCCTCTCGTTAGTGATGCACGATATGGGATTTTTGGCCGATATACCAATATTTTACAACTCGTTTGTCCAATAACCGATACCAATACACCCACACCACACCTAATTGCAGAAATGATCTAGTTTCCTCTGTTGTGAAACTAAATAATTATAATACATTATTATTCTGGAATTATTTGTCATGTTGGTCTGTTGGTAGATGCAGACATAAAAACCAGCTGAAAATGATGTAATATTCAATCCTTGTGCAAAATAATATTTCAACTGGCATTCTGTACAACGTGACAAACTGAATAATTTTTTTAAACATAAAAAGATACGTGCATCCTATCCTGCTTAAAAGAAACTTAGATTATGTTCTTCCAGCACCTGTTTGTTTTTATTGGTTAATTATGTCAATACTGTTATTGTGCCAATAATATCATGCATCTCTACCTCTTGTCTTCTTAATAAAATCTTTTCGTCATTAACACAGATGACGTATGGTGGTGTCCTGTAAATATTTGTGTTTTATAATCCACTGTGAATTGTCAGTTATTAAAAAAGATTCTGTAAGATGAAGCAGAGTTTACATCAATACACTGATGTCTAACTAATATAAAAAACAGAAAAATGCCAGATAAGATACCCTTAGCTGTCCATGTCGGCAGATATGAGGTAATTAGGACTCGGTGCCACAAAATGCTGCAACACACTAAACGGCTGCTGGATTCGTCTATAGCTCCTTCTGGTTGCACTGTGGGTGACAGTGGATATTCAACGTGTTTCTTTTGGTGCTTTGCACAAGTATGGAGAGTGTCTCGCAAAGTGTCTGCGTTTGTTGTGTGTCATCCAATAGTAACTAATAGTTCCAAACAGCAGACACGCTGTTCTTTTTAGCCACAAATTCTTCTCCATACACATTCATGTTGCTCCTCTTGTTCCCTTCATGTCCTCTACTGCTGCAGCCATTAGCTACATGGAGCAGGCATCCAGGAAGAATCCATTTGATTCAACATTGACACACACAGCATGAATGCACAGCAGCGTTTGGAACAGCATCACATCACTTCCTTGAAATATGCAAATAGGGACTTAGTACTTATCACAGTTTAGCCAGTGGCTGCAGTATGTTTATTGCACAGGCTAGTATCACGATGAAGGTAAATTTTCTACATATTGTGCAGCCCTACAATATAATACAGCCTACAACTTTTTTCTGATATTAATTTAATCTCACTAGTGGCTCTATAATTAAAGTTAAAATTCAAGAGTTTTCTTAATTTTTATTTTTATCCCAGTTTAAAACAAAATCTTATGACTGAATATTTTGGGTTGTTTTGTTTGACAGCTGCACTTACGTTGCCGATCTCAAAGTTTTGCCTCATGAGGAGGTACAGGGAGGCACTGGCATGGGATCTGATGGTACTGATGCTACTGCTGCAGCTCCGCAGGAGTCTCAAACATAGATCAGCACACTGCTCAGTTTCCTCCTCGAAGAGAAGTTCAGGAAACTACAAGGATGGAGTAACACAAAAGTTGATGAATAACAAGTAGATGATTCTGGAAGAAATTGCAAAGGTGTTTTTAAATTAAGCATTCTTAATCATAATAGGCCCGTAGGCTAACCTTAGACACAAGGGCCCTCTGTGTGGCAAAACAGTGCTGGAGGTAGAGGGCGCTCTGGTTGCAGGCCATGCTGTGAAGAAGTACTTTCAGTACGCCACCCAGGATACTCTCCTTGGATTCTGTAACTGATACCGTCTGTAAGGAAACAACCACATAGTTTTTTCAGAAGGAAAAAAAGAGTATAACTCTTTATCTAACAAAAATTTATTTAAATATTTGTACTTGTGTTTGCTTGCATACCTGTACAATGATTTCCAAAGTATCAAGAATTATTAAGTTGGCCTCTGTGGCAAGGTTACCATCAATTAGGGCTTCATGCTCCAGCTCTGCTCTTGTCCTGCAATCAAGATACCAGAACCAGTGTCACAAAATGAACTTCCATATTGTGATGGTGATGATGTGCTCTTGAAATTTGCATGACCTTTCAATTAGCACATTCCAACCAATGATCAGAAACCATATTGGAGTTTAAAGAGGAAACTGTTATGTAGAATCTCAGCCTATTACATAATCTGAGATGCTCTCAAAGATGAGCATATAAAATGTTTTGTGGCCCTGGTAAAATACAAGGCTGCACTGAAAGGTGTCTCTTAACTTGCATGGATCCTTACCTTTTGAAATTACCAATGGTAGCAATGTGTGCTAATCCAGTAACAAGACATTTAGCTAAATCTACATCTTCAATGCCCTGAGGGTTAATAGATTTCAGGGAATTTAATAGACTATCCTTTAATGTTGACTAAGGCTTCAGTAATCCATCCAATCTACATGCTAAATGTTGTAAATCTACGTGTACTAGAATATCTATGTTTAACTATATGAAACTTTACCAGGATAGGTCTTTGGCTACATTGCAAGTTACTTATTTTGTTTAAAATAGAACAAATAATGATCAAAAATAGCTAGTTCTTTCTGAAAGAGCAACCAGACACACAAATCAAAACCCCGAAACAAGAAGCATACTGGTTAAAAAGCAAAACAGACCCACAGCAACCACTACCAACCCCAAGACATGTTGTTACCATGACAGAGGAACTGACGGGGCAAGGGGTTTAGGGTCAAAACCTGGATTCAGGGGTTTCTGTTGGTGCTTTCATTTGCATGTGAGAACTTAGTTAAAATGGAGAAGAAATGGATGCTAAAAACAGAGAATATACACCAGTGGTTACAACATTACTGTCTCACCTAAAATCAATCTGAAAATGATTCAAGGACTTGCTCAAAGTCAAAATTAATCACAATGAAGCCCTGACAAACATGATTTATTCATTTAGTTTCCACTTCAACTGTGATTCTGACATGCATGATGTTACACCATAACATCAGAGGCACTAAAGCAGGGGGTAACTGAAAGCAGCACACAGCAAATGTGGACCATACAATACCTGACTGATCTGTGACTCCTACATAAACACACAGCAACATGAGAAAGCAAATGGATATTAACACAAAAACAAATACTGATACAGAATTTACAAAAGGACAGAAAAAATAATGCTAAAACAAAAAAACAAGAAATGAGTTTATGAAGGACATGTATATTAAGCTTCTAAGGAAAAACATTTAAACACTACATTTAGCATTTATAAATGCTGCATATTGCATTGGTTTATGCTTTCTAATCACTGACTTAAAAAAAACAACAAAAAAAAACAAATGGAACAAGAACACATGAAATGTATTAACATCATAAAAAGGAAAAAATTGGTTGAGGTGGAAGGATTGCTGAATCAATAAGTTCAAAGAGTGACAAAAGAAATGACATGCAACTATTTACCATTCTAACCCATCCTCTGCTGAACACACAAAAATTATGTGCAGATTAAAACAAATCTGGACTGCTTTCTTTAGTTAAACTGCTTCTCCTGTGCTGTGGTTTAATGGAATCAAGCATCAAATCAGAGTCATCAGCAATTCACAGTTCAATGCACTAAACTCTTTAGATTATATTTAAAGATGGGGTTGCTTGTGTAAATTCTTATTTTCTTCTCCTGATGTTAGATTAATTTGAAGAGATATGTGACTCAGAACAGTCTCACTAAAGTTTCAAGATGGGGAAAAAAAAAAAAAAAACTCAGGTTTTCGAAGAACATTTTTAGTTTTTTCTGTGGCAGAGGCAAAAATATGAGAAGTGAATTAAACTGTTTTAAAGTGCATACTTGTCCATCCTTTCGCTGTTCTGTCTCCAGTGGGTCATATCCTTCCTCCATCTGAGATTTTCCTGACTTCCAAAAGCACTGCCAGATGGACTCCGCTCTAAATGGTGAAGAGAAATAATGTACTTTTCGATGTTGGTTAAAGAGGTTGTGTATACACTAGAGAACATAAATAACTGCCTGTAGCTGTATCTACAGTGCCATCGTAAGGTAAATGTGTATATTTGTTGTCTGCACATATGAATGTAAGAGAGAAAAAGGATTATTACCTAAGTATTTCTATAAGTCTTTGCATCACAAATTCACCTCTTTTCGGGCTGAGAATTCCCATTACTTTACATTTGTTCATATGTGTGTCTATCTTCATGTGTGCATGCATGAACAGGTGCTAAAAATTGGGCCCCCACCTAGCTGTCCTCGACTCCGTCGGACCATTTCCTGTCTGGCCCCAATGCTGCCCAATATAGCCTCCTCCAGCTTGGCCTTCATATCTTTGGACTTCTTAAAGGTTAGGCTGTTCATGCGTTCAAATGCCTTCTTCCCCTGCATGGTGAACACAACATGGGCCTTGTATCCATGAAGATGATGATGAGTGAAACACACAGCAGAGAGAACACACAGCAAGAAAGTTATTTGCAGCACACCACACAGCAAGCAAAGCAGGTTAGTACCATGAAAGCAAAGGTGTAAGCAGAAAAGAGCAAACATACAGCATAACAAGGAGGCTCTAAAACACATGAAACTAAAGCGATAACTACAGCATAGAAAGCAGAACATACTGCACACTGCAAACGCCCTTTGCATGCTCTTTACAGTATTACAGTGGTTAACTGATCCAACTTGTCCATATATGTAAGAGTGCTCAATGTTACTTGTTGTGGCTACCTTGTACTCAAAGCAAGAGACACAGAGGTAGAGGAGATCCAACAGACGGTTGAGCTGGGACACTGACAGGTCTGTGAACCATTTCTGCAGCACTAGCTCATCAGCATTCTTCAGGACCCACAGCAGGCAGATCAGCAGGCTGCGACTCGACTCAGCTGAGAAGCTCCCATGCTGGCGATTTGCCTGGAGAGATAAAAGGGGGCCGATTAGTAAGGACAAGAACACAGAGGGAGAGAAAGGAGATTTTAATATTGTGTAGTGAAGTGAGACCTTTCCATTTACAGATTACTGCATATGACTGCCCTGTAGAGAATAAAAATTACCTGTGAGTTGAGTAAGAAGCTACTTGGTCGGGACATTGGAGATGAAGTGGAAGTGCCCGCTATTGCCATAGCAACAGTTTGATTGATCAAACTGTTACCTTCTTCTGCCTCTTCTCCCCCGCTGCCCGCTGCTGCTGCCTGGGGACCACCTGGCCGACCCCACTGGTTGTGAGACTCTAGTAAAAAAACGAAAGGTGAAAACGGGAGATTATACACAGCTTTTTATGGAGGAGAGGGGATGGGGGGGGGGATGATGAACGGCGATACTGATGCTTAATGATAGTATATAGGTAATCATTTAGTAACTGTACTTACTAAACTGTGGAAATAATATAGATAAGACTGTATGGGAGAATCCCCTAATTGCTGTGTTCTGGACTCATCAGTCTGAGTTTCATCCACGTTATTTACATTTATGCTTAATAAACAAGGATGTGAATCTCAGCAACCTTAAAATCAGCATTAGTTAATGGTGCATTCATGAACTGTGCAGCTATAACAGGTACCCTACCCATCAAAGCATTACAACAGGCGTACGAGATATGTGATAACGACAAAATAATATAAACATCATTTAACAGTTTCATTCAGCCGTGGAGTCATGTCGCATTTATAAACCCCATTGCGGACTAATTTTCCTGAAATGACTGAAACATAGTTCAACTTCTGAAACATGCTACTGAAATGAATAAAGATAGTTTTACTCAATGAAATCGCTCTAAATATTTTTAAAATAACGTGCTTACATCAGTAAAACCTACAAAGAATACTGAGTCAATTTTAAAGATATAATACACCTCAAAAATGACTGCAATTACAGGCAGATCCAACTTGTTTAGCTGTATGTGTTCCCGCAATGGATATGACGTTCCCAGTATAATATAAGCGTTTCCATCTTCACAATCTGTAAGAGTTTCAAAAATACTAATATTTCGTCTGCTTTTCAAGTGGAAATGTACTAGAAATGTAAAGGAACAAAAGAACTGTGGGGGGTTTCCAAAAACATAATTTTATGGACTGCTGACCTGGGCAGACATGTCAATGAATGTCTAAAGTGGCTAAAAAAGCAAAAAAAAAATTGAGACAAGCATGACCTAAGCTTAGAGATTAGCTATCTCGTTAAGTTAGAGGGCTACAAAATCCTTTGAAGCTTAGATGATAACCCTCCAGGTTATAGGTGATGTTGCTATTTAAAGGTCCAAATATAACACTACAGTTGCCTTTGCTGATAGCTGGAAACTCAGCCTGTGCAGGTCAAGGGCTCCTTTACAATATCATTTTAAAAACAAGTACAGCAGAAAGAGTTTTTCACCAAGTCACACCAAGTGCATGTTTTGGAGAGCATCTAAGGTCTTCATTGTTTAATGTATGTCTTGTTAAGAACATCTGTACCTGTAAAGTCATGGAGCTGTGGCAGCGTCTCCATGACAATGCCGATGAGAGGCAGGTAAAGCATGGCGACCCGAGCCTTGACCTCAGGATCAGCGTATCGTGGGTCAGAGTCGTGGCTGGACAGGAGGTTGTGAACAACGCTCACCACTTTCTTATGGAGACCAAACATTCTACAGTCAAGCAGTAGAAAAAAAATCAGTAAGAGAGAGGAACGAGATGCACAGAGTTTTCACACTCATTTTTAAACAAACATACTAACCCTTCATTATCTGGGTCTAGTATTACTGAGAGTTCAGACAGTGCTAGTCCAGCCAGATAATGTTGCTCTCTAAACGGGACAGACAGCTCAAACATGTTGGCTATCTTTTGATCTTGAACATGTGTGGAGAACCCAGAGCTCTGTATAAGAAAAGAGAGAAATTTCAAACAAGATGATCATAATAGTCTTACCTACAAGTATCTGACATAAACTTTAAATAACCAAACTTTGAGATTTTTAAAATCCTTGGTAAAACTGACTGTAGAATCTTCCTCAATCTGTTTTTCTCTGACCTGTGAAGTTGCTGAAGATACAGAGGGGGAAGGGGAGGCAGGTGGGGTGAGCAGGCTGCAGGGCAGATTCAGGGTGACATAGTGTTCATGACTGCACACAATTCTTAGGAAATCAAGCCTCAAAGACTCCAGGGTCGGGTTCTGCAGAGCATAAAGCTTTGTGGAAACCTAATGAGGAGAAAATGAACATACTGATGTAAAAGTCTTTGAATGCTGTGAATTGTACTATATTGTTTCACATAAAAAATAAGCATGTGTTGTCCATTCAACACAATATAGCATGCACAGTCCATACAGGTTTAGTAGAAAACTTAGAGACATATGGATTTGTTTTAACAATACAAAATAATTGTACCTGTTTCCAGTATGCCCTGATTAAGGTGAAGACAAAGCCTCGATCCATGACTGACAGCAAATCATTGAGAAAGAAGGCTAGGCTGGTGTTTAGCCTCTCCACTAACTCCAGATCCTGAATGGATGAGAAACAAAAGTCCCAAATCCTCTTTGTATTGCACAAGGTACTGTCAAGGACTAGTATTGTAAGGGTCAAATTTAGAGTACCATATTGTAAGGGTCACCAAAAATAAACTAAACTAAAACAAATAAATAAAAACACTGCATAACCTTGTTTTCTATTCAGAAATTACATCTCTAACTGTTCCTATATCCAGTTGGAGAAATATTGAATTTATTGATATTGTTTATTGTATGTATACATATAGTGATAGATATAGTGTTTGTGGATAGAATATTGTACAAATAAGTATATAGTAATGGTATATTAAATTGTTAAAATAATATTTATATATATATATATATATATATATATATATATATATATATATATATATATATATATATATATATATATATATGATGTAAACCCCTTGTCTTACCTTCTGGAAGCGAGAGACAATGTCACCAGCGATGGTGCTGACCAGGGCTGTGATATCATCCATAAAGCGTTCAGGAAAACGGTTTTTCCTGGGTGACTCTAAGCGTTCGGTGAAGTAGAGGTGGTGGATAATGCTCTTAACCTACAGTTTAAGAGTTTATAAGCATGAGGTCAGAGAGTGTTATAAAATAAAATAATAAAAATAAAAACAATAGGAGGCATATTCAGGGTTATTAAAATGTTATTTCAAGATTTTGCCTCCTACCATGAGTTCAAAGAAGAACCAGGCCTGTTGTAGGGCACCCTCCCGGACGCTTCCACTGCTCACCACCCATTGTAGAGCCAACTCCTCATGGAAGAGCTGAGTAGCAAGTTCAAAATACATAAAAACCAAAAGGTGTAGAGGGAAGGATGGAGACAGAAAGGAAAACAGAAGGCAAAAGAGCCATACGGAAAAAATGTGAGATGCTTGCATTAGTAATCTTTGTTTATTCTTACTTAAAATGCAAATAATTCAACATGCTGTATACTGGAAATAGGAGTTCAAACACATACCTACTGATGTAGGTTACAATATAAAAGGAATTTTATATGGCTAAAAATGTTAACGTTATGTAAAGACAAAATTAATAAATTAACAGATGCTACAGCTTCTTGATGCACTGGACCAGGTTTAAAACCCAGCCTGGGGCTCTTTCTCTAATCTCCCTTCCTGTCTAGCAACTCATAATAGAGGCCACTTGGGCCCCCAAACATAGGAAAATTAATAAATAAATGAATTAATAAAAAATAATCTTGTCCTGGTCTTATTAACCTGGAGGTAGGACCCACAGTTTTAACAATGATTTCAACGACTACAGTCACTACATCAATGAACAATCTAGTAAAGCTTCTGCTCCCCCAACACTGGAAACGGACTTCATTATAGACAAAATAAGGTCAGGTGTAATGATTCAGGTGACCAACTACAAACAGATACCTTAATTTTTTTATTTTATATGTTTTTTGCACTAGAAGGTTGTATCATCTTAATATTGTGGGGATTAAATAATCATCTATTGTGTTTTTAATACTAAGATCAAATATAGTCTGGCTAACACAAATTTTTGTCTGGTAAGTCTTCCTTGATGTGGTTTAAAAAAAGAAAAAAAAGAAGAAAGCAATTTATAATGCTCTCCATAAAAGATTCTATTGTTCACTATGTCATTTTAGTTTGATGGGAAACAAACATTTTTGTACACTCTCAGGCCACTATTAGGTACACTTGTTCAATTGCATGTCAAGACAAATAGCTAATAACCAAATAACATGGCAGCAACTCAGTGGATTTAGTCATGTAGACATGGTCAAGACAACTTGTGAAGTTCAAACCGAGCATCCCAATGAGGAAGAAAGAGGATTTAAGAGATTGTGACTGTGGCATGGTTGTTTGTGTCAGACGTGCTGGGATGAGTACTTCAGAAGCTGCTGAACTACTGGGATTTTCACGCAAAACCATCTCTAGGGGTTTACAGAGAAAATTTCCAGTAAGCAGCAGTTGTCTGGACGGGTGGCCCTCCCGTCAGCTAAGAACAGAAAACACTGTAAAAAAACTGCTTGGTCTGATGAATCTTCAGCTGTGAAATTCAGATGGTGCACAAGAGAAGCCACCATGTCAATATGGACCTTAATTTTTCTAACACCTTGTTGAATCTATGCCATGAAGAATTAAGGCAGTTCTGAAGACAAAAGGGAATGAACCTGGAAAATTGTTATAAAGTACCTGGTGTACCTAATAAAGTGACCAGTGAGTGTATACACAGAACAGCAAACAAGGTCTGCTGAGGAAGACTAATTTGAATGAGAAATTCCTGAAAATAAGCTTTTCTTTCATTTTTATAAATAATATGCTAATTGTTTAACAAGCCGCTTTTTGTGTATTTGTTTAATATTTCTGGTGGGATCATTGAAGCCGATTGAAAATTTCTTTTGTGTGAGAACTGTTCACACCAGATGAAGACTTCCCAGACCATGTGGATACAGCTCACTGTACCTCACAGTCCGCATTAGCCAGACTGAAACCAACATTTAAAGTTCCTCCACATATTAAAAATAAAGTAGATCGGGGACATACAGCATTCAGCAAGACTCCACAACAACCAAATACGACATCAACCAATCCAGAGGCACACATCCACAAACAGGACAGGTGAGGAGGTGAATAAGAGGAGGGTGGGGTTGGCTCCTCCCCCAGTGCAAGTGGCTCTACCTTTTTTGTGGGCAACCGTCCTGTTAATGTTTGCAAGAAACTGGCGCTCTCAGTGTGCGAAGACATGCGATTGCCACAGCGCTCCATGGCCTATGAGTGGGATGAATGGAACCGTGACAGCAAGGTTAGTGGAGGAGCAACAGGAGTGTGGGGTTACTCCTCAGCACACAGGCAGCTGTGTGTGCTGAGTGACACACACCCCCACACACACATGCATAAAAACACACTTTTGTGATCTGTTGCACAAACACATGAAGACACAATACACTACGACACTGGACAGGGGCACAACACTAAACTGTTGTTCCCGTGATCTAAAACATCTGTGGCTTAAGGTAGAGATGCAAAATGGCTGCATACAGGGCCATGCAATCCAAAGACTTTTTTATTTTTCCACAAATTTACAGCCAACTGCTTCATGAAGCACAATTCTGCATCTCTCCAGATGAATCCAACACTGCAGAAACAAAAAAGTAAAAGGAAGACTACTCTACAAAGGCAGAGGCATTATTACTAGTAGATGGGTAATCTAGGTGCCTTGCTATGATTGTAAAGTTACTATGTAATCTTGATTACTTGATGTGTAAATCAAAAATTTCTAATGTCATGAAAACTTAAAATGATAGAAGAAATAACAGCACATGGAAATGTAAAGTAAAATACAGACCTCAGACATTCACACTCACAAATACACCATGCTCCAGTGACAGGGTGAATGGTTAAGTGGGGTTAGAGTCATGCAGGTAAATTTGGCTGAGAGCAGATGAAGTCCCAAAAGGAGAAAAGGAAAATATAAATAAAAGTAGAAAAAGCTAGTCTTCTGACGATGGAAATGATATCTAACACTCCTCTTTTTCTCTATCATCCCAACAACCAGCGCCTCTGTGAAATGTAAACATAAAGATTATGTCTGAGTTTTATGTTTAGAACTAACTGATGGCTGCACTGTAAAGCTTAAATGGGCAGTAAAACCACCATGAAGAGAAAGGAAAGTTTAAGTCTAAAGAATTAATGCAATCGATAACTCTGGTCTTCAGTCAAATCTTTTACTGGATCTACATGGCTTTTTTTTGTGGGTAATGAGAAAAAGAGAGGTGTTGGATGTGATAAGCAAAGAGGGTCGACATCTGAGACTCTTTTCACACATACCATTGACATGTGTCCTGAGTGATCCAATCAAAGGTGTACAGCTCTTGCTCTATAACTTCCCACTCGACATAAGAATGTGTCTCCATTTTCAGATAAGTGACCTCTTGTGATCTTAGCTCAATTACCTGCCTCATATTTTAAGAGCTGGAATCTTTTAAGGATTCAATATTGAAATCCTGCACCTTTCTTAACCCTAATAACTCAGTAAATTAATTAAATGTTAAGTTCAATTATCATCCGGACCTGTCTTGATCTGTTATTGAAAGCCCAGTCACTTGATTTATGACACTTGGACGTGATTCTTCGCATAAAACAATTAGCTAGTAACAGTGGCTACAGAACCTGAACGAGTTGCTTCTAACGAATGGAAAGCAAGTTAACATACATTAACAATGACACTGTAATAATGTATCATTCGTGAGCCAGACTTCATCCAATGCAATATGAAAGTGGGTGTCCATACATTATATGCACATTCACATCGATACCTAGAAGTCACCAGATTACTAAAGGTACATGTTAATGGCATGTGTGAATAAGGCCTAACATGACAGTAGGGGGGGTCATGGAGGAGGCTGTGACTCCCATGTGAGAGATCATGGTAGGGTGTGGCTGAAAGTTTACAAGAATGCTGTAATATTGTAAAGTTTTGGTCTTTTATACTTAATATTACAGTAGCAACACTGTTCGAGGCCTGTAAAGCCCATAGATAATGCAGTTTGTTAAATTTTAGCAAAAAGTGGTCATTAGTCCCAGCCATGATTTAAAGCATACAGTAAGTGCCTTAATGATAGGCTGAGGTTAGGCTGAAAGGGGACATCTAGGAATGACAAATACAGAAAGGCGACATAAAATAAAAACAAATAAGGATAACTTTTTATCAATGACTCATGGAAAGAACACAAAAAACCAAAACTCCAAATATTCCAGTGTCCATTTAGTGTGAGTAAGGTTGTTTTTTTAGTGAGATAAAGTTGAGGACGGGGCATTCATAAAACCACCTGCATGGTTTCTGGAGCGGACCCGGGGCTGGATCCCCAGGGGGCACTACAGCCCATGGTGTGCACCCACGAGTTGGAGCGGTCTAAGCCCTAGAGGTGCCAAGGTCAAAGGACACAAGGCAGGCAGGAAGCAAGGGAACAAGCGAGCAGCACGGGGGAAGGAGGAGGGAAGGAATAATGACAAGTTAAAGAGGATCAGAGGTCATGATTGCTGGAACATGCCAAGGCCCCAGAAAAGGTTAGCTGTCAGTAAATCAAACTCCAAATCAGCACCACACAGGAGCAAAGCACATAGGTTATCTCTCCCTTTCTCACTGCAAGTAAAAATAACTTCCCCTCCCTCAGAGACAAGAAAAGAAAGGTTTAGTTGAGCTTTAGAGGAAAAGGGAACATTCATCAAAATGGGGCTGCATCCATCGTATCATGGTTACAAGTACAGCAAGACCATTAGAAAGGTACATTACATCATTCACTCACTGCTCATGTGTTTTCTGAGTTAAATAAAAATGTTGGAAGGGAAATAAAAAAAACATCATACAAGCCAGAATACATGACAACAGATGAATAAAATTAAAGAAGAAAAATAAAAAAGGGAGAAGGACTGAAACTATACCACAGTTAAAGTCTGAACCAGCTTTACTGATTAAAGTAAATCCAACAAATGCTTTTCACTAACGGCACACACTGAGAATTGTTTGTGTATGCGCCGGTGAGTGACAGGTTGATGTTACAGCGGTTAGAGATAAGATGTCCAAGCTTATGTTTACGTATTGGCTATACAGTTGACAAGCTGATAAAAACTCCACCGGGTCACAGTGCACATGCTTTATGTAGGTTAAGAAATAGAGACTCTAGACACAAACTAAACTAAAATACTTAACAAATCTCTGAGAGCTGCTAGATTACAGCAATGTTAAATGATTAACTATGATATCTGTCATCCACGTGCAGGGTGGACAAGCCAAATAGTACTTAGGGTTAAGTACTCAAAAACCATGGCTCCTTCTGTCTTCATTGAGACCACACATTATAAAAAAAATTTGCTCAACAAGTAGCACTGAGATGACAGCAGTTGCAGTATCCTGTCTGATGACCTTACCTTGCTGCCAATTATGGAGCGAACTTCATCGTCTGGAGATGTGGGCGTACCAGATATGTCAGGGTTGCTGTTGCTAAGGCTGCGGGAGCGGTTAAGGTTGAGGCTGGCTGGTCGAACAGCTGAGCGAGCCATGGTGGCATAATGAACAGAACCCCCCAATCCTCCAGGTCCTGGGTCAACATAAAAAGAACAAAAAGTGGATATGTTAACTGGGACGTGATAGGCAGGGCCAGAGACACTTTACCAAATGGGTTTGAACTTGCAACTTTTAAGTGATTAATAAATGTAACTACTAAACAAAAATGACAGTATGAGGAAGGCAGACTGCAGTGGCACTGGATGGTTTGAGTTGATAAACACAGGTTTATACACAGCAAATACTCCTCCACAGCATAAACAGCTTCAAGGAGCAACTGTCATTTTTATCTGAAAGTTAAAAAAAAAAAAAAAAAACTGCACACAGATTAAGATATACAGTGGTGGAACATATCTACCTGTTAGGGATGAGTTGGAGTCTGTGTTGGGCAGGCAGAGGACAAAATGGTTTTGGGAGGAAAAACGCAAAAGATAAAAAATAGAAGTAAAATTATGGCAGGCAGGTTTTGGTAATAGACATGCAGTGAGGGTGAGCTGGGTGTTGAATGAAGTTAGCTCAAAAAAGGAGAAACAAAGGACAAAGAAAAATGAATCATTAACTGTATTGACTGTATAATACCTGGTGATGGGGAGCTGGGGTCCGTGCTGGGCAGGCGGAACACGTAGTGGATGTAAGAAGACAGCAGGCTGTTGCGGCCGTGCATGTCCTGGCTGGTGTCCAAGTATTTATGAAGCCGGTTCACTATGGATGTCATGACCTCGAAGGATGCTTGACCCAGATTCACTAAACACACACACACACACGAGTATTCGTTATTAGTGCTGTGTGTGCATCAAACTGATAATTGTTAAAAACCCATTGGAAAAACACTGAACTACGAACTTTGCATAGCAGAGGTCAGAGAAATTCAAAACACCTTCACATATAACATTTCATGTTTTATTTTAACTAAATGCAGTTAAAATATTAAACTTTATTTCAAAGCTGCTCTTAAATTAGGTGTCAGGTGTGTTCAGACTCATACCAATCTGTCCAGCAATGACTGGCGGCCGAACTACAAGCAGCACCAGCTTGTCAAGTAAAAGGTGAAGGAATCGAACCACTGGCTCCAGCTGGGATGAGTTGAGTGCTGCAATGCTGGATTTCAGCTCTGCCTCCAGGTTGTTTTCCATGATGCGCATGTCCCCTATCCTGACTGGAAACATGTGCTCATCCAAAGCATGCACCAAAGCAAAGAACTTATCCAGGTACTGGTCCTGGGGGAGGGAAATTGAGAGGGACAGGTGTGGGAAAATAAGAAAAATAGAAAAAAACATAAAAGCAAGAGTGAGAAAACAGGGGGAAAAATAGAGAGATGAAGAGGAAAAAAAAAAGCAAAAATGAAATAGTAACTAAGCTTAAAGAAAACACAAATGTGTTCAAGTTGGAGAAAAATAAAGAATAAAATTCGGGAAGAAGTTAAAAACAAAAAGAAAGCTTAGCTCCTCTCATCCTGACTCGCCTTTAAGTTGGCAAGTTGGCTCCAAGAGCAAAAACCACAAAATGAACATCGCAACAAGAACACAGGAGAATCCAGAGAATCTAATCTGTGTCAGGAGCAGTGATTTATGAGCACATTAGTCTCAGTGAGGCACCCAAGAATCTCAGTCAAGCCCTCCACACCACAGCCAACACAGAGATGGAGTAGACCTCAGTAAATTACTGGCAAGGTAGGATTCACCCACTAATGAACTAGTGCTGGAAAGGAATTACTGTCTAAATGTGAAAATAAAGAGTGGTTGTTACTCCTAACTTTAATTAAAATTTCAAATTATTACCTGTGATTATAAGAAAAAATTATTCTACAATAACTTAAATGACAGTGAATCTGCTTTTTTAGATGCATGAGTTTAAAATTCAATTTATATAATTTATAAAATATAATGTACAAAAAAATATACAGATGACAACAACTGGTAAAGTCAAACAACTTAACTTGCTGGTTAAGTAAACGAGAGGTTAAGCAGCACATCCTAAATATCCACAAAACACCGTGAGCTACTGTAAAGCTACTGAGTACTGTTACCTGTGTGTGGATGGTGGAAACGGTCACCACTTCCACATTAAATACACCTCGATGGTTGTCTACCCACTTCATTCCTGGGAGAGGAACCTGAAATACAATAATAATCAAGTAAATATGGGCTACTCTGGTAAGATGAAAAACAAAAAATGAAAGGTTGGGACTCAGAATAGACATCTCTTCTACTTAATCCAATCACGCAAAGGTTGCTCAAAGAGAAAATTCAACTAATCTTTGAGGGGGAAAAAAAAAGAATAAAATCACTCAACTTTTGTTTTCTCCTTTAACAGCTAAACATTTCCCTGCTTTTTATATACGAGCTACTGAAAACTTTTACTTTTTGGTCTTTGTTGTGCATCATGTCAGTTTACCTCTTGACCTAATGCATTAACTTCTAAGGTGCCTCTTCATTAAGTGTTTGAAAAGCTGAGTTTTAGTCTTCTAAATCCTAAAAGGTTTTCTGAAAGACTTCACATAATTGCTAATGTTCCATAAAAGCTTTATGTGTCTGCCTCTGTAGAAACCAAACTTGGAATAAAAATCATCTGAAAGCCAAAGCCTTTGACTTTTGTAGTAAAAAGCTGCTTTTCACTCAAGTTCAACAGTAAAATAAATAAATAAAATAAAAATTAAGTGATTATAATTGTCAAAACCAATTATATAAAAAATGTACTGTATTAAGCTTGGGAGATACATGAACAGGTTGCATACAGTCATAACACATTGATTTGTTTATTCTTTATAAAATTAATTGCATGCTTGATTGCTTACATCTGGGGAGAGAACAGAGTATGACTGTGGTGGCTTCTCAAGAGATACAGGTAGACAGAAGTGTCCCGTTCGCAGACGTCCATTTTGCAACATGGGGATCCACTAGAAAGGAGAACATAAAAAAAAACACACAAAAATTTATTTGCAGCTTGTGGCGACTAGAAAGTGTAAATATCCACCTTTGCCAGCATGAACAACAGTACTAACAAAACTAGAGATGTGTATATTCCTGTAGTTTTACTTACTGTGTATCCCACAGGTGTCTCCAATGGTGTGTTCTGCTTCTGCTGACAGCTGATGTGGTAAAAGGTGAAGAGAATGTGGTGGTGGTCGGACAGAGAAGCAGGCAGCTTGATCTTGACCTCATCATGAAAGTCAGGGGATCTGCAGCAGTTAGTAAAAGTAATGTAAAATATTGCCCCAAAACAGTGTTAAACTAAACAATTAGATAGAACATAGAAGAAGGAAAGCTGAAAGACATTGTTTGTAAGCACCCATCCCAATAGTTATAAAAGCCAATCTATGCCAACCAAACCAAACAATTCTCAGTCTATCCATCATCTGAAACCTGATTTGAAACGCTTGCTCCAGGATGCCAGTCATCTCTAATTTTACTCAATTTCATGAAGTCATCTTTCTTGCCTTCTTACAATAGAGGCCCACTGTATAAGGTAGGCTAACAGGTTAGTCTATATGCAGATTATTCACAGCAACCAGCACACAGAACTGCATTCTTCATAGTGGAGGCTTGTGTTTTGAGAGTGAAAGTGACTGGAATAGAGGGTAACGGGTGGACAAAAATGGACTGTTCTGAATGTTGTCAGGATGTGTGCTTTTTCACTTTTTAATGTGAGCCACCAAAACCAATAATATTTTCAATGAAATTTAAGCCAATCCCAGTTGCTCAGCTAACCAAACAGGATCGGTTCAGGCTGCCATGTTGACGTCTTTCCATTTGGCTTATTCTTCCCAACATATTCACTTTCATTATGGATCTGAGACCATCTAAATTTACTATATAACCAAAACAATGACAAATATTTTGTATCACGTTTACATGGTAGCATCCCTGCAAGTATAAACATGAAAACCAATAGAGAACTGCACATTTGCATTCATTCATATATGACTTGGCAATCTTCGTCTCAAGGCACAGCAGGAGGTCATAGTGGAAGCCAAGTGATCTAAAAAGAGACATAACCTAACACATTATAGTTTATTTCAGTTGAATTCTTTAAGATCCCACAGGAAGAAACTTTCTCAGCAGACCAATGCTCAGAAACAACCCAAAACAATCAACAAATCCACTAGGACTGACTCCAGGATGGAAACAACCAGAACTGTTTAAAGGGTTCACAGTAGGGCTCTCATTTCTCATGGGAACAGTTATCTGCTTTTGGACCAGCAAAGGAAAAACCCTGAAGAAAGAACAGAAACAGAAACTTTTTGTTGATGTGATTAAGAAACTAGGATGTTGACTGGGTGTGTTACAAAACAGCAAAGTATGATGGAGAAGTTGTTTGAAGCTTTGCAGACTTACAAACCATTAATTTTAAAAGACAATTAATTATATCATCTTTAACTTCAAGCTCCTGTTTGGTTCTGCTTTTAAGCAGAAACCTGTGTCAGAAACAATTTATTCCTAGTGGTGACATCAAAGTTAGGATAATGGAAGGGCTAGAGAAGACAAAATGACGACGTGGAAGTCCAGATGAAGTTCTTATTTAAAGCTTTGAAGCACTGCAATAATACCACAAACACAAAAAGCCAAAACCTCAGTCAAGAAAAAATACATACAACTATGCACATAAACCAAAACAGGGTACAGTTTTAAAGAGTGGATACATTTCTACATATATTCTGTTTTGTTTGTTTGTTTTTGTGTATTGTTTTTTTTTTTTTTTTTTAAGAATCCATCTATAGAAATGTGCACTTTCACTGATACTCAAGACACACTGAACATGTTCTGTTAGGATTGCCAAGGCAGTGATCTAGGACAGTGGGGCCGCCAGGGGGTGCTAGGGGGACCTCAGAAACTTAAAGGGAAGCTAAGAAAAAAGCCAAATAAATAAAGTTCTACAGCAGGTTTGGCATGACGACGTCATAATCTGTGTAGACCTGGCGGCTATCAGGCTGCTCTGCTCCTAAAGCTAGCATGTAGGAAGCTAGCGCAAAATGTTTTATGACAACAAACAGACCAAAGGAGCAGACCAACAGCCCTGCCGTGGAGGACTCTGCTGCAAAAACACCTAAGAACTCAAGGCCAACTAGAATTAAAAATATTAGCATACATTAGCTATGGCTTTACAGCCATAAAGGAAAATGGACAAGATGCATTCTCTGTCTGGAGACTCTAGTGTCCTACTAGTGTAATCTCTGTTCGTCACTTCCAGACACAGTAACACACACGCGGACACACACACACATGGGCACACATGGGAGAGGTTTGATTGATGATTGTTTGATGAAAAGTCTATTATTCGGTGGGAACGTACAGAGCTGAAAAGATGTTCCTTAATAATTTTCTTATGCTAAACAAATGTAATAATTACTGAATAGTGAATAAAATTAAGAAAATATATTCTTTACGTATTTTGTATCATTGTCTGTTGGTTTGGGGGGGTCCCCAGCCAGAAGCTAATGCTGTTTGGGGGCCTTGGCATTGAAAAGTTTGGGAACCCCTGGTCTAGGACACCAGTGACTATATTCTTCTGTCAGGGTTAATGTAAATGTGTCCTGGGCCACACTGAAGGACCACTCTACTTACAGAACCTGATGTGACTTCAAACTAGCAGTGTAGTTACAAATATATTTATCTTTTTTTGGATTTAAGAGAAAAATAGCTTATGTAAATAGCCGAATCCCAACTTACAAGATGTTATCCAAAACAATTTTTTTTCCCTTATATTGCACCTGCTGTATAATTTGACTTAATAAAATCTTTATTTAAATATTTTAATGTCTGAATCATTATTATTGTCTAGTTTCGAGGACTGAATGTATATGTAATTTAAGAGAAATATTAGTAGCAGTGCTGATGCCCTGTTTGTTCTTCAGCTGACAGCTGACTGTGTTTCATAGACTACATTTTAATTTTCTTTTGGTACATGAAAGTAAAATCCAGTCCCATGCAAGGGCCATTTGGGGAGGCATTTTAATTCCAGGTGTTAACACATACACATAGCACTGTTCACTTGTTATTAGATCACCCAGGATGCATGATAATACCAGGACTGAAAAGTCAATATGATGAAGCTGAGCTTGTTCTACAAAGCGAAGTTTGGCTGGTTAGCTTGTATCTGCTTTCAGTGTCAATTACCTACATGTTCAAAAGTGTGGTTACAATTTACTTGTAGATGCTGGTGATGACCACTGTCTGAAGAGTGGGAATCTGTAAACACCCGTAGCAAAAGACTATCAAATGCCAACAAAAACAGTTTTACATCATTTCCAGCTGCAAAAGGTATGCAAGGCTAACAGCAGCTACTATTCCTAAGAAGGAAACCACTTTATCATCCTTATTTATGAAGATTCTGACCATGTTCTGGCCTTACATTTAGAAGGATGGCCACAAGTTTTTTTTAATTTATTATTTTAACAAAAAAATACCAAAAACACTCACCTGTTATGGTATACCACCGCAGTGTAGGCCTCTTTATAGAAATCAGCACAGCTTGACTTTCCAAATATGACCTAAGGAATAAAAATACCCTAACGTTAGAACAAGATTCAGATGACATGTTGAAATAAATCATTACTTAATCCAAGCCAAACTTAGCAGAATAATGCATTCTGACAAATACAATAAAAGTTGCTGACAATCTTTAAAATAAAAAAAATGAATAGATAGATTAAAAGGGGTAAAAGTCTAAAGTTTTTAATAATAAAAGATTAAGATAATGATAAAGTTAAGATACTACATTTATAGAACGGCTAGGTAGACGGATGGAATTGTTCTTTTAGAAATGGCATACCGGCATTGCATTGTTTGGGTCCTCTCCATTCATGAACTGAACTTTCACCGTGATGTTGCGGGCAGAACCTTGGCGGTTGGCAAAGTTAAGACTTTGAGGGTTCACATACAGCAGATTCCTAAAACATAGAAAATTCAGCTCATTTGAGAATGTTATTCTGTACCACAGAGTCCTCACAGGACATAAAAACCAGGTAGTAAAGAAACACTTTTCATGAGTATAGAATACGCTATAGAGCATGCGTCATGTATCGCAGCATTACCCAACCCTTTCTGTTGTGTTTTTTAATCTCAAAGGCAAAATCTAATCTGAACCAAGTGAGGGATTTATGTTAGTGCAATCTTAAATTGGTTTGAGGTCTTGTAAATGGCTCAGCGAGCACAAATATTATTTTGAAGAAATAGAAAACAAAAAAAGCCTGATCACCAAAAGGAAATAACATGGATTTAACATATTTTTAGGGTATGTTTTGAGATTAAAAAGGAACATGTAGTATGTAAATGAAGCACACTTCCAGTTCTAAATAACAAACTCTACTATGCATTATGCTAAATGCCCTCCATTTATTATCCATCTATCCATCCATCCTCTATACTCATTTCATCCGGGGACATGGAGGAGGGGCAGACTAGCAGGTCTCATTCACTTATTTGCTTTTTTTAGACAAACTAAAAAGAATATTTAAAATATGATATATTTTCACTCATTCTTTACTAAAATAATAACTTATATATACACTATATAAAAAATACAATATCTCAAATACATGATAACTTTAATAGTCATATCCTTCTACCAAGATCCATGAACTATTACAATGACCATAACTAAACCAAGCTTCTTTGAGAGTACTTGACCTAGCTACCTAACAAAAGTTACATCACATTCCATGAACTGATCAATTTAAGGGGAAAGGCCACCTTGTTAGGTAAACCATACTCTGATTGGCAAATACAGGAGGCTTGGCCTGCCAATAACTTACTATAGGACAGATATCGTCTCTGCATAATAATGTGAGCTTACAATTACCTATGTTTATACAGTGCAGAGAAAGAAACATTTTCTTGGCTGGATTGGATCAATTAAAACAAATATAATAAGCCTTATGTGTATGATTTGCACATTGCTTTACATACATAAAAACAAAATATTCCATAGAACAAATTAAAAAAAGAAAATTAAGAATACTAACAATACATATAAGCAAAGACCAAGCAGATAGTCTAAGTAAAAGCTATTTTTTTAAAATAAGAGAGCTGGACAAAAGATTGCCAGTGGTCCTTTTGCTGTAATTTAATTAAACTCCGTGTTTGTCAGTTGTGTATTGAGTAAAAACAGGGGCATTCTTAATAAAAAAAATCTACAAATATGCTAATACTGAAGTCCCTATCTTAGTTTAAGTATTCTGAATGTGCATTTAACTAACATACCCAAATCATTTGCATCTAGTATGTTTGGGAATCTTGGTGATCCCCAAAAGAAAACAATTTAGTCATGAACACACAAGGTACATATAAAAAAAAAAAAACACACAGTAAACCATTCTATGACATTAATAACAAACTTGACAACATTATCTTAAATACAATACCATCAAAACCGTCTTTAAATGCCAGTTACAAAATTGTTGGAAAGGAGGAGAAGACTCAGAATAGGAAGTGTTAAATAACTTAGGATCAGCTGACAAACCGCAATGACGTTGTCGACTCTGTGGGGAATGGACCCCCCCAGAAGGACCCCCACAGAGACAACAGCTGGTACCAAATATGAGAGGGAAGCGTGGGAATCTTTGTCTGGTTATCCAAGTGTTACTTAATCTCTTGTTTTATTAAGATTCATCTAGCACATCCCTCACAATTGCACTAGAGGCTTTGAAGTGGGTTGAAGTTGAACTAAAATAAACTCAAAGATAAATTTACAGCAAAGGTGAAATATCCTTAGAAGTCAGCATGGAGGCAAAAGAGATTGGTCAGTTCATCTCATCAGATTCTACAGGTTAATCAGTACACAAGAAAAGCAAACTTAACATTGCAAACTCTACAACTCTCCATCATACTTGCAGATAGCAGTTACAGTGGCTTGAAAAGTATTCGCAATGTTGACATTTTTCCTGACATACTATAATTTAAATATATTTTTGTGAAGGAATTTATTGTATGGGCTTATACAAGTAGTCCGCATTGGTGAAAGGAAATTAAACAAATTAGTAAGCAATATTTTTAAATGCTCTAAAAAAATTAAAGTAGTGCATGCATATACCTTCAAAGTCAGTACTTTCTACAGCCACCTTTGGCAGCAATTACAGCAGCACATTTAGCCACAAGAACTTTGTCCCATTCTTCAAAGCAAAATTACTCCACATACTTCAAGTCAGATGGGTTCTGCTGGTGTAAAGTAATCCGTAAGTCATACCACAGATTCTCAGTTGGATGGAGGCCAAAGCTTTGATTTGGCAATTTAAACACAAACACTTAAACTCAAACCACTTGAGTGCTGCTTTAGCAGAATACGTAGGTTCATTGTCCTAATGGAAGATGAACATCCAACCCAGTCTGCAATCTGTTGAAGACTAAAACAGAATGATGCTGCCATCATCATGCCTCACAGTGAGCATGGTGCTTTTATGGTGATAGGAGGTGTCGAGTTTGCATCAGACAGCGTTTTTACTTGATGGCCAAAAAAAAAACAAACAAAAAAAAATGTCTCATTTGTCATTTAGGGACTTCATACATATGCTTGAAAAACTTTTTTTTATTATTTTATCTTAAAATACCATGTTTAGTATTTTACTTTTCCCATTTAGGCTCTTTTGTTTTGGCCGACTACCAACATTTCAGACAAGCAGTTCTAACAACAAAAACTAGAAAAACCTCCAAGGAGGGAAATGCTATTGCAAGCAAGCCACTATATGCAGCTTTACTATTTTAAGTTGCTAAACGAAAAGAAAAAAAAAAAAAAAAACATTAATGTCTGCAAACAGAGATATTTGCTTCCTAATCAAAAGGTAACATGACAACGTAATTCGGTGATGTGACAATGCAAGGCACTACAAAAAAATTATGAATAAAGCTGATGAGAGGAAAAAAAATCTATTAAAGAAACAAAAAACAAACAAAAAGAAAAAAAAACAATGAATGAAACCAAAGCTTAGGACAAGTATGGACAGAAAACGTCAGTCCCAAAGACAACATACTTGTGTGAGAGTTTAGAGTTAGACTCTCAAATGTTTTTGTTGTTACTATTCTGCAATGATTGAAAGTGAGGTTTCTTACTAACTTCCAGCTTATAGAGCCGTTATCTGGCACAACATGCAGTTTTTTGGGACAAATTCTTTGCTTTCTCTTCTGTTCATGTTAAAAAGCAGCAATTCCTCATTACTGGAAACTGAGGTAATCAAGCCTTATAACCACAAACTATGAACAAGCTCATTAAGAAGGTTGTGTGGTATTTAAAGCTGCACTGTTACAGCCAATTAAAAAACAAAGTTAGGGTGGGGCAATAGGCCAAATATCCCAATAATTTCAGCTAAGTGTATCAATGTGTCTTTTACAATGTGTCATAACCTTAAAAAATAGCAACGTTCTCTATCATACAATGCAGAGCAAGAGGATGCAAATTTGTTAGGTGAAATTTCATTTCTTTGGCCCAACTGATGCAGCTGATATTAGGAGAGTTCATTTGTGTGAACTGTGTGACTTGTGTGATGCATTTTTCATTTTTCTATCCACATTCTCTGCAGTTTGTAAGCTTCTCTTCATGTTCTCCAACTCATGCCTCAGCTCCTCTCTACTGCTCAGAGCTCTACCAATCCAGGCTGTGTACACTTTGTACTAAGGTGCAAAAATCAATGCTAAAAACTTTTGAGATGCTCACAAATAAAAGCGCATTTAAAAAATGTATCACCTTTGGATAATAATGGTATAAAACTTTGGGTTACTAGGCTAGCCAAGTAACCTGATCCAAAACAGCATAATAATGAAATAATATTGTGTATTTCCCATTTCATGTCTACTGGCATGACAAAGCAGCATGCAAAGCTATCAAACCAAAAAGGCTGAGCAATAAAACCGGGATGATGAGTACACACTGTACAAACTCTCCAGCATCATTCATGCCTTGAGGCTCAAACCTGGCACCAAAGTCAGGCCCTTCCCCCACCTGACAAAAATGAGAAGGACAGAGAGATAGGAAAAAAAAAGGCTAGCTTGGCTGATTCAGCAGGATGCAAAATCAAACATAGGAGCATGAATTACATGGGACATTATCAATCAGAGCAAAGTGTGCACACAGTTATAAGGATTAAGATCGATTACACTGACGATCCATCAAAAACCGTGATGGCCATTGTTAGTTTTCTGCTGATCAGCTAAAGTACTGCACCACAGATGGAAAGCAGGGTAGGGTAGGGTGTGGTGTGGAGCGGGGATTGGGGTTAAATGGTTAGTAGTGGAAGGGGGGGTATATGTCATTTGCACACTACTGTGATTTGTTTGTTCAGGAGAGGGAGGGCTTGGGAGGGATTTGGGAGGAGGTGGGTACAAAGCTAAAAACATAGTAGAGTTTAATGATCAGCTAATCCCCCCCCTTCCTCTGCAGAGAGGGCAGTATATAATACAGGGCAGCCTGCTGCTCTCACATCATTTCATCAGCAAGGGAAACAAGCTTGTAAGCTGAGGGAGAGAGGGGAGAGTTGAGAAGAGCACAAAGAGAAGGAAAGCAAAAGCAGAATTAGAAAACATTCCCAAATTCAGGATTAGAGAGGCAAATCATAATGAAGCTGTTTTGCTTGTTGTTGGTACTAGCCAGCTCCCCTGCTGCTGTCCATCTGGATACCTCAGGTAGACAAGAGCATCCCAACTTGCATTCCCAGGCCTTTGTCACAGCACCGACCCCAACTGAGGCAAGGTCTCGCTTTGCCATGCTGGATGATGTTCGCCTACTAGCAAATGGCCTCCTCCAACTTGGCCAGAGCTTACGAGAGTTTGTCCACAAGACCAAAGCCCAAATCAATGACATCTTCCAAAAACTGAACATTTTTGACCGCTCCTTTAACCACCTCTCAGTGGTCACATCAGAAATCAAGGAAGAAGAGGAAGAGCTTAAGAAGACCACCAGTATCTTGAAGGCCAACAATGAAGAGATCAAGAATTTGTCACTGGAAATCAACTCTAAGATCAACAGCATCCTGCAAGAGCGTGCGCAACTGCAGAACAAAGTGGGGAGCCTTGAAGAGAGGCTGAAGGGATTGTCCCAGAGCATGATCCCTGCTGAGCAACTTAACGAAATCACAACGCTCAAGGTGAGATGACGCTCATGATGATATAATGATACAACTCTTTTGAGCTATAAACGCACCAGAAATTTTCCACATTTTCATTTCACAGCTGCAATGTATGTAATGGACTGAATAATTTAGATACTATCAACAAACAGGTTATTTTAACCATTACCATATAATATTTAGAAAGAGCAATTACTAAAAACTTTACACAGTATGGGCATCATATGTTACAGTACTGTCATTTATGTTATTTGTAAACAGTAAGCCCTGGACCTAATTGTGTATTTGCATTTCAATTCTGCTTTTGTCAAAATGCAGTAAATTTAAGCGTAAAACTTCATATAGTCAAATACTTTTTTTTTTTTTAAATAATCAGGAATAATAATCTATTTTTAATATGGCACTGGCAAAATGAACAACTCTGTTACACTCACAAAAGAAATCCTAATGAAACTTTCTGGATTTGTTCATTTCCTAAAACTCAAATGTTGCTTTTGAAAATATTATAAAACATATTCTTTATATTCATATATATTAATATTTTTAGGAAGTGATTGATGCGCAAGAAAAAACCATCACCAATCTTTTAAAAGCCGTGAAGGAGCAGCACGATCAGTTGGACCACCAGAAAAGCAAGATTAAAAACCTGGAAGAAAAGGTAGTTGTGAAAGATCCAACTATATTTTACATTTACAGGTCAAACATCTGATATGTGTGAGAGTCTGATTTGATTTATCTAGGCATATTTTATTTCAGGGTTATAATGTGCATGAATGATCCTACAAGGGTAGAAAACTTTATCTAACAAAGATCTGTATGCATTCTCTTGCAGCTGAGCTTTGACAGTTATCAAGATACTGCTGATAAGTCACCGGATTCAGACCAAACAGCTGCTGATATGTTTGAATATCTGACAGGAAACTCAACTGGCCTGGAGGCAAATGGTAATTATTTAAAGAATAGAACCAGTACTTAATATAGTTTAATAGATACTAACAGTTTTCTAATGTTTTTGTGTGTTTTAGACCTCCCTGTGGACTGCAGTGAGTTGTTTAATAAAGGAGAAGCAAGCAGTGGGATTTATGTCATCAAACCAAACCAATCTGAACCCTTCAATGTTTATTGTGAAATGGATTCAGGTAATTGAGACATCAATAATCTGTTTTTCAGATTAAAACATAAAACATAAAAAAATAAATCTAAGGAACTGACTTTACATAATTTCCCATGTTGGCTTATGACTTCAATCAATGAGCGAGGAAAAAAACATAAGGTAGCTGAACAGGAATGGATAATCCATAAGGGCAGATAACAGGTTAGATATGGCCAGTAAGGAAACTTTGTTATCCTTTAGTAAACTTAGTGCATTTCTTATTTTTTCAACAGACGGAGGTTCAACCGTCATCCAGAGTAGGACTGATGGTTCAGTGGACTTTGACCAGACATGGAAAACGTATGAAAAGGGCTTTGGAGATCTGGAAAGTAAGTAAACATTAGGCATCCAATGATAAAGGTAACGCATGCTAAATATTTAAATGTTTAAAAACTATAAGCAATTAAAACATGAACAGACTCGTTATTTAAGTTTAATAAATAGTTATTTGTACACATTGTGGTCCCTTGTTCTAAAAAGGGACTTGTTTTCAACCAGTTCAATACTAATTTAATTTTCACAAATTTCTCTGCAAAGGATGTGTATTTAAATCTCCCTGTGGTCACGGTCGCAGGAAACAGTAACTGTTAAATATTAATTGATAGCTGACAAAGTGACTTCCTGCATTATCTGAGTACACAGCCATTTTGGCCCCATTCCTGGAGCATTTGATAAGACTAATGATGCTGAATATCAAAGAAATGGCTGTTATACTTGTAAACTTTAGCTACAAGACTCACAGCCATCAACCGAATGGATAGGAAAAGTCAAAGATGGTACTGCAGGCACACCGTTTTTAATCAAATGTTGGTGACTAACCTGTAAATGAGTTTGACCAATAGGAAATGTTCAAACAAGATAAATTTACTGATTGATGTGTCATGCAGAGGACTTCTGGCTGGGCTTAAAGAAAATACACAGCCTTGCAAAACAGGGAACTTACATCCTGCATATTGATCTCGAAGACTGGAAGGAGGAAAAGCATTGGGCTGAGTACAGTTTTTTGCTGGAAGGTCCTGCTAAGGACTACACTCTTCATGTCAGGAACTTCTCAGGTGACCTTCCAGATGCAATGACCAACCTCACCGGCATTAGATTCTCCACCAAAGACAGGAATAACAACAACCAACCCACCTCCAACTGTTCTCGCAATAAAACAGGTATAAAATTTGACAACTTATTTTGGCATAACACTGCACAGTGATCCGTGTCCCTACCACAGCATTAAAAAAATAATAAGCAGCATAGCAGGCATGTTTGTTACTTTTCAATGACTAAATTAAATATTTAGATGGGAAGGTAATCCAGTTAATACCAACTTGTAAAGTGAACATATTTTGATATAACTGCTGTTTCCTGTCCTGGCAGGTGGATGGTGGTTCAATGCTTGTGGCGAAACCAACCTAAATGGAAAGTACCAGTGGTTAAGGGCAAAGGGACGCTCTGTAAGGAGGAAGGGTATTCTCTGGAAGCCTGGCACTGGTTCATCATATTCTTTCAAGATGACCAAAATCACCTTGCGACCGGCCCCAACTACAGATGCTGCCAAATGAGCACCACAGTTCTCACATTCTCTTACAGTATTAGTGGTTATTTTTCACGTGTATTGAAAGATAATATAAAAAAATCCATATTCAGAGGGAAATAGCATGCATTAGATATGTTTATCATGCTAAATTCTTAATTAACCTGTAGTGAGAAGCTTTTTGCCTCCTAACATTTTGGCACATAGCAATCAGACTTGCAAAACTGTTGCAATTATGCAACCATGACATGTAGGCTGTTAACCTATTGGGTGTGATCCAGCAAGGACAGTAGAACCGTTATTATGCAACATTTGCAATCATTTGCAAAACAGACGTATTAAGCCACATTTGCAACTTGGTTTCATGTTAGCTGCAAAATACCACAGAGCTGCAGCAGAACAGAGAGCTCTAAGGAGATTACAATCCTAAAAATGAGATTATGTGACCACATTTTAGGTGAACCTAAATGCATTTGACAGCTTCTGTGTCCGCTGAGCTATTTTAAAGTGTATTTATCTTTAAGTGAAAGAGTGCTGATTGTTCTCTGAGGCTACAGGTACAATTATCAGTAAGTTATTACATAATGCATGCAAATTATATAAGTAAAGGTTCAAGAGAAATACTGTCATTTCTAACATCTGAAAAGTAGCCTTCTTCATATAGCTTCATTCCCAGATTAATGAAAAAAAACTAAGTGGGAATAGTGTCAGTAGTCGAATAGCCTACAAAATATTAGTCATATAAAGCTTTAGCAGTGCACTGATTGAGTCTTTGTCTTTGTTTTTTTTTGTTTTGTTTTTTCTTTTTTTTTTTTATTCTGTAAAGTATTTAAACCATTTTAATGCTATTATATGATTCATGGGGGTTTTGTTAGATAACATCATGTCTCTATACACCCTATGTTATTGAGTCATATTGACTCGTCATTATTACAACACAATTGACTGTACTGTAAATGTCTCCCACACGAACAGTCATCCTGACAAGAAGCAATGTATGCTAACAAATCATATTTATGAAAGAAATAAAAATACATAAACCCAAGAGTCAATATAACTATCCATCATGACTATGTTTAAGAAATGGATTTAAACTAAATAAATTTAAAGATGAAATTGTGTAGATGCAACAAAAAACAATCAAAAGGTTAGATATGAGAACTTTTTTTTGTTTTGTTTGCATGTTTAAAGACTTACATTTAATACAATCAACCAATTTTTGTAAATGTAACTATAATTAGGTAACTAAGATTGCATGTATTGCTCTCTGGCATTAACCCATAAGAGCCCGACGTGACATATATGTTTCATACAGTTTCTGAGACATTTTGCTTCAATTTATGGTATAAACTTTGCTCAAAATCCTGTTGAACACAATCTAATACTTGTCTTCTGTCCCCTAATAGATACTCAGAAGCAGAAAACCACATTATAATATTTTTAATGTATCACATGGTAATAAATGGTAGATAACCCTCCCAAAAAATTTTAAAATTTGTTTGTTTTTTGTTAAAGGGCCAAATAAAGACCTCATATTAAAAAAATTTGACTTTTCTTACCATTTTTCATAGGTCGGGCCTTAATGGGTTAATAAAGTATTTGTCATTTCATGTAATCTATTACCCTGGTATTGCATGAGGTGCTGACTAACATCAAAGTCAGAATGCGGTATGATGACCCAGTTCTGTTGGATGCAGTGCATCATTAGGGTCGGTCATTAGTAAACCCACACCTAGTTCACTGCAGACAAACAAGGCCTGTGGCAGTGAGGCCCTATCAGCAGCTTTGCCTGGTAATATCTGTCTCGTCAAATGACCTTGACAAAAATAGCCTTTATTCAGGTGGACAATGTGCACAATGTACACAGATCATATCTACAGTACTAGTGTACATAGGTCTTGTTTGCCAACGTGTGCAGTGTTCTGGCAAACATAACCTGAATAAAGGTGCAGACTTGATGTGAACACCAACAAGGTGAAGTGTCAGTCATCACTGTGCAAAGTTTTCACTTTTAGCGTGGCTAGGTCTTTAATTATTGTCTTTCCTTGGTGGGAAAATAAATATCAATCACCTCAGAACTGAGAAAAAAACCAAAGCCAATTATTCAAACTGAAACTCTTTTTCTGTACCTGTATGTGGTGTTTGGCACGTAGACATCCCTGGCAGGGAATTCCAGGATCTCTCTGGTGGGGCGCACCCTACTGTCTGGATAAGGTTTAACCTGCACGAGGTCAGGGGTCAAGCAATAATGCGGGCTCTCTGGAGCTGGAGAAATGTCCAACTTCAACTGGGCTGTGATAAAGGAAGAGGAAGGGAAAGACAAGGAGGTAAAGAAAAGTATCAATGTGAATGTGAAACAAACTAGTCTTCTTGAACAAATAAATCAAAGCAGGTTTTCTTAGGCGTCATGTGTACCTGTGATGGGTCTGAGTCTCCGTAACACCGAAGAAGGTCTTCTCATATCAGCTAGGAACTTATACAAATCCTCATCGCTAAGCCTATCCCCCTCCTGAAAAACGAACAATATAAAAAGAAAACTTGATAGTTTAAAAAAAAACTAATAAAGCCTCAACGCAAGATGGCAGATTTACATTTAAATGAACACACCTGTTTGAAAAAGTTGGTGATAGTAAGTGTGGCAGGTCTGAAACCTGTGAGACTACACGATTCATCTCCACTGGTGGTCCTCTCCAGGGAACGCCTTCCCATGATGCTAGAATTTCTCCGTTCTGACCATGAGCCTTTCCTCTCTGCACACAAACGATTTGACTAATTCAAGATTTGAAAACCTACTCAAATGACATTTTATTAATCTGCCTAGCAACAAAAAGCAGCCACTGCAGTCAGCTTCAAAGGTCAAGTGTTAGACAAACACAAAGGACCAAACTCGATGATAAATATAGCTCTATATATTTTGTTTGGATGGTTTTTTTTTTTTTTATCTTCATTATCTCTGTTTAAATTTTCTTTTTATTTTTTTTCTGTTTGTTTTGGGAATTTGTTTTTAAGTTAAAGATTATAAAATGTGTTGATGTAGTGGCAGGTCCATAAGTATCATGCGTGACTGCCAAATCTACTCATGATCTCTGTACCAGATAACAAAATGCAACACTAGCTAAGTTTAAGTAAACAAATATTTAATCTATTTGAGTGAAATCAATCAGATCAGAGATTCCAGCTGACATGTTTACATGAACGCTAAATAAAGTGATCCGATCAGTTGTGTGTTTACATGATGGACAGATTTAATACAATTGTAAAGCTTTTGACATGCGCAGTGCATATTAATTCAGAAGAAAAAGTTGTTTTTTTTTATTATTATAAATATATTGGACCTTTTGACCATCAAAATTCTCAACAATCCTTGATTCTTTCAGTTTCTTACAAAAACATATCCGCTAGAGTCCCAACCTGTTTTTTTAAGTTTTCACTCAAACACATTACATCTTCTAGCTCCCATATGGTTTAAAGATGCACAGAAAAAACATCCACCACAGAAAGAATCAGAGTGTATACATGGTTATTTTTTCCTGCCGGTCCGATTGTGAAAAGGCTTAAACCCCGCCTCTCGATCAGATTGAAAATCATTTCTGATTGAGGCCGATCGAATAAGCTGAGGTGTTTACATGACGCATTTTTGTTTTAACTGGATGTTTGATTGAATCAAAAATGTTCCATGTAAATGCAGCTACTGACAATGTAAGTGGACATAAAAGAAATATACTGACATAGTTTTTTTTTTTTCTCTTCATTATGACTACTAAAAGTTTGATAGTGAAATGCATAACCCTTGTTCACATTTACTTTCCAACTTCTGGGGTTAAATAGGAGGATCTGACCTGAAAGGCTCATCTCCAGCTCTGTATCTCTCTCAAGACTGCCAGCACTGTTTACAATGTTCATTAGATGGATGGCTGTCCAAGCAAAAGGCATTCTGTAGCGGCCCAGGCGCTGGCAGAATTGCTCTGACTGGCTGCGTAACTTCTCCAGCTTCTCTTTGTTCTATAACAAACAAGGGAAAACAGCCTACAATGAGCTAATGTCCATTCATTAAAACACGAGATGCTATGGTGAATAAAGTGGGAACACTGCCATAAAAAGAAATTAGCTTTTAAGTATTGAGTTACCATATTAGAAACATCATATATATAAATTATTGTAATCCTTTTAAGAAAACATTTACATGACATTCAAGATATAATTGAAAGTGATCATACCTTGGCAGCATCTGACTCCTTGAAGACCATATAAGGCTCTGCACACTCTCCTATATCACCTTGCTGCAGTACTTTTTCCAGCTATTAACAAAACATATATAGTTACACACAAGAGGTTGTGTTTTCCTTAAGAACTACTCTCACAATGGCAATCAAATTTTTGAGTGTTTAGAAAGTGGAACAATTTCTCCTTATCGGAGTATTACATTATGAACTACTGGGAGCCTTGAGCTGGATTTCTACTCGTCTGTGTAAGGTCGGTTACAGTGGCACCACTGTAGGCTCCGTGTAGGTCCACTGAGACTTGATGCGCACCCCTTCCAGACTTTACGTGCTTCCCAGCCACACACAAAAATTACGCAGAAGTATTCCCTTGTGATTGTTCAGTTTGTGACAATGTGGGAATTCTGGATCTTCTCGCTGAATTTGTGTGGTAACCGGAAGAGAAACTGTAACACAACGCCATAACCCTACGCTTGAGTGAAAGAGCACATTTCACAAAAGTCAGCTACGCCGGCTGCAGATGCCATGCGAGTATAAATTCAGCTTAAATCTTGCTGGGCTAGCAGGTTTCTGCAAGTTTATTTATGTCTTTCTGTAGAGGTCAGCATTACAAATAAACATGTACAAGAGATTCTTAAGGCTCATGCAATGTGTTTTCCTGTCAAAATGGGAATACTGATGCAGGAAAATGAGTTGAAAGCACTTCTTGATGTCTTTAATGCACATACAGACTGAAAACAGATAATTTGTTCATTTAAACCAGGTGTTTTTTTTTTTGTTCGTTTTTGTAATTTTTTTTACAGCAACACTTTAACAACCATATGAAAAATCATTCATTCAACAAATATCCTATTAACAACAGCCTCACCTTGATGACTAGGAAGACATCCTGGGAAGGGTAGGTGATAGAGAAAATGGCAGAGCGGGCCAGTGTGGAGATGGCTGCCGTCTGTATGTGTGGACGCAACATTGCTTTCGTCTGCTCAGAGTTTAAGTCAAAGAAAAAGTTCTCTGATATCTGAGGGACACATAAAAACAGAAAAACAACAGACACCATCACAACTATTATTATGGGACAGCTGTAGATCAGGGAGAAGAATAATTGTCCTTCAGTTGGATGATTGCCAGATAGATTTTCTACTTCCTAAGTTTACATATAAGTGTCCATGTTGCTCTTGATGTGTTCCTCACTTGTTAGTTGCTTTGGATAAAAGTGTTTAATTAGTGGCACCCACTCTGGGGTCCATGACCCCAAAGGCAGTCCCCCAAAGAGTAGAGGGGGTCCCTGAAGCTTTATACATTCAGAGCCATTGTGATTAATGACCACACATTGTCCCTATTTTAAGAAAAAAAACAGGCTATATGTTGTTAATTTACCTTTGACTTTATCGAAGGACAGGACTCAGCCAGAATACATTATTTATGGTGAGAATCTCACTTTTGAAAGCTTAACCAAGCATGGTTTTAGCACAGGTGGGGCAGGGGGTCCATGGCTTTTTACTGCTTGCATAAAAGGGGGTCCTCAAGAAAAATAGTTTGGGAATCACTGTGCTAAATTAATGCAACATATCATAAAATCAAAGTTTCCACATGAAGAACTATGTTACTGCAATCTGATTATTTTCTGCTGACAAACAGTAACATTTCAGTGAGAAATGAGTCACCTGTGTAATACATGTTAGAAATCTACTTGTCAAGGCTGCTGCTACCCTCTAGTGTCTGCTACTGCAGCTAAACGAGAGCAGAAAGACACAGGAGCTGATGGTCTCATTCAGATAGATACATAGGTCCAGTGTATGATTTAACTGCGTCCTCAAAAGCATAACAGGACTACAACATAAAATTTTATAGTCCACATAAGATTCGTTTTGGCCTCCCAACAATTTTAATGGTTTGCAGAAGTGACCACACAACTCAGAGCTGAGGAAGCACACAGGAAAGCATAACAGCTTACCTTTTTCTTTTCCTTGACATCGTATAAGGCCAAACTAGCAAATATGGGTTCAATTTCGATTTCAAACCTTCACGTGGAAGAGAAAAAGGAGTGGGTCAGCAGAAAGCAGCAGTTAAATAAAAGAACTACATGGCTTTTTTTTTTTTTTTTTTTTAAAAGGGCTGTCCACTACTTACTTCAAGGACAAACACTTGACGAGTAGCCTCTGGCCAAAGTGCTCTTTAGGTACTTCAGGCACACAGTGGCGCTCAATGGGCTCCTCCTACACATTCAAATAGAAGATCCCAAGTAAAACCAAAAAAAAATATATCAAAAAATTAATGACGGCCTTCAGCTAAATTTAAACAAATACATGGAATAAATGGGCTTCTTGGATTGAAATACATACTCAACTTTCACCAAAACTTATTAAAGTTGAGATGTATCTGGAATGGTGATTACCAGAAGATGTTCTTATGATCAGGGTGCACACTGTACCTCATCAAGGGCAGGGTGCAGAGCAAAGAGTTCACGATGGCGGTTGGCCTTGCGCTGCTCCTCGTTGTGCCGGTCAATCTCCTCATTGGGAGCACGATCAAGGAGGTGAGGAAGGAGGGCATCAGGGAGGGAATTCTTCAAGTCAAAAATGCTGCAGGCCCAGCTGCCACGCGGAGTGTCATCTATAGACATCGACCGTCGCTTCAGATCATCCTAAAATGCAACAAACACGCAAAAAGATGAGGCACAGGCAGACAAATTCACACAACTGAGAAAACATCTGGAAGGTAATCTCTATACACAGGCACTTTAAGAAGTTCTGCAAGGAAAAATAAGTCTGAGAAAAATAATAAATAAATTTGAGGGTTGCTTGTGGTCTTCACTGCACTCTACAGTTAATGCATACCTATACACACCTAAGAAGTACCTAAATAGAGTAGACATAATGCTGGTACCTGATCATCCTGATAGCTGCTGCTGTCAGGCATCTCATCAGCCTCAAACACCTGTTTGGGCAGGCCTTTCTGACGTTCCTTCTGTTTGTCCAGAGTATTAGGGTTAAAGCCTGTACCGAGCTTGTGATATCTGAATGAGCAAAAATCAATTTTAAACATTGCTAATAACATTAACAGTAATAATTAATATATATTAATATTCCAGATATATAATGCAGCTTTATTAAGTAAAAAGGTCTCAATAAATTCGAGATAACTCAATAAATGAAACCTTACTTTCTGTTAACAACTGCCCAGTCTTCTGTGTAGGATCTGACACAATCTCTGACATGGGGATCAGTGTCTCTGCAACCAGACAGACAATCAAATAAGTTTTGTTTTAATACCAAAGTCAGACTTTAAACATATAAATATCACTGTCCATTTTTTTTTATGTCAATATTTAATAAACCATCCCTATTAAGTGTAATATGTCATAATTCATCTGTTTGCTAAATACTCATAAGTTATATGACTGTACTGTATATCTTTCTTAGCACAAAGCAGCATTAGCTTCTAACTTTCTAGCATGTGACCATTTTAAATCTTGATGGAAATCAGGAAACAAGAAAAGCCAAAAGTTCTGAAATGGCTTATAGTTCATGTTTATATTGTGCTTGAGCGGGTGAAAAATAAACAAAATCACAATTCTGTGATGCTTTTCTGAAGCCTCCAAGACTTTTGTCAGTCAGGTGTGTCTCCAGTGCAAGACTAAAATGCTATTAAATCAGAACAAACAGTCATTGCAAATCCAGTGTGTGGCTGTACTTAAAAGTCCAAATTTAGTACTTAAACCCTTCTCAGTCACAGCGCATACTTACCCTTCCTCTGGGACAGCTTGAACCACAGTGCGACACTCCCTGGGTGTGTAGATGACCTCAATGTCATCAGGGGGAAACTCAATCAGATCTCTCAAGGGACCAGACTCAACGATGGGAGGGTGAGTGATGAGGTACTCCTCAAAATCCACCGGCTCCACCGCCTCTGTGAGGGGAACCTGATGAGTGAAGAGAAAAAGTCAGATCAGGTCAATGGAAAAATGAATCAGCTGAGGGAAAACTGAAAATGCTCCTTATGTGTGTGTTGCATCTTTTTGTGTTTTGTATCAGTACCACAAACTAATAAACATCTCAGTTAAGTCTTACAATCTACAAATAGATAAAAAAAATAATTTTAAAAAGTCTTACAAGCTCCATTTTTAGCAAAAGCTTTAGGAGACCGATTAATAAATAAATAAACAATAGATCCAAAATATTATATATTATTTTTTGTTAAGACAAGAAAAAAATGATTTTGTGGTTTTTATATTTAAAATCGTTAAATTGGTTTCATAGTTCTCAAATATGAGTAACTGCATTCATGCAACTGTCATGCTGATACAAGTTATCAGACTGCCAAGTGTGCTGTTGAGTCAATGGTTTAATATGTCTTTCTCTGCTTTTGAAATAAAGAACCCAAGGAAGAATGTGTTTCAGCTGTTTGTTAAGTTGGAATGCACGTGTGTTTGTATCTGTCTCTCTCCCTCTAGAGGAATTTCAGCTCAAACACTTTTCACAGTTTAATTAAAAACAACTCTGGCCTAATCATGAAGGGAAGGGGGAGCATTTACTTGTGTTTGGGCTGAGGGCTGCTCAGGGTCAATTGGCACTACCTCTTCAACAAATATACTGCTTGAACTCAGCTCAGATAACCTTAGAAATAATGCAATTGCTGCATGGTGAATAAGCCATTCAAGAACTGTGAAACCTCACTTTCGCATGAGATGAAAATTTCTTGATTCTAAGATAAAGATGCAAAAGAATTATGCAGAGACAGAATTGTAGCCGGCATGACATCATAGTTTCCTCATCTCATCGTCAAGCAAGATGTTCTCTAGTTATATTTTATACTGATGTTTTAATGGAAGAGACAGAAATTAAAGTCAGCTTTTATGTTTGTGCTGAGAGGGGTCAGGGAAGAAGTGGTTGTTGTATATGTGTGCTGTGTGAGTGTGATGATGTGTGTTTGAAAAAAAGGTTAAAATCAGGTGTTTGTTATTGAACTTTTGAACTTTGACATTTTATACTTAAGTGTATGAAGGTTTGCAGGTTATATATATATATATATATATATAGTTTGATTTGATATAGATGTCAACAACCTCACATGGCTAATGGCATGACAATCAAATAATGACAAATTAATTCTACAGTGATCAGCCGCTGTTCTCAGATGGCATGCTGCTTGACATAAATGCCACAAAGAATTTGTTCAACATCAGGAGCTGCTGTATAACGAAAAAGAAATCATGTGAAGTTTTATAATAATCTTAGGCTGCAAAACAATTAGATGCACTTACATGTAATGTTCAAAGACACTGTCATTCCACTTTATGCTGGCTAAAATGTTCCTGTTGGTAATTATTGCTCTCTTATCCTCCTACATTGCTGACAGTTACACTGATTGTCGAAAACCTGTAACTTGTGCATGTGCAACATGCATAACGCTGAGTAGAAATGCAATTTCACATTCCCTGCGTCCAGGTCTTGCAAGATATTTGGCAGTTTTGTGTATTTGTGACCAGAAAATTAGCATTCTTCGGAGGAAATTAATTTAAGAGCATCTGGTTTCTCTAATTTTCCACTCGAATGATTGAAAACATGTTTATCATTTATATGCAGGACTGAATGATGCTCTTGAAAATACTGACATAGTGTTTTACATTTTTTGCTATTTATGTGATTTATTTATGTGAAAATATACAAGAATTGCAGAATACTTAAACAGATTGATTTACCTTTCTGAAGTGATTTTAGAAGGGCAGTAAGGTAGCTTAACACACTGGCTGACGCACCATTACATCACTCTGTACTTGTGTAAGATTTTATACCAACCTAGGAAAGTGTAACTTATAAAACATTGTGTACTTTTCTGCTTTGGATGACATTCAGATCTGACACGGCACTTATTATACCATTACTTGTGGTGCCAAATAAAAACATCAACAAATTAGTCATGTTGATGTAATATGTCTGTAAAATTAAGTGGGAATTTGAATTTGCCGTCAGCACTGGCTCTCATGTAGAATTTAGTTTTGGTAAGAAACACAGACATGCTAATTAACCTTGTGCTAATTCCCTAAGTTGGAAAAAATATTGCCAGACAAAGTTTAGAAACTTTGGATTCTTTGGAAACAGTCTGAAAAAAAGCTTTAGACAACTCACTGTGTTGCTTGTTGCTGTCCCAACATTAAGGTTTTTGAAGAGCTGTGGGGATCCCCCATACTGGCCGGCTATCTGCTTCCTAACCTCTGCTGCCACAGTCCTGCAAAAAGAAATGAAATGCAAATAAGTCAATGACAAAACTTTGTGTAGTTGTTTTTTTCTTTTCACACAATTAAAACTCACAACTACAATCCTATCCAAACATCCCTCCCAAAACTAATGAAAAGATGGAATCTTTTGTAATATGTAATATTTTAATGTTTATATTTAATCTATCAAGAGATTACTTAAGAAAGCAAGTTGGTTCTATGCTAAGTTGTCTGTTATATGTCAACATTATGTTTATTCATCTCTTGAAGTAGGTGCTTTTTGTAATGCTTTAATGAATCATAAGGCCAGTGTTGAGTGGAAAACACATACAAAAGAAATGGGGGGGACAAGTACTCAGTATAAGCCAATGTCTAAAGAAAAACTTTAAAAGACCTTAAAAGAGCCTGGGGAACTTTGGGTCAAAACAACTACGAAAGTATGATTCCTTGAAAGTTGAATATAAGGAAATCAGATGATGACTCACAAATGTGTCCCATATGCCTGAAGCAACAATCAAAGCAAATAGCTAGAATGTTACAGACACATCAAATTAACTAAGGATTATATCTCTTGCCATTTAAGGATTCTCTCCCTTGTTTTGGCTCATAGCGTCACTGGATCACCTCAGACGATATCACATATTACAACAGCAGAGAACAGAGAGGAGAAAAGCAAATAAAAATCCCTGGATTCCTGTCGTCAGCACAAAGTTCTGGGTGTTCACCTGCTGCTAAAGCCACAAACAGGCCCTTTAAATCCCAGCAGCTAACAAAACCACTTAGAGACCTTTGCCTTGAACAAAATAGCAACGCAGCAAGTAGCCCAAAGTGACATAAACAAATAATATATTAGAACCAAGGAAAAAGGAATCAAGGTTAAACAGGACCAAAGGAAGCTATGAGGATCCATGGAACTGATTAACTATAATTCTTGAGCTCTCCATTCTCCATCCTGAAGCAATATCAAAGCAACTAATTTGAAAGCAACTTCCAACTGTTGACCATGATCACAGTTATGGATAGCATGGATATGCTGTGAGTCACTTAGTGAGGTCACTGAAAACAACTCAGTCATGCCTGTCCCTGTATAAATACAAATGTACACCAACAGGCAATCCTGTTTGACGAGACTGCTAAACAGAAGTCCCACTTATCATTTCAAGCAAACCAGAAGAGAAAAACATGAAAACTGTTCTACATAAAAGATCTAGTGGCCTCTGCAGTGCAGTGCTATCTCTACTGCAGAAAGGCTGATCTGACAGACACATTCCCAAAGAGCTAAAGTTTCCACTAATCTAAATGTCTGTGAAAAAGGTAAACAAACCTTCTGTTATTACGATGCCCAATATTTTACCAACAGATAGAACGTCACAAAAAAATCCTAGAATACAAAGAAATCTGATGAGATAACCCAAAACAGATCTATTTTTCGTTTTTGTCTAGTGGTGGCAAGATAACACCATGATATTTAAATAATTACTTAAACACATCCTATAAGACATAGTGTGATAGTCCAAGTCAAGGTATTACACCAGTTTGATAGTAAAGTAAATGTGTTTTCTTAAAAAGTTTTAAGAGACACAGAACATAAAACAGGGAAGTAAGAAAAAAATAATAAAAAGGTCAGTCATCAATAAGCCACAGTAATCAGTCTATGCTGTATCACACAGAAAATCTTTATGTCCTCATCCCTTCAAGTGATTTTACTATTCAAATTACAGTGGGTATTTCACAATTAATAACTAAAGCATGCAACTGCAATTAATTGAGATAATCACAGTCAATCATGGTTGCACTGAAATCATAATCGTCTCCTTCACCTGTTTGAAAACAGTTGCCAGAATCTAACAGAAATGTATTTTTTTCCTAGATTTAATAGAGCTGATTGATGAGGTTTACACCCTTTTAATGACTGAATCTAGTTGAAACTCTGTCTTCACATGTAGACATTACATCTACCTGCTTTAAGTCATTTTTGTTTAGAATGCCAAAAAAGCAAACGTCCATGTTTATATAGCTTTCTTTATGTTCTTGTAATTATTTTAAATTAAATTACTATAATTTTATAAAGACAGGTGAATTGTTAAATTACTAGTAATATACAGTGGTGTGAAATGAACCACAAATCTTAATGTTAATACTGGTATAACAAATAGTCTACTAAAATGTCTTAACCTTGTGTACTGACAGCAGAAAATGAACAATTTCATCATCAAATGTGTAACTTATTATTATTATTGTATCAATTATTTTAGAAATTTGATTCAATTAAGAGTTATAAAATACAGGGGAACAACGAGTACAATGTGTGCGGCCTTTTGCAATCATGTAAAGTTTTTCCTTCATGTCAAAATCCCCAGGTGATCATAAGAAGCTCTCCAGTGGGTGATAAAATTGTTATTGCATCCAGAGTAGAGGCCAGCACTATGATTATGTTCATCAGCAAAAAGGCATATTTTAGTATGTCATGGCTTCACTAAGAATTGAGTAACAAAATAAAATAAAATACTACGATTAATGCTGTTCGTGTAGATTTTTACTTCTATATAAACACTGGGGTGGTGGCATTTGACAGCTTGGACAAAGCCCTTTGTTAAGGAGATTACTTTGATCTGTCTGAGGCTGGGATGAGATTATAATTTCAGTATTTAATAGCACTTGTGGAAGGCTTTTGTCGTAAGTAAGATAACTGTTCTTTCTTCACAGTCAAGTCTTGTAGTAAACATAGCTCAAGAACAAAGTTCAGCCGCATCTCTATCAGTGTCACTATCTACAGTAGCTTCCCATCGTTAGCTACTGTAAGCAAATTAGCTAACGGTTAAAAACGTATGGTTTTCAATTTACAGTAGCCGACTCTCTCCAAGTCTGGGGTGTGAATGAAAACATAATTTCTTTCTTGCCAATATACTTTCATGGACACATCAATATCGCCTCTTTGTTAGCATTCAGTGGAATAGGAAAGCTGCAGCTAGCACTGTCGCTGTCTGTCTGGGTGGGTCTGAGCATCTCTACCGTTACAGCTAACGAGCGGTTAGCTCGAACAGCCACTGGGCCTCCTTCGAAGGGTTCCCGCAGCGGTGGTCTAAGGGCGACCTACATTAAAAACGACAAAGTGCTCTGTTTTTATATAGAGAGCTTTCTTTCAGAGTCTCAAGTCTTTACCTGCTGATTTTTTGGGCGAAGGCGCGGCGTTCAGCCATGGCAGTGGCTGCTGATGTGCTTTAACGGAATTCCTAGGCTGGCACTCTGCTTTCCACTCACTACGGCCACAGGGAAAACGGGAGAATGGAAGCTTTGCCGTAAAGACTGTAATACGGTGCAATAGCGCAAACACATTAAAAAGATTTTGCGCAGGTTTGGTTGGCATTCTCTCACTTCCATTTCCTTTGTTATAAAAATTGTGGACATCTGCACAGTTAATGTTTTTTGATAGTTTTTCTTTTTCTGTTAATTTATTGATCTATTTTCGTTCGCCACCGAGGCATCCCAAAAAATAAGCATCTGTGGGTATCATTTTTAACCAGACTGGGCATATCAGCAGGAGACCTCAAAGACACGGGAACTACAACTGAACCTTTCAAGGCAAAGTAAAAATATTTTTTAAAGCATATTTAATCCATAAGTGCTGTACATGATCAATAGAAACAGACAACAGAATACACAATGATACTGACGTGATACAGACAAATGTCAATCATCACATCAACACGTAGGAAAATACATTTAAAAAGAAACGAAAACCCCCTGTCTTAAATAAAAGCTGTGGAAAATAAAACATTTTTTGGACCTGATTGAAAAGACCTACGGTCTGGAGAAGACTTGCTTTTCTAGTATTTTCTTCCAGATTTAGGAGCAGAAAAACTAAATGGGAAATTTTGTGTAGTTTTAACGCTAAGGATGAAAAGCAAACTTGACCCAGATGATTTTAGAAGTCTCAGTAGTTCACATGACATCAGGAGATCGGAAATATAATTTGAACCACAACGGTTCAGCACCTTGTACACTATTCAATTCAATTCAAACTTTATTTGTATAGCCCTTTTCATACATTGTCATGCAATACAAAGTGCTTTACAGTGTAAAAACATATATTAAAAATCTAAGAGTGGAATAATGCAAATGCTATCTACTTTACATTTGAAATCACACACATTCACACACACACACACACACACACCCAAGCGCGCAACACACAGCACAAACAGATGATGCCACTCTTCTTTTCATAGAATTAAAACTATTCTTTCTAGTTCCTGTCTCTTTAACTGAAACGGTTTAAGAACAAAGTTTGAGAGAGAGATCTAAAAGACAAGATAAAAGACGATTGATAAAAGACGATTGGCTTGACACCACTGTGAGGAAGCAATACCTTGGGGACCCATCCACACCATGAGCGCCCCACCAGCAACCACAGAGGCCATCGCCACAGGAGCAGCCAAGATCGGGTCAGGCGAGGGCCCCCACCACAGCCACAGGACTGCAATGCAGGGCCCGTCAGCCATCCCGTCCAGGTCGACCCCTGCAGCGACAACCCTGCAGGCCGGAGAGACAGCCCACGATGTGGAGGATCCCCATGAGGGAACACTGGAGCTAGAGGATAAAAGATAAAAAAAAAAAAAGATAAAAGCTGAAAATAAAACACAGTATAAGATACTTAAAAGAGCTTAATAAATCAACGTAATAAGAACAATAAAAGAAAATTAATATATATTAAAAAGTCAATTTAAGACCAAGATACAAATGAGTGATAAAAATAGACAAAATAGATAAATAGATTAATTAAAATAACTGAATAAATAAACTAATAATATTGTTAGTCAAATAACTAAATGATTAAGAAGTTCAATTAAAAGCTAAGCTAAAAAGATGTGTCTTGAGCCTCTTTTTAAAAGCATCTACAGTCTCTGCAGACCCGAGGCCCCCCGGCAGGCCATTCCACAGGCGAGGGCCACAGTATTGGAACGTGGCCTCGCCATGTGTTTTGGTCCTCGCCTTAGGAACGACCAAAAGGCCGGTACCAGAGGACCTCAGGGTCCGCGAGGGTTTGTAGTCTAAAAGCAGGTCAGATAAATAAGAAGGCCCAAGACCATTAAGACATTTATAAACAAGTAAGAGAACCTTAAAATCAATCCTGAAACGCACAGGGAGCCAATGCAGCGATTTTAAAACTGGTGTAATGTGTTCCCGCCCCCTGGTCCTCGTCAGAACTCGTGCCGCTGAGTTCTGGAGTAACTGTAAGCTAGAAGTACTCTTTTTGGGAAGACCAGAGAGCAGGGCATTACAGTAATCTAATTTACTAAAAATAAAAGCATGCATCAGCACCTCCGTGCTGGCAAGAGAGAGAAACGGGCGGACTCTGGCGATGTTTTTAAGATGATAAAAGCCTGTCTTTGTGACATTTCTAATGTGTGGAATAAAGTTCAGCTCAGAGTCGAAAAGAACACCCAGATTTCTCACACACTGAGAAAGTTTAAAGTCTTGTAGTTTGCATGAGATGCTCCCTCTCTTGTCTTCAGGACCGATAATTAAAACCTCAGTCTTGTCCCGGTTGAGCTGTAAGAAGTTCTGTGCCATCCATGACTTTATATCTAAAATACAGTTTAAAAGGGTGTTAACTGGTTCTAGGTCATCAGGAGACACAGCGATGTAAAGCTGCGTATCATCAGCATAGCTGTGAAAAGCAACGCCATGTCTCCTGATCACGTCCCCAAGTGGCAACATGTACAGGTTAAAAAGTATTGGGCCTAAAATTGATCCTTGGGGAACCCCACACTGCATTTCATGGATTCTTGAGGAGCATGTATCCATACTTACGAAAAATTTACGATCCGTGAGATAGGAGTAAAACCATTTAAGAACAGTGCCTGAGAGGCCCACCATACTTCTGAGTCTGTGTATTAAAATCTGGTGATCCACTGTGTCGAAGGCGGCACTAAGATCCAGCAGCACCAGAACAGAAAGTTTCTGTGCATCTAAGTTACACCTAAGGTCATTAACAATCTTTAAGAGGGCCGTCTCAGTACTGTGGTTCATCCTAAAACCAGATTGATATCTTTCTGAAATACTTTGTTCAATTAAAAACTCATTTAATTGGCTAAAAACAACTTTTTCAATCATTTTACTTAAAAACGGTAAGTTGGATACAGGTCTGTAGTTATCAAGAATGTTAGGGTCTAAATTACTCTTCTTCAGAAGGGGCCTGACCACCGCTGTTTTATAGGCAGATGGGAAGACACCCGTCTGAAGAGAGTAATTTACTATGTTTAAAAGCTCAGACTCAAAGAAACCATAAAACCTTTTTAAAAGAGATGTGGGAATTGGGTCTAAAAGGCAGGTAGTTGGCTAGCAATATAAATGTAAAAATCAGATACAGCAAGTGTAAAGATCTGATAACTGAGGTGTTCCCTTTTGTTGGGTTTTTTGAGGAGACAAGCAGCATTCTAGATAATTTGCAATTATTTTAGTGAAATTTTTTAGAGACCTGTAAAAACTCCATTACAGCACACAAGCCCACTGAAAACAAATGCATGAAGTTTTCTAAATCATGTTGAACCATATTCTTCAGGTGGTAAAATGCTGATTTTGTTACTGCTTTAAATATGGCTGAAAAGGGGGGAGCATACAGCTTAAGATGCAGTGATGGAAAATGAGTTTGTATTTATAAAGGATGCGCAGCAATTGTAGTATCAGGGGTGAAGGGGTGACGAAATAGCTCATAATTATACTGTAAAAAAAAAAAAAAGAAAAAGAAAAAGCAAACTTTTACAGAAGCCTAGTGTCACCCACAAGTTCTCTCTGCAGCCAGGTAGTCCAGTCATCTTGACATGAAAAACATTAATCAGAATTAAAAGAAAATTATTACTATTTTGTAGTAATAATAATAGTAATAGTAATAATATTGTCTTTTATTTTATTTCTTGCATTTTATCTATTTTATTTTAGCATATTCCTTCTGCTTTTATTTCATTAATTGCATTTCTTTTAATCTTTATTTATTTATTATTTATTTTTATTTTTATTTTTTTATTCACCTGTCTGCACCCTGCTGTGATTTTTTATGTAAAGCACTTTGAATTGTCTTGTACATGAAATGTGCTATACAAATAAATTTGCCTTTTGCCTTTTTTTTTTGCCTTTTATTTATAACACAAACATACACACAGTTATCTTGCAAAGACATTTTGTTTACATCTGAGGTATCTAAGCATAGCATTTGTATGGTACACACTTAAGTGTACCATACAAATGCTATGCTTGATACCTCACATCTTAGTGTTGTCTATAGACAGATGACCTGGGACAGTCCAGTGTGACATTTTCTCCAGCTGTGCTGTCCTTCTCCTTAGCTCAAAACATGTAATTAAAAACTGCTAAATACATTTGATGTTTTCCTGACTATTTCCTTAGTAATCTTTGGCCTCACATATTTCCCATATGTTCAGTGATGAAAAATGTGCCTTCAAAGCCTGATTCTATTACTAAAATAAATACATGTAATATTTCAATGAATAAACTGAGCCTTCAGTCTGTAACAATTTGGAAAACTAAAAAACATTTTAGTGTTAGTGTTTGAAATATTTTTAGTATTTGGTTAAACCATATAGGCTTTAAACTGTATTAAACTTGTCTTGGACTACATAAATAATAAATAAATAAATAAATAAATAAATAAATAAAAGTTTTAGTAGAACCCATAACTCCGCCCGCTCGGGCTACCATAATTTACAATTCGAGCCCCGTCTCGCGTCCTGTTCTTCTTGATCTCGCAGGAAACATCGCGAGATCACATGGCATAACTGCCACACTTCCTCAAAGTGTAAACAGTGATGATTTCAGAGGTGTGTGAAGTTCTCTAGGAGGTCATGAGGAACTAATAATGTTTTAAAGTATTTCTGTGACACGATGTGTCGTTTAAAGCTGAATACAAGGCAGCATCGCCTCTTTGAGTGGAAATCAACTGAATGGAACAAGTGTTAAGGTAGCAACATGTCAACGAGTTGTAATTTCGTGTAATCCTTCAAAGAGAAGTGATACTGCTACACTCAACTAAGTAAGTACAATGTGTGTTTGTGTGTACAATGTTCAGGATTGTATGCTGAGGAGGAATGGGTTTCTTTCCTCGCTGGTCCAAATGGAGAATAAAGGGAACGATGAGGTGGAAAAACTGAAGACGAAGTTCTTGTCAGTGTGGCACAATATGAAGTACAGTAAGTAATTTACTCGAGAGTCAAACGACTCGAACTTAGCTCAACCACCGATGCATGACCTCCACTGCTTTTGCTGTCATGCATCACTGCATTGCTATTTTGACCTGTCAATACACTCACATCAAATTTTATTTAAACATAAACTAAATTACAAGGTTGGTTAATTTGATATTTTACCATTCAAAAATAGAAATCCACAGTTAGATACCGCGAGAGTACACGAGACATTAAAAATAAGATGCAATGATACAACAACATCCTGCTGTTGAGTCAGTCCTTAAAATAGTTTTTTTCCCATATTCTCCATACAATTTTGTGAGAAAACCTTGTATCTCTTTCTGTTTCTGTTCTGTTCTCTTAAATAAGAACAAAAGAAAAAACAGTGGTTATTCTTGACTTTCATGTGACAAGAGAAGGAGAAAACACTTGTAAGTGGTGTGGAAACTTGGTAGTAAGCCAGCACATTGAATGATGAATGTTATGCAGTAGGTGTGCCACTCAACTAGATAAACAGAATCTGTTAGAGCCTGGAGAGATGTTGAACCAATCAGCCAAGTTTGATGTATTGTCCGTTTGTTGTGTATCTTAGGTTGGGCTCTTAAATCAAAGACGTCGTTTAGTAGAAATTCCCCAGTGCTGCTTCTGGGGAAATGCTACCATTTTAAAGCTGAAGGTATGATGCACATGTATAAACACAAATGCTTATGGTTACATATTAACCACACAGTCACACTCTAACTGTATTAAAATTTATTCATACATAATTTTTTTTTAAATAGGTTTTATAATTGTTATCACTTTTCCCATGTCTCCTCTGGGATTTTGAGCCACTCTTCTGCAGCCATCTTTGTGTTTTTGTGGTTGGAAGATTTCCTTGCCTTCAGGCTTGTTTTAAGTTCTCTACACAGATTCTGGACTCCTGAAAAAAATATAGTTTATTAAGAGTCTGGAGGTAAACATCAGACAATGTTCAGAAAAAATTACACCCAAAAAAAGTTGAGAAGTGGCTGGAAAACATTGTCAGCATTTTGTAAGGTGTGATCTCTGACTGGGGTGATCCTGCAAGAGATCCAGAGCAATGACATGGAACCTTTCCAGCCTCAAAGATCTGATGATATTTACAGAAAAACAATTGTCCAAAATCCTATTGGAAACATAGAAAACGATTGTTTAATATAAGAGAACTGTTTATTTTTGAAGTCAAACAAAGGCTCTGCCACTGATTACCACGAAAGATTATAAAATATGGGCATGATATTCTTTTAATAAAAATGTAAATCTTGAATCTGTACATTGTGTTTTTACAAGAGCATCTGTACTGTGAAGTCTCTATGGAAAATATGATTTTTTTTTAGTCAGATGCTTTCTTACACTCAGTCCTTTAAAGCGGATCAAATGCATGATTCTCCTTATACATGTGGGTAAATGATGCTTTGTACATCAAATGCAGGATGCTTAACACTCTGCATGATGGATTGACCTCCTGGCTAGGAATAAAACTTTTATTTTTATATTTCAGAATTCTCACCACATTGGTCACATAAAATTCACCAGCGTTACTGTAGCACCTTTGATTTAGCTGTATGTTTAATTTAACCACGTGAACTAACAGTTATGATCAGTTTCTTTAGTGTTTCTATGAACACATAAGTCATTTTCTCAGTGGTTATTAAGAAAAACACTGTTGATTGAGGCTGGGAGTAAACATAACAAATATCTCGTCCTTAAAGCAGCAGAGAAGAAATGTTCTCTTGTGTGTTATTTTTTGTGTGCGCTATAGCTGTACCTAGAGATCCCTGAAGATATTAGAGAAACTAAAACACCTCGTTTGTGGGTTTGGGATCTGTAACATCATTTTCTGATGTATTGTTTTCCCCAGATGACGACAGTCTTGCTGAAGCCTGCTGTGATGCCTCTGATGAGAACTGCACCATGGCGGATGTGGAGGCTTTCCGTAGGGATTTTGCATCCCGTGTGTGGCTGACGTACAGAGAAGAATTCCCTCCTCTTCCAGGCAGCACGCTGACCTCTGACTGTGGCTGGGGCTGCATGCTGAGGGCCGGACAGATGATGCTGGCTCAGGCTCTTGTTCTGCACTTTCTGGGCAGGGGTGAGCGTAGTTTCACAACTCAGCTACAGAATGAGACAGATGGAAAGAGCAGATAAAAAAAAAGAAGAAAAAAAGACAGTTCATGTCTTCTGATTAATCTCGTCTGATTAATTTTATTTCAAATAGGGACATTCTTTTTAATAGCAGTGTATTTCAATTAAAAGGAAAGCTGGGTAATGTATGGTTGCATTTTGCTGCTTAACGTATTACTTTTTGCATATGAATGAGTAAATAAGCAGAGGTAACATCAACAATAGGTATTTGATTTAATATGTCTAAATTAATCACATTGAGTGCATAAAGGAAGATGCAGTGCATTGTTTTATAATGTGCTGCAACAGTTTTTGTGTTTTTTAAGGACAAAATAATACTTGTTTCTTGTAAGGGCTTCATAGTTTTAAATTAAATCAGATAGTTTGATCAGGTATTGAAGACATGAACATGAGTGAGTTCCTCATATCTTTGTGAGATCAGTCATCTTTGAAGTTTTGAAGTGTCCAAGACTTTATGGGTCCACATAATGAGATGACTGTCAGTTTAATGCGGCCATTTGGAAAACAGTTTCTAAAACTTGTTCTTCTCTCCAATCTAAAATATGTCACTAATGAAATATTTCTCTATAAAGAGAATAATGTCCATTTCAGGATATTTATTAACCAATTTCACTTTGATTCAAATTGAATCAAGGTCATTTTTATTAATTTCTTACACTTGATTCTAGTCTGTTTTATGGCCTGGGCAACTCCCATTCTCTCCACCCTCAGTCCCCACCCTGTTTGTAAGGGTAAAGCACTGTTAAAGTGAAATACTGAGACCATCAAACTTATAATTGAACAGAATGACACCTAATCAGTTACTAAAGCACATGAGGGTTCAGGCTTTTAAAGGCAAAAAACCTTTCATTTCAAGGTCTGAATGACTTTTTGTTCGTATTGCTCTAAGATGGAAGTGTATTAGTTTTGTGTTGTTATGCATTTGGATTAAAAATGCCTAAAATAAGCACTTTCTTCAAACCCACCATATCTTATGTTGTGGCAGCAGTGTCCTCTGAAAATGTAAGAGTTTACAAACTGTGGGGATTGACAGCTGTGGCCAAAAGGAAAAGTTGGTTGTCTACATTTCTCGCCTCCACCAGGGCACATGTCTAAATTCCTAAAATGGAGTATTTATATCCAGAAATAACTTCGTAAACTGTCATTAGCATATAGGAATGTGTTTGGTGGTGGTTTGGTGTGCAGCATGAAATGGAAAAGCTGTGTGAATGAATGGTTTGCATTTGAGTCAGGAAAAGAGCTCTATTAACGCTCTCCTCATCAGTCAATCTAAATCTTGCAAAAATTTGTTCCACATAATTTGGAATTTACAGAATTATATAGTTATAGATTTCAGATAACCAGATTACACTACCAGATCACAAAACTTATAATTATATGTTTAAAAATGGCTGTAATAATAAAAAAACAAGGATTACTGAAAATATGATCCCTTATTTTTATAAGAGCTGCTGTTGTAGGCTATGGCAAGCAAAAGCAAGAGATGTGTCTGCATTCTTGGTACAAAGCTGGTCTCATTTACAGTGCATGTTGGATTTCATCAGGACTCCCCCTTTGAGGTGTAGTTGGGGAGAAAAGGGTGTCTGGTTTGGGAACCAGGGGGTTAAAGCTCTGCTTTTTTTGTTAGCACACTCATGAGGAATGATATATCCCCTCTGGCCTGGGTTCACCCCAGGATCCCTGGGTTTTCCTCCTGGACCTTTTGCCTCTGCAACCTCACCTCAGAGATGCCAAAAAATATGGACAGATGGTTGGATGGAACTCATCTTTCCTGTTATAGGATGCACACACACCAGACTTTATTCTGTTTTGCAATGGTTGCTTGATGTGACCAGCTGTAAAAGTTGGATATGCAAAATGCTCTTTGAGATGTTTACAATATTTCACAGATTAAAAAAAAAAAAGTGTTATTCACAATTTTGTGACCGTCTCCATTTACTCAGCATAAGGTCCAATATTTTTATAGTTTAAAGCAGGGATCTCCAACTCTGGTCCTCATGAGCTACTGTCCTGCAGGTTTTAGATGTCTCCTAGTAAAACACATTTCTGCACAAGCCTGTTAATGACCCAGTGATTTGAGTCCGGTGTGTTGCATCAGGGTAGAACCCAAAACCTGCACGACAGTAGCTCACGAAGACCGGAGTTAGAAATCCCTGCTTTAAAGTCAGTGGATTGTTTTGTAATTTTAAATTCAGAAGCTGGCGACCTTTTAGAGTAACCTGACCCAGTCCTTTTTATCTCTCCACAGACTGGACCTGGTCAGAGGCTCTGACACTGCAACCTTTAGATGCAGAAACATGGACCACCACTGCGGCCAAGCGTCTCGTTGCCTCTTTGGAGGCTTCCCTGCAGGGCTCCACCAGGACTTCCAATAACAGTCCATCTCTTCCACCTCAAGTCCAGGTACTGGGATCTGCCGAGGAGGCAGATGTACATTTAAAGGAGATGTACCACCGCTCTCTGGTCTCCTGGTTTGGGGACAGCTACACTGCTCCATTGGGTCTGCATAGGCTTGTTCGTTTAGGCCTGACAATGGGAAAACAGGCAGGGGACTGGTATGGACCAGCTGTTGTGGCACACATCCTCAAGTAAGTTCAGATTTTGTTCAGTAATGATAAGCTGATAAATCAGTAATGGTTTACAATAAATTACAGCACACTTAAAACGTATGTTTCTGCAGAGGAATGGAAAGAGCGCTGTCTGTCTTATAGTAGGTCATTATGAAAAACCCCTTAGTGGAGCTTTGTGAAATGTGTTTTTTTGTATTTTTTTTTTTGTTTATTGTATTTCTCTTCAGATCCAGATCATGTGGTTTTTGGTGAGCCACTGTTTTCACTGTGATTTAAACTATGCATTAAATTATTTGCATTTAATTTAAGAGAAGTACAATAATGGAATTAATGGTTTCATGATGAAAAGGCACACTAGCAAAGCATATCTAAAAAAGAAAAAGAAATAAAATGTTCAAATGTACAGAAAAATAATTATTTGTTGCCTGAAATGAAGATATACTCAGTCAAAGAGCTTTCTTTGATCTGTTTTTTGTTTTGTTTTGCTATATTAGAAATGACTGCAGAAGTTGTGGACAAATGATGTATTTGTGTATAATGTCTACAAGCTGGACACCACACCAGCTGCCCCTTTCAGTCTTTACAGTGACATTTGTTTTTCATCAGCCTTGTGGTTATTTGTAAAGATCCTCACAAATTTCAAAATGATAGCTCATATACACTCACTATTGTAAAAATATAATTTAAATGTTGCCCCAAGCAACACCAATTAACTTAATAATAAACAATATTTTTACTGATAAGTCTCTGGTAAACTATTATAAAATGCTCTGATGTCTAATTAGAGTAATCCCCATATGCAAACTCACTTTCCTTTCTGACTTTTGTACCCTTTTCACTTCTTGTCCTTTTTCTTTCTCCCTTTCTCTTAGGAAAGCTGTTGAGGAAGGGATGGACCCTGGCTTGGCGGGTGTAACTGCCTATGTCTCCCAGGACTGTACAGGTTTGAAAGATGATCCAGCTGCTGATAAAACAGGATACTGGGCCCGGTGCCCAAACTGACTCTTTCTTTTTTCCCACTACCCCTCTGCAGCCGCAAAACTGGAGCTGCTTAGAGTGGTGACAGGAGTCTCACTGTGTCTTTTCCCCAACAAATACATCTATTCCAGATCTATAACCGCCCAATCCGACCTCCTCTTAACCTCAATATCTTAGGTGTTGATTCATGTTTGTCTTCTCAATAGCAGGAGATAGCTGTTTGTGTGAGAGACAGTACCTTGGTGTGTTGAAAGTGTGGTTTTACAGTTGCAGAAAGATGAGACTCTTGTAGCCAGTATGTTATATACAATAACCAAAACTAGCTTCTCATTATTTCTTCATGATTAGCTGAATTTTCTTGGTTGTATTTTGGAGCTATTATCTCATTCTTCTTAAAAGATGGAACAGAGATGCTTGGTTTTAATCTCAACTTATGTGACTTATAGGAAACAACTAAATCAGATTGGTATAAAGCAAATGTATAAATAAGCGTATGTTGTAACAAACATTTAAGAAAATGTGTATGAACTTTTCAAAAGGCGAAGCTGCTTCAGACGGACCTTCATCTCATCTTTGTGTTCTTGATCCTTGTTAGTCTACAGTGCTGATGTCGTCGATTGCCACAGGGCACCCAGTGCAGGGCAGGCCTCTGAGACATCAGATGCTCCTCATCTAGCGGCGACCAACCAACCAGCATCTGCACCCGTCTCGCCCGACAACCGAGCTGTTATCATTCTCATCCCTGTGAGGCTGGGAGGGGAGAGGACAAACCCTGAGTATTTTGACTTTGCAAAGGTGTGGGACACATCTATTTCAAGCAGGTTTTTTTCTTCCCTCATTTAGCTTTATAATATGTTAGAAGAAATCTAACTGGTGATCCCAAAAGGTTAAAGCAAGACGAGGCAATAATTTTTTAAGTGGAAATGAGTCATTGTGGGGCAAAAAAAAATTATTTAGAATTTCTGTTTTAATGTAATTGGAATATCTTAAGCAGGAAACAAAATGTATTTCTCTGTTGTCCCTGTGTGTTCATTAAGAGCATTCTCAGTCTGGAGTATTGCATAGGTATCATCGGAGGAAAGCCCAAACAGGCCTGCTACTTTGTGGGATTTCAAGGTTAGTGTTTGCATAATGGAAAACAGAAAGACACACACACACAGAGGTTGGAGTGGATAACAGATTATTTTTGCATAATGGAGCCTTCGTATGTGTAGAGACAAAGTAAGTTAATGTATTCATGTTTGTGTGAGGAAAACGGAGAGGAGTGGAGATGAAAGCGAGTGAAGCAAGGCTTACTTTATTCTCTCTGACCCATCAAAGCCTCACCCATTTATCACAAGTAAACCTCCCAAGTTGTGAGCTGTAATTGATTTCCATAAGAGGCATGCATTAAATTTCATCTGGAGCCCAAAGTGAGCCACTCTTCATCACCTTCAGAAGCCAGGAGGAACCTTCAGTTGTACATCTTGGCAGTCAATATTTACGCATTTACATTTTACCAATTTGAAATACAGTGGTGGAAGATGTCTAAATGACAAGCAATACATTCTCCCTGCCAGGGCGCAGCTCAGCACTGCATTTATCATATGCAAATGGTCGAATATAATTGTGTGTTTGTAAAAGTAATTCCCTCTCTCAAAAATTAAATGACAACCTCCTTTTTTTTTGTGGGTGTAAAGAATGTGCTTGTACAAACGCATCTGATTATGCAGAATTTAATCCACCCTGGTGGATATTAAAAAGCAACAACCTTCTGGGAGGCATATTTGACGTACACAAGCGACTTTGAACCACTCTGCATAGAAATTGAAGAAAAGCACATTTTTTTTGTAATAATCTGATGTTTTTGAATAACTTGTCTTCTGTTTTGTCCTTGCAGATGACAGCTTGATTTACATGGACCCTCATTACTGTCAGTCTTTTGTGGATGTCAGCACCAGCGATTTCCCTCTCCAGGTAATGTGAAATTACATAGACGAGCTGACTGCAGCCCCAGTAATGTGAATTTAATAGTTTCTGTTAGTACTTACGGGTGTGAATCTTAAAGCCTCGCTCAGCCCAATTACAGAGTCCCGATCTACTGATTTATTTGCTGCTCAGATAAGTGAAGCTGCCACTTAAGAGAAATACTGCAAATACAGGTTCTGTCACTGTGAAGCTTAATATTTCAGAACCCATACATAAAAATCAGCACTCTGCACTGTATAGCAACTTTGTTTTATGCTTTTGCATGCTGTTGCATACAATGTGACAACGCACCACAGCTGCAAATTTATAGACCCTGTGACAGCAAATAAATAGGATTTCATTCATCAGATGATGTAGAATACATCTTACTTTTTTGTTGATGCTGTCATGGTGTGTATGTATGCCCTGCAGGTATGTGGCCCCTTTCAGCTTGATGAATATGTTTAGATGTATTGTGTCTCCTTTTGTCTAGTCATATCATTGCCCCTCACCAAAGAAGATGCCTTTCAGCAAGATGGACCCAAGCTGCACCATTGGTTTCTATTCCAGAAGCGTTCAAGACTATGAGAGAATCAGGGAAGAACTATCAAAGGTGGATAAAGATGCTATGTCCCAGCTTAAAACCAACTCAACCAGTGCTATAATTTTATGAATCATTTCCTAGATATTGTTATTATTTTAACCCTACTGTAGATCCATCACTAACTGATGTGGCCTTTTTTTATTTCAGTGTTATATTAGTTGGCCAGTAGGTGGCACCATTTAGCCATGGATTTGGCTTCATTTGTGATTCGCTTCTCCACCCAGTCATTATGTTGGATAGATGATTTAAACCAATCTTCCCTCCTTAAATTTATCATGCCTCTTCCTTGAGTACTTCTGTCTTCATACTGAAGTAAATGTAATTTGGATCCAGAGTAAGACCGTTTCTTGTTACGCTGCGCATTGAAATTCAAATCAAAGATGCTTGATCTTTTGTTGTTCCAGGTGCTGCAGCCTTCACCAAAGGAGAAATACCCGGCGTTCACTTTCATGCAAGGTCACGGCAGAGATTACGCCCTGGCAGCGGGCCTGACCCCCGAGAAGCGAGAATGGCCCTTCATCCGTGATACACGAACAGTCACTACTGCTGGGGACTTTGTGCTGCTTTGACAGCCCTGTTGAAAAGTACTGTTACATATATATATATATATATATATATATATGTAACTCTAGTGCTACAGAAGTTTATAAAACTTTTCAAAATTATATAAATGCAGTTTTTACATCATGGAAAAGCTGGTCCTGGCCAAAAACTTTTCTCACTGGCAAGTTTTTGGTGGTCTGGCACTGTGAACGCAATGAATAATTTCAGGAAAGTTTTGGAAATATTTTGGTGTATCGCTGAATCTGAATACCTAATATTTTATTATACCAGCATGCAGGAGAATACTAAACAATTTTGCATCACTAATTGTATTTTTGTACACAAGATGTTAATAGAAACGTTGTGAAGATATTAGATGTTGCAGACATATATGGGTTAATAACTTTGATATGGAAATGATCATCACTATTTATATATCAGTGTTACCATTTCAGAAGCATAAGAATCTGATTATGATATAAACTTTGAAGTTTATGGATTAATAAGGGATTAATAATGTTAATATTAATTAAAAAAATAATAAAGTGAGGGGAATCATAAGCCAGATGTACAGTATTCTGACTTAAAAACAGGATGCTGGAAAAAGTGTCTGGTTTTGGAAAGGAGTAACCAAGGATATCCCTGTTTCAAACGCTCATTATTTAAGTTGATTGAAGATTTGTAGTTCACAGCTGCACAGCTTAAAAAAAGAATTCTTCGTCTTTCTTAAGCCATTTAGTGTGCATTGTTTTTGGAGGAATTTGCATAACATTTTCAATAGATCCAGACAAACATCTCTTATGGAGGATCTCTGAATTCAGTTCCAAAGACTGAGTATCGAAGTAGTAATAACATCTAAAAGCAGTGCTAAAATATTTTCTTAGGGCTGTGAAAGGGGTATGGTGAAAGCCATAAATAGTATGAGTATGAGAATTGTAAGAAAGTAAAAAAAGCACAATAATATCAGATACACTAAATTCTACACACATTTTTCTTATTCAATACTTGTACTCATTTCTTTCAGCAATAATACGTTGTCACTGTCATATGACTACGTGTGTTTTTTTAAGTACACTGAATTGTGAGTTGTGCTTTATGTTAAAGGTGACTAATTGGTTGAAAGTTAACGATATTACAGTGTCATATGCCATATCTAAAGGCAGCCTGTGTTATGAACTATCATCCAAGTTAAAACCTACAAAGATGATTAAATCAAATTCAGGGAGCTGTAATATTTCATCAGGTATAAATGTAAAAATGAATTTCCAAATCAATATTAATACTTGTATGTGTTATGTGCATTCTGTAATTTTGGCAACTTATTTAACGATTAAGACATTATTCATGCAAAACCGGATTTTTATGTTTTTTTTAATATTTGTCATGTCATGTTTCCTGCTTTGGGAGTGAAAATCTGTGGCTGTGCAATAACCAGAAATGAATTAACTAAGTGAGACTGTGCACTAGAGTCAAGCTACAAACCATATTTCAGCATTTTCCTTTATGAGATAAAAAACTCTGAAGTGTTCTGAATAATTCTAATGTTCTTTTGTACAAAGCAAAACATGCACCGCTTTTCCATTTGCATAACTTTGAAAATGTATCTGTAAAATGTTTTTAACACTGCCGAGGGTGGAAAAAAAGCAAAAGCTGAATAAAGTCAAAAGTATTTCACTTTATCAGTTTGGTTTCTTTGAGTCTACTCGAAGATTTTAAAGTGACTCTGGGAGAGTAAAAAAAAAAAAAGAAATGTTTGCTTCATTTGCACTGCTGCATACAAATCTCAGTGGTGTGTTGAAATGAATTCAATCCTTTTCTCTCCCAGTCAAATGTAGTAGATTAAAACTAATCGTACGTGCTAACCACCTCTACAGCCCATTAACCAGGAACCGGAAAAAAATGTGACCCAGTGACACTGGCAGCAATTGTGTTCCTCTGTGGAGGAAAAGAAAATATCCTTGTGTGCAAAACTCTGTTACCATGGATAATCTGTTGTGTTGTCCACTCCCCTTCCCCTAGTCTGAGCTATGCTGGTCTGTTTTCCTGTACAATACAAATTCTTATATTATGATGAGCTGCACTTTTTAAAGGAGGGGACTGTCTGTTGTGTGGGGCAGCCAGGACAAGGGTCAGGGTGGACTAACAGCGCAAGAATCCCTCATCTGTTCTTTTCTCTGGCATGGAAAAGCAACGACATAATACATAAAGGCGTCATTAAGATCGTCTGTCTGATCTGTTTTTTTGTCTTTTTTTTTTTTTTGGATTGGCCACAGGCCGTGTAGATAGAGCGAGAGCCTCAAATATGCAAAAGCAAAGGATCTGCAGAAATGGTTTTCTGTTTTGGAGCATGGATAGAAATAGGAAGGGTCGAATGAGCAGGAGGGGATGGAACATTTGGGATTTTTTGTCAGAAACATGAAAGAGCATTTGTGCTTGCGGCCACAGAGTGATCTCAGAGGGTTGTCTGTGTTCACCATGTACTTACAGGGAATGTATGAATATTTGATTAATGAGTCACAAACTCAGGGGACATGGAATATAAGTTGGCTTTACAAAGCAAGCGGATCACATACATGCACAATGCCCTACCATTTAACACAGCTGCCCAATGTGTCACTGATACTGGAGATTCCTGAAAATCTAATTTGTAGCCAAGCAAATTTCTCATCAAGAGGGATTCCATGAAAGGCCTCCCCCTGTTCCACAGATGGATGGATGGGTGGGGTAATAAAACACAGAGACACCCAATAAAGATTTTTATTTAGGCGTCATCTGCATCTTGTGCCATATAAACCCTCCATCAGATATGAAGATCAAATATGGTCTGGTTTTTATGACGTAAGATTATAACTTCCATTACAATGATCACCTGATCTTGGCATCTTGGCATAGACCTTTTGCTCTTGGAGACCCTTTGCACTTAATCCTCAAGTCAAAGAGCTGATCTAAGAGCAGCCAGATGAATATTGATCCAAGCTAAGTGTATTTGGTTGACTTTTTAACTTAAAGAAATGTGAAAGGAAGCTGTGCCTTTAGACACACAGATGCTGAAAGCAAGAAAAGCATTGTCATGAATGACTGTAATTTAAGAAGTGAATAAAAGTAAACATATTTATATAATGAGCCATCTCTTTTCCACACATGTGAAAGCAGCACTAATTCATTGTGGATATCTTTCTATGACATAATTACAAAATTAGTTTAATTTCATTTGAAAAAGATGGCTCAAACACGCCAAGTGGCATTTCAAACCGCATAGTTCATTGAAGTTCTAACCCTCTACTCCAACCAAGATCATACCATGATGAATGGTCCTGAGGATGCTTAGGAGAATTACATCTACAAAAAAGGAAAAAATGTAATATGCACAGTGTGTGTATATATGTGTGTGGCTGTGTGGGAAAAATATGATGTCTTTTTTATTTTTCATTCACAAGGAGCATGTAAATTTATATGGATGAATGTGTAGTTTACACATGTACAGCTTGTGTGTTAGACATTCTAAATCTTAGGTGTCACACTCCCTCCCTGTCTTCACACCAGGTGCAGGGGTGCAAGATTTATACCCAGTAGCCCTTGCCCACCCTTGTGGAATGCCATGCATCTTCAAACAGGTACTTCACTTTGAAATCTCATCTCGGCGTGATCTCTAGGCGGCTAAATATACCCAGCTCCTGGATCCCGCAGCCGTCGGAGCGTAAATACCGCCTGCACTGCATCAGACTGCATTCAGAGTCAAAGTCTGTCCATGCAACTGTCCACTTGTCTCCACCCGTCTCCTCCGACGCCCCCACCAGCTCCTGGAGAAGTGCTGAGGCACTGCATGCCTAACACATCTCCTCTGGGCTGAAGCCAGACAAATGTCATGTTGCTGTGATTAATCAGCACCACACAAGACAGCAGCTTTAAGAGCGTTCCACCCTGTGAACATGACCTACAGCACATAGTAGGGCAAAGGTCTATAACCTTCTTTCCCTCTTTGGTTAAAAATGTGCTCAGTGATGTATCAAGACCTGATTAGTTTCATAATCACAAGTGTTCAATTTTGCATTAAGAAAAGGGTAAAACTGTACATGTTTAAGAATATAAACTAACCAAGACAGCTGAGAACAGTTAGTATGATAGGACTAAGCTATGTTGCACAACTTTCCCAAACTACTTGAATAAATAGTACCAAGAGTATTATTGTAAAATTTAGTTCAGCTACAACACAAAAGCTGAAGTGAACAGCTTTGTAAGGTCTTGCCATCAAGAGTTTGTTGCTGTAGAACATCCTCTGACGTTTATATCAAATATTTGTAATTAATTTTAACTCAATTCATTAAGCAACTCTTCTTTTAGCCATAGTTTAAGTTATGCCTATTTTTATAATATTAATTTTATTTGGAAAAAATAAATCAGCCCAAATGTAAATTTTATAGGCTTTGCTAAAGAATTAATCCATTATCATCTTCTTCTGAAGGCTTCTAACAAAACAAATAATCCTACACATGCAATGTAACGCAGAAGTGCATTTGAAAAAATGATCTTTTTTTCCCCCCTTGCATTACTTTTACCTTCATAATGTATAAAAACTTATAAAAATAGTTTTCGTGTACTGTTATAGGAATCTTCCTCTCTTCCTGCAGAGAGGGGTTTCCTGTGGCAAAGGCCCAAAGCAAAGCTCCTCACCTGCTGTTGGCTAACCTCGCCCGGCTGTGACAACAAGAAGGGCACTGGAGTTAACATTTAGATAACGGATGTGTGTGCCGCTTTCGATTTCCATTCCTTGTGACAGAGAATCTTAAGAGCACATCAGGGGCTGTAGGTGTTGTGTGCGGGGAAGCATTTGGGGGTGGTGGTGGGAGGATTTGCTCCTGTGTTTCCTGCATCTCAGAGGTGATGTGTAGGAACGCCGAAATTCCTCATTCTGCTGTCCTCTGAGGCATGGCCAGCCCTCTGTCAGCTTTTACTAACCGGATGCATCCGAAACAGGCACCCAGGCTGAAGGCAATGGATATTGCTTGCTGTGTAGCTGTCGACTTCTTTTCTATTGCTTGCCAGCATTGAGCAGGGTAGCAAGCGTGTTATGTGTATGAGTGAATCTGAAGGGTGGGTGGAGTGTTGAGGGGGTGCAGTGGAGGTTAGGAGGTTATCAGCCTGTCTGTGTGTAAAATGTGTGTGGCGGGACATGCTATGAATTTAGGTGTGTACACCATACACACTCAACACTTTTGGCTTTACCTGATGTTTAGGATGTAACTAGTATCAGTTGCCATGCTGTGGCCGGTAAGTTTTGTCCGGTTATTATCCCCTAACATGAAAGTGTTTAATGGCATACAGTGGGTTTTTTGTGTGTGTATGAAAGACTGCAATGCAAGTTTTTTTTTTTTTAGTAGGTGCATATGTCGGTGTGTATAAGTATGCATGTGTGATTAAGGGAAATCTTCCATCCTGTAGATTTGTGTCATTGTGTGCTGCCTTGCAATCTCATCACCATCTAAAACTCCTGCAGGCCCTGTGCACCATTATCACACAGTTGCAATAAAACCCACAGTAATTAAAGGGGATCTGGCTGTAATTGCCTCAGTGAATCAACTTAATCAGCACCTGTGCTCACAGTCAACCTAATAGCGCAATCTAACCTTTTAATACCCCAGAAATTAAAATTGTAAAAAGTTATACATGTGGTAATCATTTTGTATTTTGAATTCTTGAGTGGACAATGAGTGGACCATTGTCCAAGGTAAATATTAAAGCAGTCATCTGCAGAGTGGGTTCATGAGTAGGCCTGAGTGTGAGATATTGTATAAGGCAAAATCATCAGAACTGTGATTCGGTGTGATTTCTATCAAAATTTAAATGCATGGCTTCTTACACACCATTTTTCATGGTGTGTTAGTACTCTGCTTTGAAACTCTTCAAAGAGCTCTGTATTGTGCTAATAAGATAAAAGTCCTGAGTAAACCAACTGAGGCCAGTTTGCATAAAAATTAGAAAGATAAATTGAACATTAAGAAACAAGAATAGTAATTTAATAATGATTTTATTAGTGCTTCTTCTTAGTGCACATTCTCCATGATTCTTTAAAACTGATGTTAAAAATAGCAACATTTTGAACGAAAAATCAAGTGCCTTAAGCAAAATTTGTAAAATGAAATGAATTTACTAAAATTTCATGTTTAACTTTGATGAAACTTTGTAGATCAATTTGCAAAAGAGCAAATGCAAAACTAAAAGTTTTTGGTTAAATGGTTCTGCATTCTATTTTATAGTAGCATTACATTAAAGCCTCTAAATATACAGTAATCTAGGGAAAATATTGCAGTGTATAACAAAAGTGGAAGTGTTTAATCTGTTTTACTGTGACAACACCAGATGCTGGCTCAGTGGCATTTCAAGTTTGACCCCCCTCAGTCTGCCTATGTGCTTTAGGAAGATGAATAACTAGACATATATGTGTCATTTACTGGTCTTATCCACCTAAGCTGAAATTCACATTAATGTTGGCTTTGACAGTGAGCCATATTAATCATTTAGCATTCATTAACACTTCTATGTTTTCATATACAATGAACTGTGTTGGATTCTTCAGCACCTTCTCAACACCAGCCTGAATCAGAAAAGAGTTTCTGTGCTGTGGAAAACATCCCGCCTCCAGGGCCTAAAAAATTCCAACAATCTGAACCAGTTGCCCTAACATCTCACATCATGAAAGTTCTTGAGAGACTGTTATTGGCTCTCCTCCATAAGCAGCTGAACACATTTCAGGTGCCAATTCAGTTTGCTTACCATAATGGGCTTGCAGTACTTCAGACAGCCCACTCTCATCTGGACCAGTCAGGCAGCACTTTAAAAGTCATGTTCTTTGATTTTTGTCAAGTGCTTTTAATACAATTTAGCCTGCTCAAAAGAAGCTCCATAAATTTTAAATAGATACCTCTACAACCACCTGGATTATAAACACCTGATAAAGAGACCACAGTTTGTGAGACTGAAAGGTTGTGTGTCCGAGCAATACAGCAACACAGGAGCACCACAAAGAACTGTACTCTCACAAGTCCTCTTCACAGTGTACACCTCAGCCTTCCAATACAACTCTAAATCCTGTCATCTGCAGAAATACACTGATTACTCTGCAGTTGTGGGGTGTATTAGTAATGGACAAGAAGCTGAGTACAGATAGCTGGTCAGTCAATTTTAGGAGGAGCAAGAGTAAAGAAAACTTTGCTTACATCTTGGGAAAAGAGGTGAAGGAGGAATACACATCTTTGAGTTCAGACTAGACTGCAAATTTAATACAGAGGCAACTACAAAAAGAGACAGAGCAGACTTCTTCAAGAAGCTAAGATAATTTATTGTCTACACCAAGATGTTGCATATCTTCTATAAACCTGTTGCGGAAAGAACAATCAGCTTTGAAGCCACCTGCTGGAGCAGCAGCATCAGAGCCAGAGACTTACAGAGACTGAACAAACTGATCAAGGAGGCTGGTTCTGTGCAGGGAATAGCTGTGGAGAATTGGAGCTGATTGTCCAAAACATAAAACAACACTGCACAAGCTGCTGAAAATAGTGGAATATTCCTCACATCATCTCCACCCAACACAGTGAAGAAACAATGAAGCTTGTTCAGTGAGGGACTTCTTCCACTCCAATGCAAGACAAAAAGGTGCCGGAGATCATTCCTGCTCAGTCATCACCCTCCAGAACAAGTCATTTTCTTCATCTTCTAATAACAAAAACACACAAAAAAAACAATATCCCTCTGGGATAAATAAAGTATTTTTAATTTAATAATTTTATGCTGTAGACATCACAGTAACCTTTGAAATAAGGTGCACATTTATAAGAAATTGGCTCTTGTATTTCTGGTTTTCTTCTTAGATTTAATGCACTGAGCTGCTGTGATGTCAAACAGTGGTTGGTGAACTGCTGTTTTTGAAGCTTCAAGTTTGTTGTTTGTCCATTTTCATGTTGACTTTTGTGAAGCTGAAAACTATATAGAGACAAAACCATATATGCTGTTGTTCAAAATGAACATATATTAAATCATATATTAAATAAGGTGTGATATAAATCCACTCTTAATAGAATATTATTCTAATAATGCCACACTTTTTTGTTTTATAGATTTAATCCAACATTAAATACCAGCAACACAAACATACACAAATTTTAACCCAAAGGCACTCACTCGCATACTACCACTTCTTGCTTTATCTGTCTCACTCTCACTTTACCTACCACTGTCTGCTCAGCTAAAATAGCAGGAGGTTTTCAGAAAAACATTTGCCCCAGAAAGACCAGAGACATTGAGGGTTCTTGTAAATTTTTATTAGAAAATCATTAAGTCTTTTTGGTAAAATGGACCCAACAATTAAGAGCTTTTAAAAATCCATAAATAGTGTTAATCATGAATGCTGCACATTTACTTTTTAAAATCAAAACATTCAACATCTGTTCATGAGTGTGCATTACACATCAAAACCCACACATCTAAGGAACATATTGTGTTCCTTATTGTGGTGTTGCCACACAGTATTTCTGCTCTGGAAATGAACACTTTTGCTGTGTTAATATTGTTTCATATTTATGTAAAGGTTGGACAAGACTCAGTCCAGACCAGACTGAAAACAAATTCATGCTGACATTGCATGAACCATGGAGCTCACTGACCAGACTCCATCCTCTCACCAGGCTCCATCCTTATACCAGGCTTCCTTCATCCATCCATCCATCCATCCATCCATCCATCCATCCATCCATCCATCCATCCATCCATCCATCCATCCATCCATTCATCCATCCATCCATTATAGGATGGAAAGGAAAGGAGAGTTCATGGGCGACATAGAGGGTCAGTAAGTATAACAAGTGTGTCTTGTCTCTCTGACTGCAGCCACTCTCAGCAGTGCTTCTCCAATTAAACCTATTCTACAACAATATCACTTAGGAAATTGAGCTTCAGAGTGGCATTACTACTTTATATCTAATAAATATGTATTCAAAAACACATGATAAATGACAATGTATCTGCTATGCTAAAGCTTAGGACTATTGTTTTAACAGTAACAAATGAATGTTTTAACTGTACCCCATTAAGTGGTCGTATGTGTGGATTCTCCTATTTCCAAGAGAAGCAGAGTACAATGTATCATTTTTATCATTTGCCATTAATTATGTTTCTCACTGTCATAAGAGGTTCTCTTTGTCTTGAGTCAGTATATGTTACATTGTATTTTTAGCAAAACATGAAGGGTTCATAGTATCTGTTATTCTTTTAGTCTTTATTAAACCCAACCACATGACATGCTCACAGAAATCCCCCCGAAAGCACTGTATGTATTACAATACTTAGATATTTAATCAACTTATGAAATGTCTGAGAAAATATACTCAGGATTGTCTTTCAGAAAGGAACCAGGATGGCTACCAGGATGGAGGCCTTTCCACTGAAAAAAGAACTTTGTTATTATTGATAGACATAACATTTTTATTGTAATCTGTGACATGCTTTGGGAGGTAGTAATAGATTTTCAAGGTCATTAACTACATACAAATAACTACATACTAACTACATAGAAATAAAAGGGAAGTAGAAAAGAAGGCGAAGCATAAAAGTTAAAGTACAGTGGATTTCTCATATGAAAGTGCACATTTTGTGGAAGTCAACAGTGTTAACTATTGTCCTGAGAGTTAATGTAACCAGAGGTTGACAAGTGAACACTGTGACAAAAGCTGCATTACAGTAGTGAAATGAGTCAAAACAACATTTTTTTTCTACCTTCATAGCAAAACTGCAATGTTTTCTGGTCAGACATCATATCCCCAGAACTTGGCTCATATAATTCAACCAATCTGGCTTGACCTTTGATAAATTATAGTGCCTAATGTATGGCACGGTGGAGTGCAAGGCAGGTGTGTCCAAGGCCTGGTATGAGTGCTATTGCCTGTGGTTGAATGGAGCACATATTTAATGACTCATTGTTGGTGGTATTTTTATTAAATAAGAGGCAGAAGTGTATGAAAATTGTATTCCAAAGCAATATTGATTGAAAACACACATTTTACACTATTAAATAACACAATAATAAGCACAAGAAAAAACAGAGATAGCAACACTGCTGAAATCATGAATAAATTAGCACACCCATTACTCTCACACCAGTAGCCCCACAGCCTCATTGAAATATAGGTCTTTTCAACACATATACCTAATATACTAAAAAAGAACATTTAAAATGATTCAGTGGCTTGTGTGAACACATTAATTTTCAGTACTAAAAATATATTTTTAAGCAGGTCTTGGGCCCTACTTCTTTCTTGTGTGGAATGCATAATGGATTCCTATGTAATCCATTATAGCTGCTGAAAGAGCAGGAGATAAAGAGTCTTGAGCAGCACCCACCCGGGGTTGTTCTTCGTTAAATGAAGTTTTAATAAAGAACGACGGAGAGGCTGTACAAGGTCAATTATCAGACTTTGCCGATCCTCTGGTTCTCTTCCCGGATCCCCGTGCTTAGTTAGCTATAATAGCTGTCGGTCATAGCCTACTGATCTACACGTAAAAATGTCAGACACCCAGACGAAGGCTGAACCTATCTATCCAACACCTCTGTCAGTGTGCATTTACTGTTGACTATTTTTCGTCCTGAGTGGCACATAAGGTCGCCACTGTCACACACAGGCAAATCAGGAGAGCTGGCTGTGGTCGATGTTCATTTGTCAGTGCCCTCGTTGAGGAGGATATCTCTTTATGCATCAAGAATACGTTAAAAGTCACTGGGGGCAGAGGTGGAGATATTAATTTTGCCTGTCCGGGTGTTCAGTCAGCATTGAAAGTTGAATCCCCCCACCCCCCTTCCACAATCCCTCTCAACCAGTGAGGTGGATTTAATGTACATGGTGCTTATGAATACACTTATGTATTCATTTGAGCAATAAACGCTGGGCTGAGTCCCGCACAGAAAAACAAACTGCCTAGCTTCCGGCAGCCATTTTAATTAAATGCCATGGATTGTCAAATTTATTGGTCCGCCTCCCCACAACCCTGAAGGATGTCCTATGCCATTTCCATATCTTTAGGTAGTGGCTTCTCCTGCTAATGTGAGGTGAGGGATGAAAGGAGATGGAGGTCTGCTTGGCTAAATTGAGCCTGGCTCACACAGCTTGGAGAAGAGGGAGGGAGGGAGATGAAGTGTACGTAAATGGATGTGTATAGGCTAAAGAGGGGTTGCACATGTCCTGCAGCGATAGCCTCTGAGCTGTAACAAGGCCTCACTCTCAGTCTTGCTCTTTCAGAGCAGATCTGTGTGCAGATGGGTGTCTGACAGGGCTACAGCTGTTCTCCTAATTGTTCATTAAGTGTTCTATTGATTCCCTTATTTCAAGTACATGTGTCTTTCAGCCGCTGCTCTCCATGTGAAGTGGCAGACACGCATGCCACACACACACTCACACATGTACACACCTACACACAAATCCTAGCTGGGCTGAGATGACAGGGCCGGCTGATGCTGAAAATGTGAACTGCCACTTCTAATCCAGGACTCTCCTCTCAGTGAGGTCCAGCAGGGCCTGGAAAACAGCGCCTCATTTAACGCACCAGGCTTATATTTTCCAAACTTTTAGCATCAATCAATTAAAGTGCTGGCAGCAGCATGGAAAAATGTTTAATTCCTTGTTAAGCGGCAGCAGCCTCAGATTGCACCTGGCTGATAAGGGAGCTTGTGTGAGTCTATTAGATCCTGATACTCTTGCCTGATTACTCAGAGAGAGTGCAAGCTTTATTTAGGCAGAAAATGATCAAGAAAGATTGAAAGGAGACGGGAGGAGAGGAGTTAAAGAAGCAAAAGACTGAAGAGGCAGATAAAATCAACCTCATCATCACCTTGTAGTTTTTATCTGTTGGGGGGTTTTTCTTTATTTGGAGCAGTTATTTAACTGATGCAGATCAATTAATAAGGCATAAGTTTTCTTTGTGAAAAGAATGATCAGTTTTCTGGTTTATGTGACTGATATCACTTCTTTTTGTCATCTAGATATGAAGTACGCTACTTAATGCATACTTAATGCAATGAAATATTCAAATAAGAAGAACCCTTAGTAGACTAAAACTGACTAGAATTTCTCTGTGGTTAGACTTTAAGGTTACAACATGCAGAGCACGTATAGAAGAAAGCGATTTGTTTCAATGCTTTTATGATTTTATAGAAAAGGTAGTATTGTATGGACTGGTCAGTGCTACAGAGAAAAATCACCAGACAAACTGTAACCATTTCTCTTTTTTCCTCTTTGTTCTAAGCCTCACAATTTGGCTTTCAAATTGGACTCAGCGCTTCAGTGAGTCAAGTCATATACTCCCAGCTTGGGTGGTCGTCTCCATTTCTTGGGCGAGGAAATTCTGTCGGCCTTCCTGCGTTGAGTGGAGTGATAATGTTCTCTGTAAAACACAATAAGTCACCTCCCTCCTCGCCTTTGTATAAGCCTCTAGGACCCCCAATCAATACTATCTGGCTGGGTGACTTATCATTGCAGCCTGGCTGCGAAGCTGAAGAGAAGTGAGTCGAGTGGGGCAGCAGACGGTGGGCTGCATCCTGATGCCGACAAGAGGTGAGGCCTGGTGGCTGCATGAGTGATCTGCACGCCAGGCAGTTGCTAATTTGTTATGAACCGACTTAGCAAAACAGAAGAAAAACATCTCAGAAAGAGCATGCATGCTGCATTTGCTGTTTATATAATTAAACATGGAATCAAATACAATCTACTCTTTAGAAACATGTATGGGTAAAGGGGATTTTTTTGTGTTAAAGAATATACTATGGTGAGCTTAAAATTGAAATATGACAGTGATTAAAAAACAATACAAGAGAAAAATAAATTTCCTACAAGAAAAAAACGTTGGAACAAAATAAATACTGAACATAAAAATAATGCATTAGCTACTTGGCTACAGTACAGTTATGTATTCTTGATTCTTTTGTTCCCAGTGATGATGAGTGACATGATGTACATGAACACGTGTAAAATGTGTGCCTTTTTACCCTTACTCTTTGGTTGCTGAAGATGTTTATTCGTAAGCTATTACTTTTGTTGGTAAGCTTTTGTTTTAGTCATTTTTGTTCAATATTTGTCCAAATAGCTGTTCTTAGGTGAAAGCATTGAACCAAGTCCAAACACATTATTTATCATAAACACTTTGACACTGCAATTATCACACAATACTGTGCAATTTAGTTTCAGATTTCTGCACACAAGTGCAAAAATGAGGCAACACCTCTGAGTTTTCTTTAGAGAGTTGTGTATAAATTTATGATAGAGGTTGATTCATTAAAGCTAAATCACTTGGTTTTGTTATGTACATGAATCCTTCCATTGACATTCATTGGTTTAATTTCAGTGGTTCATTTATTCATTATAAAATTTGCAAGATACATAAGAAAACCTTCTAAGTTTTTTGTAATGCATAATTCTGCTATTCAGGTAATTATAGTAAATTAAAAAAAGCTCTTGAGGTCCTGAAGAACCAAGCATATTGATATCTAAAGAGCTTTTCAGGGGCAGAAAAATAATCTGGCTAGAACACAACTAACTGAAGGCCATAGATGATGTGCAGTCAGGCCTTGCTTGCCTCTGCAGTTTTTTAACAATACTCCCAAGGACTTTTCATGACACTTGTACTTGTGTTCTCTTAGTTTTTGTTCATGCTACACTTAAAGTAAAAGCACTCTTCTTACATATCTCTGTAAATCCAAACAAATCACTTCTGCCTTGTCTTTGAAAACTGCTCTGAGTTTCTTGAATTAGCTATTGTTCTGACAGAGATATACAGCAGATATTTTCTGTATGTGGTCGAAGGTGCAATGTGTTGAATGAATTGATATTTATTGTTAAGGTTGCAAACTGTGATCAAATGCATAGTGACTGCCTGACCCCTTCTGCTTTGAACATGAAGGAGAAACATGTTTGGATACTAAAAACATTAAACAGACGTGTAATTTGTCTGGTTTGGCGGTGAAACGTGGTAGACTTTGTGTAAGAGCTCTGTTACCTGTAGCTATTTTTTCTTGTACATTAAGAAGTAAAAACACAAGAATGCTCATTTTCTTTGTAAAAATCAAAATGAATTGTAGGTTACTTAGTCACAGTTTAATAATCCATCAAACACTCACTTATTTTTTTCTGGCTGTAAAGTAAAATTACTGTACTTTTTTGTCGTTGTTTTGTTCCTTTTGGGTTCATTTAGCTTTAAATATTTAAAAAAAATTCTTATTTTTCTTTTCTAATCAGAAAGTAGTACAAACCAGAGGAATACACTGTAAATTCAGTGTCATATTACAGTTTTTATGGAGTATTTTGGGAGGCATTTTAGTAATTGGATTATTTTTCAGTATTAAAAGGTAATCCTGTTAAAACCTTACCTTACAATTAATTTGCTAACATTTGCAAGATTACCAGCTGTTTAAAGGCGGAGCAATTCTACTAAATCGTTTCAACCAGTTAATTGAAAAAGAAGTTAATAGGCCAACACTAAATATGCATCTGAGTTCATTACATTTTGCAGAGCACAGAGAGCATGTGTTTAAATGGTTGATTCAATGATCTGCAAACATCTGCCTACCTTTTTGTGTTTCATCATTTTAACAAGGATTGATATTATTGTATGTGTAATATTTGAACGGATATTTTTCTCCACATTTCACAGAAAACACATTAAATAAAAAAAAATGTAAAAAAAAGGTTGATGAGGTCATGTTTTTGTTAGGAAGTTGGATAATACGTGTCAGGAACATGCAGATAAACAGAGGAAAAATAAAAGCAGCAAGTTACCGCCAAGGCTGAGGACACTGTCGGACTTAAGATAAACCAGATGAAGTATAAGCTGGCCAACTGTTTACTAACATTTCATTTTCTATGGGCCATCTATTACAAGAGTGAATAAGGGGGTTGGAGGCCTGTTAATGGCCTCTAATTGGGTTATAGTGAAGAGAACATGTTGACATTTGCTATTTGCTCACAGTCCAGGGCCTTCCTTTAGCCATTATGCTAATTCAACCATTATATATCTGGGAGTATTAATGGGACTGACACAAGTGATGTTACAGGTAAAAGACTGTGAAATGGTCTGTAAACAGACAGAATTGATTCCAAGGCTGAAGCGATTGTCACCAGCCTGCGCTGAGCTAAATGGATACCCTCCTCCTTTTGCCTTCCTCCTCCTCTCTGTGTCCCTCCCTCCACCACCCCTGTCCAGCCTGCCAAATAGTCTCTGACAGCATTCAGCTGAAGCTGTCAAGGCCATCAAAAAGGTACCCAAACACAGCGTGAAATGCCGTCTGCTTACAAAAATGAGACGGGATCAGAATCAATACAGTTTACCCCTCTTACCCAACACCAGAGCACATTCATCCACCAACACCGTCAACGATGAGCCTCAGAATCAGTTGCACTACAAGTGCTGAATCTTGGGCTGGCCAACTTTCTGTCATACAGAAATGGGGCTTATTTTACAGAAGTATTGCTTTTGAAAGACTTGGATGAGTCTCAAAGCTGATTCAAAAATTCATTGTGACTTCAATTTATTGTGAGGCTGTCTTTTGTAGATGGTCATCTTAGACTAAAAAATCTTTTGAAGAGACTAGACAGATCTAGTGAGGGAACACGGGCTCCACAGAGAAAAAAAAAATACTTTGAATGTTTTCCTTCCTCACATTCACTGAAATTAATTAACATATTTCAAGATCATAAACAATGTTATTTAAAAAAAAATAGTCATCTAATCATTCAGACATGGGTCATGATTTGATATATATATATATATATATATATATATATATAAATATAATCCTATGAATAATTTTAAATATTGTTTTATGCTTTAAAAATATTCTGTGAACCACAGACCTGGTTTATGTCATCACTTTGGCAGTCTAACAGCTATCTTGTAACAACAGGGGGAGATGACCATTCCCTGTCTTGTTCATTTAGCTGCAGATGTGCTCACAGAGCAGAGAACAGGCTATAAAACCAGACTTGCACTGGCACACAGTAATTGAATTACTCTACCGTCCCCACGTTCATTCATTTACTGTCCTGAAATCTGTGAGTAATAGCTAAACAGGATATTTTTGATCCTGTCCTTTCAGTCACAAGGGTGAGAGAGCACACTGAAGGTCCAAGAGGGAATATTTCTTTTGAGAAAATCATTTGCAGAACAGTATGACCACATGTGGTTATATCTGTCAACTGGTGCTGCATAACGTGGAAATCAAATAACACTTTGATAACCAGATCTGTCAAAAACATGAGACTAATAATTATCTGGCTTTATATGGGGTCAGGAGGAGGCTCTGCATAATAAATCTGCCAGCCAGAGAAAATTCAACTTCTTCACTTTTTTCTTGATAGGGTTTGAATATGATGCCCAGGCTAATAAAAGATTGGCCTGTCATAATGAATCAAGAGGGCCAGTGTCATGTAGGCAGTGTGAGTCTATCCTCTCTCATATCCATCTACTAAGCAAGCCTCAGTGTGCTAACATGGCTGGAGAAAAGAGACCAGTTGACACCTTATTTGGCTCTTTCCACTGAAATGAACATTCGGCCTGGGAGAGAAAGAGAGACAGTGTTTGGCGCAGCATGGCTTCATTTTCTCCCGGAGTGAACACTGGGGCCCCAGAGGGACACCAAGACGGATTTGCATGCCACTTGCTATTCTCTGTTACCTGCTGCAAATTTATTATTGTGGCAAGTCAGCTTCCCCAACAGCAACTTGGAGGACTTTTCAAACCTAAATGGTATCTGCAGGCGGTCAGGACAGGAGACACATAGAAATCATGCACACGCGCTGGTTCTCTCGTTCAAATTCACACACACACACTGAGGAAGGAAAAGACTGCATCAAAAAGTAATCATGGAGATCAGAATACAGCTGTCAGGTGTGCCAAACAGAAAGTGATGCCTCTGATGAAGTGTTTCAGAAGCAAAGAAACTGTTTGCAACTTTTCAGACAAAGTTTGTTGCTTCTGATAAAGCCACACACAAGGTCATTGGGGTTTAAAAGCTACGTCTTATCCTCTAACATGGACCTGATTGCTGCCCGTTAAACTCTTCAGGCAGACCACTTATATTAGAAATGTAGAATGAATTTGATCTGATTTTTATCTCTGATGAGCTATTAAAGCAAACCTTCTAACCAATCTTGGAAGCAATGATTATCTTCATAAGTGATTAATCTTTTATTTTTTAAAGATAATAAGTTATAACTATGTGATCTTTTTAAAAAAATACCTCAGTTTAATAGAAAAATCTGTCAATCTTTGCATTTTCAAAAAATCATTAAATTATTTTCCACTTGATTTTCTAACAATCAAATAATCATTTAATTGATCAGCCATTTCATCCTTAACTAACTCTCTTGCAACTCAGTTTTCCTTTAGATTTTGATAATGTTACAGCATATTGAAGCAGCATCACTCAAGTAATAGACTTGGAATCACGCTCCCTCAATACCTAACACATGTGTGTACCATGACCATGCTCGAAGGTCATGAAGGACCAGGATAAAGAAATGGAGTCAAGGTCAGTGATGCCCATTACCTTTTCTCTGTCCCCTACAAATGAGTATCATTCACCTGATTATCTATTATCATGTTATTGGAGGTAAATTTAACAAGCTGTTGAGAACACTGGAAAATCAATACCTTTTAAATGCTGTTTATGTGTGATTAACGGTTAATATCCTCACAAATTATTTAATATAATAAGGTCATTTGTCTTTCACATGAGCCTGGTACCCTGCAAAGAATAATAGAATAATAAATGAGGACACTAGTGAAGAGGAGATTTCTGATGCTTTCCCCAGCTTCGTTTTATTACCCATATCCTCTTTACAGCTACAAAGCAGCACTATGGTTATTTTATGCAAGTCATAAAATTAGGCTGAGATGGAATTAGCAGACTCGGGGCTCTTTATAGGTCAAGCCGGTAGTTTATGAGCCCACGACTCCCTGGCACTATTGTCAGGAGGCTAGTTAGAGGGGTCTTTAAGCATGATTTAATATGTCCATGCCTTGGAAAATAGTTAAATAGCTAATTAAATGGAGGAGTTAATTTACATATTAATTGACCTTCCAGTAATATTTATATTGATACCTACATGAGGATCCCTTGTCTTCATTGCTTTTCATCATAGTTAGTCTGAGCAAATATGGTGTAACTTTTTTTGTTTAAACTGAAGTTTCTTTTTATTGTCACCAGAGAGAGGCTGTGTACTCCCCACCTTGTCAGGCTCACAGCTGGCTAGAGCTTTGTGTGATGAGGGCTCCTTTTGTTGGTGGATAATGGAGGAAGCACCATAAACAGCAATGTGAAGTGGCCCACGGGGGCCAGTCAGAGTGTGTATTTGTGTGTGAGGCAAAGGGTGGAGTGCTGAACAGGAGCTTGAGGTGGTGGAAGATGGTACTTGTGTCAAAGCTGCTCTTAATTATGTCTCTAATCACCAACCATCTTGCCAGCAGAACAGGACTCGGGGGCTTGACATTAGCCCAACCTGTACAGAATTAGCACAACATTTCACCTGCAAAGCTTTCCAATACACACTCATGCCAAAAACACAAGCATGTGCATGCACTGCTCAACCAAGTTGCCTCCTCAGGGATAGCATGACATAAATCTGTTTGTTTGCTACTCTCCTCGCTGGTTATAATGCTCCGTAAGAGATTTGTGCCACATTCTCTATAATAATAATCAATCGCACTAATGCCATCCCTGCATGTTGCATTGTCATGTTGATGTCCGCATGGCCATCGAGGGGTAATGATGACACGGATCAACGATGATAGATTGGAAGCACATTGTTTGTTTTTGACAGGGGGCGCGTCCATTCTGTGCGCCTTGTTGTTAGCATGGTAAGTGTGTCTTACAGCCTATTATCTAGCTGATCATTTGTCACTACCCTGTCTTCACTTTGTCTCCAACATTCTTTTTAGATAATGGTCCTTCAAATAAATATGCATATGAGGCCTGCATTCAACAATAGAAGTCATGAATGGGTCTTTTCAGGCCGTGTAAACTTGAAATGTGGCTGCAGATAATCAGTAGGAAGGTTTTTTTTCGGATATCAAGTGATGAGTTCAGGTGATACTTGTTAATGAGCGCTTGCTAAAATATTTGCGCTCCAATACGTTTGTCCTACAGCAAATTAATTAAGCAGGTGTAATCTTGCACCTAAACATTACAAGGTGTGATAATCTCCCATTATCCGTTTGGCCATGGTGTCCTCTCCTACAGATTTTGACAATATGGCTGCCTGCCTGAACCCCCTGATGCAGCCACAGACCAGCAGCTGCCCAGCAGACCCATGCAGCCATCAGCAACACCTCAGGGCCATCAGTGCTCATCACTCACCGAGGCTAAGTACCCTGTCAAAGGGTGCTGTGGCAGCAAATTGAATATTGTTATGATCCATAAAATTTTCTCATCAGTGCACTGTGCATGCTCATGTTGTTAACATGTTGATGATAGCCAGAACAGCTTGTGAGAAATATTTGCCAATAAGTGACAGAAGAGAACATCAGTGATCACAGCTCTTCTTAACGTATCATCTTACTTAATATTATAACTAAAACAATTTGATTCATGATAATTAACTGCTTGATTTAATTCATTTTGCTGATTAATATGAGGAAAAGACTTCATCAGAGTTGTTTCAGCTCTTCCAATGGGAAGATTTTCTGATTTCCTTTGTGTTTTGTGCGACCAAAAATGGTGTTGGAGTTTGATCCATTTATGAGACTAAATAGAAGATTTAAAGATAAAACCTTCAACTTCTTCACATAATAACTGCCATTCTTTTTTTTAATTTCTTTTTTCTTTTTTGTGTATTTTCATCTGCACACCATTTTACTAACACTGAGCAATCAAGAAATCAAAATAACAATTGTTATTTGCAGCTGTTTTGAATAAGAACCATCAAAACATAAATCTAATTCTATGGCTGGCAACAGAAAAAGGCTGAACTGACTAGCAGCTGGTAACCTATAATTCCTCTTCTGTTCTGTGCAATTTGTGTGCCCATTTGTATCTAAGTGGCCTTGTCCTCAGAACCTGTCCAAAACTCTGCAGCAGCAGTTGGATTCTTGTTGCTTGCTACCCAGAGGCTAACAGTTAGCTAGAGGCCAGGTATGTGCACAGAGTAGAGACTGGGTGATGTCAGCTGTGCTGTAACAGTAATACTACCCAGACCTCTCCTCCTGATCCCGTGCCTTAGCCAGAGTCCAGCATTTCCAACTAAATAGCTCTATAAAATGGACACCTGCCACAAGACCCTGCATGCATCACTAGTGCCAGAGTGGCAAATACAATCGCCCAGCAGTCACAGTCAGTTGCTTGCTGATATATCAGATGTGATCCCAGGGAAAGAGCTCAGTGTCTCAGCCAAATGTTTAAGTTATTTGTTCTTGTCATTAAACTAAACTTTATTGTGACCCTCTCTTGCTGTTATTGCACTCATAGCAATCCAACTGGACTGGACTTTATCACTGAAACTGTCTATGAATCTCTGAGGCTCAGCTGCTGCACTTCACTGAGCTATAATTCCTTGTTGCCCTCTGAGTGTACAGGTCCAGTGAGAGTGCAGGAAAAGACAAAAAAGGGTGAGAAAGAAATCAAAAGACAAATGGTAGAAAAGGGATTTGCTATCTTGATTTGTTGTCTAATGAAAACTGTCAGAAAATGCACACACTTGCACAACTCCAGCCGTTTGCACATGGAAATACTTTGTGCACAATCAGTTTGTCTCATTTCCTTAAAAGAAAAAGTTTGAAAAGACGAGGAAAGATTTTGCAATACTAAGTAATTTGCAATATCTTGAGATATTGCATATACAGACAGTTTACAAATAAGTTGCAATGAAATGGTTTGAATAATGTGTGGTGTTGTGTACAGAATGAACATAACTATACTTGCTCATTGTGTTTTTTTCTGTTTGTGTATTGACTTGAATATTTAAAAGTGTTTCCACTGGGCCAAAAATAAAAAATAAGGAAGCAATAATCAGGTGGCATCAGCATTTCTACGAATATTTACATACATTTTGTTTAAAAAACATTCTGGAAATGTATATCCTGTCTCTTTCAGCTTCTTCCTAGACAATTTTTGAAAATATATTCTCTCTTTCATCTTCACCCACCCAGGATCCATCCCATTAATCAGTAGGCACACAGAAAGCCATTATTATTCTTTTTATTATGGAATTTTACATCAAAGTTTTGGTTTTAACATTTAAAGCTGATAGTATGAAATGGAAAGTATGGATCATCTTACTGTTGTAATGAAAAGGGTTGTGATCCATGGGTGTTTGTCTTGCCTCAGTGTGTTTTATCGCTGACAATGAGGGCATCCCTCACTACCTTTACACCATTTTTAGAATGTTTCATTACTCACCTATTTTTCCTAAGGTTTCCAACTTCACTGACCCCCACATCTGCAGCTTGGGAACATGCATTTAAACCAATATCAGAAAGAAATATCTTGTGCAAAAGTGTGTGTGGATCATTAAGAGACTCAAACTGTTATGAAAACATTAGCATTTCTGAGGTACAATGCAGGGTAGCTGTTTTTACAGCTTATGTGTTTTCCAAAGGTTCTTGAAAGAGACAATGCGGTCATATAAAATATAAACTGCAGATAAATGACATGATATAAAACTGCAGCCCATGTCCTGTCAAGCTCGGGTAGCCTCTAAACTCAAACTGCCTTAATTTTCACCTCCTGTGAATTGCACTAACATCCTCTTTCTCCTCTGGCATGGAGAAAGGGATATTTTGCTGTACTTTAATGAGATGGTGTTATGCCTAATTTGTGCCATTTCACATCTTTAGATTTGGTGGAACAAGGAATCTAAATTCAGACTCACAGTTGACTTATATACATTCATTGGAAAATGTCTTCAAAACATACAATTTCAGAAGCATTTTTGTCCATTTCTGCTCAAACAACTTCTGGCCTGACAACCTTGAAGTCCACACACTTGTCTCAAAAATTTCTTTTTTACCCAATGAAGTGAAAAGGCCAAGTTTTTGCTCTTTAAGGTGGCGGTACATAACCTGCCCATGGTACATAAACGTGTCTTCAGGTTAGGGAAGATGAATGGATGACCACATGCGTGCCTTAATAAAAAAGGTCTTTAAGCCTTCGTCCAGATCCTCTTCCCAAAGAAGCATGATATTAAAGACAGGCAGGAAGCTGGGCTTGGTAAACGTAATGGATTGGCAGGAAAGTTTAAAAGCACCAAGGGGGTAGGCCATTATGCAAAACAGGATCTGCACAAGTAATCTGCACCCTGTCTCTCAGCTGCCAAAGACAAAGAACACATGCGGACGCTCTGATTGCTTCGTAAGAAGCTCTCTGCACCACCATGATGGATTCTGGTATTTTGACTGTTAATATGTTTGAATGAAAATTATTTATACATTTTGGTGAGGTTGAGCGCCTCTCCCTGTGATTACTGCATCTAAAAATGAGATCGGAGGAGCAGGAAATTTCCATGTCACAGAGGCCTGATGTATACTCAGATTATAGGCTGATTGCAGCTCAGATGAGCACTGCATAGAATCATTTGCCTGTGCCTGTGACAACTCCCCATTCCTGACAAGGCCTCTTAGTTTCTCTGGTTATTGATGCATTCTGCATAAATGCAATCCATTGATGGTGTCTGCTGCTAGAATATAGGTATGAAAGAGAAGCATTTTGTAATGTGTGTGAGTGGAGGTATTTAATGAAGTCAGCGGCAGGAAAAAGAGCAGCGAGAAAAGCAGCACAAATGTTCTTTACCCAGCGTTGCACAGAGGAGCTGATCAGAAGTGAATCGTGTTCGAGGGTATTCTGCATGTGTGATGATGACACCTGGGTAGACATTTATCAGACTTGCTAGTTCAGTGGAGGACAAGAAGGATATGATGTCAAGCAGTGGAGCAGAGATAAGAGGGGTTCATGGTAAGAGAATAAGAAGGAGGCATTTGGTGGTGGGAGGTGTGTGAGAAGGAGAAAAATAGATTTTACACACATAAATAAGAGCAAAGTTTTCCAATAGATTTGCAGAAAGCTTAATGTCACTGCTGTAATGGAAAGAAATACTAGTGCTATTACACTAGTACTGTATGCCAAAATAATACTGCAACTAATTTTATCAGTTGCACAACTATACATTTAATGAAAGCTACGTATACCTAAAAATCATGACTTTTCATGAAAATCAAATAGCATTGGGGCTGTAAAGCAGAAAGTTGTTTCTTTTTTTTTTTTTTTTTTTTTTTCTTTTGGACAACATAGAGGTGCCATGGGCTATTTTCAAATACTATACGTACACTACATATTTTTATGAGACTATGCAGACTTTCTGCTCTGGAGGAAGCTGTACATAATTCAAAACTGTGCTGTGCCAGTGCTTTTTACACATAATTATTTAGCACATAGAGAATGACAGATGAGATTGCTATGGTGACACTCCTGCAGTGATAACAATACAAATTCACACTACTTACATCCCCTTGTACTCTATGCCTGTGTCTTATAAATTCATGAATCTTCATCAGTCTGCTGGGTACAGATTTTACGCTTGTATATATATATATATATATATATATATATTTATATATATATACATATATATGTATATATACACAACATCACTAGACCTACAAGGAAGCTAGATGATGCAAATATATGACCAGAAATTTATGCGACAGCCTCGAGAAGATCTAATATACTGTCTGCATACTAAAATAAATATATAATAACCAATTCGCTTTCTTGTTATGTCTGGTAAAACACATGCACACAAATATATCACTATTTCTCTTTCTTGAATGGTTCACTCTTTGAAGATGAATGACAATTATTTAACAGCATCAAGGACTTAAACAAGGCCTCTAAGACCCCCTTCAAGAATCTAGTACATAAATGATTGATAGATCCACTTACAGCAAAACAATCCCCTGAGAACAATTACCAGTGCTTTGGTAATTCTGCTAATGTGACACTGGTTTATAACTCTTTCATCCTTTTTGGAGAATATTCCAGAGAAACCTTTGGCTCTTCTGTTGAGATAAAAACTAGTGAAAGTATGTCAGTAGCCAACTTTTTGAGTAGTTAAAAATCATCTTGAATGTAAGTCTTTAAGCAGGGCTAGTAAAGCAGTGTCACTTTGGCTTAAACGGGAATAAACAAAGAAAGAAATTGGACACACCCTCTCCCCACGCTCACACATTTATAAATGCACATGTTCAGTCAGAGCCTCCTGGCTTGGGCTCAGTTGTCTCATCTCTGTCTCTCTTTTGGGGCCTGATTTGAATACGAGCCTTGTTTTATGGAGGAAGGTAATTGGAAGTTGGTGATTTACTGCAGTGTATACAGGGACTGCTTCCAACAAAATATCTGGAAGCAGGGAATAATCGCTTTGTAGCCTGCTGCTGCATTTATCTGGACACAGGTATATTTTCACCACTGGGTGTTAACAGTGTTGACTATTAACCAGCAAATAAATTATTCAGCACTTACAAGGGGGAAAAATGGGAAAAATCTCCTTTCCAGGGTTTACAACAGGACAAAGCAGTGTGCAGTGATGAAAAAAAAGGAAGTCATTTTTTCTTCAATTACAAAAGGCAAATATTTATTATTTATAAGTACTTGCCTTGTATGGGCTTAAATGTTATTTATGAACCTGTTGCATGGTGATTTCCAATGTAACTCATTATTTTTAGCTGGAGGGTGTTGTAAAGGAGCAAGGATATATTTAATGACACTCTGCTAGTCGGTGCAATTACACTGTAATCATTATGTAAAATGTCCTATTAATTAAACCAATTTCTGCTGGAGGAACATTCTTTTCTGCAGGGCCTGTGCCTCATCCTTCAGCTGCCTTGCTGCCTCCTGTTTTTCACCAGACCCCTATTATGTTGCAACTTCACTGCATACATATTTATTAAAGAGATTTTCATTATCCCCAAGATCTGGAACCATTATTAAATTAATAAATAGAATATGTCACAGAGGTTTAATTGGCAATTAGGTTTCTTTCTAGTTTTACAGTGTTTTGGTCTTGTGATTATTGCTACTGTGCTTGGTGTGTGTAAAATTTGGCTATTTTTGTTCTGAGACCGGACAAGCATTAGGTTAAAAAGTTGTTCCTATTTGATATATTTTATTATCATTATTATTCTTATGACTTGACATTAAAATGACTTTAGTTAAATAGGAGCAGTGAAGATGGACAGGAAATAAAGAAGGACATGCAGTATAGGTCATGCTGTTCTGCTGGGAATAAAAATGGTGACACTCCTCCTCAACAGAATCTAACCATTGGGGCATCTCTGAGTGCTCTTATTTACAGGATGGGCAGCTTAATAACTGTATTAGAGATTAAAAAAATATGACTTAATAGAGGACCTTATGCTGCACTTATGAAGGAGGCACTTAGTAGAGTGGAACAGGCAGACTTGGGCAGGCAAATGGAGAGACTGAACTTAAGTAAATTCACATCAAATGGCAAGTTTACATCAAAAACAGCAGGAGGCAAAACAGAATTCCAAATTTGTCTTCTTTAAGAAAATGTTGGTGCAAGCAATCATGGCAGGACAGAGCGGTTGACCCATCTGGCTCTTTATCTGCTGTTCTGGCAGTCCTAATGCTGCTGTGGTGACCAGGGGTCATTGGCACTTCCAATGCTCTTCAGACACAATCTGTTTTCTTTACTTCTTGGCACAAAGGAAACGATTAAGAAAACAATTCAATAGCGAGTGAGAACACACACACACACATCTACAATGCAAATGGAGCAACTGGGATGTTTGCAATTCAGAAAGCATCGGTCAGGATAGGCACTCTTTGCAAGAGTGCTTATACAAGTGGTTCAGTCTTGAATAAAATAGTCTGCAATAAAAAGTGTTGAGAAAATTGGACAGATTTTGTGGCTATGGTACTTAGCAGAGCAAAGAGCTGCAGCATATTTAATCAACAATTCAGTTCAATAAGTCCAATAAGCAGCAATTTGTTAAAATGTTTACAATGAAATCAGTATCTAAATTTTTAAAAAGATGTTGATGTTATTGGTGTTATTAACGCATAATTTTCTACAGTGTTTTTTGTGTAAGAGTCGACATCCCTAAGGGTGTCTGGAAACTTAAACAGATGGCAGCAACATATCTGATCATGACTACTTTACTGGTCTTTTGCCGTGCAGCTTGCCACAAGTCATGTGTTGTTGTTAAGTTGTTACAGAGGACTGTCTCAGCGTGTTAACCATGTGGATAAAACTGAGCACAAAGCTGGGTTCTCTTATCAGTGGCGACTAAAGCTCCTTGGGAGAGCGTGACTAAAGTGCTGACAGACTGAGCGGCTTATATGAGTTGTTAAAGTCCAGACACCTGCTGCGAAAAAGAAAGGCTGGGGGAAGATGATGAACATGAAGATTAAAAACAGAGCAACAAAGAAAATAAAGATTTGCTGTGATTAGAAAGTGATGATCACTGTGAGCTGCAAAGCACAAGAACTATCCTTAAAGAAACATACCATGTATTCCATTCTGCACAAACATGAAATCCAGTCACTAATTTCTGTCTCTTCCCTGGATATAAGTATAAAAATAGAAATAGAAATAAACATCTGTACTTGATGTCATGCACAACAATTTCTGCCGAAATTCTTCAGATCAAATAAGCAAAGAATAAATAATCAAACAAAAGCCAACAAAATAAATGAAGAACTATGAAAATATCAGATTCTGGGCAACACTTATATCAAGCTGTAAAGATTTACTTTCAGAGTTCTTGGTCAATTTCAAACGAATGTGTTGGTGTCATCCATTAGCAACAGATGACATCTGATGATGGGTATTGTAGTATATAATGTTTACACTCGTACAAGAAAAGTAATAAATGAATTAGTTATGTGAGAATCAGTTTTTTTTTCTTTACCATAATATCTCACAATAACAGTTATGATAAGCCCTATTAGGATGGTTAAAGCCAAAGGAAAATAACTGTTCAATGCTTCGTTTATTATTGCCTTTGTATAGAAAACACTACACCATCCAGAGGAATGCCTCGTGGCCACATATTTCAAAGTGACACTATATTTACCTAGCCTTTTTATTTATTTATTTATTTTTACTTATAGTGTGTTTGATGGCCACATAAAATTTGGAACACCTCAGGAAATGATACGAGAAGTAGATTTTCCTCTGTAATTCAGATAAGGGTTTCCTATTGGTCAAAGTACTTATTGTCCCTGTATTTACATGATTGCTTGTTTTCACTTAAACAAATTATATTACTGTTGACAAGTGTTTCCTGTCAGGAAACCTAGAGGCAAATACAAACACAGACAGTTATGAATTTACTGGAAATATCAGTTTCAGCTTTTGACCTCAGTTGTTGCAATGATTTGTGCATTTGTGAATATTTACATCTTAGCTGGACCACACACCCAAAATTGATGTGAAAACAGCAGTTTAACACTGACAACAGCTACCAACCCCAAAACACATATAAAGAAAATGCTTGATAAAATTCAGCTGCTGCTAACTGGCTGACTAGCATCTGTGCCAATGAGTATTTAAATGTTGGTACATCTGCTTTGTAACAAAGACATGTCCTGTGCAACATGACTTGCAGTAACTATTGTATGCCTCTTTCTGGTGCCAGGTTTGCCTTGAAAAGAACCAGTATAAGAAAGCCTACAAGATGTAATTTAAAATTTGAATCTCTTCCTTTCTCTGGACCAGACAGCCAGATATAGGAGCAACACCTTGTTGCTCCCATATTTTACATAATAGTAAGGTTATTTTTAAAATAAAGTGATTGGAAAAGTATTTACATACATATTAATAAAAATACTGTATTTGGATATTTGATAAGACAGTTTGTTCCTATGTGTTTATTAAAAGCATCACAAAAATACATGGGGTGCATAAAAGAAAACAAGAAAAATTGCTCTCTCATATATTATTTGTACCACAACAAACACCTCAGCATATTTAAGCTATCAGATTTTTTCCAATCTGCAAGATCACACCTTGTTTGGATTATTATCACTTATGCAAGAGCTGGCAGCATGATCCTTATCACAGGTATGAATTACAATACTTATATTGCATGCCTTATTTGTGGCTGGTAGACGGATGGCACAGTTTCATTTTAATCCATTATGCTGCAGCACAGTGTCAAATTAGGCTGCTTCATTAATACACTATCCACAAGTGAGAAAGAGAGAGAATGAAAGTGGAGGGAAAAAAAGAAAAGGAGGAGGGAGCAACTGTACATCAGGGAGAGATTATTATTATTCAGTCTCTCTCTGAGATGAGAGCAAATTATAAGAACATACACCTTCTTCATCTGTTTGGATAAGTGGGGGGCATGAAACTGATGGATGACTGTGTTTACAAATGAGGGTGATAATGTTAAGCAGAGGAGCAAAGGGGAAGTACATACATTTCCCACCAATGAAGCTCTGGCTGGTCACACGCGCGCGCGCACGCACACACACACACACACACACACACACACACACACACACACACACACACACACACACACACAAAGAAGAAGCAGACTGATGATAAGAGTCCCTTGGCTACTGGATTAGGCAATCTTCCCCAACCGCCAGCAGATTGATAGAGTCACTGCTCACAGACGCAATTGCAATGGGGAGGAATAAAGTTTGGCCTGCTGGTATCATCTGTGCTTACCACCAACATGGCATGAATCTCTGAGGAAGGATGACCTGAGAGATGATGCTTGTAGCTGCATCGGTGCTTCTGTGGGAACACTGCCAAACAACAGTGGATGTACCTTTTGTTTATTGTTTATTATTCCAAAAGAATATAGATGTTTCTTTATGTTGTTAATATTTTTAAATAAAAAATGTCGAGTAACATTTGTGGAATTTGCTGCTTTTCTTTGTCTCTCTTTTTTAACAAAATGAATAACTTGTGATATTAGATATTTGTTATTGTACATTAAATAAACATATTACATGAAGAGGTTAACTTGCAGTTGAGACAGTTTTATTTGAGTTTTTTGTATAATGTATATTTGGTAGATTTATCAAGAAAATTGGTGGCTAATGAGACATTATCAGTGTTGTTACAGCTCTAGTCTATGTAGCCACCCAATGCGTCATTATGTAAATATGCTCAGTAAAAATATTAATGAATGCAGTAGTGGGTGAAGCAGGAAAATGAAATACTCTCAAAAGTTTTTGAAACTACCACAAACCTTAATATGCTGATTTGTGTCTTTAGGGTCAAATTTTCATTTTGTTACTTTTTCTTAAATTATAACCAAAGCAATGAGTGGTGGGGCTTGATGGAAGAGTGACATCAGTCACTCATTGTTTGCTTGTATAGACACCAGTTGGCTAGGTTTAGACTTTAAAAACAACATGGTTAGGTTTAGGCATTCAGGTTTAGGAAAACAGTATAACTTTATATTAAAAACAGAAGACACGTAAAAATAACTGCATGAAACCACAGTTTCACTCACCACTTTTGCAGCCTTGGGAAAAACACAATATGCATTGGAACAAAACAATAACAACAACAAGCATCCTGCTAAAAGAGCTAAAGTTTGTGTCCATTTGCACAAACATGAAGATTTGTTTTCTTTACAATTGCACACTTTGCTTTGAAATAAAGTTTGAAAATAACAGCAGCTGATGATAATGGTGATAATGATGATGATGACATAAACTAAAGAAAAAAACAAAAGAAATCTTTTTAAGCTGCTTAAATTACAGGGGAAAAATCAAAAGAATATAATTAAATTTCCCACAATGTACCTCCAAATTATTATTTTCAGTTAGTTGGCAGTATCACAGTTGAATTATTTTAATAATTACCTTGGGATATTACATTGTAATATATATATTAATATATAGCATGTCTTTTAAACTAATTTTAATTCAACAGTTTAATTGTATCCGTGTGCATGTTTGAATTTGTTTTATTGTTTAAAAAAAATCATACTAATTCACAATCTTATCTGATTGGCAATAGTCATAATGATACATGATTTTGTTAAAAGCTTGAAGATTTACTTGGTGTCTCTTGTCTTTTTTTTTTTTTTTTTTTTACTTTCCAATCCCACAGATTCAATCTATTATCCAGTTTTTGACATGTTGGTGAACAAATAGCGCTGATGGTTTCATCAGCAGCCAGACTTGTGGGCTGAAATGAATGAATGGACCGAGTCAGTTAAGAGCAATCGTAGAGGGAGAGAGGTTAAATGTCTGCATTAGAATGTGTTTGTCCCCCAAGCATCTTAAAGAGCCCTTCTTTCAGATTACCCCATAATTCCACTGGTCCTAGCATGTCATCTTTCTCTGTGTGTCACAGGAAATAGACTGATGAATCACTTCCTGATGTCACCAGAGTGGACTGGTGACAATCAGTGAAATGATAGTGTCTGCCTGCCTACACATATCTGTAATTGATTGCCCAAACCCCAAACTCTCGCCTCTCTCCACAAGCTATGATGGAACATTGGATTGAAATCACTCCGGATGAGGTGGGGTCTGGGCCATTTGTTATTTACTTCCTGCTTGCTTCAAAACAACCCCCCTCCTCCTAAAACCCCTTACCAACACCACCCTGTCAACCCCCATCCGCACTCGCCCCTACTGCCAGAATTTTTGCCACAAGAACACATTATGGTAATCAGACAGCATGTGTGTATAGGAATCAATCAACGGAAAAGCCCATTGCAGGAGTTATGACACAGCGAAGTGTGTTTGTAACTTTTGATTAATGATGAAATCTCCGCTGTTTGTCTGGATAGATGGGGAAGCAGGATGACCTGCAGGACCGGTGGGATCAACAAGGGTGGTGTTGGCACTCTGAACCTCTGTTTAGACGGTTAAGATTCTGTGTTATGGGGAGGGGTGTATTTAACCTATTTTAGTGATAAATTATCTCAAACTGCACGGATGTGATGAATGCCATCTCAGATACCTCTCATCAGCATTACTGCCACCTTGGTACTGCCTCTCGCTCTCCTGTGCCTGCCATCCCTCTGTTTGCCTGATTTATAAAGTTGTTAGGGCAATTCACTCTAATGTTATTTCCTGCCACATAAATGCATATATCTCAGGCAGGTGTTATAAGGCCTGTGATGGAGGAACGTTGCGGCTGCTCTTGGGAACCTTTTGAGGATGTTTGGCAGGATGTGCCCATGTGAGTTGTTCTCAGGGGAAAACTTACATTAGCTTTGATCCAGAGAATAATAGATTAAAAACTGCCGGGGCTGTTTTATTAACATACAGTCTTTTGTTTCAGCCTCTCTGTGTTTTATTGGATGATTTTAAAATTTCTTTTACTGTAAATAATGATTAAACAATAATAAAAAAAAAATCCAATTCCAAGATGTCCAAAGTCCAAAATATTTTTATGGCAGCCTGTGGAAGCACAAATAAATCAGTCATACTTCATCCTCTTTTAAACTTCTGCAGATATTTAGATTTGAAAGTCCAAGGGGCAAATTGTTTGTGGAATCTCCATTATGCCCTTTTCTAATGTTGTCATTAGCAATCAGCTCACTGGGAAAACAGGTTGGCAGGAGTTAGAGGAAAATCATTTGAACCTTCGGCCCTGTCATGGATCCCCTGTCGCAGAGGGGGGTCAGGGGTGCCGGTCAGGGTGACAGCTTGGGTCAATACCCAGGAGCTGGTGGAGGAACCAGCAATGAGAGTTATAGGGGGAGTCACAAAGGGGAGCTGTGGTAAGGCCCTCCCAGATGAGCCAGCTTTAAGGTGAAGTCTGCAGAACATTGAGGCGACAAAGTGTGTGAGTGTGAATTTGTATTTGTGTCTGTGTGTGTGTGTGTGTGTGTGTGTGTGTGTAGTAAAAATTAGGGGAGGAAGCTATCACTGATAGTTGCTGACAGAGCCAGCTCAAGCCACAAGTTCAGACACACACATACAAACTAATGACAGGCCGAGTGGAAGTATTGAAAGGTGTGACGGCCCTGTCATGGAGTATCCCTCCCTGTCCTCTGCTGCCAACCAGCTCCCCCCTTCCACCCCGCAGAGGGCATGGTACACCTTAGAAGACTGACGCCTGAAATATTGAGTTATCGATACAACATCTCTGTGTGACAGCGTGTGTGTGACAGCGTCTGTGCATCACTGTACAGCTGAAAGAGTTATTGATACCACAGCTGTTTAACATAAGAGCATTGTGTGTTTTTATGTGTGAATCTATGACTTATGTTGTGTGTGAGGTGTCACTGTGTGTGATGGGGTTATTGATATCACACACTTGGACTTAAACCACTCATCGATTCTTTGAAACACATCAGCTGCATGCAGGTCAGGTAAAAGTGGCACACTTCAGATACACAGCTAAAATAGCTGGTGGAATCTAAACTTTTCAGCAAAGACATCCAAGGACATTGAAGAATCTTGTTCCTGAAACTAGTCAGTGAGCAGATGTGTTAACATTATGGGCTGATTTTATATGTACACAATTGATGACATTTTGGTGATAACATTTACGTGCGGGCAAAGAAAAATGAAGAACAGACGAATAAAAAAGATGCCGCCGGGTAATAGAAAAATCCAGAAGCATGATGTCAGGTATGGATGTGAGATATAAAGACATTTTTTTGCCTGGCCTATTTCAGCCAGACAGTAGGGGGCTATTTGAAATGGAGGAAAGTAATAACCTCCATTTGTTCCCCCTTGTCCCTCGGCTTATGAAAAACGCCTTTACAACTTGCTTTGCCTTAACTGGGTTTTCTGGGGGATTTTAAAGTTTGGCAACTTGTCACTAGAATTGAGGCAGGTGGAAGTATAATGTTCAGGTCATGGCTTTCTCTGCTAGTTCAATATGTTGTTATGTGATTGAAGTAGTCTTGGCAAAGGAGATTTGGGCTATTAATAAAGCACAAGGTGGTCTGGGGGCCAGTATTTGCAGTGTTATTTAGCTGTTTCAGGAGGAAAAAAATATATTCTTTTGTGCACAAAAGTCAGAAAATATACATTTTCTTTGTTTAAAAGTGAATTTTTAATTGTCGCCAAAGAAAAAAGCTGCAGTATCCATTTCATTCCAGTCTGATGCTCCTCAAGCCCCCGGAGAGCTTGGTCATCCGGCTCAGCTACTCGCTCCCCCATCACTATCAATTGTCTTTGAACAGCTCCGATCATCACCTCAATTATCTGTTGTCCTGCCCACCTGATGGGTTTTTTGCCAACTATAACTTCTCTGTGGATGGATAGGGAATAATGACAGCTGAGGTCTGTGCTATGGTTGCAGGGTGGAATACAAAGAGGGCAAATAGATGTAGATGTGTCTACAAAATTCAGCTTCTCTACTGCATGCACACACTGACACCAACATCTTCCAAAAGACACACCAAAACATGATAAAACACCAAGCAGTATTGCAGCCGCACCTAGACACTCATGTAGTCCACAGATGTTGAAGCAAACACACACACACACATATACACACAAACCCATATCCCACCTCCTCCTGTAGAAAAGCCATTTACTGACCGAGCGCCGAGGTGTCAAGCTCTAAAGTGAATCTAAGAACGTGCCTGATGTGTTCTCTCTCCCCACTCCTGTTCTTTCTGTCTCTCTTGCTCTTTTCGAGGCCGAAAGAAACTCATTTATCCTGCAAATCCAAATACACGAGCAGTGTGGGGAAATGTATTCATAGCACAGGTGATCTTATTATAGGTGCGGTAAACTGAGCAATGAGAACATCATCCACTGCAAATGACACCTAAACACATATCAACAAAGAAAAAATGTAATATAATCTGCATAATCAGAGAGTAGCAGTCAGAAACCATCATCTGGGAAATTGAATGAATCAAAAAGTTCGGTGCCAGAGCGTCACGCTACTTATGCATGAGTGATGAGTTATGAATCTACATGATGTTACTGAATTAGAAGTAACATGCTGTGGGTGTTTTAGCTAGGCCAACAAAATACACCCAAACAATATACAAAAATTTAGTAATGGATTTATTTACAATTCATGTGAAAATCTTAAGTCAAAACAGCTAAACTGAAAATCCCAACCATATAAGATATAATTACTCCACTATTACATTAGGCTTTATTCAGAATGTGCAGTGTTGGTAACAAATATAGACATTTCATAGAAGGTTGCGTTAACTGATTTGTAATCCTAGTTTTATCCCAACCAATCCTAAAGAAACCCCCAATCTGACCCCACTGGTTTGTTTATAATCCATCCATCAGAGTCAAACTTCAATTATTATGAAATTACGGCAGAGACTTACCTAATGGTCATGGGAATCTATGATATTTATGGTCATGTGAAATTAAACAGAGGATCTTCCTCAACTTTATAATCACAAGAATCCAAAAGCAAACTATTACAATAAGAAAACTGTTATAATTGGCGGAGCAGTGTGGCTCAGTGGGTAGAGTGGTCATCTTGTTGCCTGAGAGTTGCTGGTTTGATTCTCGGCCTCTCGAGCTCATGTCGAATAATATAAATATAAATAGTAAAGCGCTTTGGGTATCATTCCAGGTACAGAAAAGTGCTAAGTAAATACAGACCATTTACCATTTGCTGTAATTGGTTTACCTTCAAATAAAAATGTGGACACATTTACTTTTACTTTAAATATAAAAGACACCTTTTTTCGCACATATGTTGTGGCAAATTGAAGCATTTCTATATAACAACAATGCAGCAAAAATAAAAAGTTGATACAGGCATAAAAAAAAGTATTATTCTGCATTGTCTCAGGGCCATCCAGCCAGATAGCTAAACTATTTGCATTTTTCTCTTTGTTCCCATCTATAAACATTTTTGTTGTCCTGAAGGGTCATCTCTGTATTCTTCCATCTCTTCCTTCCTCTATAATGAATGAGTGTAATTACCAGGCCTGATTGGTTGGAAGGTCATTGGGAATGCTGTAATTTTTCACTTATGTTAAGCTTGTGTTTGTGATGAATGTACCCAACCTTTCTGCATCCCACCTTAGATTACTTTAGGCATAGAAATTCATCCACAAATTAAGCTGTTCATTGAACACTGTTCCTGACTGGCCATGAGTACGTTTATACAGATAAACAAATGGAAAGAGGTGGTGTGGTTGGTTTTAACGCCTATCCTGTTGCAGAGGAGACATTTTCTTTGTTTGCCTTTTAAAATTTTTTTCAGCTTTTCTTGAGCAATATGTCATATTCTTATATAGTGGCAGACAATTAAGAATTAATTCTTTGTCTATCAACAAGGACTTGCAAAATTACCATATTACCACCCAAATGTAGACTGGTAGGCTGGAGTCAGGTGAGAAATATAATATATTTAACAAGCTAAAAACACCACAAAAGCAGGAGCTTAATAAAATAGAAATACAAAATACTAAACTTAGGATGGCAGGAGCAAAAGCCTGACATAAGCAGGGGAAACAGGCAATGGAAACAACGACAAACATCCAGAAGGACAAAGAAAAATCCAAAGTACCCATGTTGTGGGGAAATAATAACTAAAGTGATTCAGGTGCGGTAATCAGCAGGCTTGGGCCTGATGTCAAAGCAGACAATAGCTAAACGCAACAGAATCCACATGGGGACCAATACTAATAACGGTAAAAAGGGTTAACTAGGATGAAGCATGTAAAACAATGAAAGAAGGTACACTCAAATACAGAGCAAAGATATTCAAAGAGAACACTAAAATGAATTAATTAAACAGATTTTTTTTAGAGTTCATGGTACAAAAATCCACAGGTTCAGATGTGGAATCATAAAGAATCTGTATGTTTACATGTAGCCACAAAGGAATTTCCCTTTGGTTTCTTTAATGTGCTTGGGATGTAAAATAAAAACAAGTATAAACTAAAGAAAAACTAAACTTACAACTAGCCTGCACAAGAAGAACAACACTGTCAATTAAACCTAAAACAAGGTAAAGCAAGGTATATTTTTTTGCAGAAAGGTGATGGTATCATTATCATCAGGACTATTCAATCCATTACAATGGAAAGCTCAGAGGAGGCTTGGTACTAACGAGAGAGAGTTTTCCTTCTCATATGGAGCTGATGTGGTGAAAGAAATAATTTAAACAAAGACAGGAGCTCCACCGAGAGCGAGCCAATATTAGCTAATCTCTGACTTACTGTAATTATGATGGCTGAAAGATTCAAAAAGTGAAATTCTACAAAACAAAATTTAAAACAGCAACAAGGATATTATAATATCTATGCAGAACAATCCTGGATGGAAAGAAAGTGTTTTTAAAATGAAGACTTTTGGTACTTGAGTACTGGAAACTCACACAAATGTTGTTTTAGGAGTCATTTGTAATTGACATGTTCACACACACACACACACACACAGACAGACAGACAGACAGACAGACAGACAGACAGACAGACAGACAGATAGATAGATAGATAGATAGATAGATAGATAGATAGATAGATAGATAGATAGATAGATAGAAAGATGTTGATACATCTCTCTCTCTCTCTCTCTCTCTCTCTCTCTCTCTCTCTATATATATATATATATATATATACATATAGAACCTAACTTAATTTTCCCAGAAAACAAGCTGAAAAGTGGTGTTATCTGATGAATGTCATTCTGTGCATTTGTACTGGACAGAGTACATACAGCTTCCTCGTTGCATTCTGCAGTTTCAGTATGTCTGGACTGTGTTAAGTGTAGTTTTCCAGTGTTCTTTAGGATTTATTGGGCCATATTGATCATCGTGGCATGTTAACATCTTATACACCGGTGTTTTTGCCTTTATACACATGACTTCACCTCAATATTTTCTCAAAATAATTAATTAAACATATTCTTTTCTAGTTTTTTTTTGGTCTGTGGTTCTCCTTTCATGCCCAGTGCTTACACCCTTCTGTCACTAACTGATCTGATGATTGTCATTTTTTCCTTTTCATGCATATCTTATGAACTTACGTCTTTGTCCCTCTCCCAACTTCTTAAGCTGCTGATTCCATATTCGGGATTTGCTTATGTTTTCTACATTAGATGGGGTTGGTCAGTGAAAACACTGAAAACTATTTCCTTCGGTTCATCCTGTCTGAAATAAGGAATAAGAAGTTAAAATGATCATTTCCAGTTATTTCACACATCTCCAATAGACAAACCTAAAAGCATATTTTTCAAATGTTATTTCACCATCCCCTTTGCACTTTTAAATCTCATAATTAAGAGGGAGGAAGAAAATATTTCTCCCCCAGACCTTAACCCATCACATTTGTCTCTTCTCGTTCACCTTCCCATTTTCTAAACTTTTCTAGCCTCTCTTTGAACTGATATCCTGAGCGTTTGGTTGTGGTTTCTCTTCAGTCGGTTAAATTAGTGGCCTGTCAGAGATTGTTCTGCTGCAGGGTGCTGGCAGGTGCCTCACTCACTCCATGGCTTATCAGCCTCACACCCAGCTGTCCATGAAGGAGGGAAGGAAGGACAGAGGGATCATTTGAAAAGATGAGAGAAAGAGAGAGAGAGAGAGAGAGAGAGCGAGAGAGAGAGAGAGAGAGAGAGAGAGAGAGAGAGAGAGATAAGGCTTCAGGATGGAGAGATCTAATAATAGAGAAGAGAAAGAGCAGTGTTGTTGATTGGAAGAGAATGTGTGGTACTATGGCTTAAGAAAAGAGGGATGGAGCAGAGGAGTGAATCCTCTCAGGAGCCCTGTGGCCAAAAGCCAGGCAGCAAGTTAGTGGATGGGAGCAGAGACCGTGCTCTTCATGTCTTCCTCTTTTTCTCTTTTCTTCTTTCTCACTCTCCTCGTCTTTCCCTCACCATTACCTTCCTGGTTGACTCCTGGGCTTCCTTCTCTCTCCTTTCTCTTTCATCCTCTCTTTTCTTCCACAATCAGCCAGCTGACAGGAGGACTGGGGCCATGATGGACGATGCCCTCTCCAAGTCCGACAACATTTTCTCTCAGTCCCCGAAGCAAGATCGGGCAGTATCAGACGTAAGCTGACGCTGGCCTCTTTTAGTGTTTGTGAGGTCCAATTGCTGTGTTCAGTCACCCCTCTCACGACCCCCATATCAGTTGCGCAGGGTTTGTGCAAACTGGAGCTGACCACACGGCCCTGCCTTTTCAAGATCTGCACAGTGGCCATGCCACAGCAAGCGGGCAACATTTAAACACATTTCAACTCTGCGACTCTTCTCTCTTTCTCTTTGTCACAACGAGCAAAATAGATTTATATGATACAAAAAAGAAGCAAATCTTACAAGTAAAGAGATAAAGTCACATCAGGATATTTTAATTATTCTATTCTTTATTATATGCGCTTGTGTTTCTCACATAAACCCCCAATAGAATAAGGTTAACATTAAATCTACTAAATTAATCATGTTTTTAGCTGTGTAATAGGCAAATTGATAGAAATTGACTAATCTGCTTAATTGTTTAAAGATTATCAACATTTTAAATGCTTTGTAAAATAAGGAGACACACTGTGTGCAAAGTTTTAACATTTCCTGACTACAGGGACACTATAGCACAAAAAGATAACTGCCACAACTTAATTCAATCTCATTAATTTGATAATGCTTAATCAATGAGCCCTGCAGTGTTAAAGGTCTAGTTCAAACATTGATTTTCTGTCTTTCAAATCTTCCCCAACAATAAGCAGGGGGTGGCAACTCATCATTTGTGTCTTTAAAATGCTTTCATTTACACTGCCTAAAGTATCTTCATAGTAAAATTTGGTTGTAGTGCGTCAGGGGGGCAGCCTTATTATTGTTGAAATACCATGTTTACCCCCTTCCACACATACACATACAGTGGTGGTACACACCCACCAAGCTCTCCAGCTCCCAACTCTACACCACACCCCCAGCCTTAATCCAATTTGTTCAGTACCCTTGTCTTCTGCTGGCACAAAATTAAAGGCCTGCTCCCACAAAAACACCTCACATTTCCAAGGTATTGGCTGCCGTGCAAGACTAGAAACTTCATTTATTCTGGCTAACTTCTCAATTATCTTCCCAGTAGTGGAGATGTGTAAAAAGTGCAAAAATCAATAGGATTCCATTCCCATTGTATTGGAAAGGGGAAAATTAATGAGATAGGACACTCTCTTAATCAGAAATAAATGTTTTAATTCAGATAATGACATAGTTTTCCCTTGCAGAAGGATGACAAATGCCGAGCCACTAGGAGCCCACCAAGAAGCCGTTTCAATTTTATTGTAAATATAAAAGGTATTGATCTGCGAGATGTACAAACCCTATTGCTTACAAAAGCCATTCAGGGGGACTGGGAAAACTATTAAGCGGCGGGTCAGAAATCAATAAACAACACTAAGAGGTGGCTGTGCCTGCCCTCTCTGGCAGATCTCTGGAAAGCCAAATGGCAGAGTTAGTGACAGGCAGCTGGGTGGCGGAGCAATGTTAAGGATGATAGGGTCAGCTGGTTAATGTGGTGAGGGCCCTGACAGGTTGGCAGCCCACCTCAGAGCTGGAGGCCTGACAAGCTGCCATTTAAAGAGACACTGACTCATCAGCCTGTCGCTACAGTTAGTGTTTCACTGCAGTGGGCCTCGGCTGACAGGAGCCATCCTGTTCTTTCTCTCTTTCACATGATTTCTCTCCCATGCGCTTGCTTTCTTTTATTTCATTTTTATCACCCATTGTTCTTCCTCTCTGCGTTTATTTTCTTTCTATCGCCCTTTTTCCCACCCTTTCACTGCCAGGGTTCTTTGGATTCACTTTGGATCAGACAGGCAGCAGTAGTTACATATAAATGCCTTATGTTGGAAAAACTTTAAGTGGAAGCAAGCTGTTTGCTTCAGGACTGCTCTGTGTTCATGTAAGGTAAATTCACAGTGCAGAGTCCACAGCGCTATTATGCTTGTTTATTTTATCATAAGATTTACTTTCAGTATTTTGATCATCCCTTTCTTATGTCCTTCTTATATCTCCAGTACTGTGATATTGTCTGAGGACATCTGTAAGATTTAGATATTTATATTCTTCAATAATAAGAGTGTTAAACTTAATATTTAACATAATATTTAAAAGTTTTGTAGGCTACAAGGTACCCCCAAATAAACCTGCGATGAAAGTGTCATATTAAAAAATCAAAGTGAATTTGACAGATGGACTCTGGAAGACTGATAGGCAAAGGTTGTCAGAACCTAGAGGTTATGGTAGGTGTGAGGGATGGATTTGTGTTGATTTAAGAGCAGGAAGGGGGACAAAGTTTGGTTGTCTGAGCAGTAATTATGGGAAAAAGCAGGCGACTGACCAGCCAGCCAGGTCAGATGACTTAACCCCAGATCTATGCACTCCATTGGACTGTCAGAGGGTCAGACCCCCTTGGCAAACCTTCACCAACATCAAAGCCAAGACACAGGATTTTGTCCCGCAGATTGAGAACTTTCTTGTTATATTAATAATATATTTAATAATATTCAGCTTTGTTTAGACAAAATATGGTTGAATCACAAGATAGATGAGGCATGGAGTAAGGCTAATATGTGTGTCTGACTTTAGAGCGATTTAGGAACATGTGCTGAATTTTTGCCTGTTGAGCCACTGGGATGCTACAGCAAAGCTATCTTAACAAACATTGTAAATTGATAAATCATTGAAAGACGCAGAGGGACTGTATCTGCAGGGAGATGCTAAGCAGGATTATGGGGATCAGTCTGTGAGTATTGCCATCTTCAGCAGGGGACATCTGCTACATCCGCCAGACAGATAGATAAATAAATCTAGGTGTATGCGTCTGTATACAAATGAGTGAGCTTGTAACAGAGCCAGAGAGAGCTGCAGAGTCCGAATGAGAAAGGGGGTAAAAGGTATAAAAGGGGATGTCAGAGAAAATCACACGCCATCTCCCTCTACGTTGAGTGCAACGATGATGAGATTTAGGAAGGGTCAACGGCACCTATCAGTAGGTGAAGTGTTTAGTGGGAGTGTTTCTCCACCCCCCTCCCTTTTTGAGTGTCATCCCGTGTCACTTTCATCTCCCCAAGCTGATGATGAGGGGGCTGGGAGGCGGGCTAAGGTGCTGGCTGCCTCCTCGGGTGTGGGTCATTTGACCTCCCTGTGTAATTCCTGCCTAATGCCCCTCGTACGAACAAAGCCTGCATCCGTGGCACACTCAGACCCCACTTGACCTCCGCAGCTGAACACAATGCAATTGGCCGTGTCATTATATCAGGCCCACTCTGTCCCATCTCTCCCTACATACAACGCAAGACTGTATAAATTGATTTTCAGCTGCTGGTAAAGCACCTTTGCATCTCTCCCACCACAGTGTGGAAAATGAGAAAAAAAATGACAAGCCAGGAAAGGTCATCTGATATCTTAGACGATATCCAGGGAAAAATGGGTCTGAACAGTCAGGGAAAAAATATTTATCTACAGCTCCATCTGAATTTCCATTTAACACCAGCAGCAGCACTTCCATCAAAGGGAAAATGGGGTTTATCTGTAGCGTCTTCAGCAGACTGCAACAACAAACCAATGCAAATAAAGCTGTCAGATACTGGGGATAAATCTGAATACAATTTAATGTGTAGTTGGTGTTTTCATTGGCATTAAAATGACCACATCAAGTCATCAATTCTTTCATATATTTTATTTATCTGAAAAAGTTATCAAACATCCAATGCTACAACAAAGTCTAAAACATGTTGTACTATATAAACTATCAAATAATCACTAGGCAGTGGTCTGGGTTTGTTACTTATTTGAATTTACCTACTTACAACTTACAACCTACTTACAACAAGAAACTTTTAAGAGTGCTTGCTTTTTGTTTTATTTTATAGCAGAACAAACTCCTCATTTTTCATGGCTCTGATGTATTTGGTGACCGTGACTAGTCCATAACTCAGGCTAAAGAACACGGGCACTTACCCCACTTTGTTGTCTTACCAAAGAGAAGACCTTGCACGGCATGGCATGGCACAGCGTGCAGCTAAGGGAGAGACAATTTATGATCCAGTGACACCAGCAGAGGGGGTGATTTATAGTTTAATTTGCTGTGGTAATGGACAGAGGATAATAACATGTAAAATATTAATCAATGTGTAGCAACAGCAGACATCATTTGCTAAGCTTGTTATCCGCTGCTCTGCCCCTGACAGTGAACAATTAAACTGACACGAGGAAAACAAGGTGTCGAGCAGGCATACAAGGGCTAAGCCCGCAGGGCAGGAGGAGGGTCAAAGTCTGGGTGGGGACCAATGGTGGGGCACGTGGAAATAATGTGCTTGGTTCCTACTAATACTGTTTTCCTGGATTACATGTTTAGTTTAGTTCAGTAAATTCTTTTTTAGTCTTCTTTTTTACAGGCCTCAAATAAAAACCAACATAATAGAATCTCTTAAAACTACAAGAATACACAGTTTCCTACAAATATTTCAAACGTGAATGAATAAATAATTAAACAAATGACAACTGGTTATTTAATATGTACATAGGCACTGCTACTCATATGAACTGGAAGATTTTTATGAATGCTAGAAAATGTAAATGTCTGCATGAAAATTTTTTCCTCTAAAGCTTGAGAGAGAGAGAACAAGATGTCTAAAGAAGTGAGCAAGCAGGTTATCTGAAATCATGTCCACCCAATTGACCTTTTGTTTTCTGTTTCTGTGCAATGCACACAGCTGACAAATGAGCTTTCTGAGGTGCACGGTCCAGTGTAGCGGAGAACTTTGAGTGATGTCTACATAATTAACGTGCAGTAGTTTAAGCTCAGTGATGAAGAGTGTGTATGATTAGGGCTGTTACGGAGATTCATCTCCCCTTGTTGTAGCAGTGGTGAGATAGTAATACCCCCTCTCTGCCATGCTCGAATAGGACTGAATGATGGATAGGATTCTCACTTTATGCTGCAGCAATACAAGGAGAACTACCTGGCGAAAACACACATTGGGAAAACATGAAAACAGTTAAATAATAAATATGGCTAAATTGTGAATGTGGAAACAGGATAATTACTAAGTTCTGTGGAGAGTGCATGCATGCTGAAAATGTAGATTTGTTGAAAAGATAATTAATAATAATGCATTTTGAATTAACAGCTAATAAGAAAGAGTCAGACAGTGTTTACTAATATGCCAAGCACAAATATTCTACATGTAGGTACTTTTTTTCTTTTTTTGTTGTGCAAATGACAAAGCTAAAAATACTAATTAAAATGAATTAAAAAAGATTTTTTTGATAGAAACATTATATATATATAAATATATATATATATACACACACACAAAACAAGCTAAATATACATAAACTTTAACGGGGGTATAAAATTTGCATTATATTTCAAGAAAAATGGAAGATTACACATCTTTTTCCCAACAAAAATTATTTTTTACTTACTTATTTATTTATTTTCTGATTCTTCAGGTGCTTCTGCTACACATCCTTATATGAAGGCTTTATGCGTGCTTCTGTGAGGTGGGGGTGGCAGACAGTCTATGGTGTGAGATGTATGTAAGGTCATAGTAGGAGATGAGCCCTGGACCACAGAGACGACTTAACAAGAAACCCCTCTCAAAAATTCAATTACAGGCTCCCAGAAATTAATAAATCCCTTTTTTCTGTTGGTAGGGACAAAAATTTGTCAACCTGTCCATTTTTCCCGCATCTCCCCATGACCCTGGTCAATTACATTGCTTGTAAATAGTTTTTATACATGTTCAAATAATTGCTCATCCTAATGTGCAGTGATCTGTATTCGTCATGCTCCATGGCACCGAGCCCATCACTCGACTCCGCCACCCGAAGCCATTTTGCTGCCGCGGCTGTAAGTGAAATTGAAATTGAAGTTATAATTGATATCGGGGCCCATCACCATAATGGGTTCATCATAGCGCCATCTAAAATATTAATTTTCTAATTATGGATAAATGATCAGACAAGCTGAGCCGGTGCTGGCTGCTGAGCCCCTGGGAGCTGGAGCGATGCGGATGGGAGGACAGGGCCTTGTAAAGCCCACAAATCTTCTCTAATCCTCTCCTGCACAGCGCCTCAGCTCCATTCCCCCCATAATGGATAAATAATAGTTAAGAATCAGGCTGTTAAGCTCAATTTTCTCTCGTGCTCTCTCTTTTTTTTCCCTCTCCCTTTTTATGTTTGTATGGGCTGCCAGGGCATTGTTGAGAGCATTGAGTGATCCTTATTTTTACATTTTCTCTCCCTGCCTTCTGTCTGTGCAAAGCAACATCCTTTAACTAAATTCTAGCACACACACATCAGCTGTGTCAGTGGGGGGCCCTGCAACACGATTTAATTACAATCACTTACCAAACCAATGAGGCTACTTAACTATACATCTATTTGCACAGAACAAACCCATGATTTTTCTGTGCACTCAAAGACAGACGCTCTGACGTATTTAACACAGCCGTTATATACATCGGAATGCAAACAAACAAACAAAATAAAAAACAAAAAACAAAACAAAACTACAAGTCTCAAAAATTCAGTTTAATCATATTCCCACAGAATTTCCATATTTATCTATATATGCTGACTGGTCATCTTTTCATTTGACATGTAAGAGGCAATGGAAATGTTCTTTTTTACGTGGTTTTTTAGAAAGGACAGCACACACTCATCCAGGAATTAAAAATGCTTTGGCAGAACGTAAATTTCCGTTTTATGTGGCAATACTTTCTGCTAATTGTTTCCCTGCACCTTGATCCCATAATTAGGCCTTTACTGATTACCTAATTACCCAGCAGCAGAAGGGCAGGTTGACGGCAACATTTCTGCCATCGTTCAAAGGCTCATTATCCCTCTGAAAGTCACTCTCTCTATCTCTGCTCCTCTCTCACTTCTTCACCTCACCCTGCCTTCTCTCCTCTCCTCTCCTCTCCTCTCCTCCCCTTCTACCATTCCTAATCCTCTCCTTGCATCACATTACCTGCTCTTCTCTCCATAGTGCACTGGGGTTAGCAGGAAGGAGGTATTGTATTTGGACCACAATGCTCTGCCACCCCTCTGCATTTGTCAAGCTGTCTGTTACAATGGCAAGTTTGCCACATCGCAACTGCCCCTCTGACAGGCAAGTTTATATTGCAATGGGAAGTTGCATGTTGAGTGAAGCTGTGCAGAGAGGGAGTGGGGGAGGGAGATGCAAGGGTAATGGGTAAAAAAGGAGGAATGTGGAGCAGGAGGTGGAGAGATGGCAAGAAAGAGCTAAAGGGAGAATGAAAGAGGTAATTTATGGGTGGTGGGTTTGATTTGCACTGGCGCTCTTGTCTTACGGCAAGATATATTTCAGGAGAGGCTTGGAGGAGGATGAAGGGGAGCACGGAAAGGAGGATTCTACTCAGGCTCTCCCACTGCCTCAGGCTCCTCCTGGGCTTGCTCAGGTGCATTGAGCCATTCTCATTTCACTGCACAGTGGGGCCTCCAGACATGGCACTGCTAAGAGCCCGGGGGACACCCCCTGCATTGCTGTTCTCCCTTCCCTTGTTCAAGCCATTCCCAGTTTGTCCCCCATGCCTCATCCTTTTTCTGCTCTTTTCCCCCTCTCTGTCTTCCTGGGGCTTCCTTTCCCAGCAGGGCAGACTGGGCACTGAGCACTTCTGTGTCGCCACGGCCATTTGACTCAATGCAGGACAACATGGTTAATCACTAATCCAATTTTGGGGCCCTGTGTGTCGGCAAGGGATGTTCTGTGCTCTTGTCACACTTCATTACGGCCATTAAAGGCCATATTACTTTTTGTCTGAGGGCTAATGGTCTCAATGACACATTGAACACCTTGAGGGCAGTTATGGGAGACAGTAGAGAGAGCTAGAGAGATGTATGGGTCAGGGATGTCAACCTTTTATTTAATCTGTCAGCATCTGAGAAAGAGTTTTTAGTGGGTCCTGTTTGCCTAAATGTTTGGAATGATGATTAATCATTCGCATACTTAAATTTAAGGCAAGAATTAATAATTTCCAAATGTATGTTTCTAAATTTGCTAAAGAGTATAGAAAAATGTGAAGTGAAAACTTTCCTGATGATGATTTTTATTTTTCTCAAAACAGTTTTCACAAGTGGCTAAAACTAACAAAACTTTGCATAGAAAATACTTGTTTCTTTTGGTCTCCATATTGTCGTGTTGTGCGACTGGGCCATTGATTGGATGGATATCCTGGTGCTGGCAGTGCATCTGCTGTGACTATATCACAGAGTCTAATTGGCATGAAAAGAGCCACACAGAGCACTAGCTTGCAAGCAGGCCGTCCTATTATCCACAGGGACATCTCATTTAGAGGGACTCATGTAGAGAACCCGAGAGCCGACTTGCTTGGTTTAGCATCTTTGACAGGAACATGTCCCCCTGAATGCTGCTTTAGTGACGCTTATTCAAAGAGCAGTGGAGCGTGCAGATAGAGGAGGAAATATATCTGCAGGGACATACAAAGAGTTTAATGTTTGGGAGGTAGATTTTGTTAGTTTGTACTGTGAGAGATTCTCAAAATTAAACCAAAATTATTTCAAATGCAAAAAGTTATTCAAAGAAGAATATTATTAATATGCCTGTACTAGTTTCGCTATAAAACTGACTTTTTTCCCCCTATTTCTGCTTGTTGTGTCCTTGTTTTTAGATAAGTGTGTACACAAATCTAAGTAAAACCAAATGTAAACACAACATAATCAATTCTCAAGCAGATATGACATAATAGATGGTACTCTTTAACTATATTTTACTATGCTGTCTGCATAGAAATGATTATTCTAATCTACATAATCTTAACTCAGATTCAAAGTAACTTCAAGGTAGAAAAGGATTAACTCACAGCTTGAAATAAACTTGTGCTGGTTTTGGTTGTAAATTGTATGAAGGATGTTCATACTGTTTAAATTTTTTTCAGAGGTATTTTTTGAGGTCACAACATTCAGTGACTTTAAAAATAAAGTTGAAAAATTCGAAAGGGGTTGTAGATTTTAAAATAATGTAAAGAAACGGTGACCTGACTTTTTGATAAAGGATAAATGTTAGGGTTAGGTTAGGTGGTGGTAAAGCTTCTGACTTATCTGTAGCAGCTTAATGTCCAATTTAGTATATTTTATTGCAAACATGTTTTTCTCACAGTATTGCAGGTTTAAACCAGTTTTTAATAGTTTAGAATTTAAAGGTAAAGTACAGAAACTAAATTTGTGTACATAGTGTAATAGCTTTGGCTTCTTCTTTATGTCTTCTTTATTTCTTTTAAGTCTGCATGTCCTAACTCTCAGTCTTGCAGGTCTTTTTTCTGTCTGTATCAGTTTGAATAGTCTGTATTCTGTATCACAGAATATTGTTGCGGTGCTGTAACACTCTGCCTCATTACCACTCGTAAATAAAGACGAATGGCTGGCGACATTCACACAAATTTGTTTCCCATTACACTAGGGTCAGTGGTAATTGTGGCTGGCGCCCAACTCCCTCGAGTGTACGTACAGTTACATTCATATTACAGTTAATGAACAAGGGGATAACAAATTGTTCTGTAACCCCCCCTCCCCCTCTTCCTTCAGAGTCTCAGTGGACATTTGTCTCAGTGGTCAGCTACAGTAGCAGCAGCGAAAGGAAAAGAAAGTCTATCTGGGCTGATATCCCCCTTTCGTTTCCTCCTATTGCTCTATCACTCCTGAGAGGGGCACCATTAGCATATCTAGGCCCCAGGCGCTGGACCTTTGTGTGCTTGATGCAACATGATAAATGTGAGAACTTGCAAGTGTGGAATATGCATTGCGTGCAGAATAATTCAGTTCATCATAAAGGCTTGCAGTGCTGTGATTATTTGGATCAATTTCTTGAAGTGTTTGTGCATGTGTTATCTTGCATGCATGTATGAGACAATGCACAGTATGCCACCAAATTGCCCCAAGTGTGAATGTGACTGCATGATAGTGGAGGGGTTCATCTGACAGGCAGCTGCTCTTAAGGACCTCAAGTGGCTCCTTATTGCTGTCATTAATTCAGACCTCTAAATGGTGAAACCTATAATGCTGTTAAACATGTCAGGCTCCACTGTGAGGTAGTGCACTTTAGAGGTGAATTTGAAAGCTCAATGATTTTAACAAATTTATATTTGTATGTATATTAGCAGACACACTATGTAATATTTAAGCACAGTTTTACAATAATTTACTAAAGCTAAACTGATTTCAGTACATAGTTTGTGAGATTATAGTTGTTATGAAGAGCCTACAGAGGAGAAACAGGGTGGGCAAAGAGAGCTCTGTCTGTTTTTGTATGCTCCTTCAACCTTCCATGATCTATTAGAGCAGCTAAGGATGAATGAATGAGCACTACACCCAGAGAGTGTGGCAATAGCTCCTTCAGCTCCCACCTTATTGATTTCTGGAGGAAATATAGAATCCTGGACACAAAGGAAGAAGAGGGAGGACCACACTGAAATTAAGTCATTTTCCCTTCTTTTCCAAAAATCTTTAATCACAGTGTAAGTGAAATACCAACATGCCACTTGACATGACCTTTCAGCCCTGTTATGAATCATCTGTTTTTGACCAGCATGGCTAAGAAAGGTTAGAAATACTTCCTAATCACAGATCTCTGTGGGAAATAAGAACAAGTTCAGTGGCAAAGTTAAATGGCCACCGAAGGGCTTGTTTGCTGTTGACCTTTGACAAATGCTAGACAACAAATTTATGTTTAAAGCACTCACCCAACTGGATTCCTTTATAGCCCTAAGTGACTCTTGGGAAGAACAAAGTCCTAAAGAGTGATTCCAGCCTGAGCAAAGAAAGCTCTGCTACACCAAAACAATGGAAAATACAATGCACTCCCTGAACAAAAATGGCTCTATGTAGGATGATATACTGCAGGATGGGGGATACATATCTACTTGTATGGGGCAAATAGGATGATCTGTGAGTATATGAGTGCCTGGCATATAATGATAAATATGAAATCAATATAGTAACCTTAATTTGCCCAAAGCATAACTGTGATGTAGTACACGGTGTTTCGATTAAAAAAAGTATAAAAAGATGGTGTCTATGTGTCACGAGGGCAGGAAGGCCGTGCCCTTTTGAACTCTGGTGCTCATGGAGAGCATGGCAGCCATAAAAGGAGAAACCAGCCCTGTTTGGTCATTGAATAGGCTCCTTATGGCTCATGAGTAATAATGTCACGCCTCAAGACGTTTTTTAAAAAGGGCTGGCGAATGATAGCTACCAATGTGTTCCGCAACACTGGCAACATTATGGCAGCAGAGGAGAAAATATAATAGCTTGAATATGCTATGAATAACAAAACCTGTCAATACTCACCTCTAGACGAATTGCTGATCAGACACAGTTCATGTAAAGTGTATGTGTGTGAAAAGGAATTTATGAGATATGTCCCTATATCTGAGCAGGTCTGTATGAGGAAAACAGCAACGACCCCACTTTCATGTTTGTGTGTTTCCTGTTTTTGCTACAATCATCTTTTGTATGCTGAATTGGATTTTTGTTACATGAAAAAAAAAAGGTAGGTTGTTGCTGATAAAGGTTAGACTAAATATGTATATATTTTGCATATGTGTATTTTGGAAACCAATGTCCAAATTTGTTATAGTTTAAAGTGTTATCTAGCAGCTTGAAGTTAGTGTCAGCAGCCCAGTATCATGGAGGTCTGGTTGTGTGTTGTATCTGATATGTGCTTTAAGGCTAGAGTCTGCAGCCAGTAATCCGGGAAAAAATCATTGATGTTACAAATGACATGTTTTTTTTTTGTTTGTTTGTTTTTGTATGTTTTGTTTTTAACCTCAATCAGGATGTTTTTAATGACAAACCTTCACCAAGTTATTTTTAACACTAAGCCCTAAATATGTCTCATTCAATCCCTAACAATTACCAAGACATTTTAATATGTAAAACAGCATCAAAACAGTGATTGAAAGTGCAAGGAAACATCAAATGAACACAAAAATAGCACAACATAGAACTTGAACCAGGCTTTCAGCTTCACAGTCGTGTAGCACCATTGTCACACCTTTCCAACCTGTGAACGCAGACTTTTGCTACTTTAAAGTGATAGGAGTATTGTTTTCTGACTATCGCATGAAACACAGAGGCATTCCCATCCCTATGAAGAAAATTGTACCTGTGGACACAAAGCAGTAAATTAACTTTTAGTTAGTCTTTTGCATGTTGCCATGCATGCAATGGATTGGGTTGAGAGAAGACATTTGCCGTAATGCTCTTGACAACTTTCATGCACAGTGCACGAAAGTTGCAAGAAAGCAAGAGGATATTTTGTGCTTCACAGGATAAGTCAGGAATCTGATAGGTAGGTATGTGTTTAACATTACCAGAGTAAACTTATAATATAAAATATCTTTAATAAAGGAATAGGGGGAGATTGCAGAAGAAGTCTGGCAGACTATAATTCAGAAAGAATTGCTGTATAATGCAGGTTTCAAAATTAATGCAAAAAAAGCAACATTTAATTTAATTCAATATTTTATAAATAATTTACTACCTATTTAATGTGCAAAAATAAATTAATCACCATGTGAGTATTCTTCATTTAAAGTCACCATTATCCCCATAGTTTTATTTGAAAATTACATTAAGTACATTTTGTACTGTAGATTTATTCACACTCTTTCATTGATTTGCCACGTGTACTACTATTTATGCACCATAATGCAACCACAAAAAGCATTTTCAAACAGCTGCACTGCATATTATACAGGGTTTTCAACTGAACTTTTCACTATTAAGACATAATTAAGGAAAACCAATACACTGACATAAACTTCCACCAACAAAACAAACACTAATTTCAAAACAGAAATGCTTAGATGGAGAAAAACCGTGAGGAATTTCAAACTAAAGACTGCTTGTAACTGAATAACTTGAAGCATTATTTAAGCCAGATGCCTCTGAGTTTGCCATAAAGCCTGTAAATGAGTCCATCTTGTTTGGCTCTGCCCCAGGCTGTTAACAGCCATGGGCAGAATGGCTCATACAATGGAGCCATTTGGTTAGAGCTTAGCTCTTAAAACAACACGCCACTCAATGATCCCAATGATCCTCCTAAACAACAATGCCAGGACACATCAGTCAGTCCTGTGTGGGAGGGAGGGTGGCAGGGGGACAATGGTACCCCCCACGCTTCTGTTCCGTAGGGAACGTCTTCCCAAAAGGGAATGGCTCTTTTCACAACCGAGACTGGAAGATCACGGCTTCATGAGGGCTGGGGGTCATTCTTCTTATCCTAATACTATGAGGGCATTGATGAGTTATTTATTTGTTATACTTGTTTTAGAAGAAAGCAGGTATGAGATTATGATTCATAAGTAATTCAAAAATATTCTTGAAACTAGGGCATTCCAACCAAATGCGACAAATTTTCCTGATTTTGAAAACATGGCTTAAAATTGTAGCAAAAATACATAATCCAAGTGTCACATTAAAATTTACATGGCAACAGCAAAACAATCCAAAAAAGGTCCAAGAATCAAGGAGTCTTGATCTAAAATTTTATCTTTAAAATGACAAATGGCAAAAACACAGAGCTGTTTTGGGGCAGAGTTGAACCAAGGAGGACAGGGATGAGGTAGAGGCCCCCTAGGTCATAAATACCATAAGGCCTCCAGCATATTACCCAGTGCCAGGCCAATCTCAGTTCATTACAGCTCCACGCTACTCAGCACTTAATTTAAATCTTGCATTCCTCTAATTAACACACACTGCTGGGTACAGATGAGACAGTACAGAGCTTTGTCTGTCTGTTCTTCACTTTTACAACTCACTCAATTATGCGTCTCTGTCATCCCATTTATTTTGTTCTTAATTCTTGCTTCTATCACCTCCTATTTTGTTTCCTGCTTTGTAGGAATTTCCTGCCTGACACCACCTTTTGGAATAAAATTTTACACTGTACTAAAAATCTGGAGTAAAAATATCTTCTAGTTATTTTTCCAAGTATATTCTGTAAACATAATTAGCCTCAATATTTTTAAGTCTTGTTATTGCTGATAAAGAGTAGAAGGAAACATGGCTGCATCAGGATCTGAAGAAACAGTTTGTCCAACAAATTGGATGTGGCAAATGTTTATCCACTCATCACATCAACCAATTACACCCAGACAGAATTAGCTCTATTAAAGAACAAAGGACAAGTATTAAAAAAAAAGACACACTGATTTTTCTTCTTCACGAAATGACACATAGTGACATAAATGATCAATACACAGGGTAAAAATGAAATTTAGTTTTTATAATGTCTTCTGTGTTTGTAAGACATAAGAAAAACTAGTCATTCATCTGAGCTCATTTTGCTTTCACAATGCTTCGTCTGCTGTTATTAAAGAAGTGTTCTGTGCAGCCCGAAGTAAATGATTCTGCTTCTATCACAGGCACTTATGTGGATCAGATGATGCGTCTACTGATAGGTTTGTAATGGACTTTTCCTGTTCATTAACTGAGTTATAGTACCAGGATTTTATGCTTTCTGGTTCTAAATTGAATAATACATCTCCTCTGTTTAAAGTAATATTAATATTTTCAAAATCAATGTTAGTAAAATTTTATGTACACAGTTGTATTTGTTGATGGCCAGCCACTGTAAATAAAGATGAGATTTATGAAGGTGAGGGTTTTCTCTCTCGCTCCCTGTTGTATTACCACAAGTGAAATGTGACCATAAAAAAGTTGTAATTAAAATTTTAATCAACACCAGTAATCAATAGGGTGTAACATAACATCTCAAATATTCTCAGTGGCATGGAAGAAAATTTAATCAAATACAGAGGGGCTAAATATGATGATTTTATAGGCTAATAAGTCCAAGGTAAGCGTAGCATCACTATTGCCATCCTCTCTATTCCTGTGTTGTATTTGCTGATGAGCTGTGCCTTTGAGGCATTTATATGTCTGTCTATTAACCGGGTGTCAGCTAAAGGTGATGGTGTCATGTCTGAATGACCTTCTTTGTGCTTTTCTGTAATATTTTGCCACAATTCTTCCATCCAAACTTCCTTCTTTCTTGCTTTTACCTGCATAAATATGGTGCAGCAACCAAATCTGCGCTAAATGAAGAAGACAAAATGCTGAAAAGCATTTGAACTGCAGCTTCTGCTCTCAGATTATTTATCAGTATTCTCAACTGCTCCCATTCAATGCCACATTATGGAAAGTAATGATGCTTGCTTGTAAGTCTGACATGTTATTAGAACACTGTAACTCCTGAGTTTTTTTGTGATGGTGCAACTTCCCAGCTGTGACGATGGGGAGGTTGTTCTCAGGGGAAGTAAAAGCTTACGTTTTCTCACAGCTCATAACAACTATACTGTTACTTTAGTGCGATTTATCCTTCCTGTTAAAGAGTTGATCTATTCTTATAACACCTACTGCTCAAAAAGCTTAAACATGTAGAAAAGCAATATTTTTAAATAACATAGTATGGTGTTATAAGACAATTTAGACTGTTTGCAATCATATCCTATTATTCATTGTGACAAATAACCATAATTTTATGCCAATATTAGGATGTTCCGGACATCTTGTTGTTATTTTTAATTGCGTTAAAATGACAATTTTTTTTAAAAAGATTATTGAATTTGCAAACTAGTTTTAAACACACATAAAATATTTTTCTTTTCCTGTTGGACCATGTGGTTGGTTGCATTTTTTTTTTTTTTTAGTCTATTTATCGTTCATGTCTCTAAATATTATCCCTACCATATGACAGGATTACACAGCCTTGTGTAATTGTTTCTAGCCAAGCAAAGATCTGCATGTTCTGTCAAATGACTTTTTCCAAATTTTGTTTCACATTTGCTGTGTTTGAAAGGAAACACAGAAAAACATTAAAACCACAGACAGGTGACATGGCAGTACAGATCATCTCATGACAACACCATGCTCTGCTCAGAAAGCTTCGACCCTGACAATAAATGTGGATCCTGAATAATGTATTTTTGTTCTTCTGAATTGGAGCAAGGTGTAGCTCTTTCTGTAGAAACTAAATTGGGTTAAAAGTTTCCACACAGATGATGGCATAGGGAGCATTTGCAAATCTACTGTTTAGGAAAAATATTAAAATTGCATTGAGTGGCTGTGTTGCCAATACCACACTGCTACTGTCTTCTCCTCTTTCTATATCATCTTCCGCACCAAAATACTGAAAAAAATGAAGTTACGCACTATCCTACCAAAAAGCATTGCTCCAGGGTCTTAGAACACAGTGAAAAAGTGGCCATTTTCAGTGTTATAAACAGTTACATCTCAGTGCTGTGAAGAAGGAAAACAACATTAAGTGTTTTGTCAGAACGTGATTCTGGGAAATTAGGAAATATCTAGGATTCATATGTTCTACAAAGTTCTTTTAGTGGACGGTAATTAGTATCTTTGGAAATATTCATCTTGACTTGGCTGTATCTTGACTCCATAACAGGGTTTATTTATAGTCGGTTTACTTTTTACTTCTGTGTTTCGGCAGATTTTTGTTACATGCACTGCCTGTTAGAAATGGTCCAAATTGAATATCACACTGTTATTCTGTAAACTGAAGAAGTCTGTAACCTTTGACTTTTCCTCCAGCTGTGTTGTCTCAGCACATGTAGGTATGTGAAGATATCCCTCAGAATGAGAGTGTCAGGAAGGAGCTGAGACAGTATAGGTGTGTGTGTGCATACTTACATTTGTGTCCTAGTGAAAAAAGACGAGCTCTGCAGACCTTTGAGTAACTGAGGTCAAGCGGTTTCTACTCCTTTCATCACTGCCCTTGAACCTCTCGCTGCAAATTTCATCTGCAAACAGCTCAACTCAATGAATAAACTGCATGTGGGTATTGAGGCTAAATGTTTTTAAATAAATATTTGTGTAGTTGTTTCTACATTACCTTTTTTTCTTGTAGGGTTCAAGGGCATGTCATTGAAGACATGCATGCAGTTGTTTCCTAAGTTTTGTATCTTCAGGGGAGTTTGTGTCTAATTCTGCTCTTAGATGAATAGAACACAGATGGTTCAACTCTCTGGAGAAACACACTTTCTCCTCTGTCCCCATTGTCAAACTTGCTGACCAGCTTTCCAATGAACAGGCTTTTTACTACACACATCTAATAAATATTTAGGATTACCTCAGTGAAACGATGCAAACACAAATGAAATGTATTTAATGGGCGTCCTGTCCATTGGAGGAGTTTCAATAGGGCACTACTGAGGTGTGAAATGGCTACAACAGGCAACATAACACTCACATGCTCTCTCTTTCAAGCTCTCAAACACACACCTACACACAGTAAAAAAAAAATGCGCCTAATATTTTCTGTCAGCAAGACTGCGCATACCCCCAACCTTCAAATAATTTACTGCTGTGTGTCTACAGAGTGTTTGGTGCAAAAGTGTCACTAAATCTCAGCCCTCAAAGTCAAACGTCAGGTAAACCACAGAGAAATAATGTTTATTTTCTTTCAACCCTGGCCCCGTTTTTAACCATGCTGTCAGTATACTGGTAGCTCGTATATCTCACAAAATCTCTCATGATCTATACAAGTTACCACAATACATTTGATTCTTTATTACTTATAAGTCCTTACAGTGACACACAACTTTCATCTTGCTGGCGGTCACATAGCTTAACTCTTTGAATTAGTGAAACATCAGAGAAAACATTTCTTACATCATGACTGTAAAATATCTGCACATAATCATCAAATCACACATATATATATATATACAGGCTTTAAACATATATATACATATATTTATGTAATTGTTATAATTTATTTACTTATTAAATAAATAATAATAATAATAATAATAATAATATTGTTTTACCTACAGTAGTAGCGGTTTAAAAGTTCCCATCCAAGCTGAAAGCCAGCCGAATACCTGCCGGCTTCCAGCCCAGTTCCATTCCAGTTCCAGCCAGCTGCCTTCCAACTTCCAGCCGCCAGAGAGGCCCCCTCCTTCTCCTGGGAGTGTCGATGTTTTAATCAAACTCCACCCATTCCTTGTAATATAGGGTAGACCCAGAAGATGGCGCTTCTCTCACAGACTTCTCATCGCCCGTAGTCTGTCAGATTTTATCTGAATTTACACTGACCGGCAGAGGCGCCACTCAAAGCACCTCTGATGGCCAGTCACAATTCATAAAAATGCATAAAACTTAATACATACTCATCGTTTGACGTGGAATGTGAAATTGTAACATGCTTGTGCGCTGCCAATTGTTTTATTCAGAAATGAATGCTAGTAGGTTAATAAAACCTTTCAAATACTGGATCACAGCCCCTAGCTCTATTCTCAATAGGATGTATTTATCATACTGATTAATCTTTTAATATTAGCATTATTAACATAGACAAATCAGATTTGGATCAAGCAACACAGAATCTGTTTGAGGTAGCTAGGAAGGGTTATTTTATTCTCATATTATTTATTTCACCTCCATAAGAAGACAGGGCGACAGATAAAAGCCCCACGCAGGATAGGAGATAATTTCTTCCACTTCAATGTGTCTAATCGCGGGGGGACATCCAACACTCGCTGTGCTGCGACTTCCTGCTCGCCGGGAATCCCGATTACGTCACCCCTCCAGGTGGGCTATTCCCCGACACGCTCTGATTACCATTCCAAAAGGTACTGTATGCAGCCCCCAACTTGAACATGCGCCTTCTTCAACATTCGCACTTGCTCCAGAAAATTACCATCTCTTAGGCTCCTCCACCACCACTTTGACTGTGGATTGATACGTAAATGAGCCGCAATGAGGCAGCTGAACAAGTGACCCAGTTTTGTGATTGTTGCACATTGGGTAAGAGTGGTCAAACGAGTCCAGTTTGTGTTGTCATGCTACCAGAAATTCAGTAGGCTAGTCGGTCCTAATGCAGTGAATTTCCATGTTAATGTTGCCAAATTCAATAGCATAGCAAGAGATGAAAAAAGAAACAACGATATTTCTTCAACATGTTAACCAAAATATTTACCTCTTAAAGCATAAACCAAGTATTTACAACAAGCAGTGTGCTTTTTAACGTTAACGTGTGCCATAGCCTACTGCACCGCTGTTCCTCCTTCCAAGTCTTCTTTTTTATTATATTGTTGTTTTATCATCTGAATATACTACAACAACACAGAGAAAATATATGAAAGTTTATTTTACGCTGGTATTTGCGCAGCAGAGTTTTCTGCCGCCGGATTTGTAGTCCAGGAACGGAGAACACAGCTGCTGCCAGGAAAGGTGGATTACATTTTGTTAAAGCACAGCAATCTCCGAGTAGCCTATTATAAATACCCTCTCAGTGGCAAAATAAAACACACTGGTCTGGTTTAGTCTTCACTCTGAAATGGTTCAGTCAGAGGAATATAAAGCTGTTTTAAAAATGTTGAGCAAGCTTAAAATAAACATTCATAGGCTATCTATGTGTTTTAGATTAACACAATGATAAAACAATAGGCTATAATAATGGAAAAGAAGCGGTGCAGCATGGCAATGATGCGTTAATGGCTCGGGTCGCGGGTTAAACATCAGTCTGGTTCGGATTTAAATGGAATAAATACATTGGTGACGAGTCGGGTTCGGGAGTCATTCTAACGGGTTAGGGCAGGTATGCGTAGCAAAACAGAACCGTGCAGGACTCTGCTCTAAGCAGTTCGGACTTGGTTGACCTGGAACCATTTGACAATAAAATCTGGAGCCATCCTGCAACGCGCTCGCTTAGGCGTCCAGTTAAACCGTGTTTATTCAACCAGTCCCTACTTCATTGCATTCATTCTTTCCTCATAGCCTACGTGCACATTTTTTTCAAGATTGTTTATGTCAGTTTTGTTTTGGAAAATGAAAAAGGAGTCTTTGCGCAGAACTTATAACATTATTCTAATCTTGCCACTTGCCTATTTTATTATTGTGTATTTTTGTAATAACATGTAAATTCACTGCATAGGAACCAACTAGTCTACTGAATTTTGTGTGACAACACTAACAGAACTGTTTTGACAATGCAACAATTACAAAACTGCGGCTCATTTACTTATCAATCCATAGTCAAAGTGGTGGTGGAGGAGCCTTGGAGATGGTAATTTTATGGAGCAAGTGCGAATGTTGAGGAATTTAGCCTTTGTTCAAGTTGTGGGCTGCATATATGCAGCCCACAACTTGGTATACCTTTCAGAATGATAATAAACAGAACAAGACACACCAAACCAGGAGCTAAGACCACGAAGTTCAGCATCATGCTTATCTATCTTTGGCGTTTTTACACCAACATTTTTATACACTGGATAATGATAATAATTATCGATTAAAGTCACGGATAAAACTGCTGTTGTTAAAACACACCCATCTCTTACAAAATCTAAAATGTAAAACAAAAAAACAACAAACAAAAAATCTGGATCACTGTAGAAATATCTTTATTCATTGCTGATCATCTGGCCATTGAAGCGTTTTTATTTGGAATTGGGAACAAATATTTTCCACCCTGTTATATTCTGTTCCACTCTGTTATGTTCCATTCCACCCTGTTAGTAAGGTGTTTTTTAATTTTTTTTTTTTTTTTACTAAAAACATTGAGGACTGTGAACCTTGTTGCACCATATTAGGAAGTGAGGAACATTAAATTGATTTTGCTTTTCTGTTCCCAGGTCAAAAGGAATGTAATTATCTCTCATTTGAAATACTTGATTATGCTTTCCTTCTTGCCTTTGTGGAAACAGAAACGTGATAATCTCTCACTTGAAAGCAAGCTGGGCGTACAATAGTGTGATGACGATGAAAACTCACATGACCAATGCTCAATAAAGGGTACATGAAAATGTGAGAAATGGTCAAAAGCACAAATACCGTTTGTGGTGAGTGAAACTATACAGCACAGTCCACAAGGCTCTTTTCAAGCACACTCCTCCCCCCAAGGAGTATGCTTGAACAGCTAACGGCAGGTAATGGCTGTGTTTACAAATGTAAAGGTGCTAATTGTTGGCCATTGAATTGTTAATTTCAAACCGGGCAGCCTTTTGGTTGTACTCTGGGCATGGTAGAGGGATAAGAAATCTCTGGGTTTTCTAGTGTTAAACACTGGAAGCGTCGCCAGCGGTCTTTTGATGACCGCCAGTCACGCTACCATGCTTATAGTGTATTAAAAACTAAACGGCTGAACCTGGTATTTTAGGACTTTTATTATATAGTTGTTGTCTATAGTTTTACCTGCTTACTTGTTTGGAAAAGTAAACACATCAATATTTACGAGCAGTTTAGCACGTCTAAACTTCCACAGAGCCGCTCAGGGAGACTCTTTCTCAGCCAAACTGTCGTATATCACGGCTATGGAGTTGTAATAAATGGCCGCCCTACTCTGCTTCTGATTGGCTGTAAGATCACAAACCCTGTGTGCTGATAGGCTGCTGGTTCCTGTCATTCCTACCAGCCTTTGCGCATGTGCCTGCTTCAGACAGCGGGCAGGCAGCTGTCCCACCGCTGAGACACAGTTGTATGACGTTTTATCACGTTTTATCACTAGATCGCTATGAATAAAATCCAGGGACACTTCATTTCACAGTATAAATCATTTATTTACTTATCTACTTAGGATAATAGCACTTTGAGGCCTAATTCAGAATATAGGTTGGGCTGGGTCCGGACTTTTGTGATCCCTGCTTTACACATTATCAGTATTATGTTATTTTTACCTGCCGATATTACGTTATGATTTTGTCAATATTCAGTTATGCAGCAGCTGTATCAACCCCCACTGTGAATAACTTACGTTGCAGTCAAATGACCGCTGGCAGCGCTCCTCGGGATGTTTAGAAAGCTCGCTGCTAGTGACATTCACCACTTAGCCGACTTGAGGAGGTTGTGCTTTGCCTCATAACACCATTAGCTACACATGTCGGCTTTTTTGATACATTTATTTGACGCCATTTTCAAATCAAATCATTTTTTAAATGTTGGCAAAAATGCAACAAATGAGCGACACAGCTCATTATAAACTGTTTAGAGAGCAGCAAGATCAAATCACTGCTCCTCCCCGTGGACAAAAGAGGGATTGCAGCTGTTTTTTTACTTGGGCTGCTTAGGGGCAGAGCCTCGCTGACGACGTCATTGCGGGGGATTACATTACCCCCACAGACCTGTGAAGGATCGGCCAAGGATCAGTCAAGGACCAGTCAAGGACCAGTCAAGAACCAGTCAAGGACCCATCATGGAAACAGGGGAACTTTTAAACCGCTACTACTGTAACATTCATTAATTACCCTATGTTAGTTTGTCCATTTTAGCCTCATTCAAGTCATTGACTTTGAATGACTTAAAATCCAGACTGAGAGCACTTAAGACCGTCTCTTTAACTTGTAATTGTTTTCATAATTTGTAAGTCATTTTAATTGTTTATTTTAACTGTTAATTGTTGTAATTAATATTTTGGTTCCAACTGATACTTTTTAGTGCGTCTTGGTCAGGACTTCCTCGCAAAAGTTTTTTAATCTCAATGGGACTTCCTGGTTAAAGAAAGGTTAAATAAATAAACAATTTTGAGAGTTTATATTATGACATTAAAGCAATCTTTCCATCAGTTTTTTGCAGCTTATTTAAGGGTTGCAGGGCTAAAAACTAAGCTGTTCTCCAGACCTCCGCCTCTCTCAACATCCACTTTTCCCCGTACTTCCAAGAGAAAGAGAACAAGGCATTCCTAAACCTTCAGAAGGTTGCAAAGATGGTTCCAATGCCAAAGATTCCTCATGTATATAAATGTAAGGTTGTTTCTGTAAATCCTCTGTGACATCAAAGCACTGACAGTCCTTTGGATGAAGACAGAAGATGCATTCATGTCAGTGCAATTTGCATTTAAATTTAATTAAATTTAATTGTTTTAATCAAATCTATTGTCTCTATAAAGCTGTTGCCATTGTAATGTGTTCATTTAAAGGAAAGCTAAATATAGATTTCCAGTAAAAATAACTGTTAGGTAGCCAGTTATGGTGATTTAACAAGAGTAAGGTGAAATTTAAAATGGGGCCATTGTTGTGATGTAAACATGCCCACCATGTCAATGTTTGTGGTTTTTGTTATGTTTCATGAGTCAGACCTGATTAGGTTTATCATAGGTTTTCTGTTTTAATTTACTCTGTCTGTTTCTGTGGTTACCTAACTTTCTGCTGTCCCAGAAAACCAGTTACTACACCTACTCTTTGTTTTGTCTTTAACTTCCTCCTGTATTTGGGTCCATTCTTAACTACATCCTTTTCCAAATGGAAATGTATTCCTTGCCAAAGAAGGACTTGACATCGACAGACCCAAAGAGGAATCATTGACTTTGAGAAGCACCTAAATTTTTTCCTCTCAACCAAGGCTTTATTCAGTTTAAGGCCCCTAACTAACTACATTCATAACGCTAAGAACAATCCTTAAATAGTCAAAAAGTGAATCAAGAAGGCATTCACAAAAACACCGTCAAGCAAAACAGTTACAAAGAACGATGGAAGAAGGCAATAAGGACAGCAGTAGATAGTGCAGGAACCTCCAGTGCATCTACAGCCCACCCTCCACTGCCCTTCACTGCTGTCATACATGGTTGCTTTCCCCCTTAAAGATTCACAAAGGGGCATTTTCTAATAACAAATCATTTCTTTCACAGTATACTTTTCAATCTAGCTGTGCTTGACAGGGCCAATCCTTTCCGCTGAAGGGGAAGACCACTTAGAGGCCAGGCCAATAAGGCCCAGCAGCCCCGTGGTCTGACTGGGGTGATTTGTCAGGCCCCTCCGGCACGCTTGTGTTGGTCATACCGATGGATTTATCCCAAGGTAAATGGAGATAGCCCGCTTAGGCTACAAACCCGCACTCTGATTACAGACCCTCTCTTGGAGTTGCATTGATAGATGTTGCTTGTGTTTATCTATTTACAATGCCACTAAATCTGTGAATGTAACAGGGGGAGAAGGGGTATGACTATGGGTGCTGTGAGAAAGAGAACGAATCCCACATGGTTTGATTTATGCTATGCTATGCAGAGCAATAGAGAGACAGCACAGATGAAGGGTCTGGGATGAAACAGCTCTGTGGGGCAGAGGTTGTTGTTTTGCATCAGGGTTAGAAGAATGCTGAGATGAATCTCATGCATTTCTTACTCTTGGGTGCTGTCCGCCATGCCATAAGAATAACAAACACACTGCAAAAGGAATAAGCCAAGCAGGAACACAGGGGAAGACAGAATGTACTTCTGCCACAACAATCAGAAGCAATTTGAAGATGCACAATGAACATTTATCCCAGAACTCTTCCATTTATAATAAAGAACAATTCCAGCAAAGAACAAAAACTGATACTGGTCTAATTGACACCGCATCTTCAATTTTAATACTTGCTTGTATTCTTGTTTTTCTTCATAGTAAAGATGTAAAGAACATCTCAATTATGGAAAAAAATGTCAGATTGATCAGGGTGTTCTCTGTGCAGTAATGACTCAGATGATGAGCCACTCTTCTTTCTAATTATTAACTTAAAACTACAGAGTTTGGATTTTGGCCAAGATTTAAATAAATACTGAGACATTTTTATTAAACTTGCAGTATATGCTCTATACATAGTCTATAACAGCCAAGCACAAGGCGTGTTATATTACAGTTTATTCTAAAGGACAAATCTTTGGAAGAAAATTTAAAAGTTTTAGATGTCTTTAAGTCAGCCTTTTCATCAGAATGATGCAGGATGTATAATAGAAAACCCCAGTAAACGTCATGGAGGGACAAATAGGCCACATGGAATGAAAATATCCCATTGTCCCTGAGGACTGAGCAGAACAGCAATGCTTGTTTATGCCAGCATGACCTGTGTTCAGGTTAGCTGAGGGAGGACTTCCATTTTTTGTGCTCATCTTTAACAGCAATGTTGCTTTGAAGACAATTAATATAACAGATTTCAGGCGAATTATTATCAGTAGTTAAATAGTAACTCAGCCATCATCTCAAATGGTTAAGGGGCTTTAAGCCAGTTGTTCATATCCACACCATAGGATCTACTACACCAACCTACAGAACACAGTAACACCAACACCAACCTCTTAGAAAGCTTATGTATGGCGCTATCATTGTTTCCTCAGCCTATTGAGGTAAAGATAACTGTGGGTTCTTAGAGAGCTGAGTGATTATATATCAGTAAAATCACAGGGGGTATATATCACTGCCATTGGGACACACCCACTGGAATGAATTGGGTCAAATGAGAGCAGTGCATCAGGCAGGGCTCACTGACAGTTACTAATGCACCTCCCCTGACCACTAATAGGAGTGTACAAATTGCCAGAGGTTTGTAAACTTTGGCTCTTTGAAGCTGAAGCAGCCAGGGTTTGCCAGCAGCTTTGCTGTTGTAATATAAGTAGGTAACTAAATCAACTCTTCAGTGGTGCACAGGGATGAAGGGGGTGGACTCAACCCAGTAGGAGGGGAGTTCCTTCCATTAAGTTTTGCTACACCTATAAGCCAGGTAAGAAAGGTTGAAATAGAAAATAAAGGTAAAGGAAAAGTGGCTTTCTTTGAGTTTGATGCAAGATTTCAAACATAAGCAATTGGTATTTTCAAATTTTACTTTATTTAGTCTTTTATAAAAACATGAACTTTGATAACTTTCAACTAACTATTCATAACAAGGACTAAAACATGCCTGCAGATTGATACATCTTTTGTGTGGCATCATCTTCCTCTTGTGCTGCTAGCACATTGATAACTGGGTTTTTACTAACTAATGTGGGGAAAAAAGATTCATTGAGGTAGTTTAAAGCCTAATGTTCTTTAGAAAAAGGGAAATAACTTTACAAATCCTGTATGACCTGGCAAAGATTAAAAGGATGTAATTCACTGGCTGTGTCCAGTCTTGGCTGCATACACTAAACATACACACACACAACTTACTGGTTTCTTCCAAGATATGAAGTAGTATCCTTGAAATTCTTGAAGAAAAGTTTTTTTTCCTTTTGTGTCTCTTGTGCCCACCACTGTTGTGGATTTTCCTGCTTTGAGTGTCTCTCTGGTTAGAATATTTACTCCTTTACCTGCATTTACTTCAAAATATGTTCATTTGCAGCACAGCTGATGCTGCCACCTTTTTGACTTTGCCTGTCTTTGGCATAACTAATCAAAAGCTTAAATTATTTACTTTAAATCAAATTATTGATGAACATCTGATTCATATTTTTTAAGGATTGCACCAAAAATCACAAGGACATTGTTCTGTTTTTTACTTTTTCTGTCTAAAAACTCTATTCTCCAGCAGTCCTAGAGTTCTACTAAACTAGTAATCTTCTTTTCATTAGTAAGTCAGCTAATCCCCTTTGAATGGAAAAATTTTGGGACAGCAGCTAAAAGCTGCGATCATTCCTGCATATTAGGAGATGAATGTATCTGTGCAGGCCACAGACAAGTGGAGGCCGAGGAAGGAATGTTACACCCAGTTCTCTGATCCTGCCATGACACTCTGCTTGACCTCCACATAGACCTATTGTTTTATCACACTACAACATCAATGGACACAGACATGCCCAGCATCTTGGTGACAGAGGATCATCAAAGCCACAACAACGTTTTATGTTTGAATATTTATTGTATGCTAAGTAAGAATAAATGACTCTTTGAGTATGAAAGAACATAAACATAAATAACTGACACTGAATAATGTACATGCAGCTATAAAAAGAATTTTTTTTTGCATTTGTTATTGTACAAACACAATTATATTCCTGTATTTTGTTGTCTCAAGATGCACAAATAGGTGACTATGACCATAGATCTATCTGCCTATCAGTATAATTGAGTGTGTTAGGCCAAAAGAAGAGTATTCAGAATCACACCTGTCTGCTGCAGTTTGCACTGAGGCGAGGGGAGGCAAAACAGGCATACAGTGTCTATACAAGACTGTGCACCTGGGGGAAAGGACCCGATGGCAGCATCTATATAGAATAACAACACATAGAGGTGAAATTCTGAATGCTGTGCTGCAGCTTCCACTAAAATTACATGTGGCATGAAATTCCCTGGGGATTTTGAACTGTTTGTAAATCTATCTAAACATTTGTTATATCACATTTAACCATACATTCAGGACACAGCCCTGAGTTTCAAACTGATAGTTGGCGGTTTTTGTGTTTTTAGTTACGCCAAACATGTCATTTTATTTATCTGCAGCCTTTGTATGTTGGGAGGAGACAGTAAAAGATCCCAAACTGTCCTCTCTGTTCAGTTCACTTCTATGTTCAGCTATGTACCAGTATGGTGTGACTTGGCCCATGACTTGACTTCTTTGCTGTGGACTCTGAAACCTTTATGTGTGCACGTGTGTGTGTGTGTGTGAGTGTATGAAGCTCAGTGACCTCAGATGTGTACAACACCTGTGTCCACTAAGCATTAGATGTGCTAAAGACCTGCAGCTGCCAAACCCTTCTCTTTTCCTTTCTCACCATGTCTCACAACATGCTTTCAAACACACACATACACACATGTATTGTAGTTTATCCTATAAATAAAAACACACCTACACACATGTTAATACTGTATATATTTATGTACATACACAAGGACATTGTCCTACTTCTTAGACACTGAATCAAAAAACATAAGGGTTTGTTCTCTGGAACATACACACTCACTGGTGTTAGCCTTTCACACACACACACACACACACACACACACACACACACACACACACACACACACACACACACACACACACACACACACACACAAACACACACACACACGCACTCCCCTGCTCTTGCTCTCTGCAGGATTATGACATGTTATTAATTGCCACCATTATCAGCGACAGCTTGCCCGGGAACTGGGCCCTTCTCTGGGGGCGTGAGGCCAAGGATTGTAGCATACAAAAAAGTGAGGAGCAAAGAAGAAAAATCAGAGGCACAGGGTGGAAAAGGGCATGTTGAGAGAGTGACTGAGTGATGAAGGATAGGAAAAAGGAGGACGAGAGTGGTAGTGAAGGTGTAATGCGTCATGCAGCGCAATGCAACACTCTGCCCAAAAGGGATTGTGGGACTGTGAATAATTTATCAGAAAACATTTTTCTTGGTCCTTTCCACAGACCCACAAATCCTCCCTGAGCTCTCTTTAGAGGGGAGTGGAAATAATGTACTCTGTGTGTTAGAGTGTGTGAACATGTGTTGTAGAAAGGCAAGACTTCTGAGTTGTTTGGTCACACAGGGATCTAGATTTTTCTGCACACATGCATAGTACACATTTAGTAATAGCAAGGGCTAAACTGGTGCACAAAACTGTACAAGTGGCACATCATGATGGAAATAATCAAGGTAAAAGTGCAAACCAGGCTCACTGAGCCTATTTATGTTGCCAAAATATTGTTGAAAAGAGGATCTCACATGATTACAAAGCCATTTTCTATTCACACTTTACAAAAGCAATGAAGGTGGTAATTCATAAACAAAGATATCATCAATGTACTAATCTCAGTTAATTCATTGACACAGAAATCTCTGAACCTCGTCGCAGGTTCATTGGCTCATCTAAATCTCTCCCCAGCACATATGTGGATAGAGAGGGGGGAATTGATTAGGACTTTGAAGGAGAATTTGATTGTCAACAGCAACCTGGCATCAACTCCCCCAGCCCATTCATCTGTAGCAGCAGAAAAAACAGTTACGTGAACTGTCACACCCAACTCCACTGTTAATTTAAGGTAATTAGTGAGCGAGTGATTCCCAATACATCATGGTGCAACTGGCAGACTCCACAATATTTCACAGCCAATCTGTTACCTTTGCAGCCCCGCCTCTGTCCTCCTCCCTCCCAGTCGCCTGTTCCCTCATTTCAGATACAGTAACCAGACATACAAACACACGTATCCCTGCAGACAAACACTCTGACAGATATAGGCATTATCCTAGAATGAAAAGTGTGTGCAGGCTGTTTGAAAACATGGAATTTAATATCTGTTTACAACTGTTTATCTTCCTGACAATGTGCTGACATACCAACTGTGTTGTAGACAGTTACAATTTGGGTTACCACTACTATTTCTTTTTCTTTTACTTACTGTAGGCACTTCAAAAATTTGGAGGTAATTCAATATGTATAACTGTTAAAATAATGAGATATAAATGGCCTGATAAAATACTGTAGCTACAAGCCTCCTTCTCTACATCTTACACTGTTTATTAGTAAACAATACTCATGCCTTATAATCACTGGGAGAATAATGAATAAAATATGTTGCAGCTACGATGACAAATTGGGTGTATTTCAATGTGCTAAGGGTCTAATTTGCTCAATAATTTACTCCTTACTGTAAGCTCATTTCTGTATTTAAGAAAAAGGAATAGCTGTTTAGTCATTTTTGAGGCATCACTAAAATTGTGCCTGCTAAAGTAAGACAAAGCTAGAACTCAAAAGGGAGAAGAAAACTCATATCAGAGGATCTCTTGAATATGCAATAAAGGTGTCAAAATAACAGCTGCACGCTCCGAGGCATCCAGTTCATTTCTGACAAAACAAACACATGTCACATGTGTACTAAACATACCACTCCTCGGCCACAAAGTCTTTTAACTCCCTGAGTTCAAAGCTGATGATCTGGTGGTTAGGTATGATTGGTTTAGTTTTCATGTCTGAGGGTATTTGTTTTCTGCCTGTTCAGCTGTGTGTGAGCGAGTCCGTAAATTTGCACAATTGCAAATACTGTATAGAAACCGTCTGTACATCATCAGAGTTGAGTGTAGTCATATGTCACACATGTTGGAAAATGTTGCTGTAGTTTGAAACAACAGTAAAACACAATGCATGAGCAAGCATGGTTCCAGAGTAATCACGCTAATAGTTACATTGTCTGGATATATGTAGAGTGGCACCACATATCAAACAGCTGACTGAAAATTTATTTTAAGAACTCAAAGTTTTACCATCCAGCTGCCATTACAGTTTTAATATTTTGTACAAGCCAAATCTAATTCATGATTCTGCTCAGTTTCACAACCAGCAGGCTTGTATCGCAGACAGAGCAGCTGGGGAGGTGTGAGACTACTTTAGCTCGCTGCACCACATCAATCTCTTCTTCTGGCTAAGACATTCACACACTCTTCCACTCTTACTTACATGCATCACACATGTACTCATACAAACATCAGCCACTTTCTATTAAGTACTATGTTTCTGTAATGCAATGAACAATAGTTTAAATTAACAATTACAACAACAGCTTTTGAAATACGACAAAATTGCAATAATTTAAATAACAAACTGTAAACACTTACTACATAAACAGCACATTATGATATGGGTGTGTAATATAACATTTCCAGATCCTAAAAATATTGCAGTGTTATTATTTTTGAGCATTTTTGAGGATGAAAGATTCACAAAATGTAAAATGTTAGGATTTTCGGAGTTAGACATAGACATGTAATGACATCAAAGCACAGAAAGTGTGGTAATCTTGTTTTTTAGGCTTTATATTAAATAGTTATGTTTTGAGCTGTGGACAAACATTAGGTTTAAAGACTGTTCAATCCTTCAGTTTTTCTCTATAATTGTAACACACTTATGTTGTGCATTCAGTGAAAATATCATAAACAAATTTATGGTTTAATTAGCATCGCACAGTAATGTAACAAGTGCTCATCTTAAGTAAAGTAAATGTTACAGGTCACTTTTCTGCTCTGTGCACATGTCAGTTTTCTCATGGGCTAATTATGAAGCAGATTTTATGTAAATATTGTAATGATGATTCCCCTTCATATGCTTTAATGATAAGTTTTTGAACTGACTTGGATCAGTAGCACAAAATAAAAAGTATTTAAAGATAAAAGAACCTAGTGCCTTCTCCACTCTTTTTCCTTTTGCATTGTATTTTTTTTTTGCTCTCTGTCTGCCTTCCATTTTTGTTTATGTGCAATCTTCAGATGATCTTTTTGGGTTTCCTCACTGTCATTGTGGTATGAGGCCTTCAAAGGAGCCTTCTGATTTTGTTGCTGTATGGTGGTGTAGTTGTGTTTCTGTATGTGTGTAATCAACTCTACCTTACTGTGTGATCAACAAACACAAACAGGAAGAACAGCATAAACACTCACCCTTCTTTACATCTTCATAGTCTGAGTCACAGTGGAGCGGAGGTCCCCTTAGGGATGATTCTACAAGAAAGGGAAAAATAAAAACAAAGAAAATCTGTTTTGCACACAAATACATGTGAAATGTTTTCCCTTTTGGTATGAATTTGTTTGGCTGTCTTTTTGTGACTGGACTGTCAGTCACAAAATAACCCTAGCAAAGAAACAAGTAAAAGAAAGTAGTTGTGTGTCTGAACAGCCGTTAAACAGTCAAAATGTTGTTTTTTTGCTTGTTTAGGTTTTTAATTAGACATTTAAGGGTCTGTGGAGGAATTTAAGGCTCTGTGAGTGAATAAAAATATTTCTTCTTTAAACACAGTGACCACAGTGATTTCCCAGAGCCTCTCAACTTTCCTTTTAAAATGACTAACAGCCTTTGATTACATTGATTACAGTGTGAAGACAACCAGTGGGCCTCTCAGAGCCTTGGCATTCAAACTGTCTTGCAGTCAGCTCCAGTAGAAGTGTTGTATATTGATAAGCATACTGACTAAATTAAGCAGGAATATGTCTGAGTGATTTATAGCATATTTTAGAAAGGTTTTGCTCTTTCTGTGATATTTTAGCACAATGTGTAACACTTTATTATAGTTTTCTTTTTATCAGCCAATGTTACTTTTGAGATGCAGTCATGCTAAGAATGTAGCACAAAAACCATGAAGAGCAGTGAAGCAAATCTGCCTAGCACCCTGAACTGTCAAACACACACCCTGGAGCATTCAGTGAATTAGAGGAATGTGAGATGGATATATTCAGAGGTTTTTATCAACAGTGTCTCAGTGGAAGTGAGGCAGAGGGAGCCAGAGAGAAAAAAGGAGATTGGGGGTGCCACTGGGCTCTATAACAATCTTCATCTGATTTGTTTTTCCTCTTATACCATCACTGCCTATTTTATCTTTTTCACTTTACACTTTCTGTCTGAGGGAAAATGCAGGGAGGCTCAGATCATCTGGTTGCTAGGCAACATTGGCCTTGCAGAGGCAAAAAGCAGGATCCAGGGGATCCCATTTTGGTTGGGCTACTGTCTCCCCATTTATTTCCTTTTGGCATTCACATCTTTCTGATCATGTGCCTTTTCGTCCCTCTTCCTCTACATTTTACACCAATTCCTTCCCCTCCTCTCTATCTGTATGACTGCACAGTTAAGGCTTCTGAGCCCGGCAGATGAGCAGAGCCTCTAGCCAGCAGGAGCCGGTGCAGCCGTGAGCATTTATCAAAGCTGCGCTCCGTAATGACCACTCAGCAGTGGGGAAATTGAGCTGACCCCAAGGCCAAAGCTGTTAGAGGGGACTGGTGGGAAGGCCAGTGGGGTCAGGCCATCCTTGTCCCACCCACTTAGTGGGCAGTTAGCGCTGAACCATTAGTTTACTGTTTGGAGGCCTCACAGCTATCCTCTGCACAGTATACACACGCACAAATACTACAGCTCACACACAGTGTGTAAAACAGCCCTTCTGCCAAATCTTCAGCTCCTCAATGTTTACCTGACACAAGTTGTAAAAAGGAAAAGAGTCAAAGAAACTGAGGAAATAAACTTTGTTGGCTGCCAGTAAACGCTTGGACTTGGTGCTATCAGGAACTATTTCTCTGTTGTCGTGAAAGCAGTTCAAGACAACCTGCGCAAGACCAAATGTTGCTTTTTTTTATATTATTTTTTAAAAGATTTGGTGTTCACTCCAAGACATTATGTAGAAAGTAACACTGAAACACTTGGATGTGTTTTAAATTTCACTTCATCTTATCACTTTAAATATCACTTCATAATATAAACACTCCAGTTGCAGAGAGCAGTTCAAGTTCAAAATATTTTTGGAAATCTTGTTTACTAAGATTTGTTCATTCTCCATACCTGCTGTACTCTATTCATGAAAGGATGCATATCCTGGCTGCTATCAGACAGGGTACTTGTTGAGGGTATACCCTGCACAAATCATTAGTCCAACACAGAGACAAACAACCATGTGTACTCACACTAATTAACATGTATATTTTTTAGTGTGGTAAAAAAGTACCCAGAGAGAAGCCACACTGACATTGAAAGAACATACAAACCTGACCCCACACCACTGGATAGTCTATAGAAATGGAAAGTGTAATGCTTAAGATGTCATCAGATGGTACTGACTATGAAATTTAAATAAAACAGAGAGATCAGTCTTATTCTTTCATTTGTGTGTTGATGACAGTTAAGTTGTGGTAAGGTTTGTCCAGCTGGAAAGAGACAAAATGGCTTTATAGCTTTTCATATATACATATTGCACTTACCTCATGTACACAAATGAATCAAAATGTAAGAGGAAATTGTGGGCCTACTGTCCTTTCATTTTTCAGTGATGAGCCTATGACATTGGAAAAACTTTGGAGGAAATTTCACACGGTTTGTGGATGGTTGTGATGTTACTGTCTGTGTCACTCCACACACGACGTGAAGCATTGCAAAAAAATATGATGAAGAGAATCAGACATGTCTAAGACTGATCAACCATTCACTTCTTACAGCCGATCAAGTGGTTAACTGACCGAGTCTGATCTTCAACCTGATTGATTTGGGTTTCATTCAGTTCAGTGTAACATAATTAAACCAGTGACTTCATTTAAGGTGGTCTATATTTTTCTCTCCACATATTGATAGTATATGTGTCCTTATAAAAGATTGTTTTTAGAAATGGATGAGAAATATAACATTTTTTTCTTAAACATTGGCGCCCACATTGTCTAACGCACATGATGTCTGAGCTGATTGAATTAAGTTTGTGATTAGCTTTCCAATCTCTTTACTGGAAGATCGAATTCAGTTTCCTTACTCACACTATCACCACACCATTTACCATCTTACATAAACACAGTTTTTTCCACACACACTTAGACACAACAGTGCAAATGAGTCAAGTGTCTAATCATTCAGTCTTTGTAGAAGGAACCAGACGTCTTTAACCTCTATTCCTGCCTAACGCTGTGTTTAACATAATTATCAGGATGGAGAATTTAGACAATAAATATGTGATTAAAAGAGTGCGATTCCTACATATATCAACATAGTAAAGTGTAATTTTCTGTACTACCACATCTGACCTTTGTTGGTATCAGCCCAGACACTGTGGAGACATGGAGACATTGCCAGAGCTTGTTAACGTTTGGAAGTCACACTGAGACAGATTACTGGCTCTAGTTAGTGTTATTTAACTCAGTTATGTCTTTAGGCACTTGCTGACAACAGTCCATGGGCCGCTACAGGGTAAAAAAACCACAGGGGAGCTGCACACACAGACAATCAATATGAACGCAGATGGGAAGAGAGGTAGTAGCAGAAAAAAAAAAAGAGCTGGAATAGTAATTTTCGCTTGAGAGGCGCTCCCATGAAAGCCATGAAATAAAAATCTGAACTTTAAAATTGATAAGGATTGATTTCGCTGACACGGGATCATAACATACACCCCTTTGGAGACTGGCAGCATGAGGGCTTACAGATGCCTGGCGCATAAAGGAGAATGGAGAGGACATAAATCTGACTACAGCAAAGCAATTAGCCTTTTAGTGTGGAAAAGATATGGAGAATCTTTACTGTTTCATCAAATGGTATTAGGCATGCTCTAAGCCTGCAGGTTTCTCTGGGAAGACAAATGTTAGAATAAACTTGTTTGGACAGATGGATTGAGTGGAATTCTTCACAAAATTCACTAGTTTTCCTCACTGATCCATATAGATCACTAGTAAATGGTTACTTCATTATGTGGCTTCTATTAACTGTCAAACAGTGTTTGAACAATAAGTATAAAAACAAGCTCACTGAAGCACTCATCCCAAACAATATTTTCAACAATGTTTTCAAAGATAAAAGTGTAATGTCAGATATATTTTGAGAAAGTTTATCTCAGTGTTTACAACAAATGTAGAAAAAAAAACCTGAATCCAATAAGAAGAAGTAGTGACAGAGTAGTCGTTTGAAAGTGGATCATTAGTGATTTGACAGCTGTTCATTCGCAACCCCCTTAATGATGTTGTAAATTTACAAAGCAGTCGTTTGTACATGCTGTCTTTAACAAAAAGAAAAAAAAAAGCGTGCTGCAGTGCAGAATATTATCAGGTTAAAGGAGAAATACTTGATTCTAATTTCTTCTCAGACGTGATTACAATGGATGAACAGGGAGGTCTTGATCAAAGCTAACATTATAAGCTAACATTGTACTGTATGCGGGTGAACAGATGGTGAGTCATAAATCCTCAGCCAAGCTGTGACACATATTAGCATTTAGCTAGCAGCCCACAGCTTGCCAGCCATTTAGGTAATATCTCCATCAGATCATTTTGGAAATAGTGATGGAGTGAGTTGGGGGGGATTTTAATGATTTCCATGACTGTATTGTGCTTAGTTAGATGAAACTCTGGCTGTGCCATGGAGTGTTGCTGTAAGAGACTGCATGTGTTGACAAATACGCTCATTACTGCCCATTTAATTGAAAAGAGCTGTCTCTAGTGCCGGTTACTTGTGCAACATAATTTACCTCAAATGAATACAGAGTGCCATTAGGATATACTCAGCAAAAAAAAAACACTTTTTTTGTTGAAATTTTAATTTAAACATGTATGTGTGATTATATTTTCAATTTAAAGTAAGAGCATTATTACCAAAAGATAGACAAATGTAATTTTCCATTTCTAACCCAGACATAAGACATTTTAACATAATGTTTTCCCAGTAGTCCTAGTGGCTACACCTAATAAACCAGACCAAGTATTTTTGTTTATCTAATCTTACAATCAAGGCAATATAATTATTTATTAGAAAATAAATATAATTAGAAAATTGACAAAAAATTATTATTCTGACTTTTATGTATATTTAAGTATGTTAGTCCAACCATAATCATTCAAAATCTGACGTATACAGATTATAACCATAAACACAAACATATTTTAGTTGGGAATCAAGCCACTCCTATATGCACCATAATAACTCAATTGAAATGGCCTACGTGATCCACACATGCTCCAAAGTTCCCTTTTTCCCCACATCCTCTTGTAAAACTAGTAAAACATAAGTGCTTAAAACACTGCTAAGTAACCAATAAACCCACTCTCATTCACATCTTTTTGTTTCTTTATTCAAAAAGCTTTGTGTGTGCGTGTAAATGCATTTTTCTGTGTGTGGAGGGGTAAAAGGCTGTAAAATTGCAAATCCTAAAAATATAATTTTCCACAGAGGAAGCTCATTAACCACCTCAAAAACCTTATTTGCCCAACCTCTTCTTCACTAACCTGTCTGCAACAGGAAAGATATTTGCATAAGTTCAGGCACATCTCAAAGGACCTAATGTGGCCGTCTTGCACTGCAACATTTTGGACCACTAAGAAGAACAATCAAAACAGGAGAAAGTTTTTAAGGCCAGGGACTCAAAGAGAAACAGTAGTAAAATCAGGAAAACACAGGAGGTTCTACAGCAAAATGAGTATGACAGAAATAATGAGGGTTATTATTATTTTTTGAAGTTTTTTTTAATAAGACTAAAATGGATTGTTTAAGTAGTAAGTTAACTAAATGTGCTATTCAGAGCTGTGATAACCCATGCTGACATTTTGCTGAGGTAAACCATTGAGTTATAGGTAAGAAGAATCCTGATTCATCTTCTTATAACATAATTCATAATAATGTATGAAAGAAGTGTAGTCTGCGTCTAGCTTTAAATGTGCACTATGGAACTTCTGCAAATTTTCTCAGTGACGCACCGCCTGTTGACAATTCAGTTCGGCATCCATCTTGCATCCTACCATTTCCTTGCTGAATCAGCCGTGGTTAGTTTGTTTATATCTGCTTGAGGTGGTGCATAAAACAAAACTTAGCTGTAACATCACTTGAAGCTAAACTTGTGTAGTGGGGTTTCTCAGCCTTGTGATGCTGCTGGGCAGCGACGGCTCCAGAGGTGCACATAATGGATGTCACTGTGCCATAAAACAAGTCAGGAATGCAGATTTTAAGTTTGAAAAGTTATATAATGCATCTTTAAATAATCATGTATAATGCTAGCTAGCAGCCGGAGAAAATATTGACCCCTCTCCAAGGTCAATATTCATTCTGATAATATTTATTTAAATTAATTGCCACCATTTCCAAACATTTACACCTTATGTAATAAAATTCCAGTTTCTGTAATGAAAGTCAAACACTGTGTCATGTTATGGTTTTTTCCCCTTTAAGCCTGAAACGTTTTCCGTGTCTTTCTTATTTAGATGTCACATTACTTGGATACCACCAGCTCCAGTGTCATAGCCCATCATTTGGTTAATGGCAAGACACATCTCCTATGGTTTATTCTTAGTTTATGGGTTTGGATTAAATCTGGAGATTGCACTTTCTTATACAGAAACAAATCAAATAAAATTAATATTGTCTCTTAACTGCAGGATAACAATTTTAGATCTCATACAATTAAAAAAATTTAAATAATATGCATTGCAACACACATAAAAGAAATGCTGCAAACTCACTAAGTGACACCTAAATGCTGACAGAAAGAATGAATGACCCTGCTACATGGATTGAATTTCAGTGTGAGCTGATAGTGAAAGGGCAGCCGCAGTGAGAAAGAGCCAGAGAGAGTGCAAACTATGCGTAGAGCTTCACAAGTGTGTGCGTGCGTGCACGAGTGTGCTCCTGAGCATGGATGTGTGGGGTTAATTGTGGTTCAGCCATGAGGAACAGCTGACAGAGCTCATATATGGTGCAGAGGAACAATCATGGTGACAGGCAACTTGACAACACAACCTGTTTTATGGTGACAAGTGTCTGAGTGTGTGTGGCTGGGAGAGAGTGGCTGGGGCAGAGGAAAGTATGAGAAAAACTGGTGTGCTAAAGAAGGGCAGGTGGCTGTTTGCCCACCCAGCATGTTCACACGACTCCTTTTAGAATAGCAAAGAGTCTTGTAAGCAATTTTTGCACAAGGGGTGCTGATGGAGAGGATTGTACAACTACGTACTGTATGTTTGTGTGTATGGAGAAGTATATAGAGAGTCAGAGAAGCTAAAGGGAAGAGCGGCGGAATAGGCAGTTGACTATCCTTTAACTGTCACCCACATCACCAGCTGGGAAGGGATCTTTGTCTTGGTTTTTTCCCAGTAAGGTTTAACAGGGACCACGGTAGTCAAGGTATATAGAAGGTTGCAAAACAGGTTAACATGGCTTTGTGTGTGGCTCTGCTGGTGCTACAGTTGTATGTTCGCATGTGCACATATGCACAAGGTTCAAATCATCAAAGCAGTTCTCCTCAGCTCAGTTTTCAGTAAACAGCTAAAGGTTAGACTTATGTGTTGCTACTTACAGTAACACACAGAGACTCCTTTACGCCGGATAGTTACTTCCACACAACCCGCTTGTCAATCACTGAAAGCTGTTAATTTCAAAAACACAATTTTAAAAGCGTTGCGTCAATAGAACAATATAAAGTATATTTATGATAGTAAATATTTTGTGAATAGCCAGGTGAAATTATTACAGTTCAACCAGTATTTGAAAATACCACAAAATCCTCAAACAGCTAAGAAACAAACCAGCATTGTTCATTGTGCATCAGCATTAATTATGATTAGTTTTTCTATAACAAGGACAATTAATCTTACTGTGTAAGATATATAAATAATAAATTTAACATAAATGTAACTGTGACCATAACACAGATAGCTTTCATATTGTTTTTAATCATTATCATTTTAGTTTGAGATTTTACTTTTAAAGTTCTTGTGTTTAACAAGTTTAACAATCTTAAAGACTGTTATGTTTTCCAGGTTATCTGTACTTTGAATTTGTTTCAACTATTGTTTTGTCATTGTAAAAACTATATTTCCTGTGTATTCTGTTTGGTGTCTAATTTTGGCTTCTTATTTCTGAGTTTGGTTTTGTCTGTTCATTGCAATTTTTTTAATACTTTAATTTTCCCATTTCATGTCTCCTGGTTGCCACTTCAAGGCCTGTTCACCTGGTCCTTGTTTGTCTTTTAAATACTCTTCATTTACCCCAGCAGTGTTTAACCTCCCCTTTTACTTGTATTATTTCTGCTTCACTTTTTGGCTCCCTGGAGGTAGCCAGGTGTAATAAATAATAATTTGGATTGATTGATTTTGTTTATTTGAGTGCCATGCACATTATTGTGTCCAGCCAACATGGGCTTACAAGACACTATACAATATTTAAACAATCCAAAGATGGCAAAAGAAGGAAAAATCCTATGTATCCCTTAATTTGTACAACAAAAAAATCAAAGTACACACAAAAACAATCTTCCAAAATATACAAAATACTAATAGAAAATTGTGTACTAATAGGGTACAAAAAGAAACAAGTTCACAAGTATGACATACAGTATATGTATAGTGCATTAACACTGTAAGCAAGCCTACTCCTTGCTTACAGTATTTAAAACTTCAAATACATAAAAAAAAGATTATTCACACTGAATACCCAAAGCCCCAAAATTATATTTTTTCAGAAACCTAAATATTGTGGAAAAAAAAATACAAACAACTTGTAGAACAACAAAACTGGTAGAAACATAAATTTGTAACTACTTTGATAACCTGCTAGAATCTCTGATTGGTTGAATCTATCTGTTCAGACCTGCACGTTCTCAATTATCTTATGTCAATTATAACATTGAGGAATAACTGTGAACAGTGAACTGTTAATATTACTGAACATTAAAGGTCACTATTGTTGAACTTCACTATAGAAGTGTAAACTTTGTATTGATTAAAGATGAATGCAAGAATAACCTGCTTGCATTTGCGTGTTGCACAAACTGGTGCACTAAAACATTGATGCAAGTTTTAAGAAACATGATTTACTAGATGTCCATTTCGTAATGTTAATATCCCAACTGAGATCAAATTATTACCAGAGAAAAATAAATAGGCCTTTTTAAGGGGACTATTTTTGTTTTAAAAACTGTGCATTCTTGCAGTATCATGACTGAAAGTCAAACTTATGGAAAATAGAAATCATGTGGTAACTTCTTGTTTATCAGTTCAAGTCACTGAAGAGACAGCATGACCGTAAAGGCGTGCAGCAACTGCCACATACTGAATTCAAACCGACATCGTTGTGGTATGCATCTCAGCATGCTGAGCCACCAGGACGCCAGATCTGGTCTTTGAAGCCCTTACGGGTTCCCTGAGGCCAGAAGAGCAGAAGCCATGGGGGTATCAAATGTGTATTAGCTGCCCCACTAATAAGATAAGTGGGCTAATGCTAGCACTGGAGGGCTGCCACTCATCTCAATCTGTTGTGTTTAACGGTCCCACAGGAATAGCTCTCAAATTTAAATGCTGGATGGCTGTTGATGGAGGGAAGAAGCAGTTTGTGTTTCTGTCTGCTCAAGATGTGCACAGAACAGCACGAGTAAGTATGTGTATGTGGGTATGCGTTGTTGGGGAGTGAGCATGGGTGGGAGCAATGTAAGACGCTGGCTAAGTCTTATGGAACATCAGTTGACACTAGAAAAATACAGCTGCCAATAAATCTCTGACAACAGCCCAGACTCACGTTTCACCCCATGATTTATCATAGTTGTTCCTTTTAGACTTGCTATTTGGAAACCACAGACTCTGTCAGTCACTTTTACAACTTAGTTTTAAATGTTGATATATGCAAAGCCCAAATATAGAGAGAAGAAAACTTTCAAACATCAAACTAGGGAAATATCATTTATGTGGTTTCTTTTTTCTTTATGGACCTTGTCATCCTTCTTCACTCTAAAAATCATCTCAAATAATCAATGTTCCATTGTGGTAGTTTACATAACCACTGATGCACTGAACAGCTGCTCTGAAAATGCCAAGTGTCTGCTTGAAAACTTGCATAATTGAAACATGTGTGTTATAGATGAAAGCTATTACTCTCACTCAGTCTCTATTGATCCACACTTGTAGCACTGGTGAGTTCCACCCAATGTTTACTAGACCGGGAAGGACTTGTTGAGAGGTAATGTTTATTTTCTTTGAAATTTTTAAAAATTCCATCAGGTGTCTTGATTGTTCACAGCGTATCTACAATGTTTGAACAATTTAAAAATGTAAAAAAAAGAAAAGAATGCTCGTAAAACTGGTTGAAGCTCACTGCAGGAATAACGACACATAAAAGTATAGAGAAATGACTTTGTAACACCAGAATAATATCCTGAACACGGTTTGCTTTCACTGAATATATTTTGGCATCACTACACGTCAATGCATCATTACTCTAATTATATTCTAGCTGTTCCATTACATCACTCACAACACAACTATCTTCACAGGCCAACAGCAGGTGGGTGTAATCAAATAACAAGAGTGAAATAAACAACTAATTAAAAACGGGACATTCTGGTTCTGCATTTTATTATGATTACTTAAATAAAAAACATACATTTCTGAGATTTGGTCACCGTTATCACATTTTATTTTCTAATATTTTTTCTTAAAATTTGATAAGAAAAATGATCTATAATTGAATTATTAAATAAAAGCAATTGACAGGGAAAACATGCATAAAAAGTGCCATCTTAAAATAGCTCATCATAGCTTCTATCATGTACTAGAAACTTCTATTTATCTGCATCCACTGCTTGATACTAATATAAACACAAATAAAGACATTGGTCATGTCCTGATAACTATAATTTCATACATGGACACGATTATTGCATAATTTTGGTTCTTCCAGCTCAATATGGTTATCAGTCATCTTTTAGTAATATTGTATTTTGCTGAGATGAGGATTACCACAAATGAAAAGTGTTAATATTATTCACTGAACAAGCCCTTGAGTAGCACTGAATCCAATATTTGGTTTCCCCATTTTGTTTGCTAATGGTTGGACACAACGCACTACATTCAAATTCTTCCCATCACCCCTCGCCTCTCGTCTCACTGAGACAACCTGGAAACCACCGTGCAAGTCAGAGGAAACCAGCACTCCATAGTAAGCACCTCAATTACAAATGTTATCAATCCAGGGTGAAGAGAGAGCTTGCGCCTGTGTCTGTTTATCTTATCAGCAGTGGTGGTGTAGCAGCCAAAGGACAGGACAGGAGGACTCAAGAGAGACAGGGACAGCAGTTTGAGCGTGCTTGAGTGAGTGTATATGTCTATCCTCTAAATCAAGCCCCCACCCCCCTCCTCCCTTAAATATCCTGTCGCCTTCGGTGTTTCTTTCTTGCTGTTCCTTGGTATCTTGACTCCATGCCCTCCGCAAAACCTTAAGAACCTAATCGTCTCAATTTCAGCCCACTGAAATAATCAAGGGTTTGTATGCCTCCAAAAATAAGGGTGTGTGTATTTTTGAAGAGGGGAGTGGACATATGTTTGGAGTCTTGGGATGCCAGGATGCCTCCAGCTAGGTTCAACTTGTTAGGAAAACTGGGTATTGCTTTACACTTCCGTTGACATGACTGCAGTGTCAGTTGTGGGGGTGTTTTAGGTGTCAGCAACCTCTTGGCTGATCCCCCAAGGGACGTACGTGTTTACAGAGGTGTTCTCATAAACATTTGCCCAGTGCAGTCCAACAGACAGGATGCATGCACATGATGAGATAGTTACAGTTGTATTGCTCTTTGTATATTTTTAAAACAAACCCACATGATTCAAAAGTGGATTTATGATCACATTTCTGAGTAAGATGTAATCAATCTCCATAATTAAACATATATCAGTGATTTTGAAAAAAAACAGAGAACTGTATATGGAACTGATTTTTCAGGAACTTAAATTCACAGAACCTTGGATTCAGGTTTGAGCTATGAATCAGTGAGTGAGCAGGCATATGAGATGCTGTCAGAGTTACCTTTGTGACTTACAAATTCAAATTTCTAATAAAATTTTCTGCAATGGAGAGATTTTTAAGAATAATAAGCAGATGTTGTAAAAAATTTAAAATTAAAGAGTTTTTCTTCATAGTCCAGACAAGATTACTTTTTGGAAAACCAGGCTGTCCAAAGATGGACAGTAAATAAACAAACAGACCCATTGCACACTAATGCATGCACATGTGATCACAAGTCATAAGCATGCAAGCTGGTGGGCAGGCGTCCTTTTGTTGGAGGGAGAATGGGAAGTGTGAAGGACGTGACGAGGGAGATAAGTGTCCTCCAGGGCCCTGAGGTTACCCTAATGGTGTCATACATCACTACTCACAAAGCCATGCAGAGCAAAGTTGTCAATGCATGAATGCTGCACTATTACTATCAGCCATTTTAATCATGGCAGCTGTCACTGTGCTAATCAACACCATAACTTCACACTGGAAATCATTCAGAAAACTGCTCTCATGCTGCTGTATACCAAGAACTGTATACAAGGCAGGCAGTAAGTTATGCAGGGGGGACCGTGGGCAGGACGTCGGCCGATATGCTGAGGGGTTGTGACTTTGTAGTGCATCATTGCTCTTGTTAAATGAAGGCTTGGCTTCTCCTAAGCAGTTGTTGTGACAATGTTAAATGCTGCCTTTATGAATGTGCTAAAAGGGTTTACCTTACTGTCAACAACCACCCAATCCACTAAACACACACACTGCCAGCCTGTCCAATATTATCGTCTGAAAACACACCAAAAAAATACACATATCCCTTAATGTCTGTGCTGATGTAGATCATAAAAATGTATTTTGTCAGTGTTTTGGCTTCCAATCTGCTTTTAGGTCCATTTAAAAATTATCATTAAAACAGTTAGCACTCAGAAGTTAAGTTAGGACAATAAAAAGTAAGGCAGAGGTAAAAAAAAAAAAAAAAAACTCTAAAAAAAAAACAAACTTGCTCAGTTAATTACAACTTCTAAACACATGAATGTCTGCGTTAACTGTATAGATGACAGCTATGCAATACTGTACATCCTCCAAATGATCAGCTGAGGATGACAACTGTGCTGGTTTAAACTCAAATACTCTATACTATAAGACAAAAGCCAGGAGACGAAAACTGTTTTCAGGTTTCAATACAGTAAAAACGGGCAGATTTCAGGCATAGGCGCAAATGGTGATTAATTATGATTAATCCTGATTAATTGATTTTTAAGTTGTGATTAATCTAATTAAAAACTTTTCAGGGTCTCTTTGGCTTAGATAAGATTTGACTTTGGCAATAAGCCTTAACTGGAAGAAGCTAGACTTGACTACCAAGCTGTCCGGATCCTATGTGAGGTTCGAGTGGCCCAAGGGAACTGGCAAGGACCTGAACCAGATCAAGGCGACCAAACAGGACAATCTTTGTTTTATTATTATTTTAGTTTGCACCATTTGAAAACTTACTACACAGTAATCAAAAATCATGGATATTTTCATTTATATTTTTACCCCAGCACCCTTCAAGAAAACTGGTTTGAAAACTGATGGTCTCTTGCTCAAGGTAGGAGGTATCCTACCCAAAGCTAAGGATTCAGAGATCCTGGTTAATGATGCCCAAGCTTCCCTTCCCTACCCAGGTGCCACTAAAGCCCTGCAGGGTCACAGGGTTATTTGGGCTATCTTTTAATCATAAATGAGGCCCCTCCCTCTTCTTCCTCCCTATCTTTATTTCTTTCGGTCTACCTCCCTCATTCCATCTCACTACCCTCTCTCCCCCTCCATGGGTTAAGGAAAGTGCTGTCTCAGCGCTATCCTCTTCACCCTCAACCCATCCACTCCTTCCTTTTCTATCTTTATGCTTTTCCAGCCCATCGCTGATCAGGGGCATCAGTTCCACCGGGGTGACTCCTGCTACTTAGGAGCTGCAGAGATCTTCTCTGTCCAAGAGAAAGGAGGAAGGAGAGAAGGGAGGTGTGGGGTGGTGGAGAGGTAAAAGGAGGGTCATGCCAATGACAGGAGGCCTTAAAGTGACTCCCAGAAATTCAAACATTTTTAGAGTGGAGGATCTTACAGCTAGTGCTGTGAAACTCCTAAAACATTATCTTTAACCAGCAGCACTGCACTATAAACACCTACAGTCCTGGTAGTCTATAATCTCTGCAGCTAGTGCAATATATCACAAAATCATTTTGTATGCACTCTCTCTCACATACTCATACCATTTCTACTTTTTTGTGTACTGATTATGCATAACAAATTCACAAATACTGCGTGATAGTGTTTGTTAAGTTTGAGATACTTGCTTAAAAACAGGTGATGATGCTTACTTGCCTGCAGGCCTAAACAGGGATTTCACTTCCATTTTACTATTCACACACAAGCATACACACCACCATTACCTCAGTGCCCCCTTGCCTTCAGTCATTGTCTGTTGCTGCAGTCCTGCAGGGGGTAAACGTCAAACTCTCCAAATTGGATGAAACATTATGGGAAATATTATGAGGCAACCTGCTGGTGTGATGGCTAGGGGCCTCTGGTTAATTGAGTTGTTGCCTGTGCTGCATACTGAACAGGACGCACGCATGGCACAAGAGTTGGTTAAGAAACTGTCTTTAGCATATTTCATCTATATTGTTTAATGTACAGTCAAAAAGGGAAAAAAAAGAACCACACTGAAAAGGTGAAAGAGAGAAGAAAAAATGACTTTTCACCCATGTGTGATTTATTGACAAAAAGAATTAGACATAATAAAAAGTGTTATTTTTCCTTTGAAATTTATGAAAGGAACTTTGTTTATTCAGTTGCACCAAGTTTAAAGTTTACCCACAACTTTAGAGCTGTTCCTCTCAATGGTGCCTCCAAAACTTTGCTAGACTCAGAGAATAATATCCCTCTCTTTAAGCCTGACATACAGAAATCTTTTATCCACAATATTAGTTGAAAAAGGAAGACAGCACTGAAATTTTAAAGAGGGGAGAAAATAGTGAAGTACTTTTGATCATCGTTACACCAAGGCTGAGAAGTAATATTTAGTCATTAATGTCAAAGCATATATTTATATATATATCCCAGGATTTATATATTAGCATTAAAGAGACTTATTAGTCATGTGTCTCATCTTTAATGTGGGTCACTGCCAAAAAGTAATATTCCTATGCAAATATATTCTGCAAGTGAATTTTCTGATGATTTCTGTATGCAGATTCAGTCTAGTGTTTTTTGACTGGGCCTGGAATGAGGAAAATAAAACGATATCCACAAACTGCCTGTAAACAGCAAATGAATCTTTAAATAACCAAGAAAAGATGATTAGAGTTACTCGCATAGCCACTAAAGTCCTCCTATATATGTGATTTATTATGTAAAAAAACATTATAAAATCACAATCTCAAATATACATTGAAATAACAATATAGATATACACATTACAATTAAATCAGTACACATTTAGAAAATTTATTTCCAACATAAAATGACTTTTTAAAGTTCAGACTTTATCATACAATATTTTTGCTCTGCATGTTATCACAATTTTTTTTTTATAAGTTTAAAGCAACAATTGAAATTAAATGACAATTCATACATTTGGAATTAAACTGAAAGCAAACTCATATATTCTCCAGATCTGTTTTAGATGCCAGACTTTTCATGATAAACATTTTTCTTATTCCCCAAACAGGTGACCTTACCTTTACCTCCCAACCATCTTTTCCACATCACGTCCTTAAGAAATGATCATCAAAACTAAGCACATTTCAGGATGGTCATGTTTTTTACATTTTTAGATGAGCAATTTAATAATCAATGACTGTTGCACCAGTTGGGTCCTATATAGCTCTGTGCTTATCTTAAAGATTAAAATTAAGATGAGAGTGTGGTACTGTCCAGTGAAATGAGACTTGTCTTGATAGTTGTGCACACAGGATCCTCTCACTCTATGAGGAACTGTGAACTTCCAGGCGAGTACTCCATCAACATTTTCTCCATGGGTCAGTGTCCTTCGCTGGCAGATCACATCAATTCAGAGGAGACATCGATCACAGCCACCACTTGTCACATTGAGCAGCTCATTAGCTGGACTTAATATACACTGAAGGAGCTCTGAGGCCTGCATGTCAGTCTTGCACACTGTATGAAGTTAGCTTAGTGATGGCTTACAACTCTTACAGATTCAATGAGGAACTGTGTTGTCTATAGTATTTGTTCCTCTTTGTGCTCTGTCTCTTCTTTGTCATTCATATTAATTAATAATTTTCCTTCCATTCAGCTTAAAATGCAAGTTTAACATGCATGTAATGCTAATTTGGTACCAATGTGATTCTTAGACAAACTAACCTTTGATGAAATGACATCAGCACAGTTACAATGAATTGTACTTGACTGGATTATAATTAATTGGAGACTACATCTTTCAGTTTGCTCTACTTTATCAAAGATCATGGATATTTTTATTTCTTCTAAAAGTCATGTGTGTATGGCCCTTTAGGTTAAAACAATGCTTCCTCCCACTAATGTAAACATCCACTTCAGAGAAAACTCAGAGTGCCCCAGCTGACTGCTCCCCTTGTCAGCCCAGCCCACTCTCAGATGAGGGCCACATTGTGCCCATTGTCTGGCTAAATGATGGTTTCTGAGAGAAAAAAAGAGGGAAACTTGTGTAAACAAGCTATGGCTTTAGCATCTCAATGTCACTGCATGGGTGTCTGCTGCTAAGCAATCTGTTGTTCCTGCTGGCATCACGCATTCCTGCCTGGGAAAACTTTGGACACAGTTCTGCCCAGTGGGCCCCCTCGACATCTTCTGAGGGTTTATAAACAAACTGTTTTTAAAATCTGCATCAAAGATGTATATATTAAAAGTCAGAACATGAATGTTGCCATTTAAAACTTTCAAATGCATTTGTCAAAAAATCCAAATAGGTTAAAAACAATATTGCAACGTGTATTGAACCTTTAGTGGCTAGATCAGCTGAGTCAACCCAGAGTGTGGTTCACCTGGCTGGAGGCTATCATGTAGAAGGATATTCAGAATATTCTTGGTGGATTTTACCATCACTATAGAGCTCCATTTGCTTTCTTTTGTCTTATATTTGCATTTGTTAACACACTGTCACCTTGTGTTCTGCATTAAGCAGAACTTTTACAAATAAAACATTCACTGAGGTTGAATCAGGTACTTTCACTTCTAGCAAACAGCTGTTTAATAGGTTTTGACCCTAAAGAAGAGGGATGTCACTGTAGTCACATAAACGTGTGTTGACACACTTTTAACCTCCATGTGTCCTCCATATTTACTGTTTTGCAGTGCCAGATTTTAAGAGGGACAGAGCTCTTCTGTCTCTAATAATTACCTGTTAAAGACATTCCTTTATTAGTGTCTAGTTTTGTAATGCTGCCAAATAACACTTTATTGCCCTTTAATTAAATATTAATGATTATGCTATTACATCTTCCTTCATAATTAAAGGGGTACTAATGACTGATATTGCATATTAATGTAATTAAACATCCGCACAATGTGTGTGAGCATATGTGTGTGACTATATATATATATATATATATATATATATATATATATATATATATATATATATATATATATATATGTGTGTGTGTGTGTGTGTGTGTGTGTGTGTGTGTGTGTGTGTGTGTGTGTGTGTGTGTGTGTGTTCTGGGTGATGATTGTTGATGCAAACAACAGAATTATGACTTTTAGTTTTCAATTAATCTATTTTGGTAACCTAAAAATTCAGTTTTTTTCATAATAATAATCTTGGTTAAAAACAACAACAACAAAATAAAAACCTCATACTTTTATGTATTAGTTTGATCATTCACCAATTCTCATACACACTTAAGGTAACACTGTCCACATTCAAAGCATCAGAGTGGGACCTGTGTTCATTTCAGCAAAGGCATTTAATTTCCAACTGCCCTTTCCTCCCACCACCAACGGATTAATACCCCATTTGGAACTAAAGGGAGAATGGTCATATAAAAAAGAGGGTCTGTTCCTGCTGAATTGACCCCCCACTGCAGCTGTAGATTACAGGACCTGCCCCTCACCCTTTTAGTCACCTCGACTTCATGACTCCCAAAGATGTGCTAGGTGGTCACAATGCATGATAACAAGGCAGCTTTTGTTTTTAATTTGGCAAACAGGAAGTTTCTGCCCTGGAGGCTAAACTGAAGACAGACACCAGCAGAAGTGACAGCCATCTTTAAGTCCCCTTTACTGACCCCTGACCCAGCCTCAGAGAAGGTCAGACAAAACTTATTTCTCAACGAATAAACTGGCCCCCTTTAAAGTTGCCATGTTAATAATCGCCCAAAGTCTGTGGTATTTTCAATTATCAGTGATTGATATCTTTTTTGATTTTTTAATAAAATTTAGTTTGGAATTAAATCCTCACAACTTGTGTTCTTTATTCTTTATAATTGTTGTGTTTCTGTCCTCATTTATTATCCATCAATAAATGGTAGGGAAAAGTACACGTAAGCAAGTTGATCCAAATAATTGTTAATAATACTTATTATTAATTTCCCTTTTTGACATGCAATGCCTTTTATTTATCAGACGATAACTGAATGCTTCAGTCAGTGCAGTCATCTACACATCAGAACCAGAGTACAGTAAGAGATCGCCCTGTTCATTTAACTGTCCCAGTATACATGTATGGGAGGAGAAAAAAAAGGCTTAACCTACTGCTTTGAACTTTCTCAGATGATGCTACACATATAAAATTGGGATTTAAATGATAGTCTTGAAACGCAGTGGGTCATAAACACAATCTTATCATGTAAAGTACAACCCATGGAAATGGCAACAGGAAAATATGTCTCATACGAGTGTTTTCACATCACAGTAGACATTGTTTAAAAGTGCATCCTTTAAGAAGTCAGAAAGTCCTCACTTGGAGGTAGGAGGAAATGTGCTCTTCAGTTATACATATGTTCATGATACAAGTTCAGGACAAACAATAACATACAACAATGAGTTTTTCCAATTCTAAATCAGGTTCAGTCAATGAAACAGCTTCACTACATACAGTCAGGTACTTCTGACCTTACTTTTCAAACTTCTATTACTTCCTGGCTGGATTCAAGCAGTAAAATTAGCTGGTAAGGATTAAAAATGGCTCAAAGAAAAAACATGTTACCATGAAACTTTGTAATTTCTTGTGTGAGCTTAGTCAGTGGCAGAGCTAGCCTGTTACACATGAGATGGTCAAAAGGTCCTCAAAACTTTATCAGGAGGACCAAATACTATGAAGGGAAGTTATTGTGTTCACTTCTCCAACACACTTGTTGACTTACACTGCTGTGATAACTGTGGTCACATTAGAGAGACATGCGTTGGGAGCTGTTTGGGCTTTGAACACTGCAGCTGGGCTTCATCTTGGCCTGTTCTGTGACATATTTACAAAAAACTTTTAAATATCTCCCTTTTTTTAATTCATATGTGTTCCTATACAAGATAAGATTGGTTACAGGTTACGTTTCTCCATATTTTCATACTGTAGCCTACTTTAAAATCAACTATCAACCTTGCTAGCTTCCTCTTTAAACTGAACTGGGTGACGTCGCTCTAGCTTTGTCAGAACTAAGTAACTTGCATACTGAGGTACACTTTGAGCATTCTTTATAGTTTAATTTCAGTTCCTAACTAGGTTAGCACTGCTACATGCTAATATTAGGTTAATAGTCTTTCATAACATTAGTAGCCATACAAGCACAGGAACTAAATCTACTCTAGAAGTGTGCAGCTAAATGTCAATATTTTACAATGATGGCGAGTTTGTAAACTACTTTAAATTGGTGTACTGAACCACATATGTCTTAAAAGACATTTCTGTCATCCACCTCCAGTAATCTGTCGATCACCTGAGGTGGTACATGGAGTATCTAGTCAGATTGCAGAGATGGCCAGTGCCACCATGACCACAACTCTAGCCCCGCCCCTGGGTTTAGCCATGACTTCACCTGGTTATTATAGTCTGAATTCAGAAGTACTGTATTCAGGTTAGAAAACAAACAAACAAACAAAAAAAGACATCATGGTTAGGACATACCTTTATGCACTCTGTTTCTCCAAATCACATGCAGTTATTATCACAACCACTAGAGACTGCATATCCTTACAACATAATTACATGTCATATGGGCCTACATGAATGTATATCCTATAGGGATGTGTTTTGCTGAAGGGCAGTTTATTCCTTTTCCATGGTTTTACCTAATTAGATTTGGCACAGATTAGTTTTTTCTCAATATGCAAGCCAGATCAATTAGATAAAACTGTGCTTAAAGCATTTGAGGTTTAGATGAAGCTTTTGCAGTACTTTTTTTTACTACTTTCACTTGACATCCACAAAAGAACTGAGATGGTAATATTACATGATGTGACAAAACTACGACTCTAGAAAGATTTTTGCAATAAATATTGCTTGGTGTGCAGTTGAACCTTGCTCTCTCAAACTGTGAAAAATGGTAGCTCTTGAAAAAAGCTGTATGTTAATGTTTTTAGTTAAGTTTATTGACATATAAAATCATGTACTGACACACGCAGAAGGTTGTAATTTAGTAACATTCATAAAAAACTGACTTAGCGTCAGAGCCACAGACTCTTTCTGCATTTCTATAGTCGCACGGAAACTCTCAGGGTACCAGGCCCTGAAGCTTCCTTGTCATCTACACAGAATCCAGCTTCTTGATGTAAACCAAGAGAGGAAAGCAGAAGGGACGAGTGAATGTTTCCACACAGTAATGAAAATCAAATTCACCAGGGCACTTGGAAGCACTACACAGGCTGTAGCCATTAAAAGTCCATCTGGATGTCTGCTCCGTAAACAAATAGCTATGATTATTCCAACCTGCCATCCTCCGACAGCATTAAAACATCCTTCAATTAAGCAGCCTCCAAAACACAACTCAAAGCCTAAACAGAGCTCTCTCTGCACCTCTCTGTCAGTCTCAGGGCTCAGCTTCCCCCACCTCTGTGCACCTTTCACTCATCATGATGTGTCAACTGCTTGCAGGAGAGGGAGCAAAGATTGCTGTCACTTTGACCCACACCAAGATCGTAAACTAATGATGAATAAGGCACACAAGCTTCATTCTTTGTTGGCTGGATCAATCAGAAAACACCTTAGGGCCTTTTCTGAACTTTGGCCACACAAAATACTAGAGTGTCTTCTGGTATTTAGACCTATCTGATGCTTCTGATTATGTTTTGTCTTGCTTTTAGCTCCCATATTAATTTCCTAGGTTAGTGTACCAAACTTTAGTCATGAAGACAGCCATGAAATTATATGTCATTAGACTTTTGAAAAGATTTTTTTCTTTTTACTTCACTAAACTTTTGCGCATTCTCTAAATTATGTTAACCAATGACATTTACTACAGTATTTGGCATGTTATGGATGAAAGCATATGAAAGAGGTATTTTATCCTAATTTAGTCACTAGGAATACCATTAATCAAAATGAAGTCATCTTAATATTTACTTGTTCATCATTCTAATCTCTAAAGGGATTGTATTCTCTTAAAATTCTGCTTTCCCAAAACATTTACTGGAAACCAAACAGAAGCAGTTAACATTTTTCCATCTCATTACCGGAATCATCTGGAAAACTTTAATCAGGACAGCAAAGTCTCAGTTTGTATTGAAGGGCTAACAAATATTGAACTATCCTAATTAAGGCAACATGTGTGCTAATACAAAATATAAACAAATCCACAAAACATTAGAGGTGGAATATAATCGGGATTGGATTGGGTGACATCATGAAGATAATACAATATGGTTAAGTGGATTGGATTGGCACTTCAAGTGGATCTTATATTTGAGATTGAGACACCAAATAACAGCTGCTACATTCAGTCAAAGGAACAGAACAAAATTGCAGCTCTCAGCTCTGATGATACAGGCATTTAATTTGTTTTACTGTCTCTGTCACTGCATAGAGGGTACAAACTCCAAAATGTTGTGTCACAATTGAAGCCTTTCTTTCTCTTATTTCTAATACCTAATTTAATCTTGAACTGATTAAATTATTTAAGTAGATTCATATACTTTGTGAAACATGTGACAGACCCAAGAGCGATGTCAGCCTTGCCTCAAATCAGGTTTCTCAACTTCCTCAAGATCACAGACGAGGCAAATGCTAATTCAATTGATTATCATTAACTTTCCTGCCCATGTGGTTGAATTATAGTTCAAATCCAATATATGTGGTATTTTCTCAAGAAATAAGTCTGTTCAAAGTGAAAACACATCTTTAAGTGCCACCAATTCAGGGAGCAGCAATCCTGAGTTGGAGAAGCTTGTAACTTTATGTAGACCAATTTCATCTGAAGCAGAGTCACTGAGAAAGTTGCAGTCTGCTTTATTTAAGAGACACTTAGAAGGAAAATTCCAAACGCCAAGTCTTAATATGAAGCATACTGATTGAAAAACAAGCTAATTTGCTCAAAGAGGGTATGAATATAAAACGATTCCAGTCACAATTATCATCAAAAGCACCTGTTGTAACAACTAACACTGTTGTTGGCACAATGTAAATGCATTATCTACTATATAGGTTTACTTCGTCTATCTATCTATCTATCTATCTATCTATCTATCTATCTATCTATCCATCTATCCATCTATCTATCTATCTATCTATCTATCCATCTATCCATCTATCTATCTATCTATCTATCTATCTATCTATCTATCTATCTATCTATCTATCTATCTATCTATCTATCTATCCATCTATCCATCCATCCATCTATCTATCTATCTATCTATCTATCTATCTATCTATCTATCTATCTATCTATCTATCTATCTATCTATCTATCTATCTATCTATCTATCTATCTATGAGGCCTGCTTAAGTTGTGTTTGCACCAGAACATTAAGTGGTCTATTCATGGTTAAGACTTTTGTTTTGTTTTTTGTGATCACCTTGTTAGAGAACAGCATATTGTGCAATAAGTACTTAACCATTGAATAGTTGTTCACGTGCATTCAAAGGTTTAGAGAAAGTCAAATTAATTTCACTTGTAAAGGTTATATAGCACTTTAGGTACATTCTGACACCATAAAAAAGCCAATTATCCATAATTTGCTATGTATAGTATATTTAGAGTGTGCGATGGGCTGGCGACCTGTCCAGGGTGTACCCTACCTCTCGCCTGCTAATTGCTGGGATAGGCTCCAGCCTCTCACGACCCTGAATTGAACTAGGCAAGGCAAGGCAAATTTATTTGCATAGCACATTTCATGTACAAGACAAGTCAAAGTGCTTTACATAAAACTGGGAGTTTCAGCAGACCTGCAGATTTCTGGGAGTTTGTTCCACATTTGAGGAGCATAAAAGCTAAACGTTGCCACTCCATGTTGGAACAGAAAGTAGATTTGACCCTGATTACCTGAGGGATCTGGTTGGTTCATAACCAAACAGAAAATCCTGAATGTATGTTGGTCCTAAACCATTCAGTGCTTTGTAAACTAACAGCAGGATTTTGAAGGCAATTCTTTGACAGACAGGAAGCCAGTGTAAAGATCTGAGGATTGGAGTTATATGAGCTACTTTCTTGGACTTAGTGAGGACTCAAGCAGCAGTGTTCAGGACTAACTGCAACTGTCTGATGGACTTTTTAGGGAGACATGTGAACACTACAGTATTCCAGTCTACCAAAGATAAATGCATGGAGTTTTTCTAAATCCTGCTGAGTCATCAGTCCTTTAATCCTTGATATGTTCTTTGAGTGACAATCAGGTAACTTCACAATTGTATTAATATGATTATGCTAAAATTCAGGTCTGAGTACAGGACAACTGCCAGATTTCTGGCTTTGTTTTGAACTTACCTATTGATTCTTGTATTTGTATGTGTTGCTTTGTCCGTTTATGTACAGCACTTTGTTTCAGCTGTGGTTGTTTTAAAGAGCTATATAAATAAAGCTGAGTTGAGTTGAGTTGAGTTAAAGCTGAATACTGACTTTTAATCTTTCTTCCTTGGCTCCAAAAGCTATTATTTCAGTTTTGTCTTCATTTTACTGATATTATATATTTAATATATTATATATTTATGACATACTTAATTTGATCAATGCAGTTGATCAGAGTTTGGATTGGACTGTAGTCTCCTGGTGAGATGGTTATGTAGATTTGTGTGTCATCAGCATAACTGTGGTAACATATTTAGTTGTTTTTCATTTTTTTTGAGCGAGTGGTAGCATGTAGATGTTGAACAGCAGTGGCCCCAGGATGGAGCCTTGGGGAACTCTGCAGGTTATTTTTGTTTGCTCAGATTTACAGTTACCTATAGACACAAAGTAGTCCCTGTCTTTTAAATAGGACTCAAACCAATTAACTGCAGTGCCAGAAAGTCCAACTCAGTTTTTCAGCTGGTCTAGTAAGATGTTATGGTTGACCATATCAAATGCAGCACTGAGATCTAGCAGTACCAGGAAATGTTTCCGCTATCTGTGCTCAGGCAGATGTCATTAAAGACCTTAGCTAGATCAGTCTCAGTGCTGTAGTGTGGCCGAAAACCTGACTGGTAGACAGTTGAAAGAGAGCTTTTTCTATAATCTTACTAAGAAAGGGGAGATTTGATATCAGCCTGTAGCTGCTCATGAGTGACGAGTCTAGTTTTTTTTTTTTGTTTGTTTTTTTTGTTTTTTTTTTTCAGTAGTGGCTTGGTGATGGCTGTTTTTAGGGTCTGTGAGAAGACACCTGAAAACAGAGACATGTTTACAATCTGTAAGATATCTAAGACCATGCATCTGAAACATTCTTTAAAAACCTGGTTGGAAGAGCATCAAGACAGCAAGTGGTGGTTTTTAGATGGCCAGTAATCTCATTCAGGTTTTTAGACCTGACTGAAGAAAAGTGTGTCATGGTGTTCATGTCTCTGAGTGGTATAGAAAATGAATGGATGTATCTAGAACTGCTATTAAAAATAAATAAATAAATAAAAAAATTGTCTACCATACCTTTGAATAGGCAGTTAAAGGGTTTACCGAGGACTGTGAAGGCTCCTGGGACATAATTATTATAATCAATCAACTTGTCTGTATTTGTGTACTTGTGTTGGGGGATACTTCATATGGAAAACCTTCCACTGGTCAGCTGCTGGGCATTGTCCTCCACTATAACAAGAAATCATACAGGTCTACTGTGCCTACAGTTGTCTTTGTTTGCATCTCCTACATAGTATAAGTAGGCTCTTATGGTGGGACTTTGAAGATTTATATTCTCACTACTATTCATTCTATAACCTCATTACCGGCTTCATTCAAGAAAATGTGTTTTTCAATAGAATCCAAAAGCAGCTGTCAACATGAATATAAGTCACAAGAGGACTTCATTCAAACCATTAGGCCAAAGAACAGGAAAACATATATTCTAACCTAATAATAAGTCAGCTGAAATGGAAGAGGTATTTTCAGACATCGAATAAAAGCCATGTGCTTCTCATCTGTAAGCTTTCAGAGCAGATAAATAATTATAGAATAAAGTCAGTGTATATATTTTGTGGGTTATTCAGATACACACACTACTGCACTGAGAGAAATAGCTGGTAAAAACTTGTCTTCCTCTAAAAAAAATGCACCACAAAGATATGCACCAGACCACACACAACTTTGTTTCACACTTGATGCAGTATTCATCTTCAAAGTGTGTTAATCTAAACTCCACATTGACTCTAATGTGTTCACACTCGTTTTGTTTTAAAATACGAAGAAGCCAACCTCTGCCCCCTCGGCCCCCCTGGACTCACGTGCAGCTAAACCTCTTCAGATTCATTGTATCTTCTAAATAAAGTTGAACATATCTCAATAGATTAACAACACTGCCAGAATACTTAATTTAAACAGTCTTTTGGACATCAAATCACCTAGATGATACAAATGTGCAGAGACACCGGTGGTACTCAGACAAGCATACCTGTGGAGATCATGTCAAGTCACACTCTCCTCAGCACTCTCATTTTCTTTGTCTGTGCAGAAATTACAGAGAAGACAATGAAAAATGTTAGGTGTTCAGAGTAATATTAGATTAAGAAAATTATATTTGAAGAAAAATTGCAGAACATCACAGAAAAACATTTCTATTACGGAGACATATTAGCACTTAAGCTGATCAGAGGTTTTGCTCATTGATTTTCTTTCTTCTATTGTCTTAGTCTATATTTTCATCTCTGTGGTCTCAAAGATGCATACCTTAGGCTCTTAAGTTATTTTTTCTGTGCACCACAAAGAGCAGACTCTCTTCATATTCACAGTAATAACCAAAAATATTTGAAAGGTCACAGACTAGGCAGGATTTAAAATTTTACATATCTGTGCATTCTTTGTGCAAAATGGATTTCTTTATAACTCAATAAACTTGTTTTGAGGCAACAAGCCTTAACAGTAATTGAATAACTAAACAGGATGCTTCAGTGCTGCTGCAACAATCCCCACCCAACTGAGGGCAAATGGCTCATTTTGATTGGCAGCTAGGACACTCCCTGTCTATTAGTGCATTCAAGATAAGAAATGGAAAGTTTCTGACTTACAATAAATAAGTATCAACAAAGAGAGGACAGTGTTGTCAGGAATAAAAGTACAGGAAGCCAATAAAATTCACTTTGCTGCACTCCTAGTTTCCAAGACCTTGAACTCATCTTAGATCAGAAACTTTTCATGTCCTTGTTGCAATTAAAGAATCTTAACTTCTGTCAGATTGAAGCATAAGCATGCTATTTCAGGTACTTTGTGAGTGCATCTGTTGTTATGCATGTTATTTACTCAGGTTTAAGTAAGTGAAACTTTTATGCAACAGTCTGTGGTCATATTTTAACAGTGTGCTTACTTTGACATAATACAAAGAAAGGCCTTTTGGGAAATTTCTCAAATGTGAGAAACCTCAGAATAGCTGAGCACTAACACAGCAATATATTTGGAATAACAGGGAAAGTTGACTGCAAATCAGATTTGAAGGCAGGCCTCCATAAAATGGTGGAATGAGATCAAATTCGGACACCTCAGATGTGAAATGTTGCAAAAACTATTCCAAAAGGAAGACGGATGTTTGGGTGGGCAAATACTATGTAGAGATTTGGTTCAAATAGAAAGGAACATTTGTGGAATGAAGCATATTTACATTTCAATTATGGCATGTAAAACTTTTATTTTTTATGTCAGATCAGGAATACAATAAGATAAGTCATATAATTAACTGTATTTACCTTTTCTGTTTACTGTTTATCTCCAGTTACTTGTTGAGCAATTTACAATCACATTTCGCTCTGAATATCTCTTTAAACACATGACTAAGAGAAACAAAACTTCAATGTTCTTTTAACTACCTTTAAGGCAAACTGGTAATTCTTTGATTTATAGTCACTCTATTGCTAACAGGCCTTGTTCATTCAGTTTGCCTGAGCACAGTTTACAAGTGCAAACAGCTGCAGTCCCAGAAGACCATTTCAAACAGAAATTTCGAAGAAACTTGATCAACACATAAGTGGGCTCAACATTTGCAATAACACTGATAATCTATGCAAACTTTCTCCAGCCTTGTTGCAACGTTGAATGCCTGGCCGGCCATGCAAAGGCGTATGCTAAAATATACTCTGTAAAAATGAGACAAAGACTGACTTTTCTTCCGGCCTACAAAGGATTCCAAGTTTCACCATCCTGCCCAGCTGCCTAGAATAGACAACACAGACTCTTTTGTCAGGGTGAGTCAATCTGTGTGGGTGTGAATGCATTAGCCCTTCACAACAGAATTATGCCCCTGGACTCCCCCGCTTTGCTTTCAAATATTCTGTGATAGGTTCCCGCGGTCATGTTTAGATCACTTCCGGATGATGATTTGCCATAAGAGAGAATGAATGGTGACTATTGAAATGCTGAATAATTATACTTAGACCTGCAAGTTGGGGAACACACAACCCTCAGAGGGCAACATGACAAACATGTTTTTCGGGGCCTGGTGACAAAGAGTGTTTTTTAATGTGACCGAGCATTTTCCCTCAAATGAGTCATGCAGCAAGGTTATCACTGTGGTGCATGGGCCTTCAGTTGCTCTGTTTGTCCATCTCTGCACTTTGCTTTGTTCCCCCTGACTAATAGATTCATGCGTGTCTGCCAGTGCATGACCATGTATATGTATGTGTGGGTGGTAATACTGGCATGCATAGGCTCATTTATGACACTTTAGAGCCTATGTGTGTGTTTCTGTGTTTTTGTCTCATAGTGTCAGACTTCTCTGAAGTCATCATTTCCACCAGAAAGCAGACCACTGGTCATTATCACACACACGAAGCATCTGTGCAAATGCAAGTTTTCATGAAAGTCTTTTTAGTGCAAAATACAATTAATCCATTTTAGAAAGACCAGCAGGACAATAACCTTCTTTTGTTCAAACGACCACAAGATCTCTGCAGTTAGATTCACATTAAATTTATCTTCCCAATTTAGATTGAATTACATAAAAACCTGGACATTATTGTTTTGTTTAAGTGCAGTGTTTTAATCCATGCCTTAGTTGCTTTGATTCTGAACATGCAACTTGCAAAAACATAGCTGCTGATTAGGCCAAGCACTACATGTTGCCTGATACTTTCAGAAAAGCTTCAATGTACCAAAAACAGCCTAGTTTGTCTGAGTTTCCTACAAGTTACGTAGTTGTGAGAGTAATTTGTAAGGAAATAAACTTAAAGCATAATAATGCACTTCGTTCATCAAGTAAAGTGTGGATAGCTAAAAGAAAAATATGTACAACAAAACAAAGTAATTGCCTTAAATTAATCAAAAACATGCACTTTATAAAACAAACCAGACATGACGGTTTTCTGACAAACTTGACAAAATTGCATCCACCTAAACTGTGTCTCTTAACCATTATAAAAACCATAAATATAATTGAAAAACCATTAGAGAAGCTATACCTTCAGCTTTATGATGGCCTTATCTGCATCAATATTATGAAAAACAATAAGCAGTAATCAGGCTTTAAAGATGTGCAATGTCTGCAAATGCACAGGTAGGTATGGGTCTGACGAGGAGATAAACATATTTTATGGATTAATGGGTTAAAAAATTACTTTTGAAATAATACCGATATTGGGCCTAGAGTGGGTTCCACAGAAGCAAAGGAAGCACTAGCAGGCCACACAAGCTAAGAGTAAGAGCAGCAGTGTTAACTATTCTGTCACTTTATAAGCCCAGCATTTAGGATAACCCATCAAATAATACATAAGACTTTCCAGCATGACTGAAAAAAAGGAATAGATATGCTTTAGTTCAATAAAAATCTACCCATCTTAACATTTCACCTTGTTACCTTTCTGAGTGGAGCAGAAATTCACTCAAGAAAAGCAAATGGGGCGATTTTACTGGCACTGTTGATACAAACAGAATTTGTATGATTGAATTTGTGGTTATATGTGTGGTTTATTTGTGGCTTGGCTTTTAGCAAAATTTTTGTAATTGCTATTTTTTAATCTTAAGACATTTCAAGTGAAAAGAGGTTTAGCTGCTAGCTAGAAATTTATGGGTGCAGAGTTTGATTAAAAAGCAAAGAAGAGCTTTACAGTGATGCTAGCCTAGCCATGATAAACTGGCAAACTATCAGTGCTCCCATGGCCACAGCACTCACTGGACAGTATGAGAATCAGTCAACTAAGTGGAGTGGATGGATTCAGATATCTGGACCCAGGCTTGTCAGCACACTGTGATATAGTAGTTTACATTGATCAAAGCAGAGCTGGCAATCCTGATATAACCACTTGTGGTCACCGTAGTCACAGCTCCTCGAAGTGAAATGTATGCACAGCCGATCACAAGAAAATGTGCTATAGATACACTCTATTTAAACATGTAAAAGTAAAGACAGAAAACACTCCCTCTAAAAGCCCAGACCTTGGTTGACTTGAAAAAGGTATTAACTGTTGGGCACTTTGTACAATGGAAATTAAACTGAACCATTAGGAATCAAATCAAATCAAATGAAATATGTCCCATGGGAACATATGTCTTGAACAAAAATACAACAGCTGCACAACTGTAGATTGTGTAACAATAAATAAATAAATAAACAGCAAACCAGGATATATCGTTTAAGAGACAGAGCATATACATAAGATAAATATTATATCTACCCTGAATGCACTTGAAACAATAAAACACTAAAACGATAAGACACTTAAGAAACATCTGACATTAATACTGAGGAACAATGGCTCAAAATGTGCTAAATAAAGTGCAAGGGTTATTGAGTTATATAGCACCTGGAGAAAATATGGCGAGAGTATGAAGATGTGCAGATGTGCAACTGACTTAATGCCATGCGTCCTATCTCAGACAAATTTAATTTGAGCTAAGCTGCCTGTGCTCAAACGTGCCTTACCTATGCATTAACTATATATGTGTTATGGGAATCATGCTTTTTAAAATGTTGAAATTGAATGGTCAGAGATGGTGTCAACGAATCCCAATCAATGTAGTTTGTTAGTTTAGAAAATGTTAAATTTATTAAAACATTTCTGATTGCTTCTTTAGCTTAGTTTGTTCCATCTTAGAAACATACTTCTAGTTATTATATTACTGGCTGATTATTATGCCTGCAATGTGACTGTATTAGATGTTCAGCTCTGTGTTCTTCTTCTTTTAATGCATTATCATTACGGAATACATTCCAGCTGAAGCAAACATGAACAACACATATATTCATTTCCTGGCCTGCTGTACACACACACACACACACACACACACACACACACACACACACACACACACACACACACACACAAGCAGACACATGTTTCAACATGTATATTGCATGCGCACAGCTTGGCCCATTAGCTGTGACATGTAACGTTTCGACGGGGCAAATGAAGCTCAACAATTGATGTCAGAGCCTTACAAATTAAACAAATGGGGGACCGCCATGGTGTATTAGGCACCCCAAACCCCCTGATGAACACAGCCGAGGCACACGCCAGCAGGACAACATTGTCTCGCTCTCCACTCCTCCTCTAAACAAGGCTTAGCAAATAAGAGGAACAATGCCACACACACAGATATGCACAAATACACACAGTGCGGTCAGTCAATGTGCAAAATGAAACCAACTGAGCATTGATTGCCAAATAAGTCCTTTAACGGGTACATAAACAGCAGAGATTCTGGGGATCAATGTGATTGATATGTCATGCATTTGTTGATGTAGCATCTGGCTATAGTGCATATTTCCAATATTTAAGGGCACAGTGAGTCAAAAAATGGATGTCAACAGTTGAACATCACTAGCAGGTGAAGTCATCAGCAGCATTCAGCTGTTTCACATCAGCAGCCTAAAACCTATGACTTGTATTTTTGTTTTTTCATAATTAATGAAAAATACACAATAACCCATATTTCACTGGGCTTGAAACTACAACATCATTAGATAAAACACTTCTGATATCTGTTTTCCCAAACCATTTTCACACATGAATACCAGAAAGTTTCAGAAGAGCTTGGCAACAGTTTGCTTCTAACTTTTAACAGTTGTTGTTCACACATATGCCTCAAAACGCGAGATTTTCTGCCAGAGATGTCTGCTCTCAGCTATAAGTGTAGCGCATGCAAGAGGAAGGATGTGATGCAGAAATTATGTTGTGGAAATCATTGTGTTTTTACTACAACACAGTGAGAATAGCAGATGTGATTCCCTGTGTTGATATCAGTGCGCTGTGTACTAGAATGTACTGTATCTACATTAGGTAGAGTGACAGTGGAAGGAGCAAGAAAAAACATGCAGGTCAACAGAGAGGGGAACAATACTCTCACCAGCATGCAAATTCACAAATTTGCACACAAATAATAAATGTTTGCTGCTATGTTTCTAATTGCTGCTAAGTTTTTACTTGGGAGTTGGATGAAAATCTCTACAAAATGTTCAGATCAAATGCAGCTGAGATTTAAATTGGCATGCACCACCTTTCCAGAACATCTTTGGAATAGTTTAGGATTTCAGCACATATATGAGGAAATAATAGATTTAATATTTTTATCTGTGATTAGCAGCTCACATCCATAAACAGGCATTAGCCACTCTGCAAAGGAGAAGGCGGAAGCTCTTGTGCTCACGCTGAAGGAGCTAGCAAGGTTTGCCTAACAAGCTATTTTGTTAAATGCTGGGTGCTTTAATGAAACAGAAAAAAAGTTGGTACATTGGCATCAAGCTGACGAATACAGACGGAACTGCAGGGCTGCGCTGAGTGAGGAAAAGATTAAGAAAAATTTATACTGGCAGATCTACAGGGGGAACAATTAGCATCAGATTATACTGGCATAAATGGCAGCGACTGATTTGATATCTCATTTGAAAAAATATTGATAGAATTGAAAAAGTTGCTTTAATGCCCAACCCTAGCTCACAAAGAATGAGGGGAAGACATGCATTTCTAAAATGCAAGAAGTTGTATGTATTATAATTTATGATGAATTACACATTTAAATGAAGCATATAAATAATCTGATTTGACCAAAAGCACAGGATTAGCCTCTAAATGCTAACTATGGAGAGATAATTGTGTTGTCGTTGGCTGTTTCATAAAGTAAACATGCACAGAATAGTTTAGAAAAGTCTGCCTACTAGGGAAGATCCAAGGGTGTGAGGAAAATTCCTAAAAGACAAAACTGGAAGATTAATTAATCTTGTACTAAACATCTATTTGAAAAACTTTATTTTAATCAGTGTGTTGAATTTTTTTTTTTACCTTGAATCTTTAGGTACTCATCAATGATTCACATAGATACATGATGCTCTTTCACAGAAGCTTTTTGTTTTTTACCTTACATGTGTATGAGTGTGTATCTGTCCAAGAATCTGTTAATCCATATGCAAACACACTGTCCATCGACAGATCTTCTGAGGGGTGAAACGTCCTGGGAGCAGAGCAGATGAGTCACGATTAGAAACTCTACGATTCACAGCACCTGCACACACTACATGCCAGGCACAATCACATCTAATCAATCTCAAATGCACACACACAGACGCATAAACAATATACAAAGAGTAAACAGCAGTACGGGTGCACAAAAAGGTGCAATAAAACCCTCTCTAGACACACCAGTCACAGGTATAACAGCTCACAACAGACACCTGAAAAGAATACGAAGAAGTTACAGAAGCACACATCCTTCCAAACACAATCACGCATGTACACAGGTGTGGCAGGTCCATTTTGTTTTCACTAACCCCCATACCCTTTGCAAAATCCCCAGCAAATAGAACTGATGTTGCAGGGCGGATATAGGTGTTCAGCTTCTTGTTTGGCTTTGTAAAAACATGGTGTAATGGCAGTGAAAAATTGTGTTGGGAATAAATGCATCACCTCTGTTTGGGAGAAATGCCTCATCATAAGCCATCAGCCTTTGTGTTTGGTTGTGTGCCTGTGTGTCTGTGTGTAAAAGAGGAGAAGAGAGAGATGGAATATCTAAAAGGGGTTAAGTGCCAGGGTTACCCATCCAAGGAGCATTAAATGAAGGCTCTCAGTTTGATGGACACCGGCACCGGGATCCCTGATGTCCCAAAATATTAGGTTTCTCTTCTAATAATGTTGGAAATATTGCCAACTGTCATGATTAATCTGGCTGGCTGCTGGGCCTGATTGCAGGTGACGCGGTCACAGCACAGTGCCTGTGTTAGTTTCCACACACCGTCAGCTTCGCTCCACACAGAGCTGCAGCCAGGAGCAGGCCTGATAGCAGCCATCGCAGCTGCTGCTAATGATATGTGACAGCAGAGAAGGAAACCTTTATTTTAATTCAAACAACAAAAGCCAAACAGCCAAACTTATCTGCGTGCCCACCGATTTCCCTGCAACACAATGAGTTCTATTTTTTCTTTCTTCCATCAAAAGCTCTTCACTCTTTTCATTTTCTGCCTCCCTTTTTTATTGGGTGAGGTAAATCTTGTGTAAGCCAGTTGTTACTGGGTCAGTATCTGGCAAACGACAAGAAAAAGAGAAAAAAGAGAGCATTTGGGGGGGGGGAGTGGAGGTATTTGCAGATGTGGAGGAAAACACAAAAACATTTGTCAAATCAAAGGCTTGAATTATTGCACATAGTTGGGTCAGTTTCACATGTCACTTAGAGGTCCCATTGTCCTGATGTTGAACAAGACCCCCTTTATGTGACAGGCTTGAAAAACAACGTTAGCCCTCCTCATAATCAAATCTGTAGATCTCAACAGGCCAGCAGGCCCTGCCACTTGGAATTCTTTGCATTGGCCATGGTCAGGATGTGCCGTTTGGCCTCAACAATAGCAACATTGATTTTAGCGCCATGAGAATTTTGGTTGAGCTGTAAAAACTGGGACCAGGGGGAAACACCGATCTTTGCCTTTCCCAGGAGGGTGTGTATGGCACCGAGGGGGGAAGGTGAGTCACTCACAGGCTCCAGGGCTCTGACCCACTGAACCTCTGGCCTAATTCAATCAGCCCAGCATCATTAGTCCACCATTATCAGACATTATCTTTCAGGCTAAGGAGGATAGTTATCTTGTGCCAGCATTGGGAAAAAAAGAACAAGAAATGCACTTCCTGTCCTCACTTCACTTCCTTTTTGCACGCCTGTGCATCACAATTGGAGGCTGATTGTTTTGCCACAATCGGGCCTTGTTTACATGCATGATTTTGAGAGAGTGCAAGCTGGTGTCTGGGGGAACTGATGTTACATTGATGTCTTGTTGCTATGGGGCTGGAGCTAGGGCCATGGCACAAAGGCATGACCTTCCTGTTTGGCAGCCCAGTAACTTACTGAGTTGATACAAATTACCCCACTTTTCTATCTACCAATTTAGCTGCTACTTAGTGGGCAGGGGTCAAACTGAACCCTTTCATGTGGGGCATCTTTTGAAGTGGCTGCAGACTACTGTGAGACTTTAGCACCAAGGGGAGGGAATGTGAAGGGAGGAAAGCCTTGAACAATGGGGCTCCCTTAGAAAAGCCTCCAAATCTTGAAGGCTGACTTCAAAAGAGCCCACGGTGTCAACGCCTGTGTTGTGGCTGGAGCTGAACACGCTGTTTCCCTGGATATAAATGTTTTATTAGAAGGCACACCTCCTCAGGCTCACCATGTCACTGTCAGAGGTAAGAGGAACAAGGGGACACTGTGAATCCCTTAGAGCGACATCAAACAATAATCTTTGCATTCTTGCAGTCAGCAGAAATGCTGTTCATAAATACATAAATGTTACATTTTTTTTTACAGTTTTTCTTTTGGATTGTCATTGTACTCCATAAAAACAGGTTTAATTTGCAGTTTTATTCAACAAAAGATACAAATTAAAGACTTTAAATACATCCTAGTTATTTAGCTAATATGAAACAAATAAGTTGAAAGTAATCAAACCCATGTGCAATGAATGAATTTAATACTTTTCCTCACACACTCACACTGATGATTTTGGGTATGCAGCAACATGATGACAAATAAAACAATTTGCTAAAAGTATACATAATTCATCACTAGTCAATCTTGCTTCCCCATGCAGACTCTTGTGATGTACCAGAGAAGATAGATGTGGGAGAAAAGCCTTTTGAGATCCAGATGGTACATTCCTAACAATAAGGTTTGGGCTTCCACTGGAAAATGATCCTTTTCCTGTGTGTGATACTAATGTATCATCGTCAGCCAGTAATGAGACGGCACCCTCAAATGAATATCTCAAAAATACATTTTCTGTCTGCCTGCATGTCTTTAGCACTTCTTTATCTTGGCTAAAATTAAAAGCAATATTTTGCTTTTGCAGCCTTGTAAATCATGCGACAAACCATTACATGCTCATTAATGATGTTTTTTACATATCTGACAGGATGTGTGATGAATAAAAACCTCTTGGAGAGAAGCAAAATAATTTTTCATGGGAATATGACAGCACCACACTGTACAAATTTATTTCCAAGAAACCGTCAGTACATCTGAGGACCTTTGAATGCACCACTCTAGTTACCCAAACATTCATTTTTCCAGCACAAATATAATTAGCGAAGAGAGGAATGTGAAGTATTTTTTTTTTTTTTTTTTTTCATCTGCTTTGATCTCCTTAAAAACAATGTTGTCCTGTGTGTTTGCTGCATTATTGGTTAGTTGACGTTAGGAACCTTTTCAGCCATCTTTGATAACGTTAATCACAACCTCACTTAGCTTCTTTTATACATCTAAATTTTCCTTATATCAAATTATATCACATGATGATACAGCCATTCCAAAAATCTCACAAATTACTTCATCTATAGCCAGTCACACTGAGTTACGACCTTTCTTCTCTTCAGTGAAACTATTTGGAAATTCAAAATTTTCCTCTCTATTCGGAGGGCCTTTTTTGACCCCTATTATGCATTCTGGACTTAACGTCATGGAACGAGGAAGAGATTTAATTTGTTGACTATTGCCACCGATCTCCCTTAAACGGCTTTTAATTGATAACGGCAAAAGAGAGCGGTGAACTTTAAATAGACATTCTAATTATCGGCTTTAAGAAGCAGGGGCTTTTTGGGAAATGTTATGGCATTTGGAATGGGATTAATGGCCGAGTGAGGCGCTGGCCACCCCGCAGCTAAATGACATTAAAGAGGGAGATGAGTGGTGCTGTTGAAGGGAGCAAATCCACTAGTCACAGGAGCCAGGGCGCCTACTGCCTTGGGCACGCACACCGTGGGGTACCGTGCAGGGAAGGAGGGGATTACATTATATATCCCTAAAGACTCCCCCCACCCACACAGAAAAAGACATTCTGATACAGTTAGACCTCTTTACTAATGTAATACTCCAATGCAGATGAAGGAAGGTTGTTTAAAATTAGCATGATTATCAGTAGAATCCTTACTGACAAACATTAGAAATATCCAAACTGTGGTCTACTCAAGTGAATAATTGTTCTCTAAATGATACCCTCAGAAATGAAGAGAGATGATAAGGAGATGGGGAATAGCATTGGTGTTCAGATGCCCAAATCTGCAATAGCATGGCACATGTGCTGGTGAAAAATGAATGTGTTTTAATCTGTACTATTCACTTGTGGCCCGGTTTCATTAATACCAGATAGACACATGACCAATGACAGCAAACTGCCTAGCCTGTAGAGTCTCATTCCAACAGTTATTAGTTCTCCAAAAAACCTGTGTTCCTTTAAGTTGTACATTTCAAAGTTTTTGTTACAAAAAAGAAAGAAAAAAATGACTAGATGTTGGTTTAAATAGAACAACTGGACTTTTTACCACCCCCACGTTTCACATCATTCACATAGTGCAAGGTTCTACTTCTGAAAAGTTGCCTTTGGTCTGCACTAAACATGTCCACTGTTAATGTCCAGAGTGCACAAAATGGTCTTTGCTTATATGTTCAGTTCATGTTCTCTTTTGATCCCGGTGTGCCTTCTATGCAGGTTAAATTTGTCCCTGCAGGCTAATGAACTCAACAGCTATTAAGTTTCATAAAGATCCTTTAATTAAATTATATAGTTTTCAGACAGGTCTTATATAAATTGGCAGAAGTTTAAAATCTATATGATGTCTACAAGATTTGAGCTGAAGTGTCTGTGATATCCCTCGTCTCTTTAGGAATCCACAAATTTCTTTCTGGAGGCCTCAGAGAGTTCTTTAGACCTGGGCTTGATGACACCATACAAAGCACAGTAGGTCCTAAGTGTTGTCTTCTTGGAAGTTAGAGGACAGTAGTAGAGATATGATAAAAGAAAAAACAGCAAAAATAAATTTTGAACATGAAACAGTGCAGTATTATATAATATATTTCACTTTAAAATAAGGATTTATGTATTCATAAATTGATAAACATGTATCTAACAGCCATTGGGGTGACAAATGGTCTTTCGTCTGCAACCTAGCAAGAGTAGTACAAATGATGAAAGGTGTTGGGTAAGCAGCCTCAACTCAGTAATGTCTTAATGAACACCTCAAACACTTTAATAGCCCTAACTAATTCATTCTGCCTGGTCTTCAGTGGGTCTCAATGGTTTTTCTGGGCATTCCAGACAGAGATCACAGTCCCCTGTGGTTTTCAGACTGGCCACATTCTGAAAGAACTGCAGGCTGACCAGCGGCTCTGATGGATCAGCCAAGGTACTGACTGTAGGGGACTGAGCTGGAGCCTCAGGGTTAAAAATAGCGCATAATGGAGGAACTGACAGTAAGCTGAAGTGGGATCATATGTATCTCTCTTTGCACATTGTACCACATGTCATTATGAATATGTATATAGTATGTATTGAGTATGTTCGCAAAAGCTAACAGAGAACTTGGAGTTGAAGATTGTTCACCTATCTGAAGGACACATCCAGAGAAAGTTGACAGGAGCGGGTGTGTGCTGAACAGGAGTGAGACCATGGCTGTATGTGATCCCTGAGGACGGATTAGTGCCTCTCTGACTTTGAAGCACCATTATCTGCCAGTTCCCCTGTCTCCTGAAGAGTTTGGCTTTCCAACATTGGAGTGTCATGGTAGCAAAAATATTTCTTTTAATTTAAAACTATGTCAAGTTTAACAAGTAGAAAAATGGGAGGTTGTTCACATACAAAATGAATTAGATGTGTCTGTAAATTGTTCCACAACAGAAAATATACAAAACATTGAAAAAACTCATGGATATTGATTTGTGGATTTATGCTTACACACGTTTAGTATGCAATGTTATATACTCCGTACATATATTTCACTAATGATATCTTTAAAGATAGTTATATTTAATACAAAGATGCTGACATGTCGCAATGGGTGAGGACAGGGTTTAGATTTTAAAATCTCACCTTTTATGTATATTAAATGCAGCTCAACACAGACTAATCTTTTGATACTATAAAGCAGACCTGAACAGCAGGGTTCATTTCATAAAGGGCTAAACGGTGTTGAGGAGCCAGACTTGGCCTGTGGACCTTACTTTGACTGGCCCCAGGCTAGAGGATGAGACCTGGGGAGAGTTGAGATGAGGCTGTCACACTTCCTATAGATCAGTCATTATCACTAATCCAGTCACAGCACTGGGATCAGCACCAGGCCCATTCATCTAGAACCGTCATTAAAGAGCTAAATGAGAGCTGCCTCTGCTAATGAGGTAATGAGAATTTCTGTATGTGTGTGCATATAAGTGTCTGTGTGTGTGAGAGACAGAAAGAGAGAGAGAGAGACGGATAGAAAGAGACAGACAGGACAGTAATGAGAAGCTGCAAGGACAGATGCAAATTTAAAATCTGTTTAAAAAAGAGAGAGAAGCAGAAGATAAGCTGATATATAGACACAGATGACACGCAGATCTGAACCATCTTTTGTATGTGAATAAGTGTGTGCCTGTCCCATCAGAGACATTATCATTCTGCCTGTTCTGTTTACTGCTCTCCGTCACCGCACGTAAACAGAAACCAGAGTTTTACTTGTCCACGATTGCTCTTTAATTCAAGACAGCCTTGGATGCATGTATGCAACTGTTTTCTTCTGTTAATTGCAATACCACCAAGGTAAACATTATTGTCCTCTCAGTTATATTCCAGCCCAAAACAAAGCACAGCTGAAGCTGTGTGAAGTGGGGATTCGTGCTCTGCTGTGTGACATAAATCAATTATTTATGCCTATGAAGCTTCAAAATGTTTATCTTGCTTCACGGTATACGAGGCCGAGGCCTCGGAAAACAAATAGACGTCTGTATCAAAGGAGCATGGGTGTAAACAGTAGAGTGGAAAGACGATGTACGACCACCCGAGGGAGGTGGGGACATTCGGTCAGAGAACTTTGAGGGAAGGCTTGTCACTGATTGGCAAATGCACATCAAACAAACTGAACATTACCCAATCTCTCATAGGGCCATTTGACATTTCTGGCACTGACATTACACAGAGGCAGGAGAAAGCTATGGGGTTGATGGGTAACTGTCTATATTAAATATGAGCACCTATTATTGTGATCAAGCCATAATTACATTACACAGAAACTCATAAAGTTGAAACATATACAAATTTGAGGACCTAAAACAGGACTGGGTGGTCTGACACACACATGGGCACATTACAACAAAAAAAGTTAAATATTCTTCATATCCATGTGGATCAACAATGTAAACAGTAATAATTCTTCGTAAATATCCAGTTATGGAACATAGATCAAATTCTTTACAAGGTGCCTAAACAGTAACACTATGAGCAACAATGGATTTAAAATTTATTTTGGGAAAATGTGTGTATGGGAGTGTCATTCTCTTGGCAGCCAAAGTGACTGGTTAAACTCATGAAGATCGACAAATTAGCCGAACTAAGTTGTAATTGTCTGTTAACCTTTAAATGCCCACTGTTTGTGTCACAACTTTCCCTTGTTAGAAATGATGTAAAAAAAAAAAAAAAAAAAATATGTCGAAAAAAAACAATCTATAAATACATTAGACTTTCTGCAGTTCTTTTAGAAGCAGTCAGTGGATTTAAGTAATTAAGAACTTGTCTTTTAAATACCATTATTCCTGTAATGTTCTTTTCTTGTTTTTATTTACAGTAGTAAATTACAGTTACACAAGTACGAATAATAGTATACTCTGCCAATATTAAAAGTCAAAAGTCTGTTTTAAACCTTTGCGTTACTTAAAGATGCACTGCAGAACTTTTGATGATTTCTCATTATTAGTATCGACGGCTAATTCAGCATTTGTCTTGCATCCTACCTATACTGTGAGGTGTTTACAGCCAGCAAAAGACTCTCATCTTTTAACTTGCTCCTTCTCTTTTTCTCTTTCTTTTCCTTTCTTTATCCGATAATGTTTTCTTGTGTTTCTTCGTTGAATCAGCCAAAGCATGCATTCAAAAGTGACACGGTGTTCTGGAAGAAAAAGTTGTCGTGAAGTTTCTCAGCCATTACTCAGCATTTCAGGGAAAATATAAAATTTTGAGGTAGTCTTCTAGGTTAGTTTCTCAGCCTCGAGATACATCGGCTCCAGAAATGTGCATAACAAATGTCACTGTGCCATCAAACGAGTCAGGAATGTGAAATTTTAAGGTTTGCATCTATCAAAAGAGTTGCTTTCAGACTTTACCTCAGGGTCAACTCTCAAAATATGCTGACATCGTCATCTTTTGATTATCTAAATATGTAAACCAGTCTTATCCAAGAAGCAGCCTTATCATGCCACTATGTTTTTCAGGTAAGGAATCCCACTGCAAAGTTTACATTATTTCAGTGGGTGCATTATGTTTTAGGGATTTGCAAGAGCATGGGTTTTTATTGTCTCTAAATGTTTCATATATTATTTATATGTTTGAGCATTATTTGGTATTTAAATTATATTTGCATTGCTTACTGTCTGAAAGGACCCATGAACACTCAAGAAACCAGTTCTTACTAGTCAACCCTAGCAATCTAAGTGGACACTGATAACCATTCTACATCTGCTCAAATATGAGATAGTGTTTCAATAGATATTTTTAATGAAAAATCTGAAAATAGCCCATTCTGGATTACCTCAAACAACACCTGCTTTGAAATTTTTAATTGCTGGATGTGATAATGACATATAAGTGAAGCAGGAAAGGCATATGAAAACTAAATTAGACATGAAATTTGATTTCACAGACACTTTATAGGAAGATTGTATTATTTCAAACCTGACTATATCATGAATAAATTCAATTATTTCAGTTTTATTGGGTGGAATTAATGAAGAACTCCATCAGACTCCAGAAACGGGCTCCATCAAAACAACTCTTTTCAAGGTTAGCTTCCTAAATGAACTTTCTCAAGTTAATTTTTTTCATAATAATTCATCTTTTCATTGCACCCCTGAATTGGATAGAGCAGGTTTGAAAAATGGCTGGCTGGATGGATAGATAGATTTATTTTTGAAAATCAGTTGAATCATTTACATTACTCAACGTTTCAGGGAAAATGTAAAATTTTGAGGTAGTCTTCTAGGTTAGTTTTTTTTATGTTAATTTTCAAATATGTTTAACTATTATTAAAACTATCAGTATGTAATCTTTAATAACCCATGTTACATTATGTGCTAAATTCATTTAAATTGATCATGCAAACACATGCCTTAGTGATAAAGCTACACTTATGTCATCTCACATATCAGCCAAGACCAAAAAAAAAAAAAAAAAAAAACAGGATGTAACCTGCTTCATCACTATGCTAAGTGTTTACAAATTGTTTTGGTCCCACTTGTGGGGGTTGTGGGGAGGCAGCAAGCAGTCAAAGTAGGCTGCCATACAAATTCTGTTGATCCCTGCATGACACACCACCCTTATGGTGTTGCACATGGCCCTCCATTAATAAACAAATGAAGGGCTCACCCTGGAGGTCAGGAGAGCTCAGCTGGCCCATTTGCTACAGCGATGTCTCGGCTCATGGGGATCCAAAATGGCCACCCGCCGCGTCTCCCTGTCAGACGGCTGCTAACCTTGTCTTTGGTGACGGGCAGGAGGCATGGAGAGGGGCGATGGGCGGAGGAGGTTTGGGAAGAAACACACAAAAGGGCCAGGAGTTGCCCCCCTTCCTTCCCCAACACTGATTAGTGTGAGTGACAAAGTGGTGCAGAGAGTCCACTCAGGCCTTCATAATAAATCTATCAGGGAGTAATAGAATTCCATCAATCCTTGCTCCTCAGTCTTTCTGCCCTCCCTTCTGCTCCCCACCCCTTGAGGGGTCACCATGTCTGTGTGGTGGTGTCGGGAATGTGAGGAGGGGGGTACAATCCTCTGGGATTGTACAACTGTTATTATTCAATTACGCTCCCTTTTCTTCTCAGTTAAAAGACCATGATATCATTATCACTTAATGAATATATATAATTGGATCTTGGCTGCCGCTTCCACCCGCTCTGATGAATACCACTCGCTATTCATTCGGCCCCTGCTCATCCTCCTTTACCCGGCCTCCATTACAGCAGGCGGTGGAGCTAAAGATGATGATGACAGTGATCATCATGCTGTCAACACAGGGAGATTGAAATTATTCTTGTGTTCTTTCAATTTTTAAACATTTAAATGGAAAGAGCATTACAAATGAAACTTGGGATTGTCTAAAAAAGTTGTACAGTTCATTGTTAATCATTTATGTTTCTCAACAATCTGAACATTGTGAAAAAATAGATCAAACGTACAAAAATCCATTGTTTTATTTATCAAAATAAATTAATTGAGGCTTCCTTGCTCCCTGTGAGTCGACTAACTAATTTCAACTTAATGAACAAGGCCTTATTGCTCAAGCAATATCTGCTTTCCACATTGGATAATTGCAATTTCCATGTTTTGCTTAATAACCTCATGATCATTCGTAGAGCATTTGTGCGCAGAAACTCATTAAGTCCACATGCAGTGTCAAGATTTCATCTCCATAAGTGCACATGAAGAAATTGTTAAGGAAATCTGCAACAATAACACAAAGCAGGTGGAAGGTGGACATGCTTCTACAATTCCTACAACATTATAGGTTGATCTAAAAGTGTGTCTCCTGGATGGTGAGTGTGGACACACTCCCAGAGGACATAGAGAAAGAAGAGGAACTTTGATAGCTGCAGTCCTGACAGTCATGGTCATCAATATCTTTTCAATCTGCTAGAAAACAATGAAAGAAGGGGGATAAAGATTTTGATGAGCAACATTAAAAACATTGATTTAGCATTTGTCTACTTCATTTGAAGAGAGACAAGAGGGCAACAGAGAGTGAAAGGCTGGGGGTCTTTGAAGAGGCAAAATTGGGAGTGTTTAGCCTCCTCCCATTCAGATGTCACCCTCTTGTTGGAAACCAAAAGCAACCAGCCCTCCCCTTTGTATTGTTGAAGGTAAATGTGGCATGGCAGGGGCTAAGGATGTCTGTGTAAATCAGACACAGAGAGCATGCAAGGCGATGGGAGTGTGTGCATGTGTGTGCTGTTGTGCTCAAACATAATGGAGCCCTGCACATTTATCGTCATTAATCCTGCTTAAACTAGACAGTGTTGGCAGAGTGGCAGCGCCCCAATCCAGCTGCTCCCCCTACTGAGACGCTTCAGACACCCTACATGACTCCCCCTAAAACACTCTCCCATCTTTCCACCCGTCACCAGCTCATTCAACCCACCACCTCAACTCTCCATCTCCTCTACTTTGTCCACCTTAGTGCACAAGCCCCCTTTCTTCCTATCATTTTCCACCCTCGCATTGCCCAAAACCCTGTACCTCGCTCTCCCTCAGTCACCCATCCCTGCCATACATCACTCCAAATTAAATTTACATTAGGCCCTCCTCTATCAAAGAAGCCAAAAGAGAGGCAGAGAGGGAATGAGATCGAGGGGCTGACATCATTACCCGGCAGCAGAGCACATGACCGTCATCTATTAAATCCTTTTATACACATGTCTCTGGATTTTATCAAAGTTCATGCATACCTAAGTGCAAGTTTGTGTTAAAAATTAAACGCTCTTTTAGGAGGACAAAGGACTTTCTGAACTGTTGACTTTGAGAAGGGCTTTATTACCCCTAACCATGGATGTCTGGTATTGCTATAGACAGCCCCCCCCATCCCTTCCTCTCTTCTCTCACTTTCTTTTTTCCACCCATCTCTGGCTCGTGGTACTTCTTCCATGATTAGTGTTGGGCTAACCGCTGGTGTTTTGCAAGAATTTTCTCTCTGTTGTAAAATATTCACAATGCAACAACATCTTTCAAACTTTGGAGATGTTGTTTTTCATGTTGCAATATTTTATTTACTTAAAATATTTATTTATTTATTTTGGGTTTGTTTTGGCATTGGGATGAAATACCAGTACCAGATATTGCAAACACAACCATTAAGCCATTATGGGTTAAGATGGTAAAAGACAGAACCATTTTTCAGAGAAAATGAAAGGAAGATTTAGACACCACCAATGTTTTTGCTTGGAGAGTTTGCTAAAGTTAATAAAATTCTTGTGTAAGTCTATAAGTAGTTTTACAAATGTGACTTTCCGTTTGCTTAAACTGATGAAGTTTCTAAACCAACTCATTGGGTGCTAAAACTATTTGGTTATGATTGGGAAAATATCATGACTCTTTAAAACTGAAATCTTCACTTTCCAGTTTAATGCATGATGAGCCTCGCCTCATCTGTAAAAGACTCAGACTTGGTGCAAACACAAAAAAAAAGTCTCCCATTGAAATGCTCTTACAGTTTTATAAGGTATCATGAAGATAGTGCACCTTTTGTAAAAACCATTGCAAATATATTTGGTTTTCTTTGGTGCCTGTTTCATGATTTCAAATGCAAGTAAATTAGTTTTGGGAGTTTTGTTATAAATGGAACCAATGCACTTGGTCATATTGGGATGGTTTAAGTAATGAAGGCATTTAAACAAGCCAATATGTTGTTGGTTTCTCAATTCTGGTAAAGATCACTACTACAAAAGCACTTCAACACTGTGAGAAGAGAATTACGGGCTTTCTTAGATTCAGATAGAAGACTGACTATAGTCTAGTAGCTGTTGGGATAGGCTCTAGCCAACCTGCATTGGAATAAGTTGGTATAGAAAATGGATGGATAAATGGATGGAGTTTTCAAGGTATTTTGTACTATATTTAATTTCCTTTTGCCATTTTGCCTTACTGTACCCCCTTGTGTTGTATTGTACAGTGTCATGCCATGTTGCCTGTCCTGCCATGCCCTAATGTGTCACATTGTGTGGTATTTTGTCACATTACATTACACTGCAGCATGTCATGTTATGCTCTCTCATCTCAGTCGATACTGATGATGCATTAGGAAGGAGTGTTACATCCTCTTACCGTTGGGGATATATTTGCATTGGAGCGTCTGAAAGCAGCTGGAGTGAACCAGCGCAGTAAAGGCACCTGAGTGCTGGGCGCTTACTCTTTAATTGCTTCATTATCGTCTGTGCTAATCCCTCTCCAATTTCGACACTCTCATTTTCCACATTAATTTGTCCCAGTCCCTCTCCAGCTCTATCCTTTCACAGTCTGCAGAGCTATGGCACCTATTTGCTTTCCAAGGCAATGATAACAATTAATGCAGCAGTTGGCGGCGCTTGCTTCATATAAACCTGTTTTAGCCGACTAAACAAGAGGCTGCTGATAAACAGACTCTAGAGCCAAGGCGCAGAGCTTCACAGCACCATTTGTCTCTCTAATTATGCTTTAATTACAAGTGTGTATGCTAATACACTAAACATTTGCATAGAACATTCACACAACTTTCTATTTCCTCTTCAGGAGTGCTGCAGAAGAAAGAGAGAACAACAGCACCGGTGCTTATTGAAAGAGGCCTGCACTATGTTAAATTACATATGGGAATTGTTGAGAATTAAAAACAATGCCATAGTTCTCTCTGACAAACTGTTTATGTTATATTGTTAGGAAACAACAAACAAAGTCTGAGTGATTACGAAATTTGGTAACAATTAATTTCTTAACTGCAAAACATTGAATTACCCTTTGCAGTATGAAATGCAGTGGGATGCTATCATGCTTCATCTTTATATATATATATATATATTTGGGAGAAAATCGGGCTGTATTTCACAGCAAGAAAGTTCCTGGTCTGGGCTTCAGCTGGGGCTAGGGGTTCAAACTGGGTCCTTGTGTATGGAGTTTGCATGTTCTCTCAAAGTACTCTGGCTTCCTACCACAGTACAAAGACATGCATGTTAGGTTAAGTTCTCACTAAGAGTGAGTGTGACATTGAGTGGTTGTTTGTCTCTTTGTGCTGGACTGGTGACAAGTTCAGGGTGTATCCTGTTGGGATAAATGTTGGGATAGGCCCCTGCCCCTATTACTCTGCATTGTAATAAGTGGGTATAGAAAATGAATCAATGGAAGGATATTTGGGAAAATATTTGTAAAGTATATTTAAACTTAATTTTTTTAACTAATGGCTAAAGTGTAATTCCCCCCACAGTGGAATTGAGTACACCTTTTGGTGCTACTTGGCCACCTTATCAGTGAAGGACCCGGGGTCCAAAGGGTGTTTAGGGTCTTTAATCTTCATACACCCTGGCCCAGGCGACCCAGACAAGTGGCATGTTGTTCCATGAAATTCCCCCTATGAATCCACAGCCACCTTGAGGCCCTCTCTGCAGCCTCAAGAGTGTTTTTGATGGCTCCCCAAGATTGCAATCCACTGATTCCAAGAAGTTTGAGCATTCACAGCAGCGAAGCCTTGACACCCAACCATGACTGGCTCACAGCAGGATTTCCAGCCATTACACCGGCACTCTGTAACGATCTCAGCGTATTTAGCTCTCTTACGCTCATTGGCCTTGTCCATTCGGTCTTTCCAAGGCACAATCAGTTCCAGAGTAGACTCTGATTTTAATACCATGTCTGGGCAGAGAGATGTAGATGTGATATTGACTGGAAATTTTAGCTGTTTTCTGAGGTTGATTTGAAGCTGCTAGTCCCAAGTGGTGGCGAAATATAGAAAAGTTTCATGCAGTCAGAAAGTCACTAAATATTTGACATTTTGATCCAGCTGGTGGAGTATTATCTCTAAAAGCTCATTTGTTAATAACCGGAGGATTGCTTTTAACTGGTAGGTTAGTTAGTTTACTATTATAGTTAAGGTTTTTGTGTTTGTGGAATACTAAGCTTTAACTTTGATCAAGATGATTTTTCTCTTGGTCACTTTCTTCAAAAATGTTTTTTCCTTCAAAAACTACTTTAACAAATGTTTAGCTAATTAAAGACACCATGTTTGTTTGCTAGCAGACGAGCTTGCATAGAGACTTCATCAACACACAGATTTGTAGTGGCGAATTATACTCAGATATATTGTTTGCTGCCCAATATAATCATTATGAGAATAAAATTAACAGTCTTTTTACATTAACATGTCCATAAGTTAAATGAAATTTCCCCAGGAGCACTCTAATCAGTCTAGGGACAGTTCACCTTCTCAGACTAAGCAGAGACTATAACATCAGGTGTGAAAAAAAACTGTATATATTTAATGTCTAGTCAAATTATCCCTTTAAAAATTCCCTAAAAAATTAACTATAAGATGCAGTCATATGATAGGGCGAAAAAGTATATAATTTAAAGAGTTCTCAAGCAACTTTGAGTTGCTCCACTGGCAGATTTAATTTTCTTATTACAAGTAACAACATAGTGTAGTAAGAGTTTTATATTAATGTTTGCCCATACTAGCCACTCCAGTGTGTCATTCAGCTAAACACCTAACTTAACTTCATGTCATGGAGTCATTAACATACAAATGACCTGCAGTTATCTTGTGGACGGGCCCCCCAAATGCCACCAAATGCTAAGGAACTACCATTTATAGATAAGTAACCCAGCCTGCCCTGGTAAGTAATTCCTCACTGTGCCATTTTGGCTAAAATCAAGGCATTAATTTGATCATAAGGAAAATGGGCCTCTGACAGTAAAGGTCAGCAGTAGAGGTGAAGATAATGAAGATGGTAGATGAGTGTCAAACAAGGTCTAATGCTAACAGGAAACATATATGAAATTGCTGTGTTGGTCAATACATAGCCAACACAAAGTCTATTCATTTGTAATTGGTGTGTATTGGATGATCTCATAGGCAGTCGCATGACTGTTTCTGGGGAAAAAAAAGCTATACAGCTAAGACACCTCATCAGAAACTGTTGATGATTTTATTCTCAACCATTCCATTTTTTCATGTATTCAGAGTGTAAATCTTCATAGGATGGAAAAACAGCTTCATCCACAGATACTCCACAAAAACATAAACGAAAATATCACAAAAATATCACAAAAAGACTTCCTGCTATCGCATGTTTTTTGCTGTCACGTATCAGATAAGATTAAGCTTTTTTTAAACATACACATTCATTTTTGTAGTTAACCGTTTCTATTAAACTGAGAAGAAGGAGTTTTTGTTTGTTTGGGTTTTTATTAGTCTCTTGGCTGTATAAACAGGACTCATTTAAAGTGTTGTCCATTTTGGCTTTTTATCCACATGCAAATGCAGTTTATGTTTTTTCTGTTATGTGAATGACATTCACAACTATCACATGCTGCCTATCACACACTTCTTGTTCACAAAGGCATTTGTATGTGTGGAGTGTCAAAAAGCTTGCTTGGAAAGTGATACAGTTTGTCCTCTTACAAATGTAGTTTTAAAGAGAAAGGGTTAAAGTACATTTTGAGGAAAAAGTAAAAAAAACCTCATTTCTTTTTCTTAAAGCACAAAACAACTTTATTTATACAAAATATTTTCACATCAAATAGGCTGTAAAGAATTAAACAGCACCGTACTGCAGCTTTGAATTACACACCAACATGTAAAACCATTAAGAAACAAGAAAAAAAAAGGCAACAAATCTCTTATGTCAAAGCTGATCGGTTGTATATCTCAGCCAATATCTTCAACCAGTTTTGCTTAAGTTTGTGACTTTAAATGTCCCTACCACAGCAAATAGCTCAGGTACTGAGATTCCTTACCCAGTCTCAGTACCTTGCTAGAGTTGTCTCATAATACATTTGATGACACAGCCTCTATACCTGTCTAAGCAGGAATAGCAACAATGGAGCACTTCATCTGGACTGAGCCATGACCTCTGACCCTGCAGCTTAAGACTACACAATCCGCAGAGCAGCAAACACCTATTGAAAGTTTTTGCTCACTTACCATGTTGGTAGTAATGGGCACCTCTTTGTGTGTGTCTTGTCTTTCTCACTACACTGTGAGAAACACATTGTATGCATCATGTATAGTCCAGTCATGTGTAGAGACTGGGGCTTCAGTTTCAGCTAATTTAAAGTGAAAAAAGACAGAAAATGATAATAAAATACACAAGCTTCATCGACTGGCTGTTTAGATAAGTCTGTTTTGTATTCCATAATGTCATTGATTTGTTAGATGTGTATGATAAAACCTAAAACTTTAGATTATTAACTCTCTTGGGCGAAAGGACTATAACTACGCATATATAGGTAAGGTTTATAGTTAAAGAGAACAATCAACGTAATTAAACTGTGCTTTTAAAGTAACCTTTATTTAACATATATGCTATTACAAATTGATTAAGCAGTCAGTTGTATGTTTGTAGAATTAAACTTCTTTAATACAGTCAAATTATTACTTTATACATACAGAGCTGTACTAGTACAACAATGATTTCAGGAGATCCTCAATTTTGGCTTTTTTTCTTCATCCTGTCATGAAAATTGAGACAGCAACAGCGAGGAGGACAAGAAAATCAGCAGTGAAAACAGAACAGATAATGTTTCCCACTCACATCATCTATCTGACAGAAAGCAGGAAAAGAAAGAGAGAAAAAAAGAGGAAAAATCTTGACCTGCCCGCCAATCTTTCATTCGCTCTGCACTCATCCATCTTGGATGCACCTCTTAATTTGGTCCTGCTACAGACTGGGCAACAGAGACCTTCAGCCATTGGAAACAAATGATCTGACCAGAGAGGGGCAACAACTCACAGCCACCAGCGCAACACAATTCAACAGCTTGGGTTTACCTTGTGTTAAAGATCATGTCTGAACCCTTTGGGCAAGTAATTCACAATTAGTTTTCTGCAACAATGTACAATACAACAAAAGTAACATTAAGCAAAATGTTTACAGACCACACCAGCCTAACATGGTTGTGCTCAGTGCACTGGAAGATTAAATGCTACAGTCTCATATTGTCTCACTCAGGAACTGTGTCTGCTGTATATGAATAGTAATATTTCACTTATTGGCCACATATGAATAATACAATTTTCCTATTTTGGTGTTGCATAAAGGATATTCATATTACTTTTTACATGTTAAGGAGCGTAGTCTGATTAATGACTTATGTCCACACTATGTTCCCCTAAGGCATTGCATTGCATGTACCAGTTCAAAGCCTTAATTTCATCTCTTGGCAACAAAATATTAAGGTTTGCCAGGTGAGAGCAGCAGCAGAAATATCTGAATGGCAAAAACCCTCTCAAATACGCTTTGTCAAACTATTAAAATGCATGAGTGAATTCAAATAATAATTTCATTGTGCCAAATCCCACATGTTTAGGCTGGTGACAGAGAAAGGCAGATGCACAATGAAGAGAGGAGAAAGGCTGTGGTCAAGTCTCTTTACAGTACTTCTGTGTATTGTAGTGAAGAGCAAAGTGGCCACATGGTGACATTTGTGACTCTGTTGACCTAATTTTACTGTGAAACCAGAAGCTCCGTGTCATCTTCATGTGAGAGTTGAGTAAGAGGCCTAGAATACACTGGGGAGATGATACCACCCGCACACACACACACACACACACCCACACACACACACACACACACACACACACAAATGTGCACATAAGATGCAAAAAGCTAGATAAAATCAGTACATGTCATGAAAGAAAAGCCATTTTGCATGAGGTGCATAGGACTACATGTTTTATATAAACACATGGTGACAGATATTTCTCCTGGGATTACAGTAGAGTAGATCATAACAAACACCAGACGGACACAAGCACAGAGGGGACTTTGTGGCTTTGAAGGATCATGGCACAGATGCCAGCTGAATGGACCGTGTCAGTGTAAGTAGTGTGATATGAGTCCTCAGTGGACAATGTGCATGAACACAAGGTGACACAAGGAGGCAGAGAGCTATTGTGGGAGTTGCTAAGGTCTGATGCCGCAGTACAGCTAAGCTATAAAATTCTGATAGTAAGGATGATTCGTCTAGTAGCTTGTTGACTTTGGTTTCTCTCTCAGTAGCCTATTTTTGTCAGCTTCATTAGTTCCATGGCAACAGTAAGTCACTTAGCAGGTTAGCAACTGCTTTAATATCACAAAGTGATAGATTTAAATGGCTTTGGATTGCTTTAAAACTTTTGCAGATATTAATAGAACCAAATAATTTTTTAAGTATTTTATATTTTATTGCTAATTTAAAAAAAAATAACATCCAATAAACATAGTATACCTGCTATGTGGCACTTCTGTTGCCTAACCTGAAGCAAGAACCAAAATTAAACCAAATGAATGAACTGTGACTTGCACTATTCATCTCCTCTCTTGCCATCCTATATGAATGTTAGTATTTTAAACAAGAGACCACCATGCAAATGGTGCTTGATCTCAGAATTAAGCGTTTCTATGGCCTGTATATCAGTTCTCCCACACCAAAGGTCAAACATCTTTTGCTTTTGTTAGAGATTGATGCAGCTTTCCAAACAGCAATAATGACCAACATGTTTGTTCGCATACTGTCTCAAGAACGCTGGATGGCTGTTTCACATGATTTCTCAAAGATTTAGAATAGCTGTTTGTTTTTTCCAGTAGGAGACATTTGTATTCCTTTATGAGTTATAAATGTGTGGATTTTAGATATACTCTATAAATAGAAGTCTTTGGCTATATTAACATCCATGGGTGAGTCCATGTGTCATGCATAAACATCCACAGTCAAGTCCACATTAACCCTTACTGACTTGAACCAAAAATTTCATTAACTTCAGACTGACCATTTCAGACACAGAAAGCATGAATTGGTCAAACAAAGAGGCCGTGCCTCTACTTTTCTTCTTACCAATCAATGTACATTTAAGTCTAAAGAGGAAATGTTAAACGGTTTCATTGAATTTACTTGGACTTCAACTGACATTTAGACAAGCAACAAAAATGTTATTGGTCTAAAACAGGCCCTGAACGAAGCCTTTGAAAATGTGGGCTTTTGTAGTCATTTAGCTCTTATTTGATTCGTCTAAGTTTAGCCTCGACTAGTGTAATTACATTTATTTTCCTGCTTGGCCAGTGATAAATAAGTTAGGTCTCAGATGTAAAGTATTGTAAAATGCTACTTATCTGCAAACACAACAGGCTGCTCTTCATGTGGGATGATAATGGTCAACCACAGCAGCTCACCTCTCAGATGTTATGTTGCTGCAGCTAACATAATTAGATTGTATTAGAGTTGTATCAGCATATAGAGGAATTACTATCAGATGACTTTGGTTTGAGGCAAATACAATTAAAGATAACTGGTAACATCTTTGAAATAAATCAAATGTTTACAGAGCAATTAATGTAATAAATTGGGGTGAATCCTGGGAAAATGACTAAAGTCATGGAAATGTAGGCATACTGGTTTACTGTATACACTACTGTGAGGATTAAGATGTAGAGCCATGATGGTTGCAGTCATGATTTTCAGTTGACTTGATAAATTAACAGACTTTGAGTCTCACTGTTACCATTTTCCTGTGTTGTAACAGAAGGTGTGTACTTTGTGTTCAATCTATAAGCATTTTAGTCATTTATTGCACCTAATTATCCAAGCTCAACCTTGACAAGTTTAACAATTCACCTGCAAACTGAAACTAAATACATGCACTGATAAACAACGTCAGGAGTCGTGGACGTGAGGACCCAAGTGCAGGCTTGAAGAGGCAAGAGGCAGACTGGGGCAGGTAAAAGGTTATAATAACAAAAACTAAAACTTACAAAATGGTGGCAAAACTGTGACATGACATGGAATAAATATAACAGAAACAAACATACAGAAGCAAAGAGAAAGCAATGAACTAGCAAAGGAGGAACTGAAAATCTATGGCTTAAATACACTGAAGGATAAACAAAGCACAGGTCAAGATCAAGATCAAGAAGCTTTATTGTCATTGTACAAAAATACAACGAAATTCTGTTTGGCATCCTCTCTGTTATAGCAGCTATGGTGTTAAAAGAGAAAAAGGTGAGGTGAGGTGAATGAGCTAATCAGACCAGGTGAACTAATGAGTAGGAAACAAAAAGCAACACAGAACACACAGGGAAGGAGCTACCAAAACAAAACCGGAAACAGAACTAAATATGACAAAACAACATATCCAAGTAAGAAGAAGTGCTAAAGAAGAAGAAGTGTTAAGATAAACAGACATTGCTTCAAGGATATCTCAACTATTACCTTTTTTTTCCTTTAAGACTTAAAATTTCTGTCATTTATCAGCTCTGTTATGATGTCTGCTGCCCTCACACAGTTCTGAGAAACATTTATCCAGTAGTTTAGTGCAGGAATTATGCAGCAATAAAAGTAAAACCTCTAATTTTTCAGTCAACGCTGAAAAATTATCCTTCAAAATCCCTTCTGATGTCTATTACTTGCAATAATATTGTCAAAGTACATTTTTTTTATCCTCTTGGATGGTATTAACACAGGCTAGTACATGTTTCCATCATTGCATCATTCCATCATCCAGTTTGATTCCTTGCAGCGTAGGCTGGGTCATCCCCTACTTAACCTTAGAACAGTAATGTTGGGTAAATAGTTACCCAATTTTTTCCAGTTTTCATGTGAAGGTGAACTAAGAATTTAAACTAACTTTCTGTTTAAAATGTCTAAATATAGTTGTGTCACTGCAGTCTTCAGGCCAGTACTGATTGTAATATCTACACTATCACTGTTTCTTTTGCCTTTTTGTGTAAAGAAGTCATGGTCACTAAGTGCTAAACAGAGAGCAGCTAGACTAAGAAAATATGTTAATTGCCTACATTACATAGGGCTGATTCTATTATAACTGTGATTCCCTTAAGTCAGACATCAGAAGCCTAGTAATGTGGAAATGCTGACAGCTTATTTTTAAAGAAATATAGCAAAGTATTCTTACATGTCATTGATTATATACAAGGTTTTTACTACTTTAAAAAAAAACAGGGCAAAAGGTAAGAATTTAGCCATCTCACCAAACACCAATACAACTTTGTCTAATTATAGTCCTGGCTCCTGGTAGCAGAGTACCAGTGCAGCAAGGCCACCAAAGACACCTTATATAAAAGTCTGACAGAATGGCTTAATCCGCATTGTGGGAAGCATTTTATCCAGGCTTAAATTTAAAAGTCTTTCATCTATAGACAAAACGTTGCACACTCACACTACATGTTGCTGTGCAATGCAGGCCAAACAGCATAATTGTGGTTTAGATTGGAGATATGTAAAAAAAAAAATCAAATATTGATCTAGCTGAAAGTTAGCAGAAAGATGTATACACTATTTTATTAACATAACTTCTTTAATTGAAGACAATGAGTCACTTTTGTGTTTAGTAAAATAACTTTTCTCCTCGTTTATAAGGCTAATGCATTCATACATTTTGATTGCAGCAATGACAAGTTGAGCAATGTAAATCATTATTGTGGTTATAAAATTTAAGTGATACTGTGCTGACGTAGAGATGAATAACAGATATTAATTGATAAACATATTCACAAGAATAATGTACAAAAATAATGAATGCATCATGAACTATTTCAAATCAGAACTGGTGCATTACATACAAGACCACTGGTTGTCCACAATCAGATTTTTCTGTTTATAATTCATTGTTAATTGTTAACTGTGGATAGAGAGGCTCTCTTAGCTTCCTTCTCTTTCTATTCAATTGGCATTCCTGGGGGAAATCCAGAATTCCTAATGAAGTGCAAAACATTACATATGCAAAGAGAAATTTTGGATTGCTCGCAGCAACAGTTTTACAGTGTTCCCGCTGCATGGATCTGCACTGACAACTAATGCCAAAAGAGCATGAAACAAAAATGACTTGTGCTCCAAAATGTGAAATGTATGCTACTTCCTCAATATTATCCTTGACTAGCCTGCTTTGTTTCAAATGTGTGTCCAAACCATGTACACAGATGAATGATCCAGCAAAGGAATTCCTGCTGCAGCTCAATGAAATGGCTTATGCAGGGCAAATTTAATATGTGGTTTTGCCCTAACAATACGGGGGTTTGAGCAGATCTGTTTTGCCCTGGAGCTGGGGGATGAAGAAGAGCAACAATGAGGAGAAAGGGGTCTTTGTGACCCTCTGAAGGTTTTGAAGGCTCCTTGCAGAATCCAGCAAAACCTGACCCAGGAGGACAAGTCCCTGTAGGGGGGGAAAATGGGTAATCATTACATAAGTGCCACAAATTCCCAATAGCAAATAGGCAAAAGAAATGCAAACTCAACTGCATGGCTTAATAGAAAGAATGTATGTGTTGGTTCTTGGGAAGCTGATCATGTCAGTAAACAAAAAGAGTTGATAGGGTACATATTTGATATTTCAATTGTTGTCACACCACATCTGTTCCCTGTCTACTAAAGACTTAAAATGACAAAGAATAGCATGAAAAGTAAAATTAACCTTTCATTGTAAATAAGCTAATTAACTTTTTTTTTATTTAGGTTCTTTTACTTGATGTTTGTTACTCATAAAACATTATTTAGCCAATCTAGGAAATCACTGCTCGATGTCAATTCCAGCACAGAATGACCAGGCGATTCCCTGATTGCATTTTAACACATTAAGCTCTTTTGTAAACATTTGATAACATTCAAAGAAGGCGTTAGGCTTTTCCAAATGACATTAGACTCTGCTAACATGAGTCATCTGACAGGAATACCTCTAATTTCTAGAATAGATTGTTTTTGTGCAGAATTCTAACATGATAATTGAATTTGCTGTTCTGAGCTACTTTTTCAAGTCCAGTCACATGGCCCCATTATTCATTTAACTTTGCCTTTGGTTCTTGAGTTAGGACATTACAGACCAAGAAGAAGTTGGCCAAATAACTATTTACCGCAGCACTTTGATTCTAACATGTTTAAATGGGACAATTGACTTGATTCTCCACAAGTTACTTCACCGAGCCAGAAGCTGCAGGCTGGAGAAAAGCCAGAAACCAAGGGCCATTTTCATAAAGCTTCCTGTTTTAAAGACCTACTTCTAGTGATGAAATTCTAACAATAATATATTATCTAAGAACTTAATTTTATAATTGGAAGAAATTTTACTTCATAAATTTCAGAATAAATCCTGGGTTAGATTAAATAATCATAGGTCTTCATATGGATTTTAAAAAATATTTGTAAGTAGGGTGTAAGGAGGGTCACTGCAATACTTTGTACCATACAGGGATAATTGCAGTGGATGATAATATCCTTACACCTTCCAGTCAATATAAAAATGCTTTAACACACTATATGAAACTGACCAAACACTTCAGTCCAGTAGAGTGAATCAACATTTTTGCTGTCCTGTTAGGGTTGACAAAAGTAAATTCAGTTCACTATATGCTAAAATCATGACAAACAGATCAAATATTGGGGTGTATACTGTATCAATCAATCTAGACAAACATGCTTTGTAAATTTCCTCTCCTCTCTGTCAAACGACAAGTGGGATGTACATTAGCTGCTACCTAATATAATTTTTTCATAGATCTTTACTAATACAGGCCAAACCGACCTTCGTTTAGGTTTGAAGAAAAGGAAACGTTCATTGCAACATGCAATTGCAGTCAGCAAAATGGCGTCTGTGAGGATGATGTTGGCATTTTAAAATGTATTATATGCTTAACCATGATTGGTTTCCAATCCTAACCAAGTAGTTTCAATTTGTAATGTTATTCTCCTGTTACAAAAGCTAAAAAATACATTTTAGTAAAATGTTGCCCTGTGATTAACTGAATGTAGCCCGGGCATGAAAAAGTTGCATAGAATCTAACCACCCCTCCTCTCACTTTATCAGAAGAGATGTTATATAGGAATATTTAATACTACTCAAAATTACATTAATGGAGAAGAAATTCTGTGATTAGGCCATATGTATAATTATGGATGCAGCCATCTTGGTATCATATATTGCTAGGGGCGGTATGGCTCATTAGGTATAGTGGTTGTCCTGTAACCCAAGAGTTGCCGGTTTGATCCTCAGTCTGTCGAGTTCACACTGACGTGACCCTGAGCAAGACACCAAACCCCTAATTGCTCCTGATGGGTCGTGGTTGAGCGCCTTGCGTGGCAGCTTTTGCCTTCAATGGGTGAATGTGACATATATTGTAAAAGCATGTATATAGATACAGATCATTTGCTTTGTGGACTAACATTTTGAAGGCTACAGTTTGTATTTGGTTTTCACCTTTTTGGAGTTTTTGGAGCCAGAGGTGGGCATATTTGGAAGAGAGGGTGAAACACAGAGGTATCAGCTTATCCTAGGTCTAGTTTAATTCACATTAACCTCAATATAAATGGAAATGATCTCCCTCCAAATAAAAATATTCATAACTCCACACATGGGGTTCACTGTAGCAACATTAACAAACATTTATCATGAATTAAAAACAAATTCAAACAGTCCAACAAAGGAAAAACTCTGTGGTAATGGGTTGTTAGTTTGACATAAAAATGGCAAGAAGATCCATCCTCCCCATATCTATACCCACTTATCCCAATGCAGGGTCGCTTTTCTGCTGTGAGGCAACAGTGCTAACCGCCACACCAGCCTGGTAATCATAATAATCATAAATCATCACAGTATATTGGCTTCTAGGTATGTCAATTAAGCCACTCATTCCTCCCAAAATACAGATCTTTGGAGCCTAACATCTACTTGAAACTGAAATTGATTTTCAGAGAAACCACCGACTCAACAACATAATGAACTGTGGCTATTTATGTTGACTTAATATGCAATGAAAGAAGACATTTAAGATCTTTCAGAGACAGAAAGTTCTTGGAACCAGCGCTTAGTGGGCATTATTGCATTGGACAAGGTCCCTGGTACCTCTGAAATAAACTACTGTACTCTGGCATCAGCGCCCTGTAAATGAATAAAAATATCACAGTTGAGAGTTAATTCATGATCAAGCAACAAAGGTCCTCAAAATGCATTTTGGAGTAGGTGAGAAACTTGAGATGAACCGGAACTATTGCTTTTAGTTGCCCTGTATATTGATATTCCCTCTCTTTCTAGTTCTGGTTTCACTTGCAGTTTTAAGATAAGTTTAGACAGTTTTTGGCTGCATTGGGTATTGATGCCAGCAGTTTATCTCCAGTTCTATAGAAAACTGCTGCTAAAAGTACCTTCTGCATTGATTTATAACATGAGACATTCTGACTTAAAGACAGTAATCAGAGTGACAAACATTGAAAGACATATTGATTTTACTTTTCATTTTATTAGATCAGTTTATCAGAAAAAAATCATGAATAATTGAGGTGTTGCAAAACAAGTTATAAGCTGCATACACACTGTGTTATTATTACATGTTTATGTATTTTCAAGGGTAATCAAGGTTAAATCAACTGAAACCTGCAGCCCTATGTGTCTACTGAAGTCTGCATGGTTCACTAGTGTTGAGTTGACCAAGTGACCAGAAAATGATATCAGTGAGAGGCTGCTGCCAGGTGTCATTATGCTTCCCCCTTCAGCGGACACAAGCAGCCATCTGCTTCCAGGATGCCCACATAAGCTCACAGCAGCATCTTCTTTACTTAATGTTGCCATCATAATTGAGAAGCTGTTGTGTGTATGTTAAATTTAATCGTCTTCACCGTGCTGTGAACACTGTTTGCACTGTGCTTGTGCAACCCAGTCTGGTCCATGTTTATTTCCACAGAAGCTTGTCACTAACAACCACAAAATGATGACAAAACTGTGGCGCTGACAAAAAGCCAGTGAGAACAAATGCACATCTAACATTCAGGCTACTACATTCAGATGTCTAAAGAGGCTATAGCAGTGTTTTTCAGGGCACAGTAGCTCAACTGTGCATGCAGAAGGTTGATGGTACATTTTGACACCTATTCATATGCAAAGAACGGATGGATTTTATTTTAACATCCCACAACACTCTGAGCATTGTGGTCACTGTGAAACATATTCCAAACAACCACCCACAACACTTTTCATGCCAGTTTGGACTGAGTCATCTTTACATACAAGCAACAAAACTCCCCCTCCGTTTCCTCTGACAACAGTATCTGCTTATGATCTGTCTGGTGGACAAGCACACAGCCCCCAAACAGTCACATAGCATGAGTTGCAATGCAGTCTCAGTGTGTGGCAGTGGGTAAAGCCACCCTATTGTGCAGCAGTGTGTTGGACCAGGCTGGATGTCCTCTCTGTCACATCAAAAGCACTTCCTCCAGCACAGTGGCAGAACTCACTGCCTCTGGACCTGCTCATTATTACATGCGAGGAGGGACTTGTGATCTTTTTAATTATTCTGCACTTCATTTCTATCCCACCATTCAAAACGCAACACGAGAATTGATTGCCTCAAAGATCCATCTTTATAATCTCCCACAAGCCCATAAATTATCCAACTTTGGGACAGGATAGACGAGCTATGCAGGCACAAGCAGATTCCTTTCACAGACAGGGCTGAGCCACATCACTGCAGTGTGTTGGGGGGAGCAAAACTGAATGGGACTGCTCTTTCATTCTCGAGGGAAAAAAAGTACACTTGTTATCTTGTGAACCCTCAAACATGTAAGATAGGAATCTCTTGAATGTCAGCGACAGAAATGGAATTAACAAGAGATCTTTTTATTGTCACAGAAGGTCATTAGGCTGCCAATCGGGGTAATTATGGAAATGATCTCCCCAGCTCTTTGGAATGTTTTCCTGCTTCCATAAGGACTTGAAAGTGTTCAATCAGCCTCTCTCATGGGAAAGTTCAGCCATAACTGCAAGTGTACCAGCAAAATCAAATTAAGCAAAGAGATTTCATTAGTATTTATAGCCCCGAGGCATTTGTAAAAGTATGGAGCAGCAGTGTAATGTGGAACTTTGGAGGGGAGAATTATTGCTTAATGACAAAGGCCATACCTAGAAGACATACACATGGATAATGAATAGGAGGCATTGATTGCATCTGTAAAAAGAATTCTTGAAGGATTGTAAAACATTGATGCCTGTGTGGCTGACTTTGGACTCCCGGCATGGCTATGAGGGTGTTAACTTTGTTTCAGTTTTAACACTGTTTAGCTTGTTAACTTGATCATTTAAAGATATTTGATCTTGTAAAAGAATGAGTTAATACTGTGAAACAAGCAAAAGTGACTTACTACAACAACAATGGCGCACCAACAGCAGTTTTAAGCAGTTATTCTTTTTTGTACATTGTTCTTGCAGTTTTTAACACGATGTGTTAAGGCTTCTTTTTCTGGTAGAGTTAAACGTTAGATTTTTTACTCTGTTTATCTGAAAGTTATAGTTACTTTAATAAGAATTTGCCTACATAACAATTAAGAATTTCACAAATATAATGCATTGTTATAGATTAAACTATCCAAGACTGTCACAATTTCTAAATGACTGACTGGGAAATTTATTAAAGTTTAATAACTTGTTAAAAGCAACTGTTAATGCTAAATTTTAGGGATTTCACACCAACACAATCTCAGATTATTCAGATTATTTAGTCATTTCAGGGACAATCCATATAAACTACTGGAAAAAAGATGCACTACAACAGATGTTGCTGTTTTATACCTAATGTCATTGAGCAGATGGGCACACAAGACATCTCAGAAACACAAAAAGACTAGCAAACATAGCCCTAATGCTTTCACTCAAATCACAACACATGAAAATCAGAGGACATAAACATACATTGCCCGTTTGATTGATGGTGAAAACATTGTTTTGTTTTTGACTTTTAATATTTTAGCTTACATGAAAAAAAAATATATGCACATTTTCAAATAGTGAAAAAGCTTGTCCATACTATGAAAATACACATCTTTCTTCTGTTGTAGAAACCCAATCATTTTTATTAATTTTCCATTTGATCAGAATAACAAGCAATGCTCCTAAGAGAAGAGATAGTTATGTAATCATAACGATCACAACCAACCCCTTTTGTTCCTGTTTCAGACATTTTAAACATCACTGCTGAACTCCAATTAGTGATGGAGTACTTCAGGATCTCGATAAGACATAACATTATATTCACCCTGAAATTAGCACATATTGTGTATAGCGTTGCATGAGGTAACGGTGAGCCAGTAACACTAATACTAAGAAACATTCAAACAAATTCATATTTGGCAAATCAAACTGACCTAAAGTGACATCACTGGGTGGTAAATGAAAAGATCACCACTTAAAAATGATCATGTAAACTTAAGTAAGTTTTAATTAAAAAAATAAAACTGTTTTTAATTCATATGCCATTTAGCAATATCAGAGCATATTAACATATTTATCTGGATAAACACCGCAAATGTAATAACATTGGTTCAAAACAATCTGTTGGCAAATGCTTGTTGGTTTGATACTGTGATGACCCACAAACTGGTCACTGTTGAACTGGTGCAGTCTGGTGTGCAGCTGATCATCTTTTTGAATAAAACAAATGAATGTATGCATTTGAAATAAAACTGATGACATTTATGTGTAAAAGACTAATTTCATAGTCTGGGCAGTAAATTGTAGCACCTGATTTGAATCATTGAGTCTATTCTGTGTAGCTAACCTCATAGTAATTGACAACCTAAAAGTGTGGTCCTTAATTTCAAGAGACATCACCATGACTTTGATTAGGATGTGTGTTGGTACTTTCTCACCAAAATAACAGACAAGGACACATTTTATAAGTAAAAAAAAAAGCGACGGAGTGTAAATGCATGCCTTAGGTGAGAAGTATTAAGTTTGACTGAGGTGTGTATGAGAGTAAGCATACTTCATTGATTTACTTATTGATTTTTTAAGGAATTAGTCTATACCACTTCAAACATATCATCATAAAACATGTTTTAGTAAAACACTGATTCAAAACGTCATCCTTTGACAAAACTTTTGCCTCTCCCTCATCTTCAACTATAATTATTTATATATAGCCTACATATGCAGCAAGGGGGTATTGAGTTCAGGGTTCAAATATCAATATGTGTGCTTTAAGATCTTCATTAGTTTCAATCCCCCCCCCCCCCCCCTTTTTTTTTTTTTTTTTTTTTTTTTTTTTTTTTTTGACTATATGCTATAAATTGTACATTTTCTCTGGGTCTCATCTGTTACAATTGGCCACCTGGTCATTCAGATGCTACATGATAAGACTTTTTTGATTAATGTGTGAGTTTTATATTACCTTTATTAATAAGCAGCTATAGTTTAATTAGATTTTCTAAAAGTAATTTTCATATAATTTTGTAATCTTTTCTTTTCTTGGTTATTTTTTAACCGCAACGTTTGACCCCGTTGAATAGTTTACGGTCCTTTCATGCACACAATGGTTTGGTGGGATAAAAAAAAATGAGCTTGGCTGCATGTGTTTTGACTTTGTACTAAACACCAGCTACAACACCAATTTGTATCGTTTACACCCGAATCACCTCATGCGTGCACTCGCACAAAGAGGCGATATTCCGACTCTCAACCTTAATCTGAATGACAAAACGTTTACAAACTGAATGTCATTGCACGTATACATTGGCATGGTAATCCAGCTGCACTTAGCTGGAGGTGTCACTTTCCCACTTGCAGTAGCAGCAGCTCCCAGGACTTTCTTGCAGCCTTAACGCTTCCCTCCTCTCGGCAATCCAACCCCTGGGGGCTCCTCGGACCACCAGAGCAACAGTGGATGGACAGGGGAGATTCTGAGGGCACGATCAGTGTCGAAACATTTTTATTCAAATTTAGTTGAATGAATAATGAAAATAAGCCAATGAAATGAACAAAAACGTCAGTATTTTAAAAATCATTTGAGGATGTATTCAAAGATCTTTCTTTAAATAACCTAATTTGAATAAAAAATGCTTTAAAACTTTGCATGGATATTATCTCTCTTTATTTGATCGTTACTTTCTTTCCAAAATGATAATAAAGTTAACATAGACATGTTGAGCTGTTTTAATAATGCGTTTCACTACACACACAATCACCAAACTAAAACCCAGATGAAATCTCTCTTAGACAAATCATTATTTCTTGCTTCGTGTGCGTGTGTGTGTGAATTTATAAATCAGTGAAGGAAACTTCGTCAAAAAATATATAGTTATTAAAGAAATGAGACATTTGTCCTCTGCTTTAGCCTATATCTCACATATTCACAATCTAGATTCATGAAAAAAAGAAAAAAAAAACATTATATAAGCCTAAAAGTGTTGTTGTTTTTTTTTTTTAGATGAAAACGGAATAATAAAAAAAAACATTCTTCATGATTTGGTAAAAGGTTTCAGCCCCAACATTTATTTATGGATAAGAGGACAGGACGGAAAGAAAGAAGTAAACTCAAGGGAAGAATCAATGGGATGACGTTGATTGGTTTTTGTATTTATTTATTTATTTATTTATTTACTTACTTATTTGATTATTTATATTAAGTAAACATTATTATATAGCACGTCTGCATATCGAGTTGAAGAAACGTGAATAAAGACAGCGTTTCATGTAAAGATTGCTTTCACTGTATAGTCTGACCTGTTGAAAACGAAGCCATTAAATAAATTGTACACCCAACAAACGTAAAAACAAGCGCACAGACACGCGCATGGTGTATACGCGTGGATCATAGTCTACTGTGTTGGGCCCTCGGCGCTTTGATGTGACACCGAGATGTGGCTGCGGCGGATCCACCAGGGGGCTGGGTTGAAGATGAGCTCCATCATATTGTTTGACAGAAACTCGCAGCTTGATAGAGTGGATGCTTGGACAGAAGCTGAAAATGGTGATTTCCAAAAATAAAGGGAAAAGAAGAGGGTGGGGGGAGAGAAACAAAGGCTGTCTGCCCCTCTCCCCTCCATTCCGGGGATTTGCAGAATTTACACTGATGAAAAGATTTCTATTTAGTGAGGGGAGCTATGATGTTTCTTTTCTTGTGTCGTTGTGTTGTGCAGCTTATGATTCGTGTTTTTATTAAATCTGACAAGATGAAGACTTGGCTAGTTGTAGATAATGATTAATATAATCCTCGTAATTACGCACGCGCTAACAATGCATTAATTTATCATATCGGTGTAATATCTGCTGCCCCCAACTGCACTCTCACCTGATTAATCGAAAGAATTTCCTCTGAAAAAAGAAAAGAAAAACAGCTGGCAGCAATGTAGGATGTGAGAAAACTGTCAGGCAATTAAATTGCTACATAAAAAAACTCATAAAATCAAGTGTTTGATATTCAATGTTAAGTTTGAGTGGACAAACTGGAAATCTGTGAAAAAACTAATATGTTTTTACGGGAACAAACGTGGAATCAGGATTGATTAGGAAGATGTAGATTCCTATAACGTGTGAGCATGGATGTATTTCAGAAGGCCTTGAGCTGCCGATTACAATGAAACATTATGCTCCTCTAACTTTGGATGTCAGGTTTTTGAGTCAACCTTTCCATTAAGCTGCCTATGTTTGTCCAAACCATTTTAGAAACAAGTACAAACTGCCTTTAAAAATCCTGCGGGTTTGAAATCAGACTGAGTTTTACTAATATTTTCATGTTCAGTCTTATTTCTCTCTATTCAAAAGAAATGTGCAATACAAGTTGTTTTTGTTGTTTGTTGTTTTCTTTTAGAACTGACATGAAATCTTGTCTTAAAACATTTTTACTTTCCATTTTTATAGACATAATCCTTTTCCGTCTTAATTTATTTAGACAAACCATGTTTGAAATGTCTCTGAGCAAACATTGACCCCTGTCCAGCTTCTGCAGGTGACCCTGACCTATGACCCCCAACCAAATAGTCAACACCTGAAATAAGCTGCCAAAAAATCAAAACAAATCTAGCCATTAAAACTCAGAGTATTACACCAGCATTGTCATAATTTTTACTTCGGCGACCTTGCTGGTAGTTATTCACACGTGTTTCCATCACCTGAGTTGCTGCTGCTGCTGCTGCTCCGCCATCTCTTCAGTCTATCCCCCCCTAATGGTTTTATGCAGGAGCGAGATGGCTTATTATACTAAAAGGTTTTGTCGCGCTAAGCCGTGCATGTGTGCTTAAAACGTACATTTCATTAACAAACTGCGGAGGTATAAAAGCGGATTTATGAGGCTTCAAAAGATCACAGGAAGGACGGGTTTGAAACCCCCTCTCGGTGCTGCTGCAACCAGGTTATATCAGCAGTTACGCCGCCTTTCACACAACACTGCAACTGGGATTTTTTAAATTGAGGCTGGGTGCACCTGTCTCTCACAAAACACACATGTACACACAGGGGCACGCACAGAAGAAGAAAGAAAGAAACGGTGGTGTTGGTTAGGTTTACACTGTGAAATAGGAAGAAAAAAATGTATAAAGCTCTATTACCGCCTGTTTCACAAGATGAAAAAAAAGTAATTTTTCTTGAGAAAAAGTAAAAAATAAAAGCATCTAATTAACAGAAAATGTGTAGTACAAAGAGGACATAAGATTTGAAAGAAAATCTCACATCTGGTAGTCGTTTAAGGAGCTCATGCAAACAACATTTTGTTTAAAAAAAATATTTCGATTGATGCTCTGAGAAAACCAAAGAAAATAGACCTTAAACACGCATGCACGCCGCGTTCAAGCAGGATAAAAGTTGATGCGGACTCTGGTTTCATCTACTAAGTAGTCCGTATTGACGGACCTTTGGATCACACAGGTCACCGAGAGATTAACACGAGGCGAGTCTAATCGGAAGCCATGTTTCCGTCCTTTGACCCATATGCGCATTATTAATGATAGCGTTTGATTAATCCAACTTCTAACCCGGACGGGAACAGAGGGGATGTTGGATAAGGAGCGCCCCTGTGCACTGCTACCGGCAATTAAAGGATCAAACGTGGGGTTTGCTACACTCAAATTTAAAGATAGCAACTAAACACTAATGGGATATTTCTAAAACTTTGAAATACTTGAAAATCTGATTCTCATTTTGCGAAGTTAAATTAAGAAATCAGTGCAAAATATCGAATCACCTGCACCAAACTTAACATAATAATAAACTAAAATCCTGAATTTAAAAAGCCTATTTTGTGTCTTTAATTGATGCAAGTCGAATATTGATTTTCAAACAGCTATTAAAAATATTCCATCATATTTCTGTTTTCATTTATTCAAAATTAACATCAGCTGATTATAGATATTCTCATTAACCTATTTAGAGACTTCCGCTGAAAATCAATCCCTTTTTTTAAGTCGCCTTTCACACAGAAAAAAGCTCCTGTTTTTAGCCATTTGATTTAAATAATTTTGCTTCTATACAAACTCAATATTTTCGTTCGCTTTGAACATTAGCCTTAATACAAAATAGTCCTCTTTTTCTACCCCTCTCCCAAATATTTTCACACGACGCGCTAAACCACCTGACATCCCCTCACCGAGCTGCAGCTTTCACCGCTCACCTTCATGCTTGTGAATAAATGCTCTCTTTGCATTCACCCGCTGCCTGCATTTCCTACTTTTTTTCAAATGCAAAAACGATGCAATGATCAGGGTCGTTAGCACCTCTTCCAAACTCTTAAGGAAATTCTTTATTCTCTCCATTCATTGTCGCTCCTGCCGTTGCAACTGCTGCTTCTTCTCACCTTCGGCTTTAATCCTGCGGGGAATAAATAGATTTGAATCCATATTTTTGCATTCGCAAACTGGATTTAGACGGATGGCTCTAAAAAAAAAAAGAAATATCAAGGCATGCATCTGCATTAAATAAAGTAAATCAGCGTTAAAAATCTTACAAAGTAACATGCATGGACACTGATTTGTAGCAACTTAACAAATCCTCCGCATGCACAATCTAACATTTTTAAGGATAAAGTAGTTAAAGAATTTAAAGGAAGAGTCCATGAACTTAGCTGTCGTCGTTTCGTTTTGCAGCTGCCAGCAGACTTCGCATTTGCAAAGTTAAAAGGTTCTGGTTGTTTTTACGCGGCCACATTAAAGCGCATCAGATCTTTCAATCACGGAGGCCAATTACACCCCCCACCCCCACTCCTCCCTCCCTCTCTCCCTCTGCCGCCGTTAAACGGTCTATGACGGACGAACGCAGAAATCAGCGGAAAGCAGCACTGCTGATGTCCCATTGTTGACAAATCCATGAAACAACTCCAGTTTGCATGGTTTAACAGTGAGGAGAGGAAGGTGGAGGGGAGGAGAAGCGGAGAGAGGGAGCGTGTGTCGTCACTGAACCACGTGTCCAGCGCTGATAGTATATCTTATACTGGAAAAAGTAATCTATCAGACGCTCCTGTTAGAAGCTCCGGCCTTTAAAAGCAGCATGTGTCATCGCGACTTGGCTCTCCAAATATCACTCGTTTAGGAATTACGCGCACCGAAAAGGGACGTCGGCGCGCAAAAGTCGGGCTTTCTCCAAACAACTTTGGGGCTAAACGTACCACTTCGCGGGCCCGCTCACTTATTGAGTGGGAAATATTTGTAGAAGTTGAAATATCTTGTTGGCAGGACAGGTTGGCTCCCGATTCAGTCATATTTAGATTTTGGAAGACATCCGATCTCTTCACAAGGACGACCAGACGTCCAACAGACTCACCGTGGCGTGCGCACTAACAGCGCTGGTCTCACCTACACAGCAACACCCGGCTTGACGCTTGTTTTGGCTCCGGTAGAGTTGTTTTTATATAAAAGTGCGAGTAAGCCGTGAGATGACCCTTTCTGGAGGCAGTGAACGAGCCAGTGACATGTCCGGCCAAACTGTACTCACAGCGGAGGACGTGGATATCGACGTGGTTGGTGAAGGCGACGACGAGGGCATGGAGAGGGTGGACAGCGACTGCGACAGCCCGGGAGGAGGCATCTTGCACGATCTCCGAGGAGAAACAGGAGACGATGACTTGGAGGATGAGATCGAGGTTGAAAAGGAGGAGATGAGGTCTGGTGGAGGGAGTCCGTGCTGTGAGAGCTCGGGGGAGGGAGAGCCGGGTACTGGGAAGGGAGAGGGTCACGACCAGAGCGCAGCGGCAGGAGGTGGGATCCAGAAGCCAAAAAGCAGTCTGGTAAAACCGCCTTATTCATATATCGCTCTTATTACAATGGCTATCCTCCAGAGCCCACAGAAAAAACTTACTCTCAGTGGGATCTGTGAGTTCATCAGCAACCGCTTCCCGTATTACCGGGAGAAGTTCCCGGCTTGGCAAAACTCCATCCGCCACAACTTGTCTCTCAATGACTGCTTCGTAAAAATCCCCCGGGAACCTGGCAACCCTGGAAAGGGCAACTACTGGACCTTGGACCCCGCTTCGGAGGACATGTTTGACAACGGCAGTTTCCTTAGAAGAAGGAAACGGTTCAAGAGAGTTCAGCCGGATGTGCTCAGGGATCAGACTGCGCTCATGATGCAAAGTTTCGGGGCGTACAGCCTCGGAGGGCCCTACGGGAGACACTACGGAATTCATCCAGCTTACTCCCATCCAGCTGCTTTGCCATACCCGTATATTCCCCCTGTGGGTCCCATGCTGCCCCCGGGGGTACCGCTATTGCCCTCAGCGGAGCTGAACAGAAAAGCTTTCAATTCTCAGCTCAGTCCGAGCCTTCAACTTCAGCTCAACAATCTAAGCACGGCGTCCCTGATAAAATCAGAGCCATCAAACAGACCGTCTTTCAGTATAGAGAATATCATCGGAGTCTCTAGTGCTTCCTCGTCTTCACCGGGCGCCGCTCAGGCTTTCCTGCGGCCTCCCGTGACTGTTCAGTCGGCCCTGCTGAGCGCGCAGTCTCTCTCTCTGACCCGGACCTCAGCCGCTATCGCTCCCATCCTCAGCGTACCTTCAAATATTATTTCTGGACACGTTTTACCATCGGCGGCGGCGGTGTCCAAATGGCCTTCACAGTGACTTCAAAAAGAGAGAAAAAAAAGAAACTCTTATTTTTATATAGAGACGTTATCACTGGGAAGTGTGAAGAGCACAAATCAATAGGCAGCACTGGACTGTAAACTTATGTAAAGACTGTTGAAATACAGAGAAAAAAAGGAAGACATTTCTGTACAGGTAACATTTGTAAATATTTGTAAAGATCAGAATGATTTTACCTGTTTGACTTTTATTTGTCTTTTTTTCTTTTATTCCAGTTTGAGATCTGTGATATTAATTTACAATTTCTTTTTGTATTGGAAGCTCAACAATTTGGTTCCTTTTTTTATAGGAAACACAAAAAGCTCTGAAAATAGACTGTTTATAAAAATAAATATATGTAATTCTGTGTAGCTATATTGTGTTGTAAACTGAATTTATTTGTAAATAAAAAGACAAAACATTTTTAAAAATCTATTTTGATTGTTATGTTCCATACAAGTAGCCAAAATACACCAAAGAAGACATAGGCTAAAGTTATTTTGACAAACAAATGCTAAAAAGTATTGAAATAATTTAGTCTCACCTTAATTTTAGGCTACTAATAATTTTTAATATTACCAGATTCGAAAAGAATATAGGGTACATGTTTTAAATAAATAGACTTTATAATTATTTTTTCATTAATTAATATTATTGCAGTTAGATAATGCAATTGCTTGATGGGAAATATATTTTTTTTTAATGTATATTTTCACAGCACCGCCGACATTCATTAATTATATTCATTAGTCGATTAAATTACCTGTATTTCAGCTTTAAGTCTGAGGTACGAAAACATGGTATCTGAAAAAAAAAAAAAAAAAAAACTGATTTAAAACTATGTTTTAAATTTTGCCGCATAAAAATAGGTTTTTATCTCTTATATAAAAGGCACGAATGTCCCGAGATTTTATGCCTTGATTATTTACACTTTTTTAAATATCAACTTTAATTTTTATTTTATAGAAAAATACTCTCAGTTGTATCGAATTTTCGAAGTAAAAGAAACTTCTGGAAAATCTTTGAACATTTATGTGGCAACAAAACGTCGACATCGTGTTTTCCTGTTTTCTATTGATGATGATGGGGGTCGTGGTTAAGCCGCATTTTAATTTACCATCACCTCACTGCTGTATCGTTTTACATGCTATTCTGCAGCTTGGCAACTATAAAGGTAACAGTTTCGCAGTTGTGTCTGGCTAATCACTTTTACACAAACAGCAAATGGCGAGTGTGTGTGAAAGTGTGTGAGAGGGGTTTTAGGCGCTATATTTATCTGATCCCCATGGGAAAGAGAAAGGACCGCTCTCTCTGCCTCAATTCACTCTTAGACATCGAAGAAGGTGCTGATGATGCAAAAAGCTACTCCGGTGTTACCGTGGCATTTTTTACTAACTTAATTCATTTTGATTATTGAGCTATTATTGCTGAAGCTACTAATAATCTTAGCGAGTTGTGCATGCAATACTATTAATTGTTTTTATTAATAGTTATTCGCAAATGTTTCTTGCTTGCACACCAGTGGAGATCAGCGTTTGTAAATTTTAAACGTAAAATAAGAAAGAATATCAATTTTGACATTTCTACATGATCTTACAGTTCATTCCACATTTTAATTGTTTATATAATTCGATCAATAATTCATGAATGTGTGAGTATGTACACCTTTACTCACCCAGAACAAAAACGTTTCAAATATTTTTGAAAGAGACATTCAGGCACCTGTTGGGGTTAGTTTTAGAATTCATTAATTCAAAATAGTTTTGATAATAGGTGAATGTGCACAAATAAATAGGCTAGATGGGAAGTAAAATGATTAAACATTCTCAGATTTGATAACGCATGAAATCACAACAACAGCAAAAGTCAAGCTTTTCAGTTACAGCCAGCAGCTTTTTTAATATCTGATTTAAAGACTCTTGTAGGAAGTTCAGCCTCCATACAGGCATATTAAGAAAAAGTGGGACACGGGGAAATAATGTTTACAGTATAAGCATAGACTTTCTTTGTGATGCTGGACCGATGATGCTGCAGGGTGACAAGATTTTAGCCGCTAGGAGGCGTTGGTTGACACCTCCGGCTTTCCGTCGGGGGATCAAAAGAAATATGTCGAAAAACATTTACTGAAGAATAAATATTTTTAAAAAGGAGTTAACATCTTTCTATTGTCAATTTATTAATTATAAATCTGAAAACAAAACTGTGTTTCTTTACCTAATACGATCAGAGAGCCCTAAACACTTGATATTTTGTGTTTAGTCAATATGGATGCAAAATCGGTATAGTCTGCAGTTTAGTTTATCTGAAAGACGGTGATGTGTGAAAGGGGTGAATGTTTCATCTCAATACCATATTAATTAAAGGTTCCCCTTCGCTTTAGTTACTACTTTAAGGTTCTGATTGGCCTTATTAGATCAGGAAAAGAAATTTTGTATTTATTTCCAATTATTCTAATTCAAGGTTTCTGTTGCACACAATTTTCATAAGTAAGCATAACAATTAATTGAATTACTGATCAAAAATAGTACCGATAAAGGCTACTGACGTCCAAGGTGATATTTTAGCGTCTTGTATCAGTTGTCCTGCGTTTGATCCGAGCTAGGATTTTAATTTGTTACTGGAAACTTTATCACGATCAAACGCCTTTAAAATTAAATGATCATGTTCTTGTTTTTTTTAACTGCCTGGACGAATGGTAAAGCAGTGAGCGAATGTTTGAGTCACGCGGGCGTACAACACAGATGCGCGCGATAACAACCGATAGAGCTGCACGTGCTGGACTTGCACTCATTTATGTGTAAAAAACTTATAAAAGATATCCAAGCATCTGATTGGTAGAAATCTAATTTAATTAAAATGGAAATTTTCATTCAAATTCTTATTAAATTAATCGCCTACTTTACTTCAAAGTCAGTCAATGGAATTTTAGGGGGTAATTGCTAAATGTAAGAAGAAGGCAGTTTAGCTTTTATATTCTAAATGTTTGTTTACATCTGTCTTGTGTGAATGATAATATATGACACGTGAACAGTGGAGCAGATAGGACTATATGTTCTGGATTCTGTGTTAGACCTTTTCATAAAACTAAAACTAAGTAAGGAAATATCCCATAATAGTAGTTTGTACATTTATTAAACCACAAGTAAACAATTCTACTGTAGACAGTGCTGCTACAGTACGGCTCATCAGTGACTCTTTCTTATATTGCATCACAATTATAAGCAATCACTTCTGCCAAATACGATCTGAAAGTTAAAATTGACCTTCAATTTAGTTTACATTTAGTTTTGACCAACCATATCAGCTATCAGCATTTTGTTAGTCCATTAGAGTTAATTGTTTGGTTTATCATATGAAGATGAATGGACCTGTTGTGTATACTTCAAGGTCATGAACTATATGAACTGTAACCTTTGGATCAGAGGAGGTATGTTCAATGTCACTGAGTAAGACTGGATGAAAACAGTGTTGTGCTTTGAAACCTCTGGGGAACAGCTTGGGCTTTCAAAGCCTCAGAGTTAAAAATCTTTTAAATGCAGAAGATTGGATTCTCCAAACAATTAATTGATGAGGCAATTAAGAAATGGCAGGACTTCTTTGTCATCAGAATTCATAAATTATGCATTCTAACCTGTAGACTTTGAAAGTCGTCATAGAAGAAAAAAACAAGCAGCTAGACCCAGACCTCATGCTAAACCACAAGCCCTCTCTTGGACAGAGAACACAGACAGTAAATGTAGGTACAGCAGTTACTGAATATTTAAAAAGGCATAGAGATGAAGCAATAAATGACAAAGTAAAGCTGGTGTGGTCGGGCATTAATAACTAATGTGTAGCAGTGAGTTATAGGCTGCTGCCTTTGTAATGAAAGTGTCATTGCAAATCAGCAGTTGTCCGAGGTTATTATTATTTATGCATAATTGATGGCAGAACCACAAGGAACATGTCTCACCCAACAAATCCCAACACCTTGGGAACAAAGATGACGATGTCAACAGAAGAAAAGGTCACAGAGGAGACAATGGCCTTGGGCTGAGATTTACATTGTGAGAGTAAGACGTACCCGCATCGTTGTACAGAGATCTACAACTAGTTAGGATTCACAGGGGACTGTTGGCCTTTCATTGCTGATTATACCTCACGGATGGTGTTGATGTGTGTCAATGTAACTTGCCATAAAGTATACAGATGAGATAAAGTAAACTGTTTCCAAATCTGAGATACAGCTGCTATTTGTGTGGAGATTTAATGATAAATTTGTATAGCCTATTGCTAATGTGGCATAAAAATATTTGATTTCACAGGACTTCTAACTTATTAAAATGTTTAGTTATATGCTCCATATGTACTGGTTGCATTAAATAGTTCCATTTGTTTTGGTTTAATATTCTTGTGTTTTTTTAATGTTTATTTCTAACACTTTGCATATTTAAAATATGCTGCATCATTGTATTCATCAACAATTTAAGGCATGTTGTACATAAATAAATATACCTTTACTAAAAATACCAAAAAGCAGACACATAGGCCTGCTTAATCAGAGATTTACTGAGGTGAAAGTGATCAAGTATTTTAAGTAATGAGGCCATATTGGAATAGATTCACTATAAGTTATTTCCAACCTGTAAACTCAACACCAGCTGCAAAAAATGTGTTAATAAATTATTATAATTCATAAATTATGGCCAATATTCGTCTATTAATATTAAATTGAACTTTAATTCACATTAGCCCAATCATTCTTAGTTTGCCATATATCTTATTTGAATCCATGATGCATTCAAAAGATCTGGGTTTTTATGCGACTTTGTGCTCGTTGTAACTACAAACCAGTGCCGGTGGTTTTCGTATCACAAGACATTTCACATTAATCTAAAACCACTTTATAGTCTGTTTACCAAATATGTGTGGAAACATATTTGAGAGCGTTTTCATTGTATCGTTATTTAAACAGCCGTTTCATAAAAGCAAAAGATACTTTTAATTTTTCCGTTGACATGAAACGCCTCATGGCTCCAACCAGAAACGCAACAACCTACTGACCAATGAGCATGTGAAACGAAGCCTTGGTGGGTGACGTACACAGGAAATGCAAAAGAAGTTCAAAATCGTCTCAATGAGCTGATTTTTGTGGTTTGTTTCTGATTCAAACGCTTTTTTTACCGGTCAGAATTATGCATACGTGGAGTCTTGTATCAATTTGCGTTTTACTTGGTGTTGTTGTGAGATGGGGAGTTTCGTTAAATTCATATTCAGGTAGGAAGCGTGCGGAACTGCACGTCATTATGCTACACCATCAGTCCTCTTTGCTGATTATTTGCAACTCCTTTAATTTTCCAAAAAGTGTTAATAGATACCATTCTAACGCGTATCAAAGCGTGCTTCTACCTGCTATTCCACTCACTGGCTTAACATACTGCTGAGAAACTGGTTTTCTGCTTTCATTCGTGTAACAGCTTAGAGTTCATTATACTGACAGCTGAATGGTATCCCCCCAGGGGCGGGGAAACCTCCCATGTTTGGCGACTATGAAGCCCAGAGGCACTGGCAAGAAGTAACCTACAACCTCCCACTTCAGGAATGGTCAGTCTGATATGATTTTGGTGATCACTCACTGGAAAGTACTGCTGAAACACGATTTAATTCAAGATCCATTTGACAAAGCAAGACTCCTACAAACAAATGCCGTCATGGATTTTTGTAGTTGTGAGAATATGCAACAAAAAACGATAAGAACCAATTTATGAAACCCTATAATCAACATTATCTACCTCTAAAGTCTGGTTTCCTCCGTGTAATGAGACTTCCACTGTTTCATTTTAAACATACCTTTTACTCCTCCAGGTACTTCAACACCACTGACAATGATTTGAACTACTGGGGTCTTGACTACCCTCCTCTTACTGCCTACCACAGCTGGCTCTGTGGTTATATGTACGTCATTTTGTTTCTCTAGCAAAATTTATTTATGTGCAATGTGAAATTTTATCTTGGCAAGGGACAAAGACGAGTATAATGAAAGGTCGGTTCAGCACAGATTACAACCCACTTAAATAAAACTGTTGAGATTTAATGTTGTCAGATTAGAAAGAGTACAGTGCTGTACATAAATATGCAAATTATTATATTTACAATGCATTTGAGTGTTTTTGAACAAAAAAGTAAGTATTAGCAATTAAAGAAAAAAACACATAACTAAAAAATGTCATTATTTGCAGAGCCAAGAATCTAAACCCTGAATGGGTGGAGCTTCACAAATCCAGAGGTTATGAGGGTCCAATGCACAAGTTGTTCATGAGAACGACAGGTATGGTAATTATGGCAAATATATATGTGTGTATATTAAATCATGATGTTATGGTTTTTCATTAAAACCCTAATTAAGAGATGTCCTCTTACAGGGATTTATTTAGTAATATTTATAGTTTTTAGGTTTGTTCTTGTTTTCTATTGTTTCTAAAGTTTTTTTTTTGTTTTTTCCCCCTTTTTTAATAAATGTTTGCATTCTTCTTTTCAAGCTTCCAGAAAGGTACTAATGATGATATTGCTTAGTAACTTTGGTTTTTCTGTTTCAGTCTTGATAGCAGATGTGTTGATATTCATTCCTGCAGTGGTTTTGTACTGCTTATACCTGACTGATGGATCCTCTAAGAAAAGGGTAAGAAGCATGTTCAGTTTGACATCTAACAGTTTCCAACTAAGACCCAAATTCCACCTCAGTTTAATAATAATAATAATGGATTAGATTTATATTACGTTTTATTGCTGACGGCACTCAAAGCTCCTATGTTGGATCCATAACTCATCCACTTCTCATTCATACTTGGTGATGATAAGCTACATGTGTTGCTACAGCTGCCCTGGGGCAGACTAACAGAAATGTGGCAGCCAATGTGCTCAAACAAAACATTCATACTCATTCATTAACCAGCAATGCAGATACTGGAGGCAAGGAGGGTGAAGTGTCTTGCCCAAGGACACAATGACAGAAGATAAACTTCCAACCTTCCGGTCACTGGACAACCTGCTCTACCACCTGAGCCACTGCCGCCCCAAACCCACATTTGCATGACCAACCTTGTTATAACAGATTTAAATACTGCCTATCCAAAATAGGGATGTCTTGATTGCACATTGCTTATTTATATTACATTTCCAAGAATTTATAAAAGCTTGCATCTTTTCAATACCAGTTTGAATGACCCACCCCAGTTCTGTACATACTTTATCTTACATACTCTATAATATATTTTGTCTAAAGTCAATAAATATTGTACATTATTCACATCCACATTGAGAAGCATCAAGCACAAGAATCAATTAACTGAAATTACTTCTCTGAGATAATTTTGTGTTTTCTTTTCTTTTCAGGTTTCCACACTCTTGTGTATTCTTCTTTACCCTGGGCTAATTCTCATTGACCATGGCCATTTCCAGTATCCTTCATGTACTTATGTAGTTCTTCTAAAAATCAGTTGCGGTATTATTATCAAATTTATATGTAATTTGGTAAACAACTCTGCTGCAGCATAACTTGCTATAGTATACCATGTAAATGTTTTTTGTGTAGATATATTTCTACAAGCCTTTTGTAGAAATGTTTGTTGAATTCTTAAGCTTGAAAAGCTGAAATTTTAGTATTTGGCCCAGTTATGTGGCAAAAACAGTCTTCTAAATGGTGTCAATGGGGGAACGTGTGAATGCCAAGTATTTGTCACCTTGCAGCAACCTTATAAATAGTTGTTCAGTTCGGAATTGTGTTTGCCCACATTGCATACTTAAACGTGAAATTATTCTTTAGAGATTGTTGGAAAAAGATGTGCTGATTTCAGACGCAGTTATGGTATTTAATTTATAGTGTCTACTTTGTTTCTGTCATATCATGATACAATAACAAAATTGGTTGTTAAAAAGTCATAAAATGTCCACGAGTTTTCCCCTACCTCTGGTTTTTTACACATTATTAAATACAGCCATTGAAAAAGTAACTGGTATAAACCTTGACAGTTTCAGGTATAATGGAGTGAGTCTGGGCTTTACCCTGTGGGGAGTTCTGGGTCTGGGTCTGGGCTGGGATGCAATGGGCTCCATGGCTTTCTCCCTGGCTCTCAACTACAAGCAGATGGAGCTGTACCATGCTCTGCCCTTCTTCTGCTACTTATTGGGGAAGTGTCTCAAAGCTGGCCTGGCAGGACGTGGGTAAGCAGTTTTACTTTTTATTTTTGTATTGTCTTCTATGTTATGCGTCTCTTATTTCTCCCGTCATAGTTTTACATGCATTCATCCTTGACATTGATGTCATGGTGATATAAGACTTTTGAGCAAAAGGATTGTCCAACATATACCCATCAGTAGCTATAGATTACTTTGGGCTTTATTAGCAGAGAGGGAATTTGTAAATATAAAAGGTGTAAAGTAGACTGAAACTTAGATCAGTCGCTGCAAGAAGTTGCAGTCAGGTTTGTGTAATCTCAGTCAACATAATGACCAACACACGGTACTCGAAGAAAATCCAAGAAGCTCAGTAAAGATCTGGGAAATAGAGTAATCAATTTAAAGCAGTGAAATATCTCTTCTGGAGCATTTTCCAAAATCATCAGTCCTAATCAATGTTCAAAATTCTTGCTATTCTCAGCAAAGACAGTTCAAGAGATGGACTTAAAAGCCTGTGTCCCTGCTTCATATTAAATATTCTCAAGATTAGCTAGTTTACAGCTAATAACATCTTAGATGGAGAATGTTAAGGCACGATACAACAAACATTTAAGCTACAGTGACCACACATTTGTTCTTGTTTTGTTCAATCATTTGTCTTGCTTCTGAGGGCCACCCCCATAAGCCAACCTACAAAATGACAACTCCATTTCTGTAACATCATAATTACTCATAATAATATTTGTCAGTTACATTGTTTTGTCACTGGATGAATGTGCCAGCTTCATGCTCACGCTTGTAAAGTCAATCTGTAAGTGAGCAGTGTCCTCATGAGAGTCACAGAATGACTGAGGTAATCAGATTGGATGCTGTTACCAGTGTGTCCAGTGTCTGTTTATCTAGTAACAATGTACCAAGGGCATTTAGTAGCAAATGGAGAGCTGGATTAGGCCCCGGGGGGAGATATGTCCAGATGACACTCTCACCATGCCCAAACTCCTCAGCTATGCATGTGTGTGCAACTTAACCAGCAGCTTCATAGTTACAGCTGATAAGATACCCTGACCTACACTGAAGACTTTCAGCTGATGCATGGCTTTCACTGCATTCCCCAGTACAAGGGTCAAATCCCAAATTTAGGACTTTAAGACAGTACACTCTAATTGTCTGAAAACATCTCATCAGAAACTGACATGTATAAGCTATAGGCTTCATTTTCACATTTGTATTTAGGTAACAATTATTAAATATGTTTTTATTTATAGTATAACTTACTTCCCGTGCCAATATATTGCTTGTGTGTTCTTGTGTAGGCTTTTTCTGTTGGTGAGGATTGGTGCAACGGTGGTGGTGACTTTTGCCCTCTGCTGGTTGCCCTTCCTGTCTGACCCCAGCCAGGCCGTGCAGGTGATCAGGAGGATCTTTCCCGTGGCCCGTGGCCTGTTTGAGGTACATTACAGATTTTTAAATCAAAACTCTGCCAGAAAACCACATCAGAGAGACTTCTTATTCCTTTTTATCAAGCGTATATCATGAAAATATCCTGTCATGCAAATATATAAAAACTTTCATATTGCAATTTCACTTAGTCCTTTAAAAGCTCATTTTATTTTAATTATTACCAAGAAATGTGAAGCTGCAGTACTCTAATCGGTTTCCATAAATTTGTAGATTTATAATCGGTCCCTCATAATTTCATCATATCATAGAATACCGGATCTATCAGTCAGTTCATTTGTCATTAATTAATTGCTTTTTAATGCCCATGTGTTTTTGGCAAGCTCCAGTTGTACCATATGTAATATTATGTGGCTGCAAAAGACACTGAAAAATAATTCTTAACTGGGATCCACTTTAAAAAAACAATGTTTAATATCTAGGATTTCACAGTGGAAGGAGTTTTTGTGTATTCCTGTCTATGAAAGATCTGTAGGGAGTCACTTTTTTCCAAGGAGTGACATTTGAGTTTAAAGTCTCATTTTATGGTTTTCAACAATTTATAGCATGAAGCTGTGACAGATGCTGTTATTGACGTCACACACTGCCCACAAGACACTCCTCGTTCTCTACACACTGTTCCTTACTCACAGCATAGTGAGTACTCGTCCACCCCTCAGTGGTTAGCCGTCTGGAAACAGATACCCTGCTGGATCAAAGAAAACAGTGGAATAAAATGGTGAAAGGTCAGGAGATCAGTTTCACCCTATCTCTGGAAGGTGTTGGGGTCCATGATGTACAGTAGTAGGATACAAATAAATCTCATTAATTTACGACCGTCTTGTTTTCAGCACTTCATTGCACAACCATATGGACTGATGAGTTGAGCTAGTGATACACTTTAAGGCATATCAGAGCACATCCAACAACTGTTGCCTGTTACTGAACAATTTTCTGGAAAAGTGTGCAAAGACTGTTTAATATATAAATTTTTTGCACTGTGGGTGGTCAGTTATAGACCGATCATTGGAATATGATGCTAATAAAAAAATAAAGTATTAGTAATTATCAAGAAATCTTGAAACATCTCCACAGTGTTGAAAGCTGTCATGGAAGAAGCAGAGGTAAAGTAACAGTGTGTTTCTGCTTGAATGTGTGAGTGACAGCTCAGAGACCAAGCTTTGGAGCTTCTATTTCTGAAACCTTGTAACCCTGAAACTTCTTGTCCCAGAGGTGGCACTCGCCACAGGGTGTCATGGATCTGAGAACTAATTAAAAATTCTACCAGGGGAGCGGATGGCAGCGCGCACTAAGGCAGTATTTGTTCAGGGAAATTATTCAAACATAATACACAGGGTGTGGGAGATACTATACTCCGCTATGACGACAGCATGGAAGGCTTCTTGGGCAAATAGTCCTCAGCTGAAATTGTGCATGTAAGCAAACGCTTTGGACAAGGGGACAGGGTGAGAGGGGGTGGTGGGGAAGAAGAGGGCTGCTGACTGGTGGTCCTGGCAGCTTCTGGGAGGGAGCTGTTGTAAGTTTACCCACTGAGCTGCATTCTGCCGTCTCACATTGCTGCCTGCTCACAAAAATGGCACCAAATGCTTCTCCCTGTGAAATTCCATTCTGGCTTCTAGGTGAAGGAGCCGCACTGCCTTACATTTGCCGATGGGCAACCCCCTCCCTTGTTGGAGTGTTGCCTTCAGGTGGCGTCTAGCAACATTCTCATAGTGGTTATTTGGAGTGAGGAAAGTAAAGAGGAAAGAGAAAAGGATGGGGGCTGAGATAACACAACACTGGACAGTCCAGTGCTGCTGACTAGGCTGCCATTAGGGTCTACACAGCTGTGCAGTGAGCAGCTGTAGCAGAGAGAGAGAGGCCAGAAATAGATTTTCTAGATGGGGTCACACATGAAACATCCACAGAGGAAACATAAAGCTGATCTAGACAAGTGTGATGTGTGATATCATGGGCACACTGGTGGCTTTGGTCTTAATATATAAAGTGATCCCTGCACAACCGCTTAAGCACTCGACCTCCTCATTTGATCTCAGCTGTTATTAAAGTTGCAGCATGCAGTATTCTGCATACCATCTGTGAGCTTTGAAAAGCAAAATACAGCTGACATGGTTTAACATGAAAGATTAAGTTTTCTATGATGACTGTAGTTTATTTTGATGAATGAAAGTGCAATATTATGAAGACATAGCTGTGATTTTAGTTGAGAAAAATGACATTATCTGGATTTTGGTTCCCAGATTTAAGAATTTCCTGCTTTCCTTTTACAAGATTGAATTGTAATATAAATTGTTTCAACTAATTCAGTGAACAGTATTAATACGTTACCTTTCAGTAACGTCATCTTGCTTTCCAGTTGGCCCAAGCATCAAGCACAAAGGGATTCTTTTATACTTGAGAAGAGCAGCTCTGCATAAAGATCTTGGTGTTTTTAAATACTGCAGTCATCTTCATGTACCACTGCCAAATAAAATGAACTTCCAGAGCTGACAGCAGGTTTTAGGGTTTGTTTCATCCCACCTTCAAGAAGGTCCAACTTTCTAATTCCTAATGATAAGAGCTGAAATCAGCACCCATTTTCCATTCTGTTGGGCTTGACTTTAAATTGTGTTTTGGATCCATAAGATATCTAGAGCACGCTCATTAATTTGATTTACTGCTCATTAGTCTCTCCAAACCCTGAAAAATAAATCTGTCCTGAGGTAGCCAGATCTTGATGCTCTTATTTAACAGATGTGCTCAAACTTTGGCCGAACTTTCCATCTTCTCATCATCACTTCTCAGTCAAGTGCTACTGTAGAAAATGCATGTTTATTAACAATCTCTGTGTGTGTTTGTGTGTGTGAATAGGATAAGGTGGCCAACACATGGTGCAGTCTGAACACCCTGATAAAGATCAGATCCATTCTGTCAGGCGACTCTCAGCTCTACCTCAGGTAATCATTTTGTTATCAAGTTTAGTCTATTCTTTCCTGTTATTCATTTATTATTTTTCTCCTTTTCTGCATGATGCTGTCTTTCTTTTTCACTGTTGTACACTGAGTCAAAATAAGAACATCCGGTAAGGACAGGTCTTGTGAGGAAATTCTGAACGTGAACTTATTTTAGTTTTTGAAAACACAACAGCAAATCATTAAATTGTCATATTGAGAAAAATGTGAATTAATCTGGCAGCAAAAAAATAACAATAATACTTCTCATGGATTTATAGGATGAGCTGATAGAGTGAATGAAAGAGAAAATTCAGTTTCTCCAATGATCATGCAGTTGCAGTAAAAAAAAACAAACAAAAAAACTCAAAGCAGCAGTTGTGCCATGGTGGACCCTGCTTAAATAACCCAGCTCGCTAAATTTAGGAGCCCTATGTTCACAGCATGGACACGTTTCTGCCAGACTGTTAAGTCCAGGGATCAAGTTGGACTTCTTTTACTGTAGTGTATTTCAAACAAATAAAAAACGCTCTTGTGTTTCTGGCGCATGGATTGCTAAATGCTTTAGTGTGGGTGTACAGTGTACAATCAGCTGTGAAAAGTGATCCACGTCCTTCCAAGCCACAAAACCCTGCCCTATGCACAACACACTCATAGCACACTCATCATGCATGCAGCCCATACCCATTTACTGGTCCCTCTTTAATTTTTTTTTTCTCAGACTCTTAATATAGCTTTTGCTGTTTCTAAGTCACCTTTCCTTTTTGCAGCACAAACACACTGAAGCCCTCTCACACAGCAAGCTCCTGACATGCTACACATATTCACCAATAAATAGACAGTCTCGTGCCTCAACCCTCAGTAGGTGACAATTGAGGGGTTAAACTAATGCCTGGTAACCTTAAAAAGAGTTATTGTTTGTTCAGTTCCCACACAGAGAGGGATCTTAACTGGGGCATCTAAAACAGAATGACATGGGTTCAGGTTTGATTTTATTGACTGATGATGAAAAATCTTGCTTTGTTTATAATATTATAAGTCAGTATAAGTTTTCCCATGTTGAAATGTCAGGATGATATAAAGATTTAAAAGTGAAATGCAAACGGGTTTTGCTCAGTTTTCCCATCTTTTGCAGTCTCTTAATTTTCTGTTTTCATTTGTTTCAGTTTTGCCTTCACTCTTTTGGCAGTTCTACCATCTTCTGTCAGACTGCTGACAAGGCCCACCTTTTGGCACTTTAAACTGGCTTTGGTGAGTGTTTTTTTTTTGGGCACCCATCATGTGTCAAAACAGATGTTTTCTGACCAAGATTAGTCCAGTTTTGCAGTCAGACACGTTTTGAGCCAAAGATTTAGCTTTTGATACACTGGGTGAAAAACAAACAAAAAAAAAATATCCAAACATGTTTTATGTTTTCTTTTGTACCCAGTTTTTCTTTTCCTTCCCTTGTAAATATTTGGTTGACAAGTGTGGCTCTTTCACTAACTCTTTGCTCTTAGGTCAATTCATCTCTGGCCTTTTTTCTCTTCTCCTATCAAGTCCACGAGAAGTCCATCCTGCTGGCTACACTGTAAGTTCAAGTAGATAGTAGGTAATAACTCCTTAAGGTTTATCTCTCTGCATGACGAATGCCCTACATCAGAAATATTCATCATTATAGATTTCATTTCTACTCACAAAGGAGCCATTTGGCTTGTCCCCACGGCAACTTTTCAAGTTATGCTTTGCAGATGGTTGATGATTTGAATATGTGAGCACTTTATAACAGTGACGTCACCCCCCCTGCTGTTCTTTTAGAGCTGCAAAGTAAAAGTTCTATTTAAGTCCAGACTTGCTAACGGAGAGGTTATTCACCCCTGTCATCGCACGCAGTGCTGCACAGACAGAGGCCATTGTCATGATATGCACTGTGGTATGTGAAAGTTGGGTCATATTTAACTGGGTAAATACAGCGCTTTCACACATGCTCATAAAGACGTGCATGTGTGTGGCTCATTACTTTTTTTTCTTCCGTATGTATAAAGCTGCAGGAAGAGATTGAAGCCCGGGATAGACTTGACAGCAAGGGATTTGGTTCCTAGATCTGGGCTCATCTATTAATCTAGATTAGGGTAGATTGTTGCTTTATTAACTATTGAGTTATATCTCCCACCTGTCCTCCTAAATCAATCAGTAATGCATGTCCAGGGATTAGGAAAGAATGGTAGGCGGCAGCTTGGGGTGTTGTTTGCGCAGGATCAATTATTGGGCTGTAACAGGATCGCCGAAGAGCACTGCCTGTAATTACGGGCTCGGGGACTGATGGAAAGTGCCCCTCTCAAAGCAGAGTATAGAACTAGCATTGATGCCAGCAGCCTGGCCAAATTAACACTGGGCTTATACACAAACGTGCACAGACACACACACATTTGATTCTTTAACTTCCAGAAAAAATATTTTTGGTCCTAATATTAAAGTTGATAACTAAGCCTGGGTTTACAGTCATGTATGTCAGGGGCTGTCAGAAAAAGTATAAACTGACAGTCTTGTAACATTTTACATAAATCCAACATGACTTAATTTCTAGTCTGGGTGTAAAATTGAGCTTAATATTGCTCACTGAGGAATGTGTTTAAGAATGACTTTATCCAACTTTTTTTTTTTTTTTTTCAGGCCAGTTTGTCTCCTCCTAAGTGACCTCCCATTTATGAGTATTTGGTTCCTGCAGGCTTCTACATTCAGGTGAGAACACTGCCTGATCCGAACAGTAGACCACAAACTCAACACCAAAGGTTGAAGAGATAAAAGCAGGCTAAAAATCGCTTTTTATTGTTGTTTAAGTCAAAGCTTCCGTAACTTTTCAGCACAGAGTCTAAGTTTGTTTGTGCGTCAACCCTTTTCATGACTATTTTTTGCAGTTGTCACGCAGGAAACAAATAGTCATTCTTGGCGTTAACCTTTAGTTAACCACTTTAGTTGTGATGCTATTAGATTTATTTACTGCAGTTGGAACAATGGTTTGTTTACTATGAATGATTGTGAGCATGAACAAATCAGTTTAAGAAAATCCAACTTTATCATTAGACAAGAAAACAGAACACGTTTGATTTTCTCTAGTTTAAAGCACAAGACTCTTTTTATTAAATTTTTTTTCAAACTGGCATTACCCTCCAAGGCATGACGCACAATAACATAATTAAAACAAGAAATGAATAGACAAACAAACAAATAAATAAAAGCCACACAAATTAAAGTTGATATGCAACAGTAAGTCATTAAAGACTGCTGACCATTGCATAAGTCTACAAAAGATCCCATCTTGTACAACCCTTTAAAAAAAAATTGGGACACTGTGTACAGATTGAGGGACAGCCATTCTAGTCTGATGTAGGGTTCCAGCTATATAGCTATATGACAGCTTCACTGTCATATTTTGCACCTTTATATACAGTACCTTTCAGAATTGATGGTGCCTCTCCAGATGCAAAAGATACCATTTCTATTGACACTAATGCACCTTCATACCATCAAAGATGCAGATTTTTTTTATTATTATTATTTTCATGCTTCTGGTCACAGAACATTTCCATTTTGACTCAGTCCAATCAAACAAGCATTGGCCCAGAGAAAATGGGATTTCTGTAATCACATATGGCTCCTTCTTTGCATGACAGAACTTTAACCTGCATTTAGGGATGTCACTGCAAACTTTGCTCACGGACAAAGATTTCTGGAAACATCTACCCATCTTCCATATATATATATATATATATATATATATATATATATATATATATATATATATATATACATATATATATATATATATGTATGTTAGGACTGTCAAATGATTAAAATTAAATAATCAGATTAATCACAGCTTACAAATTAATCATAATTAATTATGATTAATCACCATTCGCGACTATGCCTGAAATCTGTCCATTTTTATTGTATCAACAGAGGGAGCCAAAGCTTGCTTGGGTTTTTCTTTGCATTTTTACATTAGATGATCACTTTAGTTGTAATAAGCAGATCATTATTACATAAAATACATTACATAAAATAAAATATATCTCCTATGTGCCAACCTTTCCTGGCCAGTACCCCTGCCTGGCCCCCATCAAAACTTTTCTAGATCCGCCCCTGCATAGCTGAACTACTTTGGTAGAGAAGGGTTCTGCTCTGATTTGTATTTTAAAGCCTGTTCATAATTTTTTTCATCACATTTATGGCCCATAAATGATCAGACCTGTGTCTCCAACATCACACAGCAGCAATGATTTAGAGAAGATGGCTCCTTGCTTCTTTTGCTGTTTCACCAGATATCTGAACCCGATCTATCTTTATAGATGTGTTCATGGCTGTCTGATGACTAGTAGATTTTACAGCTGTGTCACTAGCAAACCTCATTAATACTGAAAAGTTATATAAAATAAAGACAAGCAATATCTAACTAAAATAGACTGTTATCAACATTTTTCATTCTTCAGCTTCACGTGACAGTGACATGAGTCTGATTGACATGAGTCTGATAGATGTAGCTTACTATTGGTGTGAGCAATGTACCACTAGTTTCCTTCTTTGAGAAATGTTGGTGCAATCAAATGAGCTGATATTTTTCATAAAAAATATTACTGTTACTAACGTTTGAGTTTTTTGTGTTTTATTATAAATAGAATATTAGCAAATGAGATTTTAAATTTGTTGCACTAGCTGTATTTACATTGTACAACCTGTCCCAGTGCTTTGGAAATGTAGTTCCACATTGCATTTTATTTGACCAAAGTAATTGTAATCTTTGTGGTTACATGGTCTTTTATCTTTGAAGGTTTAGTCAGTTTCCAGTGTCTCATAACAATTTTGGACCTGTGGTCAACAAACCCATTAAAACAAACAAAAAAAAAAAAAGCCATTTTGATACATCCTGGGTTTTTGGAATTTTTAGACATTGAACAGGACTCAATGGAATTATGAAATTTTATCAGTCATTTGGGAAAATGTGATTTCTTTGCTGTTGAATGTAGAAGTAATACAATTTTCGTTTTTCACAACAAAGATTCAAATATATGAAGTAAAATATTTAAATTTAGTACATGGAGAGGTTTTGTGACTGCTGCCTTACACGGTCTGATATCACCTGTCATATACTGTTAAGTAGCTAATATTAGTTAGCAGAATTAAGCTTAAGAATTGATACCACTTTTATTTGTGGGCACAGTGTAAAGCAGAAGTTACAAACTCTTCGAGATGTCCTGCTGGTACATAAAGCTTACACATAAATCTTGCTACTACCAGCTATTAAATGACAAAAAAACCTCAAAAATAATCCCTAAAACTCTACATCATTTGGGTTGAGCTGAGCACCATCAATGGAAAAAAACAAGTAGTGCTGCAAATGCTGCATCTAACTTTAACCAGCTGTTGTTAAATTCTTCCGGCAGCACTAATTGTTGTGTGTGTGGTTTAGTATAAGGATATCTGCGGATTACACTGCATAGTCTGCGTGCCTGCTGTCTAAGTGTGTTGTGTAGGGACAGGAGGTCATTCTGTAGCCGCTTCCCTGTACAGTCTGACTCGGACTGTCACATTATCTGCAGCCTCCATAGACATTGTCATTTAAAAAAAATACATCTTTTGTTTGCATAATTGACTGAATGAATGTTCGAGCAATGTCCATTCTACGGGTGAATGAAACCAGTTTGCTTAAATAAAGGACGTATGTATTTATAAAATGTTAAACATTTATCTAGTGAATGGGACTTTTTTTTGTTTGAGTAAGTAGTTTGCTGTGAGGGGAACGGTTTTCATAAGTGGGGGTGTTGTGTGATTTTACTATGAGTCAACTGTTGTTCTTGGTCGTGTCCCTCTGCTAAACTAAGAAAAGCTTTGCATGAGTGTCACAGTTATACTCTCCTCAGGGGATGAACCACTCGCACAAGTCAGCAGGATAAAAAATGTCTTGTTTTCTTTTGCTCTTCTCTCAACAAACATGACACTGAACTAAACTGTGTACTGTTGAAAATATGTTAAAAAGCCTTTTATGCATGTGTTCTCAAACAGCAGTGTTATGCTACTGATTTATTTTTATTACATGCCCTGAATCATAAAAATGATGCTGTGCATTATATTTTGTATAGCAAATCTCTTAGCCGATCATTGTACAATTTAACAAGAATACTGAAATGCCAAACTCGATAAAAATGGCATAATTCTAAATTGTAAATGCATTATTTGTTCTGACCCTCTGCAGCATGCTGCCTCTGTTCCTGAAGGATGGCCTGTTGATGCCCTATGTTGTGACCTCAGTGGCCTTCCTGTTCCTCACTGTCTACCTCCTGTCTGCACTGGATCACTGCTCAGAGGACGAGTTGAGACTGAGCAACTACAACAAGCTGTTTTTCTTTCTCCCCAGATTGGAGCTGGCCTGTATAGTGAGATGGAAGGTAAGTGCAGCAGCAAAACTTCTATTTTAACCGCAGAAACTTTTCCACAGAGACAGTCCTGGTCCTTGAACCCCTGCATATAAACTGCAGGGACCAGGGGCTAAAAATGTACCAGGGACTTATTTTACTCCAAAAAGGGACTGGTAAGGAGGTAAAACTGTATCTGATGTTTTCAAGGTGCAAGGATGCAGCATCTTTTTCTGTCTCTGTCATGTCACAGTGAGTCTTTACCAAAGTCTACAGAAGAAACAAAATTCCTCCTTTTCACTGCAGCTTCACTGCTGTGATGGTTAACTGTATTTCAGAGCTAATCAGCAGAATAATCTGTCTCATCTACCCTTTACTTCAGGGCTTCTATTCACCAGAATGACATTAGGAACCAGCAGCAGCAATAGGGATCCCTACCTGGGTCACCAACATCACATGTGTCTAGAGTTAGTTCTGGCTCCTAATGATGCTGATTTATTTATAATATATTGTTTTTAATAATAATTATTAATAACTAATATTAGGTGGTAAGAGGAGTTTCAAAGCACCATGGGTCCTTGTTTCAGTCTCAAAGAGGCCTGTATCAAAACATTAGTTCTGTTTATGGATGTGCTTACATCTTGTGGTGGTAGCATAGCTGTTATGTGAAGGGTGCTGATTTCAAGATCCCAGGTTACCCTGTATTTTTCAAAGTGGCACTAGACCTAAACTGCAGCTGTGTCAGAAGATATACTCAACTGTATAAATAAATATCATGTGCTGCTGTAAGCTGTGTAAGCTGTCCGAGGATGAACGCCGCTGCCAGCCAAAGAATTATTTATCACTTATTCAAGTTTCCACAGCGTCTGAAGTGGCTTCACTGCCAGCCCCTTAGCGACAGGGGCACCGGTAGGGTGTCAGAGATTAAGAGAAGGTGTCTTTTTATAGCGCGTGTCATTAACACAGGTTTGCCTAGATATATTTATTTACACAAGCAGCATAAATAACGAGTCCCGGTGATGGTGATAAGGTTTCATGGGTTTTAGGTGGCAGGATGGGTGTGGGCACGAGGTGTTTCCTCCATCATACCCGCAGACTTATCTTCGGGGTCATAAAGCACAAACAGGCACACAAATGATCTCACTCTTACTATCGCATCTGTTAGTAACTCAATAACACGATTAAAAAATTGTAACATGGGCCAAAACATTTTAATTGGTAGTAATATGATATTGCAAGGCTGACTCGTTTCTTTATAGCATCTCTGAAATGACCATTCTGATGTCAGTGATAAATTTTCTATAGGCTTCGACAGCTTTCCTTTTCTTTCTTTATTTCTTTCTGTTAAATCATTCACTGATTTAAAATTATGGTTACAATGAAAATGAAAGGAAAAGTCAACAGTTTGTTCATAGTCTGAAGTGCTTAGCTTTTTAATTGTTTTACTAAATGAAGTCCCTGAAGCAGAATATAAAGTTAATCATCATAAAAGTGGTTTTGGCAAAGAGAAGTCCACATAAAGAACTGTGGGGCACTGGGGTTGTTTGCAGTTGAATAGTATAGCAAGGTCCAACTTTTTAAGCCTCTTTTCACCTTCCTCACCTGTTTTGACACTAATGTTACAGACCTAAAAACATTAAAAATACTAATGATAACATTATAACGATTTAAATACTAATAAAAATTCAGACTAAGATGTTTCATCCCCTCTGTCAGGTCCAACATTATATGTTAATTTAGCAAAAAAAAACTAATTTGAAAATAAAAATAATAAAATAATACTAAAAGATCAAGAGGAGCCTTATATCCATCAAGCTTCTCTTGGCAAAGCAAATTTGTTCAGCACAACACGGCAACCAGACCATCGTTCTGTTTACTATGATGTTGGACAGGACAGGTTAAAAAACACAAAAAACAAAAACTGGAGATGTTTTCAAACAGAGGCCTTTCTGTGTGGAGTTTGCATGTTCTCCCCATGTATGCGTGGGTTCTCTCCAGATGCTCCGGCTTCCTCCCACCATTCAAAGACAAGCATGTTTCGGTGAATTGGTTACTCTAAATTCTCCCTGGGAGTGAGCGTGAATGGTTGTTTGTGTCTCTGTGTTGACACTGCGATGGACTGGTGATCTGTTCAGGGTGCACCCTGATTCTTGGATGGAAAGAAAATGTAAACTGTGTTCTTAGACCTGAAAAAGGCCTAAGATGGTGCCAAAATTATATAAACATTGCAACAGTTTCATTTTCTGAAATGTAACAATTTGTTAACTTATTGTTTCTGTCAAATAAATAAAAAACTTGATTGATAATTTAATAATTTGGCAATGTAATCCTAACTCAAGGTATGATTACCAGTGCTTTGCAAAGACTTCAGTCATTCCTATATTCTGATGTTACTGAACTTGCGTACTAGATCACATTGTTACAGCAAAGAAAACTGCATCTGTTCATATTTTCTTAATTCAACTATTGTCTTTATCTGTTATAGTTCTACATCAGCATTGCAGCCATGGCTGGTTTCAGCATCCTGAGTGTAGTTGTGGACCCCCCACCACATCTACCCGACTTGTTTCCTGTGTTGGTTTCTACGACTGCTTTCCTGCACTTCTTGGGAACATTTGTACATTTCAACATTGTTCAGTTCAGTGGGCCAACTAGCAGAAAGAGCCATAAGAAAAATAACTAAGATGTGTTTTTACTCCAGCTAAGTCTGTAGAGTATGTTTGATCTTATAGCTGATGTTTTGTATCAAAAACAGAATTGTGAAAGTGCTTGTTAAAGGAATCTTTAAAATGCTTAATCAGTGGAAATGTGAATTCAAATGAAAGAAAGAGAAATTGTAGGGACCAACAAATATTGTGCAATTCCAACATGGTTTTTCTTTGTTATTGAAACTCAAAGTGATTTGAGCTTTGGATCGGGAGCCTTTTAAGTCATGTAAAAAAAAATGTTTCATTTTGCCTGTTTTTGTGCAGGCCATTAATATTTTGTAGTTTTGGCTCATCATAAAGATACATGTAAGCATTGTGCAGCCTACAGATATCCACCTATAGATCACTCTAAACATGTATGCCAATTGCAGGAGGTGGCCATAATGTTCACGCTTGTTATAATGTTATTGTTGGAACCAAAGAGGCTTTAATTTAATTTTGCAGTTACTCTTAAGCCCATATTTGGCATAGGTGAAGGTATTTCTCTTTTATTTTTTTTTTATATCTTCCCTCAGTATATGTGGAGTTGGATACAGCTGTCGGACAGGGCTCAAGTAACAGCGTTGACTGTTTTCTATCCATGCATACTTTCCTTTGTAACGGTTTTTCTACTGTGCGTTTCTATGCATCATTAAAGTTATTTTGTACAAACACAGTTTTTGTGAAAATAAATCACATTTCTCAAATTGAATATCAGTTTTATTGCAACACCATTAAATGATTTGATTGAAAGCAGACTCATATAAATTGTCTACATTAGCCAAATAGTCTGCTAAATCACCTCTGAAGCTCTGGCAGAGACAGAGCCAATAATTGGACAGTGATTATATCTTTCCAAGCTTTTACTCAACATCATTAAACATTCATTATGACTCCTTGATGCTACAAGGGTCCTCTACAAAAGACCTGAACATTTAAAACAAAACCAGTGACAGGAGAGGCCTTAAAAAGATTTGACGGAAGGTGACATATCTGAACATAATGCTATAAAGTTGAAATACAACAGAAAAAGGTACAAGCAATTTCTTTCTGCAGTTAATGACAGGCATAAAAAAATCCATTACAACTATAAATGTTATCAGGTCAGTGAGAGGTGCTTGTGCATCTGGGGCTCTGGGCCAGCAGCCAGTAATGTCCTGCAGGGACAAATAGGAACCCAAGATCTTAACAGTTACTACAATGAAGCACAAACACAGAGGGACACTGAAACACGGCGTGAAAGATGTTTTTTTTATGTTGAAAGATTTCTGAGCTCTTCATTTCAACAAATCACTAGTACACATAGTTGCACTTAATAGAAAGAACTCATAGTTGTAGACTGCCAGCTATATTGAAAACCATTGGTATAGGTGAGAGATTTTCTTGTTTTGTTTTGTTATTGTTATGCTTGTAGGTGGTAAGGGGGTATTCAAAGCATCATGGTCCCTGTATTAGCCTCAAAGAGGACTATATGAAAACATTAGTTTTGTTTATGGGCATGCTTGCTTTGTCCTTCACGTGGCCTCTAAGGGCGATAAAGTGAGAGTTACACGATCCACCTTCGGCAGAAATAGGAAATGTTGCTGTGAACACCAGCTGTTGCTTAGGTCGACTGGGGCAGTGAGAGGCCTTGGCCTTCCCAGGCGCTGCCAAATAAAGAGACTACTGTGTTGTGTAAGACAGTTCTGCCCACACATTTACTTTTCAAAAGGTGTTAAACTACACAGGTGGGGAGGATTGCATAGTTTTAGTCATAAAGGGGATGAGGGTTGCCATCTGAAAGAACATTATTTGCACAGCGTTGCAGCTTTGTGGTTAATGTAGAATCAACATTTGTCAGCTGCCAGACCGAGGTTCCTTTGGAGAGACGGGGTCTAACATGTTAGAGGATTCGCTCCTGCCATTTTAGACACTTCGCATACAAATAAATGACGCCTTCCAAGACATCTCAGCCGCACAACTGACAGCACAGACTTCACATTCATCTCCTGCCTTATTTCCATGGGATCATACGCACAAGAGGTGAAGAGCAATTCCATTAGCTGTCAAGCTGAGATGCCTCGCTAACAAAAATCTGGGGAAAATAAGAGAGGAAAACATGATTGTAACCCCTCTGGCACCAAAATGATATTACACAGACTGCAGACTCTGTCAAGACTGAACGTTTGTGTAAAATGAAGCATATTTTGAATAAACCAAAGCTATCTGTTAACAAAGCAAGATGTACACACACTGTAGCAGGGGATTTATGCTAGTTTTTACTTTTCATCAGAAATAGAACTTGCAATGGTTTATTGCACCACAGACTGGGAATGATTTTATAAAGTTGCAATGACAGTCTCTTCTCCTGCAACCACATGAAAATTACAAAAGATGGAATCTTAAGGCAAACATTTACAATGAATGAATGATGCTGCATTTTAACTGTAGGAGCTCATGTTTTTTTGTTTTCCTTTGCTGGGAACTAGAGGTCTTTGGAGGCTTGGGGACCTGTCCAGAGTGTACCCTACCTCGCGCATAATAGCAGCTCAGATAGGTTCCATCCTCCCTGCAGTCCTGCATTGCATTAAGTGGGTATAGAAAATGGATGTATGAGTCTTTTAGACAGTTTTCTCTACCTCCAGGGGTTTACCAGACCTGGTAAGGAGATAGTATGCAACCTGAATCAAATAAGATCCATTATTGTCAATATTTTGGGTTATAACTAAAGCAATGTAAATGATTGGAAGAGAAGATGATTAGTCAGCCCGATTTAGCTTTTCATTTTTTACAGTCCTCAACTATATAGTTTTTTTACGTACCACATTGATATGAAAAAGTTTTTTTTTTTTTTTTGCATCCTAAGTACAAAATAATGACAATTATTAAATTACACCTAAAAAAAAAAAAAAATGCATGCTCGGCTATCCAAGCTGTCGATCGAAGGCCACTGGGTTCAGTTGGGCCAAAACACTCTAATATACAACTCTCCCCTTTAATTGCAACTATGTGTTCAATCAAAGGCATAAAACTCCCTTTGGGAAGGTGGCATCTGTCCATGAGTCCCCGTACGATTGATGTACCAGAGACTAGGAGCTGCCTGGGCTGGCAGCCCACGACCTGCGACACAGTCCCATCACTTTTATGACATCTTAAGGAATCTTTTTAATACAGTCCATTACTGCTGACATACAAATCTTCCCCAATGTGGCCCCATCTATGGCCTGATCAATTTTTACAATGCTGAGCCGTAGCCTTTACCCTCATTTTTTCATCTCAAAATTCATATCATAGGATTTCCTTATGGGAAAAACGGCAATAAAAATATGTTAACCCTCTGATGATGTGCACAAGTCAGTACCTGACTCTTACTAAAAATCTTTAGAGAAGACAAAATTTGTTTCAGCAGTAAGCAGAACTGTTTAAATGTTATTTATTTTTACGTTGCTAAGAAAATATATTGTGAAGTGCAGCATTGATTTAGAACATAACCATGTCTCGATATGGGTTGGAGGGGCTGAATTTATGAATCCTTTGCACAACTCCTTTAATTGAATTTTCCAAATCTCTCACCACACACAAATAATCAATACCTACTGCTGAGGGAAACTTGCCTCAGAATTATTAGGGCCTTTCTTTTTCAATTTTGTAGTCATCAGCAAATACAGGCACTGCAGGTATTTGTAATGCTACGACTTTACCCTGAGGATTTATGCTCGCCCCAAGCCTGATTGCTCACTGAAAGTGACTTCTTTAGAATGCTTATACTGAAACTTTTGTTAACCTTAAAAGGACAGTCGTAAGTGCTTCTTAATACTAAAGTCTCACTCTGACAAAAGGAGCAGTTTAACTATTGCAGCATAAAGGTGGAAAGGGGCATTAAAAAGCAGGTGAAAAAGGAGGAATGAAAAGTAGGGGTAAAGTCCGTGTAAATTAAATTAGCTACCTTGTTGTTAGAGGTTGCTATGGATGTTTGTTTTATTGTACTTTGACATGGAGACAAGAAGAAGACACCTAAGTTTACTGTCTGTTAAGTGAGATCACCCAACTTTTCAAAAATAATCAAACTTTTAAGACACACATAAACTTGTTTTGTAGGTATGACCAAAAACCCCATGGCAGTTAATCATGTAGTTAGAAAACTTTAGACAAATAAGCAAGTTTAGTGACATTCTTGACCTCTATATGATCAACTTTAGAGCTATGATTTACCATGTACCATTGTCTAGTAATTCCTAGTCCATCATAAAAAAATATAATATAAACTATGTTTATGTGGCGCACAAGTAATTTACATTTAATGTGGAAACACAGCAAGTTCTGATTGAGACAACCCAATGGAATCAAAATTGGTGTGATCAGTTTACAGCAGATCAGTGGGCACGTTCACATGAAAACAGTCATATTGTTGTTAAATGCTTTGCAGCTTGTAAATGCACAACTTATTTTTAGTGTATGTGATCCACAGTAAAACTGAAACCTTTTATCAAAATGATTTTAATTAGACTGAAGAAATATCTATCCATGTTAACATAAGTCTTCACTGGCCTTAGGTAGTACGTAGCTTCATTGTTTTAACTGTCTTAATTGATCATACTCCTAGGTTTCAGTAACAGATTAAAAGAGGACTGCACTTCTTCATACAGTTTTCTGATCCTAATTAGTTCATTTCTCTAAACTGCACATGTGTCTGTGTAATGTCATGACCAACAAGCTGGGTTATACAGTCACACCTTAAAAAGATAACATAAATGTTCATATATATTTGTCACAGTCACGTGTTGTTAATGCCTGATCTGATGTCTGCATCTTTAACAGATGTCCGAGATGAAAAGGTTTGTACAGCAATACAGACTGTTTGGTTTGAACATAAATAGTCTTCAAATGTTTTCAATACCATAACCAAAGCTAACTGTCAGATCGCTTGAACTCATAGATGCAGGTCTCTAAATATTCTAGGATGTCTGTGAATGTAAATGCAAAGAGTAAACAGTGTGTTTCTTGGCTTAGCAAGCAAAATGGTATCTAACCAGTGAAACTGGTACAACGGTTTGGGCAATTAAAATGATCTTTGAATAAGTTAAAATTGTGTGATCTCAAATAAACGTTAGCACTTCATTGCCTTGTACATCCTTATAGATGCTTTTAAAAGTAAATAAAAACTAAAACAGTAAAATAATGATATACCCCCACTGATGATGGACATATAATTCTTGGACTGTTCTTTTCCCTGGAGTTTCCTGGACTTTATTAGACATTCAGTGCATGTGCCCAAAGCTTAAAGCCCATATCAGCAAAATCTGAACAAACACTTTACACTGAAGGAGAATCATGCTTCAAGATACCATCAACATCATCTGTCTGGATTTCATGCTCCCAGAAGATATAGGCCAGACTTCTTCAGCAGCTTTGAATAACAGTTTGTTTACTTAAAATGTGTGTCTCAGTGCACATAGAGGGCCAATTCTCTCCCACAGCTATCTGCTTTAGCATTGTAAGGTCTGTTGTTGTAACGAGGTTTATGCAAAACTGATAAATTTCACGGATTTACCATGTGACAAAAATGTGACATTCCTGGGGTGTGGATCCACAATGTATCATGTATGTTTGGCTTCTTTACTGGAACAAATTAAAATAATTTCTAACAACCTTTTTGGAAAACAAGCTTGCTTCCCGACAATACCCCCTATTCATTTTCCACAAGTCCCCATTGTATGATTGAATCACAAGAATTGCTCTGCTGCAGGCATAATATGTGCCTAAAATAATCAAATTAATTCTTTCCCCTTGGAAATCTGCTCATTGACTTGTTTGTGTAACCATAACAAAATGTTGTTTTTCACCAAAGGTCGCAGAACACACAATCCAGACAAGCATCCATTGATGTTAAGGTTAAATAGCAGAGAAGATGCAAGGAAAAAAAAGCTAATCAAATAGTAAAGAAATGGCACACGGGGATGTCCGTAAGAGCCGAAGAGCCTTGTGACTACATTTGTTTTCCTTCTGATCTAAAAGTCAGCCAAACAATTGGGGTAAAAATGTTTTCTTTTCATCTTTTAAAGGTTTAAAAATTGAATCCTTACATTTGAAAAGTATTAAATAGGGCCATTTAGTAAAGGATATGAGAAATACTAAAATAAAAAGGATCAACTTTTGGCAACAAATAATTAATCCGAATTAGCTGCTGCAGAGAATAACCTGCACATAATAGCAGGTGTGGGATCCTATTGAAAGACTGAAGAAACACACAAACTGTCAAACAGTTTGTGTTGCTCAAAGAGAACAGGTATTACTTTTTTCTATACAGATTATTTTGGCCTTACACAGGACACAAACCCATAAATTATTTACAAAAATTTAAAGTAATCTGAAGAGCTGATTGTGTAAAAGGACAATAATTCATTAACGTTTACCCGTAAAAGCTTGTGTGCCACTGCGCTGTAGGTTAATCATCTAATATCTTATTTTGACAGTAGTTCTGGAGGTTTTGGATTCATTTCAAGCTGACTCCATGTTAAAAAGAAAAAAAAGCTTTTTTTTTTTTGCAGACAGTAATCTGAGATGTTTGCCTTTTTTTATCGACATGTTTCTTACTGTCGGCCATTTCACACTCAGTCGGGACATTGAGCAAATAACAAACAAATAAATAATTAACTCATCCAGCATCATTTGAGATTATATTAAACAATGAAAGATATGTGGACTTACTCTGCTCTGTGTTTGTTACATTCATCTTCAATTCCAGAGATCTAATGAAGCCACTTTGTTCACTGCTGCCCTCTGCTGATCCATTAGCATATGGTAAAAAAAACAAAAAAAAACAGAAACCCACACACAAAAAAGAGAAAGAGAGAAAGGTTGCAGTGGAAATGAATAACCAAAGAAAAGTCACTCAGTCATGTGTTCAACTAATCTGTAATAAAAAGGCATGTTAGACATAATATTCAGCATGTCATGAAAAAAACCATCATTTCTCAGTCTGAGGATTTGATAAAGACAGAGACATTTCCGCCTCTTCAAAAGATTTAGGACCAAAGAAAAGACTTTATCCACAGAGATTTCCTCCAGCTCTTTCCTGGGCCTAATGAATGTCCCCACTGATCTTTCCAGTTTAGACAGCAAGACATCCAGTCTGATCAAAGATGAGAGTAGGACAACAAAGCCCCCTCTGAAGAATGGACTGATTATAATTTGAAAGTAGATTTATAGATGTGTATAGATGCATCCTAAAGATCTACAAAAGGTACAGTGCAAAGATCATTGTTGGCTATTAAGTTGATACCTGATACAGTCTGAAATAAATTTGATAACTTGGTGATGCAACATAGATTATAGATACAGCTCAACAATTATTAAAAACCTTAAAATGAAATGAGCTGAACAATTATCTATACCTAACCAAGGACATTTCTGAGTTAGTCATCTGTAAATCAGTTTTTTATTTCTTCTCTTTTTCAATCATTTAAAAATTTACTGTAGCTCCGTGTCTGTTGCTAATTGCTGTACTTTTTGTATATAACTGGTGTGGATGTGTATCACTTTTTACTTTGACTATATGAGGATTAGTTTTTTTCACAAAATACAATTAAATATATTTCAGATGTAATCTTTGCTTGTGTGCCCCAAATGACTGTAATGTGATTAACTTAAGTGTTATGAATGAACTGTAAACTGAGCTCATGTTGGTGACAGCACTATAAAATTAAAACCTAATGCTTGTCTTGATGGATGGACCAAATACCCAATGTCTGCCTTGGCTAAGGAAATGGTTCTTGTGTTAAGTGAGTCTTATGCAACTATTTTTAGTGCTATGTAAATCACTGATAATTTGGCCAGTGATGGATCTCCTTCATTCTGCGTCTCCTGTCATTAAATTCTGATATGTCATTATGACCATCAGGCAAGTGTGGCAACTGAAATATAGCAACTCATAAAGTGGAGTTCTCTGTAACTCTGTGCTTTACAGACTTTTGCTTCTGATGTTTTGACAGTTCTCAGAGAATAGTTTTAATTTTATGGCTCTCATAAAAGAGTTGGTTGTTTCTTGTTAACAAAGCTCCATATACTTAACTAAAAGAACTCAGAGAGCGCAGGTCTCCGCCAAGCCATAGGGTTACTCACCCCATAGCCCACCCGCTTACCAACCTCATGCCACCACTCTTATGTATACTTCACAGTAATATCACTATCTATTTCATCATCAGAATAGATAATACATCTAATTTAGAATCCTTGACCCTGGAAACACACCTTTAGACACCAAGATTGAACATTTGCCATAATACTCTTAAAGTTGTTGAAGAAATTCATATTTTCTCTCATGTGGCAGTCTGGGTTAGCTGATGCCATCTTGTAATGATTATTTTCTTTATTTTTGCCAATGATTCTGGACATCATCTGTTGAGTTAGAAGATGTAATGGCAAAGTTATCTATCTTCCCATGGTAAAGAATTCTTTAAAAAAATTCCTGGATCCAGATGGTGATCAGGATCACCCCAAAAATGTAATCACTTGGTCCTTTTCCATTTCTGACATCTTTAAAATTTAATCCAAATCCGTCCATAACTTTTTGAGTTAAGTAGCTAACAGACAGACAGACAGACAAACCAACACAATCAAAAACATGACTTTACATTACCGCCTTAGTAGAGATAATAATAGCATCTGGATTCCACTGGAGTGCACACACAATACAAAGCATTAACCTTCTTTAGCCTTCTTATGATTTGGTTGCTTAACACAGGATTTGTATGTTTCATCAACACAAGATCAACATTGCTGTGAAATTGCAAGACATCTGTAATTGTGAAATAAAAATGAAATAAGACTAAAAGCACTAAAACCTTAAGTTTGCATAAATTACAAAGGTTCTGCTGCCTATTGTACTTTTAGAGACTCAAAGAACCACAAGTAAACCTGCAGTCCAAGAGCAAAGTGCTGTGTTTGGGAATATATGGAACTATGAAATGTTTGATATACAGTGGATCTTAGTCATGGAGAGCTTTATATGTGAGGAGAATAATTTTAAATTTTTTCCCAGATTTAACAGGGGGCCAATGAAGAGAAGCTAAAACTGGAGAAATATGATCTCTCCTGCTGGTTCTCATCAGAAACATCTCTGCAGCATTTTGGATTCTTAGCAGTGTTGCTTCAGGACCTTTCAAAGCAGGGTTATACTGTACATAATAAGATTGTGTGACTCTTATATTACACATAAGAATTTTTACTTTAACCAGTTATGTGACTTTTGAAAATATTTGGCAGCACTATATCTTAAGAATTCAATGCAAAAAGAGGAAAAATACATATGTAAAGACAGAGGAGCAAGCTCATTGGTAGACATTGGTCAGTGTATGCTCAACAGACAGGCTGAGGAAATTGTTTGTTCCGAGGACCATCCAGCCCCAGAAGGTGAGGGAATTGACCCTTAGGCCTGAGTCTGACATACTCAACACTCACACAAGCTCCAACCCAGGCTATATTAGCCCTTACACAAACTATTGTATGGTTTGGCAGGGCACTTTTGTGGATTCACTTAATATGAAAGTGACATTTTTTTCCTTTTTGGATAAACTTAATAAGCAATCCTTTTGGGTGTAACACAAGGATTTCTTGCACACATATGGTTTTTATTTCCAATCAGTCACAATCATGCTGAAGAACACAAAAGAACGATATATATTGTTCCAGAAAATGCTTAAAAGGACGTTAAATGAAGCCTAGACAGATAAGGAAAAATGTAAATGTATCTAGATCATTCTTCTTGAGGGAATAACTAAAGCAATAATCATTTTCTAAATCCTAAGATAGTTTTGATGGAGTCTTTCTATACAAGCCTAGTGCTTGAACAACAGAAACATGACAGAAAGTGACTTATGTATAGAGTATGTATGTTCTATTAATCTGTAACCAACATGCCTAAATGAAATGACACCCTCTTTTAGTTTTACACATGTCTGCATTACATTTTCTTTTAGCGCATGAAATTGTTTTATGTGACAGGAACGATTTAACGTTTGTTTCACCCGTGTCCCATTTCATGCGCACCGCTGACTTTTTTTTACCTAGCAACTGGCAAACGATGGCAATGCTCCGCGAGACATGCAACATTTTAAATGCGAGTACTTTAACATTTATCTTATCTATTATAGTTTAGCTCAAGTAAAATGGCATATCAGCCTGTCTTCTGTTCTTTTTTTTCATCATATAGCTGAAGCTAACGGTAACTAGATCTTTTTTTAGTTGATGTTCCGATTATGTCTTTTCAGGAGTCCCCACGTCCCTCCGACGACAAGGAGGCTTTCTACATGCAGTGTAGAGCTGCGTACTTGGCTCTGTTCAAATCTAGTTTGACAAATATTACTTCAAAACAGCAGTTATGTCGTGGTAAGCTTTAATAAAATGTTATATGACTTGCTAATTTGCTAGCAGCTAGCTATTGGGTTCACAGTTGACAACTGAAAGGAGAAACACTGCCTGGATGTTATTGTTGTGCTATGATTAAAAAATAATATAAAATAATAATAATAATAACAGGATTGTAAACGCCAAGTAAAAACATCCCCGTTTCCTCACAGAAACGCCCTTTTTTATTCTTGACATTGGGCAATTGAAAAGTAATAAATGAGAGAAAATCATTAACTTAAGGTTGAAGAGATGCTGTTTTCGTAACACACACACACACACACACACACACACACACACATATATATATATATATATATATATATATATATATATATATAATTGTTACAGATTCTCAAGGCTCAGTGTTTCATCACATTTGAAAATGTCAGACTGATTTACACAAAAGCTTTGCTGTAAAGTTTGAAATGTTCAGACATATTCATACTTTTGGAGAGCTATATATTCATCTATATTTCTAATGCTACTCTCACTGTATGCCACTTTCTTTTGTCACTTGGAAATGTTGACAGTTTTCCTCTTTCAACTCATTCAGTTCTCCAGCAGGCTGGTAGAAATCCATCCCATGCCACTCTCAATAAATATTGGACTACTAAAACATCTAAACTGAACTTTGATGACTTCTGTGAAATTCTAAAGTGTGAGAGGAAAACCGAGGAAGCTGAGTTGATGAGAACTTTTAAAAAGATTGATGTGCATGGTGACGGCTACATCTCACACAGTGTTCTGGAGAAAGCTCTAACCACTGTGAGTAGATTAATACATTCATATTAAACATTTTGCTATTTGCTTCTCTTTTTATTTCTTTTTTTTTAACCTCATTGTTGGTAATTTAGTTGCATGCGCCCATTTAAGTAAATTGAAGACTGCTTTTCTAATCTTTGAATCAATTTATGGCATGCATTTAGCCTAAAACTGAAAGTATAATAACCAATGAATGCCTTATCCTTGAAAAATAGATTGATTTTCCTGAATTTTTTTACCTTTAAATATTTCAGAGAGGAGAAAAAATGACAACTGATGAGGTGAAGGCTATTTTCTCGATAGTTGACATCAACAAAGATGGCAAACTGGACTATGCAGAGGTAAGTGCAGAGAGGCATGTTTGACAGTTACTGCATATGCAAGTTATCTTACTAGTCCAAGTCAGAGTTTTTTTTAATATATTGTAAAATTCAATTCCAAATTGCAGCCCAGTATCTAGTCTGAAACTGGAAAAGATTTTACCCCCAGAAAAATTTGTCTTGGACTCAAATACTGTTGTAATGTAAGATAATTGGCCACTGACTGCAGAAGAAGTTTCATAGCCTTATTAAAACTCACATTCTTCCAAACCAAATTGAAAACTGCAGTTAAGAATACACAATGTTGTATTTCTTCTTTGTTAAAAAGCTGCCTTGATTTGATGTTTGTTCTAAACATTCTCTCATTTATGCCCCTTTTTTTATTGGCTCCTAACTTACCTCATGTGTCATCCTCCTAGTATTGCTTCCCTGTTGCTGTCAGTTCTGCAGGTTGTTTGTGTCTACAGTGGATCAGTGTCAAAAAGCTGCTTTGGACAAGCTTGAGGCTGATGCCAAGCTGAAAAGACAGAATTTTGGCAGTCAGTTGCACAGCCCTTCAAAGAGCTCTGTGCCATCAGCATCATCATCAGCGGCAGAGGCAGCAACTCACTGTGGAGAACCTGATTCAACACATAAGAAAGGTGCAACATGTGGTCTGCTACTGTTATCTACTAACAGAGAAAATATACATTTTTGTAGATGAGTATGTATGTTTTTAATGGTGAAGTCTATTTGAAGAATTAACTAAAGGTCCAAAGCATCAGTCTTTTGTAGCTATACAGCAGATACTCCAAATTTCCATGTTTGAACGCTTACCTATAATCCCACTGCCCCAGTACGCCTCAACAATTGGTTTTGATGAATAAATAATAGCTCTGTTATTGATCAATTTTTCACCACTAATATGACAAATCACCTCAGCAACATAGTCCATATATCATAATAGCTACACAATTAGGCCAGCTTGTTTGGGGGGAGGAGACATCAAAGTGTTTTGGTATGGGTAATTATTTCTGCCATTATGAGATTGATATAAGCTTTGTCTACATGTACACACACACACAAAAGTGCCTTTCAGCTACCTTTTTTTAACTGCACTTAGATCCAGTCAAGTTTCAGTTTTTGTAACAAACATGAGCAATTTGTGCTCCTTCAGCCACTTATCTTTTTAAAGTGAATGTAAAGCTCCACTTTTTCACAATGAACCCAGAGTGCTGAAGAAAGGCTTAACAGAACTAAGACTCAGGATGAGGAAGCCTCGGACAGGCAAACAGTAAGAAGATAAATGGGGTTGATTTAAGTGGTCAGTCCATGTTCTTGTTATTGATTCAGAGGATTCCACCATTTCTCACTGGGGAGGTGATGAGGGATTAGAGAGGAGGCCCGGTCGCCCACTACTGCAAAAACAAATGAGCTCCGAGATAGTATTCAGGATTATCACATTATTGTGCCTCTCCCATGTATTGATTTATACCTGTTACATTTTAACAAGGCTCTGACATGAGATGCTGTGTGATCGCACATCTTGAATGAGTTTTTCTTGGAGCTCAAAAATTGTTTGGACTTTTCATTTGGTCTTGTATTTGTCTGTAAAACCGGAATATACATTTTACTGTAGTATTTTTTGCAGATTTTTTTTCAAATAATTGATTAGACTTACATTTTGCGTTATTTTGTTTCTCTGATCATTTCAGTCACAATAATTTGCTCAAATAATACTTAAATATTTAATATAAGTATACCGAGAAGCATTTGTTAGGCCACATTTCAGTGCATCTTTGTCCAGAGTCACATAAGAGCAACATTTTGGTTCTCTTAATTAAAACACTGCCATCAATATAAAACAGAGCCATGATTAAATACCACGACAGTGGGTGTATTTATTTCTATGCCACACTAATTTGCTCATAAGCCTGTCACATTACTTTGCATCCTGATTTCCCAGGCTTAGAAACAATCCAACCCCTCATTAGTGAATTGATATTTTCTGGCTTCAATTAGTGTTCAAGGAAGAAAGTTGTGTGAGATAATGGATTTGAAAAGGCACTGTTATGCCATTTGTGATTTAAAATGCCGCTATAATTAATTAAAAGGAGCTTGAACTTGAGACGCTTTCTTAGAATCCAAATGCAGAACAGCCATTTTAACTCGAACTCAGTAATAGACTTCTGAGAAGACAGATTACAGTGTGAATTATGTCACGCACCTCATCTCTCTTTTGAAAGTGTTTACTCTGTATGGAGGGAGGGATGGGCTGCACTTAATCTGTCAGTCATAAATCAAACTTTGTTCTGAATTTTGTGTCGTGCTTTGAAGGTTTTTTTTTCTTCTTTGGTCTAATTTTTTTTTTTATGAAAGTTTCTGACAGGCTTATATGTGTGTGTTTATCTTAGACAGCCGATCATCTTCCCGTCCTTCTTCAGCTCGCAGCAGACGGTCGTCCCTGTCCAACTCAATCACAGTGACATCTTGCAGCACTAAGGCCATCAAAATCCCAGAGCCTCCAGGTTTACAGGTGACCCTCTACAGTCAGTTTGACTATCTAGCAGCATTTTATGATTAACTTAATTATTCATTAATGTTGGTGTTATTTTTAAAAAAATATTCACTCTATTGAATGTTGCTATGGACGTACAGAGATGGCTTTTTTAGTTCTTGTTTAATGGTTTAGGTCAGGACTTAACCCCAATAACAAATGCATTTTGGTTTATTAGGCAAGTGAACAACAAAGTCATTGCCAGTTAGGTTTCTTTTTCTAAGTTTACTAATTGAAAACTTGATGAAATGATTTTGCTCAAGATTATCCTAATTCTACATATGGATATGGATATTTTTCAGTAATTCCTTTAAAGGCACTTTTAGAAACGTGTTTAAATGCCATACACGGAGCTTTCAGACTGGGAGGCGTGGCATAGAACTGGATGGAAAAGCATGAATGACCAAAGAAAAATATTAAAGAATATGTTTTATGTAGGAAAACTAAACAGGAGTTTTTCTATGAAAAATTTGGGACAACTATGAGTCACAAGGAATGGTAGGTGTCTGCCAGTTTTAAGGTTGGTGGATTGATCCTGGCTTCTACAGACCACATGTCCCACTTTGTTTAATAGCACAACTTAAATTAATAAAAAAATATCTATATACTACTATAACTAACTAACTAAACCAGAAGGCCACAGAGAAAGATGGAGATCCTGCTGTGGGTGACCCTGGAAGCCATGAACGACCTCGTGCTGCCTGCAATATCTCTGAATGTGTGTGTTAGATAAAATTGCACAACAGAGATTTAAAAAACAAAGAGTTGCTGTATGTTTAACAGAGAGGTGATTAATAAATGTGACATGTGAATGGGTGAATTTGGCTTGTGGTGTAAAAGTAGGAGGCTGTGTAGTAAGTGTTAATGCCAAAAAAAGAAACAAAAACTAAAAACATGAGAATCACTATGCTAAACAAAGCAATGAAATCCATACCTCTGTTATAACATAGCTCACGTCACAGTTCCTCAAAGACAAAAGAAATAAATCATTGTAATGAATAAATTTTAAAATATTAGCCACATATTACTTAAAAATCTATTAATATAATCTGTCATCAACAAAATGTTGTAATATGAAATATTTAGAATTTGTACTATCATTGAGTCACCGGATGTATTTGAGTGTGGGCTCCTGTACGGGTGTCTACCATGCAGTGGTTTTTGATGGATGAATTTGGCCCCGGGTGATTAGATATACACTGTATTGATCACACACTCATTGTTTTCACTCTTTTTGGCTTAACCTCGACTGGTTTGCTTTATAGCAAGGGGAGAAGTAAATAAATAAATTAATGGAAAAAAAAAAGGCTGCCCCTACCATCTATTAGGTCCATGACTGTTGAGATTGGAAAAGGCCAGGAGGGTAAAGAATGTGCGGCCAGAGATTACCTCAGAGGAAACTTCTGCTCACTGTATTTGCTCTTATATTGTGATTGGCTTTAATTGCGATGTATTGAGTGGAGGCGTAGATGTGTAGTTGTGACAGTGTGTATATGTGTGTGGCTTGTGTAATGAAAATAAGAATGCATTAATTAAAATCTACATAGAAAAGATTGTTGTTACTCATTCTTAGCATTTTGTATGTATAGGTGAGAAAACTAAGAAAATAGAAAGGTTTGTGTGTGTGTGTGTGGGTGTGTGTGTGTGTGTGTGTGTGTACAAGGTTGGTTCAGCGTCCTGCAACTCTCTGAAACAGTAAATCAGACCTGTGGCCGGAGCAGGTGACAGCACATGTATTAGTCTGCAGACTGACCCTCTCTCTATGGGGGCATTAATTCTGATGTCCTTAAGCAGTGGAAGGTGCCCATGGCATTTAGCCTCATGTAATATTGTCTGGACAAACCACTGAAGTGTTATGGTTTGATCTTTTATGCCTCTCACAGCCCAAGATAAATACTTGTATGAAATAGCTTTTCTCTGAAGGAGTAGCATGCTCCATCTTTATGGTACTTTCTTTGTTTAACTTGGTGATTTATTAGTCCACTAAAAGGATATATAGCCTATTCCAGACATGCTTGGTCCTCAGTGTCCTCTTACTGTGTGTTCACACCAACTGTGTTTTCATTTAATGTGTCTCCAATGAGGGGAATGAAAACTTCCTTGTGTTGATGTTACTTTTCAATTTCAAATTATTACCTCATTTTAGTTGTGCTGCCAGACAAAGGAACAACAGGATTTCAAAATGAGAGAAATATTAGGATTCATAAATATTACCAAAGTAGCCCCTTGATAGTTTAGACTGACCAGTTGCTCAAGACTGAAAAGGCTGAATTTATAAAAGTTAAATGGACTTCAATTTGGCGTATCAGGTTCTAGAGAGAGAGAGATTTACTTCAGAAACTCAGTGTGACACTTGTGCCCTCCTCTGGATCAGTGTGAGTATAACATGTGTTTTCATTCTGCTGAGCTTCCATGTGGTAATGAATATGCCCCCTAAAGATCTCAGCAGTAATAATCACAATGACTGTCTCTGTTAATCAAGTGAGCTACTTCACTGTTATGAGTGACTTCTTAATTAACTTTTTCATGCCAAAACACACTTCCCCTGTCACAAGATCAATCCCCCTGTAAATAGGAACTGCAAATTAGTTTTGGTTTCTGTTGAATGAATAAATGCATTTTGTTGTCAAACAGAAAACAGTTTTCTGTAATTGTATCAGGATCTAAATAAAGACCACACATAGATAAACATTATGATACACGTTACAAGATATAATATTTTTTATGTTATTTAAAAATATCTTAGTGTGGGTGTAACAGATTATTAATTTTTCTCCTGGTATATTAGTCATGTTATATCAGGTTGTATGAATGTAATGGTTTTGTTAATTAAGCAGAAATATTGTCCACTATTCCAGGAGTGGCAGCACACTTATATGAAAGGATGCTTCTTTGTAGAAGATGATGGAAGTATCAGCTCTCTGCAGTACCAACTCAATATCCCCCAGACTACCAATGTTTACCTCACCATCCAACCACTGAACCTCAGCCACAGATCTGGTGGGTTATTTTAATAAAACTTTATAAAGGGTGATGATCGAGTTACAGCCAAATGTTATTTTCTTGCTGGAAGGCTGCTCTATCATTGTTATAGTACTGTTTTAGTTCAATTTTTTAAATACTGTTTGTACCATTGTGGCAAAAAATAAATAAATTCTGTCAGAACAGTTTCAAGAACAGAAATCATAAAGAATACAAAGAATCCTGACTTCTTGTGTTTATCATTTTACTGTGGCATCAGGTCAGACTGTGTTCCAGCTTAGTGGAAGATAATTTATGAAGAGAGTGCAGTTCAGTTCATAAAACTGAAACAAGCAGTAGCAGAGATCAGATTGATGTAGTCTGTCAAAAGATTTTGCTGATTGTAAAGATTGCATAAACTAGGATGCATGTAGGCTATTTGATTTGTCCCCAAGATTATGCCTCTATTATAAATTATGTTGGTTTTTATCCTACATATATTATGTTCTTGTAGAAAAAAAATATGTTATATGAAAGTACATTATTTACATGTCAAAATCTAAATATATCCATTTGATCTTGCTTTACTTTTTTCAGAGAAGTCTTCACCGTGGATGGCAGTGGACACGGCCCTTTTTGTTATGTCGGCTGGCGACACCAAAGAGGACTCAACTTTAACATGCTTCACTGAATCAAAAGACAAAGAAGTATGTTTGTGTGTAAAGAGAGGCACATTCACAATAACATCTATTGAGATATTTAGTCCATGTCTGTTAACATTATATTATGTTAATATATTAATATAAAACCCTACAAGCCACATGAAGATGTTTGTCCTCCCTACTATTCTAATAGGGAGCATTGATTATAAAAGATTTAGCCATTTCTAATACGATGACAGTGAAGTTTGATTTGTTTGATTTATCAACTTTATATTCTAAGATATTTACTTGCAGGGTTAATTTACTTTGCAACCCTTATGTTCCTGCAGAAATATGTTTGGAAAGGAGAACTAAATGCTGGGGCATACCACCTGCTTCCTTTCACCAGCGGCTGCAGATTAAAGAAAAGAAGCAAAAAGGGTCTCTCAGATAAACCCGTGGAACTAGTTTACAGAACTGATACTGGAGAACTGGACCTTACTAGGGAGCTAAGGTGAGCCTTTATTAGTTCTTCGGGATAAAAACATATAGCAAAGGTTTATTTACCAAATTAGCAGATTTGTATGCAGGTCTTGATAAAAGTCACAACCACAGAGCTCAAAAGCATGACTATTGATACATGCTTTGTAAAAGAGCAGATAAATAAACTGATGAATGATGTGTGCTCATCTCTGTGATACTTTCTTTCTGCCACAGAGAGGTGCTGTCTGACATCTTTGATGTGATTGACCTGGATGGAAATGGTTTACTCAGCTTGGAAGAGTACAATTTCTTTGAGCTGAGAACCAGTGGAGAGAAATGTGACAAAGATGCCTGGGCTGTCTGCAAAGGTACAAAAATGCTATTCTTTCTGAGTAAATGTAATATTAATTAGAGGGAATGGGTCTATTAAGACTCTCATTCATGTTTTTTATTATAAAGAAAACTTTGATATGAGAAAAAACCAGCTGACACGACAGGGTTTCATGGAGCTGAACCTGATGGAGGCCACAGAGAAAGATGGAGATCCTGCAGATCTGTGGGTCACCCTGGAAGCCATGGGCTACAACCGTGTGCTGGAACTGGTAGAGGTGGGTTTGCATATCAGATTTCATTCTAAAAATAAGCATACAGACCCCAGTTACAATATAATATGGTGTGATATAGATAAAATAGACTATATTTAAAGGCTTATACTTCTTTGGACAAACTAACAGAAACCTTCTTCCATCTCTTTCAGGCGTGTCCATTTCAAATAGATGTGTACTGTGAAGGCACTCAGTCATCTATGCAGCCACTCAGTATGGACTCTGGACCCAAGCTTCTGAACCAGGCTGTCCAAAAGTCCATCACAGCTAGAACAGGAGCCAAAGCACTTAGGGGGCATGACAATGTCTTTATTTACACCTACAGAGGAGAGCACAGGATGTCCTCCCTCATCACTAACAAGGTAGAGAATGTTAGTTTGAAATAATGTGGCTGTGCATGCAGAGTTCTGACACTGAATGTTACACAAGCACATATCATACCAGTGAATCCCAAACAGCTAATGAATTAATTGTCCTGAGTATATATGATTTTTAGTAAGCTCTGTATTCTAATGACCACTGAGAATGAGTCCATAAGAAGGATGAACAACATTTCCTAAGACCTAGTCTGTTTTAGTACTTTCAACTAGTCCGTGGTGGCCAGAAACCATTCAGTCCATTGTCATTAATATTCTGTAGAGGTATCTATTCTCTTGGCAACTGGAGCTCCTCTAAAAGAATGACCCAAAGTTTTAAAAGTACAGAATAGAGAAAATATAGTTACCCTACCCATTACTTTTTGTCCTATTTTGGTTTGGGGTTTTCAGACAGCACAGCATTAGGTTCCACAGTTTATATATGTTTGTGTTTGTTGAGCTGTTGAAATTTCTGCCTTTTTTACCGATTCAACTGAAAAAGTTAACCCTTGATCTTTCGTTTGCAGACCAATCAAAAGGTGACTGTTCATGTAAACAACGAGCAGAGCAGGAACTGCTGCAGCAGCAGAGGCATGACTGTGTTTGCTGTAGAAGTGCCAGCCAGGACTAAGATGGTAAACAGTTTTCTAAGAGAACTGCTTCTGAAAACAGTTTTTTTTTTTGGTATTGTTTCTACCTTATAAGTCTGTCTGAAGTCCTTTTCACCCTGATCAAACCCCCTTCCCCTGTAGATTTGGCTTTTGATTTGACAATGTGAAAGCATCTAATTGGCATTCATATCCCCATTAAATGACTTTTATCTGCTCTGGCTTGACATGGCACTGATGGAAACCCAACACCCAGGTGAACGTAATCATTTTCAATCAAAATGCTAAGTCAGGGCAAGAGCATTGGCCACAGCTTTTCTTTACTAACTATAACATCTGGCTCTGACACTGACAACTTGAAAACAAAGAGATGAAATGGATCAACTTGCTCAACAGTTCAAATTAAACATCCCTGGAATTAGTTGTTTGATTTTATTTTTGCCAACAAAGACCAACCTTTTTATGCAATTAATTTAATAAATGCACCTATATTCCCTATAACTTATTAGCTTACTTGGTGGTTGATGGTAATGCTTTGATTTCGTGATGTCCCCTAAATGCCTCACATGCAGGCAAATCAGTTATAGCTACAGTATATAACAAAAAGGTTTCCATGTTCTTAGATGAAATCCAAGAACTCTGTCAAAATATCATCATAGTCAGTACTTTACTTCAACTTTTAAAGAAGACTAGATGAATGGTTACCAAGAAAAGTAAAGAACATACATGCTTGTGAATTTTCCACAGTGGCTCTTAGAAATAACCAGTATAATGGATTTCCAGACTTTTAATCATTTTAATTTCTACAACATTCAAATTGAAAATCTGCCTGCATCTCGGACAGTTGGGACATTTTCATATTGATTAAATCTGGTTGTACGCAAACTGGTACAACACTTTAAACTACCTTTATGCCAGTTCTTGCTACTTTAAGTGCGATCATGAGCACATTTTGCCATGATAGACACGCAAGATAAAAACAATACCAAACTCAGCTGATAAATATAATGACTCTGGATTGTGTGCCATCCTAGATGATAATGCAAAGATGTAAATTTTTCCTTTAGGTGTGCCAGCATGTCTTACCCATTAGTGAGAAGCAGGACTGGACATATAACTGCGTGGAGACCATACTTCCCAACATATAAAGCTGCACCTCTAAACACCTGTTATACAGACGCTACATAAGAACCATGAATGTTTCACATGTGGTATGAGGAGGTTTTATTATTTGTTCAATATCAACTGTTATTTTATTAATGCAGATATTGTAAACTTTAAAATGTCTATCCTAATGATTGTAATGTTTAAATGACCATTCATTGAAACACTTCACTTTGTCAAAATATCGGATTACTCATACTTCATTGTCAGAATCTTGACCTGCCTGATGGCAGCCAACAGCTGTATCAGGTCCATGTGTAGGAACTTGAAAACCTGTTAAACAACATGATGGTAATTGAGGAGACAAAAGACTATTTTCCTGTTGTTGGACATTTTTTCCCCTTCTAATACTGCATTGTCTTTCAGTTTTATTTTTTTGTTTGAATGTGCCTTTAATACTTTTTTAAATGTTGAATGAATACTGAAATGTAAAAAAAAATCCTATAATTACAATGATTGTTAGACTCAGAATGTTGCCATCGTGACTCTGCTGTTCAAATGGTAGGTTATTTTGTTTTTTCTGTCTCTATATAGTTATGTGATCAGTAGATATTTTTAAAATTTCTTTTGTTTTGATTTTTACATTCTTAACATGGAGAGCCATGTAATACCCATATATTTTAAATACATTTAAACCAATATGGCTGTCACAGACTTTCCTAGTCTGATAAATAGGTGATTAAGAATTTGTGCCTCAACATCTACATCTTCCTTTTGGAGAGATTTCCTAAAATATAAGGAAGATTTCTCTCAAATGGTGTTTCACATTACTGTTAAGTCCTTTTGGTCATGCAATAATATAATTTAGTTTGAAACAATAGTACTTTAGGCCTGTAAAATATGTCATCAATTATTATTTGTGCTTTTTTTTTATTTTTTAGGTACAGTAACTTCTCAATTCAATTATATGTCAGCATTTACAGCCATTAGTCTCCATAACTTTCATTTTGCAGTGTTAAGGTTTGAGGTTGGCAATCGGATGCATTCCTTTGTATTGCAATCAGGTCTAAACTTTACTTGCCCTTGGTCCTTTCAGTTGAGCACGGTCTTGACCCCCTATTTATATCTCTTGGGCCATTATGTGCCCTTTGACTTTCACAGCTGAAATAGTAGAGCCAGTCACCTAAATGTCACACAGCATGTGAGATGTATTTAATGTACTGAGCCCTTTTGCTCTTCTTTTCCAAACACAGTCATATTACTTGACTGCTTGCATTTGGGGTTCAGAGTTGTAAACCAGATTAAATATCTGCTTTGTCATTCATAACATTTTATGCTACACATAAATGAGGAATACTTATAAAATGGCTTTGCTTTCGGTTCAGTGGTGGGATGAATGGAAATTGGGAAAAATTTACAAGTGTGGTATTACAGCAACTTCCTCATGAGGCATGCTTAACTGTTGCGATGATAAACTTTGCAATGATCAAACACAATGTTATGCAACAGGCAAACAACTGTGGCCAGAAGTGGACTGTTTCCCAACGCTCTGCAAGACTCAGTCTTTAAAACTGGAGCAAACTGTCTGAACATCTTTCTGAATATTTTATGCATACATTTTCTCATTTTAAATGGTTTTAATTTAATAATGAATTAAACATTTTATTAACTTTCCGCTTAACATTTCATTAACTTTCCTGTCTGGAGTCTTGCAATACACAGAATAAAGGAACAGAGGTCTTCTCAAGCTTGACTCAAAATTGAAACTTTAGATCCAATATTAGTATAAAACCTTTTTTTAACCTCCCATTTCTACTTTGCATTTTTGAGATGCACTTACTGTAAGCTGGGAAACAGCATTTTGTACCACCAGGATCAGAGAGAATCCAGAGGTCCTGTCTTCTGTCTCTTTATTTTAGTTGTAAATATTACCATGCCTCGAAAAAATCAACTCCATAACATTTTTATTATTTTTATTTATTTTTCTAAACTGAACCGCTAACATTATATATATATTTTTTTGTTTGATTGTTTGTATGGTTTTAATTTGCTTCCGTGTAATAAAGTACCAAGAGAATTATAAGTTACATTTTATTTATTTACCCAACGCATCCAGTATGTTGCTGCAGGAGAGTGAAGGAATCTTCCATGGTATCTACTTGCCCTTTAAACTGAGAGGGCGGGTATGTGAGGGGGGAGTTGTCCCGCGTGTACGTGCAGCAGTTCTGCTTCTTCAGTCGCCTCCTTGTCGGATCACACTGCGGATCAGACGGGGTGACCATTGGTGCTTTCTGGGGGTCAAAAATGGTGAAAATTACGACGGTGAAGACCAAGCCGTACACGGACCAGAAGCCTGGGACGAGCGGTCTGAGGAAGAGAGTGACGGTGTTCCAGCAGAACCAGCACTATGCTGAGAACTTCATTCAAAGCATTATCTCTGTCATCGACCCTGCCGAGCGCCAGGCAGCCACTCTGGTGGTGGGAGGAGATGGAAGGTTTTTCATGAAAGACGCGATTCAGTTGATAGTTCAGATCGCAGCTGCCAACGGGGTCAGTTGGAGAAGGAAATGTACACTTTTTTGTTGCTCGTCCTGTGTTTAGCTAGCTAAGTAAACACTCCCTGCCCTGACTGCTTCTGAATAGCATCACAGTTAGCACACACAAGTTTAAATAGACCTAGCTGACACGTTTGTCAACTTTATTCCTCAATATACTCTGTGTTGTGCTATGTTTGATACATTCTGTACTATGTACTGAGGTTTGTCACTAGTAAATGACGGGATAGGTTGAGTAACTTTAATAGCCTAATGCTAATGATAACATATCTACCAAAAGCACCCGAACTATCAATGTCATTGTCAACAATAGACCTACACGGATCTTTATTGCTAACCCAGTAAGTGGTGCTAATAAAACATAAAAAGTTAACTTAAGTCTTATTTAAGGCTTTTGCAACTGCTCCTAACGACAGTTACTGTCGTTCTTAGCTAGGTGATGCTTATTGATATAATGATGCTTTAAAATTTACCACTTTAACTTGTACTAGCTTACTGTCTGGCAAGTTTGCCCCTTCTTGTAGTAAGAGACAACTGGAGTGAGATGGGCATTCATTCTTGTGTTTAGTTTCCATGCTTTGATATTGGCCTGGTTTTCATTTAGCCTGTTTATGGAAATTTATATGACAGTTTTCTTTAGTTTCAGAGCATAGAGCCAGGTACATTTAGATGTCATCGACACTCGTGTGGTTTCTCCCGCAGTCTGCCATGTTCTGCTTGATCGCGGTGATCTTTTGGATAAAGTGTATGATGAAGGTCACTTGGTATCAACCGACTACCTTTGACATTTAAACATTGACACGGTAGCTTCTCTGCAGTGTAGAGGGTTTTAAAATGTATTTAAGGTCTCTCCGTCTCGTGTTTTGTATTGCAAAACCTTCGTAGATCAGTCTACAAAATGAAAAAGAAATCGGTTTTAGTATAGATAAAGGATGCATAGTAGCTTATTTCATAATATGCTGTGGTGACTGCAACCGGGGGGCGTTACGTTCAGTCAGTCACGTTGCCCTGCATATGTCTGCAGCTTTGATAGGAGCTGCAGACATTTGTAGAAATGCATGACTTGAACACGCTAGATATTTGCTTAAATTTGGGGTTTCTGTCAGCTTGGCAGCAGATCCTATAGGTTTAGATGTGTGTCTGGCTATTGCAAGTACAAATCTGCCAAATTATTAGACAGGACATATTTTTTTGTATCTAGATTGACCTTCTCGATCTTGGACTGCTGCAAGCCAGAGCTACATGCAGGATTTATAAATGATGCCAGCAGGAGTGACTTGTTTAAATTATGTCTGATTTTTGTCGTCTTTGCTATTTTTGGTCACTGTTAAGAAACGATTGGTGGGGAAATGTGCTGTTGACTAAGATGTAGACACAGAGGCCCCACTGTTTACACAAAACAAACTAAGATGGAGATAGCAGCATTATTTCAAAACTTAAAAGGGTGAAGGTACACTTGCACTCTCTACAAAACTCTTAAAATAGGAACAAACTGTTGCTTGATCAGAAGATATTGGTAATATTTCATGTACACCTTTGCTATTTAAAATTTGTTAATAAATGGTACTTAATTACTTAAATCAAAAAATGGATTTTGGTGCATCTACATGAATATAGATGTAAACGTTTTTTAGTATGTGAGCTCTGTCTTTGAATTAGTAGATAAAGGCTGGTGTTTCTGCCTTTGCAACTTATCAAGTGACATGAATGAATTAAAAACAATAAATCCTTTTTTGCAATCCCCATAAATGAAACCCTGTTTTTTTGTTTTTTTTTTATAAGTTGTCCTTGTTGTATTACGTCTTTTATCAGGTCTAAGAATGAAGGCGTGCAGTAATCTGTTATGCAACAATGTTTTTGCTGCAGATTAATCACCTGGTAATTGGTCAGAATGGCATCATGTCCACCCCAGCAGTCTCCTGTGTGATCCGCAAGATAAAGGCAGTGGGTGGTATTATCCTCACAGCCAGCCACAACCCAGGAGGCCCCAGTGGAGATTTTGGCATCAAGTACAACATTGCCAGTGGAGGTGAGAGGTGTTCACAGACTTTTGGTTCTGATCTCTGCTATTCAAGCACTGAAGAATTTTGTCATTTTTAGGCTTCTTGTTTGTGTTTGAGACACATTGCAATGCATAAGCCCTTACCAGTCTTTTACCTTGTCCCCAGGACCTGCTCCCGAGGGCATCACAAACAAAATATTTGAGGTCAGCAAAAGCCTGCAGGAGTACCACATCTGCCCAGAACTCAAAGTGGATCTGGCCAAGATTGGCAAGCAGACCTTTGAAGTGGACACTTTCAAGCCTTTCATAGGTACAGCAGAATGTAACATGTATTACTAAATTTACATCTCTATCTTTTAAAATTAATTTGAAATATTAAATGGATCAAGTTGGCAAGTCTCCATACCTACAAACTAGATGATCAAACCTACCTTTGTCTGAAAAGGGATTTTCTCCTTCTTGTCTTAGTGGAGATTGTGGACTCAGTTGAAGCCTATGCTGAGATGCTGAGGGGCATCTTTGACTTTGCTGCCCTGAAGGATCTTCTCTCTGGAGCCAATCACATTAATGTCCGACTGGATGCTATGCATGGAGGTATAGAACAGCCCACAACAGGAGAAAAAGGGTTGATTTGTTCTTCAAATGTCTGGCAACATTTATTGATCTCTTTTTTTTAATAATGTTTTTTTTTTCTCCCTCTAGTGGTTGGTCCGTATGTGAAGAAGATTGTGTGTGAAGAGCTGGGTTCTCCTGCCAACTCTGCTGTCAGCTGTGTCCCCCAGGAAGATTTTGGTGGCCACCACCCAGATCCAAACTTGACTTATGCTGCTGACCTGGTCAACACTATGAAAGGAGGAGAATATGACTTTGGAGCTGCCTTTGATGGTGATGGTGTAAGTGATGTAACTTGCAGAAAAATACTTTTACAGCTTTTAAATTCAAGGAAGTATGAGGGATCAGTAAGAGCAAAACTGAGAAGTTTTGATCAGTTATAACAATCTTTCGTAATAGCTTGTATAAAATAATTTTGTTTAACTGACATATAATAATGCTTATATATCATTAGCATTAATAACATCTTTTTATTTCTTTAACATAAAAAAAGTAAGTACGATAATCAAAATTATGGGCTTGTGTTCCACAATTTTAGAATCTTCTAGATAGAAAAATCCGAAGTACCTTTAACATACAGTACTGGACCAACACTGAACTGTCCTGCAGCCTTACAAACAAATTGTTGCTACTTCTCAGGAATCGTAATCTTATCATATGCTGCTGCGATTGTTGACACTGGTCTCCCTGTGGCAATTATTCTGTCCTCTCTTTAGGACCGCAACATGGTACTGGGTAAACACGGCTTTTTTGTGAATCCCTCTGATTCTGTGGCTGTCATTGCTGCTAACATTACTGGCATCCCATACTTCAAGAAGACTGGTGTCAGAGGTCTGGCACGCAGTATGCCAACCAGTGGAGCTCTTGACAAGTAAAAACCACACTCTAATGTTTTCCTTATTGCAGTGATCCCCAACCCTGGTCCTCAAGGCCCACTATCCTGCAGGTATTAGATGTCTCCCTGCTGCGACACACCTGATTCACATTAAATGGATCTCTGACAAGCTCTGCACAAGTTGAGCCATTAATGTGAGTCAAGTGTGTTGAAGCAGGGAAACATCAAATGTGGGCCTTGAGAACCGGAGTTAGAGATCTCTGCTTTATTGGATTGATTAAATGAGTGCCTAATTCTCATCACTCAAAGCCATGCTTGCTTATGTGATTTATTTTGTGCTCTAATTTATCCCAGTGTGGCTAAAGCTCTACAGATGCAACTGTACGAGACTCCAACCGGCTGGAAGTTCTTTGGGAACCTGATGGATGCTGGTAAACTGTCATTGTGTGGAGAGGAAAGCTTCGGCACTGGTGAGACCTAATGTTTATCTTTGTGTAGCTTGGACTCCAGAGCAAGCATTGTCCCACTCTCAACCTCTCTTGTCGTTTTGCCAACCAACCAGGCTCGGATCATATCCGTGAGAAAGATGGCTTGTGGGCTGTTCTCGCATGGTTGTCAATCTTAGCCACCAGAAAGCAGAGCGTGGAGGAGATCATGAAGGATCACTGGCAGAAGTTTGGCAGAAACTTTTTCACCAGGTCAGAAATTATGCTTGTAGAAAAATTTGTGAAATTATAGTTTATGTCCCAAAAGAGTAGAATTTCATCTTAGTAGTGGTATAGTTTTGTAAACAGTGTTAAGAAAACCTGGGATGATGTAGAAATGTTGGGTTCTCAAGTAGTATTTTGCTACCATCTACGGGCAGAAAAGAGAACTGCAGCAATGATGACATTTTTCAAATGGTTTCCACTTTCATTTTCTTCTTGTCTGTAGCTGTGTAAAGATTTCTGTTTCTTACTGAATTTAATCTAAAATTTAATACAATTTGCTTATCTTATGACCATAAATGCTCTGATGCCAGATACCAGATTACATTTCTGCATCAACCTTGTCTGACTTTAATTCCAGGTACGACTATGAGGAGGTTGACTCAGATGCTGCCAACAAGATGATCAAGGATCTGGAGGCGCAAATGTTCGAGCCTTCTTTTGTAGGAAAGAAGTTCTCATCCGGAGATAAGACTTATGAGGTGGCTGTTGCTGACAACTTCGCCTACACAGACCCTGTGGATGGCAGCGTATCTAAAAACCAAGTAAGGTTGCAAGACAAATGTGCTTGGGTTTGCCAGCCATCATCTTGGCAACATCACAACTTCTTAATTAGACCAAATCCTAAAAAAGTTTTTCTCACACTTGATTTCAAGGGATGTTTGGTTTTAATATTTAAAAGTGATCGAATCTTATTTGAAATAATAGTAACTACAGAGTTAATTATGTCATCAACACAAAGTGGTTTGAGTCATGACACGTCTTTCATTGTATTTCCAAATTCTGCATGTTTTCATTTGTCATCATGCCCTCTGTCGTCTTCTTTCTCTTACACTCTCTCAGGGTCTCCGGATCATCTTCTCTGACGGTTCTAGGATAATCTTCCGTCTCAGCGGTACAGGCAGTGCGGGTGCAACCATCAGGCTCTACATAGACAGCTATGAGAAGGATCCCCAGAAAATTTACCAGGATCCACAGGTCAGGACAATGTGGAGTAATTATAGCTGGCTATATCCAGTGAGGTAAAGATTAGATGGGACCAAGACCAATCTAAATATTTTTCTTTTCTTTTCAATTTCTTTGGGTGAGATAGTTTAGAAATAGGCGTAGTTTCTCACCCCAGTCATCTATCCAGGTTACAGCAAGCAAAGTTTTACTCTTGAGTCCCAGGGCTCGATTGATCTGTAATGTGCAGGACTCCCAGCATTGACCAGGAATCTTCAAAAGACAAGTTCTAGATATTTTATTCAGCATGGGAGATGATGATAATGATGGCGACATTTGGCTAAATCTTGAATTGTAACAGCTTATCAAGGCCTGTATGAGGGGAGGGAAACTTAACACAAAGGAAAAGTAGAGTTTGTATTCCAACTATACACTTCATAAAGTACTTTTGACTGGTAAGGATGAGGTGATGGAAGACATGAAAGGAAAAAAAGTACAATTTACATGTATTGCTTTAAAGTTTTACATGGATAGAAAAAAATTCCGAGTAATTTTAAAATTAGGTGTCTTTGACAACGGTTTCTGAAAGGTCAGACTGAGAGAGATTCGATTGATTGCAGTCAACAAAATCACCACTAGAGGGCACCAAATCTTACGTATTTGGGAACACTACCTATTAAAACACTCAACACTAGCTGTTTTGTCAGTTTACATACAAAACTAAGTTTGCTTATCTTTGTAATACTTTTTTTATAATAAGTTTAACACCTCTATGAGTTCCACATTTTAGAAAATGTTGCTCAAACTGAACAAGAAATTTGATTCTTTAGTTTATTTGTGTTATTTCTTTGTCTAGGTGATGCTGGCTCCTCTGGTAGACATCGCTCTTAAGGTCTCTGAGCTCCACAAGAGGACGGGACGTACTGGCCCAACTGTGATCACATGATTCCTCTACCACACTGCCTCCGCTCATGAGCAACAGGATACCTCCACCGTCTCTGGGATGAGGCTGCCCCTGAATGCTGTCTTCGTTTCAGTAGTTGGCTGTCCTTAAAATACAGTTAGATGAAAATGGGTTGAATACAAGGAAATACATGAGGAACACTTGATTTTGCACAAATGTTTTCACTGCCATCTTCTGTTACAAGACTGTAGTTGGCTATTTAACTGTTTAGATATCTAATTAATTTTCTTGATACCTTTAAGTAATCTGTCTGACATGTTGCATGTTCAAGGCATCTGTAGGGAAAGGTTGGAAAATTAGTACATTTTTGTCACCTTAGTAGCCTATGCTTGTGATGTAAGAGAAGTAAGTTTGAGTGAAGCAGATTTGAGTTTATCTCATGTAATTTCTCAAAACCTTTTTTGTTATTGTCCAGCATTTTTTTTATCATGTAATGCAGAAACTGCTAAACTGAGCATAAATCAGCATTGTGGGGCAACTTCACCCCTTTCCCTCCACTTTTCCCATGATGACCCAGTGCCTTCCCTTTCTGTTTTCTTCCAAGAATCACCAAAATAGCCTCTCAACCTGAACCACAGCAAATGTTTTGCGATCCAACACACCCGTCATGAATAAAATTCCCTTCCATAAAAAGCACTGTTTGATTTATTTATTTTTTTATTCTTTCTGGTTGCAGTGTAATTTCTTTTCAGTTCACTGTTAAAACTGATTCTTGTCACACACAAATATTTGCAGATGTTACATTTTAAGAAACCGGTTGGTATTTGACGAGGTAGTAATTGTCTAGACTGGGATTAAAGCTGAGCTTTGACAAGAAAAATGGAGAAACAAGATAGTGTTCTGTGGTGTTAATGATAGCCTTTATATAGCTGGGAAATTACTCTGGATAAATGCAATGATCCTGTTGGGCAGTGAATGAGCCAAACCTTCAGGAGACTAGCCAAGTGCTTGAGGAAAAAAAAAAGTCAGTGGCCCACCAAGACATTCATGAGACAGAGAAGTATAAGTTGAAGAATTGTCTTCCTCCTTAAATCTTCTTGTGTAATGATTTGTCACAGTAATCTTGATAAATGATTACAGCTATGACGTGTCAGGAGGTCAGGGGAACCTACAAGCTACAGTAAATCTAAATTTGTGAATATGTGCTGATTTTAAACAGAGGTTTTGAGAGGAGCAGACACAAATTAAATTGTGAGGTTGGAAAACTAGGAGCACCTAAAGATCACACAGCAAATGCTCTGTGTGTGGTACTGGCCTCAATTACTGTTGATATACTTCAATAGCTGTCCTGTAAGTCAGCATCATTTACTTTAACCAACTCAGCTAGGTGTACATGTTTGTTAAAACACATGGCTAGTCTAAAGTTTCTGAACTGGAACTAACTGGCAAGTCTAGTTGGATTTTCTTGCCGATATGTAAAGAGTTTGCTGTACAATGACGGTATGTCACTGCCAACTATTACTGCAAATTTACATTTCCTGTGATTATACAACCACAAGCTTTTAGACACATGTTTCACATGGCATTGCGGACTATTTTGAGCTTGTCATGATTAAGTCTAATCTTTCATCTTTGTTGAAATTACGTTTACAGATAAACTTTGAAAGGCCGGTTGCTTGTCTTCAAACATAGAGTACAGACCATTTTCTGGAACTGGCCAAAACAATTCCTTTTTATTCCTAGTGGAGTCAAAACAGGGTGGAAATTTTTTCATGCTGTATTGTTCAGATCCTGTCAAGCTGACAGTGCAATGCATAATGTGTTCCTTTTGTTTAGCTCATAATGGCTCACAGGCTATATTAGGATTGGCTGTCATTACATCAGGTAATCACAGAGAGGCTTACATTAAACTGGCCTGGTCCCTAACTATTAGATGTCCAAATGGCCTTCTCTGGTGCTGGCATGGAGCCGTGTGATTTTTAGATGGGCCTCTTCATTGCTCTCCTGTTAGAAGGGGGCAATACAGGGGACAAAGACGTCATTCTCAAACTCTTCAAATAAGCTATGGAAAGAAATTAGGTTTTACTATTCTTACTCTTTCACTCATTTAGTAGTGATTAACTGTTAGGTAAAGCTTGATGGAATTATTATTTTTCCCTGTATGTGTCTTACAAAAATAATTTTTAGATTCCCATTTAATAGCACCATTATATTCTAATTTAGTAGTACCTTTCTACACCTTTAATAACATTTTACATACAGTGTTTCTGTCCTAAATATGAGGCTAGTGAGAATTGTGCAGCTTACGCTTTGCAGGATTTCTAATATGATATTTGGACTATGACAATGAGCAACAAGGCTCTTTCATCTCCACTCATTTTGTTCTGGAATATAAGTAATATTTCTGTATGTTAATGTAATGAAACACTCATTTGTTTAAGTATTTATCCACTAGAGCAATGAAAGTTGTAACATCTAGCCAGAAACTCATTTGCAGGATAACCACCTGAAAGTCCTGCTAATTGTTCATGTTGGATATTTGTACTCAATACTTATTTGTTATTTTTCCCTGAGACCAGGAGGCCTTTGGCTGGGGCTAAACTCTGCCACCCTCTGGGTGGGTCTGGGGTCTTTTTCGTGGTGGGGTGGCTGGGTTTGCTGCTGATCGCCCGTGTCTCTGGACCGTCCTAGTCTGCCTCTAGGCTCCATACAGGCCTAAATTCCTTTGACAAGCTTTAGTGAAAGCACCAATATCCAATCTAAGAAAAGAAAAAAAAGACTATAATAAAATTAAAAGAGCTTCTAGATGGCTAAAGAAAAGTGCAGGGGGTTCATTGTTGCTAAAAGTTCACCAGCCAAACATTAATTAAGGCTGCCATTATTTTTGTCTGGGGTGTACTTTCTTTGTCATTTTTATTTAAAGTCTGGAGAGCCAATAATTCTAAACTGGCCTGTATGCCCCCACACATTTATATATTAATTCATTTTCACCTGCAATTCAGCAAAAAGACCAAAGATACATGCAAGTGAGGGCATAAGTCACTACTTTTGTGCTTTCCTTTGAAAAGGTCTATTGCTTTCTTGACCAAACTACTTTCTACATGCTAGTAAGCAGGAAACTTCAACTAGGCGGCCTTGTTAAAGCGTGACATCATCTGTTGTTCATCCACTAACAGCGAACAAGCTTTGACAGGGTGTGTGGGGTTAGCAAAGTCTGAGACGATCCCAGAAAATGCTGACATTAATAGATGTGGAGGCACCACATGAATCATCGCCACTTTTACACTCTCAGTTTTCCCGGTCTGGAGTCAAACTATACGGGATGATGTGTGAGGCTGTAAAATCTGTTCAGTAACAGCACAAGAGGAGCTGGAACATTTCTTTTGTGATCACTCAGTTGAACCAAGCGGTGTAGAATAATAGAGGCTGGATCGTGTCCAGTTCTCTCACTGATTCCTCTTCTGTCTCTAAATCAAGAAGAAAACAAATTCTCCAGAAGACACTTCACTTATATGGTCCATTGTCCTGTGGAGTGGTTATTTGATGGAGAGACTGAACTTTCTGTAGAATTTAAGGTGAAAGAAAAGTATGATATTGAGGCTTTACACGGAATCAGAAATGTTCAAACTGCCTCTTTACATGGTCAACCAGCAAGGTTTTCTTCTTTTAACCAAGCCATTGCCTCATTACTCCATTTATCCCCACTCCATGTGTGCCACATCATGAAGCATACAGTCATACCCTGTTATGTATTATATACTACATCCATACAACTAAAGCCATCATTGTTCTTTTGGCTGAAACATGACATTATTTAAAGCCCTGTAAGGAAGACCAGATCATTATGAAGTTATCTTGGCACCAGCATACCACCTATTTTCTACAAATTTTGAAATAAATAGCAGGGAATTGGATAATTTTGCAGTGCTTGGTAGATGTTCCATCATTGTATCAATAACACGTGGGTGTTTTCTACTTTTTCTGAATATTTCCTCTTATTTTAATGCATGGGGATTGGCTTTGAGAAGATCCCAGCAATCCAGGATTTGTTGTGTAATGCTCTGACTGCAATATGTTTCATACCAAGTTATGACAGATGTGTGTTGGACAGGAGAAGATGTAATGAGGCCAGTATTGTCTTTCAGCTAAAACATGGCTTAACCATTATAGAGACTGTCCTGAGTTATCTGCTTACTGAAAAATGTGCAGACATTTTCAAAGAGGTGCATAGAGAATCAGATAAAAGCACAAATTGCTAGGGCCATAGAGATATGAAAGAGAAGAGGAAAAAATCTAGTGAAACAAAATATGAAAAGATATAGCAGATATTTAGTAATGGCTGATATTCTTGTAATCCTTTCATTTCTCTTTAATAACTAAAACATTATTTCTAACTTAGTAACAAAGACGCTCCCAATCCATGTGGTGTGGTTACAGCAGAAAACCCAGGGGATATGCTTTTCAAAGAGATTTATTAAACGCCAGTTCATCCCAACATTAAAGTTAGATGACGTTCACCGTGCATGCAGTTTTATTAATCTTATCCTACTTTACCCTGAATGAAGTTTATGCACATCAAGGTAAAGAAATGGGATAGACATCAGAAATCATCTCAAAACCTGCCTTGTTGTGCTGTGGTGAATTCCCTTACAGTCTCGTGGGGCCCCTTATTACAAAGAAAACCACCAAAATACATCTCAGGTCAAATTAATGTGGTTGCTTAAACTGAAACTTTTAAGGGTGTTTAAGAGGGAAAAAGATCTTACAAATGTCAACTCTTGTTTGTTCAGACTATAATCAGTCATGCTCAGTTTATTCTAGTTTGACATTTACTTTGTTTGAATTTGCTCACCATGTCTGGAGCACAAAAGACTTTTGTTAAATTAAAACAAATGTGATGTATGTGGACTTTTTCTTGTTATACCTTCTTTTTCTGTCTTCCCAAAAAAACCACAAGTAAGCACTCAAATCCGAAAAACATCTTGAAATATAGCAGACTGTATCTCTTAAGGAAACTATGCTCTGAAAAGTTACATTTTTATTGTAATTTTTAAAGTGAAGCATGAAAGTGTTGTTATGTGCAACATGTTAAAGTGAGACTAAACACTCACTGATCATTAGTATATGAACTGCAGTCAGTATTTACATGTTCAATTGACCACATCCCTGGTTTTTATCAGAGCTTTGGCAGTTTTGGCTGACTGCCGCTTTATATCTCTCAAACCTTATAATCCTCCCCCTCCCTTTTTTTTTTCCTCAAATTTCCTTTGAGAAAAGTAATGGTGGACCAGGGACACAGCAAAGTTTTGCTGGCACACAGTTTATAAGATTACAGGAATTCAACACAAAACACCACTGAACAAAAATATACACACCCTTTCTCTAGCTTAATGCTCACAGGAAATTTGGGTGGTTTTATCTCCAGACTTTGGTTAGCAGCTTCTCTCCAGGGATGACTTTGAGTGTACAGTTAAGGGAGGGAAGGGACACCATGAGGTTCATGAGCTATGCCCTGGCCTACTGGGCTTGATGAAGAGCAGGGATATCAAAGGTAAAGTCCACTTCACCCTTTTTTTTTGTTCTAAGGTGAAAGTAAGCCATTCTCAGTTGTTATTTTTTCTTGTACTCACTAACTGTTAAATCAAAACATACCTCAGAGAGGATGATGTTTCCCTCTAATGAGCAGAGGTAGGTCACAATATGGGAAAAACAGAGATACTAAATTGCTACCATTCTTCCCCTGCCTCCAGAAATGCTGGTATTAGCTTTTCAAAGTGGTCTGTGTGTGCATACACACATGCAGAGACAAAGTACATGTGTCAAAATTCAGAAGTGTGTAAAGTAAAATGAAACAATGTGTGGAGTTACAGAGAAAAAATGAGGTGGGCTGACAGTAACTGTAAACCTCTGGAACAAGCGTGTTGTGGTGTGTGTGTGTATCTGCTTAATGTGTCTGCACGCATGATCGTTAAGTGCACAAGAGACCTTTGTCTTTTCTCTACACTTCATTTTTTGTCCATTCATCTGTCTCTTTGTAGATAAACTACATGGATGCAAAATAAATGACTCTCCGTGAATTAAACATTTGGATGTGCTTTTAATACGCTGAGAAATGTATGTAATTGATATGACGGGGCGTGCAAAACAACACCAGATCATTAACAGATAATCCAGATATCTAAATTTAGTTCCATTAACAGTTTAGCTATTCATTACTCCAGTCCATGTTTTTGCAAATGAATAATGTGCACAGCAGCAATAATGATACTTAGACCAAGCAAACATGCACATATTTTAGAAAAATGGGCTACAGGTAGCAACAAAATGTGGTGTTTCCTACAACTCTAATATAAATAGTTTCATTTTCTACACCAAAAATCTTCAGCATGCACTGGGGTGTTTCATAGCTGAGTGTGAAATGGTCAGGATGACAATCAGCCACTCTTGGTTTGACGTCATGGCTCTTGATTGGAAAAGGGTGGAGTGCGTCTTGATGATGTACAAATTGTAGCTCTGTCATGCTGTAATGAGGTTTGGTGCACCATTGTGGTGAATAGAGAGGCAAAAGGCGAAGCTTTCAATTTACTATCTATCTATGTTCCAACCCTCACCTGGGTCTTGAGATTTGTGTGGTGACCGAAACAATGAGATCGCAAATACAAGCAGCTGAAATGAGCATCCTTCGGAAAGTGTCCAAGCTTGAGTTGAGAAATCAAGTTAGGAGCTCACACATCCTGGTGGGAGTTTGAGCAGAGGCAGCCTGAACAAGTGTCCATCAGCCTGCAGAGGACTGGGAAGCTTATTTTAGATTATATGATTAATTTATGGTCGATAAATTAGGTCTTTTAAAAAATCCTCCTTCACTTTGCTTCTGTGTCAGGTTTAACTTCCCCATTTAACAAATTTATGATACACCCACCCATGTTCTATACCTGCCTAATACAATTTAGGGGTGTAGGGGGACTAAAGCTTATCCCAGCTGCCATAGGGCAAAAGGCATGGTACACCCTGCATGGGTCACAGGTCACAAGAGCGCATGTGTCTCACAAATTTAGAGATTGAAGTAGGCCTAAATAAAGTTTGGTGAATGCAGCAGGGCCTGTGTAATAAAATATGCCCTGACCCAATAAGTCATAATGATTTTTATCTTTGATTAATTGTCATCATTTGTTGTTTTGCATTGGTACACATGGGCTTTTATGTATTGCAGACCTTTCCGCTGGGTAGGGGAAGAATGCGGAATGAGTGTCGAATGGAGTCCATAAAGTGTCCCAGGAAGTGATGACACTGAGCACAAGCCTTCAATTGTACAGCGTCATGCACGAGCTCCCCTCCACTAAACGCATTTAACACACCTGTGTTTTCATGACTATGTCAACACATCTGAACTGAAATGACTTTGATAAAAGTTAAACTTTACATTTAATTAAAAAAAAAAACTTGAATATAGTTACATTTTATTTGAGGATTCATTTTTTATTTTGTGAAAAAAAAAAAAAAAAAAAAAAAAAAAAAAAAAAAAAAAAAAAAAAAAAACTCCAAAGAGTCTGTGAGGTGGGGGTCTGGTCCACTTTGAATCAGGCAAAAATATGCTGAAAAGCTTAACTAAAAACCAGGCGGTAAAGCATTGCCACATCCAAGCTACTGGGCGAAATAAAGAGAAAGCCTCGTTTGCATTCTGATAGTTCCTGTGATAAACACACGATGGCGACACGCGTCTAATCAGAGCCATGTGGCTCCTATGGACACACGTCTTGCACCGAAGTTCTGTGGAAGAGCTGCGTTCATTTGGAGAGAGAAACAGAGACGGGGCAAAGTGAGCCAGGCTCAAGAGGAGGAAAAGAGGCAGAAACAAGGACAGATAGATACGGCTTTCTTTAAGACTCGCGAATTCTTTCATCCAGGGAGTTTCGGTGCGCCTTGAAAGAAAGAAGGAAACCGCGCGCAATTTACCAGCGCACTAATCTTTGGGTCATTCATTTTTTCTGGGAAAAGACTCGAAATAAAATATTGCACTAAGTGGATGTGAAAACCGAGCAGGAGTTCAACACAGAGCCGGAGGAATGTATCCAAATCAGGAAGCGGTGAGCCAGCGTCAGTGGAGATGTCCAGCCTGCGCTCTATGGATCGCCGTGCTCCTCCAAAGTGTCCTGGATCTGAACGCGTCTGGTGAGTCCTGAGACCTTTTCCTTTCATCGGAAACAATTCTTGTAGTTCCTGCTCACTTCTCTTGGCTGTACTCACTTGTGGTTCACATTCAATTTCATGCCAGTCTTGATGAAAATTCATTGCATGTGTGGGACTTCCAGCAATTTGATTTGTGCCCCAGAGGGTATTTTGCCAAATCCGAAAATCTATTTGAATCATGTTTATATATTAAGGACGACTCTATATGGTTTTTATTTCTGAGATCATCCCATTAACTCTCTCATTCTGGTGTTGCCTCTATATAAAGCAGATTTGTTTGCAATCATTCTGCTTCTTCTCTCATGCAAATGATCTTTGGATTTTAGATTATCGACCTATTGTCATTCTGAAGCCTCGGCACGGGGAGAGGCTTGACTCCACTGACAGACAATCTGGGACTCTTAGCAAGTCAGCTGGATAGCCATTGTGCGCCTTACCACCCCCCCAAAAATGTAAATCAGTTTAAAGATAAGGATACATGAATGCTCATTTAATAGGCAAACAACTAGGCTACTGCTTTTCACATTCGCTTTGGTTGATGCTATCAGGGGCATGAGGATGGACTTTTGAAAAGTAAAGCAGCATGTGGCCTTTTTGAAACAGTTTTTTCTCTTATTTTCCACACTGAAAAGATTCCTCTGTTTATTTGTCTGAGCACTGTGGTTAGGACTAAAGACTACCCCTGTCAGGCTACACATCTTGATGCTGCTTCCACCTTAGACAGTAGCTGTGTATGTGTGTATGTGTGTGCCTTTAAAGTCATAAGATGATATATGATGCAGGTTGACTCAAATGTATGATTTTTTTTTAGTGTGAATTAGATTTGAATTGTTGAAGCCATTTACATTTTTTGACATGGTTTTGAGAGCAGCAAAGTATCAAACAATCCTCCGAGTCCAGATGGGTCGTAATGTGATTATCTCGCAAAGATTTTCTGGGTTTGTTCGAATTTCTTCTGTCCTCCCTAAATGCTTCTGGATGAAATTTACAATTATGCTGTACAGTATTTGCCACAGCCTCTGCTTTTCCATCTTTTACCTCTCCGAACCTTTCTCTCTCTTTTTATTTTATTTATTTTTTTATTTATTTTTTGAGGCAGAGAGGAATGTTATGGGCTATAATGATAGAATATGGAATGGAGGGGAACTTTGCTTTTCTGTCTATTACATATCTGGAAACTGATGCATAGAAATGACTGTACTTTTCATGTTAGCTGTATGGTTTAGAAGTAAAATCCAGTTGAAAATTTACATTTCATGTTCTAATACATTCGTGTCATGAAGCACAACTGATTTACTCTGCATTCCCTTCCTCTGCAAAATATGAAGTTCTGAAGCGTCACTATCAGTCTCACAGATAGGATCTGCTGCTGGTTTGTGCAATGATTTTCATAATTTTTCTGTACATGGAAAGAGATACAGCTTTTCTGTTAAATTAATTGATATGGACAAGAAAAATGACACCAATTAAGAAGCTCTTTATTTTCACTATAGCCACAAACCTGACTGTTTTTTTTTTTTGCTGCTTGTGAAGCCGTTCCAGGATGATAACACTGGAAGTCTTGTGTGCTCTCAGGCTTGCTGAATTGGGAACAGTCAGACGGTGTGGTTCAGCTGCAATCAAATGTGGGGAGAATAGCGCAGCACCCTGTGATCTAAGACCGTAATACGACTGTACTGTGGAAACAACTAAGAAAAAACCTAAAGAGCTTTGTTATCTGTTTTTATTTGCTGCTATCTGGTTTGCAGGTCAGTCTGAAAAACTTCCAGCCAAGGGTCAGAGGTCACAGTCCGTCACTGTAGTTTGAATTCCAGCATTTCCCGGAGCAATCAGGGTTTCCTTGGCCACATCAAAGGAATGCTGTTGAAACAGAAAAAGCTGAATATAATAGTTATAAAAACATATATTTACATAAGCATGCCCATGTCTTTTAGGGAATTGTATGCATTCTTAATGATATTTTTTTTTTACCCTTAAATCCTTGTGAAAAATCTGATCAAAGTAATCAAAGAGTTGGAATGAATTTGGTTTGGATTTGTTTGATGACTGCATGACCTGAGTTTGTGCCTCTTTATACCTCACCATAGTTGCCAAAAATGACGGTGTCTAAATCTACTGTCCAGGATCAAATCTAAACAAGGGTGGAATTCTGTGGAACAGATCATGAGATTTTATTCTTAAAAGCATTGCTTGACTTCACAACTGTCCGCACTTGGTTAGGAAAGGCATGAAAAGCCTTTGCTAACAACTACAAAGAAAGGTGTAAAAAAGAAAAAGAAAATAATCCCACACAAGTTTTGCATGTCAACATTATTATTAAAGTCATTTTTTCTCTTCTCAGTGTGAGTCTGGTTGTGCCACTTTGGTTGATGCTTAATCAGTCAACCTGATGTTGAACTCATGTTTTGTAGCATGGAAATCAGATTTCAGCTGAAAGTAGAGAACTCTCAGACCAGAGGTTGTGCCTTTTATGTAAACATAAGCTAGGTGCAGTATATTTTCAGCGCAGTCACAGTCATGCCTCTATCAGCCACTGCCCTTTAGCTAAGTAATAATCCTTGACACATTCATAAAAATAAAGTAACGATAATGTTTTCCATCGTGCCATTTCTACATAAACTGTGTAAGTGTTTCTGAGCGCAGGATGTTCACCTCTGAACATAAGGTCCTCTGCAGGGCAGTGACTATGGGGAATCTGTTTAAAGTTGCATTTAGCCCTTTAATAACACTCAGAAAGGCCATAAATCATGTTAGGTGGAACTGCCACAGTACAGTTCTCAACAAGACACATTGTTGACAATAAAGGCACTTCACCTCTGGAAAAAAAAGAAAAAAACCTCTTGGTCTTTCAGACTATGTAGAAGCTTGTCCAGTTTTGGCTGCTACTAAATTTTCTCTGTTCTTTTTCTCCTCACATTTTTCTTAGACTTATATGGAAAAAGCAGACATCAAGAGATAAATATGTTAAAATAAGTGGCTGCTTTTTATTCTTTATCCTTACATTTTTGTAAAGCATCGTCTGGCTTTGGAGATTTTCATTGTTACAGTGTTACTGCAAGTTTCTCCTTTATGTTTGGCTGTTTTTTCGAATTATTATTTTTTCCAGATGCTCTGGGAAATGTTGGGCTTTGTCATGGTGTGAGTGGTACATCTCTTTCAGACAGATGACTGTGCTGTGTTTAAAACTCCCACTCCCACTCTTCACAATGCACACACCACAGTAATTCAGGCATCAAGTGCTGTGCATCCCTAAAAGCTTTTGGCAGACACAGAAGAATGTGGCAGGAGCTATATGTGTGAAACAGATGTATGGGCTTTTTTTTCTGGGGAGAAAGGGTTGATTTTTTTTTTTTTTTTTTTTTTGAGACAACTTGACTCCATTTTGAGTTTGTGAAATGGGAAGAAAATCATAGACGTTAATTTATTCAGCACGTAGCCATAAATCATATGCTCGGACTCTGTTTTATGTCACTGATTTTAAACATTGGTGTGTAAACTATACATCGGGCTCTGGCAATTACCTGTTTCCCATTCGTTATTAAGCACATGTGTTTGCCAAGGGTCCTTTTGCCTCAGTGTTGCCACAGGGAACAGTATTTTAAGAATATTGTGTGCTAATGGTTTAATCGATGTATATCCAACAGACGCTTCATTCTTAGTTATAATATAAAAAGTATTAAGATATCTAGTTTTCTCTTTTATTTTATTTTTCTGACTAGTGTAACTTTTTTCTCCCCATCACCTTTTATTGTTTCCTTAACATGCTTACCTCACTGATTACTACTAATAACATAAATTAAGGATTAAATAAAAGTTTCCTCATGTGTGACTGAGTTGTTGGTCTTGTCCTTCTAACATGTCGTCAGCAAACCTTTGGAGGGACGATTAGATGTAAGTGTTGAGCTACAGTCTACAAAGTAAGGCAGCTGCCTTCGTCCGAGTGGCAAGAGGTGTAAATTTCCAGCATTTGCGTAATATTGGCAGAGGATTGCTGTTATTTCCACTAATCGAACTCTGTGGAGCATACTTGTTTCTTTACTTCGCGGTCAGAGTTCCTTGGAGAGGCAGCGTTTAATCAAAGGCTAAGTGCAGATCCTTGTTGGAGACGTTTGATAAAGTTTCTGCCACTGCAAACTGTAGCCAAGCATGAAAACCTTTTTCCTGCAATTTACTGTCTCCTCAAGAGGTCACCCTGTTTGAAAGTGGAAGACTGCATGCAAATGCCTGTTTTCATGAAAATGCACTGTTTAGATTTAAGTAAAGGAACAAAATACAGTGGCTTAGGTTTTAATGTTGAAAAGCCAGTGTGTCTGCATGGCGATGTGGCACTTGAGGGAGAGTGTTATTTCTCTCCTAAGTACATCAGAGTACAATGATAGGTTAAATTGTGTTTGCCCTTTCCACTGATTGACTTTTACTGTATATGCCCTACTACAAATTAAAAAGCTTTCTATATGTTCCATTCAATACTTTCTGTGTTGATGTCTCTCGACTGCTGCCTGGAAGACAAATTACTCCTGCCACATAAAAAATGTTCTCTGCTGTACTTTATACACACAACACAATGAGTCCATTGCTGCAGTTGTAAGGCAAGCTGTATGTGCGAGAGCGTGCTGATGACAAAGTGACACTTTAATGAGTCTAATGGAATAAGCCACACATACTGCATATCAGCTTCCCATATGGACTTGGCACTGTTTAATATTGAGGACTGCAGGGAATAACACAAACTCAGAAAGCTCTGGTTATCACTGAGCTCACTCTGCACTGGAGTTTGGTCAAATTACTGCTTTGCTGTTGTCCACCACTGCTAACTTTGCTCCAGTTTGATACATGGAGATTATACTGCATTTCTTTTAACGGGGGTTTGGATAAAACATGGCTTTTTAAGTTTCCCTGTATGTGTCAGAGTAAATCTTTTTAAACCCTGTTTGCATAGCATTAAGGACCTCGGAAACTCACACTGCAAGCAGACTGCAATTCACTGACAATTAGGTCTTTGTACAACACCAGTCTCCCTACAAGGTATTAAATATCTCTAACTTTATGGGCTTCTCTGCCAAAAATATTTTAGTATTTATTTTCCACAAAATGCATTTTCCCTTTATCAGCTTCATTATTATGTTACAACTATTTGTCCAATTTATGCTCACTGAAATGAAAATGTTTATTTATTAATCAAGTGCAGCTCATTATTAATTAATGTGCAACTGATTTTGCAAGACACCAATAAACTCATAGGCCTAGAAGGTAAAGAATGACGCCCATCCTAGTTCAAGATAATTTGATTGTTTTGCTTTTGTACAAATGATCTGTTTCTTAAAAATGTTGAGTAAGTAAAGGTGTGTTTTCAGTTCATACAGAGCTTTTCAGCTTGGTGGAAGCTCAGAAGATACTCAACCTTTCAGTCACCCCACCACCATGGGCATGACATCAGAACTCCTTGGCACTTCTCTTATCTGGCTGGCAAACTAACACTGAGACAAATGCTGGCACTCTCTCCCAATTTTCCTTTTTTGCCTTTATTTTCACACTGTCTTGGCTGCCTCTCTCTCTTTTTTTTTCTCTCACACATTTGTATATCCCTTTCAGTTTCTACAGTTCACTTTGGCTGCTCATTGGCTTCTCCTCTTGGCCCTTCTTGGCCCATCTGACTGACATGTTGCTCTGGGCTAAACCCCTTGTGTTTACTCAACAATAACTAGGAACGGGGTGTCTCCTGCACTCTGCAGGGACACAAAGATAACGACTCATAATGGCTTCTGGCAGATACTTGTCAGTATGACGTGCATGTTTTGAACTCCTTTGGATGATTATTGCAGGGATATTTAGTCTTCTCCAACATCAGTCTTGATACATAGTCGAGGCTCTGTATGAGCTGTTTTTTTAGTAAATGTGGTGCTGTGGTTACGCTGCAGAAGCATTGGACCATCAGCTCCACAGAGACGTTTGTATAAACTCATCACTTTGCATTTATTAATAGAACTTTATCACATGCATTTTCTTTGGTTGTGTTTTCCGATTAATCTTTCAGTTCTGTCACTCAGAACCCCCACCCCCTTGTTTTGTTTCTGTCTTTGCTTTTTCATGCTTCCACACCACTGTGTGATGTGGAAATTCACTCCTCTTGGAATTGGAATAGTTAAACTAGAGATGTCTGGAGTCCAGGAAATTGAATTTTACGGGGCATCTAATGATTTGTGTTCAGAGTGAATTAACTCTGTTCTTCCTCTTTGAATGTGTGTGTTTCTGATTTGCTTGTCAGGGATTAGCATTAGTTTGTTATATTGTTTGCCTTCTTGTGTAGCCATATGGGAAGTCTTTTCTGCTTGTGTAACATACAGAGGGAATTGTTTGATTGTCTTTGGTCTTTTATTGCTTTGTAATTACATTTAGTCGCTACAGAGACTAGTGTTTAATCCTGTTGAGGCTGAAGTTGAGAAATTCTGCCTTTTGAGGATTATTTCCTTCAAATAGGTTTTAATTTAAAGCTGCCAGCTTAATAAAGCTTCTTGCCCACTAAACTGATTTAGGGTATGCTAAAATAATGCTAAACACTGAGAATGTGTAAGCCTCTTTCTACATTCATGGTTTTGAGGAAGAGGCTCAAATGTTCTAGAAGCAGTTTTTTAACTCACAAACTGAGTGATGATGGTCAGCTTTATTATTTATATTTTATAGATGCCTATCATCATCTTATCAGTAAGGCAATTTGGTTCCTTCTTATCAAGTCTTAATTTTGTGTTATTATTTAGGCTTCAATACATGTATGAGTACATCAACATATTTTAATACTAATTTAAGCATTTGACAGCTTTTCAACCATCAGGGCCAGGCCGTGCACTGATATGCACCTTTTTGTTGCAAGGAACCAAAACGTTCCCCCAGCTTGGGGTTTCCTGTATGTTCACAAGGAATCTGCAGTACAGCAAAGATTAGCAGAAGTGGTCCATTAAATTTTGGAAAAAGTTTTTCCTCGCTTCCGTGTTAAGGCATGTGTGCCTACTACACTACACAGACTCACCAGTGGAAGAAGTAGTGCATCAGCTACATTCACTTGAAATCTGGCAATGCTGCCAGTGTGATAGGACCTTTAAAGCGCTGAGTTGCAGGGGAATTTTCCAGCAGGTTTAGACAAAAAAGAGATAGGATTGACAGGAAGTCAATTTTTATTTGTCTGTAAAGTGCCCTGGGATGACATTGTTGTGAATTGGTGCCATAAATAAAGCTGATTTAAATTGAAGTGTTTTCCCTCTTACCTGTCTCTTAACTGTTCAGCATGCCTGTTAACAGCATTCTTCTTCACATCAGAGGAGAGAAAAACAATTTGTGAATTGGTTGTAATATTTTGTTCACATGACTGATCACATGATCACTGTGTGTGCTTCCTTTCAGTTATTATAAAACCAGTATCTGCTCTTCTATTATGAAAATATTTGCAACAAAAACTTTCAGTTAGCTATGAGAGCTAAAAATAAAACTATAGTATAATAATAGCTAATTAATAGTAATCAAGATAACATGTTCAATTAATCGTGATATAGATTTGAGGTCATATCGCTCAGACCTACGTTAAGCCAAGTCTAAAATGAAAAGTGAACAAAGGTGCAGGAAAAAGTATCCTTTGAGGTGTTAAAATTGCACGAGGAGGCTTGCGCCAATGGACCCAGAATAATAAACTTTATAAGAGTTATTTGTTTAGTGTAGATGATCAGCATCAGTGCAGACATGATCCTTTGTGTGTTTGTTCAACCAAAGCCTTTGTGACATTGTTCTCTATCCAAACACCCCACTCACACCAGCCGCTACTATTTACTCAACCACTTGAATCACACAAAAGACTTTAGTGAACTGCCTTGAGCTGGTGGTGCGATCCTGTTGATCTCAGATCTTTCACATAAGCCCGAGGAACAGCATCTGTAGTGCCACTAACAGACGTGTGCCATGTAGGAACAACAGCACTCAAGTTTGCCAGCATGATTTATACAAACAACTGTCCAGCATGCCTGTTAACAGCGGTGTAAAATATTCAAAACTACAATGAGGACAAGCAGCTGCAAATTAAACAGTGATGTAGAAATAAATATGAAAGGGCACCGAAAGAGTCTTCAATGCAAATTCCCTTTCCTTCCATTCTAATCCTCCATTGACCACAGTGACCGAGGAATCTCGAGTTGAAGATCTCTGTATTTCTGAAGCTTCGTTAGTTTAATGTCCATCTACCAAACCACTGCTGACTTGGCATCTGATTTGTTCCACATTAGCTTAGAAATCAATCAGACTTGGTGATAGTTCAAGAAGGAAAAATGTTTAGAGATGTGTGGTCAGTACATCTTTCTCCCCCCACCCCTAAGAATTCTACTTAGGCAATTTGAAGGTCTTCATAGTTTTTGTTCAGTACTCTGTTGTATATCTGGTGGTGTTAGTTTATAACTCTCAAAGCTTTCTCCATTTAATGTGTCAACTGATTAATATTGAAAACTGACTAAATGTAAAAATGTGTATCAAGCCAGGGATTGGAGAAGCACGTTAAGTACCTTGTTTGGTGTAAATGAAATGCAGCAGAAAAGGCAGTGGTATGTGTGGCTGTTATAAATAGAGTGGAGGTTGTTAACTATTTAGCTTGGATTTGTATAAGAGAATTCAGTTATTCTTTTTAAAAGGAAATACTGCAATTGTTATCTCATGTAATCAGGTATCAGGAATTCATACATTTGTCCTGTGGGATGCAAAACATTTCCTCTCTCTCTCTCTCTTTTTTTAAATAAAGCAAATAAAAAACTGATGGAGAGTGTTGAAAATTGAGTTTACTCTTTAAAGCAACCCTCCTGTTTTTCACATTTTAACTTTAAACAGTTATTTTATAGATGTTTATTAAAGCTGACACTGACTTGGAACTAGCCCTAGTTTAAATCTAGTTGGTGGTATAATTGTGCTCTGCATACCAGCAGTCCTCTCACACCTAAATCTTATTTTCCTGTCTCTCGATATATCTGTCTCAGTCTTTACTCCTCCTTCTCTCATACTCTCAGAGACCATTGATTTCAGCAGGGCAGGAAATGAAACTTCATTGCCCTGCGACTCCCAGCAGGAGAGGGGGACCCAGGGAGAGAGAGAGGAAGAGGTTCATAGAATATAAGTCGTCCAATAGTAGTTTTTCAAAATGGATGAAAAGATTGATAGTCTGAGGAGGTGAGTTAGGGCTGTGATGGACCTAGCTCGGCTCAGAGAAAACTGAGAAGGCTACGAATGTTATTGAGATGAGAAAATATTTTCATAGAGGTATTTGACTGACAGCAGGCTTGAATTAACTCTCAGCTAGACTTATCAGTTGAAATGCTTGAAGAACTGACTTGTAGAAAAACCCATAGAAAACTTCTCTTTGTGGTTGTTTATTTCTTCTGTGTGAGAGAGGGCTCTCATTTATTGAGGACTTGCGGTCTCCATCTTTTCACAACTCCTGACCTTGCTCCCTCTATCAGAAGTAAATGATCTTCTCCTTAGAGGGGCCTATATAAGAGGCTTAGACCCGCGTGATTCCTCTGCGTGTTTGTATAACCTCTGCGTGGCTGCTTCTGCAGTGCTAAGCTTTCCCCACAAGAGCTCATTACCTTACATCTTTCTGTCTCCTCCCATGTTTTGCTATTGTACAAACATATGCATTATTTGCCTTGTTTATATGCACTCTTAAGACTTTTTTACTCAAATATCATGTCATCTGCAAAAAATATTCATAGTCTTAATATCCGAGTAAAATGCACTCCTGATTAGAAGCAACTTTTGCAGAGTTAAATTTTGAATTGTTGAGCAATCCATACCAGCTTTGTTTCCTAGCAGTAGAAAATAGATTCCCAGCTTTTCACTGTCCCACACTAATCTTTAGTGGACCATAAAACCTGTCAGGTCATTACAACCATAATTGGAGGAAAGGAGCGATGGCACAGTTTCAGCAACTTTCCAGACATTTAGCCACAATCCCAGTGCACTTAAATAGAGTATTTATTGAGCTTTTCATTGAGATGTACAACTGTTTATGCTGTTGCATGCAATGTGTAATGATGTTTTGCAACAATGCTGTGGCCCGTCTCTGTAGCTGCTGCAAGAGGAAAAAGAAATCCCTGCTTCGAGTATGTGGTTTCCATCTATTATTCCTAAAAAGCTCATTTGAGAGGTTGAGCCCACCAAACATTGGACCAGCTGATTGAAAATTAACAATGCCGATAATTTGGGATGAGACTGTTGTGGGTGTAATTCATGGCTGCTTTAAGGGGAGTTGTAAACAGAAATGAAGTTAGTCAGAAGTTCCCACTTCTGGTAGGGCTCAGCAGTTTAGACGAATGTCCTCTCGTGGCAGAGACTTAAGGTAGAGTTTGGCAAAGCAAGAGTTGTATTTTTTTGTTCTGTTTTTCTATCTTTTTCCTATTTGTCTTGATATCCTTTTGTTCTTCCTCATCCTCAGAAATCTCTCCAAAGCAGAGCTTGAAATAAAAAGTCTTTGCATTCCAGTAATTTCACTTATACCCTTGAGCATGTATTGTTAGTTTTAGTGTTATTGTCATTTCTTGTTTGTGTCCTCAACTGAACAGTTGTGACCCATTGTCCCCCTCTGCCCTCGATTTGCACCCTCTACTGTTAGTTCTTTTACTCTTTAATTTAAACCCGATTTAACTCCAGCCAGCTGGTCAGCGCAAGCTCCGCATGATGGCTGGGAGCAGCAGTGGACATTGTCCTTTGTCCTGATATTTGTTTTTTTGCATGCATGGGAGTAAACTGATGTGCCCCTACAAACATTTTTAGCATACTAAAATTAACACATTTCCAGGCAGCAGACTTGATTATATCATTTCTAAAATTAACTGTTACAAGCAATTGACACTCTTCAGTTCACTTGGTGTCATGCAAACAATGTTCTTTTGACAGTCAAGTGACTGCTGTGTGATGAGACTTCAGACCAAAAAAAAATAGATAAATGATTTTGGTGCTCAGACTGTATGATACAAGCACAGATGTTAATGAGGAAAAACACAATTTGTTCATGCTTCACTGTGAGATAAGAAAAGTTTAAAGATAAAACCACAGTTGAATCACTTATTTACTCTTTACATCTTAGCTGTAGACTCGTAAGATCATGTAAGGAAGGAACAATTTCCTGCCTGGTAGCCGCCATGTTTAATTGGCTCATTGCTACACTCATTGCTAATGAGGATACTGTAAGCTTGTAAATGTGTTTAGGAAGTCCCAACACTGTGGTACTAGCTTGATCACACTGTTGTGTTGCACAAAGTATCTTGAGAAATGTTCAGCAAAATTGTTTTTAATGCAAAGATAATTAATCTTTAAATGATTCAAGGTTTCTTTTGTATAAAAAATTGTCCAGTTTTTTTTTCTGCTGGTTACATTGCAGATAGCAGCCTACATGTCTACCCTCAGCCTGAGCATACAGAGTAATGTAGCCAGTGTGACGGGTGGTATGCATGTGCAAATGTGCACACCCTGTGTCCCAGTGTTGGTGGTCTTGGAAAGCCACCAAAAACCACTTGGCTGCTCTGTAATGTGAAAGCAATTAGCAGCCAGTGGTTTTACACAGTGCTGATATGAGTGAGTTTACAAAGGGGTATGTAGGTCAACACTGAGCTATAGGCACTCTGTGGCTGTTGCATCTCCTTGGAGTGTGCAGTTATTACAAACTATTAAGACATTGGAGGATTTGGAGAGATGCAGTAGGCACAGATTAGCAGCAAATTTGACTGTAATTTATCTTCTGTCTGAACTTGACTTTCTTATTTGTTTATAATTCAGAAAATCCTAAAAAACACGAGATAGATCTCATATAAAAACACTGAATGGGAACATTCATGTGGTAAAATGGATAATTTAAATCTTTTCAGCTTTCAAAAAGAAATTATTATGAGATTCCTGTGAGCGCTCATAGTGAAATCTCTGACACAAATAGGTTGCAGTGAGTTTAAACCCAGATTTACTTTGCTCCTTGCAGAACTCTTTGATGTATTCCACCTCCCTTTACATCATCTGACATTCATTTTAATGAGACGGACATGCCATTGATAAAGATCTGCCTCTTACTCAAAGTAGGAGTACGGTAAATCTGTTCCACACACATTCATACAGGTCTAGCTGTAGTCTCTTTTTGTATGTGTATTTTTATTTATTTAGTTAGTAATGCATGTTTACAGTGTGTGATCAGGTCTGTGGCCCCTGTCTCAGCTGGCAGCCTGTGTTTGTGCGCTTTTTTTTTAATGAACTGCTAAATGAGCAGAAAAGTACTTGCAGCTGTCCTCAGGAAAACCCACCTGATGCGACTGTCTTTATTTTTTTCTCTCACATGTTGTTTACTTTGTTCTCTACTAAACATGCACATAGATACACTTACACTCACTTAGAAACACCCAGAAAAGTTTTTATTTTTCACTTTCTTACAGTCCCTATTATGATAGCCTCTTTAAAAGAAGACGATTTAGACAGTTCTGCAAGGTTAATCTTTACCAGAAGAGATGGAAGCTTCTTTGTATGGTAAAGCAATTTTCACCTTGGCCACTGTGGTAAACAAAATCCAGGAGCAGCATCCACCCGCTCACATCTCACTTCAATCCCCCACCCCACCCCACCCCACCCCAAGAGGCATATTCCAGCTATCTGAAGGGAGCAGAGCTGAGACAAATCAACCCTGAGAGCTGAAAAGCAGCTTTTGTCCCAAGTGATCGTCCAAGACCTCTGCCTGCCCACTCTATCAGCAAATCATAAACTATACAGCACAATTAGAAACACAGGAGTGCACAACGGGAGTTTTTCAACCCCAGTGATACAAGTCATTAGAGGTTGAATACATGTGCAGAGATACAATTCCTAACTCGTGTCAGCATTTCACTTCTTAATTATTTCCAAATATGCATCTCTGGGTCTCCATTTTTTTACAAGCTTTTGAAGTTTGCTATTCATAACCACCACTTTCTTGTTCTTTTATTATTATTATTATTCTTTGCTATGTTTTTTTTTGTTTCTCTCTCTCTTAAACTAATTTTATCATTATAATTTTGTCCTACACACCCATTCCTAGTAGAGTCTTGCCCAGACAAGAAGAAAGCCACTTTAGCCGTGGAGTCATTTTAGGCATCATGTTTATCAAAGCAAGGCTCAAAACTGAGATTTCGTAGGCTTATACCCTTTCACTTTTAATCCGTCATTTCAGGATTTCCAGGTTTTACACTATCTGGATTCTGGGTAAACATAGAAACACTGCTGCAACAGATGTTTTGAGGAGGGTTAATGTACTTTCACTTGCTAATATTCTATTTACAGCACAGAAAACTCCCAGTCATGTTGTGACAGTCATAACATGGAGCTTCTTAAACTCTGCTTCCATCCGGCCAAAATAAGAGCTAAAAAGTTTATTGACATTGTTTTAACATTTTCAGTGCATTAACTTTTGTCCCTGCATGCTCTCTCCTCCTATGGCCTTGATACTGTTACCCCTCTGACATACTTTAGGATTTTCCAGTTCTTTAAATACACATAGGAAACTAGGAGTAAGCAATGAGACCTTAAGACCCATTTTTGTTCCACTGCGTTCGTAATTAATAAGTGTCATTTCAAACGTTGTCATATGTCGCCGTCCTCATGTGTCTGAAGTCATGCCATGGTTGTTAAGTCAATTCCTCCACTAGTGGGCAGTGCTGAGTTCAGAGTTCACTCCCTTGATCTGTCGTCAGTTTCAGACACCGCTGCACCGCTATAAAGTTATTTACAACCGCCCAACATGCCTAAAACACTTGCTTAGCCTTTCTAGCTCTTGCCATTCTTACAGCTGCTGTCCTTGTCTTCATTCTTGTTCTGCTTTTTTTCCTCCCTGTTCCTCTTCTTCTTCTCTGGTTTGTTTTCTTTTGCTGGTCGTATGTCAGCTATTTTGCTCAGCACTACCCTTGTGATTTCCGGTGGTATTGCTCCGTTTTCTGTGTCAAGCGACGGATGGCGAAGCTCTTTGTGTTGAGCATAAATAGGCCTTTTGTATGAGGAAGGATGTATTAATCTAGCATTTCCAAATAGGGCTGCAACTAATGACTATTCTGATGGTCGATTAGTCACCGACTATTAAAACGACTAGTCGACCAATCGGATTATGTATCTCATGATTATTATATATGGATCTTATTTCACTTTGAAATCTTGCATGAGGTTATTAAGTAAGTCCGACGTGCCTCCTCTTTAAATGTTCAAGCATTGCAGACGTACATCCGTGGTACACAAGGTCCGCTTTACAAATCTCACATGTATTTAATTTATTTTGTAAGTTTAACGTGAAGTTATCCCAGACTTTTAACGTTCTCCGCCACGGTTTTCCTCCCTGGACCGGCAACATATTTTTCCCCTGGCGGACTTTATGGCGCATGTGCAACTCTCAGCAGAGATAAAAAAAAGAAGACAATGTCTCACTCTATATTTTTTTCCCCTCTTTGCGCATGTGCATTGTGCAACTCTCAGCAGAGATAGGATTAGAAGACGATGTCTCACTCTGCAGGTTCTTTTTTTTTTTTTTTGCCGACAATAGTCGACAGCTAAATTCGTTGTCGACTATTTTTATTGTTGACTATTGTCGACAACGTCGACTAATCGTTGCAGCCCTATTTCCATATGTTACACATGTGTTTGTGTCATAGACTATCACACACACAAAAACAAACAAAAAAAAAACACGGAGAAATTAATTACAAATTTTATCATAATGAAAAGCAGTGTCTTTTTCTTTTTAAGCTGTATTTTATTTCATACTAATTTAGTCCTCTTTAGGCCATAAATCTGCTTAAATAAATTCAATTCAGCATTTTTTTTTGTATAGGGCCAAATCACAACAATGTCAACTCTGGGCACTTTATAGACAAAATAAATTCAAACTAATTCATAATAAATAATAACCTAGTTAAGAAAATTAACCGACAAATTGCATCTGTATTTTTTTGTTCCAAAAGATATGTGTGGCCTTTGAATTGGCTGTGTTTAAAACGACTCATCCACAAGTAGCACAGAGTGTAAGTCATGAGGGTGGTGTCCTAAAGTGAGAAGGTGGCCCCAGTTTAACCGCCACCCAGTGCGTAAGAACCTGCGTAAGTGAGCATCCACACCCTTCATGTATCCATAATTAGGACAGTGAATGCCTTCCAGGCCTCTGAGAAGTCATTATTAACTGACACTGCTCTCTGAAGCCCGTATAGAGTACAGAAAATGAAAGGAGAATTTCCCTGGTGAGACATATAATGCAGGCCATGCAAATCGGCACACTTCCTCAAAATCTCTCAGCCTAGTCCCATAAGTGCAACTGGACCACCAAGATTTCAGTTGGACATTCCTCTTTAAAAAAAAATACAAAGGAAAAAAAAAAAAAGAAAAGAGCAGTGCAGATGCAGCTTGTGTGGTGTGGAAATTCTGAGACGGGATCATAATTCACATGGCTCTAGTTTTGTCATTGCAAAATGTGTTCACAAGACTTTATTTAAATGCAGTTCTTGTCAATATTTGTAATCTCACAAGACCTGCATGATTTTTGTCATGCATTAACTTTCACGTACAAGAACCACACAGCAACATTTTGAGTTTTAGTGAATTAATGAATAGTTATGTGAGATGTGGTAGATGAGGTTGAGGTGGGACATCTGGGGTGTCATTGTGTTGAGTCGAATGAAGGAAACTGAGGATGGGGGTGCCTTCTTGGTTATTTAGTGACCCTGGCTTACAGGACACACTCACCCAACCCCCCAGATGGTACCTGAAATAGAATGGCAATAGGAGGAACACATGGATCAATGACACAGAAGGATGGGGAAGGTTGAAGGGCTGCAACGGGGAAAAAAAAGGAAGAGTGAAGAAAGACAGACAAAGCTCAGATGAAGAGAGGGAAGAAAAAGAAATGAGGGAGAATCAAGGAGTGATGGATATGAGGGAGAGTGATGGGAATGGGGGGTGAAGGAGAGGGAAGGGGGAGGGTGAACGAGCGCAAAAGCTGAATGGCTGAATGGATGATGGATGAGAGTAGGGATGGGTAAGGGTTGGGTTGAACGAACCAGACAGACTTCAGGAAGTTAACTGAGAATTAGAGGGTTCATCAGGTGATTAGAGGTGTGGCTGAGACATCGCCCTGCTCCTGAACCCAAGTTAACCCATTAACTTATTTTAATGATTGACATACTTCCAAATGAGTTTGGATCCATTTCAGTGTATTAAGGTTGAAACACAGATTTGGCCCAACTTTCACCTGTTTTTGTTAACTTGGTCAAATTAGACAAACTTGTTACCAGAGTTTGCTTAAGAATGAAACAAGAGTTGTGTCCAAAGGCCAATAAAACATTTTTGGGGGCATTTTTAGAAAAGAAAAAAGCTCAAATAGGAAATGACTGTCTACATTATCTTCATCAGGGTAACCACTTAGAACTACAGTTAGATGGACTAATTCTCTGTGTTTACAGCTGAAAACATTTTGATTAAAGTTGATATCTTTCATGTGTTTATAGGTCCCCTGCTTCTGCTTATTCATGTCCACATGGCAACTATTTTGTCTGTTTTTGCAAATTCTAAATTTAAATGGAAGAAGTGAGAAATTCACAGAACATTAAAAGTTGCTCAACCCATCAGTCAGTCAATGATGCATTCAAATGGCAAAGGAAAGATTGGCTGCATCTGTGTGCTTCCATTTGAACGCTGCATTAAATAAAGCACCACTGAGAGACCTTTACAATGCACCGTTTAAAACGAGTAACATTTCCAGCTCATCTTCTGTCCATGTATGCAGTATGTGTGTTGGACATTTGTTATTCAGTTTGTAAAAATAAACAATAGACTATGACATGCAGCGCAGTTTTGCAGATATAGAGCTAGTGATGATGTTTGATGTTTAGTTAGTGTACATAACTATAAAAAGAAGTGGTGAGCAGAGAAAAAAAATGGGAAGAAGAAGCAAACCGGCAAGAAAAGGTAAGAGCAGATTACATTGGAAATCATATCTTATACTGCCATATCTGGTTGTGTTGCAAGTTAAAGTAAATTTATGTGAAGACCAGTGGATGATCAGGGAATCGGCTCCATGTGAGGTAGTTTACTGAAATAAGGAGTGAGACTAAAAGAAGGGAGACTGAGCAAACAAGAGACTGAAAGAGAGAGGGGCAAAGCTCTTATGGGTCATGGGAAAAGATGTGGAAGGAGTAGAAGAAGGGGAGCTGAAGCCTGCCATTGGTTTGAATTGAAGGAACCCATGTCCTCTTGCATGTTCAATTAAAAACTCTTGGTCGAGCCACCAGGTAGGAACACAGTTGCTTGCATTGTAGGAAGGAAAGAAATATGCTTACTGTCAAGACTTTTCTAAATGTTGGTGATTGTGCACACACAGCAATCTGCAAAGAAGTTATCTCCATTTAGTTTGTGGCAAAACAATTTCAAACGTACAACCACAGCAACATAAAATTAACGATATTTTGCTGTTCCCTAGGGAATGTTTTTTTTAGTATTTTTGTGGTTTGAGTTTCAATCAGTGGAACATATTTGGGTTTAGATGTGGGCTTTGAAATATTGTGGTGGGTATTTGGCCCTGATTTTTTTTTTTTTTTTTTTTTTAATAACCAAAAGTGGAAAGTATAATGATCAGAATAAACAATCATTTACAGACTGTACACTCTATAACCAAAACAATTAGCTTAAGGTCACAAAAGGGGAGCAAAAATGTCCTTGTCTTGTTGAACTCCAGACCAAAAATGCATTTGAATCAGTTGAAAAATGCTACTAAGTTGAGCTTCAAGAAATCTCTGCTGGCCAACTGGCTGCATCGTAAGGCTCCAAGCCTGAACTAAGCGGACCTCCATATTTTGGAAAAGAAGGAGCACTGGCCAGTGACCCTGTGCATGAATGACGGGGCAGAAGGACTGCTTGGGTAGGTGGAGAAGAGATGGTTGAAAGAGGCAGCTCAAGCAGAAAGAGAGGGAAAGGGGTTAAGTGGAGGCAGGTGTTCCATGACAAACCTTACAACCCCCTGCCCCACATCTCCTTTGACTATAGTTAGCTCCACCAACTGCAGTCCACTGAGAGTTTGGAAAACCAGCCCAAGAACAGACACTTGTTAGCCACTTTGCTCTTTCTCTTTTAACTTCTTTTGTTAGCCTTTATTCAATCACCTTATCCCTTCTGATCTAATCTATCCCCACCAAATTGCAACCCCTTTCCTTTCATCCCAGGTTTCTTTCCACAGTCTCCCCTGTGTACTCTCCCAGTGGCTGCAGGAGCACCTGGCTTTGTGGTTTTAAATCATATAAAACTCCTGTTGCTTTAAGCAGATGAACGCTGTTCCTGCTGTTCACACTGCGTGACCCAGCTGGCAAATTAATTTAGGTCGGATTGACTTAAAAAATTTTGTTCTCTCATCGTGTTCCAGAGGTTATTAAAATCCAACTCCAGAATAGTGCAGAATAGTACACAAATCCAATTCTGATTGCTGGAAAAATGGAGAGCGCATGATTTATGCAATTTTGTAATTTGGTTAAATGAAATTAAATCAGTCTGGGATTACATATTTTACCCTTTTAGTCAGCTTCTCTTCCAGTGCCTTTCAATTTTGGCACTATGACAGTGAGCCTCATAGATTGTATCACTGCCACAGTTTATGTAGAGTCTTGATTAAGATGCTCCTTTCAGTCTCTCTCCATCTATCACATACAATTCCTTACACGTCACTATGTGGATTTTAAGGATGTATTCTGATTTTTAAAATAATACCAACTGACCTTAGGATTTAAAAATCTAAGTTTATTTATGCTATGGTGGTAACTGGAAGCCTCAGGACATCTTTTTAACTACACATGGTTCATGTTAAAGACTAAGGTTTATGACAGGATTGTGACGCAAGTGTGTCTCAAGTGATGATTCTCTCTTGCCGACACTCGAACTTTTATTTGCACTTTTCTTTAAAGCATGACTTATAGAGCTTTGACTGTGTGAGTGATACTGGGTACATTCAGTATCACTGGAATACTTGAAGTTGTTATGACAAGTGTGTATGTTTTGGCCTGCCAGCACATATCATGTGTGTCTGCATGTGTGGACAGAGGGGATGATGCTCTAGTCTTTGAAATTCTGTTACTTTTAGTTCTCCGGCAACAGATTCATGTTGTGTCCTTGAACAATGCCTGACAGCAGTCGGTGTCAAGAGAAACATCTGGAAGCGAAGCATGCAGCTGTCACTACGAATGTTTGAATCATCATGCACATGCACTCATAGTGACTCACAGTCACATTTTCTGGCTTCTTTCTCAGTTATAATCTCATTAAAAAGGTTTGCTGTTGGTTGGAATTCACTTTTTTTCTTTTAGATTACATTTAGCTGCATACCCTTAAGGGTTTAGAGGTGCAGTCAGTGATCTGAGACTCCCGTCTCCTTCAGAACAGAGCAGCACTGATAGTTACAAAAGTATAAGTGGCAGACTAAGAATAGAAACGACCACAATAGTTCACTACTCTGGTACTGATAAAAAAAACAAAAAAACAAAAAAACTTGAATGCACACCATAAGCACCATCATCTGCCAGCATTTATTTCTGCTCTGTTGATGTTTTGATAACCTCTTAAAACTAATTTAAAAAGTTGTTCAATGTCATTATCAATTTATCTTATTTGATTACCCTACTATGACAATCTAATTTGACATATTTTGTTTTGAATCGTTGTATGACTCTCTTCCGTATCTGTACACACACACACAAACACACAAACACTCTCAAAGCAAAATGCCTTTCTACTTAAACACAAATAAAACCATGATAACAAGGTCGCCACTTCATGGCAGCTGCCCTCACTGGTGTCCATTAGTGATAAAGAGTCTGACCTTATCAGTGCGTTATCAGCCACAGGAAAAGAGGCAACATGCCAGCAGCAGTTACGAAAGAGAGGGAGGGAAATAGCTTGTTGTGCATTACAGGTGGCCAACAATAACTTGGTTTTAGCCCTGTTGTATTCCATTTTGATTGTATTTTGTAGCAACCCTTCTGTCCTGAGGGTTATTGTAGCTCTGATGCAAGTTAGCTTTTCTCATATGAGTTTATTAGAATAGAGTAGAACTTCATTGTCACTGCAATAAAAAGTGAAACAAAATTACTATTAAGTTTTAAAACTGTGTTTCTTTGGCTGGGAACAGTAATTATTGTGCTTAATACTACTACTACTGCTACTACTACTACTACTACTAATAATAATATTATTATTATTAGTAGTAGTAATAATAATATTATTATTATTATTATTATTATTATTATTATTATTATTATTATTATTATCATGCATAAAGCAGGGAAATAGATAAACTTGAGACAAAATTGTGATGAGATAATAAGACAAAGGTTTGCACCCCAGGTGACAATGATAGTTTGAAAATAGGGCTGAGCACAAGGGCAGGAGGTTATTGGATTGCTTCGGTTTGCTCCAGAAATGATTTTTCCATGAATCCGGGTATGTGATCCTGGCTGAGCCTGGGGATATCCTCTGTTTATACTCAGCCAAAGACCCACAGATTTGGCGGCCTGGTATTCACCTGATTAAAATGACCTTCTTGTGTAAACTAATCTGGCAGCTTGAGAGCAGCACGTACACACGGGACCTTTAGAGACCTGGACATTGTATGAAGAATTCTGTCAGTGCAATTAGTGAACACACACCCACACACACACATTTTGAGGGCACAGTGTACTTGAAAAGTGACGAAGCCACACCACCATGGTAATTAAGAAGTAAAGCTCTGTAATGAGACTAATAACAGTATTATCTGTCACACTTTTATATCAAACAGCAGTACACCAGAACTTGACTACAGTTCATGCTTGTGTGTTTTCTATAGAGTGCATACACAGTTGGTGAGACCAGATGCAAAGGATTACATAGTAATAGGTCAAGCCTCATGGCTGCATGTGCTTGGGAATACTCCATCAGTCATGTGTCTCTTGTCATCTCTGCTTGTTCTCAGGTTGCCTTTGTGTTTTCGTTCCCATTTAGCAACCGTATGCTTTTTAGTTTCAGTCATATCTCCCACTCACTATATTTCATGTGTCTTTCTCCCTGTTGTTGTTTTTTATGTTTGTTTTATGTCATGTGTTCAGGTGAAGTAGCACGGATTCACACTGATTTCAGCATGGATTAAAACATAAAACCATAATGCATGTTGCTTTTTAAAGCAACATGTGCTTTTCAGGTTCATGTGTGAGTACACGTATTTGCATGCAGGGTCTGTGTGTATCCTGTGGTTTATAAATCACCGCTGACAGCTGTCATATTGTTATAATGCAGCGTCTTCCCTGAGAGCAGCTGGTTCTTAGACCTGTGGTCTTCTTATCCCCCATGCTGCTGTAAATCCTTCCTCATCTGAACTTCTTTAACTTGTTGTATTTGGTGATTGCATGACATACCAAATGCAATCATTGCAGGAAAGTGCCTATACATGGACGACATTGATCTAATTGTTTGATGATTTATTATCATTATATTTGCCTTTTAAAAGATTGCTCAAACACAATAATAAATCAATCGGTGTGCATTTCAGTGTGCAGTCAGCAATTACAATATAAGTGAAGAAAAGTTTGGTAATGGTTACAGTAGCATGACAATGCAACACTCCTTTGGAAAATATCTCCATATTATGCATGTGAAAAACCAGATGCCCCTGATAAACTGTTTCCCAGGTCTCAGCCCTGTCTCTTACAATAACTTGAAACATTACACAGTTTTCCTTAGTCAGATTGATCCTTTTGCCAAGAGGAAAAAAGGAAAACATTTGATTGCAGTGAAAATGCAGGAAGGTGTAGACATAAGATTAGAATATTCAACATGTTTGACCTAGTGATATCCTCTGACATCCACTAGAAGGGATGTATGTTGGGCATCTTAAAGGGGAAGTAATCTGTAAACTTGGTAATGTTTTTTACTAATATGTTGTCACTGCATTGCATTTGTTTAAATGTGCAACAAATAGCTGGTTAGATTTCTAAAAGTTAATTTGGTTGTGGTTTTTAAAGGCAAATGTAAGTTAAAACTTGACAAAAGGGGGGAACATGTTTTCCATACTACAAATGTGAGTTAACTATAAACACAGAAATTGAAGTAATAGGATTAACACATGTCTGTAACAATCTGCTGACCTTTCCTGCAGGGGTCATCGGTAAGGAGCACATATTCCACCCGTTTGGGACTGTGTATCAGTTATCTTACCCTTGAAAAAAACAGGTAGTCAGTAGTGTAAAACAGACTCCAGATCAAAGTCATTGCAAGAACCCCCACCCAACCCAGAATCTAAATTGAGTAGGACTGCAGCGTTAGTACAGGAAGTAGATCTGTCCGCCACTTTAACATGTGGTCAACCAGCATTTTAAGTCTCTTGGGGGATCAAATTGTCCTTTAATTTAAAAAGCTCTTTGAATTGGTTTCAGTTTTTTTACATGGCTTGACATGGTGAAACCTTGTGTCACCATGTCAAGCATTTGGTTTTCTTGGTTGGGCACCGGGCTGCAGAGGACACTGGGAGGAGTGGGAATGTCAAGACAAAGACGACCAGTAGAGAAGGAATGCTGGTGTCCTGCTGAGCTAATCCTTGCTTGAAGAAAGGCGAAAATGTGGAAAGCGAGGGAGAGAGGGAGGAGACAAAAAGATGGCAAAGGAAGGTCCCAGGTCCGGACAGAAATGGAAAGCATAGCTTGGGGGGATCTCTTCCCTTTCACTAGGTTCTCTCTAACTTTCACCTGCTTTCTCTCTATGGCTCAAGGGTGTTCTCTTCTGCTGGTGGTCCAACTGGTCTCTGTTCAGTTATCGAGCCATTTGGAGTTAATGAGACAGCTGTACTATTCGAGAGGTGAAGTCCTTTAGATCAGCTTTGCTCAATGTGCACGGCTCAGTGCTCACTTGTCTTTTTACTCCTGAGGGGAGTGAGTAATGCCACTTTCACCCTCAAGGGCCATTTATATTGAAACAAACGTCCACTTCAGTCTGTATTGTTTGTGACTGGTCGGATGATTCTAGACTAGATAAAACCATTTTAGTAAATTAAATCAATAAGGATCCCCTGGGTACATTTAGTAAAACGTGCAAAAAATTTAAAATCATGTCCAGAACTAAAGACATGTGCTACTTTTGCACATTTACCCTGAAAATAAGCATCTTGGCTTCTCTGGAAGGTTTTGCATATAGGCATGTAAGGGTTTATGAATCTGTTTGTAGTAGTGTGTGCAGTTGTTTTCAATCCAAGCCTGAGAAGAGACTTAGAGAGTCTGCGCCTTTTGATTCAAAGCAGATCTTCAAAGCCTGTGTGTGAATGCTGGCAAGGGCTGCAGAATCAGATTGACCTCCCAGATAGGAACCAGACCTCTCAGAGCTTAGGGAACATGGATTTAGACTTAATATGACCCGAGACAACCAATGGCATGCAGAAACTGAACTTGGTAGAAACGATGAGTTGGTAAATCTCATTGAACTTAGAAAATGTGCCTCTTTGTCTCTCTCCAAGTGTGATAGTCCTGATGAGGAATATCCTGCAAATGCAATAAGATTGTATGCCACGTTACATTTATGAACTCCACCTCTATGAGAAACCAGCATGTTGTCTCAGTGGCTGAATCCAAACCACTTCAGGTCAAACTTCCTGCATCAGGCTTCCTGGTTTTGTTCTTTCTGGTCCAAGCTTGAAGCAATTACAAGTGGCTCAAGGGAAATCACCTCCCTTTACTATGTCCTGTAACTCATTCTTCACAACACCACATCTCTTTTAAAGTGTTGACAGAGACATTAAACACAAAGGCCTGCATCACTGACAAGTTGTTTAAATGAAGGTAAGTTCATATCGGCTAAAAAAAAGAAACTTTTAAAGAGGAATAGATGGGAATATTCACTTTTTATGTGTGGAAAAACAGAAATCTAAATTAAAGATTGAAAAAAATTTTTTCCTTGGCTTGTGTTTGTCATTGTATCATCAGCAGTAATGGTACAAACAAGTTTTAAGTTGTCAACATGCCTACTGGCATAATCCTTTGCTTCATGTTTGTTCTGAGACAAAAAAAAAAGGTACAATATGGTATATTCTTATGGGAGAATAATTTGAGAACTTTCAACAACTGTAAAGTAGAGGAATGTAATTCATAGACAGTTCAGCATTTGCTGTGTGGTGACTGGTCCAGACGGATTTCCACAGCAGATGGAGACTGTAGACAGGATTTTTATGATCCCACTACTTTTCACTACTCACAACTCATCACACCCAAACAGAGGTCAGCATTTCTTTGTCCCTGCTGCCTCTGATTTCTCCCTCCTCATTTGGCTCTTCTTCGCTTTTCTTCCTCTATGCTTTGTTCTTTGAGCGTGAGGCGGCCAGGTTTCAGCTCTAAATATACTGTTTTTCAGAAACCAATTCCTTGACGAAACACATATTTCAGCAGCAGGAAATATCAGAAGAAAAAGCCAAGAAAAGAAGGAGAAAGAGGGGGGTTGTTAGAGGTTGGGAAAGACTGGAGACATGGATTTCATTAGAGCTCCCTGTGTGAGCGTGCCTCCTCCAGGAGAGAGGGCATTGTTCTGCTCTCTGCCCCCAGCTCAGAGTTCCTGCCATGGGCAAGACTTGTTAGAGAGACAGCCTCCCGTAGAGGCGGCTGGACAAGGGTTATCAAAGGACAAAGGGGCCTTTTGGTGTGCTGACAGGCGGACAGGTCAGATGCCGCGGTGTGTGCGTCAGTCAAAGAAGGGGGAGTGTGATGATGTGTAGGTTGGTGCTCTGGCACAAGAATTCTTCTCTTGTGTGTTTTCTACATGTTTGTTCGCAGCAGTTGGGTCAGTGTGAATAGAAGACTGTTGATGTGTAGCAGACTGATCGGCTTCCCATGCTGGATGTGTGTCCTGATGGGACACTGATCAGAGCTGTTTGTGATAAGAATGGCTGTAGGAACTGGAGGCTGCAGTAACCTTACATATATCCTGTATTAGAAAAAAAAAAAGAAATCAATTAAAATTTTTATTGTTGGATACTTGGTACACGATTTCTGAACTTTACAGTGATTCCACTGTAACTTGTATTATCAGTGGGATGTCAGTGATGGCTCCACTTTTTAAATTCTTGAGTATGAGTAAATGTCAAGTTTGTACCAAGTACCTGATTAGATTAATGACATTCTTTGCTTCTGTATTTCTCTGGGTGTTTAAATTGGGAAACACAGCTGACATGTTTGTTTAAAAACTCAGGGTATCAGAAGCAAGCTTTGATCACAGCGTTTGAATATATTAATTAGGTTGCAATCATGTGTCTGAACTGGCAAATATATATTTAAATCTTCAGTTGCTTGTTAAATAAAGGTAGGTTGCCACTAAGATGAGGAAAATACAAGGTGTATTAGCTACCAGACATTCAAATTTGTTCACCATCTTGCTGTTCGATGCCTGACTATCATCTAAGAGGCATTGTTTACTCTTATGAACTGATAGGTAAAGGTATTTCCTTTTCATTTTTAGGCAAGGCAAAGTGTTACTCATGATCTTGGACTTGCAGGTCTGTTATAATGTGATTCTTTTGTGAGGTGGAATTTGGGTGCAAAAAGAGAATTTATAAAGTGAGGAATAACTGAGGTAGTGTGTCCTTATCACCATCTTTCACCTCTCTGCCATCCACAGGGTCTTTTAAGGAGCTATATAAAGGCTTCATTCTTGTGAGGCTAGTTATTAAAACCAACGGGGCTTTTCACCTCTCACAGCCCCCTCTCTATCTGTGCCAACACATGGGTCTTCACCTGTTTCCAAATCTCTCCTAGCGTTGCAGTATATTTCCTGTGTTTTGTTAAAATTTCATTAGGTGTAGCTGCTCTTTCTTTTTGTTTATTTGGGCAGTAAAGACGCATGTTCATATTTCCATCTGGAAAAAACGAGACACAGGCTTATATGAATGCCGTCATCTAAAAATTTGCTCATGTGTAAATTTCCTTCACTCCTTTCCCCGTCCTCTTTGTCCTCCTGCTGTTTGAATCTCACTGCCCTGCAGATTCAAGGCCAGTGGCCTGACCCTGCTGAGCTCAGCAACATTCCAGGAACTGAATTGACTAAGTAATAGGATTTGTTCCTAATTATCAGTGCAGAATAATTTAATTGATTTGTGGGTAAACAGTGTTTTTTCCCAAGTCTACTGTTGTACAGGTGTCCAGCTTCATATTAGATATTCCTCTTCATTTTATGATCTATCTTTATTCCCCTTGTTTTATTTTTTTATGTTACCCATTGAATTGTGTAATCCTCCACAGATTCATGTTTTGCCATCAAAAATGTATTAAACTGATTAAACCATGATTGCATGATTTGTTTGAGTCTTGACTTGAAACCATCCCATGTTTTTTTTTTTATTTATTTTTAAGTGTGTTTGTTACTTGGCAGACAGACTGGCCTTTGTGCTAAATGTTTGAATTATAGAGTATGTGACGATAATTGGATTATATATGATAATTATGGGTTAAACCCATGTTATATATGTCCCTCAATCCACAAAGCCTTCATTTGCCCTGGTGCTGTTTTATTAAACCATCTGTCTGCAGTGGTTGCAGTCCTGAGAACTTGATGCTGGGGCACCTTGATGGATTTGGTATGTTATTAGGGGAGACACAGGGTGTTACACCTCTGCCTCCATGTGTGTGTGCATGTTTATGTCTATGTGTGGAAAGACCATGAGTTCACCCTACCACATTTCATGCTTATTTCTGCCACATGGAGCCTTTGCTTGGCGTCTGACTGGAAAGATCAATCAGTTTTGAGGAAGTTTGATGCATTTGAAGTTATAATAAATTCTGTTAGTTTCTATACTGCTGTAATTGTGCTTGAGTGCCTCTACCATTTCCTAAATTCTTTGTCCTTTTAATCATAAACAGTTTTAATGCATCATACCATGGTTTAACCACACAGTACTCTTTTGTCATGGGTATTGAATGCATTTATCTTACTTCAGATGTTTGTTGTAGATAATACTCCATGTTTTTAATCATCCTATGGCTTTACATTTTTCTTTGACTAGGTTAATCTTTAATATCTGACATGTTATTGCTTTATTGCATCATTGTTTATGTCATAGATTATGAATAAATTAATGGCTGTCTCGGGGGAAACGGTATAAGAAAATGCTAGCAGTAACACAGACCTCTGTGCATGTCTGGTATCGGACTTTAGCTTTTAGATTACACTTACATGCGTTCACATACATAGCTGGTTTTAGAAGACTTTTGCCTTCTTTAAATTAAGGTTTTTATTAATTTGATAATTTGATCATGCTTAATAGCACACCAGCAGTAATGTTTATTAATTTTTGGGCTTAGATACGTACAGGCCTGGCCCCTTAGACTTTTTCCCCCAGCCATGTAATAAAAAATAAATAAATCAAAGTGTTGTGGGTTTGGTTAAGATGTATATTTGCAGACGTTAAATTCATAGTTGAAAGTCTGCCTTGACGTGAGCTGAACATAAAGTAGAGGTTGAAGTCCTTAACATAACGCATATGCAGTTTTAATAATCCATTGGAAAATATTTGACTGATTCACAAAGGCAGAACCACATTAACATAAAAAGTGCAAGTACGTTTTGATTTTTTTCCCCTCTAACAGAAGGGAATTAGAAACCTTTAGTGACAGAGTCGATGAAACAAAAAGGACCACCCAAAGTCTCAACACCCACTGTCTGTCACAGTGGGGCCATGCTAAGGATTTTCTTTTGTGGCATTCATATACACACACTCATCAACTGTGGCACTGATTTAGACAAGCATACACATGATAAGCCAAGCTGTGTCCCGTGCATACTCAGTCATGCAATACTTTCTTTCACACATACATGGTACGTGAAACCCAAACAGAACATCATTTACTCAAACATACAACCACCAATAAACATTTTGTTCCATATTTTGTCAGTCAGCTGACTGCTCGGGCTCACCTACTGTTGGCAGACTAGGAGGACGCTGTTTCAGCATGACCCTACATGCAGACATTGGCTTTGGTGTGCATTTCAGCTGCAAAGCAAACCCAAAAAAAAGCTATTTTGTTTAAGAGTATGCTGCGATTCTTCAATGACGTTGCAGCAACACGCAGAGAAAACATGTCAAAATGTCAAGTGTTTGTTAAGAGCAAGGATTCATTTATTTTCAGTGGATATCAAGTGGACCTGCATCTATTGCGGAGTTTCATCACCAGTAAGTCTGTCACTTATGCCAGGAAATGGAGAAATTTAATATAACAAACAACAACAGTCCAGAACCCAAATATATTCAGTTCACCTTCTTACATAATAGAAAAAGAAATAAATCCTCAACCAAAAACAGGTCGGTGACATTTTTGCTTTACAAATAACAGAAATGATTTAAGAAGTAATTGTTTTATATCTTGCATGCGTTATTAGTTTATTCATTTTCAGGATTTTATGAAGTTCCCATGTTTTAAAATTAAATCAACAGAATTTAACAACAAAGGTCCTTTCTGTAAAACTGTAAGATTTATAACATCACTTTAACTTTTCTACTACGGCGGCCTGTAAATAACTGAAATAAGAGTTTATTGTATAATTATCTATCCAGGACACACTAACAGATATTTATTTGACCCGACAGTTAACATCAATAAACACCCATAATTTACTATAATTAGATTGTAGAAGAGGGACACAAACACCAGAGGGAAAGCAGCATCTTGTGTTTATAGTTTATTGCACCAGATCTGATCATACTCCTTTTCATGTGTCATTGATGTCCCTCCTCTACTCTTATTTGGTGTACTTTTATTCTCTCTGTGGCCTCCTTTTACCATGGCTATAATCATTAGTAAGTTGTGTGTTTTAGCTGTCAAGCAGAGCTGTCATAGTGTCTCTGGACAAACAAACAGATTACATCAACATGTGGACTGCACATGGAGAACCTGTTTCTGCTTCCTTTCAAATCTCCATCTTTCCATCTCCCTGTCACCAGTTTGAGTTCCCCTTCTCATCTTTTTTTAAGATCCATTTTGTTTTTATTGTGTTCTTTTTAAACAGTCACTGTTAGCCCTAATCAAGTGCATTTTTGGGCTAATTTTAACCATAAGGGAATGGATTGTGCACGAGAAATTGACAAGACCTTGGTGTAAGTTTTAAAGTAAATAAAGACTTCTTGCATGTCGGGATAGTTTCACGCCAAATACATAATCCTTTTCAGTTGGAGAAGCGTCATATTAGTGTTGCAGACAGTTGGTCAACATAATCAGTTGATCTAAAGAAGGAAAATGTCATATGATTGTAATTTAAAGGGTAGCAAAGATTTTTCCAAATTCTATAAAAATGTAATTTGCAAGTGTTTAACACATACATGTTTTCTGTTTTCTAAGAGTTTTGTAATCCAAATTATTAGCATTGATTGCTTTTGGTTGCATGGATGTTGCATTGTGACTTCAATTTCTCCAATTTTTTATAAATGATTTTAACATTTTGGGAAGTTCTGTAAAGTTATGGAATAAGACAAATTTTAGCTGCAATAAACACTTTGTAGAAGTCTCATTCATCTTCATCTGGTGTGCTAAGTTTTTCTTAAATTGGGTACATTCCTACATGTATTTTACTGTTTTGTCTTCTGTGTAAGTGGTGACTTAATTGCACAATTTGGTAAAGGAATTTGCAGAAATTTCTTGACTGAGCTTTATATTTAACCTTGCTGGACATACAAAATTTGAAAGGCTTATAAACAGCAATAAAGCTAAAAAGAGATGCATGCTAAATATACTCTGTTTGAATGCTTTGAAGTATTGACTGTACCTCTGGTAATCAACTGTCCAATGCTTCGGATTCAATTTCTAATATTTATCCTCTGACAGGAACTTTTCATCCGATTGGGTTGCAGCTCTCATCTTGCAGCACTAACACTGTGACAGTAGCATGAGATTATGTGACAGGCTGACAAGTTGCAACAACTTCAGCAAGATATCATGAAAGTCAAGCATCTAAAATGTGGTTTAGGATAAGTTTAACTCTGATGAATATGAACTTCATGAAAAAAATCTGCAGGAAAGGTGGTAACAGAAAACTACAAGTAGGAGCTTGCAAATGCAACCTGCATAGTGAGAAAGTATTACCAACAGTAGCTAATTGCCATGTCTTTGTGGCTGCATTTGTCATCTCTCTTGGTTTTTCCTTCAACCTGCTTTCTTTTGAGTTCTTTAAGATACTTAAACAAAAATCTAATGAGGGTTTAATTCTTTTATTGATGCCAGGTTTCTAAATCATGCATACCGTTTTTTTCTTCATAAACACTTTTAACATGAATAAAATCAAATTTATTAAATACGTATAATTCTACCTACTGTTTTGGCATTAGAGGAAAGTACAGAGTTGCTTAAGTCAGAAAATGTAATGGGGAGTTCATCATGAGTACTGCAGAAGCCCAGTCCAGAGTGCAGTAGACACACTGAACTGCCAATTCAATCTGAGCTCTTTCTGTTTGGTTTTGCATCGTCTCAGTTTATTGACATTGCTGCGCATGCCTTGCACGGCGCAGTGTGCTGCACATTCATACACACACTGCTGTTTTTGTTGGGCTCTGGAGTCTTAGACCTGCAGTGTGTTACTGTGACTGTGGAGGGATAGAAGGATAGACCAGGTGCATTGTGTCCCTGTATGTTTGTGTGGGAGAGGGGGAGATGGACTTCACCTTGTATATGTGTGTGATTTTTCCCATATTCCCATTCCTGTCTTGGTCAGAGAGCACATTGAGGTCTCCCACACAGTCCAGATATTCTTTAACTAATTTATTGGCCAGGACTATAGAAAATGAAACTAGCATTAGTTTAATGTCACATCATTCTGCTTAATGTCATCCTCAGCTTAGTCATGGAAAAACACTTGCCTACAGGGCTCTGCAGACTTTGTAGAGTAAGTGTGCTACCAGAGAGGAGACCTTTTAATGCATGAGAAATGAGATGTGGGTCATAAGGTGAACTTGACATTAGAATAGCATGAACACATCTTAGTCTGTTAAACATAGCCTTAAACTTTGCAGGGAAAAGCATCTTCACTTGATTAAACCACACATGACCACATTTACAAGCCACTTCAAAAAGGTTAACATTCTCCATGAATTAGATGATGTGCTATTTACTACTACTAACAAGCAGTTGTTTTTAAAGGCATCTTGTTTCTTCTCTCCTTTTCCTCATCTTTTTGGTTTAGAATTGCCCTCAGCTTTGAGATTATTGTTACAGATCTGAAAGTATGTTTCAGGAACCGCATGTACACAAATTCCACATGAGTAAATTCACAAGTTGTGATTAAAAAACAAAGAAACCTCTGTTCAAAAATGCCCTTTCACTTGTGTCAAGAAAGTAACGAGCATGAGTGTGTTGAAGGTTTGTTGAAGGTTTGCAGTAAAATGACAGGGTGGCATTGCAGGATGACGGCACACTGTTGATAGATGGGTTGTTAATGAAAGGAGAGCATGGCTAACGTTGGAGCAAACCTCTATTACTCACAGAGCTTCAAGAAACCTCCTCTGCCTGTGGAAACGACAGCACCATCACAATTATCAAATGCCAAAAAAGAGGAAGAATGTGATAGATATATATAAAGTGACATAATGATTTTGGCTGTTTTATATATAATAATGAGGAATTCTGCTCCTTTTCTTTTAATACCGGGTGGTTGCATTAAGATCTAATTATTGATAACACTTTATTTTAAGTGAATTCACAAACAGATACACAGAAATGACATGTTTTTAAACTTTCTCATTACTAATAAGGTTTTTGTTGTTAATTTAAACAAAGGTATTTTCATTGTAGCTGTATTTAAATAGTTTCATTACAGTTGAGGAAAAAATGCCTTTCAGCCCATATATTTTAGGAAGGGTTATTGCAAGCACTGACATTTATTATCTTTTTGGCAAAATAAAAAATACTTTTGATCACTTTCTATTTTCAATGGTGGGAACATTTTGTTCACAGTTTGGCCCCAAGAAAGCGTTGATGGCCAGATGTGGTGGACCTTTTATCACTAACACATGAATGAGATGTTGATACTGTGTTCTGTGTTGCTCCTGATTAATTCCTAAAATCAATTCTCAGGGTGCATGTGTTGAAAAATGTCTAAGATGATTCTGGGGGGAGTTGACTTATTTATTTATTGCACATGCAAAGTTAAACTGGATGAAAAAAAAATCCTTGACTTTCTAAATGTTATATGACTGAGGGAATCAGTATCCAATGATGAGATAAAACAGGTTTTTGAGGCTCTGAGGACTTTATTGATAGTAACTGTTGTTGCAGTTTTGCATTTGGCCAAAATTGGCGTGTAGTCTTAACAATTCAGAGAGTTTGGATCATGAAGAAAAGGATTCTTAATATATATTTGGCTAAGGTTCACGATAATAAAAAGTTAGTGCCTTAATGGCTGACTTCTCCCTCTTTATAAGCTCCCTTATAAGCTCTCATAGATGAGGCATTATATTAAATGTTATTATTAAAACTTTTGCTTAGGGAGCTGCACTTGGCCAAGGGCCTACCTGTCTAAGGTCCCTTTTCTTATGACAAGGATAGAAATATTCTTTCATAGTTCTGGATCGGGAGCAAGAGACCAAGTTTAGCATGGTAGGAGCTCAAATGGGACTCAACAGCAGGTACCACATTCTGTCATTATTTATAAGATAAGATTTCTGCTTCTAAGTGCTCCCAAGATAAGATCTACATTAAGCTGTGAGGAGTATATGTGTATGTTAAATGTCAATATTATTTCTGACATGATTTCATCATAATCAATTTCAGAAGAAAACAGACATGACTCAATTATAAAACCTTTTCTTTTTTGCCTTTTTAGGAAAGTATTTCTGTTTTTGATTTATTAATGGACAGATATTTCTGACTTAGTTCAGGCCAGCTTTATTCTATTCTCTTCCTGCATGAAACCACAGAGAGTGCTTGATTTGCCTTCAGAATTTATTTAATTCTAATTCACCTCCCCCTCTTTTCCATTTTTCCAATAAATAAAGCTTTGGCAATGACTTCTGGACTCAGATCCTCACACTGCATTGTAATTGTTATTTAAATTGTAAAATCTAGGGCAGCGATCAGTTTTGTGTTTTTCGTCTTTGCAGGGGAAAATAATACTGTCCCATGATGCAATCCCGGTTGTTTTAATATGTTCCAGGTTTTTTTTAACTTAATCTGAGTTGCTCATAGTGGCACAGAACAACACAGATGTTAAAATTCAGAAGCAGGGATGCCTGTGGGAGGATTGGACTGTCGTCTGTATGTTTTCATGGTGTTTGTGGTTTTAGCGTTGACAGGGGTGTCATCTGTCCTCCCGCCCTTTAGAGGCCTCCTCTGGTCACATTTGTATTCGTTGTCCAACAGAAGGCCAACAAAGGACAAGCAAATAAAAAAAAAAGTTACAACAGCTGGAAAATACAAGATTGATCTGCAAGAATCAGAGTTGTGTGTCTGTTCTTTTCAGGAAAGCAGTCATGGGAAGAGGAATTATAGCAAAATGTCAAACATAGCTGCACTGTAGTTATGTTACACTGTATTACACAAAGCATTACTTAGATTAAAAGTGGCATTTTACCTGCCTTTTGACACTTAGAAAGCAACAAGACAAATTTGCATTGATGGACAGCTAAAGTAGGCGCAACACAAATTCAGGATATTTGTCCTCTTATTTTGTGGCTTGGACCTATATTTGCATGTCATTACTAACCCTGCACCCCACAAAGTGCTCATTCATGCTTGCTGCCCCTCTTTGCTGCAGTGTTACTTTCCTACACCACTACTTTCCTTTAAGCCCCAACTCAAAAACCACTAGTTCCATATCTGTTTAACTTTTTAACCTATTCACATACTGTCCATTGAAATAGATTGAGAGTAAATCACGAATCTGTAGATATATTGTTAAATAGTTTTTTTTCCTGAAAGTCTAGAAGGGCATATTTAGAATATATGGGTGAAAGAAATGGATACAAAATATCTTTTTTGCATCTGTTGATGGATGATGGATTATGTTGTACATTTCCTGTATTTTTTGTCTGATTGCTTTGCCAGCCTCAGAGACGGATGCTCCCTAAAACGCTGAAGCCTTCTGAACAAAGCACTCCATCCATTCATCTGGCTTTATATTAACTCTCAAGTTTTTCTTGCAGTAAGTCTGCGTGTCTCTCATTGACTCCCATCTCTGTCTCACTCCTTCTCTCGAAGGATGGTGTATGTAACAGCTGTCATTAATGGGGCTAAATCTGGCAGCGGCTCGGCCCATCTCAGCAACTGTTAGCAGGCAGAGTAAAAGTAAGAGTATCTAGTTAGCATGTCAGATTTAAAGTGCTGACAACAAGATGGCTTAGAAATAGTGCCCCAAATGAAACTCAACCCCCTTCTTACAAATACACATATGTATATGCAAGTGGGTGAGTTTGTTTGTGGGCTGGTAAAAGTAGTGTTAAGTGTATGTGTGCGTGCGTGCTTGTGTGTGTCTATGAGTGCTAAGGCCTGCATGCTGACTTGCATCATGTGTGACCCACATTCCTCAGTGGTAGACTCATTCACACACACTGCCATTTAGCAGTTAGGTTTAGCACAGATGCAATACTTAAGCACTTAATGATTCACACAGTCAAAATTACATCTGAGGAATTGTTTAAGTATATAAAAATACCAAAAAGCATGTGTGTTGCATGTGCTGTGGGCTGACCCATGGAATTTGCAAAGACTCATCACTTTAGTCAAAGGAAGTGATGCGGCTAAAATAAGAAATTTGGTCAAACAATACAAAAAATACAGTCTTGCATTTAATCTTTGAGCATGAATGATGGATAAATGTCTGCTTTTTATCTGTGTTGAGGAGGTAGTTGAGCTCTAAGGAAAACATATGGTTTCCTGTTTGCTCTGCATGACGTCAGTGAAATTTTGTCAACTTTGGGTGTTGAATAAAATGACCGGGATGAATTACCTTTTGGATAAAAATAAATAGCTTTTTCCCATATGTTTTCTATCAGAAATCCTGGTCATTATGAGACATGAAGTAATGTGCAAAGTAAATTGTGACAGCTGTGGTTGTACGGGTTGGGGCTTTGGTAGCGTTGTACAGTAATACTCAACAAAAATCTGTTGACTTTTAGATCTGTCTTGTTTCATCTTTTGCAAAAACAGCTTTATATGGATCCACATTCCAGCACTAATCATTCGAGAAAGAAAATGTTTGATTCTGCATACTTTTCCAAATTTAGTGTGACCACAAGAAATACTATGCTGTTTGGGATGCAAAGTTGCACAATACTGCAACATAAAATGATGCTTTATCATGATCTCACATGAAGCAAAACAATGACCATACATGTAATAAATGAATTAAATACAGCGATGCTAAGCACATAACAAAAGAAAATGAATTTATGTTGATACCTTGCACCCAGATTCCTTTCTTTCCTATCTTCTGTAATGTAGCATTTCAGTCAGCCACTGCTTAACCCTGTCAGGTCATGGCCCAGTAGCGCTCAGGGACTAATGAGATTTCAGTCACCCACCCAAGAGCCTGTAAAGCAATCAATTAGAGCTCTCAACAAGCCAACCTTAGTTGCTGCAGGCCAATTAGGGAGCTTCAGCTACATGCATGGAACATTCCACAGGCAGGTGGCAAGAAGAGGGCTGTGCCCAACATGCTGAGTCTTGGCCAAAGGCATTTGAAGGTGGGGGTTGGCGTTCGTTACTATGTGGGTCTAATTACTAGATCCATCCTCTACTATTACATTAAGCTTTTTATACAAACTTGTCATTTGTAAAATAAACTGTAAGCCTATGTAAATGTAACTTTTACTTATAACAACCCACAAAGTGGCCAGTAACTGGTAAATAGTTTTAAAAATGCATTTATCTTCATGTACTTGTTGATGGTGGTGGTAGTGTTGTTTTTCCTCAGTTTTTCTTATAGGTGCTCCTGATGATTCTCTGCTTTGTTTTCTCACAGAGGACGTGAGATGTTTTTTGTCAAGTTTCTTTACACGTGCCATCAACTTTTCTGTTTTTTCTGTTTTGGTTTGCTTGTAGAATTTTCTTTTTTGTTTCCTTTTGTCTTTTTTCTTCTTTCCCCATTCTGTTGTTCCCCCCTCTCTGGTACGGCATTAGTATGTAATTCAGTAATGACCAAATTTAGAAATAAAGTAGAAAACCCAAGTATCACTGGAAGCCTTATACTCACAAGCTTCATTCCCTTTATATTCATAAAACTTCCACTTGGCAAGACATTGGTTCAGCACAACATGGCAGCCAGACCATCATTCCACTTACAATAATGCTAGACTGAAAAAAGTTGGAAAAAAATATATATGAGCTCCCACCAGTGACAATTAAGAGAGCTGTAAAATGAACCATGATATTAACTTATTGTTAAATATCATTGATTGTGTTGTGTACTGCCAGTTAATTACTTGAAAACTGTGAGCTAGTGTGGAGTTTTTTATTACGACTTTGCTGCATTTGGAGCAGTGCCTAATGAAGCAGCTGGATTTATCAGGGAAATATAAGTACTGATACGACCGTATAATTTTATGCTTCTGTACTTTTGTTTTAACCTAGCTGGTATTCGGGGAAGGGGAAAACAGCTCCAGCAGAAAGCCCGTTGTGACTTAAAAATTGCTGTATTTGAAGGTGCAGCTCTACACTATATACACTTTTCCAGGATCATTTCTTTGAAACATGAGCTTCTCTAGATGGATATAATGAACACTGAATGTTTATTAAAGATGTGGGATCATGCCGTTTTGGCAGAGTGATGTGATGTAATGCAATGTAAAACCCAAAGAGCCAGCCTTAGTTAAACCAACAGAGTAAATCACAATGGAAATAAGCACAGGTAGATCATTTACCCAGATTAAAGTAAAGGTGTCTGGAAAATGGTCAGTAATTGTAAAATGAACTAGAAAAAAAAATAAATAAATAAATAACATGAAATAAAACCTTTTAAATACACACGCATAAAATAAAGTACATCCCGGCCTGAACTGACATTTTAAAACTATCTATGACAGGCTTTAGTCTACGCCTCCCTTGGCATCTTTTTACCTGCTTATCTTGATGTAATGTCAAATCACCATTCATCAACATGAACTTTATAGAGCTTCAACACAGCCCACACATTTTCAGGAGAGCAGGGTGGATGAGATGGATTGTTGGTAATCAGACAGGACATTGTGAGAGAGACGAGGATGCGCGGGAAAGGAATGCAAGAGGGTAGGGATGAAAAAAAGGAGAAATAGCTGTCAGGGATAACGGAGTAGCAGCATTTATCAGTCTCTGGATCGGCATTGGGGGAAGGAGGAACGGAGAGCTGGAGAAAGGGAGGGAACCTAATGTGATGGGTGAGTGGTCTACACAGAGGTCAGTGTTTACTGTGGGATTTATAAGCCAAAGAAAACTGCTCTTCTATTCCCCTGTAGATGTATATGTTAAGGTGCTGTCACTATTTCATCAAGAGATTCTTGCCAGTTAATTACTTCATCATTTATTTAGGCATTTTTTCATGAAAGCTTTCAACTTGAACCATCTATTGTCAAGATAGTTGAAAATGAATGGTGTTACTAAATTGGGTTATTTTAGGCTGAATTGAAAAAAATATTATAGTATTTTAAAAAGTTAGGCTGGGCTAAAAAATTGTGCTTGAAATATAACTTAAATTATTATTATTGCATTACTGATTCAACAAATTCTGTAATCTTCTATTACTTATTGATCCGTTTATTGCTTCTTTTTTCCCAACTTACAGTCCACTGACTGAAATAGTTATCAAAAATTGAAAATTTTGCTTTAAAGAAGCTGCAGCTAGTAAATGTTTTTCCTTTTTAGTACATTTAGTGATTCATCTCCATTACTGTGTCCAGTCAACAGCCATCTATTGGATAATGACAATTTGATGTCTTTATGAGGTAGTTAGTAGCATGTGAGTAGAATAGGTAGGTGAATAATATTCAGTAAATTGAAAGGTTATCTCAGCATGAAAGTATTGAATTTAAATGGCTATTAAGGAGAAATTAATATAACTTCTGGCATTGCAGATTCAAAAGAATGACTACATAGATGAGTACTGTGAGTTTGAGAGCAGCAGGATGAGACGATGATGGATTTGGTGGTTTGCGAAGAGGGAAGACAGTGCAGGAATGTGGATGCATGAATGAGAGAGTGGAGAAGGGAGTGAGGGATGTCGAGTATGTCAATGTGTTTTCCCAGAGCTCTCCGTGTCCCCTCTGTTTGACCCCGTTTTATAGCTCTTTTACAGCCCTTTGCAAACTGTAGCCATCCAGATTCTCTTCTCTAGGGCTCTGCTCACCTGGTCAACCCCAGCTCCAGGCCTCAGGCTGGGTCAGTTGGCCTCTAACACTGTCTAGCACTGACCCTCAACCCTCAACCCCCCTCCTTTCACACACACACACACACACACACACACACACACACAAATAGAAAACTATGTGCAGCCTTTGTATTGCATTTTACTCTGAACTATCAACATTACGTCTTAACTGGCAGCATGGGCACGAAACCTTCAGATGAGAGAGAAAGGGTCTTACATGATACTTGACACCATGGATGACAAGACATCTATCTTGGAGGTGGAAAATCACACCACTTTGTGCAATACTACACATACCTAATAAAGAGCAAGCATGTGAGACCCAGTCGGACTGGCTAAATATCCGGTTGCTGGTTTATTGCTTGATGTTGTAAAATGCCCATAAGTGCACCAACTATTGCGCGATGTTGGAATTCTCATGTGAACTGGAGAATCCAGTCCTGTAGAGGTGCTCAGCTCTGAACACACCTTTTGTGCCAGGTGGAAAGCTCGGCGTTGTCGCTTCTGCAGCACTTCCACGTTTGGTGGAACAGAGGGGTCTCTTTGCTCTTTTTATGCCTTTTACAGTTATTAAAGTACAAATATTTTTTTCTTGCAGTTTTAGTCCTCGGCCTGAACCATTTCTCTTTTTTCCCCTTCCAGTCGCGTATGCTGTTATTCCTCCAGCCTTAACTCTGCACTCACTCACTCACTGAACATAATTTATGATTTTTTTCCCTTTACTGAAAACTCTTGACAGAGTGAACCTGGATCTGGAACAGTTAATGTTCATAGCTCTCTGAGTTTTCTTTCAAATGTCTTAAGATTGGTGCACTGATAAATATAGGCGCTCGCAGCCTAATTTGATCCAGCACAGACCGTTCAGTCCTGTATGCAGTACATGAACTTATGTGGATGCATCTGTCAGAATCCACTCATATCCTGCCATTTTTCAGAATGAACAGAGAAATCCCAGTACTCCATTTTAAGTTGTAGCCTTCTGTTTTGGCCTCATGGAGTCTGCTATGGTCAGTGATCCAATCACACTCACAAGGGAAGATTATCAAAGCACAGCAACCTGATCACTGCCTGAAACATACCTAATTTCTTCATTTAAAGTTTGAGGTAAAGTCAAAAGGAAGGTGTTTTTTGTGAGTAATCGATGTCCAGTGTACAGTAAATAAATAATAATAAAAAAAGCAGCATTAAACAAACCACTTCACAAGTCTATAAAATCTCCCAAAAAAATAACCCACCAAGAAAAAAAACTTCAAGTCCTTGGTAGGAAAACATTTCTCTTTAAAAGTCAGTTTCTAAAAAGTATTGGGAGCAAAAGGTAAACTGTACTAACAAGGGAATGCCCTCTTCTTATCCTGCTTTAAATCGTTGCAGGCTGTGAGAGTAGTTCCTTAGTCCTGCTCTGTGAGTTGCATGCAGAATTTCACTTCCACAAACAGGAACTTTGGGAATGAACCAACAAATAAATATGTCTCAGCAAGGAGATAACTCAGAGCAATCCACTGAGATGGCGACACACAAGCAGCCGCTCAGCTTCACTGTGTATGTAGGTGTGTGCAAAGAAGTTGTTAAGAGCAATTGTAAAATTCATTTTAAAGCCATTCTACCAACTACAATATACATTTAAATATGCATGTGTGCAACTGTTGCACCAACAGGTAGATATCTTATTTTGGCAAACTGTTGTTTTTTAATTACAACAATCATTCATCATGTGTTGATACTTACATAAATGCCGTAAACATAAATTTAGCGCAAAGGCCCATTTATGCTCGATGCAGAAGACAAATACGCAGACGGACGGAAACTTTTGTCCTTCTCCTGCGTCGTTTACATGCGTAGTTGGTGTATTTTCAGGAGCCTTATGGATCTGTTGCTTGACACAGCCAATGGGGCAACACCACCGGAAACCAAGGGATCCGTATTAAGCAGTGTGGCTAACATGAGATCCTCGAAAGGAACCAACCAGAGAAGAAGAGGAACAGGAGGAGGAAGAAGACAATGATGAGGATAACTGTAGAGATGGCGAGAGCTTTTAAAGACAGTCTGTGCATGTTGGGCAGTTGCAAACAACTTTATAGCGGTGCATTACTGCCACCAACCGCTGTCCAAAACTGATGTCAGAATGCAGGAGTGAACTCTGAACTCAGCACTGCCCACTAGTGGATGAATTGACTTCATAACCATGTCAACGTAAAAGACGTACATGGAATTAAAAAGGGCAGCAACGTATGACAATGCTTAAAATGGATGTACCTATTACGTAAGTAAGGAAGCATAAATAAACCTTTTAGAATGTCCAGATGGACATTTTAAAAGGTTTTTTTTAAGTCTATTTTATTATTAAGTGGCGTAAATCGCATCAGTTTATTCTGCTTGTCCTTCCATGTTAATTGTTAGTCTCTGCATTCTCTCTACTTCTCTGCCCCACAGACTCAAATTTTAACCCACTCTGTGTCCTTCTTCTGCTTCATGTTTTGAGGCCTTCCCTCCTGCTTGATCTTCTCTAAGAAGTGAACTACTGCTGACCTCAGTGCTCATGTCAGTGATTAATGTCACCCTCCTGTACAACTCTGCATCCCATTCAGAAAATGGCCTCACTTTTAATGGACATGGGGATGATATCCTCCTCCGCACCAGCTGAGATAAACTGTATGTGTGGGATAAGGTTTTAAAAGGCAGTATTCTGCTGTCATTCAAACTTTTTAGTACACATTTATTAAGGAAACTTGATGGTCTGATGCACTGCAACTTTTCTGGGGAATCATTAAGACAAAAATCTTTTTCCTCATTTTGACTTATGTTTTAAACATTTTTTAAGGTGGTCCTAAACTTTACATTTTAATTTGTCAGTTGTGTGCTTGGTCAGGTTTAGTGAGAGTAAATGTATACTACTAATAAGCAGGTTGAATATAAACCGATCAATCGGTCGGGCTCTAGTTTTTAATACGCTCTGAAAATAAACTAAAGATTTTTCTTCCACCAAAACACACAATCTTCACTCAAATATAAAGTTTACTCTAGTGTCTCAAATGAGTGTTGCATATCTTCTGGAGCTGTGGTGGCAAAGGTCCTAGGTGTTTGCTAAAATGTTATGCATGATCTGTCATGAGGTTTTCTATGTTGTTTTGTTTTGTTTACAGTTCAGATGTCCATGCTGTTTCATTTACCTTCGTATTAGATTAGTGAAGCTGTGACAGCATACAGTTGGCTGTTGTGTTGATGATGATTCTCATGTTGATCCAGTGTAACTTGAGCTCTCGGCATTCACTCTCAATCAAGGATGAGTCACTGCCAATCGCAGTATTAACAGTATAATGCAGTACTTCAACAGAGCAAGTGGAAGTGTTCAAAACCAGGCTTTGTACATGAACATGACCATTTATACTTAACAAGGAGGGGGAAATAAGAAATAATGGCCTGCCGCTAATATAAGTCAGCCTCATGCATTTAGAATTCAGGTCAGTAAAGCTCCTGATCCCCATTGGCGGAAATATGTAATTTTAGATCGGCTAAATTAGTGGTTTTTTGTTTTTTGTAAATATGCTTTTCCTGTTCAGATGCACAAACAACCTGATAAATTTAACCAGGTAAATTGTATAATGAAATTAAAAGATAAAAATGTGCACACATGTGCAGAATATTTCTTTGTGTGGAAGAGGCTGTTAACACTCGGATATCAGATGACTCCCAAAACCTGATATCAACATTTTTAAAGACTGAAGTAAAGATAGGCATCCCTATTTTGTAATTCGGGACGTTTCTCTTTGAGGCATTCATTTCCTGCCCAATTCAGAAAAACAATCTCTCTGTTGCAGCTTGTGTGTGAGGAGCAATGATGGCTTTCTTTGCCATAATCTGCAGCACACATCATCAGTCACGGCTTCAAAAGCAAATGTGAAAAAGCCATGAGATGCTGTTTTAAGAGACAGTGGCTGAGAGAACTAATTGCTTGACGGGTGTGGACATATTTGAATTTTAAAAGATAATTCCCATTGCCAGAAACACTGAGTCTTTAGCATGTAATTTGCAGGTATTTCTAGCAAATGTTTAACACACTGTAAACTAATTTACACCAATGTGGGTCAGTGATTAAAAGGCAAATTGAATGTTTACCATTTAGCATAACATTCATAAATTTTTATGGAAGAGCATCGGATCAGAATGAGTTCCGTTTTTCTTTCAGAGCAGGAAGAATATGTGATTTAGGGGCCTTGAGAAAATATCTGCCTTTTTCACCTTCTAGTTATTGGTGTTGGCAAGTATTCCTGAAACATTTTCCTCAGTAAGAGAGAGAGAGAAACAAATGTATCTCCAGTGCTATCCACAATCATCACCTGTGCAGCCTGAGGAAATGTAAGCAAACCTTTTCCTTTCTGTAACAGTCTTATCCCAAAAGGTTCCTCAACTTCTCACTAAAAGGACAAGATGCCTTGGGCTGCAAACAGCAGACGGAGCAAGGCAGGAAGTCTTAGACTTTTAGTCCCTGTGACCCCAGCTCGCCTGCTCCGATCTTTCCCCCTGGCTGTATCTCCCCTTTCCCCTGAGACTTCACAGTGAAAAGGAGGCTGTTGAGTTTGTGAATAAGGAATGTTTGTTGTTAGAATGACATCTTTGGAGAAGAGAGATAAGGAAGCAGACAAGTCAACAGACAGATGTGTTGTGCTCTTAGTATAAAAAAGAAGTTGGATCACATTTAAATAGATTTGTATTCTTTTTACCAACTAAATTAAATTACAGAAATAGTAAATAATGACATGAATTCATGAGTGGCATTCTTCTTTCAGTCTTAAAGACGTTTGGTACTTAGCACAGTGATTCTGCTAAGTTGTTGGAGCCTTTGTCTTTTATTGTTCTTTAAGCTTAATCTAAAATTATCCAGTGAAACTAGCATAACTGTATAGATTGTTTTACTAAAACAGAAGCTGAATCTGTAAAAAAAAGATCTGCACAAGAAAACCCCTACTGTCACATGAAAAGTTAGGTGAAACAATATGAAGATAGTGATTTAGCATCTGTTGTACATTTTCATGTCAGCGAAGACTTTTTCCAAATGTCCAGCTTTTCAATATTTTTTATTTTTTATTTTTATTTTTTTACAACAGTTACAAAGATGAGTATAACAGCTGGTGGATGGAAACATGCTCACTGCTTCATTGTTAGACCCTCAGCACTGTACTCTGAATAAATAAAACAGTGAAATGAACTGTAAAATTCATGTAAAGCTCTTAATCATACATGTGCTCCATAACAAAAAAATGAAGTTAGCTGTCTTTCAGATTAATTTAACTGACCTAATCAGTTTACAGTCACAATTGATTTAAGGTGTTTATGCAGCTGCAGATGGTGAAGGTGACCCACGTTTTACAGTGCAAAGGGATAGTAAATGAGTTGTACAGTGTGATGGAGCGATGGCAGGACAAAACTAATTTGCTATCACAGGGGAATGGATTGCTTGTGAAATCATTCATGCATATGCATTCACTCACACACACACACACACACACACACTGTATTGACATACTGTCCACAGCACATGGAGCTGCATGAAAGTTAAAGCATGTGGACTCATGCACACTTGCGCATCTAACCTCCACCTCCATCCCTCAATCCCATCCTTCTGTATCAGTCACCACCAGATGATTACACAGCAGGATACCTTACACCCCTACACCCCCAACCCCCTCCCACTCGACAAAAAAAAAAAAAAAAAAGCACGGAAAAGCTCTACTCAAAGCAGCAAAACACATCCATTTATTAACATCCATCTTTCCTCTCCTGTGTTCCTCCCAAACTTCTGCTTTTCCACCTTCTTCTTAATTGTCCACAACTTTTCTACTACTCTTTTTTTAAAAGATGGAAAGAAAAAAAATCATGTGCTTTTGTTTGTTTTGTACTTACATATTCGGTTACATGATTTGAAAACTTAGGGTTAAAGTTATTTTAGTGTCCCAATAAGATAAAACCATTAACCAGTTTTTGTTTTGTTAAGAAGCTGTTGTGTAAATTGGGTAAAAGAAATAAAATCTCAAGCAGAATTTAGATTTTTTTTCTTTCTCATTTGTTGTTTCTGATCAAAGTTTTGCTTTTAAGGTTTTTTTTTGTCTTTTGCTGGAGAGCTGGAACCCCAAAGAAAGAAACAGGTCTGATCACTTGTAGCTGAATATAAGTTTTAAAAAATCTCAATTGCACAGAAATTAATGGCTGTGGTTGGAAAGTATAAAGAAAAACCTCATGATGTAAAAGAGAACAAAACCTGTTGACCTGCATGGGTATAAATGAATATGTAGGAAATTGACTATTAAAGAAGAAGCAAAATGACTATAATATGCAGCACTATTAACTAATTTCCTATAATGCAAAATGAAACAAGATAGCAGGTACAAAAAGTCATGTGAATGTTCCAGACATTAGTGGTAGTGGTGTTCTGTTAAAGCCTGGAGGAAATTTCTCCTTTCTAACTACATACTTCCTAAACATCTGCAGCATCTTGAGGTCTCAAACACCACGCAGGACATCTGGCATGTGTTCCTCACCCAGGGCGCCTGAAACACCCTTGGGTTTTCTTATGAGAGGTGCGACTTTATCTTCATGGTCCACTCACTGAAGTCTGCCTATTTAAAAACTTGCAAGGATTTCTATATTGCTTGTGAAGTCTGTCTTAAAGCAGTAAATCAAAGGTATGTTGTGCGTGTGTATGTGTGTGGGTGAGTGTGTGTGCTAGTGAGAAATTATATCCAATCCTGACATCTGAGAGGCGTAGCAGACAAGTCTCTGCTTATATCCCTCTTTGGCTTTTACACAAACATAAACACACAATGTCCTTTACAGATCATCTGCTTCCTCATTACTTTTGTTTTTTCTTGTTTTCCACATTTTCTCGTCTATAAAATGTCAGAAAATTGTGAAACATGTTGATGTAAAAGACAGCTGGATGCTTTCATCTGTTTGATGCTTTTATAGGTTTAATGCATTTGGACAACTTCACCTTTCTGACCCACTCATCTCTAGAGTTACATTTCCCTTTAGCATGCATACATACACATCCACACACACACGTACACAAGAATGCCAGGTATGTTGCATCCATGCAGGCCAAGGGGAAGAGCTCTGTGTATGTGATTGAAGCTGTCCTGCTGCTCTGGGCTGTGATATGATGAGCAGATAACAGCACTACAAGATGAAAGCTTTGAAATGTCTTTATGTCTCCTGCTTGTTGTCAGCCTACTAGTCTTTGTTCCTGTTTTGCTCCAGCAATGTGCTGAAAACTTTTGTCATGATTTTGATGTGGATGTCACAATGATTTATGAACCCCTTCATTTGTTACTAATGTGCATTGTGGCACCATCTGAGCTCAAGGACTAAATCTAAGGCATCAATTAGTTTTGTTATATTGGCGTAGTTCTGATAGCTTGTATTCAACAAAATGCAGAATAAAGTCACACTCTTTGAAGCGGCTCACGCAACAAGGAAACTGTTACGGCCCTGGCCTTTGTGCCTGTATGGAAATTACTGTGTTTGGTTGCAACCAGGTGACTGGCTGGCTGTCTGGATTTCCTCAGCATGTACCTGGCTGTGCTATCATCCGTCCGCAATTGGCTGGCTCTTTCATGACCCGCCTGTGATTGGCCCAGTCATCTGACGTCCACCTGGAGCTCCACTATTTAAGCAGGCTGCTGAGAATCATTCAGGGCATCTGTGATTGTTCAGGGCAGCTTCCCATTTGAAGTCTTTGGACTTGGGGTTGTGTGTTTTGCTGAACTGTGTACCAGGTTTTGTTGGCTTTAAATAAATCTTTAGGTGGACTGATTTGGGTCTTTGTTGTAATTTGGTTTTGTGAATAGCTTTAGGCCTTAGGTTTGTCTGTTAATTAGTTCAGCGTTTTGTTGGGATTGTTTGGATTTGAGTTTCTTTGTCTTATTTTCAGATTGTGTTCTAATACTTTTAGTTCTTTTTGTTGTTGTTGTTGTTGTAAACCTTTTACCTTTACAATTTCATTTCCTGTCTTTAATGTTCCCATCCCTTTGCCCCTAGCAGAGCCAGGGTTGAAACAGAAACATTTGACCCCCAGTTTAAACTCAAGACCCAGATTGAAGCAGCCTGACACGAGAGAAGTTATGCCATCTGTTTGTGCCAGAGCTTGTATGGAAGTTGCAATACATGGTGTAGAAATATATCATTTCATACACTCATCCAACCAGGTCCCTGAAATATTGCCACGCCTTTTATCTTGCTTTGTTTTTTTTTTTATCTTCATCTGTCTAATCCCATTTCATTTTCTCTTTTCTTCATCTCCACAAGCTCTTCATCCAGTCTGTTTCTCCCTTCTCTACCGCTTCCTTCTGTGTCTCATGGCTTGGCCACAGAAAGATCCGGTAACGATTAACCTTTAATTAATTGAACATCATTCCTGTGTTCAAATGCTCTGAGGGCTTGTTTTTCTGCCTTCTTGCAACCAGATGCTCTTTGACCATAGCCAGCTGTGAGAAAAGACCTCATTTCCTCGGCTGCTTTGTCCACCCAAATGATGCTGTAAGTGGCCCGTGTTTGAACCCACAATATGCTTTAATTATGTGTCCATTGAAACTGTTTTTGTTTAGGTACTTTAAGGTGCGGGAAACTGGTAATAAAATTGTGGTGATGTGGTATTTTGGCATCAATCAGAGCATGTAAGCAGGGCAAGACTTTTTGTGCAGTTACAGTGGCAATAAAAGTTTAATTGGATTTTTTTTTATTTTTTTAGCATATGTTCTTCATGAGCACATGGACTCTAAGTTTCAGAGAAGTCCACATAATTATGTCCTGCTTTGTACAATTAAGTTTGGTCTATCCCATAATACATTTCTATTTTTTCTTATGTTGTCAATAATACACAAGTATTAAGACTGTCCTTAACCCATAAGAGCCCGACGTGACATATTTGTCACATACAGTTTCTGAGACATTTTGCTTCAATTTATGGTATAAACTTTGCTCAAAATCCTGTTGAACACAATCTGATACTTGTCTTCTGTTCCCTAATAGATACCCAGAAGCCGAAAACCATATTATAATGTTTTTAATATATCACATGGTAATAAATGGTAGATATCCCCCCTCAAAAAATGTTAATTATTTTGTTACATTTTGATAAAGGGCCAAATAAAGACCTCATATTTAAAAAAATTGGACTTTTCTTACCATTTTTTCATGGGTTGGGCCTTAACGAGTTAAGTAAATGCCACTGATGACACGCTCTTACACCAAGCCTGTGCACAGTAACACATCTTACCCTGCATATTGAGAAGGCCTGACCTCTGTTGGTTGGATCAACCTTTGTCTTATCTGGATCATGAAAATCCCTCCAGACTTACCTCCCAGCTATTCAGACTCCATGCTGTTTGACTAGTGTTTTTTATGCTGTCTGTTGATGAAAAGTCAGGAAAAGCCTCCTATGTCAGATATCAAAATAGTCCCGAAGGGTCTTAAATTGGCATTTTAATAGCCAGTAGAAGACAGTATCTATGGTTGCATAAAAGTCATGGTGTAAAATTGTGTAAAATTACTCAGGTTCCACTTCTAACCATTTTCTCAGTGATTTTTTTTAAAAATCTCAATCAAAGGTTTTACCACTTATTTCAAGACATGTTAAGTTCATGTTGTGAATTATGGTCCTATTAGAAAAAGAAAGGGATGATAGAGGAGGATATAGTTATCCAGTTGAAATGCTTTGCTTCTACAGTTTCAGTCACATCCACTACTCTCTTTTAATAAACTCTGAAAATACAAAGATGGTAAGAAATTAAGCCCTTTAATGTTTGGACAAACCAACCAACCAATGATCCAACAATGGCTGCACTGACCAGTTTCATACAATCTTCATTCAGTTAAATGCCTGCATATCAAGTGACTGTGGAGTATTCACTGATATGCACAGTTAATGTAACCCAGTTTACAAGATAAACTTGATTTAAAAAAATTATTTGACTATAAGAGCATGTATATAATAAGTAGTCATAAAACTGGTGCATCAGTACACTCAAACAGAATTTTTCTTGGGGGTCACCTTTAGTCATGACAGTGATCGCACAGCACTGAAATGTGCAAACTTGGCCAGTTTCTGTGGCTCAGCATGCTGATGTTTTCTGACTTTATCCTGTAAGAACTGTTTTTAAAATGAAAGACGGCTCAGAGTTAAATAGTAAATCAGAGTTACTCAACAGTCGCTGTAACATCCACCTATTCACCTTCCTCTCGCTTTGTCTGTTCTCCCTTCAGCCCCTCACATCAGCCCAATTTGTCTTTGTTTTTGTAACAATGCAGTCTGTCAAAGCTCTCTTCACTCCAAAGTGTTTCATGTAAAGGCAAACTTTCTTCTAGTTCTGTTGCAATGTGAGCATCAGTAATTCATGCTTCAGTAAGATAAGGAGGGGAGAGGGGAGGAAATTATGCGTGGAAGGTACCCTGCTCTTTGGCGAGCCAAAGCAAACATGGATCATGTATGTTTGGATTCGCTACTTGACCCATGTTGCACAGTGACCTCAGGCCACAACCTGTTCTGCTATCGTCTGCTTGCGCAAAGTTAAACCACTTAGACAAAAACTGAAGGTTTCTTTTTCTATTACCTTTCATCTTTTAGAATTATATATTATTTGACATATGTAAATTAATATTAAACATGATTAAATTGATGTAAAGATGAAAGGAGATCTGGATTCCTTCAACAGGAAAACCTGCAATTGTTGTATTAAAGTAATATTTTCAAAGAAAGCACAGGAGCAATACATGGAAGGATCACATTTAGATTTATGCAGATTTACAGGATTTATATCTCCTGTCAGAATTTGGCAAAGAGATGGTGATGAGCATAACACAGTCTCCACAAACATGCTATACTCTACACAAGGCTGTGTTTGTGTATGTGTGTGTAGACTGATCCTAAATCTGATGACAAACACACCATGGTGCAAAATTACCACCAACCACATTTGTGCTGCATGCAGAGACAGACATGCTTGCACAGCTTCCCCTTTTCAGGACAATATATTGATATACATGTATTCAGTGTTGCCTAACCCCAACCATACCGTAGGCACAAGCCATTGTGCCCAACCCTAACCTTAGGTTTTTCATGCCTTACGCCTCAGACACCTCAGACAGAAGGCTTATGGGTATATTTTTTTCAATGCAGATGGATGGATGTGAATTTCTCCAAATATCTTATTATGCAGAGAACTCATCTGTAGTGACAGAATGTGAATTTTTTCACCAGCAAATGAAGATGCCTCTTTCAGTTGGACCCCAAATAGTATGCCATGTGTTGTTTCTCCACAATAGCTAATAATGAGCTCCTGTCTGTGTTAGGACAAAACCAACAACTGTAAAACCAAAAGAAAGAGGAGTTTTCATTTTAATTTGTTCCCATATTCTCAGGAATGCCCCAATCTGGCAGACATGCAAATGTGACCATAGAGCCATGTCAGGGCATACAGAGTTTTATTTCTGAGCCCTTAGCCCTAAACCTAACAAAGATTCCATCAATGCCTCTATAGGACCAGGCTTTGGACAACTGGTCCCAACAAGGTTCAGTTTGTGTGTGTGACAGGGACATTAGTAAAAATACACCATACTTGTATGGTTTTCTTCATAAAGGCCACAACAGGATCCAGTATATCAGTGTTATAGTCAAACACAAAATACTGACCTCAAGCCCCCACAACCACCTTCTCTGTCCATGCCCATTTCTCTGAGGTTGACTTATCAGGAGTGACCTCTCTATTGGCTAGATGTATGGTTGCAGAGGGCCGTTTTATTAGAAAGTATCAATGTCACAATCTCAAGCAAACAGCTTCACATGCAGCTATCGAATGTCCAGATTCATGAAGAGTTTGGACCTGACTGTGTGCTTTTTTTCAGTCTGCTCCAGCTTGCCTTTATTATTAAGGGCTGTTACCACACAGCACTCAATAGGCCCTTTGTTTGTGTGTGCAAGTAGACTTTCGTGTGCTTGTTAGAATAAATCTTAATGAGTCATTTACAGTGCAGTATGATTCTGACCCCGGAAATGAAAAATTTCTTAATTGAGTGTCTTAATTTGATCAAACAACGATTCAATCACTTAATCAAAAGAAATTGCATTAGGTTTCCCTCATGCTGAGGGTTATTTCACTGTCAAGTTATGTTACATTTTTTTAATTCTGTCACACAGAGGCTGTTAAACTTGGTTAATGTAGGATGTTCAGACTTCTGAACAAAATTTGAAGACCTGGTAAAAAGTATTTACATTTTGCAACTGTGGATCATAACCAGGTAGTAAGTAGAGCTTCAAAATGCAAAAAGAAGAAACGGGAGCAAGAAACACAATTTAAAGAGTAAGGGATTTATTGAAAACTACATTTAAACTCAAACAAGCTGTTTATCAGCCGATTAAGTCTTTCAACCCCATCTTGTAAGGGGAGGACTAGTCGATCACCTCTGAACAGTAGTCTTCATAAAGTCTGAATGAATGACCCTGGTAAAGCAGTGTATCTCTCCTCTGAACCTCCTGGACCAGCCATTCCATTCTCTGGTAGTGGAAGAAGAAGAGGAAAACAAGTCATGGCTTTTCCCCGGCCTTTGGTTTGAGGGTCGCGCTGCGTTGAGCCCGATCCAGTTCGGATGGGAAGAGAAGATTTCCTCACAGCCTCTTGCATAAGTTTCGAAAAGAACTGCATAGGTTGTGGACCTTTAATTCCCTAAGGGAGCCCAGTCAGCTGAATGTTGCAGCAGATGGGGGTAGAACCCTCCATGTCAGTTACCTTTGCCTTTAGCTTCCAGTTATCAGCTTGAAGCTGAGTTATTCATGTTTCTATCTCCTCCAGACACTGGTAAACAGTGTCAGCATTTTCTTCTAGTGACAGCAGTCTGCTGTGGTGGCTGGCAATGGTTGTCTGGACTCCATCCAATTTGCCATTAAGCTCTTGGAAGGACTTCTTGAGCTCGGAGAGCAGGGTTGATCTGTGTTCAGCTAAGAGTGCTATAATGTCGCGTTTGCTAACATGAGCCTCAGACTGGGTTGTGTGGCATTGCACAGATGCCTTACTTGTCTTACTTAGAGAATTACAGGGATCTATCTCTACTTCATAAGACAAATGAATAATTTGGCTTTCCCAATTTTAAAATGTTGGTAGTGACATTGTGGTTTCATCCAAATGCTTCCTCCATCTGTGTTTAATGAAAACTGGAGACAAATCTGTGATTTCTGCACAGACTAAAGAATGGATTGTTCGGACAGAGTGAATCCATGGACCGTGGTTCTCGGAATTTGAAGATCCATTACCTGGACATCAGTTTAACTTAATTAGGGTAAAGTTGACGTCACAAAAACTGCATTCAGCATCATTCCCCAGCCCTGCTGTCACCAGTCAAAAGAAAGCCTATTGTTTTCTTTAATTATGAATCATCCTCTACCTCCCAGATGTGAAACACCATCTTGTTTTTGTACATTCCTTCTGTGTCTAAAATAAACAGACGGCCCAGATCAACAATTAATAATAAGTTGCTTTGCCAAGACAAATATTTAAAAGAAAGACAATGTTAATGCAAGGGGCTGTAATTTCACATTTGTACAGTGTGTGTTAATGTGTGTGCAATTAAGGCAGCAGCGGCAGAGTGAAAATGACAAGGCTAATTTGAAGGCAGTTGGATACTGAGCTATTAGTCGAGAGAAGGTTGTAAAACAAGTAGGAATTTTGCTGCTGGGTCCTATGGAGTTTTCATCAGGACTGAAGGTGTCATAACAGTGACAGGGGATCTCCCCAAAGGAAAACCAGGAGAGGAGGAAGCAAGAAGGATGATATAGAAAGCAGTAAGCAGTAGAAATACAGTGAAGTGACTTTGAAAGAATCTGTGGGGATTCATTGTACTTAACCGGCCAACAGAGGTCTGAATTTAAGAATCACAATACTTATTTAATCACTGATGTTTTTATCAATATTGTAATCATGTTTTTTTAACTTAGCTGCTTAGTGGCGTTGAAAACATCTCACATTTATTGATCTTTACAACAAACTTTGATTGTTGTTACTTGCTGGGTTCATGATTCCAAGTGGTTGATTAAAGTTTTTCTTTCCATCAAAGTTCAAGCCAAAAAAAATATGTAGAGTCATGTTTAAAAATGATTGTACATAAAATACAGTACAGTAACACCGTTATTTTTCTGTTGTTTTTTCTTTATTTTTATCTCCATTATCTTATATTGACAGTCACTTTGCTAAACTTTACATCCCTTCAGTAGATAATCCTCAAAAGAGCCAAACACAGCCAGAATCTCACACAAGTGAAGCTCATAGCAGAAAGGATAGGTGAAAATCCCTTCAAACAATAAAGGAAACATTTGTAGCTTCTACTAAGTTGTCAACATAAAGCATTCATGGGAGAATGTGGGCAGTGATGTTAGACAAGGTTTGAAACTGATTAACCTATTTACAGAACTAAAGGGAGCTAAAATTAGGCTTAAGAAAGATACCATTTTACCCAAAGATTTATTTCAGAACTTTTTGCTGTCTGTATAATTTTGAACTACTAAGAAATTGACATAAAAGCAATCTTACTTTAACACTGAAGAAAGGTCAGCGTTCTGTTTATGCCTTTAGCAAATAAGTTGGTTAATTTCCTGTGAAAGAAGTCTGATTAGAGTTAAGGTGTCCTTGACCGAAAGCCTGTTGGAACCACATAAAGCCAGACCAAAAAGGGGAGAGGAGGGGTGGTTAGCAGAAGCCCTGCAAGACAGTAAATGACTTTCTGATTTACCCTTGTCTGACAGGCTCTTTCATTACCAAAAGGACATTAGAGATGTCCTGATTTTATTACCTGAAAAGGACTTATCCTTATTAAAACATTGACAAGATTTTCAAAATTGTGTCCCACCCACTTAGTCTCATGATCCGCAAGCCATTTTAAAATTAGATTTTCGCAAGAGGGCTAAGATGTTTGGTGTCTTTTGTTGTAAAGTTTGTATTTCCCTGTGGTACTCACAAAGGACTTACAAAATAAAACTTGGAAGTAAAAGTTAGTTCATGCAGGCCAGTTCATTATCTCGTTAGACATGTCATGCTTGCTTGAAAACGTTCTAAGAAAAGTACTTGCCTGGCCAACTGACAGTTCCATTAATCTTCAGTTTGAGCCTGGTTTATTCTGGTTATGCCTTTGTCCATGGGGCCCATGGCCTTAGTCTGAAAGGGTGACATGTCCCCCTCCTCCTGTGGGCTCACCACCTGTGGGAGGGGCCGTAGGGTTGAATGCAATGCAAGTTGGGCAGTGGGTTGCACCTTCTGAGCATTAAAGTCTTCTGGGGACTTCAATGCTCATGAGGATGACAGTGAGACATGGAGGCATGTTTGGGAGGAACAGCCCCCCTGATCTGAATCTGAGTGGTGTTTCATTACTGAACTTCTGTGCTTGTCACGGATTGTCCATAATGATCACCATGACCAGGCATAAGAATGTCCACATGCCCACTTGGCACCAGGACACTCCAGGTCGCAATTTGATAGAGAATGACTTCTGGTCCACCATCTGGTGGCTCAAGAGGGGGAAGCAGTGCACCATCAACATTGTGTACAGTGGAGATGGGGTGCTGCTGACCTCAACTCAGTACATTGTGGGTCGCTGGAAGGAATGCATCGATGACATCCTCAGTTCCATCAACACATCTTCCAATGAGGAATCAGAGTCCTATTTCCAGGCTTGCTCCTTGGTGGCAGATCCCTGGGGGGTGAGGTTTGTCCACAGTTTCTTAAGGCTCTGGATGCCCTGGAGCTGTCTTGGTTGACACGCCTCTCCAGCATTGCGTAGATATCAAAAACAGTGACTCTGGACTGGCAAACTGGGTTGGTGGTCCCCCTCTTCAAGAAGGGGGACTGGGGGGGTGTGCTCTAACAACAGGAGGATCACACTTCTCAGCCTCCCTGGTAAAGTTTGTTCAAGGGTCCTGGAGAGGAAGGTCAGTTGGATAGTCGAATCGCGGTTTGAGGAGGAGCAGTGTGGTTTTTGTCCCATTCTTGGAACAGCGGACCAGCTCTACATCCCTCCAGAATGAACTGAAGAGATCACATCTCCCGGCTGGCCTTGGAACATCTCGGGATCCCACCGGATGAGGTGGAAGAAGTGGCTGGGGAGAGGGAAGTCTGGGCTGCCCTGCTTAAGCAACTGCCTCTGTGACCTGACCAGATATGTGGCAAGAAAATGGATGAAATAATAAAAAAAAAGATTTTCTGAGAAGTATTTTGAGATAATGAAACAAAAATACACACAGAAACATACACATGCAGCAAGCATCACTTGAACAGCAGACAGATGGTAGAACTTAACCAAATTAGCCACATGCCAACTGGAACAACTGCCTGAGGGAGAGTAAGCTGTAAGACTGTGCAGAGGGCGGAGGTAAAGTGACATTTCCACCTTACCCTATCAAGTTTGACATAATTTCATTCTCCTTCCACCACAAAACCTTCAAATTGACACTCGTCACCAACAAATGTACACATAGATTTATTAGCTCTTGACACTTTTTCTATTCTCAAGTCACTCTTATTTCATACATAGAAAAGCTGGCTGCACACATGCAGACATGCAAAATCCCAGCCATGGGATCTTTCGCCATTATTATAATCACTTTTTATTGCTTTTATATACACACCTCAGACTCATCCAGCCATACACGCTATAATATCATTTCAGCATAGGAACATAAAATGAAGGGTTTGTCAAAAGAAAAAAAACTTCTGAGACAGCTTTTTTTTTTTTTTTTTTTCAAAATGTGTAACACCCATATATTCCAGCGAAGAAATTTCAAGGTGCACAAAAATCTGATTACAAAAACACTTCACTGCCACACATCAAGTAATGCTTTCTGCTATGCTAATATTGAGACCACACATCCTCCTTAAAAAAAGTCCACAGCTTGCCAGCCCTCTCACAAAATAGACTTTACTTGACATGCCTCCCAAACACACACACACACAGCTGCAAGAATCAATGCACTTGGCTCACAAATGCCTGCATACTGCAAAAACATGTCCTGATGACACAGCACTAACAGATGATTCGAGTTTTCATATACACCATTTCATTTGTTGTTCTAAACACAAACTTATCTGTTGATGTTTTTTCACCAAACATGCTTGTCAAGAAGTACTGCTCAGGAATGGACCTGCCCGGTGCCAAGATAGGGTACCAGGGCGGGAAATTGATCGCTGTGAGCAGGCCCCATTTATCAAATGAATTTTGACTTCATAAGAGGACAAATTCCAGTTTAATAATTCAATATTTGACCCATGTTGAAGCAGATCAGGTATAGAATACAATTTCTTTTAAAATCTTTTTTTTTTTTCCTCTACTACTGGGGGAAAAATAAAAAGATTTTGCCTACACCTAAAATCGTATCCAGCAGATATCAGATGTAACAGAATAGATTTAACAGAAAATAGAACCTTTAATATGAATAACAAAGTCAATCTAGTCATTTAAACCAATAATCAGACTTTAGAATTAAATGACAGACTGTCAGAGGTCGAGATCAGTTAATCAAAAAAACTAAACAGCAGCATTATGTGAGAGACGTTTAGATCCATGGATCAAATTTTACACAAAACAACATAAACAGAACAACAACACAGATGCTTCCATCATGCTTTAGCCACTCAACAAACTTCCACATCCCAGCCAAAGAAGAACTGTGGTGGAACACTCAGTGAGTTACTAACCTGCACAATTTACATTAGTTCGTCTTAGAAAGACAACTAGAGCTCAACCAAACTGATCCTGTTTCATTTTGTGCAACATCAACTCTGTAAAACATCAGGAAACATCTGCAGCAGACAAAAACTTGACATACTAAACATGTAACTGCGATTTACTACACTTAGGAAGGACAAGTCGGACTGAGTTAATCCAGCGGCAGACGATGCCTCCAGAGGAAGAAGATGAGAAACAAGCACCTGTGGTTGCTGCAGCTGTTGCTATCTGCTAGGTCACATTGCTGGAATCATCCAAACTGCTGGAAGTGGTTGATTCTTGCAATGTGACACCTGACACGTGTTCCTTTCTTCACGTTATCATTAGGTCGCTTTCTTATGTCCACTGTCCAAAGGTATCAGTCTGCTACTACTTCATTGAAGCTAGTTAATGACTTTGCACCAAATATCGCGATAACTTAAAAAACGCATTATGTTCTTTAAGTTATCTTGAGAGTTGGCGATTACACACACATAGATTAAATATACAAACACACACACACACAAATTGCAAATGTCTCAGAATAAGTATTCTCAGTGCAAAAACGCACAGAGGGGAACTGATTCTATTTTTGATAATTTAGTACCACTATAAAAATAACTGTTCAAAATAATTTTCATTTATAATTATCTAAGAGTATATGGAATAAAATTAAACATCTGGATGGGAGGACCTGACTTGTGAATGGGCGGGCCTTGCCCACTGGGGCCCCCCCTAGCGACTGGTCTGTGCCCCTCCCATCATAGTTTGAGCAGGGTTGTGTGCTGCAGGAAGATGTGAATGCCTGGGGCCTTGTTCATGCCCTGTTTACTCACCCACTTCCCCGCTCTGCCACAGCAGCTTGTAAAAGTTACGATGAGTGTGAAAATTAAAGAGATGCATGCTGCTTTTATGAGCTTTCACTCTCTTCTTTTCTCTTTTGAGCCCAACTGTAAGCATTTTCTTTGCTCTACCCATTCCCTCCTGTGATGGTAAAAGAATTTTGTGACTCATACCTTGGTTTGAATAGTCATGATAATTCTTCTTCTTTTATGTTCTACTTTCTCCCATCTCTTGTCTTCACAGACATGGTTAACAGTTAAGAGAACTCTGTCTCAATTCTCTGATCCCATTTTCAACGGGCCATTACTGAAATACTCAACCTAGATGAAAACTGACCATGTGATAAGCTCTTCTAAATGATGTAAAAAGATCTCATCAAAGAGTTGCACTGTGTTTGATTTTACCCCAGAGAAAGAGAAAGAAGTAGGCAGATGTTGATCAGCCAGAGACAAAGTCATAAATATGGATATACCATTACTCTCAGATGGCATTTACTGTCAACCGCCATTCATAAATCATCGTAGGAATGACCAGCCATTCATAGTTAGTCCAACTTATTATTTACAGTTATACCAGGGTATAGCATTTCTTAAGGTCTCCAGGGATAATGACAATGTTAGTTGCATGCATAAACCCTGCAATCGGATCTGGCTCCACACTGCCCAGCATTACCAGGATGTACATCTAAGCCGTCGAATGAAAAGCAATGCCAAGTCTGTCAAGCAGAAACCTAGAAGACATTTCCTTTCCATAAGGAAGGCAAGCTGACTAGCTATCATGCTTCAGCTTTTTATAGCAGTCCAACTGAAGTGACAGATTTTTAACCGTTAATATCACTCAGCAGGGGCTCAAGTGTAAAGTGACCTTGAATGCATGTGGCATCCAAACTTGTATGTATTGAGTTTTGCATGCATTAGAGTTGAAGTCCAGAGGATGCTGTACAAGCCAGGTTTCTTTTAAAGCCTTCTTACTGGTTATTTCAAGGTTTTTACAACAATAAGATAGGAGTTAGAAAAAAATTGGCTAGAGAAGTTTATCAAGTAACACTATTTTTAATTGCTCCTGATGGGTTGTGGTTGAACGCCTTGCATGGCAGCTTACGCCATCAGTGTGTGAATGTGTGTGTGAATGGGTGAATGTGATGTATGATGTAAAGCGCTTTGCGTATCATCCCAGGTACAGTAAAGCGCTATATAAATACGGACCATTGACCATTTATTTTTGTGGTTTTACTGTTTTACACTGGACAAACATAATTTTTAAATTTAAAACACTGACATTTCCAAGATTTTGCTTCTTTGTTTGTGAGTTAAGAAAGTAAAACCCTGATAATGTGGAAGACATTTTTGTTCTGATTTAGTTCAATTACTCAATAAGAGTTGATAGTGATTGGATTACTGCTTCCTTTCTGACTCGATCATATCCCATTTTCATTCAGAGACAGTTCAAGTTTTTTATTTGGTTACAAAGCAATACTGCTGGGTTTGCTAATGAATATTCTCCTAATATACCTTTGCTGCCAATTAATGAATAATCAGGAAGGAGATTATACAAATTTATATAGATATTCCACACAAAGGAACTTATCTACACAAAGTTATTCAATTTTCTGTTTGTTTTATTAGACTTTTATTATAAATAAATAAGCATGTAGATGAATTCAAAATTCCATTAAAGGGAAGATATTTAATTTTTTTTTTTTGTAAGTAAGAGAATAGTTACATTTCCGAGTAATTAATTACTTTTATAATCCTGTATTTCCGTTACTAAGTCTGTTACTTTTTGCAAGAAGTAACTAGTAACTACAATTAAATACTAGTTTAAAGTAATGTGCCAAACACTGGTTATCACCAACTCAGGCTTGTTAACAGTCATGAGCCACGGAAATCTTCTTTTTATGCTTTTTCTCCAGTAAGATTTACAGTAGCTTCAGTTTCTTAGTATTCTTGCTAAAATGAGATTCATATATGACATCAGCCACTATAATAGCATAAAACTATTTATCATTTAAGTTTCTGATTGGGTCCTTTGGTCATATTACTGCAGAAACTGATGCACAGAGTTACTTGAACCGTTTGGTTGGTGGTGGAAGCCAGACTGTTGTCAGCCTGTAAAAGTTTAGGAGACCTCTCTTTATGAGGCTGCACTGAGAACTGGGACTGTCCACGTTGGAAGTCTTGGTCAGAACTTGTTACTGTCACACTTCAGTACTCGAGAAAGAATGGAAAGTGACAGTTTATTTGTTCCAAACCTTGGAGCTGTTTTATTATATGCATGCACACAAATAGTTAATAATTCAGTGTTTGCTGAGAAGAGGAAGAGAGAAAAAAAAACTGTGAAATTATGCTGTCTGCCAGCAGTACCAAAAAACATCCAGGGCACATTTAAGAGGTAGCAAGAGGGTAGAAAGGTCCTTTGAGAAACATTAACAGCCTGCAGTATGCTGCACAGTCCCAGACTCTGCAAGCGTGTGCACAATTTTTATGGTCTAACTACCTGTGTTTCCTTGCCACAAATCCATATTACCAAAGATCATACAGGGAGCCAAAACCTTTTTTAGGACCTTATAACATCTGGCAGCAGCAATGATACATAAATGGTGAGATCAGTGCCTAGCTTTTAAATGGTCTAGGTCTTCTAATGTTACTGGAGGAAGAGTTATAGGCAGACGGACAATTGGGTGTGGATTACAGCAGCACCCTCATTATGGTTTCTGCCGCCTACTTTGCTGTACATATAGACGGAAGCAGGCCCATATTACTCAGACCTTGTCAATATTTTCTTTCTTCTTTCCGGAGTCTTCAGTTTGTCTTGCTCTTAATTTGAGTGAAATGTCCCTTAGTCTTTTCAGATTTTAACTTGATTCAGATATTTTGAGTAAAACTTATGTCAGGCTGAGCCTCTGAGCACAAAAGATGTTCAGAGGCTATTTTTGTCTATTTTCTGTACAATGGCTTCAATGACAGAAGGGAAGTTAAGTTTAGGTCATGAAGCTTAATGAAGCAGTGAAGCACTTTATGTAATTGAGAAAACATTTGGCCAAATTAATTAAAGAATCAGTGGAGCACTATGACACTTGTCATGGACCAATGACAGTCACCAGGTCAGAGGCTAAAGCTGGATTTATACTTACGCAGCATTTGCGTAAGGTCGGTTAGAGCATAGCTGATCCTGGAAGTGTGCTCTTGCGCTCGAGAGTAGGGGGTATGAGTCATTTTAGTGTTGTGTTATAGTTTCTCTTCCTGAAGTTGGCAACAGGGGTTGTATCAGCTGGTAAACTCAACAGGACGGAGTTCTTTTGTTGGTTCACTTCAGTTCCGGTAGGTATTTCCTGTTTTAAAACAACAATAGCATCCAACATGGTGGAGTGTCATCATGAGCTTCTTCGATCAGCTTCTCATCAGTTTGATCCATTGGGCGTTGTTTTTAAAAATGGTGGTTACCACACAAATTCAGCGGGAAGATCCAGAAATCTGGAAACACGTAATCCCAAACTGACCAATCACGAAGGAGTACTTCCGCACAAATGCGTTGCAGGGGTGCAGGTCAGGTATGGAAGAAGTTCACATCTAGTCTCCGCATGTTATTATTATGCCTGCTGTTCTCAGCACTGGTCCCCATGGTGATATGATGGGATTTTTCTTAATGTGTGAATTTCTAAAATGGCAGACATTACGAGTCTAGTGAGTTGTCTCACATAAACTCAAATAAGCATGAGGCTTAGACAGTAGAAGTACAATGCTTATTCAGAGGCCCTTATGAAAATCCCTTATCGTATAAAAAGGGCATGTCAGATTTTCCTACTGGGGTCAGCAAAAGTATTTATGTTTGGCTAACTTTTACTTTTATTGGCAGAGAGACTCATACTCTGGTTTCAGTTGGGCATTAAATGCACAGATGGGGTCATTTTATCCTTTTAACAATGCTGGACGATATGTGTTTGCAGCCATGACCGGTTGGGTAATGATTTTTAGTTATTTTTGTTAGTGATTAACTTTATATATTAAGTGCCATTAAGCCATCCTTAAACAAAAAGAAAAAGAAGAAAAGAAAAAAGGGAAGACAAAGTAATTTAGTAAGCATAATTTTAGCATGTATTGCTCAGCATACAAGCTGAAACTAGATCCTGAAATATAAACTTTAATGAAGGAGAGTTGTCTTGCAAGAAATATGATTAGGGATGTGCCACACAGACAAAAAAAAAAACAAAAAAAAACAAAGAGCTGGAATTGGCAGCACATAACATTCAAAGAAAAGAAATAGTCAAAGTGTGTGCATGCAATGCAAAATCTGGGGCTGAATGTCTGAGACATTTCATGTGTGCATGTGCAGAGAAAATGAAAATCATTTTGTTAGCCTCAGCTGATGTGTTCAGTCTTTCATGCTCCCCTGCAGAATTCAAAACCGTAGCTCCTGTCTGTAAGTCAGAGTGCTGTCATAAATTACAGCTTTGCAGCTCCAGAGTTTAAAGTGGCGATTTGCGCAGGTGCTTAGTAAAATTCACAATATAAAGAAGTAATAATACAAGGAGATGTGTCCTTAGTGGATATAACATTGAGAAAGTAAGCACAACAGATAAACAAATAAAATAGAAAATTAAATGAAAGGAAGCATGAAAAGTGTTAGGAGAATCCTATAACTATGTGAAGTTACAACAGTTGTACTGTTTGCCTTCAGCTGCAATATTAAACTCATATTACAGAGCAGGAGGGCAGCATTTGTTTTTTTAAGTATCCATTACACAAGCGGTTTCTTTACCTTTTCCCTGTTTCATGAAATTCCCCAAAAATCTGCGCCCAACTTGCTTTTGTGATGTGACTCCATCCAGTCAACTGTCAGGTGTAACTAATCTGCACCAAAGTGAACACGTCTTCCTTTATGCATCAGGTTTCAGCTGATAAGAACAGATCAGCCAGTTTCAGGTGTCAGCTGAAATCATTGCAAAACAAACATTACACTCTCCGTTTGTGATATTTCATTTTAAAATTAATTCACTTCAGAAATGGCATGCCTCCACCACTTTGTCATGGTGAAGAGGAACCGAAGAACTTGGCTCTAAACTGAAATCACAACTAAATATGTTGAAAGATTTTAAATTACCATGAAAACAATTTCCAGCAAGCACAACAAGATAATACTTTTTTTTTGTTATTATTATTATTTTAAATGTGATGAAATAAGCTGAGAGCTTGAAAAATGTGCCTAATATTTTCGACAGTGTTCCTGCCTTTTTTTGCTTATTATTTTTTGCTGTGTTATTCTTGGGATAGATATAAGTGAAGTGAGCCAAGTGAGATTATAAAGCAGGAGTTATATATGCTGTGGAGGGGGAAACAAATCTCCTGGGGTGAGCTAGATTTATAGTTTGGTGTGTTTAACCTCTGTGTATGGATTCTCAGATTCACTGCAGACTAGTTTACCATTTAAAGCAGTGTATGCTTTTCATCTCTTGATAAGATGAGGTAAAGTAAAGCATGTGGAAAGGTTAAATGGTCTGGGTGATAGCTTATAGGGATATTGTATCTTAAAACTCCTGACACATTTGTCTGTAAACAAAGCTGATCTCACTTCTTTTTTCACTCTTTTGCACCTCACATTTTCCAATATTGTCTCTTTGCACAATTCTTGTTTTGTCCTCCTGCCTTGGTTGTCTACAGAGTTCTCCCCAACTGCTACACTCTTCAAAGACAGAAAGGGCATCAAAGGCTTTGGCCCTTAGTGGCCTCCTCCTCTCGTCTCCAGTGCTCTCGTTCTTCTGTCTGTATGTCTCTGCTGTTCCAGCTTTGTTGTTCCTCCCCTCATGTGTAAGTGATTAAACGACAGGGCTGAAGGAAAACACAGGCTTTGTTTTCCAGGCAGTGAGCACGCTCAGAGTTCTTATGGATTTATAGCAGTGAGGATCTCTCAAATCGTAACTGGTTAAATGTTACTCTAGAGGTGCTGCTATCTGTAACACCATCCAGGTCACTCTCTTGCCTCTGTTTGCCTCCCTGCATGTCTACATTTACGTTTTCTTCTCTCATTTTATCTTCCCCTCATCATGAATCTAATTTTCCATTTTTCTTTCTTCTCTTTTAGACCTCGAAGATGACACAAAGCTCTATTCATAGCCTGATTGACTGCTCATTTTCTCATTTCTGCCCAGCTGTCTTGCCTCACTGTCACTAGTTCTAATGAAAGGTCAGATGGTCATGGCCGGTATAGTTAATTCTTTGGAGTCTTTATAGGCAGTGGTTCGGTTTTGTCATCTGCTCTGTGGAGAAAAAGGGTATCGAGGGTCCTGCTGTTTCATGGTTTGTCTGTACTGTGACCTTGACAGAAACTGGATTCTCAGTCCAGCTGGCCTAAAGGATGTTTTATAGTTATAATGGAGCCCACCAGCTAAATGAAGAAGAGTTGAATGTTCTTATGACACATGCAATGTATTACTTCTTTGGTACATTGAGAGTAGAAAGGCTTTGATCTCCAAATCAAAACAGCAGCATTTGGTTGATAGTCTATTACTCTACAGAACACTTCTCATCTAGTAGTTTGTAGGATATTTTACTAATATTTTACAGCAGTAAAGGAAAAATAAGGACATCATTGAAATCACACAGTGTAATCATTGGTAAACATCTGCAAATCCTAAATGTCTGTGCCAACGAATTAAGTAAAAATGTGATGATATTTCACTGGAACGTCATAGCAATTTTGTGTTCATATGAATATTCCATGGCAATCAATAGGGAATAAGATGTTTGTGGATGCATCCAACTGACCAACAGGCTGACATTGCCATCATGATAAAGGGGCTAAAATTGCTTGAGATTAACAACCCATAGAAGAGTGTGCCATTCCTTAAATTAAAATAATAAACAAAATCTCAGAAAAAAAGGTTTTTATCAGGCAACATATACATGCTTTTGAAAATCTCTTGCATAATCCATCCTACTTATCAATCCTCCGGTTTGCCACTCTAGTAGGAGAGTGTCCCCAGAATAGCACATTTCTAGCATGGATCATGGAGCAGCTCTGGCATGCTTGTGTGTTGACTGTAGAGTAATGAAAGAATGTTGAGGGGCTCAAGTTCAAATCACATTTGATCAAACAAAGGAGGAGCATTTGGAGAAAACTCTGAGCCTGCAAGTGATTTAAATCAGGGGAGGCTGACACTACAGCGTGGTTCATGTTAGCATACATATTTTGGAGCTTGTATGTCATTGTGTGCAGTGCATGTGGAGGAATAACAGATCTATTATCAAAACGAAATGTGTGTAACTAATGTGTGTGTGTTTGTGTCTTTGCACATGCTTGTTTCAGTCATTTTACAGCTTTTTTTGAACTTGTGTGTGTGTGTGGTTGAGCATTCACTCGAGCAAAAATAAACACACAGCATGTATATGCTGGCCTGGTCTGGTCTACGTGGAGTTGCAGCTGGCGCTTTTGGCTGGTGATATGTGACATGTTAACTGTTTTCAATTTAATTCTGTTCAGCTTCGCCTCCACATGTGGAAGCAATGCTGTGACCTACCAGCTCTTTCCAAACATTTCATAGATAAGGCTTAATGATGTGTAGAGCAGTGGAAGTTTTGACTTCACACATATTTTTTTGGTTTTTAACTTTTAGTGATTTAAGGTAAGCAACAGAAGGTAAAAATATTTCTTCATGATTTGTTAGAGAAGAAAATCACTGCACATAGAAGGGGGTTGTTATCTTTGAAGTTTGCTCTGTCTGAAAATTTAATTCACCATCCCAGATCCCATAGATTCCCATACGGTTAAGTGTATTGTTGAATATGAGGATTTTTATGGGCAGTTATAATCCTCTTTGTCCATATCATATAAAGAAATCAGTGTGTCTCGAGTGTGAGTTCAAGTTTGTATTTTCTACCAAGTGAGGTGATGGTGTGATCCTGTATTTCTCAACTGTGGGACTGGTTGTCATAGCAATGCATCCAAAAGGTCACACCCACTCTGGATCAGGTTTATTTACCACAAACAAGCTCTAACAGCTATTACATTGTTTCAGGATGTCAGGCCAGCCATGGTGACACCACAAGCTCATATCTTAAAAAAGAAAGTTGAACCACTTCCAAAAGCCAACCATGAATATTTAGGTGGGCAATTAGCTCTGTGACAATGGTTAATTACGTCCCAGCTGGTGAACACATTTTCCTTTATTTTCTTTTTTGCCTTAATAAAAAAGAACACTGATTTTATATATATATATATATATATATATGTAGAGAGAGAGAGAGAGAGAGAGAGAATATCAAGTCATAGATGAACCGAAGAAGCCTTCATACCTGTTTAACAATGTTGTTTTATTTTATTTTTTAACCTTTTACCTCTAGTGAGCTTCTAATTGCAATTAATATTATATGATAAATGTTATCAACATAAGAATTAAATATCAGAGCACAAAGATTGAAAGAGCAAAAAGATGAAAAAAAAACGTTTTACCTTTTTCTGTTTTTGTGCTTTGCAAATAGGCATTTGTTTACGACTTTGTGTCCTGAATTTTGATGAAATGTTGAGCCTAGACAGGTCTTTCTCATGCCCTGCTTGCAGGATCTAAACATGCACCCTCCATTTCAAACTGTTGTTCCTTGAAAATCCTAAATAAACAGGATGAGCAGTGTACATGCATGCACAGAGAAGGAATTAGTTTTACAGAGGGCAGTGCTGCTGTGCAGTTTTGGACTCACTAACAGACTTAGAGGGGCTGTAAATGTAATTAGTATTTCTCTACTCAGACTGGCTGTTTCCCCACTACACTGCATCATTCCTGATGTGCTTTGACTCGGATGATCATCTGCTAGGATATACTCAGAAGTAAATTTCATCAGGGTAGTGTCAGAATATGAATGAAAGTGTGCAGTCAGACAGAAACAAGTAATTTTAGAATTGATTAATGATTTGAAGCAGGGGTGCCCAAGTTCAGTCCTCGAGATCTACTATCTGGGAACTTTTAGATGCTACCTTTTCTCCAATACACCTGAATTAAACAGCTCAATTCCCTCATCCACATGTCATTCAGCTCTGCAGGCGCCTGGTAACGAGCCATTCATTTGATTCAGGTGTGTTGGAGAAGGGTTGCAGTAGATCTTGAGAACTGGACTTGGGCACAGCGGATTTAAAGATTGATTGATCCGTCACTAAGTAGGCTCAGTAACTGCAGATTCATGACACTTTTATCTATGAAGTAAGGATCAGGTTTCATTGCTAAACCATGAAGGGTGATGTACTTTAATATTTTATATTTTTTAAGGATCTCTCTTTGATCTGAAATTTTCCTGTTCTTTTGAAGAAGTCTTTGAAACGTTACTGGTCAGGTTTAAATTCTTGTAAGTCTTTGAACCTTCAGTGGAGACAGCCGAAGAAGCTAAATCCTGAAAGAAACAGCAAAAAGAGCTGAATGCTTCCATATTTTTCAGCTTACTGACAGCTAGTAGAACCACTCCGTGTTAGCACCGTTACATTTTCATTGTGAAGGGCTTAAAGAAGCCTTGTATATATCAGTGTATTTAAACACTTTGCGCAGCCTTAATGTGCTGACAAAGTGGTGAAAGGTGCACATTGTTGGGTCCAGCTGAGCTGCAGGTTTTTTAAGTAAACCAGATACTTTCTTATTAACTCTTAAGTAACAACTTGAGTTAAATATGGCACTAGCTATATTTTCATTGTAGGAAACTCTGGATTCTCTCAAACCAAACAATGAACATTGTACTTTTTTATTTATTTTTTTTACCTAAAATGGTCATAGCAACTCCCTGTCTGCCTCCCTGTGCTTTGCTATGACTTTGCTTGCAGAAAGTGAGCCTAGCATCCCATCTTTACACACATACTGAAGAAAAATACACCTACTTTTCTAAATCGGGAACTGACTCGTTGTATTGGAGTCTGGTGATTGTCAGCAGTGGCTGCTCAGTTCAAAGGCTTCAAACTAATACCAGGCAGACAGATGGAGCTAACGGAGCCCATCCACCAGATGTGAACTATGACACACTCCGCTTTCTGTGCTGTCTGTCTGCAGCCTCCAGCCACACACTGACAAATACACACTGACAACTTTCCAACCTATAAATACACACTGATGTGAAACTGTAGAATTAATAGTACACCTCTTTGCCACATCATAGAGAAAGTAAATCCTCTTTGCAAATCTATCTCTGTCTCCATGTCTAAGTCCTTCTTCTCTTCATCTACTCCAAGGCTCAGTTCATCCCCAAAATGAACTCTTCCAGTTTACACGTCAGTTTAATGCCTTTCATAAAACAGTTTAAATGCCAGTGAAATCATTCTGATGTTGTATCATCAAAGGCTTGGTTAGAGTTAAGAGATCTGGCTTTATATTTGTCTTAAAATCACAATCAGCATCTTTGTAATCTTTAAATCCATGCATATTGTTTTGATCCAAACTATTTTTGTGTCCACATTTGCATCACAAATTAGTGGATTTTCAGTAGCCAAGCAGCACAATCGCTCAACCTCTATTTCTCATAGCCTTTTGAAGAGGAGGGAGGATTGTTTATGTTAGCATGAACCAGACCTAAGCCCATCATGGCTTTTATTGCTTTGAAAAGGACCCAGGATACTGTGTAATGTGTTTAAAAGAGAAACACAGTGTACAGTATATCGAATGCCAGTTGGGCAGTCCTGCAGAGGTGGTTTTTCTCCTGAGCAGAGAGGAGGAGCAACAAAGAATAACTGACAAAACAAATAATGGGACAAGATTACAAAATTAACAGCAGAACCCAGAGAAATCCCATATGCTCTCACCGCTTCCACCTCAATCTCTTCTCTTTTCCTTCTCCTGCTCGCTCGTTGTTTTATTGAGCAAAGCTTCACCCTGGCGTTTGATCTTACCGCTGCTTTGACCTTAAGATGGTGGGAGGGATGGAGGAGGGGTTTAAGGCTGCATGTGTCCCCATTACACCAGTGAGATGGCAGGGTAATTCACTGCTTCACTCAACAACTGGTGGACAAGCCTAATCAAGGCCAGAATCGCAGAGCATGCTGCCAGTTCTGACACACAGACACTGCACGCGCATGGACTCTGTCAGACACACACAGGCTCACACACCCTCCACACAGCTCACCACATTTGAAGACTTATATAGTGCACATTTTCTCACTCCACCCTTTCTCCTTCCCTCCACAGTAGGCTCATAAAAATCAATAATAAATACTTCATACGACATTGGGATTCAAACTGGCTGATATGTTCTTATCTGTACTAAACCCTTCTGCATTTGGAAGTAGCCTTTTTCTAATTTATCAGCCTCTGTGTGTTGGATGCTCAGTTTTTTCCATCTCTGTTTTTCTCAATAAATGTTTTAAATAGCTATGAATTTACAGCCACCACATATAATGTTACATTTTTCATCACTGTTATGTTGACTATTGTTCATTATAAAACCTTTAAATGACATTTGCATTTAAAAAAGAGCATACACAAACTTCTTTGACCTTTTCATCCTTAAATACTCATTATTTTGAATTATTAAGTGGCTTAATGTCTTTTTGATCTCTTGAAAGCTAAAATGTTTCTGATATTTAGTTAACTCAGACTGCAAAGCAGGGAATTGCTGAGTGTGATGACTTATAATCATTGAGGTAAGTTTGCAGTAATCTGAACAGATGCCTTCAGACAAAGCAACTTAGAAGTGAAGATTAAAACTGAACAAAATGGTAAATTGTCAAGTTCAAAGGTCAGGCATACTGATGTGAAGTAAGTAGAGGAAATGATTTGTCTGTCAGACTGTGCTGATCTTTAGAACAGACTCCATCTCTGCAAGCTGGACAGGAAATGAGAAATTACAATAGACATCTTTGTGCTTGTGCTGCTACTTTGTTCTTTGTTCACTACTATCTGTCCATCCTCCTTTTCATCATCTGGCGTGGAGGTGGATCTGTCATGACGTATGTGTTTGAGAGAATTGACTTTATGAGAGGTGAGGTGAGACTGTGTTTTGAGAAGCAAGATGGGATGTTTTACAAAGTCTGCACACTCAGCCCCCGCACCAGTCATGAAATGAAATGGAAATTACAACAGGCTCAGAAAATGGAGTAAGAACAACAAAGAGACCCAAAATCTGTCACAACAGACAAAGTTGGTCAGTTACCCCCACATTTCTGTGCCCGACCAAATCAAATCCAGGCTTGGTGAATCCCTCATCGTTTCAGTCTGAAATCATGTGCTTGGATGGAAGTGTTTTATCATCAGTGTGAAGCTCCAACCAATAAAAAAATACAAGGCTTCACCCAGTGCACTTGTTTGTTTTGCACAAGTGTTTCAAATGATTGTCTTAGACTGTGCTCTGTGCAAATCACATGATGGAAAAACACTTTTTTTGCTTTATCACTCAAACTACAAGGCAGATGTTTGTTTTTCTTTGCTCGGCTCACTTGGTGTCTTTTTCAATGCCGGGTTTGCAATCAGTTGTTCTTTAATTGTGTCATCGTTCTGTACCCCTATGAAATATTTTCCCTCCTTTGCTACTTTTCAGGATTTTCCCTCCTTCATCCATTTCCTCTTGCACTGATGATTCCCAACATTAAGTTGAGGAATTTTTGAGTCAGTGATTCTATTCTGCGTTTCCCATGTTGCCAAGTTTACAATCTATCATCCAAGCAGTTTGATCATTTTCATGCACCTGACATGCATCTCCTCCATTCACATCTTGTAGTTCTGTTTTCTCTAAATTCAGGAGATCTAAGCCGATGTCCCCTTCTGTTCCTGTGATTGTACAATTGTGGCGGTAAATGCCTTTCTCTCATAAGTGGAAAGTGTTTTGGACACCAACACTTTGTCCTAGTGGCTGGTTTTCAGTTTTCTGCTTTGAGACAGAGATCCTTCCCTCTACTCGTCCTGTCCTTTTCCCTCCTCAGTCCTGTCTTCTTCATTATCTGGCCGTCTCTTTGTCCAAACAAGTGGAAGAATGCTTGTGCTTATTTTTGTAACCTGTGACAAGGAGAGGTTTCCTGTAGAGCACCTCTGTGTGATTGACAGGGAAGCATGCTGGAAACACTCAGAGATTCTCTGTTTCCCTCAGACCATCACTGTGGGCAGCCAAGGCTTGGTCTCTGATATAGGGCTGGAAAGCCAAAGAATAAGAATAACACAGGATGCTTTTACTGAGTGAATATTTCTTGCACGCTTGACATTTTTCTCTCGCTTTCATCTTCCCGTCTTAGTCTCTGCAGTCTGTCTTCCTGCCTCTGTTCTCCCACTGCTTGTTCTTTTCATATCTCTGTCTCAGTTTCCCCCTCTGTACCTTTCATATTTCTCTTTGGCCTGGAATCAGATTTCTTGTGGCCAAGTCTGTTCTTAGGCACCAGCCACTACAAGCTGAATCAGCTATGAGTTGGAAACATGATGTTTCACACCCAGTTTCTCAGATGCATCCAAGAAAACCAGTTCATCATTGCAGCTGTAGAAGCCAGCAAACAGAGGTTGCATTATGCATGGGGTCCATCCGTTATTAAGAGAAAACGGACAAACCAATGGTTAAACGGATGAAGATATTGATAGAAAATGTTTATAGAAATATTAAAGAGTACTTCACCGATTTTAACATCGGAAAAAATACTGTTGAGAGATTTATTTAGTTCTTTAAAAAAATCTGCCTCCCATATTAGCCACAGTTAACACTTGTTGGCCATTTGGTCGGTGCATGTAGCTTTTACCTACCAGTGTCATGCAAAATGATGCTCACACTGCATTTACTTCACTGTCAAGTTGTAACTATTTTTTAATCACTATAAATCAGCCTGATTTATGATGACATCCCTTAAGTCACTGTCTTAGATTTTACATAGCTCCCCTTTTTGTTTGTTTGTTTGCTTTTTTTTTTTTTTTTACATAATTCAAGTACAATGTGAGAATTTACTGGAGAATTTTTGGTGTTGGACTGTATTTCTATGTTAAAGCAGCCATGGCCATGCCCTGACGGATGAACGACAATCAGCATCCTGTCTAATACGTTAATGTTTTCCAAATTACACCATCACTATATTTGACGTGTTATTTGAACCCATCATCCAGAGCTTTCATTAATAGCTAAAATACTCATGTGTCTCACTGATTTCACAAGCCACCAATAGTTTGCAGTCCTTATAGAGCCTCAGGCAAGAAAAAAAATTTAGTCTGGCGAGTAAGAAAATACTGACACAAGTATAGAATAGTTTTGGAATGGCGCCAGACTCAACTGTAATCACATGATGTCTAAATCCAAGTCATGTTTGAAATCCAGCAGCATTACTCTCATGTTCCCAGAGTCCATCTGTTGGGGCCTCTCCTTTTGAATTTGTCACCCTAAAGGAATCCGGGAATGTTGACAGATAACTGAAAGACTGGTTTACCTTTCCACACTTGGGCACCCTGTTTTTTTTTGGGGGGGGGGGGTTTCCAACACATGTACAGGCAGGTAAGTTTCCTTTTTATACAGTTAGCACTATTTGCATACAATATATGCTATGTAGAAAAAAGCTGCAGACAAAACACCAAATGAAATGACAATATTCATGTCCTTCTAACAGACAGCCTGACTGGCTTTGGCTTTAGATCTTAAATCTTTCAACGTTCAACTCACAACCCACAGCAGATATTTTATCATGTATGTAAAACATTAATTTACACCACATACCTGATTCCATCATTACATGCAATGCTCTTTTTGAACAATGAGGTGAGCTGCACCGTGTGACACATAACATGCAGGTGTGATGACACTATTCACATTCCAGAGACAGACGACAGACGACAGATAGAAGACGGCCACTGCAGGGTCTCCGGGCTCCGTCTGTCTGCTTGGAAGTGATCAGGTTTTCCAGAGAGCAGAGCGTTTGCACTCACACTTGTACAAAACCTGTCAGGTGAAAACAGATGAGCTGCTCAGTAGGTGGCAACATACTGGTGCAAATTCCTCACCAGTCTGCTTACAGCACTGGTAACTGGAGCTGAGAGAAGCCTCACCCAAAATGGACTCACCAGCTCTTTTAGATCAGCGTGGTTTCCACTGCAGAGCTCAGCTAGCAGCATGGCTTTACTCAAGCAAAACTTCTCTCATAACAGAACAGAAATGTGCATGATGGACAGTAGATTATTATTAAGATCTGTAAAAAACTGTAAAATAAAAACCTAAACTACACAGAAAATCAACAAACTGACCTGAACAGCACACCAAATAAGAAAACAGTTTGTGTACAATTGCGCATTTACAAAGGGCCCCTAAAGAATAAATAAATAAATAATTATAAAAAGAATAAATAAAATTCAGAAGCGATCAATGGAACTGCTGCTGCTAAAATTGCTAGGACAACTTGGTGAATTCATATCACCTCATCTTAACCCTAGTTGCTTCACTCAGAGAATCTGGTTCATTTAGGGAGGTGTTTATGTGCAACTGAACTCTAAGCTGCATAGAAGAAGCAAACTCTGGTCTGGTTCACCTTATAACATAGGGCTCTATTTGCTTCAAGTGAACCAGTGACTACAACTTATATGGTGGAAATAGAAGTTGTCCTGCACAAGCCAACAGATGATTGAGTTTGTCTTGTTTTCTCTTTCAGTAAATCTTGATTTAGCACTGCTTCAAGCGAGGAAAGGAACATGTTATTGAAAAGATTTGTTTGTTTGACTAAGTGCAGTGTGTAAGCAAACTTGAACTGGCTGAATGTTGCAACCCTCCAACTGAACAGAGTCTCCAATTAGACCATTTACCCTGATTCCAAACTGATTAGAGGAGTAAAGTTACTACAGAAGTTTTACTAGCCACATTGTACGTTACTTGGGATGCATGATAAAAGAAATTTCATATTAAAAGCTTTATGCAATAAAAAATATATTGCTTGTCACCCTCTTGAGAAGTAAATGCCAGGGTTTTGTGCGGATCGTTATTATTCCGACTGAGTTTTTTTTGTTTTGTTTTTTTTTCATTGAAGACATAGCATTGCTCATTCCTCTCAATACTGGGTACTGACAGTTGTCACTATGAGGCTGTTTATAACTGTCTTCCTAGCACTTGTTGAAGTGCATTAGTTTCAGTTTGTTTACAGTGTGCTCAAATTTCTCTGAAGCCTCACGTATGGCTTGGAGAACAGATTAAAACTTTTCTATACAGTAATATCAGTGACTTTTTGGTGTTTAAAAGTATTTTAAAGGTATATTTTTTACAAAGTTTTCACTGGGAAAGTGTCACTTTTAGGACTTTTTTCTTAAATTACTCACTTATTAAGTGAATCACCTCCACTTTTCTTTAAAAAATCAGATACACTTGGAATTGATGAGGCCACACAATGATTCCAAATACAATTTCTCTTTTACAAAACATGTTGCACAATTTAACTTAAATATTCATGAAGGGGAAGCTGAGAATTATTCAGCTTTTTAAATAGTGTTTCACAAGTTGTGTCAAATGTTTTTTATCTTCTGTAGCCTCATCCATCACGTCAGATCAGTTTGAAAAAAGTTTGAAACTGAAAACAATTAATCTAAAAGTGTAAAATAAAAGTCTGAAAGACCTTTTTAATGGAAAGATCTGAATCTGAAAACATAAAATCTGAAACTGAAAGAAAAAAACATCTCAAACTTGAAACAAGAAATATAATACTGAAAATTTATAATTAAAGTTTATTTTAAAAATTACCCAAAAATAATCACATTGAAATTCAAATTGATATACACATTTGATACATTTCATTTTATTTTAAATCCAATTATTTGCTTTTCAAAGTTCACAGTAAAAACATGACTTTCATTTTCAGCCTACATTTTTTCATTTTCAAATATTTCTTTCAAATGAACAAACATTATGACCCTGATTTAGCTCCATATCTTTCTCTTGTCTTGCTCAAATCCAGAAAGAGCCCAGTCATGCAGGCTCCTGTCACCCACGCTGCTCACGTCACACTCCCCTCCCCACTCACACTAACCCATCTGTGGTCTTATAAGGTTACAGAGCAAGACTTTCTGAGGCGATGCAGCAGTGTGAGTGAGTATGATTGTGTGAGAGAGTTGGTTGTTCTTGTGTTCTCTGGGCCATGATGTCCTCAGGTGAACAATCCTGAACTGGGCCTGCTTTATGCCTCGGTTGAGCCTGGGAACAAACACCTGCACACAAGCACACAGGTACAGCTATACAAGCGTGCATACACATGCACAGGTACACATCCTTTTTTCTGGCTCTACTGTCTTTTTAATGGACTTTTTTCTCATTTTGATCTGATGTCTTTACAGTTTAGGCAGTATTTTATCTTTTGTGCTACTTGGGATTCTCTTCAGAATACAGCTTACCAGTGCCCCTTGCTCTGCCATTTAGTCAAGAAACCATGATCTCTCAATGAAGAAGTTGGCCTCAAACATCAGTTATCTTTATCTAAACCTAACTACGTAATTTAGATGCTTCATGAAAACCTTATAACATGTTCAGAGATAATCACCCCTAATAGCATTTGCAGTCATAGCAGTGTGCTAACAATGAAGTTAGCTTTCTGAGAGACGCCAGGGAGTTTGGAAAATTTCAAAACATGGTTCCAAACTATATGTTTGTGATCAAGATGGCTCTTAAAGAGGTGAGGTATCCTACCACAGCTTCAGTGAGTATTTCTTGACTGAAACGCAACGAATAACACTGAAGGCCTTTCTTGGAAAAGTTGCTTTCCTTCATCTACCAACTGGCAAGTCTTTCATCTTACCAACCAGACCCACTTTATGGATGAAGCCTGATCATTATAAATAGACAGTAATCTACCTTGTGTTTTTTTTTAAGTGTCTGCACTTTTTCAGACAATTTACAACAACTTGCTGTGCCGTTATGTGCAATAAACCTGTACACTGGATCAGTCTTATTTCGATAATTTGGATTTTTAGTGTCTAAAAAAATTCCATATCCATCAGTTTTATTATCTGATGTCCTGGTCTAGGTTTTATCTACTTTACACTGCATATGTTTCTAGACCTATTTTGAGTGTTTGAAAATTAGGTTTCAGCTTCATTGCTCCATACATTCTCATCAGTCTAAGTTCTGAGTGCACACTGAGATTTCTGACTGAAGCTTTGATGCCTGAATAGAATGTAATGGAAAACTTAAGATATTTTTCCATTTAACTGCTGTTGTTAGGACTTTTTACTCTCTTTTTTTAGGAATATTTGCTTAAAATTGTGACTTGTTTAAAATATTATGGATGCTAACTACTCACATGGTGACATACTACATGCTACTGTAGAAATTGCTGGTAAAACAGGAGGGTCAAACCACAACCATGACTAAATCTGCAAAACTAAACCTAGCATCTAAGATGTCCATGTATGACGATTTTGGCTTCATACCTCTGACATAGAAATTGTTTATACCCTGTCCTGAAGGTATTAACCTGCACTCTGCTCAGTGGGACAAACCCCACTTCTTTAACAGCAGTTTTTGCAAGTGTTTACTAAGAGATTTTTTCATAAGGTTCTTCTCTTCACTTTCATATTTTCCAAGCCATCCTTCATGTATTTATCCTTAGCTGTTCTGCTTTCCTTTGTATTTCTCCTTAACTTAGTTAAGCCCTTTACTTCTCTCCTCGGCCTTTTCTCTGCACTGCTCTTCCCTTCCTTTTGGCATGAAAAATCTTTCTCTCAGATCCGCTTCCTTTCCCCGTGACCGTAACTTTCCACTGATTTTCCAGTCTTCAGGCAAATTGTGCTAATAATTCATTACAACAGCTTGTACACTTTACAATATTTAACTGTTATTTATCAACACAAACGGAGACGTTGGCTGCTTGATTCACCCTTTGCATTGTCTTTATCTGCACAGTGTTGCACCTTTGACACCGAGACTTTAACTGTTTTTTTTAGTAAAGTATGCCAGACTAGAGTTAGGAGTGTCTGTGATTCGAAGGGGAATTGGGACCATTTGTCTCGTAGAGGCATCTCAGTCTATAAGTAAAAGAATTTCAGTGAGATGCGGATTTCTTGGATGGAAACAAAGCTGATCAAGACAAATTAGAGACAGAAATAATTATCATCTTTGAATGTCTTTGCATATGTGCCTTTCATCTTTTTAAGGCAGAAATATTGCACTATGAAAATGTTGGGTTTGCCATTTTTCCAGATAACCCCAGAGTTAGGTCAGTTTTCCAGCTAATTGACTTGGAAGAAGAGCTTGGGAGAGGCCCTAATAACAGAGCGGGAGAGCTCATACACCAGTTTCACTCACCACACCAACCATCCTGGCTCCACACACAGCCCCCAGACCATGTAACACCATATTAGTTGCTTCAGTATGCATAACTGCTCAAATTGAACATTTCTGATTTGGTTCAGTTTTACCCTCTAAGGTTCCCCTTGTCTTTCTTTTCCCTAAGCTTTTCTTTATTCATTTCCTTTTCCTCACTCTCAAGCCTTCAAGTTTGAACCTCTGCTCTAATTCCCATGTGCTGCTGTCACAGTAAAGTCACACCAAATTCTCAGAGCTTTATGGTGGTTAAGCTCATATCTCCGCTTGATTTTTATCATCAGAAGCCAAATACAGCTGGATTGGGAACAGATGCTGCTTTCATTCAACTATATGTAGAGATTTGATGTCCAGACTTCTTAAGGCAACTCTATTTTATCAATTTACTTAATTTTTTTTGCATGTGGGAGTGGTTACAATCTGACAAAGGTTCATATTTCAGTTGTTTGAAATGCACTGTAGAATCCATAAAGGAAATAAAGGAAAATTGAGCAGCACTTAACAGAAATATGTTCACAACCCTTTTATCAAGGTTTTATTGCTAGTCTTTGAAAGTATTGAAAGGGAAATTAGCATTAAAGCCAAGATACTTGACACTTTAATAAAAACCTCACTTCCTTTCTGCATAGTTCTCTAATGGGCTGAGATTAAATCAAATAATTCTGGAAAATTATTTTGGCTGATAAAATATACATTGTATGAAATGGCAGACACTAGAAAGTGGTTTGTTTCTTGGCTGGAGGGGAAAGCACGTTTTGGTAAATTTAGAAATATTGAGGTGTTAGCATTTTAGGTGCTTTGCTTTAACTTCTTCATGTGCTTTATATCAAGTGAAAGAAGTAGAAGCATAAAGTGTAGACCTGTTGTTTTAGGCAGTGTAACTTTTTTGGAACATAATGTAAATTAATCAAATGCATCTGTATTTAAGCATGCCCTTGTACCAGATATACAAAGAAAAACAAATGCCATAAATTGTCTCTATTCCTGAGAAACATTAGAAAACTAATCTCTAAATTACCTTGGAATTCATTGCAGATATTTCAGATGATTGTCCTAAATGTGACCTGCAAATGTGACCTAAATGTAGGAGACAGTGGGGAAAAAAGGGAGTAAGGTGGATGGTTGGATGGTTGTTAATCGGTTAGTCTTGCTATTTGTTCCTGAACAGAATTAGAAATTTTAAACTTAAGAAACATTTTTTAATGTAGATTAGTGCCACACCCCCCTATTCCTTCTCTTTTCCCATGTCATGCTCCAACTATTGAACTCTCACCTGGCTACGCTTGGCCAGCTTTGCATTAGTGAAACTACTGAGCTGCATCGTCTCCTCTCTTCTGTCCTTTGTTAACCACAGAGCCTTAGGTTTGTAACATTCTAAGTAAATTTAGACCCACTTTGGGGCCCAGACTTGGTGTAATACACTGTCATGTTATTGGGACCCCTTGGGATACACCAGCGAGTCACCCCATACAGTGAAAACTGGCAACATTAGAAATAAAAATTGTATGAACTCACTCCTGATTTCATTGTGCATGTGTTGTTTGAGTTTTGCTGTGATAGGCTTGGCTGTAACTCATGAAGCAACTTCCTAATGCTGAGCTTCCAGACGTCCCCAGAAACAGGTGCTGAGACCTAAAGCACTTCTCATTAACACAGCTCATTTCACAAGCGCCACCGTGTTATTGTTGCCATCCTGACACAGCACGTGTGAAACAACACATTATCACCCAATTAGTGAGACCCTGTGTCAGACTCCTGTCCTGTTTGCCTGTACACTTTCTTTCAACATACGGTACTGTCGTTTTGCTTGCCACAGATGTTACAACAAAATTTTCTTGTTGTTAAACCATTAACATTTATTACATCTAAGAATATTTTTATTTTAATGTGTGAAACAAGCATAAATACATAAAAACAAGGTCTAAGGTCTACATATAATTTCCTGTAAATAGCTACTCAGTGACTATGCTTGTATTTTTGTGTTTGGGACTGTTGGGTGCTTGCCTTCTGTTGGCTGGTAGCTATTTGCTCATCATGTTAAATACTCCCAGCATGCAACAAAACATGCTGCCTCCAATGCTGCCTCCAATGCATGTGAGCTGAGTGTGTGTCAATTGGCTTTGTGCCTTAAAGAATCAGCAATGATGAAACAGTTTCAGGGTACTTGTCAGACCCACATGTTTGGCTTTTTAATTTGTGGGGAATCACCTATGACCTGCAGCGCTGCAGACTGAAGCCCATTTTCTGTCTCCTCTCTCCTGTAATGAAAAGCAGAGGCTGTCTCTGTCATCAGCTGGTAATAACAGAGCATTAGGTCTACATGGCTTGTTGATAGGCTCCCTGTTGTACATTCAAACCTTTGATCTGCACCACAATGTCATCACCGCTGCTGTTTCTACATGTGTGTCTGTGTGCAGGACTTGTTGCAGAGAAATGCCTGAAATATTGATTTTTATTTTAAAAATAAACAGAAACAAAGCCCTATTACAGGTGCCATTGTTAAAATGTTTAACATCACTTTTATGTGTCTTGCAATTATAACCATGCTAAACAAAAAATATGTTCCATTTCCTTTGTTCACAGGGTCAGAGCTTCCCCAGGACCCCAATGTGCTAGCTGCCACTTCACGGAACAACACAAGTGAAGGTAAATGCATGACACCACATCCTGCATGAGCCTTTCTAACAAAACTTTTATAAGCGTCAACACATCTGTTACAGGCAACAACGTAATGATATCTTAACTGTGCAAATTAACACGTGCAGTGTTAAACTGTAACCCCATATGTGTTGCTAAAATTTCATTAAATGATGTGTTAAAGATTACACATTCTCAAGAACCCAACCATTGTCCCAGTGTGGGCCGCTATAGAGGAGAATTGATGGAACGAATTGCACATTGATCTACTCAACATGTGGGCATAAAGCCACAGGTGTATTATATTTCTCTAATTTCCACTGACCTACTTTTACAACCTCCTTATGCAGAAATTACTAGTGGAACCTTGAAATGTGCCTCTCATTCTCTCTCTCTCTCTCTCTCTCTCATTCTCTCTCTCTCTCTCTCTCTGTATATATATATATATATATATATATAGATATATACATATATGTAAAATCAAAGTTTTGTTTTGTCAAGTTCCGTGAGCCTCATTTTCTCAACTTTGCTTCATTATTGGAGAAGTAAAAAACCAGAGCTATTTTTCTCATGTGTTGCAGGGGCTGATAACAGAAAAGAATTGAATTGGGAACTGTGACAGCAGAATTTTGCACATTTACAGTTTCATTTTCATCTAACTTTTCCCATGTGAACCATCACATTTGTTTCTGCAATTAGTTTAAGTAAGATGAAAATTATTACCAGCTTTAAACCGTGCTGATGTATTGATATAGATAAAAAAAAATACATTATTGACTCTGATACTGAAATAACATTCAAAATTGTTAAAATGTGTTTAAATCTCAAATAAATTTGACTTCTGAATTTGCCACATCAGAGAAAGATATGTTCTTAACCAGCCAACTAAACATGATTGCTTAAAACATTTAAGTATATAAAAACAGGTTTGCGCGCCATGAGAAAGTTAGCAGTGCCATCTCAGAGCATCATTCTACTCTGCACTGGGAGTTTGAGGCTGAGAGCGCTGGTTAACAGATCCCAGATCCAAATAGAGCTTTCTACCAGCACTGGAACCAGCTCGGTCAGAAAGGGGCTTAAGCTAGTGAAGGAGGAAATCTGGATTTCTCTGGTAGAAGTTTGCAGAATTACCTGCTAAGAAACAAAGCAGTGGTTGGTAGTGAATCGAAACTCTTTCCACATTGCTCTGCACAGAATCAGTTTCCACTGATAGCAGTTGCTTCTGCAATGCGGTCTTCCAGTAAGAATGTCTAATCTCTGACATGTACTTACAAAATGATTACACAGTGTGTGAGACCAGACAGTATAAACATTCACATCTTCCAACCCAAATCGTTAAAGCCAGTTTAATCCAGATTCAGTTTCAATTTCTGTCTCTAAGCGAGTGTGTAGCCTAATCTAGTTGCTCTTCATTCAACTATTCCTCAGCAATTAAAGCAAGTTCTGAAAATTCGAACATCTGGAGAAGATGTACTGTATACTCTTTAGAAGTCTAGTTCCACTGTGTAGTACAAAATAGTTTCCATTTTCTTAAATATGTTATTTTATAACGTATATAATGTTTTTCATCCAAAATTTTTTAATTAGCTTTACTCAGACTTTGAGAATCCCCTGTATTTCATCTTGCAGTTACGTCACTTTTCTGCACTGGATTTTCAAAAGATTTTGTCCCTTAAACTGCCTTATTTGACAGACTCTCATCAACATCCCTTTTATCTGGTACAAATCTGGTGGAATGCATGACTGTATGGGATGCATTATGTATGTCATAAAGACTGGGTCATCTTATGTCTGCATTTTGCTCAATTCTTTTCATTTTATGAGATGATGTTGTGATGAGAGCTGCCATGTCTCCTGGAGCTGTCCAGGTTTAGTTCAGGAGTGCCCGTCAAAGGAAGCATAAAACTGCTGTTTTCCTGTCAGCCCTTCATGAATGAGGCAGATCCACAAAGTTTTCTGATACTTTAAAAAAAAAATAATTGCCACAGTAATCAGTCACATCTCTTCTACACTTTTTAGTTTCCCTCTTCAAGACCTCACATCTGCCTCAAACTCCCACAATGACCCACACTTGGAAGATCCACAAAATGAAACTTCCCTGAACCTTTATTTTTGCTCTCACATTTGTCTTCTTCAGTTAATTCATGTCTTGCAAAACCAACACTCCCACAACATCCTTCCCACACCAGCTTGTGTGTACACTAAAAACAGGCACATAGTCGCAAAGGCAAACAGTAGTTTCTAAACATGACTGGGCAGTTTAAGGAAGATAATGAATATGCCGACCATTCAGCGATGTTTTCTAAATCATAAACACAACGATGGATAGATTCAAACAAATTACAGCAGCAACTTAATTTTTTTAACAACATAAAAATATGAAAACCTATGAACACAGTGTACCTGCATGAGTTTGGTTGTCATTTTGAGCTCAGCTGTTGTATAACATCTGTTTCTTATCTGATGCGTGGATGGTGATTGCACCACTTGTTTTGTCTGCAGATGGGGAATGTTTTTGATTGACCAAACACAGCATTCAGGTAGAGTGGCTCTATCAGCATGCATCAGTAGCAGGAAGTTGTCTTGCTGAAAGAGTCTCATTATTGGGCTAAAAATCAGAGGTGATGATTGTTTACAGAGCTCATTTTCCTTGTGGCCGTCTTTAATTTTTCCTCTGTGTTTGCTTCATTTCATGAATGTTCTTTCCTTCCTTTTTTCTCTGTTGGAGAAAGTTCCAACTTTAATAAGCCCAGACTCCTCAGAATATCTATTGAGATGTTTCTTTATCTGCCCAGACCCTCGGCTTTATTAGTCTTGCTAAGAGACACCTAGCAAAGCTTCAACATATGTGTGGAGTCATGCACAGACACATGTACTTATATAGTATAAATTTGCTGGTGGGATGAAAGCGTATTGTGTAACATATCTAGCTCTGAGCACATATAGTTTGGCGTGTTGCGGTTGTGTGGGTGTGTGCCTGCATGAGAGCGTTTGATTGTACAAAACTACTGCGAGAAAATCCTGGCTGATGACAGGGCACCATTTAGTCGCTTGCCACATTAAAGGGACAGTCCACAGTGAAGGTTTGAGTTTCAACATGCTCCTTGTGCCAAATACCTCAACACTCACCACAAGACAATTATTTACAGAGTGGCTTTGTTAGACAGGCATTGGCAGGGCATCTTTTTCCTCTTCACCTCTCCTCTGTTGTCCTCTCCCTTTGCCCACTCAGTTTCCCACTGATTTGTTGTCAGTTATTATAACAGCTAATGAAGTGTGCAGACACATTAAGCCATTTTCTTTTTCATCAACTCAACTAATGAAAATGTGATTAAATAACTGTGTTTGACCTTCCAGAATCTGGCAAAACATGTGTGTTATTTAAGAGTTAGTTTTTTTTTTTGTTTGTTTTTAGGTGCAACACTCATACTCTAAATTTGGGTAAAGCATCAGCAAGTACCATAGGCTAGATTTTGTCCATTATATGCTCAACAGTGTGTACAATACAAGCACAGAATCTCTACAGACCTCCATGACTTTTTGTTGATAGTTTGGCACTCAGGTCAGAGAGAAAATACACACCCTTACAAAGAAGTGAGCACAGACAAACCACCATGTGTGCTCATTAAGATATATGCGTCACCCAGCAGGACTGACCTTTCTGTGCACCTCTCTGTGATTGGTGTCAGCAATGCATATTTAGTATGATACCGTAGATATGTATGTTTCTGTGCGTGTGTGTGTGTGTATGTGTGTGTGTGTGTGTGTGTGTGTGTGTGTGTGTGTGTGTGTGTGTGTGTGTGTGTTATTCTCACCCTTTGTGTGTGATAGGTGTAAATTAGAGAAAATGTCAAAGTAAGAAATTTATGATTAGTAAAACTGAATTTAAGATTTGTTTTACTGAATTCGTCCAAGCGCAATTTAGATTTTCAGCTGTACTGCTGTAAAATATGTATAATATGCATATTTCATGTAACGTTTTCCTTAAATAGTTCTCATGTAACTGCAAGTTTAACTAAGCCTATGGTTTGTCAGTAAAGTTTCTGTTGATTTTTTTTTTTAAAGATAAAAAACAATAACATAAAATACATCCAAAATGACTAAATAATCTCCCAAGACCACCATTACAGAATTCCAAGAGTCTTTTAAGTATATCTCTAGGTAGATATTGGGCATATTGTCCCAATCCCTTAACATTTGGCTCGGAATTAAACTATGGATAACTTTGGCTCTTAAAGTTATTATTACCCATCCTGAACTAGCTGTGCTTTTCATCACTGACCAGAAATATTACACCACATCATGCTTAAGATTATGGCATGTTTTAACCTTTAGGAGACATGAATTTGCTAATGTAATCATTTTACTCCACACAACACAGCCAAGGAAAGTGTCATACAGTATTGTTACATAATGGGTGTATGAGAAATGGTTTTAATGGGAAAGGAATGTAACCAGGACCACCTATCTCTTCAAATTCAGCAGCTGTTTTTATTTGTATCGCATCGTCTTTCAGCACCGCGATTACTGAGGTGGAGAGTCCTAATTACCTCGTATCTGCTTCCCTTTGCCAACATGGAGCACAGCATGGAGTGCTGGAGTGACGACATTAAATAGTGGCCCACAGTTACTGATAAGGACATCTTATCTGGCAATCTCAGAGTCAGTCTGATTTTTATATTAGTTAGACATCAGTCCGTTAATGTAAACTATGGTTCATCTGGCAGAATCTTCTTTTAATAAATGACAATCCACACTTGAATATAAAACACAAATCTCGTTATATGTTATCAAAAGCTGGTAAAGAAATAGTTTCAAACTTTTGTAAAGGCTGTTAGTTTTCTAGTTTGTCAAATATTTTACATGGTTTTACTATCGCTAGTCTTAAGGTTGCAGGACACCATGTATATGATTTGTGTTACTGAACAAATCATTTTAATTTTCTGGTCACAACATTGTTCTTATAAGAGAAAATAATGTTATGTTTCACAATATCTGCCTGTCATTAACAAAAAATCTTTATTTGAGTGTTAAGACCTAGAGTATGCACGTAGTTTTACTCTCAGCAACCTTACAGTTCCTTAACTCCAATAACATTAACTGGTGCAGGGCTACTCAGGACGGCAAACTCACCAGGTCGTAGTTCTTTTGATGGTTCACTTCCATCGTACAGTTCCGGTACGTATTTTCAATTTTAAAACAACAATGGCATCCAGTATGGTTCAGTGTCTTTATTAGCTTGGGGAAGAAAACAAAGAAATAATTCGATCAGCCTCTCATCAACTTGATCCATTAGGTGTTGTTTTTAAAAATGGTGGTTACTACACAAATTCAGAGAGAAGATCCAGAAATCCAGAAACTCGTAATCCTAAACTGACCAATCATAAGGGAGTACTTCCGCATAACTATCTGCATAGCAGGGGTGCACATCAGGTCTGGAATAGGTGCGCGTTGCACCTCCGCGGAGCTACACCGAGCCTACAACGGTGACGCAGACGCCGCTCGAGTATAAATCCACATTTAATATCAGACAGCAGCATTTTTCATAGTCCATTTTATTTGCATTTGCTTTATTTTTTGTGGAAAAAAAAACAAAACTGCAGAACAACTGCTGCATTCAATTATTTTTCCTTAGATGTCTCTCCAGGCTACTGCCTCTTCAAGTGAGCTGTGTCAGAAAACATTTGAAAAGAAGGTTCAGTTTTCTGCAGATCCATGGTTTCTACATGATGTGCAGAACCGCTTTCCAAACTTGCACCTTAGTAAGATTAAAATTTTAAGTCTAGAAGTTTAGACCACACATTTGGTGTAATGCAGATGGGTAGTGTAATGATAAAAAAGAGACCGATGTTATCAACTAGTCAGTTTTGTTGAAGTTGTAATAAAAAGAAATAGAAAATGGCTTAAATATTAACTAAGTGGATTTGTTGGTCTGAATGTAGAGAGAGGATGACAGATAAAAATGCAGGAAAGGTGAGGAGAGAGAGAAAGAGATATGGTGGGAGTACCTTTATATTGTAACCAGTGATGGGAGTAACAGTGTTAAAATAAACAGCATTACTTTTTTTTAGTAACGTGTAATTTCACTAATTTTACCATCCGCTCAGCGCTGTTACTGTTGCTGAGGATAAAACGTTACTGTCAGCACGTTACTATTGTAAGATAAGATTAATTTTTGTTATGGGAGAACATAACTTTCACATCTGTTGGGACTATATTCTGCTACTGCTGTAGTGGAGAGGAGGCGGAGTGATATGGTGGAAACTGGAGAATACATTCAGTGTTTGAGTAGAAGAGATGTTGTGTTCTGTTGTGACCTGGTACAAGTCAAGAATAAAGCAGCATTGTATTCAAGCCAGAAGTTGTCCCCAAATCCAGTTAATAGTTAAAGCTGAAGGTGCAGATATCATTACACAATAATTCTGCACACTGACGCTGTATTCATCTGACCGGGGGCTCAGGAGGAGCCACATAACCTCAGTGATGGTCATGGCAAAATTGGGTAATTTAGTGTGCGCAGCCGAGAAGTACCTTCTATAATTAATGACTTTTTTTTAAAGTAACAAACCCAACACTAACTGTTACAACATAAACTAGACTTTGTTCTCCCCAGTTACTTCTTCCAGCTCATCTGAGAAGATCCCAAGGTGTCCCAGGCCAGCAAAGTGACAAAGCAAAGTGCTGGTCCCTCAGCATGTCCTGATTCTTCCTTGGGATCTCCTCCTGACAGAACGTGCCTGGAATGCCTCACCAGGGAGGCATCCCGGAGGCATCTGGACCAAAAGCCCAAGCCACCTAATCTAGCTCCTCTCAGTGCAAAGAAGCTGTGGCTCTACTCGATCATATTCTTTCGGTCACTGCGCATAGCTTGTGACCATAGGTGAGAGTAGGAATGTAGATCATCTGGTAAAGAGTTTTGCCTCTTGGCCCCTTTCTCACCATAATATATATATATATATATATATATATATATATATATATACAGAGAGAGAGAGAGAGCGAGAGAGAGAGAAAGAATGAGAGGCACATTTTAAGGTTCAAATTAGATCATTTTCTGCTATACTTTATCACAGGATGGTGAACCCAGTATACATTTCTGTTCAATTGTTGGTGGGGTGTGAAAAGTTAAACAGATTATGATAAATGTTTAGGATAAATGGGTTTATTACTCAAGCTGAAGTGAAAGCAATGATGAGGAAAGCAGCCCAAACTGGAAAACTCATTTTAAGAAGCAAAATTAGCTGCCTTTAAATGTTTCAGTAGTTATAAATCTTTCAACATCTTTCTAACTCTGCACGGTGTGTAAGTTGGATGTGATATATAGTAATAAAAATGTAAATGTGTGTCATTTCTAACAGAAGTCAGTGTGCACTTCTTTTTTTTTCTGATCACACATCCACTGACGACTTTTTGAGATTCCCTTCCATGTGCTTTTCTCCCTTGTTTGTTTTGGCTGGTTTGTGTAACCAAAGGCATTTCTGCATACCTAAGATGGGTTTTGGGGTTGAGGGAACTTTCCAGAAGTTTTTTTTTCACAACATTAACACCAATGTTTTCCTGCACATTAAACTCTTAGGTGGCCCACCAGGATGCTTTTTTTTCTAACCACCTTCAGAAAAGATACTGGAGTTAACTTAGCACAATCGTTTGTCTTTGTGTTTTCCTACACTGTGCAATCCAACAACGTCATTCTGAGGTTTTTACAGTGGGTTCTGCAAGGTTTGCCTCTCCAGCATAAGTTCATAATTTGTGTTTAGACTTAAAACCCTAGCAGGGGCATGCAGTGGTGCAGGTTTTACTTGCCTTTTTCCATCTCTCCTGACCATTTAAAGGTCTCTAATGCAATTAGTGAAGTTAGTCAGTTTCAGACCAACTTCAAGATAATATACTTTATGTGTGTTTCTGGCCTCGTCAATATCTTCACCAACAATGTAGGTGCATTTCTCATACACAAGTTTAAAAAAAAACGTTCAGCTTCATGCAGCCACGGGGAAAAGTTGAATTAGGTGTCACAGCTGTGGCAACCACAGAATGCCTTGTAAAACCAGGCTCTGACTATGTGCATCTGAAAACATGATGTTGTTTTACCACATTTTTTCACTCTGTAGGATAAAACCTGGCCCTGATGTAGAACAATAAGTGTTGTTTGATTTATTTCTTTATCCTTGTGTAACACAACACTTTTCCTGTCTTTTGTATCACTCAATGTTCGTCTCACTTGGTCTGTTTTTTAAATTTATCCTAACTTTCCCATTACTGCTCACATTTGTGTTTCCTCCTTTCATCTTACACATGATTTCCATGTCTTCCAGGGCCCTTTTTTATTCGTCTTGATGCTCCCGTGAACAACATTACCACTTCTCTGGGCCACACAGCCGAACTTCACTGCCGCGTATCTGGCAATCCGTTGCCTACTGTCCGCTGGCTGAAGAACGACGCCCCTGTGGTGCAGGAGCCAAGGCGGGTCTCCTATCGTACAATGCCATATGGATCACGTCTTCGTATCCGCAACCTGGACACAACTGACACAGGTTACTTCCAGTGTGTGGCCACGAATTCTGAGGGATCTGTGTCTACAACAGGAGTGCTCTATGTCAAATTTGGTAAGAACAGTTTGGGTCTAATCTATCACCTTGCTGTTATAAATACTTTGAGATTTTGGCTCCTCACAGCAGCACTCATCCCTACTGATTCCTCTTGTATCTGGCAGCTTGCGCAGAGAAAGATCTGGGAGCAATATTGTTTATCCTGTAGTAAAATATCCCCTTGTCTTCTTTTCCAGATCCAGTCCCTACACCTCAGCCAGGAAAGCCCACGTAAGTTGCTTTTCCTCTATCCATTTTTCTCTTTGTCAGTCTGTTCATACTGTACTTATACATAAGAATACAGGAAACTTTGAGAGGAGAGATTAGTGAGAAAATCTCAGACTTCAAATATCAACAGAATTTTATTCAAAAGATTTTTTTTATATACCATTTTACAATTTTTTCTTATGTTTTTGACATTAAAATAAAATAGGAACATGATGAAGACTGGTAAGATTTAGCTAAGCATCTTCTCAATGTCCATAACTGAAACATATCATGCTGACATACTGCCTTATAAAACTGTCTTGAAACGAGAAAACTATTTGTAGAGACGTCATTCATTTTCTAACAATGGCGGTCTATAACTTTCTATTTTACTGGTTCAGGTCTCTTTGGGTTTAAATGATTATTCAGTGAGGTTCTGTACATCCTAAATGTTGCTTTCTGCCTTTTTTTTTCTTTAGAAAGCAAACTAAACGTATTTCACTCCTAAATGGAAGCATAATTTGTTACACAAAGCCTGACAGATTTCTACAGCTGCATGCGTATAAACTGATGCAGTCAGTAGTGCAAAGGTAAAACTGAAGCCATAAGTAAACATAATTGTAACATATTAATAATTAATGTGGCTTGTTATCTTTTTTCACTTATTTTTAACAATGTTAACTCCAATAAACACAATTGAAGACAATCATTAAAAGATAGAAATAAAATCATTCTTGATATGCGCAAGTCAGTCTGCTAGGGTGCGGCTAAAAGATTATTTTTCCTGTTGTTACCACTTTCGAACTGTATTATGATTATGTGGGTTGATCCAGTGGTTTGGAAAATAAAAGCTACAGGCTGCTGTTCATGCAGAACTGTGGTAGTGCCAGGTGGCTTTTTCAGATGACCCAAGTAGTCCAATTGGATTAAAGCTCACAGCTGTGTCTAAAAGAAATTTACTTGTCACACTGTGTGTGACCCTAAAACCAAGCATTAAAATTCTAATACCAAGGCTAAGACTGACTGAAAGTCAGTGGGATGTTGTCAGCACGGCACTTTTATGGTTTTGTTTCTTGATCCTGATTAAAACTCCACATTCCAGGGATGATTTTTGGATATTCCTGTGAGCAGCATGTTCCAATTGTCTAGCCAAGTACAAATAAAAGCAGGAAGAAGTTTTCTACTCAGATATTGAAGCTCACATGGTGCGGATTTGATTGCGGGCTTTTTACACTCAGCTACAGTTTGAAAAGTATGTGAACAGTTATAAACTGATCTGCACACTAGTCATGACGAAGACTCTCACACACAAACATGGCATCTCTTTAGCATCTTGTACACTTATATTTATTGTATTATAAAAAATTGCAATCACTTACAAGACACTAGCATATGACTCAAAATTTTAACCAATGTGTTCCATTAGTTTAATTTCAGAGCAACAATGAAACATTTATCTGCCATCAAGGCTGTAATGAAGTTATTATAATTAAGAATGTCTGCTTCCATCATGTCTCTTTAAAATATTGCTCTCTGAAATGAGCAATAAAAAGACAAAATTACCCACATGTGTCTCTGTGGTTTCTGTTATATAACCTTTAAAAGTCAACCAATTAGTTGCCAGCTGTCTGGAAATATAACAAAAGCCAACCACACACTGATGTCTTAACATTCTCTGAACACTGAATGAAGCAAATCTTTTAGGGTCGCAAATAAAACCAAGTTATGCGCAAAGTTTTTAAGAAATTAATACAGTTATATTCCACCATAATATTTTCATATTTTGTGGCCATAAAAACAGTGCTGTCCATATTAAAATTTAATCTGAGTTTGGCAAGCTTTCTTCGCTTTGTTTTTCTCCACTGTGGTATTGGATAAAACTCTATGAACTCACTCTGTTTGATTCTCAGAGGATTAAAGGATTCAGGAGATGATTTCTAACCCAGTGAGAATATGGCAAGGCTTGCCGCCATGTTCCATGCTGCTCTCTGTGAATCAAAACTGCTGGCACTGAGCAGATAACACACAGTTACAAAAACCACTCACTCTGGACAACTAAATGTGTAGACTTGGACAATGGAGGAGGTTTCTACTCAAACATCTGTTCCTGCCATTCCTTTGTTTTCCTTTGTTTACATGTTTTTTTTTTTTGTTTTTTTTTTCCTGTTCAACTACATTACTGCTTGTTGTGGATGAGACAGTCATCTCACAAGGAAGTCACAGGAGAAATATCAATCCAAAAAAAAGCCAAGAGAATTTTCTGTCACAATAGTTGTGTAAATACTTAAGATAAACACAAATGGAAAGTTGGATTTGGAAGTAAGAAAGGAGGATGTGGTTTTAGTTTTATGTTACATGTTGATTATTGTTGTCAGACCAATATGATTTATGATCGGAGGAAATTTAGCAATATATTACTTTTTATCAAAGGATTTTCAAGTCTTCTAACTGGAATTAAAAAAAAAAAGTTTAATCATGCATTAATTTTGAAACTCCTTAGAACACTCATATGGACATTTTGAAGTAAGCAGAGCTCCTGCTCTTTGGGATTGAACGGAACCACATAAAGTGGCTCAGGCCACACATCGGGAGGAGGCCCAGGGTAAGATATGCTGGAGGGACTAGGTGTCTCAGCATAGTCCCTCCAGCATAATCCCCCCTTAAGAACCCCCTGTGTAACCTGAAAGAAGTGGACCCAGGGGCCCGACCCCGGATAAACAGGGATAGATGAATGGATGGATGGATGGATGGATGGGTGGGTGGGTGGATGGATGGATGGATGGATGGCATAGATGTTAAAATTATTTGTTTTAATTCCAGAGTTATGTTTATGGCATTCTCATAAATAACATTAAATCTATGCGATTTTGTTTTCATGCTCATTTAATCCAACAGAATCTTTTAGACTTTAGATTTTTAAGAATTAAACTCACTGATGCGCTCCTTGGATGTGTCATGTGAGGAATTTGAATAAATTAACATCTCCTTGTTCTTTGTTCCTTGTCAGGTTTTTAAAAACAGTGAGCTCTGAAACCATTACAGTCATTAAAGACTTCATATAAATAGACTGGGGCCTCCTTTGTCGAAGGCAGAACTGTGGCGGCGTTGGGCTGATTGTCACTGCTGGTCATCGTTAGCATCATGCCTGAGTTATTAACTGTAAAGTTAAGGTGGCAGCCGTCAAAAAGACAAGGTCACCTAATGATGACAAGTAATGACCTCTGCCTGCTTACCTCATACTGCAGCTGTTCAAGCATCCTAGCTTCTCTTCCTTGACTCCCAAGTTTTTTGAAAAGACATCTGGTGCAGACGCTTCTTAGTTAATAATTCAAGTATCCTCATTTTCTTTGCAATCCTTTTTTTTTTAATTTTTATTCACATTCCCCAACCTTGCAAACAAAGTGACTTCCATTTTCTTGAAAAAATTATCCACAAATACCTTTTGGGGGAAATTTCTCGCCACCCACCTTGTAGAACCTGCACACAGGATGAAGTTAAGGTCTTCTGTGTTGCCTTTGCTTCAGTCTGTGCTCGGATTTTCATCGTTTCCACGCTGGGTTCAAGTATACACTCTGTGGTGTGCTGAACATTACGGTGTGTGTTCACATATATCCCAAGGGTTAGGTTTTTAAGAGCTGCCGCAGCCTCCCTGAAAGCTGACGGACAGCCTGGAGGGTTCAGCTGATGATCCACACAGCTTGTGATCAGAGAATAATAAACCTTTTGCATCAGCTATAGATTTTGGCGCTAAATTAACATGAGTTGTTCAGTAGTGCATGTTTTTATGATCTTCAAATCCATGAAGGAAAGGCCAACTTAAGTTTACCTTTATCTGGATATTGCAAGTAGAAAAAGCCTGTGGTTGGTTGTTGGTTGTGATTGTGAAAACTTATATACAGTTGGGACTGGATTTTATCCATATGGAGGCCTAGTCGCCAGATAAGGAAGGTGTGTGACTGCATGCCTGTTTATTTCTGCTGTTTTATATGTTCTAGGGTTTAACCTTCTCAAAGCCTTTTGAGCCAAAACCATCCAGTAACTCCATAAATTCAGTCTTTATTAAAGGAATAGTTGGAAATCACACCAGACTGGGTCCAGGTTCTATCAACGTACAGACCATATAATTAGATATGGGAGGTATGTAGCAATGCCTATTTCTGGTGTCTCTCTATTTTTTATTGTTCTTGGATTTCAAAAGGGCAATGCTTTAAGATTTTAAACCCAAAACATTCCACTGAAGTCAAGTCTTAATTGACGGGAAGGGTTTGACATTTTAGGAAGTATATTTGTTTGTCACAAACAAGCCTAAGGTTAGTTCCAAAAATGGGAATCACAGCTAACTAAAGGTTAAGCACAGATAAACAGACAAATCTGTTATTCATGGAGGTCAGGAAAGAAGATGTCAGATGCTCAAGCAAAGACAATCCAAACAAACTGGAGTTCTGTGAAGACAGAAAATTACTAAGAAGTTTGGTGATATGAAGCTGAGCATAGAGGCTGCAGACATGGAAAACCTGACACACAATGCTCTTTAACTGAATCAGCAACTAGTGATTCTGGGTCCTTCTTACTGAACCCAAGTTTTTAATCTGTTTGTGATGATATCCCCAGCTGTCACACCAGTAGCAATTCATTTTGCTTCACCCAGCAATGTTTGCCAGAGCTGGGGTGGTAAGTAACCATAGCGATGAAGACTGGGTAAGGACGTGGATGTGGTGAAAACATTGAAGAACAGTTACAGAAAAGTTTCTGGTGCTCAGTTTAAATTTTGACACTTAGATGAAGGATGCAGTCTTGAAAGAAAAAAAAGAAGAAGATAAAGAAGGGAAAAAGAAAAGTCTTGTTTCCAGATTTAACTAATTAGCACCTTGTATTTTGTTGTTATACTGTGTTTGCCAGGTAACCAGCACAGGCTGGAAGAATCCTGCACATAACCCCTAAGGGGATGTTTCTATGCCTCGTATTTCCTTGCCTCTGTTGTTATTGTAATCTTCTCATTCCATTATTCTTAGACAGAGTCTGTGTTACCTCTGAAATCAGTAAAAGATTCATAGATATGTATAGATATTCCCCATTGTTTTTCCTTTTTCAATTAGCCTTGTCCTGTACAAAAAATGAATACTACTACTTTTACATTCTGCAGTAACAACTACAAGGACAGCTGAAGCTAACCAGCCAGAACAGTTTTGCAATGGTTGCAACAATCCTAGATTCATTCTCAACAGACAACTATTAAAACAGCCTGTAATATAATGGAAAACAAGCTGATTAATTATATTTTAATTTTTGTTTTTTAATAGAATAGTAAATGAAAAAATTATACCCCCCCCCCCCACACACACACACACTCTCTCTCACCATATAATTGAAAGTTTATGTTAAAGTATGAGTAATACAGCTCTGATATCAGCATTTATCACAAACTAATAAGAACATTATTTTATCAGTGCTTCTCCCACATCTCCTTACCTCCTTTTCCTTGCCTCCTGGGAGATTGTTTTCTTTTAACCAAACTAAATTCAGGGTAAAGTGGAAACAGTCTCTCCTGCCAATATTAAACCCCCCCCTAACTTTCCTCATTTCTTTTTAGCTATTTTCCTCTCTGTCTCTTGTGCTGCAATACTTGCTTCATTTTCAGAAAAAGGGTTGTGATTGAGATGGTGGGAGGGTGCAGGGAGTGAAAGAAAAACAGTGTTAGCAAAGTAGGAGGAGGATGGTACCATTAACACTCGAGGGCAACATGTTTTTCTTTGATTCCCGGGTCCTGCAGGGTCGGTGGCGCTCAGATGTGATTAGCTGTGTAAGCTGCTGGGAGGTTTACCTATAAGGTCAGATCAGAGGCAGCTAATAACTGCCACAGTGTGACAGAACAGCCTAAAACAGCCCATATTTAAACGCTTTTTTCTCATGTTTATTTACAGACTTCATTCAGCTGATTCCCTTGGTTAGTTGGCTGCATCAGAAACATTGTAGACTGAACCTAAATTTTAAAGTATTTTAGTTTAAATAACTTTATAAAAACACTATAGCCGACATTGTATGTGTTGTGGGAGTTGTTAAAGTATGATGTGTGGCCAGCAAGCTACAAAAAAAAGCTCCCCTGAGTTTTGCATCAAGCATGATGGTTATAGTTTCCACACACATAGAAAATTAGCATTCATCTGGGCATTTTTTCCTCTTTTCTAAGCTTTGGTCCACAATTAGATTTTTTTTTTTTGTTTGTTTGTTTGGTTTTTTGTTTTTTTTTTCTAGACATCAGTAAAAATCCAAAAGTTAGTAACTAGCTGGTGAATAATGTGAAGAATTAGCAGCTGAACAGTCACGTATTTCCCTCAGCTGTTAGAGAGCAAATAGTGGCCTTGCATGGCCAGTTAAAAATAAATCCAGATGAATGCGAACATGTACATAATATTTACACTGGATATCAGTTTTCAGTTTATCTATATATACTATATGTCCATCTCACTTCTACCATTAAATAAATAATGAGAAATATCCAGTTTAAAGGTGGTGATGGAGTTTTCTTAACAGTTTTGTTTCTGTTTGTCCCAAATGGTTTAATGTCATCGCTTTTTATTACAAAAAAATGATGACTTACTGAATATAGAAGCTCCTAATCTGACAGCAGCCATAAACAGATTTTATGCAACACAGCCGCTGATCCTGGAGTCTCTGTCTGTGTTTATAACAGAGGGGCTCTCTCCTTGTTTGAAAAGATTAATACCGCTACACGCTGGCTGTCGAGGCTGTTTAAATTTCTCCAAACTTTCCCCACCACTTTTCTCTCAGCACTGGCAAAAAAAAAAGCAATTGCAAAAATAGCTGGGGTTTTTTTTTTCTTTTTTTTGTTTGTTTTTTCCCCCCCTCAACTGTGCCTCTTCTTCTCCTTCAGTCAACCCTGTACTGAGGAGTAAAGACTCATTGAGCTTAACAAAGGACAGACTTGCTCTGCTCTGTTTTAACTGGATTTGTCTCTGTCTACACTCCCTGCTCATCCTTGATCTTCTTATCACTTGTTAATATATATATTTTTTTTTAAGCAATAGAAGATTTACAGCATTTTTAGAAGTTCTTCTCATTCATAGATACATCAACCCATTAATTTTTGATGAGGTGGTGTGTCCAAACTTTATGTTAACGTATATTAACATCTATGTAATGCAGCAAAACCTTGTATTTACTTTTGTAAGTTTGCAATTAATTTGCCAGTTGAGATCATGTTTGGGTGTAACTTGAAGACTTGGAGCGATTATTTCAATCAGGTGTGTTTAACTTCGGTATAATATAAACACACATTGAGTACAACGTCTTCCTCAGTTGTGTGAATGGTGAATATGGACCTTGCAGATATGTGTGGCAAGAAAACAACCAGCTGACTGCAGATGGCTCTGTAATTAGCCAGCTGCCAACACACTGGATTACATTTACCTCGGAGCAGATGTGTCGACAATCCAGATACACAGTGTAAGAAGCAAAAAGTATAAAATAAAGGAACAGTTTGAATTTTTATAGACAAGACTGTAGCATGTGTGTCTCACCTCTGTGGTGTGGGCGTTGGCTGACAAATTAGCTTTAGGAAGTAGTTTCCCCAAAGGTGTAATGACTTGAAAATATCACACATAGTTGATCTTAACTCTTGCTCAGGCTTGCTTAAAGATATTCAAAATATACGTGTAAGGCAATCATAATATTTATAGATTGATTTATTCTCACAACCCCTTTATTCTTCTCCATACTGCAGCCGTCGTGACAGGGTTCTACCTACAGGGTCTGTGTGAGAACTGTGTGATTTATTAAGACTCGTAATTTCATAATAAATCAGCCTTCTAGGTGTGTTGTGAAACTGTGCATTTTGAAGAGACTCTGTTAAAGAATTTATTTGGCAAATATCAGCGAAGTGTTCAAAATTACGCCATAATCAAGCTTCACTCCTCGCTATAACATTTCTTTAAACAACTAGACCTGAAGGCAAACCAACAAGTTTACTTGGGTGAGTCACATCAGTCACTGAGTAGCTTCAAAATATTAAGCTGCTCTGTTTTTTCACATTTTTTTTCTTATGTTGCTACAGCTCCCCTGCAGTATTTTGTGTAGCCTTCCCATGTATGCAGAATTTAAGATGGGGCACAAAAGTGCCCTTTAGGGACACTTTAGCCAGAAAGAGACCCATTTGAAATTCAAGTCCACCTTTTAAAAAACAGCCTCTTCACCCACTCGACAACCCCTCAGCCCACAGCATAGAGTGTGTGCTGTTTTGTCACAATAGGCTCTTAACTCAGACCTAGAACTTGTGTGTGCTTTATTGAGAAACTCTGGATTTTGGTTTCACTCCTGCTTACCTCAGCGCCAGTGTCAACACTACTGTGGCTCTTCGATGTTGGCCAGGACCGATGATGATTTGCTCCACACCACAAGCATAGCACCCATTCAGACCGAAGGGAAATGACAGGCTCACTGAGTTTCTCAATGCAATTTGCTGCAACATGATGGTCTATTTCAGCACTGCTTCAACACATAAAACTAAAGAAAACTGGGCTTCTCCAAAGTTATTTAACTTTTGGGTTCCAGTTGAGAGCATGTCCTTCACTCTAAAACTGTTACTGTTTGAACTTGCCAACAACTGACTCTCAGCCCATAGTTTAACTCAGGGTAAGAGGAGTAGCCATTGCAAGATCCCCAAATTACTAAATACTTGACTGCAAAACATGCAGAATGACATAATGAAGCTTTATGGCTAAAAACTGTAATATAATATTTTGCTCATGTTTGCATTCACTTTATGCAGCGTTTTGGGTTATACAGTGTGTGTATTTCATGCAGTTCTGAAAGGCAAAGACACTCTATTGCCACTTCTATTCCCTCCGTCCTTCACTTTGCACGTCCGGAGTAGCCTGTAGTGTCTACCCACAGGCTGTTTTACAAAGAACTGCACACACAGTTACTCTTACAAAAGCTTTCTCTCACACATGTTTAGTTAAGTCCTCGGTGGAGCTTAATTGCCATCTTGTTGTGGATTCTTTTTAGGGTGGTGCTGATTGATTGGGGATCAGGGTCTTAATATGGCTCATAAGGGACAGGCCCTTTGACATGGCCTGGTCCCAGGGCATCGGTGCTGTTTGAAACCAGAGATTGCTCTGCAGCTCCCTCCCACAAGACTGCTTGCCTTGCTGCTAAATGCTGCTAAGATCGGTGGGGGTCTGGGGGTGGGGAGGTCTTTACATACATAGTCCAACACACCCACACTCTTGGACTGTCATGATGTGTAGACTGCTTATACCATTAAAGCAATTTACATTATTAGTCGTTAGTAACTGCTAAGTCTGTCTTTATGCTTTACCACACACAGCGTGTTTCTTACACAACTCATTATGAACAGAGCTTTCACACTCAGCTTGGACATGGCCGACTTCCTGTTTCCTGTTTCCCAGATTCCCTTGTGTCAGTCTGTTGGTGATCCTGTTGGCAGGTCTGGTCAAGGTCAGGTCTGGTAACGTCTGTGGTTTAAGAGAGTGTGTGCATGTGTGTGTTTTTGTGAATCATGATTTCTCCCTGAGGGCTCCAAGGCCTAGACTGGGTTTGGGGTTTCCCTGAACTCTGATCTAAACCTCTCATGAACACACAGAAAAGAGGAGACATGGACATGGAGACATATATGAACAGAAAATGTTCTTTCTTTCCCCTTAGTGGTGGTGTGTGACAGAAACAGTCAGCCACAGTGTACCTTGAGTATTTCTAGGTATAAATAGAGGCTTTTGTTTGCAGTTGGGATCGCTAACCTGCGTGCCAAAGCTAGAGGATATTTAGTAATTTGTAGAGCTTAACAGGATCATTGGAGTTTGATGTTCAGAAAGTTGATAAAGGATGCCCTTTTCCTCTATCAGTGAAGGTCAGTTTATCAATCAGCTTTGTATTTATTAGTCCTGGCGCCTGCCAAATTGCATACATATGACTAGAGGGATTTTTGTGATCAAATTCTTTCTTTTAATGTAGTTCTTAAAAAAAAAACAAAAAAAACTAAGACTACATCTGAATGTCAAGTTTCAACATCAGTGGTCTGGTCAAACTACAGACTAACAGATTTGAGTAAATATCCACAGATAAGTTGAAGCAAGCTCCCTTTTATGATTAATAATTCATCATAATTAACAACTGTTTTAGTGTTGTAAATATTCAACCTATACAATATGCTTATCTATAATCGCCGTAAGACAATTTCAGCAGTTACATTGGCTCACATGTGATGACCAGAGGTTGAACTGCATGGTTAAGATGGGGTACAATGTGAGCTGCCAGGGCTTGGAAACAAACTGGGATAAATTATGTTTTTTTAATGTGTTTTCACCCACAGATGTTTTTTAAAGAGAACAACTCAGTGTTCATTTACATAAATATCTGTTGCCAGCGTAACCTGAATTGGTCCCAAAAGGCAAATGTGTGGGTGGGCTCAGATAGGAAGCGAGATGTGTGTGTGTGCGTGTAGTAGTGGATTTAACTTATAGAGAAGCGAGGAGAGAATTTGTTCTGAGATGTTTTAAGACACTAACAAGACACAGATATTTCAAAATTATAGCAAGCATTGGAGAAATTAAAATATGTATTCCTTTGAACATACATAAAGGCTAACACACTTAGTGTGTGGACCGCATTGTAAATATTGGTAACAAGTTTTTACGAGTGCTTTACTGCCCCTTGAGCAAAGCAAAAAATATGCTGGTTAGTCCCATTTGTTTATAATAATATAATACTAGAGCCTTCTTTAAGATGCTGCTTTAGATTTACTGCTGAGTTATAGCAATTCAGTACTTTGTCTTATTGCATTTCATAATCCTTGTAAGATATAGTTACATGTCCATCCCTAGCATGTAAATCATAAAGCAGTATGTTTTTTTTTTTAAGTTTGAGATAGTAGGAGATTTTATTATCCTTTTATAAATAAAATAACATGCTGGTAGCTAGTGTAGAGTTAGATAAAAATCCTCCATATATGTATGTACAACTGTCATATGTCGTAACCTAATATTACAGTAACATACTGTTACACTTCATTACAGTTTATATATTGCAATACTTTAAAAACTGTCAAATTTCTGGGTCAGTATCTGCTGTATTTACAATTGATCTTTAAAATGGAACACTAAAAAAATAATCTGCTGTGTTTCCTTTATGTAGCTGGTCCTGCAAACCTTCCACAAAAGTATTGCTGAGTCCACAGAATTACTGTCACTGTTATGGCTGATTGAAATCTGTGATGTATTCCATGAGATTTTTTGATGAGGTGTTGTGTTTTATCTCGTTGTTGTGCCCACAATCTTTTAGTTTGGTTTGTCTCCCTGAGTTTTATCCAGAGATTTTTAAGTACTTGTCCAAAATCCATGGAAACCACAGACAGCATGCCCTTAACTCAATTTATTTTTCTCAGGAGAAGGTTTTCCAGCCAAGAGAAAGTCATCAGTAATCATTAGCCAGGTTTCCAGTGCTCTAAGTTTCATATTCAGAAGATGTGAATCAGAAAAGGCAACTTAAAAAAATGGAAAAACTTCCACTGATGTTCAAAATAGGTTTATTTGCTCACTTGAAGTGGTTTTTGTCTATTATGAAGTTGTGCCGCGCATTAAGACACATGGAAATCATTTTGTATATCCCGCCTGGTCTGGCAAAAATTACAATGACGTGACTCACCAGTTGTTTCCAGTATAATAAACTTGCATCACTCACTTCCCAGTCCCCAAATATTTCTAGAAATGAAAACGGATGTCCTCGTAGATGTCCACTATGGTTGTTGTTGTTGTTTTGATTCTTCTTCTGCTGAATTATAATCATGAGTAATAGAATTTATACTGCCACCCTCTGGCAGCATATACGGCATATTATTCTCTTTAAACCGATGAACAGAAGAGTTTTAGATTCATTTTTTATTTTTTTATTTTTTATTTTTTTTGCTTTTCAAAAGATCACAGTTCATAGAAACCTGGCTATTTTAACTGCTGTCTGCTCTGATCTAAGATTAATCAGTCAAATAGAAAAAGTTAAAGAATTAGATCTCTACCAAAGTCCTACAACTTTTACTGTCAACAGCTGATTAGCAGTTCTGTTGTATAAATGTACTGTAAACTGTATAGTCTTAAGCCCTTCTGTTTGTTTTCTGAGTACAGCCACCTTAGACAGCAGTGTGTGTAAAGGGGGATTATTTATGGGCTTCTCAGTACTCAGTAATATTTTCCCTCCCCACAGTACATGTCTTTAGCAACTCTTAATCACTCTCATCAAGGATTACTTGACTTTCCTCAGGAAGTCTTGCTCATGTTTGAACCTGTGTGTTCTTGCTCCTGAAGCTTGTTCAGTTGCCAGTCAGCCAAAACATGTGTCCTCCTGTCTTCTTAAAGTGTCTGCCTTTGTGTGTTCAGATTGAGATCTGTGATCTCTGCAATGAGCTGTCGTAAATCATGCAGGAAAATGTGCGTATGTGTTGGGGGGGTGTATAAACGCTGTGTAAATCCCAGAAGTAGCTTTGCTCTTGGCGATTCTGGTCCCCTGTTCTTTCTTTTCTACTGTCCTTGCTTTTCTTGTTATTATTTCCGCACTGATGTTTGCAGGCAGCCTGGAGACAGTTTAAGGAATATTATTAAGACAAAGCTGAGGGAAGAAGTTTTTATGGCAGTAAGGATGGAAAATTGAGTGAAGTTTATTATTTAGGTGATAAAATCTTCTCATACTTCACTTCTAGTTATTACTGTCAATATTAATGTGGTTAGTCCAAACAAAGCTCACCACCCTCATCCTTATATTCAGCTCTTTAGAAGCTGATTCTACTGTATGACCTCTATGTTCTATTTGTTTGTATATGTCTGTCTAAACACCACTGGGTTTATGTTACTTTTCCCCTTTTTTTCCTTTTTAAGAAACACATTGCCTCCATTCCTAATTGGCAGGCTGACTGACACCTTTACTCCCCAAACCCACCCACGCCCACACTCTGATTCTCTGCAGTCCTCGGGGAAAGTGATGTCACCAGGTCAGGAGTTTTGTGAGGAGTGACGGAACAAATGTAGAGTTACCATGTATGTGGTAACCCTGTTATTAAAAGCCTTCAGCTTTATCCACACTCATAACTATCTGGCAAAGTAATTGTCTTCAAACAAATTCTTCACTTCAACACATCAAACACCAGTATCAGTGTCTGGAAGTCATTTTGTTCAATATTTTAGATTAGATCAGCATTTAAGTTACATTAAGTGAAGTGTTAACATAAATAAAAGTTTACCAGAGTAATTCCTCTAAAGGCTGTTTCAATAAAGATTTTGCCTTACAGCTGCAGCCCCCCCAGTGCCTGCTACAGCCTTTCTGGGAAAATACCACAGACTCACTTGAGGTGACGCATTTTACATTCCTGGCAGCCAAAACAAAACATGTGCTTATTTAAAAGAGATGCAACAACTGCACATTTATCAAGATCAGAGATTACCACCATATAGATAGGTTCTGACTTATTATAGTTTTAAAAAATGTATCCTCCTCATTCGTTTGAATGATGTCAGTCTGAGTCATGATGTCAAGCCATATTTGTGTCTTTTCTCTTTAATTTTTATGCATTTGATGCTGCAATAACTTTTCCTTCCCACAAAGTCTTATTAAACTTCTACAGAGTTTCAGCACCTGATAAAACTCAAAACTGATGAATATTTTAGTCAAACTGGACATTCTTATAGCAATAATAAAACTAAAACTATGATTTCTGAAGGATTCCTACCTCAGAGCTGTCCATCAGACATGACCCTTTTTTTCCCAGAATTTAAAATAAGAAGAAAACTTTCCACTTCAAATCCATCCCTTATGCCTGTTCTTGCTTCCCTGCTTTCTTAGTTTGCTCCTTTTCTCTGACAGAAGCCTCCATTGTTGCTGTCAGTGAGCTGCAGTAACATGAGGACCCAGAGGGCCTTCTCTTTCTCTATTGTGTCCTAATGCAAAGCCTCAGTTGCCCTCACTCGCTCTTCATTTCCAGTGTGGTCATGGGCCACCGGCAGCCTCAGATCCCAGGCAACCTCAGCCTCTGGTGGCCGTTTTGGCTCCCTGTCACTGAGATTTCTTTGCACAGTGCAACCACACCAGCAGCTGAATATGAATCACTACCCTGCAATTGTTGGTTGTTGCAAAATATGTGTATAAGTTTAGGCAATTCATAAATAAAACTAAACAAAGAGGACGTTCACATCACCTAAATTAAATAGTAGGCAAGTACTTATTTCTTGGTACCTTTCAGGATTGTAAAAATGATTTAATTGTTGTTTTCCTCTTCTTATCTTCTTATCTGTTCCTTTCCAGACCCACAAGTTTCTTCGTTTTGTTGCTGAACACATTTTCTCTAATGCAAACACCATCTCATATGCACAGACATGCACCTAAAAATAACTCGATCAAAGTAAGAATGTGACATTTTCGCCTTGCTTGAGAGTAATTGGCAACTCAAAACATGGAAACAATGGGGTCAGTTATTTAGGGACACACATTGCCACTCTGATCAAGATTCACTTTCTGAACTCTATTAAAGTGTTTCAGAAAGTAATTATCAGTTTTTCAGTGAAACCAGAGAGTTAAAATCATAAAGTATTTTTACACATGTTTAGGGGCATCCCCAATCAGGATCCAACAGCTGTGAGCTCATGCTGCCTGCAGCTCATCTCCTCTTCACTCAGCACCCACAGCAGCTCCTGGAAATTAAACCCTGAAATCTAAAATGTCATCAGGATCCGCCCCCTTGGGTCCTCACTGTTAAATCCCATCCTTTCTATATTTCCCTTCAACAAAGAGCGTTGAGTTTCACATCCCTTGAGCCCTAAAATACAAACCCATCATCACAGCCCACAGATCCTTGATGAGAAAGTTGACTTCCTAAAGTTGTCAGCCATAATCAAATCCTAAACCCAAGTAGAGACTCAACAAAGCTTTGTATGTCATAAACAGGGTGGATGCTACAGAAGTCTCCCACACTTTTTAAGGAGTTTTTATAAATATTTAATGTTTTTTTTTTCTTTGTCATTGTTTGAAATGTTTCAAATTCGCCTCATCCACAGGCTTTCAAGTCTCACCATAATGCCACAGAAACAGACTCGAGTTCAGCTGGAGAACTTGGACACAAAACTTGGCACAAGCTCTGCCAAAAGGCTAAGTCTTATGGTGTGTTTGATCAGCTAAAAGAACTGAAAAGCAACTAACAGGAATTGCAAAAGAAATTAGAAAATGTTCCTATCCAGCTGTTTTTTTTAATGGCTGCTTAAAAAGAAATATATATTTGTAGAAAACCTAAAGCAGAGGTGACATATAAGTTCTGGCTATTCCTTCAGGGAGAGTGAAAAAAGGAAGACCTGACATTTTGATCGACTATGAGTTTAAAGGAACCCAGTTGTTGCGGCTTTGATGCTGAATTCAACTTTTCCCTGAAGATGATCAAGTGCAGAGTCGATTCTTCCAGCCACCTTCTCAACTGTAAACTCTCTTTGCTGCCAACATTAAATTTGTCATCGACCATTAATCCATGTCTCGGAGATCAAAGCTGTACCTGTGTGATTATATTGATACATCTGTGTTTATACAGTCAGAAATATTTTTGTCAAGCATCCATCAGAGGACACCTAAAATTGGCCCAATAAATCTTCTAATCAGTTTCTGGTGTATAAGCTTTTATGTTCAGGCATGTGCACATATTTCCTAATACAATAAGTCGGTCCAGTTTCATGTCAATGGTGAAATGATTATAAAACGTAATGTATAGAATTGTGTTTTTGGACATACCGTCTTCTTTTCTTCGTATAAATTGATACAACTTCACAGCATTTAATCAAAGTCTTAGGACATGAGTATTTAATTACATGGAGAGGTAAAAAAATTGTTATTTGGAGGCTAACTCAGTTTATAGTATACTTTCTTTCATTTAACTTTACTTTTGTTTTGCTTGCTGTTTTCTTACCTTGAGACATATAAACCATCTTGTTAAGTTAAGGCATTAAATATCAGCATCATGGTCTTTGGGTTTTGGTTTACTTTTTTTTCTGTTTCGAGCCTTTTTTGGGTGTTTGTCTCGTTTAATGCTTTTTCTTAAGGTTTTCCCTTTGTGTGTTCAGTTGGTTTACTACTTTACACTTAAATCTGTGTTTTTAAGTGGGAAAAGTAGGAGAAAAGGGTGCTTGTTCAGCTGGGATAGTGATTCTATTACTGTATTTATAACATTGCAAGGAATTTAAACCCTTTTCTAAAGCATGTAAACATCAACAAGCCCAACCCCTTCAAAATCCTGAGGCCTTGGTTATTGGTGTAATGTGACTTTTGGCATCCTGAAGCAACATACTGAAACAATGCTCGCAACATTTTCGATTCACAAGGTCAACACAAGTATAACATCATCACTGAATTTTGATAATGGTTGAACCCTTTTGATAAAGCATATGTTTTGCTTTCAGTCTTACATGTTTCCCTGCAGAGCAAATGCTTAATGCAGTATCACGACCAGCTGATGCAGTTAAAAAGGAGCAAAGCAAGGAGCATAACAAGCTCATCTCTGTATACATAAAAAGAGTGGAAAAATCTACTTGGGTCATCAGTCGCCTTGATACCTTGTTTACATAGGTTGTGTTTTAAGGTTCAGTTTTTGTTTTATATCTGCATTATATATCTAGTCTTGGTGGAGAAATCTTTTCTTATAATTAAATGTTATAAAACATTACACAGAAGGCTCGTGGTGTTAGTGTGTAAAATAAAAGGCCCAAGTAGCTATCCACTGTTTACACAAATAGCAACTTCGCTTGGCTCTCCTTGCCTGGGACAGCTTGCATGCATACTTTGAAACACAAAAAAATAAATGGATGCAAAACCTCAGATGTCTCATTGTGATTCTTAGATTTGTTTTCCTCTTTTTTGTTACAAGTCACTAAAAGACATTTTATTGTGCTTTTTAGGCAGAGCTATGAATCTAAGTTAATTTGGAAAAAGAAGGAAAGAAATAAAATAGAGAGCAGTGGAGGGCGATTCGTGATTCTGGCTGAGCTGGTTCACTTGAGGGCGTTCGGACAGTTATAATTTACCCACGGCGATCTGGCTGAATTGTGGTGGATCGTCTCCTCTCCCTTGTCATTTACTTGTCTGTGTGTGGCTTCATGTTAGTGTGTCCACCATCCTCTGTGACGCACTAACCTCTGAGCTGCCTGGACACACTCCAGCCCTCATTCCTTATGCTGTATTTGTGTTTTCTCATGCTCCAGCTGTTTTTTTCATATTTTGGCTCATCACGTTGAGAATGGCAATGACCCAATAAATCATCAATCCCTCAAATTAATCTACTGGTTCTGTCAGTGGACACCTAGAGACTGAGCTTTTTACTAAAGGAAAAATATTTGAAGATGAAGCAGTTTTAGAGGTTGTGGCTTAATGAAGGGGTGCTAATCCTTCTGCAGGCACACCACAACATGAAATGACTTATACTATCCATATTTTAGTTGGAAATAACATATTCTAAACATAACATCTGCTTAAATCTACATTCAGTGTAACTTAAAGATATATGTGTGGAATTGACAGTATGCAGACCACTACTTTATAGTCTTGTGTGCATTTGTGTCCATGTCTGGAAAATCCATTTAGATGTGCACAGTCAGGGATAGGGGGTAGCTGACCTTGGCCCTTCAGTCACTTAACACTCCTCAGAGAAAGGGAACCTAATGACCCCTGACTCACACCAAACTTACACACCCTTGATGTCACTGAGGCTCTGTGTGTGTTTTGTGTGATTGTGCTCATGCATTTGCATGTGCTTGTCTGAAGCTTTGTCACCTTGTTTGCAGATACATCTTAAAAGTGCAGTTTTACATTTTGTGGAGTAGTAATTGGTTTAATTCACACACTGTTACGTCTCTTGTAAACTATGTGAGCGTCATCAGCAAAGGCAGCAGGACAGAGTGGAATATAAAGCTTTAGCCTGCAAGACGTGAAGCAGTGGGTTTGTAATGTGGAAGCAAGAGTGAATTATAGAAATAATATAGATCTCTTGGTTAAATTAACAAGATATTTCCATTGCAATATTATTTAGAATAGAATTTTATTACAGTCAAAATGTTTAATGGGTATTTTTTATTGAATTCAAACCATCATAGCCGAAGACGGCATCTATCCACTATATAATTTAATGTATTTTCCAAAACTTTACAATCTGGTCACTTGTGCTTCTGTTTGCTATTACTCGAGCTTCGGTGTCTAAAGCGTGAGGATGTACTTTACATCAGCCAATAATGTGTGTATATGCGAAGTGGCATCACGTACTCCCCTGTACTATATATTGTGGTTTTGCTTGGTCTTAAAGTCCCCATATGGCATGACTTAAAGCACATGACTGAATGATCTCACACTGAGCAAATAGCCTGCTAGTGGGCGTGTGGTTTGTGTGTGTGTGTGTATATATAGAACAAGAAAGGTGAGAGATTGAGGCACAGTGAGTATGACGGAGAGTTGGGTGTATGGATTTAAATATGGCAAAAAAGTTGTTGTATTAAACTCTGAATTAAGTCAAAGTTGAATACTGGTGTAAACTTCTTTTAAATTACAAAACACTGACATTTCTCTGCCATAAAAGGAAAACTCTGACATATTTAATTCCTAATGTGGTTTACATCTGGGCTGTGAACTCTAATTTGTGTGTGTGTTTTAGATCTTTGGCTTGTCTTAAGCCAAACAAAGGCAACAACAAGAAACAGCCTTTCCCCATCAAATCATAACTAGCTGGTTTTGTGTAATAATTTTAAACAGAGTGACATCTAGTGGTGTTTTCTGTGTACTGCAGAATTTTCATATCTGTTCCTCTAATTGAACAAGTGACACTGAAGGATGTGTTTAATGTGTTTGTATAGTTCAAACTTGTCTTCCTCTTGTCTCTGTTTCCTGCCAGAGAGGAATTTGATGAGGAGGGATTCTGTCAGCCATACAGAGGGATAGCCTGCGCTCGCTTCATCGGTAACCGCAGCATCTTTGTCGACTCGCTGCAAATGCAGGGTGAGATTGAGACCCAGATCACAGGTGAGAAAAATATGTTTGCAAAGCAGTTTGAGTGGATTCAAGTTTCTCACTGAAAAGACAAAATATTTGTTTATACTGGACAGATTCAGACTTAAAACTACATGCGGATGCATTTTATGAACATTGTTAAACACATTCTACTTTTATCAAATGAATTCACCAGTTCAACCATCTTCAGCCTCCTATTTTACTTACTTATTTAATTGATGAAGCACCTTCATTAAAGTAGCCACTCTGCATTTCCTAAATAACTTAAAATCTTCTCCAATTTCTTTCTTCATCCTGTATCATTATGCAGAAGAAATGTAGTTGGACATCGGAGTTCAGAGGAAGTTCAGCATGCTTTCAAATCTGCATGGAGCACACATGGCCCACACACTTTCATTCTGTTATAAATGAGCGCGTCTCCGCTTCTGTTTTTGTTTTGTGTGTTTGCGTGCGTATGTCTTCAGAGGTCAGCTAAATGCAAACATTATTGATTACATCCGTGCAGCTGTCACCTTATCCCCTGAAAGGTTCAGGGATAAAGGGCCCCATGGACCCAGACTCTAATCGGAAACATCAAGGACGAGTGGTTCTGAAGATTTATGCTGCCACAGAATCATAATAAGCTTGCAGGAGGAATGTAAATCATGAATGTTACAGGCAGTGCATTCATATTTAGCATTTGAATTTAATGTTACCTTTATTGATCTTTATGATCATTTTATTCAAGCAATATGTGCTGTAGAAATATTTGGATCGCAGCCAGATTCACTTACCCTCTCATTACTTGCCTGTCCTCTTCACCACTTGGCACATAGTTGGCGAGGTGACACTGATAATGACAACCAAAGAAAAGCATGTGTGTGCAGTAACTATACAGCTATGAGTCATGCATTTAAAACTACAGTTTTCATCATCAGTCTGTATTTGGTTCATTGAGAGCGCAGGTAGTCGAAGGAGAAATTGTTTGCAAAAACAAGATGCTCTTGTAAAATTCTGAAGCAATTCCTCTAGCAACATTTAGATTCTAAATTCTTAGATTTAAATGGCTGACCATGTCATTTAAAGAGAAAGAGTGTTTGTTTTTTTCTTTCTTTCTATCTCCAACAAATTTCTCCATTCTTGTTCCCAGCTGCCTTCACCATGATCGGAACATCCAATCATTTGTCTGATCGTTGCTCCCAGTTTGCCATCCCATCTCTTTGCCATTTTGCCTTCCCCACATGTGACCGCAGCTCAGGTACCGACAAACCTCGGGAGCTTTGTAAAGATGAATGTGAGATCCTGGAGAACGATTTGTGCAAGACAGAGTACATCATCGCCCGCTCAAACCCACTTATACTGAAGAGACTAAAACTGCCAAATTGTGAGGACTTGGCTGCCTCCGACAGCCCAGAGGCTGCCAACTGTTTGAGGATCGGGATTCCCATGGCTGAGCCCATTAACAAGAGTAAGGCCTGTTATCTTGTTCACTGCTGCGGTTTTACAATGAAACGCTGTTTAGAAAAGCTCTTTTTTCCACATCTTCTCCTAATAGCCATCTCCAATCTTACATTTTAACATTGATTACACATTGACATGATCTTGTATGTCCTGAGGTAAAACATCTACCACATAAGCAGCTAAATGACCGTCTGTTGGCTTTGCACAAATAATATACATTCACTTTTTTCCCACAGATCACAAATGTTACAACAACAGCGGGACAGACTACAGAGGGACGATCAGCATGACTAAGTCAGGGCGTCAGTGTCAGCCGTGGAACTCCCAGTATCCTCACAGCCACACCTTTCTGGCCATCCACTACCCAGAACTGAATGGGGGTCACTCGTACTGCCGAAATCCAGGGAACAAGCACAAAGCCCCCTGGTGTTTCACACTTGATGAAAGGGTCGAAATGGAGCTCTGCGACATTCCCATCTGTGGTACAACTTAAACTTTTTAATATAATTTTTAAAGTTACATATACACAATTCTATATTGTGTCTATTTTAATAGGTTTCAGTGCTTTGATAAAAAAGATTAATAATAGTATATTATACTGTATGATACTAAACGCTTATCTTAGCTCCTGAGTCTTTAAAGTCCCCGTCTCAAAAAACCCATTCTGTTTTGTTGTAATCAAGTAAAGGAAGAAAAGTCTGAACTACAAATGAGGCCTTCAGGAAGCTAAATAGCTTCCCTTTTTGTAGAAGGAAATTCTTCGCATAATTTGGCCATAAAACTTGCAGACCTTTGATGTACAGACAGACAGTAGAAGGCACAAATTTCTGAAGATGACCATATGTGCATATGAAAGTTGTGGAGTGTAACATTGTGATTGTAATAGTTGGGCTCGTAGTTGGTTGAACAACGCTAATAGTGTACAGTGTAGTGATAAAATAACCTGCAATGCTCATATTCCTTTTTCTCCGTAGACCATAAGCCTGGTGGCAGCAACATGGAGATCTTGTACATCCTGGTTCCCAGTGTGGCGATCCCATTAGCCATCGCTTTGCTTTTCTTCTTCATTTGTGTTTGCCGTAACAACCAGAAGTCCTCCAGGCCTCCCGCACCACGGCCACCCAAACCGGTCCGAGGACAAAACGTGGAGATGTCCATGCTCACAACGGCATACAAACCAAAGGTTTGCATGCAACCAAGTCACCATACACTATACTGTGTTCAGGAGGAGTAGATGTTGGAACTTTTTATACCTTCTTTCATTTAAAAAGGGAGATTAAAAAAATATCAGAAAATACAATGCAAGCACTGAAAGTTTCAGCTTGGTTAGATTAGACACATCACAGTCTTCCTTATAATAATCTTTTTGGTTCCTTGAAAGTACCTGCTGCTTTTGGACAAAATGCAGCTTTAGTTTCAGTCAGGTCAGCCCTTAAATAAGCACCCTTTTTCTGTTTCTCTATACAAGTCCTGAGAGCAGACTGTAGGAGTCAAAACACTAGAACAGCACGCTGTGTGTTAACTGGGATACATCGCAGCATGCTGGGGTTGCAGGGGCGAGTGTGTGGAAGTGACCTGTCTCAGGCGAAGCTTCAGATCTCTATCATCGGGTCTCAGCAGGATCAGGAATGTTCAACTGCAGCTCTTTTCCTCTGTTTATTTCTCTCCCACTGTATCTTTTTTTTCCACACCTCTCCCTTGCACTCCTGCTTTCACTTAATCCATCTTTTTTGGGTTGCCCTGTTTATGTCTCTCACTCCATCCCTCTACTACTTTTTTCTCCCTCTTCACCCCCTCCCTTTTTCACAGAGCCTCTTTGTAATGCAGATTATTGGGCTCCTGCGCTCCCAGCCAACACATAGCTCACATTAGAATCTGTATCATGTTTCCTTCAAGGTTGCACACTCAGTTGTATCGTGTCTGTTTATCTTTTTCCACATAACTTTTAGTGGTTAAGGTAGAGGGTGTGGGATTATCTCGACAGCATGTCTGCTTGGGCATAACAGAGCTGATGCTCAAGGTACTGTGTATAATATTACCATCAACAACTGTAGGGAGAACCACCAAATGTCAGAGGAATGTCAGAATCCATTAATATTGCTGTTTTATTTAGGTTTTGTTTTTTTTTTGGATGGAGACAAGGGTTTCTCTAACCTAAAAAGTGAGACTCTCCTCGTTGTGTTTAGATGATGAATATACCTGTAATAAGTCAAGCTTACAGGAGTTTGAGGCCAGTTTTTCCAGAATGACAAGCATGCCGTTATGAAATTATACAAGACCTGAAATGTGGTCCAGACATATCAAAGTACATAAGCTCTCCTAAAACTGGTAATACCTTTGCAGATGTGTAGCTTTCGGCTCATTTTTCAATCCATGAATCAAATGGCTAAATGCTAATAATCTACAAGATAATTTGAAATAAATGAGGATTTCCAGTCTTTTAAACTCCCTTGTAATGAGCAGTAAATCCTTATATATTCAGGTATATTTTTCCAAGTTGTGGAAGTGTCTTTCTTTCCTATTTCCATTATCTACAACTTTTTCTGGGGTTAGAATTACACTGCTGCCCAGCAGGCTTTTTTTCAGGGTCATGAAAGGGCCACAGTGTGTAACAATCCACTTAGAGACACATGTGTATACATGCACAGAAACCTGTGGTGGTGTGAAGAGGATCTAAGGGTTTTTGGGTGTGGGGAGGAAAGAAGAGGGTGAAACAAACCCATAACTGAAAACATCTGTGAATCTCATAATATTCAGCACACACTCACACCCCCCTCATAGCTCACCGCCCCATGTGTGTGTGTGTGTGTGTGTGTGTCCTGCTCACAGAAGAATTTCATTATTCATCTTAGAGTTCCTGGAATCTGAAAATCTCTGCCAGCCTTTCCTCGCTTTTTATCTTCTCCTGAACACAACCACAGAGTTCCCACACACACACATATTAGACTCCATTGGTGTTCATTATAACAGATCTTTAAGTACAGAAATAATAGTTTGAATTCATCTTTAATTAGTGTGTACACATGATCAAATGCAACTGCATCATGAAACTTAGCCCTGTTAAAATGATTTGTTTTAAAAAAATAACCCTTCTCCCAGTCGGAGTTCTTCTCAGCAGGCATGCAAGATTTAAAACAAAGGCAGCATCCATTCTGAAAGCCTGTTCTGTAGAGTAATCAAGCTCTAAACCAAAATCAAAACATACAGAAAAGGGTCATATAACAAGGATATTTTTTAAGTGTTAATTTAAAAGGATCCCCATTAACTGATACCAGACATCAGCTAGACAAGCATTATAGTCTCTAAAAAATTAGAAAGTACATGGAAATTAATACATAAAATAACACATAAAAGATAATACATAGAAATATAGACATAATAATACATAGAATAATATGAAATAGAATACTACACAGATGATAATACGTAGAAATAAATATATATACATAAGAATACATAGAAGATACTTATTTTCTAAAAATAAAGGAAAACACAATACGAGTCACATATCACATGACCCAACCTCACTCAATCAGGATGAGGAAGAATGTTAAGGTGTTGGTAACAAATACATTTGTCTCTCTTTAAAACCAGCCTTTCTATGAATAACCTTAGCCTCACGTGGAAGACTGTTCCACAACACAACTGACCTATAGGATACTGTCCTCTTCATAGCATCAGTCTTAGGGGTAAGGTAATCCATCCACTATTCAATATGGATATGGTGAATCATGGCAGCACACTGTGAATAATAAAACTCAGTCATAAAGGAAAATGGTTGTCCATCTCTGTTTCTGTGTCACAACTGGATTTTTATTTTTTTGTACTAGTCATGTGGAAGCTAGATGTAAACGTAACAGAAGTAGTTCATGTGAATTGAACTGGAAATATGCATACACATATAAAAAATTCTGCAATTCATGCTACATTTTACTTACTTACTTCACTTTATTATCTGATCCTAAATGCTGCTTAACATGAGAGCCAAATGTTTTTTTAAGCTAAAAATGTTGTTGCCAGATTTCACAATTTTCCCCCATTGCTTTCCAACGTTGTAAAGGAGTTTTTCAGAGCTGATGTAATGGACTGAGTTTGATTATGACAATTATCAATTCTCTAGACTATAGTTTTACTTTATTTTACAACTTAAAATTGTTTTTGGTGCAATGTTAGGCAATGTGCGTGTATTGAATTAAAAGCAGACTAACCTGTTGTCTTCATTTCTCTTTTTTGTACAAGGATAATTGTAAGAAATTGACCTGTAAAAAAAAATAATAGTCACAGTTTTCTGACCCATCTTTTCTGCCCATTAATGTTGCTGTTTCTGTTTTTTGTACTTTTTAACTCTGCAGAGTAAAGCCAAAGAGCTTCCCCTGTCAGCAGTACGTTTCATGGAGGAACTTGGAGAGTGCCCTTTGGGGAAAATCTACAAGGGTCACCTGTACCTGCCAGGCATGGACCAGGCCCAGCTTGTGGCTATAAAGACTCTGAAAGATGTTTCCAATGTTCAGCAGTGGGGAGACTTCCAACAGGTACAGAATGGTTTGATGCCTCCAAACATTTAGTTAGTTTACATTCAGTTTAATGTCATTGCTAAGTGGGCAACTATCAAAGTCATAGATAGTCTATACATATTGAAAAAAATAAGCAACAACCTGTACAGTAGCTGTGATGTGATGTAATTTCTGGAGGTCCCTTTTGTTGATTTAGTGTGGGTCAATGAAGAATAACATTACTAATATAACCTACTTTCATAAACTAAAAGAGGCTAAATTCTCAATGGAAAGAACACACACACACACTCTCTCTCCACAAGATTTGGGGCTTGTGTTGTTATATTTCCACAGTAGGTAAATGTGGAAATATAATGGCTGGAGACCGCTTATGGCTAGAAATCACTGGACTGTAGCTGAGTTCTGTGGAAATACTTCCAAAAATAAAGAATAACTGCTGACAGGTTGTCCCGATAAATTTAGATGTTGAGGCAGATTGAACAGATGACTTGTTTAAAACATTATTCTCACTTTCCATTTTGAAAAAAATAAGGTGGGCCTGAGGTGCTGGCTCTTAAAGTGACGCTGCAACAAAAATGTTTTGAATGAAACTAATGAAAAGCAGTTGCAGATTAGCTTTAAGAAACTCAAGTTGGATTTAGTTTATGCATTAACTACTTGAGTCTCTAGAAAATTTAGTCTAATGACGCGCTAAACTCACCATAATTTATTTTGCTTTCATAAAGGAGATTGCGGTGCTTTCCGAGCTGCAGCACCCCAACGTGGTGTGCCTGCTGGGTGTGGTGACCCAGGAGCAGCCGGTGTGTATGCTGTTTGAGTTTCTGCCAAATGGGGATCTTCACGAGTTCCTCATAATGCGTTCACCACACTCTGATGTTGGCTGTAGCAGTGATGAAGACGGCACAGTAAAATCCACCTTGGATCATGGCGACTTTCTGCACATGGCCACACAGGTAGGATCTGACATCTTTCAATGCATAGATTCCTATTTACATCCTCTAGAGTTAGAATTACATAAAACCAATCCATCTAAATCCAGTGTATCACGCACAGTTGTGTATGTAATGCCACTGTTATAGAAAACATCTGACCAGGTTAAGTCTGAGCGCATATGTACAGTGGTGTGGTGGCTGGCGCCATTTCCAGACAGCAGGAATGTATATTTTGAGCAGGACTTTGTATGAGCAGGACTGGAACAGAAGAAAACTAGATAATCAGAGGAGCTGAAGAGTGTAAAAGACGGATAGGACAACATAAGATCTGGACAGGTGAAGGAGACGAGGTCATCAGATGGATAAGAAGCAGAGTTAACAGTTCGTCACAGTTCAAAGGCAAACTTACTCATACAGTGGGTGAAGCTATTAATATGAGCTGGTAAATTAAGGAAACTGAACAAAGTTATTGATTAAACTATCATTTTCTTCAGGGATAAATAAAGTATATTTCATTATAAAGTAACAGACAATTTATTGTTTCACAGTTGTGGTTCACAGATGTTTACTGAGAGATTTATATGTTTGAATAATTTTCAAAACAACTGGAAAATTGTATCAGTTTAACAAAATATAAATATATAGTACTTAGTAACAAGAGACAAATACTGTACACTTGCTGCCTTTAAAATTTAAACTGTAATTATGATGACTGTTTCAGTTTAACATCAGTTTTCATCTTCTTGTAGCTCCTTTCCTTGCTTGATTAATTTTGGTTCTTTCCTTCTCATAATCATAAATAGGTGGCTGCAGGGATGGAGTATTTGGCCAGTCACTTCTACATCCATAAAGACCTTGCAGCTCGGAACATTTTAGTGGGTGAACAGCTTCACGTAAAGATATCAGACCTGGGTCTCTCAAGAGAGATCTACTCCTCTGACTACTACTGCATCCAGCCCAAAACTCTGCTGCCTATTCGCTGGATGCCCCCTGAGACAATAGCCTACGGCAAGTTCACCACAGACTCGGACATCTGGTCGTTTGGAGTGGTGCTGTGGGAGGTCTTCAGCTACGGTTTGCAGCCCTACTACGGATTTTCCAACCAGGAAGTTATGGAGATGGTGAGAAAGAGGCAACTGTTGCCCTGCCCAGAGGACTGCCCACCAAGGTATGTTGCAGTAGTTTGTTATGCAAAGGTAGTAACTCTTACTTCTCACTTGGTGTTACAAAGTAAACAGCTACTGTATCCTCATTTTCTGTTGAATCTCAGGACATTTTGGAATGTGTGCCTGCTAATGAAAGTTGCTGCTTCATGTCATCTGAACTGTATGTTGCCTTCCACTTGTTCAGTGATAGTGCGGATATGTTCATAATGTAATGCTGGGCCAAAAAAAGAAGTCACCACCAAAAAGAAAAGGTCACACACTCTAAGAATTCATTGGACCACCTTTAGCTTTGATTACGGCATTGTTTCGATAAGCATCTGCAATGTCACAAGATCTTTTTTCCATCCACTGCTGCAATACTTTTTCACCAATATCTTGTATTGATGATGGGAGAGTCTAACCACTACACAAAGCCTTCTCCAGCACATTCCAAAGATTCTCAGTGGGGTTCAGGGTTGGATTCTGTGGTGGCCAGTCCATGTGTGAAAATAATATCTCATGCTCCCTGAACCACTCTTTCACAATTTGAGCCTGATGAATCCTGGCATTGTCATCTTGGTATATGGCCATCAGGGAAGAAAAAATGCATTGATGGAATAACCTGCTCATTCAGTATATTCAGGTACCAGCTGACCTGAATGAAAGTGTGTGAGCCATGTGTGCTGCAGAACCCATCATTCTGGAACAGGGTAAATCTGGACTCATCAGACCACATGACCTTCTTCCATTGCTGCAGAGTTCAGTCTTTATGCTCCCTAGCAAATTGAAGCCTTGTTTTCTCCAGTTAGCCTCACTGATTAGTGGTTTTCTTTTGGCTACACAGCTGTTGAGTCCCAATCTCTTGAGTTCCTTCACATTGTTCAAGTGGAAATGTTCTTATTTTCACTATTAAACATAGCCCTGAGTTCTACTGTTCCCAACTGTCCTTCCAGTTTTTAGTAGTACATTTTAGTAATACATTGGAGAGTTTTTTACAACCCAATTTTAGTATTTTCTGCATCTTCTTAGATGTTTTCTCTGCTTAATGCATGTTATTGATTTGACCCTTCTGAAACAAACTAACTTCTTTTCCACTACCATGGGATGTGTGTTTCAGCATGACTGTTTAAGAAATGAGAAGCTACTCATTGCATTAGTTGGGATTAAATAACTTGGTGCCAGCTGAAAGATAATCTCCAACGCAGTATTTATCTAATGGGAGGATACCTATTTGCTTAGTTAAATCCAGGTGGTGACTTTTTTTTTTTTTTTTTTTGGCCAGTCAATATAAAAAGATTTTGTTCACATCTTGCTCATCATCTGAAAAAGTGTTTCAAACAGTCTCTAAATTTAATAAATTCCTCATCAAACTTTCAAATAAAGCATTATCTGTTTATTAATAGCTACTTATATCACCTCTAAATTTGTATTTTGGAGAGAATCTTTGGAAATGAGAAACCCAAAATCTTAAAATTTTTCATTTATTTTTTTTTGATCATCAAGTTTAATTTACAAAAACATAACAGTTGCAGTAAATGATGACTGTGTCATTCTGCCATCTTCCAGATTTTATGGTTTGATGACTGAGTGTTGGCAGGAAGGACCAGCACGCCGACCGCGCTTCAAGGACATCCATGCCCGCCTGCGAGCCTGGGAGGGGCTGTCATCCCATGCCAGCTCCAGCACACCTTCTGGAGGAGGCAACGCCACCACTCAGACCACCTCCCTCAGCGCTAGCCCTGTTAGCAACCTCAGCAACCCTCGTTATGCTGCTGCCGCTGCTGCAGGCTACCTCTATCCAGCTCAGGCTATTCCCGCGCCAGGGCAAATGGCTCCAATTCCAGCCTGGACGCCTATGGCTGTAACCCAAACCCACCAGCGCTTTATCCCTGTCAACGGATACCCCATCCCACCAGGATACGCAGCCTTTCCAGCTCATTTTGCACCCCCGGCTCCACCCACTAGAGTAATCCAACATCACCTGCCACCTCCCAAAAGCCGCTCACCCAGCAGTGCCAGCGGCTCCACCAGCACGGGTCACGTCAGTGGTGTGCCCTCCACCTCAGGCTCCAACCATGAGGCCAACACACCGCTGCTTTCCCACTGTATCATGCCAGGAAGCGGAGGAGGGCAGGCTCAGATGTATGGACAACTTTCCCAGAAAGGGGGGGCACAGCTGGACCACGTGTCACAAACATCAGCTCTGCTCACTCCTGACTCTGACACACTGATGTACAACGACTCAGTGATCACCGCAAACCTGTAGATGGACGGCAGAATGCTCACTCTCCCTTCTCTGGACACTTATCTGAGAAGTTTCGTCTCTAAGCCGGGGAGCCAGTATCACAGTTGTACTTTGGTCATATTGCGACCCAACAGAAGCAGGCTTGTACATACATCTAGGTATGCAAGACCTCTGTCACAGCTACACAAGTATTATAAACAGCTGTCTGACTTTGTAATGCCTTACTGTTTAAAGCAAGTGTACTTACTATCACGATTTGAAAATGTTATTTTAACCTTTGTAAATATGGTACCTAAGTCCTGAGTGAATGAATGAAATACATAAATATATATTCAAAGGAACTTTTTTAAGAAAAAACGTTAAAGGTGAAGAAGTAGCAATCCCACCCTGTGTCCTTATAAAATGGTTTCTTGATAAAGAGTTCCTGTGCCCATTAATAGACTTAAACACAGGATTCCTCATTTATGAGACCACCTTTAGGTGCCTTTCAGCGATGCTGTGACTTGCTCCTTTATATATGTACTAACAAAAATATCAGATAGCCAGTCAAGCAAGAATAGGAGCAACAGGTGGGTTGTGTTAGAAGATTGGTCCTGAGCTTCTTAAAGTATACAGGTATGATATTCTGCCCTTTAAAGTCCAGAAATGCTCTTCAGTTTGTTTGATTTAGCTGTTTTGCCAGACAGCTAACAGCTAAATGCTATCATTTCATATGAACTCGGACGGGCTGCAGATGTTAATGGCAACAGCATATGCTGAGATCTGGGAGAGTGCATCTTCATTTTCAGACAAAATCCATTTGAAAATGACAGCTGAATGTTTTTCTTTTGTTTCTGTTTGTTTTTGTTTTTGTTTTTCCTCTGCAACCTCAACATGACTATCTTGAGACTTCACCAACAGGTACACAGGCATCTCTGTCTGTTCAAACTATCCTCAAACCTGCCCAATCAGAGAACCCAGGACTTTTTCTCATTGGACAATAAGCTCCTTATCGTTTTCCTTATTTTCCCATCAGATTCACCATTTAACTTTAAAACTGAACAGGTCTCAGGGAAGGCATTTCACCCAACAAATAAGATCTGGAGTCAGTTTTATTTTGGAGATGGACTTAAAAGATTTTGTCCTTAGCGCTTGTCTTTATGTTTTGTTTATCAGTATAATACAGAAAACACCATTTCTTATCTGATATGGTTACAGTGGTACTTCAAGTCTCAGCCGTGTACAGTAAAAAATCTTGTTGGATGTCCTTAAATGTGTGTGTTTTGTGCCTGAAAAAAGAAAGTTTTTCCTAAAAGAGGATTTATTTCACAGATTGTGATATGTGCTGAGAGATTTATGGATGCAACTTTTACTCAACTCTATCGATATTTCAGTAACACCTGGTGGTAACTGTATTAACATGTAGGGGATCTAGGTAAGGAGCAGAGAAAACACTCAGAAAAGCACAAAAACAACCAGCATAGTTCATCCATGCAAGTCTTTGCTTATCGTTATATTTATTTGTCAAAATGTACAGCATAAAGCATCAAAGCAGTCAGTTCAAGTTGGTTGTGTTGACTCCTTTTTTAAAAATGAAGAAGTGTGTGTGTTTGGTAAAAGATAAACTGTCTTTTCAGTTAGTTTTTGGTCATGACATTGATTAGATGCTAAATGTGAGATTCTTCTAACAATAAAAGGGCCACCAAAACAGGAGTAAAATAATTGTTTGTGATCTTAATTTTGATCTTAAAGTTTAATTGTAAAAACGAAAATCAGAAAAAAAATTGTTCGGCACTTGTTTAATGAACAATCAACAGGATTTTAATGGTCACAGAAGTGCTCTTGGTTGTGTGTGTGTGTGTGCTGCACCATGTTGTCACTGACTATAATGCTGTAATTCAGCTGTATTTCTCACACACATCAGATATAACTCATAAGTTCCCCTGCAGCCTTTCGCTGAGTGTGTGGTAGAATGTAGATGGTTTATCCATCTTTAAAGATCTACAGGGTTCCTGTTGTCAGTGGATAAACACAGCAGCTCAAATCATCACCTTCACTTTATAAATCAGATAAATGATTAAAAACTCTGGTTGAATATCCTCATTAGAAAAACCAAATGGGGATGAAGAGGAAGCCCTTGTTTTCATCTTCAGAAGGAATTTTGTTTCTTGAGTCAAATCCAGTCAATTTAAATACCTGAAGTTTATTTTTCAACCAGCAATTTTTTTCACAGCTGTCTTTTTCCCCTGTTCTTCCAAGTTTTTTTTGTTTGTTTTTTGTTTTAAAGCAGTCTGAGCTGCCTAAAGTTTTTTTTCTCACATGACTTCCAGCACATAAAGGATGTACAATTACTAAATAGCAGAGCAAAAACCACTTGTACACAAGACTGTGAATCTTAATCATGTACTAGGTATTCATGCATTTGACTAAAAAACGTGTGCCTTTTTTGTTTTATTCTAGATCTTTTTTTCAAGACAATGTTCAAATAAATGTATAATTCAAGAAGAGTCCCCATTACAGAAGGTTTACATTCATTTTGACCAAGAGATGCCTTGTCTTTGTATTTTGTCTGAATATTTTTGCACAGATGTTTTGTATTGCAAAAATCATTTATTAAATGATGATGTTTGGTTAATTTCTTGGCAATTATCTGATTATTGTCTTTTCTTTTTAAGTTGGACACAGATTTGTAATAGCAATGGGAATCCACTGGGCGCCACCAAATTTCCACCTTTTGTTGTTTATCTGAAATTAGTGATGCAATGATGACTCTTGACCACAAGGTGGTGCCATTTACATGTAGAGGCAACCAAAAACCTGGACATGAGTTTAGCTACAACTGCTCGGCTTTACCTATCTTTTTGTTTTTATTCATTTTCAGCACATTTTACCAGTAAAGATACTCGTTCTTTTTTTATATTCTATCTTATCATTCACATAGTATATATTGAATTTGAGACTTGTCAATTTAGCCCTAGTTTGGCATGCAAGAAGAGGCATCTTTTGATGTTTCTTGCTCTAGTTCATTGTTTTGCGAATCTGCTAAAATGCTAAAAAAAAAAAAAAAAAAGCTAAAATGTTTATAATAGACATGAAAAAAACAAACCAAAACCAATGTTGGCAGTGATACAGATGTGTCATGAAACCATTAACTTATTGTCTTAATTTCTTCTGTGGATAACAGAAGCAGAGCAATGAATCTCCGTGACTTCTTCATTAGAGGCGCAGTGCTCTGGAAATTTTAGATGCAGTTTTTCCCAAGGCAAGGACAAAGCCATTTGCCATTCTTGCAAGTGCTGCCAGATAAAAAGTAAAAGGAGGGAGGGTAAGGGAGATGACGGGGAAGACAGAAGGCAGCTGTAGCTGATAGAAACCAACATCTGTGCTGATGTGAGAGGCCAAGATCCTGTCTGAGACTGAGTGTGGCTGACTTCATGGAAGGCATTTGACTTTCACATTCAGCACTGATGCTTGCATGCACTTGTGTACTGCTTTTTTGTTGTCTCAGCTGTGTGTTTTTGTTGGTCAAAGAAAAATCTTAAGTACACAAGAATATGAGACCCACCCTTCCTGACATCAAGCTGTTGAACAGCTTTCCAAAGGTCTGAAAAAGGGATACAACAGATGACTTTTCTTTATCAATTAAGTTGTTTACATTTATTTAATCTATGAATGTGAAAATATCCACAAGAAGACACTTCTGCTATTTACTGTTAAGAACAAACAGACACACACAGATCTTGCTAAGCATCACTTTCCATCACACTTCATACCAACATTTCAGCCCTCCTGGGTCTCCATCACAGTGTTATACAAAGAACCACCTCTCTCTAGTGATCTTACATAGACAGTTTTCCCTGTTCACCACCTGTCTGTGTACACAGGTGTGAAGCTTCAGCCTTTTAAAATCCTGTCTATTTACAGCACAATTTAAAGAAATTAAACCTCTGTACAATGAAAACTATGGTATTATAAATCACTCAAGGTTATATAATAATGCCTGTTACTCTAACATAAATTAGGAGAATAATGAAAGAATAAGTGAATTCACTTACGCCATTCATTTGGGTGATCTCTTAACAACGTCTGTGTAGCGGTTTTCTCTAACAGCAGTTTATTCCAGATCATTTCTGAGGTTACATCCTCTTTTGTATTAACAATGTTTTAGTAGCAGTTCTTTTCAATCTATGAGTCTGGTAATGAGATATGCTAATGTTTTTTTAATGATCAAACCCTGTGTATGACAGCTAGACTGGGTTTAAGATGAACAGTGTAACCCAGGTATTTACAAAGCCCTAAAAATGAGTGGATGTGTTTTACTTTGAGGAGGAGTTTTTGTAACACTTATTTTTTATTATTATTATTTCCTTAAAGCCAGACTAAAGACTTCCTTCACTCACTCACTGGATTACCACTCCCTACAAATAGTTCTTTCATAGCTTCTGATTTACAGATAAATTCTTCTGCATGGCAGATTTGACAAAAAAAACTGACCTTTTTTCAGATGTGCAAAAATCAAATCAAATTTTATTTATAAAGCACTTTTCATGCAAAATGCAACAGAAAGTGCTTTGCACAATAAAAATATTTTATTTTGATTGTTTAAAGAGCCTTCACACACAATAGTATATAACAGCAATTTAAAAACACACACCTCATTATAATCTCTTTCACACACACCCAGACAAGGGTGATCACCGTAGCAACAACTCTGCAGACTAAGCAGGCAAAGCCACTGGTGTGGAGGATCCCCATGAGAAAAACTCTGGAGTTCAAAATTAAAAACAAGAACAAATCAACTTAAAAAGAATGTGAATAGATAAATACAGGTTTTAAATAAAATTTAAAAAGTTAAAAAGGTAGGTCGTTCAAGCTGTTAACCGTCAAAAATCCAAATTTATTGAAAAGTACACTATTTTTCTAACGTCTACTTTAAACCAATTGAATACATAAAGAAAACAGCTCATTATGCATCAAGATTGCTAATAACTGTAAAGCTTTTTCTTAATAATATAGTACTTTAAACTCTACATTGCTCTTCCACATAAAGTTGCAGCAGGAGCAGCTTCTGATACATATCAAAACATCTTTTTTATCCAAATTTTTTATTCCATTTCTTAAAAAAAAAAATTTCAACATAGTGTTCATTAATTAGCATGTTCTGTTTTTTTTTTAGCCCTAATACTTCCTCAACCAACTGCAAAGATTCATGGGACAAAGAAAATCTTTCACATAAGAATTTTTCTGAAGTGCAAAAAGAAAAAAATAGAATCTACATGATTATGTCACTTAGTTTGAATTCAACAGCACATTATTTGGGGTATTATGAAGAGAAATTTTGAGCCAACTCCTTCAGCAAAGAACTGCTAAAAATGTGTGCAAAGTGGCAGAATATCTACATCTGTCCAGTTGACATCCAACATTGAAAGAAAGAAAAAAAAAAACAAGAAAAAAAAAGTGAATCTCAGCATGGAAATGAAAAGGCTAAATTAAACTAAAATGTTTATCTTAACAGCAGCTGGTAAAAAAAATGCTCAGATAAAAGTTCAAATAGGTTGATATGGTCAATCAAAATTCTCCTTAGACACAGATCAAGTTTCTTTCCACCACCACTAGACAGACTTAAACATACCAGACCCACTGTCTAAATCATGAGTGGGGATGGGTGTGTCCTGTCCCAATGATAAAACGCTTCTGGTTCATAGCAGAAGCGGCCACTTCCTTAAGCCTGACCGCGTAACTGAGGACGACCACTCCCTCTTCACAGATGACAGACGAGCCTTGAGGGCACTCTGCTAAAAAAGCCTCATTAGGCCTATTGAGTTCAGGATGTAATGGGTTGTAATGGCCTTTGAAGGTAAAGAAGAGCCATGGGGATGAAAATGGATGTGCCTTTGGCTCAAAGAAGGATCCAGGTAAAATGCAGTAGATGTCTGATTGGGTTTATATGTGGCTTAGAAAAACAGCATAAAGAGATCAACTTGATAAAATGTATATCGGCTTATCAGTGAGGACTTTTTTGAGTCAACATGTACAGTACATCAGAGAATCAAAGGGCCTGACTAATAACTAATAACAATAAAAAAGACACTAATGTATTCATCTTATACTCATCAATGAAGCACATGAGGTATGAGATGTAGAAGAGCTGCTTCTACATCACCAACAGACTCCAGGTTTTAATGAATGTAAGCCTCTTTGACAATGCAATGACTGAGAAGATGGGCTGCAGGGAGGGAGAAGTTAAAGGGATACAGTTTCACCATTGCCTCAGTCTGTCATGGCAGCTCTGGAAGCCTCTAACAAGCCACTGATTGTTGGGGAACATGAGCTGTTTTTGTTGAAGGGCTGACAGGCGCTTGACCTCTGCTGTCTGTGCTGCTACATGCTGACCTTGAAGAGGAGAAGAGAAGTGAAGCCTTTGAATGCTGTCAAGTGAACTATCAGTGCCTAGTTTAATTTCCCTTGGGGCTTTGACAGAGCTGGTATGTATTGTGAAGTCTGCTTTGTTATTTCCCTGTGTCATGCTAATTATATCTTCTTCATAATTCTTGTTTTTCTTTGACCTGCAAAACAGGTGCTTTTTTGTGTTTGTTGATGCTAAAATATTCATGTTTATCAAAATACTGACATTTAAAATGAGACATCTAACAATAATAATAACTTTGACTGAAATCTGACTTAATTTAATGCTAATACTACATAAAATGTAGCCATGAAGTCAGCATGACTAAAAATCAATCACATCTCCGATCCTTGGCTTCCTGTCAGTAACTCTATCTACTGCAGTGCTGAGGTGCTGTGCTAACGGTGTCTATGACATCAGAAACTCATTGTTGAACTTTGCCCGTGACTATCTTAAAGTCCTCTTCTTTTTCAGACAGATACTCATATAGCCTCAGAGTGGGAAAGATGGGAGGAAAACAATGGACCGGCATCTGGACACAGATTCACATTCATTTTCTTGTCTTACAGGTTTCTTTGGCCTAGTACTCCATTGGCACAAACGTGGTGACCTCCATTGTATCAATGGATTATATAGACCAATGGAAAGCAAAAAGGAGGCTGTCCCAAGAACACCTAATAGTGGACAGCAAGAAGTGTCCCTAAGATGCTGCACCACTCCATAGGATAGGATGGGTATTGTAAACCATACTGATCCAAAACAAACAGAAGGGGCAGTTCTTTGTTGCTGTACTATTTGCTTATGAGGCATAGAAAAAAAATGAATATTGTAGGATATTGTTATGGCTGGCTGGACTGGTATGCAGTAGATGAGATATCTGCATTGCTCAACTGACAGAAAATTAGAGGTGTGATTGTAATAAATAAACATGAATGCTATGTAGAATATTTTGTATTGTCCTCTCTGTAGTAAGTTAGGCAATGTCACATAAAACTACTCAACTACACAATGCTATCTTTAACAGACAAACCTAAATGCTTCCCTTTGGGCAACCCTCTATGAGGGGAAAAATTTAAGCAGAGGCTAGAGGTTCTCTGCATGAATACATTAGATTTGTCATTTCTTTTAACATCATAAAATATAAAAACTGTTGCTGTGCTTGCAAACAAATCAACATCACTCTTTCAATCTTTACAATATTACCTTGAATGCTTTGAGTAAATGTGATTGTTTAGTCAAACCAGAAAAGAGAGAACATAGAATGACCTAATTAAATTTAAATGCATTGAAAAACCACATGTTTTGTTGAATTGGAGGTGTGCTGCATGTGAACACACTTCGATTAGAGTTCAAGAGATACATATCTCATGAGGGGGTACACATTTTATGAATAAAGAGTTATTTACAGAGGCTTGCAGTGTATGAATAGCTCTTGGATGAAGGTCATAAACAGCCTTTAGCAAGTATTCCTCGCTTAGAAATGCTGCATGTAAATGAAAAAGTATGTGTCTTTGTTTCCAAAAAAGATTATAAAAAGGACAAACATTTCTGCATGCACTAAACAATATGTATTTACAGTCCAATCTAGACCATTCAAGCAGATCGCTGCAAATGAAAATGAAAACTTTTTATTTTGGTCAGATAGCTATTAGCTGTAATGGGTCATGTTCAAAGAAATGTCTTTTACATGTTTATGATGCCGGACATCTAAAATATTTATATATTTTTAGACAGGGTGGAGATTGTAACTCTGTCCTCTATATTTTAAAAGTAGCTTTTGTTTACTTCAGAATTTCAGTATTGATGGAGATACACCCTATCTCCCTCATCTTCATGACTTGCATTGCCTTAATAAAAGAATAATGTAACTTTTCTGCAGGCTTCCTCATATATGCTGACTGAAATGTATGTAAAGTGGTCTGTAGTGTTACTTTTGCTTTGACCTTGCAAGATTTAGGCATGCAATGTTTGATTTTATCTCCACACAAAGATCTGTGAATAAGGACATTTAGAGAAAAACAATTTGTATTTCATCTGTTAAAAGTGAATAAAAAATTCTTTAGTCTTCATTCTTCCCTCACAAGTCCTCATGTCTACTCTCAGATTCCCACCCTACACTTTCCACATTTCACCTTTTCTCCCCCTCCACTCAGACTATCTAATAATCCATCCATCTTTGTGGTAAAATGGAGGTTTAATGCTTTCCATGTGTGTGCGTCAGTGGAGGGGCTCCAAGGGCAAGGCCTGCCACTCTTTATTCACTCCCCCTCTCCACTTCAACTCATTTCAAACAAAAATCCCAAGTCTGGTTCCACTCAGCCCTAAAGTTTGAGACATTGCTCCATGCTGGGGCCCCTCCTGGCCTCAGGCAGCAAGGGGAAGTGGGCCAGGTCCCTGGATTTATTTTTCCCTGCACTCTAGAGATTCTGGGTCATGTTAAGCTGAATAAATGAGTTTATCAATCATATATGCATTTTGGATTGCATCACGAGGCACTAAATATTTTGTGTGAAAGCAGCACACACACAAAAAAAAAAATCATCTGCAGACTTTATTGAAGGCATAATTTAAAACAGCACCTAATCAGTCTGTGGGTGGAGTATTCCCTTAAATCTCCACTTTGGCTTTCATCTTAATGTAGAAAAGTTTTCATAATTTGTCAGCAAGAATTACAAAACTTCATCAAATTTCATAAAGCTTGATGAAAAAGTGATGCGCAAACAAAAGGTCTGTTGAAAATGCTTAAGCAGAGATACATTTAAGTAATCTTGTACTTCAGCATACACCATGCTGTAGCAGTTGTTCAGTTATTTTTTTAATTATTATAACCTATTAAAAGAAATGAGCAGTGATTTTGATAACAGCTCCCATTATTTCTCTCATTACTGGTATTCTTATTGCTGGAGGAATTGTTTTGCTAGTTTTTGTTATTTTATCAACAAATAAAACAATTAATTAAAAATAACAAGTATTATCTGACAATGAACTGCATTGAAAATGCACTTTTAAATTTGGTTTATTTTAGTCTAAAATTCACCATAAATCTTCAAGTAGATCTATTATTCAACATAAATGAATAACCTAAATATACAAGACATGAGAAGTAACTAAACTGCTGCACCAGTCTGTATTCTAAGAGAAACACCGGGAAGAATATTCTTTTATAGTTGAAGTTCTGCAGGGTAAAAAAAATATTTGTTTTAGCAAATTAATGGAAGAAATGGTTTGAGGGAACTTTTGGTTTGTATAGCTAGCAGTGATATATGCATGCAGTCTTGTGCTCCTTCTTTTGTCTTTCCTCTTACACTGTGACCAATAAAATACTCCAATGTCAACAAAACTACTTGAATTAAAAGCATTGAATGTGCTGTGCACATAAAGATTGCCCTTCCTTCCTTCTGTATTGTTCTTTGTTATGAGATGAATACAGTTAAGGTACATTTTCAGTGTCACTGAAAACTGTCATCTACACAGATTAATTTTACATGGACAACCTTTTCACACACACACACACAGTTGTTCTCACAACCATTAGACACTGCAATCTTGAAGTTAGTATAAATATAAAATTTCTGCATGAACAACACATTTGTATATGAAAACAACAGACTTGAAATGTGCAGATTTTTAGCTTTAATTTGCAGTACGTACAATAAGTTTTCTGTGCACTAAATAGGCCTATGAAACCAGTTACCTCAAATTAGGTAACACTAAAATGAAAAAACAGCTAGCTTGTCTTCAGTATTGATATAAATTTGTCAGTCAATGCCTCTTAAGCATTACATGGTATTCTGTTTGTTGAAACTGAAACGAAAAACTGGAAAATATGTTCTAAATGATTATTCAAACTACCATATAGATATCAAGCACCCCCTAAAATGGCATTTTTCTCTTATCCTTTCTTCTAGAAGATAAACTTGCATGTCAAATATAACCAGTGGAATACGTTTTTAATGCACTTTTTTTTGGAAGTGTTTCTCTTTTGTTGATATATAATCAGTATATCTTAAAAACCGTAATAGTAATAATGTGCTAAAGTTGTGTCCCACAACATGCATGCAACCCTGTTACCAAAACCTATTTGACATGGCAGAAGAAAATAAAAAAGAAGTGAGTCACATGACACACAGGAAATGACTCATCAAGATTTGTGCTAACAGAATGGGCAGACCAAGGGTAAGGCTTCTATTCAATTTTTCGATATTTTCCCCAATCATTGCAGCCTTGATTGAATGTGTCACTCTAACCAATGCAACCCTGTTACTCATGCTGTAAAATTAACACAAATTGTATTGTAAATGTATGTATATGGGGTTCCTAAGTATTCATAACAGGGTTGCACTAAGCATGGCGCACACCACAAATCATCTCATAAAAAGTACATTTTTTATGCTTAAGCTGGATTAATAAATTTTTTTGTATGATTATAATGCTGTTTTCAAAAATACATGCGAAAACTATGCTTAAATAAACAGTTCATTTTTCAAATGTCTCTAAGCCCAAATTGTCCTCCAATTTTGGAGTGACCCTTTAATAGTATAAGTTTTTTTTTGTGTGTGTGTGTGTGTGTGTGTGTGTGTGTGTGTGTGTGTGTGTGTGTGTGTGGTTGTGTTTAGAAGTTCAAATTTATGTTTAAGAGTTCAATGAAAATTGCTATTTTAAACTAGTTTAACCAAAGCATGAAATCTGGCTAAACAGCTGCTAAATGTGCTCATTTGATCTATATTTTGTTGTTTTTGTTAGATTTTTGTTTTTATGTTAGATTACCTAAAAAACAACTATAATCCATCAACTTCTGTGAAAAAACACTAAATGGAAGAAAAAAGCCTGCTTAACCTTAAGTGTTTTCTTTTAAATGTACATGATCAATTAGCAACTGCTAAACAGCTGCTAGCATAAAACATGCCTATTGTATTCATGCTTTTTTCTTTTACTAAAATGTGGTTAACTGAACAAAATTAATAACACCTTCTAAGAAAGAGCGAAATGTTTTTATAATATAAGGGTTCTCTTTTAAATTTATGTTTAAGAGTTCAAGGAAAATTGTTACTTTAAGCTAGTTAAACCAGTGCATAACAGCTAGCTAAACAGTTGGTAGCACGAAATATGCTTTTTTAGCATTATTCCCCATGCATTTTTTTTATGTTAGATTTTTTATGTTAGATTTTTTTTTTACCAATATCAGGTTAACTGAACAAGTTTAATAGGAACCTCTAAGAGAAAGTCAAATGCTTTTATAATGTAAGGATTTTTTTAAAAAATTTATATTTAAGAGTTTAAGGAAAATTTCTACTTCAAGCTAGTTTAACCAGAGCACAACAGCTAGCTAAACAGTTGGTAGCATGAAATATGCTTTTTTATGCATTATTACCCATGCTTTTTTATGTTAGATTAACTTAACAACCATCATCCATTAATTTATGTGAAAAGGAACTACATGGAAGAAAAAATCCTGTTTAACCTTAAGTGTTTTTTTCAAATGTACAAACAGTTGGCAACTGCTAAAATGTGAAGCTTATGCAGAAGTGCAAAAAAATTGCAGTTCACTCCTCATTCACTAGGGGCTGGTTCCAAAACAGTCAATCCCCATAGACTCCCATGTTAAAAAGACCAAGTTCACAGCATAAATAAATATGTTTAAAGCCTTGTAAAAAAAAAAGTCATTTTAGGGGGTTCTAACTTGGATGTTATTGAATCTTGAAATTTGGCATAATTAGGGGCGTATCCTTTTGATTGACAGGTACCCAATATCTGTGGCAAGATGGGCGTGCAGCACAACCGTGGTTTTTAGCCTCTATGCTTTTAGCCAGCAAACAGCGCGCCTTAGCTTTAGCCCATCTACCTCCGTTAGCTGGTTTGCCACCATTAGCTCCAGGTTAGCTTGGTTAGCTCTTAGCTACAGGCAGCTTGGAGTTTCATGGGTGTCAATCATTCACCTCCACCTTCACAGTCACAGGTAAATGTTAATGAAAACGTTGTAATTTAACCCAGTTTATTACCTCACTTCTTCAACTCTACCCATAGATGCACATATTACATGTAAAGTTATTAGTTATTGCCTACATAGTCATTGTGGGGGTCTTTCGACTACCAAAACTCAGCCCATAGTTGCCGAATATTCTTTTCAACCATGGTGTTCCCCTCAGCAGTGCCTCCCGGCACTGCTATTTGACGTCTAAGTATGGGCTTTTTCATTTAAGATTTCATGATGATGGAACAAGCAACCAAATGGTATCAGAGCAGGGGCAACCCAAAATCTCTTAAATACTTATTTCTTCTGAGAATTCTTCTCCCAACACTTTTAACAAACAAATACACCTAACTTAAGACTTACTGTCACTTCTCTGCCTGTTCTATTTGCACTCTGGGCTGAACCATTCGTGGTTATGCAGACTGGATTCATACCGAATGACTGTTTCTATCACTGTGTAACTTTCTGCAAAGAAGCTAATTAACCAAAATAGTCAATAAATTCCAATTAATCTGAAAAGCCAGACTGGCTTTTGTTTTCCTCTTTTCACTCCAACATCCAAGCAGGAAAACTGATTTTAGAATTAAATCAGTTCAACACAAAATTAGACCTAGAGCTTTGAACACTGATATGATTAGATTAAGGTTTGAACATTGACAGTTATCTTATATTCTATTTTCACTCATTCGAGACAGAATTTAGAAATAAGAGAAAACAAGGTGAATTGCTATTTTATTTTTCCTTTCTATTTTGTCCTTTCATCTCCTTTTCTATTCTTCTACTCCTGCCATCAATTTCTTTTGAAATCTTTTTGAAGGCCTGTGTCTGCACTTGCATACCGCATGCACACTAGCACAAATTCAAACATGCGAATATGACTCATTATCAGTCACCAGCAGCGGGCAGCTTTGCAACCATGTTTGTATTTTGTGTATGAACACATGCATTTATTTTTTTCAGCATTTGCACACATCTTTTACACACAGGCACAATGATATCCTCATCTTTTATATACTTAGATGTCAAACACAACTCTACACAAAGCCACAGCCATTGTCTTGAATGGAGTCAAAAATAGCACTGGGTTTGACTTGGAATTGGCTTAAGCCTTCAAAGAGAGAAATTTTTGATGCAGCAAAAGGAGTGAGAGGGAGATGGTGGGAGAGGAGGTGGGAAGCAGAGGGTTGAACAGAGCAGATCCAGCTGTAAAAAGGGGGCAAAAAAAACTTCAAAGACCCATGTTGCCATGGTAACTGCATGGTGCCTACTTTAAACCCCACCCCACCCATACAACCCCCTGCTCAAACACACACATGCATAAGAAATGTATTCATAAAAATTGATGGCAGAGAGCATATAGTGGGTGCAGACTTACTCTCTAATCACTTATTTCTCTATCACTATCCCTCTCTCTTTCATGGATGCTGCCGCTCTCCATATCCAGCAGAGATCATACTGTTGTAGTTAGTGATGGATTCTGCTGCAGCTAATTAAAACCCAATAGGGTTAGCAGCTAATGCCTCAGTTTCCCTGTGTGAATTGATCGGTTTAGTCTTATCTGGCAGTGCTTGACACGGCCTGCAGCCGCGGTACCAGGAAGCGGACCCAAAAGCAGAACACTCAGACAGCCGGGAGAAAGGTGCGACAATGTTTATTAATGATAAGTGTTGGTAGCTTGATCCAGGTCCGGGCAACTCTTTGTGGAGGGGTGAACCAGGAGATGTTATCTGTGGATGGTGTTGTGAGCTTGGTTGCAGGCAGGGCGAGCAGGCAGGCAGGTAGCTTGATGTGAGGAGTAGTCCAAAATCCTGGGTGCTGAGGTTAACTGAGGGGATCAAGGTCTTAGTCTGTAGAAAAAATGACAAGGTCAATAATCCAGGAGCAAAGCACAAATAGATCGTAGGTAGAGGCCTGATTACCACGCTTCATTGAATGACAATCTGGCGAAGACTGGAGCTCCTGCATGACTCTAAATAGCCAGCTCTTCTCCCGGCTAACGAGCCCGCTGATGAGCTGCAGGTGGTGTCAATTGAGGCTCCAGCCTCCGCCCTCCGTCCCCATGGCAACCTGCTCAACCCAACCTGCAAACTCACACACACAGCCATGACAGTACCCCCCCCCTCAAGGGACGCCCCCAGGCGGCCCAACAGCAGCACGCCGCCGGGAGCGGCGGAAAGCAGCCACCAAGGCAGGGTCCAGGATGAACCGCCGGGGAACCCAAGACCGCTCCTCCGGACCATAACCAACCCAATCCACCAGATAGTGGAACCCCCGGCCGCGGCGGCGAACATCCAGAATGCGGCGGACCGAGAAGGCCGGAGCGCCACCCACGACCCGGGCGGGCGGAGGGGGCCTGGCCGGAGGGCACAAAGGACTGGACAGGACGGGCTTCACCTGGGACACATGGAATGTGGGGTGGACACGCAGCGAAGAGGGGAGCCGGAGCCGGACCGCAGAAGCACCCACCAGGGAGTCGATAGTGTAGGGGCCAATGAAGCGAGGAGCTAGCTTAGGAGGCACATCCTTCAGAGGGACATCCCTGGCAGACAGCCACACCTTCTGACCAGGCGAGTAGACGGGAGCCGGTCGACGGCGACGATCAGCATGGCGTTTGGTGCGCTCCGCCGTGCGCAGCAGGATCGCCCTAGTCCGCGTCCAGACCCGCTGCGCCCGTTGCAGGTGATGCTGCACGGACGGCACGTCCAGTTCCCGCTCCTCCGTGGGGAACAAAGGAGGTTGGTAGCCCAAGGATGCCTCGAATGGGGAACAACCAGTGGCCGATGACGACAGGGAGTTGTGGGCGTATTCCACCCAGCCCACATAACGGCTCCAGGTGGAGGGATTGTCGGACGCGACACACCGCAGGGCGGCCTCCAGCTCCTGATTCAGCCGTTCCGTTTGTCCATTAGACTGGGGGTGATGACCAGAGCTTAATGACACTTTGGCCCCAAGGGCAGTGCAGAACGTCTTCCAAACTCTGGACACAAACTGAGGACCCCTGTCGGACACGATTTCGGCGGGGATGCCGTGGAGACGGAAGACGTGGTTCACCAGAAGGTCCGCAGTTTCAGTGGATGTAGGCAGCTTGTCTAGGGGAATGAAATGTGCAGCTTTAGAAAACCGGTCCACTATGGTGAGTATGGTGGTTTTACCTTGGGATGGCGGCAAGCCAGTGACGAAATCAAGTGAAATATGCGACCAAGGGCGTCCTGGGACTTCCAGTGGCTGGAGCAATCCTGATGGTGGTTGGTTGGAGGATTTACTCCGAGCGCAGACTGTACAGGCTGAGACGTAATCCCTGGCGTCCCCTGCCAAGGATGACCACCAGAAATGCCTTTTGACCAGATTTATTGTTCTTTGAATGCCTGGATGACAAGCAAACTTGGCGGTATGTACCCAGTGCAGAACGGCAGAACGAGCGGATGTGGGCACATATTGGCGGTTGGGAGGACCGTTCCCGGGGTCCGGGTCCATGCGTAGGCCTTGGCGTATCTTGTCCTCAATCTGCCATGTGACCCCTCCAATGACCACTGACGGAGGAAGAATGCGTGCTGGTTCAGTGGAGTCCCTATTCGTGGCGTGGATTCTGGACAAGGCGTCGGGCTTAGTGTTCTGGGATCCTGGGCGGTAGGAAATGGAGAAGTTAAAACGGTTGAAAAACAGTGACCAGCGTGCTTGACGGGCATTCAACCTCTTGGCGCTTCGTAAATACGCCAGGTTTCTGTGATCTGTCCAAACCAAAAAAGGATGTTGAGCTCCCTCCAGCCAGTGCCGCCACTCCTCCAAGGCTAGCTTGACAGCCAACAGCTCCCTGTCGCCCACATCATAGTTCTGCTCAGAAGAGGATAATCGTCTAGAAAAAAAAGCACAAGGGTGTAATTTATCCCCCTTACCTGAGCGCTGGGACAACACCGCCCCCACCCCGGAATCGGAGGCGTCTACCTCAAGGACGAACTGTCGGTCAGGGTCTGGTTGAACCAGAATGGGAGCCGAGATGAAACGGTCTTTGAGGGTGCTGAAGGCCTGTCCTGCCTCCGGGGTCCAGATGAAGGGGAGCTTAACTGAGGTCAACCTTGTGAGAGGAGCCGCCACCATGCTGTAGTTCCTAATGAAACGTCGGTAAAAATTTGCGAACCCAAGAAAGCGTTGCAGTTCCTTCCTGCTGGTTGGTGTGGGCCATTCAGCCACTGTCCTGACTTTGGAGGGGTCCGTCTTCACCTGCCCGCCCTGGAAGATGTATCCTAAGAAGGAGATTGAGGAAACGTGGAAGTCGCACTTTTCAGCCTTGACGTACAGGCGGTTCTCCAACAGTCGTTGCAGGACCAGACGCACGTGCTGTTGGTGCTCTGTGAGGGATCGAGAGAAAATGAGTATGTCATCCAGGTACACGAAAACAAAGTGATGCAGGTAGTCACGTAAGACATCATTAATTAGGGCCTGGAAGACGGCTGGAGCGTTTGTGAGCCCAAAAGGCATAACCCGATACTCAAAGTGACCGAGGGGAGTATTGAAGGCTGTTTTCCATTCGTCTCCCTCTCGTATCCGGACTAAGTGGTAGGCATTTCGTAGATCCAACTTGGTGAAAATCCTGGCCCCCTGGATGGGTTCAAAAGCAGATGATATCAGAGGTAATGGATATTTGTTTTTGATGGTTATGTGATTCAGTCCTTGATAATCAATACACGGCCGCAGGGTTTTGTCCTTTTTCTGGACGAAGAAAAACCCTGCACCGAGGGGAGAAGATGAAGGTCTGATGAGGCCTGCATCCAGTGACTCATGAATATAATTCTCCATCACCTCACGTTCGGGTTTGGACAGATTATATAACCTGCTGCTCGGAAATGTGGCTCCAGGGACCAGGTCTATGGCGCAGTCGTACGGTCGGTGTGGTGGTAAGGACATAGCTTTATCCTTACTAAAAACTGAACCTAAGTCGTGGTAGACTGGAGGGATGGCTGATAAATCCACTGGACTTTCAGGAGGATGGGCCGGAGAATTAGTGGGGGGACGTGCGGATCTGAGGCAGTTTGACAGACAAAAAAGACTCCAACTCTCTACGCGGTTCTGGCTCCAGTTGATGTGAGGGTTGTGCAATGCTAGCCAGGGATATCCTAGAATGAGAGGACTGTTAGCAACAGGAAACAGAAGGAATCTGATGGTCTCTGTGTGATTACCGGAAACTTGTAATGAGAGAGGACCAGTAGTATGGGTGATGGTAGTGAGAATCCTACCATCCAAAGCAGTCACTGAGATGGGGTTTGTCAGAGCGACGGGGGAAAGACCGAGACCATGTGCCGTATCTGGATCCATCAGGTTCTGTTCGGCTCCAGAATCGACTAAAGCTTGTAACTGATGATCTGTACCGTCTATGGAGAGAACTGCAGTAAACACACAACGTGGAGGATTCGGCTGTTGAGCTCCGCCCACCAGTACTCCTGCCCCTACTGGCGGGCACCGTCTTTTGGCCGCAGCTGGCAGCCTGAAACTAGGTGTGTTGCTGACCCACAGTAATAACACAGATGATTACGGGTACGGTGCTGGCGTTCTTTTGCCGTTAGACCAGTTCGTCCCACCTGCATTGGCTCCTCCTCTCCGGTTGGTTCGAGTAGAGGCGGAAAGTTGGAGCTAGCACCGCCCGACGGCATCTCCAGCCTGGCGGCCGTCCGTTCGCTGAGCTGAGAAATCCGGATTCCGCGTTCTCTACGCCTCTCGGCTAGCCTGGAATCCACCTTGATTACTGAGGTGACGAGTTCCTCGAAAGTGGCGGCTTCTTCCCTCAGAGCCAGCTGATCCTTGAGTTGATCGTTGAGGGAGTTAAGCAGGATTCCCTTTAAGACCTCCGACGGCCAACCCGTCTCTGCGGCCAGAACCCGGAAGTCTATGATGAATTCCGCTGCGGGTCGACTTCCCTGTCTTATATTCAGCAGTCGTTTCACTGCATCGGCTCCTCTTAAGGGGTGATCAAAAGTACTGCTGAGGTCGTCTAGAAACGAAGAAAAAAGGGTTGAATCGAGCTGATGAGACTGAAAATATGCCAGAGCCCATGCGAGCGCTTTCCCACGGAGGAGGGCTATGATGAATGAAATCTTGGCGGAGTCAGAGGGGAAGGAGCGGGGAGAGCGAGAAATGGCTAATTTGCACTGCAATACAAAACCTCCACAACTGCTTATGTCCCCGGAGAACGGCTCAGGAGTAGGGAAAGCGGCGTCACGGAAAACGGGATCTGGAGTAGCTGGAGGGCTGGGCACGGCGGCTGTGGGAGGAGGTCCGGTGGGTGCTGTGGATGAAACAGATAATAGACTGTGAATACTTCGTATCTGTTCGAAAACTGCATCCAGGCGATGGTTACAATGACTCTGTTGTTCTCCTATTAAGTGCAGGGCTCTCTCGTGCTCGGCGAGGAGTTTCCCTTGGTCTGTTAGGGCCGTTCGAAAAGAGTCTGCTGGGTCCATGGTTTTTGGCCAGATTGTACTGACACGGCCTGCAGCCGCGGTACCAGGAAGCGGACCCAAAAGCAGAACACTCAGACAGCCGGGAGAAAGGTGCGACAATGTTTATTAATGATAAGTGTTGGTAGCTTGATCCAGGTCCGGGCAACTCTTTGTGGAGGGGTGAACCAGGAGATGTTATCTGTGGATGGTGTTGTGAGCTTGGTTGCAGGCAGGGCGAGCAGGCAGGCAGGTAGCTTGATGTGAGGAGTAGTCCAAAATCCTGGGTGCTGAGGTTAACTGAGGGGATCAAGGTCTTAGTCTGTAGAAAAAATGACAAGGTCAATAATCCAGGAGCAAAGCACAAATAGATCGTAGGTAGAGGCCTGATTACCACGCTTCATTGAATGACAATCTGGCGAAGACTGGAGCTCCTGCATGACTCTAAATAGCCAGCTCTTCTCCCGGCTAACGAGCCCGCTGATGAGCTGCAGGTGGTGTCAATTGAGGCTCCAGCCTCCGCCCTCCGTCCCCATGGCAACCTGCTCAACCCAACCTGCAAACTCACACACACAGCCATGACAGTGCTGGCGTAACATTCTCAATGTTTTTCTGTATTGATGTTTGGGGCTTGCTCCCTGTAATTATTATGTCATGCTATCATTTTATTGTCAGTAGATCTAAGTTCTGTTTGTAATCAGATCCGTCTCCCACTCTGTCATTTCTTCTCTTTCATGATTTGCTGTGTTGCTAGCCTTTATTGACTTAAAGGGTTTTTAAATACAATCTTTATCCTTTCAAGTTCAAAGACATAACTTAATATGAATATTTCAAATTTAGTTTTAACTCACTTGATTTGCTTTGACAGCTTTCTGTTCATGTGTTCACGTTGTAGCTTTTTCATTTGCTTGTTCACCCCTCTGTTACAACAAGCAATTTCTAAACATGTATTGAATTCATTTCCATGAATTCCTATTTATGACACAGACAACATTTTTGTTTGTGCAGTACTTCATTTTGTGACCAGTGGAATTGCATCAGTAAATAATTGTGCCACCTGTATTGTCTTTTCAATTAGAAAATATTGAATTATATATACTATACTAAATGTTTAGAATGACTCAGACCTTGAAAAACATTTTATAAGCACTGGCATCACATGGCTGGATAATCAAGGCCATGATATACTGCTTTTAAGCACTATATTATGAGTATATCAGTACATTTTGCAACAAGTCCTCAGGCTCAAACACAACCATTCCATATATTGTTGTAATTCAGTTAACGTAAAAAAAAAGTATTTTAAAAATTTCTTAAAATAGTCACCCAAGAATTTGTCCTTATGACATCCCTCAAATTCTCATTTGCTTCTCTTATCTTGCTAAAACAATACTTAGTTGTCACATAAATTATTCAAAAACAGAAGAAAAAAAAAAAACAGGTTCGAGACTTTAAAACTTTGGGGCACCAGAGGCTTTTACTTGAATGTTGCTTGGTAGGAAAAGGGCAGAAAGAGTGGGACTGATTTGCAGCAACGGGCATGAGCCAGGACTTCTATTCTAGGAGCTTCTATTGAGCCAATTGAACTGCTACCCTAAGGCGACTTGCATAAAAAAAATAAGTAAATATAAACCTTGAATAAATTGATGGAGAAACACAATAAATGCTAATGTTTCAGCATAGGTGAACTGCAATTAACATCTAATCAAACTATGTTGCATTAAGTATGAAAAAGTGAAGCAAAACTATTTGTGTTTTTGTAAGAAAGTGTAAGAAAGATGTTTTTTTAAAAAAAATCTGGTTCAGAATCAGAAAGAACACATTAGTAATGGAGAAATATTTATAACTAACATGTAGCCAAATAACCATAGGCCTTGGTGAAAATTACCCTGCTGTCATCTACTTTGGCCTGACTTTTTGGTAAAGGCACATATTTCTCTAGTGTTGTTTCTGCAATAAGGTGTCGCCATTGTGTTGTGACCTTCATCTCTGGACCGTGATGCCATTTTGCATTTTATTCATGGAAGCAGATGATGTGACAAAAATACTTTCAGGTAAAAAGAAGAGCTCCAGATGCCAGCTTGATGTATAATAAAAAATAAGGATTTATTACAAAATGTGACATCTTAAACACATCTGCAGAATCTGTGAGGTCTCTAGCCAATTTTGAGAATCCCACTGAGCATTCAAATCAGTGGACTTATATACTGTATGTTAACAAACAAAGACATTCCAGAGTTCACCTCTGACACTTTCCCTGAGGCTAACCTTCCCTTAGGCTAACCTAAACTTATGGAATGTTTCCTATGGTTAATCGATAATTGTCTTTGCTGAGTTCAAGTGATACTTTCTACTCTGAAGGTCATTTTGTTTTAGATCCATGTGATACTCACAGAAACGTACCCTTATGCCTATATTTACTCTTGTATATAAATCTAATTATACTACCCACATAATGCTAATAATTAGACACTACACTAGGCAAGTCAAGTTTATTTGTATAGCACAATTCAACAGCAGGGTGATTCAAAGAAAAAAAGAAGCATAATTTAACAATTAAAACAAAAGAGAAAGGAAAAAGAAAGAACCTGGATAAAACAGTCATTAATCTCCTCAATGCATTTACCAAGAGCCTGTACGGGGCCTCGATCTCTTGGTGACATTGTAATATATATCTGCGTAGCTATGGTAACTAATTTTTGTTTTTCTTTATGACCTGTGCCAGTGGGAGCATGCAGATGCTAAACAGAAGAGGCCCCAGGATGGAACCTTGGGATGTAATTCTTGTCTGCTCAGACGTTACCTATTGACACAAAGTAGTTTCTATTCTCTAAATAGGATTTAAATCAATGTAGTGCAGTAACAGAGAGGCCCACCCAGTTCTCCAGTCGTTTTAATAATATATTGTGGTCAGCTGTATCAAATGCAGCACTGAGGTCCAGTAAAACTAAGACTCACATTTTTCCATTGTCTGTATTCAAATATATGTCATTAATCACTTTGGTCAAACCAGTCCTGACTGGAAGACATCATAGCAGTTGTTTTGTGTTAAAAAAAAAAAGTAATTTAGTTGATGAAAGACGGCTTTTTTCAATGATCTTACTTAGAAAGAGGAGATTTGAGATTGTAGATGTTTGTGTCTTGTCTAGATTGTTCATTTTTAGCAGACACTTGATGACAGCTGTTTTCAGAAGCTCTGAGAAGACGCCCGAAATAAAGAGAAATTCACAGTCTTTAACAAATCTGGCTCCAGAGTCTTTGAGACCTTTTTGAAAAAAACCTGTGGGCAGGATGTCCAAACAGCAAGAGGAGGAGTTAAGCTGAGGTAAGATGACGCCCAGATCTTTGCTATTAATGGGATTAAACTATGTCATGGTGTTTAAACTGGTTTTCAATGGACAGATAATGTCTCTTGAACTTGCTGTTGATGAACCAACTCCTTGGCAGACTCACAGCAGGCCTTGGTTGAATAAAATTCATGCACTAACACAGGAGGGTTTGTTAACCTGTTGATAGTAGTAAGACCCGAGCATTATGACAGTTTTTGCTAATAATGTAAGAGAAATAGGACTTCCTTGCATTCCTCAGTGGTAAATTATGAGTAAAGTTTCTTTTTATACATGTCATAATGAACCTGTAAATTTGTTTTTCTTCATCTCGGCATTCCAACACTCTCTATTTCTCTAGACAATACAGGTAAAATGCCAATGATGGTATGCATTTAGTGTAAGTTATGGTGTGTTCATTCAAACAAGCAGAGTGAACTAAAAATGAAGATTTCCTCCAGTTAACTAAAAATAGCATAGCTTGACTATCGAAATGTTGTGAAAAGGTCTTCCTCTATCATCTTAAATAAATTTACATTTTAATGTAAAAAAAAAAATAACTTTAATCAAACAGTCTCTCTTGCCTGTGTTGCACAATAACTTCCCTGCAGCAACTCAAGGCTATGTCAAGCACCAAATCAAGGCATGCTTTCTTCCAGTGATAAAAAAAAAAGAAAGATCCAGTTAGCTGTGAATTACTCAGCTCAAAATCTAATGAATAAGTATATTTGTATGATTGCCTCCCTTATTTTACACTTCAGTAAACTCCAGTAGAGGGCCATCAGTATAACTTTTAAACTATAAAACACAATTGTGGCCCTTGTTTCTGGTGGCACTTCTTAATAAGATACTGTGATGGTTTTCTTTGTTTATGTGTGACAGAGATTTATGTGCTACCCCCTGCTTAAAATGGGACTAGATCTATTTTAAGTTAATTAAATAGAAAAAATGTGGGTAAAACCTGATGTATTAAGAATGTATTAAGAATTGATTAGGCCTAGAATACACATGTGATATTTTCAGGGAATATAAACCTAGTAGAGCTCTTAGATCCAACGACTCTGGTCAACTAGTCCAGACCAGAGTCCAGTCTAAACACGGAGAAGCAGCATTTAGCTGTTATGCTGCAAGTAAGTAGAACAAACTGCCAGTGGAGATTAAACTTTCATCAAATGTGGACATTTTTCAATCCAGGTAAAAAACATTTCTTTTCTCATGCACCTGTGCATGAAATCTGCATTGTAACTTTTTAACTTATCTTGCTTTTAATCATTTTAATGTCATTTCTGATTTTGTGATTCTTGTTATTTGTTGCTGCCTTTTACTATTTCTTAATATCTTTAATGCTTTTAATGTTTTATGTAAAGCGCTTTGAATAGTCCTGTACATGAAATGTACTATACAAATAAATTGCCTTGCCTTGCCTATTAATGTCACACTAACATAAGTTCTTCATTTCTATCTGTGACCCCAAAACAGAGCAGTCTTTTGGTTGAGCTGCTCTTCTTTCATGGGCTGGTGGTCTGTCATGCATGAAGAAGAACCGGGTCTGATTGGTCTGTCTCCACAGTTTCCTGTCTGTAGATGGACGGCTGCCCAGAAATTGAGACGCTGAAATGTTGAAGCTGCCAGTGAGTTCATGTCAGTAGGGAATAAGGAGACTGTTTACATGTAATATGATTTCTGTTTTCACCATTGAGTGATCAACAAGGCACCATGGTCATCAAGGCAGAAAATCTAGTTAGTTGGTTTGGATCATTCTTCTCTATATTGTCAAATGTAACTGGTGTTTAGGGTTCTTAACAGGGGTCTTGTTTAACAAAGATGCCTTTGTAGTAATGACTAATGAGAAAAAATGCTATATAACACATAAATAAGTTAGAATTTTCCAATTCACAGGGTCAGCTTCACAAAGTTCACTCTGCTGTTTTTGATTCTTGTCTCTGATTGGGCATGAAGGGAAGATAATCTCTTAACAGGATGGTGCTGCTGTCTAAATGAGCGATAGAAAGAGTAGGAGCAGCTGTACCCAAAACATTTCCTCCAAATGGTTGGAGAATGACCCAGCACCAGCTGGGTAAAAATAGCTGTGGTGAGGACACTGGTCACACATGTCATGATATGTGGGTTTTGGTTCTGATCTTAGTTTAGTTGTTGGATTTCTGTTGCAGTCTGTTCTTTAGTTTTCGGTTTAAGTTGTTCTTGAGACCCCTGTGCTGTTTCCTTGATGTAATTTGTTGTGTCTGTCTGTTTTATCTTTGTTAATTCATTTGGAACACCCTGCACAAGCTGTTATAGTTACATACATCCACCTGGCTCTCAAAGACATCTCATGGTCAGTCTCATTTCCATGGGCTGTGACAACGCACCCACAATAAGTTAAAACATATATAAGTAATTCAAATTTTGCTTAAAATGATCAACACCAAGTTTGCTGACAATTGCATACCACAGTTAAAGATTTGCATAAACTGTAATCATATTCCCCCCAAAATTTCTACAGGAAGCCAAACTTAATCATGTCACTATGTGTCAGGCCTGTGTGGAAAAATATGTTTCTGCTATGCCTGCAATGTGTGATTTTTGGTGAGAAATGTACTAATTTGCAAAAATCCACAATCAGTAATGCAGACAAAACTGTCAGAAAAGGATCATAATAGTGATTCCAAAGAGCACGGGTCTTATGTGAGTTGATACTAAACACAAGGAAAATTCTGGAGAATTTTTTACAGCACAGTCTGACTGGTTTACAGCCCTCTGAACAGAGGGAAATGTATCGGAAGTAACAATAACTAACAGAAAACAATAAAAGTAAAAAATTATTTGTATAAGCAATTATCCCTTTTTTGCGTATAAATATTTCAAGGTAGGAAATAGCCCCCGAAAAACATCTGGTTTTAAGTACATTGGGAAAATATTGCATTTGTGTTCAGAGCTGCCTCAAATGACTGCAGTAGTTAAAGTCATCAGTCAGTTCTGGCTCCTATCAGCATTGATGCAATACCTGGGTGTGGATACTAATTTTCATGGTGTTTTGCAAAAGTTGAGGAAGCAAAACTAGGCACAGCTCACTTTTGTTTTCCCTAAAATACACGTTTACTGACTGTGATGTTCCATATGGAGGCACACACTATGTAAATGACAGCAACAATTGGCAGACAAACACAGATGCAGTTATTTGATTTTACCCATCTGTAAGACAATCGGCTGCTCAGTGTCAGTCTAGTTGCGCAGGCTGACCTCCAAAGTATAGTAAAAAGAAAATAACAAGCTAGTCTAATTACCTCAGAAAGCTGTGATCATCCAAATTAGTGATCTAATACAGCCCAGAGGATAAAGTGCAATGCAATCCCTTTATGTTGTAGTTTATAGGCTTTACTGTGGGAGATAGTGGTAGTTACTTGTATTAATTATGTGCACTGAGGTCAAACACGTTTGGCAACGGTAACTGATTTAATCAGGTTCTTGTAGCAGCTGCACACACTAAACCATTTAATAAATACTAATTTAGGTGTAAAATGTTCTAACTTTGATTCTAACATGCCTCTTTTTCTGAAGGAACCCCTGTGTTTGCAGAAGGAAATGCTGCAGTATGGATGTTATGCTCACTCAGTAACATTTGGTTTTGGCTTCATTTTTGCAATATGAGAAAATTCAACTGTAGTGCTGTCTGTTTCCTACTCAGAAACACAAATCCTACAGAACACAGTTTTTTTTTTTTTTATTTAAATATTAATAGCTATATATCATCACAGGATATTGGTTCACCACTTCCAAAAGTAACAAGTTATATAAAGTCCTGAGCCATTTTGTGTGTGTGTGTGTGTGTGTGTGTGTGTGTGTGTGTGTGTGTGTGTGTGTGTGTGTGTGTGTGTGTGTGTGTGTGTGTGTGTGTGTGTGTGTGTGTGTGTGTGTGTGTGTTTGCTCATCAAAAGGAACCTCAGTCATAGTCTTTGAGGCCAGATGTGAAACTCGTCCGTCTTGCATTAATTAAGACCTCACTGCAACTCATTCCAAATGTAATTTAATATATTCACAAATCGAGTTCTACACTAATCAGCCTCAAACTCTCCTCTTCTACCCTTTATCATCCCAAACCAGGTGGCTCTGTGAGTCTGTGCTGTAATTAAAAAAATGCAAATGGGCTAATCTTGTAAAACAAATCCTTCTGTCTCTGTTAATGAACACCCCTAACTGCTTTCTTGTGTAGTGAAATGACTGTCTTAAAATGAACCAAGAATCAGGGGGGGATGCTCATCGGACAGCCAGTCAGGATTAGCTGTTTTACAGCCACACTTGGAAATTATCCAAAAGATCAACCAAGAGCTGATATTGTCAATTTTTTTCTGCTTAAAAAGTTTACATTTGATCACGTTACATTAATGCTGCCAGTTTGTTTTTTTATAAGAACCGAACATGAACTATTCAGTGATCTGAAATGTGGAGATGAAATTTAGATAAAGAACATAATAGTTAAGCTTTACTTATTCCTTTGTTTTTCAATAAAGAAAGATTAATAATTAACATTCTTTCTTTTCCTGGAAAATCTTGCAAAACAATCTTAAATATTTGACATTAATCCCTACTTTTTTACATTTGCCTCTTTTTATATTGCATTACCTTAAAAAAAAAAGCTTTAGTTACCATTACGTGTGCAAAATACTACAAAATTGGAGAATTTTCTATTGACCATAGTTAAAGCTAATGAGTCATGTAGAGCAGCCGTTTAATTTCTGCATTTATGAAGCTTATTATTCCAGCCTTAGTGAGACTGAATTGTTCCTTTGAAAACTTTTTTATGATGCTGGTATTATCTGATGTAGGTAGGTAGCTAAAACTCCCTCAGTAACTTACCAGAGCAGTTATGTAAGATAAAACTCAACAGAAGTCGAACAGTTAGTATGTTGAATACTTCCAGTCCATTTAAATATATATTGGGATGCTTTTAACTTTGCTTTGGTATCATGCAGACATTGTTTATATGCATTTCTGTTTTACATAAGCTGGAGGAATGCTCTGCTGTCACTGGTTCAGACAATTTTAGCTTACTGCTATGGTCATGGCTCAGGTATAAGAATCTTCCCTTATCATTCATAATGCATAGTTTCTTATTTTCCTCTCTTTAATTGAGAGCTATGGAAAAAATTAAATAGGAGTGGCTGGGGATCAAACTATTATCCTCAGGATAACTCGACAACCCCAGAATACTGCTTGAGCCACAGCTGACAAAATATTACAGGAGACAGTGTTGGTAATTTAGTTATCTCTTTAGTCAACCAATGACAGAGGACCATCTCTCCTGCTGGCACAGTCTATCAAAAACACTACAGACGCCATCTCAGGTTATGGACTTTACATTAAATTGTATTACCCTGATGTAAACTTCACTACATAAGGTTTAAATAAAAAAAAAAAATCACATATCTGGATTCTTGTAATCAATTCATGCAATGACAATATATTACTAAATAATTTGTTTATATGGTTTAATGACAATCCAAATATCTTAATCTTCATCCCATCATACAACAACAGCAGTCAAATGCCTTAAGAAGGTCATATGATGTGCCTGTCCCTTTGAACATATCTGCACCTGCTGCTGCAGTGCACACATCTATGCACAAGAACATTAACGCATAAACACAAACACACACGCATAACAGGTGTGAAAACCTTTCAAAATTATAAATGCCTCTCTTGCTTTGATGAGGTTGACTCTGCCTGTAGCTGAAAGGGGAATAATGAATTATTTTTTTCAAGTTATGGCATTTAAATTTTATTCCTAATTATTGGAGTTTAATATTTTAATTTATGGATTTGGTCTAATATCTCCATGCATTTTTATGTACTTGAGGCTGCACTATAATTATAATTTTGCCTGTTGAGCTATAGAAGAATCAACATGGCCCCTAGAAAACATTCATTTAGTTGGAAACTGATAATGTATGGGGTGCATGCAATTCATCTGACCTCTTAACAAACATCCTTGTGTTTTCAAGTGTTTAAAAGCAACTAACACTCGTGTAAACATCTGACGGGGTCTGCAGCCAATGACAGACAGACGACTCATTCAAGATGGCACTGCAGCCTTCAGGGCTGTGTGTTCAACCACTGAATCAATCACACTTTCTTTTAATAAAGAGGACGATCCATCAATATAAAGTCATCAGAAGATGTTCAAAACAGCCAAAAAGTTTAAAAGGAAGAAAAAGGCCAAAAGGTGCATGTCCTAAAAAACAGATAATCAGTAAAAACATCACTCACTGCAACTCCTGTAACAATGGCAGGTTGTCAGACTGGATTTTCTTTCCTGAAATACCAAAATACCACAGACTAAAAATATTTCTTCATTTGAGATGAAGTGAAGTTATTTTGGCTCTACTTTGAAATAATCATAGTGGGAAGGCTTGTCTATCCGCACTATGATCAAAACCGTGACCAAACATAGCTGACTTGACTGAAACATTCATTGCATTTATTTTTCCAAAGAAGTCAGCCCGTCTGCAAGTGACTCATTATGAAACAACACAGAGAATGAAAATAGGAAATCGATTGTTGGTGCCAGATAGGTGTACAGTGATGCATAAATGTTTGTGAAAGACATTCTCCTCAGTATGGTAGTATAATGATATTTAATTTAAATGATAGAAGATGTTTAAGAATTCAGAACATTTAGCTACTTTTCATGTGTTTAAACCAAGTTTATCACATATTTTTTATGTTGTGTGTCAAAGGTGTGTCACTGATCCTTCTTGCAGCACAAAACTAGTTCAACAGTAGCTCATAATGGTGGAGAGAAGTCTGTGGTATCAAGATTATTGGCAAAAAATGTTTCTGTAAAGCAGTACATGGCACAGGAAACAGTACAGCGGCACATAGGACCTCATTACATGATCAGAAAAGCAGGAAAAAAATGTTAAGTCATTACAGTCATCTCTGTTATTATTAAACAGTTTGGATTAGGTTGGAAAAAGAAAAAAGAAAAGCACAATTAATCCTGAAAATCCTGTTATTCCTCTTCAAATAACTTCATTAATCACCAGCTGTCATCAATTTCAATAAAGTAAAGCACTTTTCTTAAATATCTATATTTCAGTTTTCGTTTTTCCTCTGCTACTCACCTTTAGGAGAAAGATAGTGGATTGTCCACCTTTCATGTCTTCAGCATCTTCCTGTGCATGTTAACCACCTACACAACTTTACCCACTACATTGATTCACTACCTTCTGACTGGCCTTCCTCATCCTCCCTCACCATTCTGTTCTCTTTCCTCTCATTCATATATTACATCTTTCTCTTGCCTACTTTTATTGCTTTACTCCCCAGGCATACCTCCAACTCCAAGCTCTCGTCATCCAGCTCTCTGCCCTGCATGAACATCAGATGACTGTTCTGATTGTGTTTGATTCAGTTATTTAATTCCAAAATAACAAAACGAAATGTAAAAGTTGATTTTGAAATTAGCCTGCTGAGTGAGTTTATTTTCTGTATTCAACATTAGAGGATTGGTTCTCCATTAAAAAACCACAAAGCCAAGTTTTTTGTGCCTATATGTGATGTTGGTTTACCAGGAAATCTCCAAAAACGTTACATGAAGCCATGAGATGGCTGAGGAGAGGCCAGTTGTGCAGCTGCAAATCAAACGCACTGCAATCCAGTGAAGTGGAGACAAACTGATAGACAGAGAGAACACTGATTAAAGGTCAGCTGTTTAATGGGTTGGAGTGCTGTTAAACTTCAAAGCCTCACATCATCTGCCCCCAATACAAGATTCTTTAATGAAGCAACTATCTGCCATATGTCTTTATTTTGTAGTCATCAATCAAAACGGGAAATGCCCAAATCCAACAAATCTTTGCTTGCTCTTGAAGCTGCTTTGAAAACAGGAACTGGATTCCCACAGGAATGGAGGTTCTGCAGGTTAAAGTCATTTAATCTCATAGAAATTTTGTAGTTTAATGTATATTCACGCTGTTATACCAGCAGAAAAACTCTGTTATCATCACATTTCACATTTCATACCTAAAAAGCGAGGCAATCTTTGACTGAATTTTTTCCTGAGCATTATTATTAAGTTAAACTTAAAGAAAGACAAACAATACCATTTACAGAATTTGCAAGGCTGCACCATCAATAAAACCCAAATGCCTTTCAGTTTTTATCAAAGCCACTTAAAAAAAAAAAAAAGGAAAATTCAGGGAAATTATTTCAAAATTTTGAAGACTGAATGGATCTTTGCAAAACTTCAATAATGAAGTACCTGAAAAGTCAAGTCATATTTGCTTTGTTTGAGGTGATATTTAAAGATTCTGGAAAGGAAACTTGCCAACTTACCTTTTGACAGGTGTTCCTTTTCCTCCACATTTTTTTATGTGGAGTTTTTCCACATCCACACTGAGACCTAAGACTGGTTGGTATTTCATACTGGCTCTGTGAAGCTCTTTGAGGCACATATGGGACTTTTGGGCTTTTCATGTAAAAGCGACTTTTGAAAAAAAAAAAAAAAAAAAAAAAAGCATAGATGTGTTATGAAAGAACAGCCCCCCTGGACACAGACAAGTAAAAGGCCTTCCACTTGTCCCACAGAAGAGGCAGACACACAGACTGCAGGAGACATAAAACTACCACGCAAATATGATTTATGGTTGTTTTGTATCTCCAGCTGTGTATCTTGCATATGTTTCATATTATTTTTCAACCCACTGTGGTTAATGTGCATATTTTGGTTACTTTATTGTTCATTTTGATCAGTTTGTACTCCTTTTGATCTTGTTTTTTTCTTATTAAAATTGCTTTGTGTTAATTTTGTAGCTTCATTTTGGAAGTTTTGTGAGTCAAATTATGTCATGTCACATTTGTTGTCTAATTTTAGCTATTGAGCTGCTTTATAGTAATTTTGAATGGTTAGTTTGAGTCTCCTATTGGTAATGTATGCATCTCTATGTAACTATTTACATATAAGAAAGCCTTTTGTGTCACAGCTAGGACAATTTGCATCTTTTTAGTGTGGTTAAACCACATTTTAATTCGTTTTTACATCTATTTATAGTCGTTGCATTTGGGACATTTAAATTAAGTTTTTATTGATTTGAATGACCTTAAGCCATTTTATATATTTTTTGTTTTTTATCAAATGTCTTAAGAAGTTTTGTATCAATTTCTGTTGTTTTTGTGTCACTAATTGGTTGTTTAACATCTATGTCACATTTGAATAGTTTTGCATTATTCGCCTGGCTGTGTCTTTTTTGGTCAATTTACTTTATGTTAAGTCCATGAATTGAAATCTTTTTTTCCTTCTGGAATATCTTCAATATTACATTTGTAGAGTGAGACCAAATATATTCTATACACAAGATTCTTGACTTCAAACGCACCATTGTCCAGTAAGTATGTTTGGAAGTATTTAAATATTTAACCTCCCACTCCCACCGTAAAGAAGAAAAGAAGTATGAGCAATACAACATGATTAATAAAATGTATGTTCAAGATAAAAATAAATAAATAAAATATGAAAAAAGTTTTCATTGTCCTGTTGGTGTGGGTCAGAGATCGTCTGGAGAATGGTGTTGGTGGGGTGTTCAAAGAGAATCGGAAATCAGCGCTAAGTAGTCGCATATCAAGAGTTTGTTTTTTTTGTGAATAAATTTTTAGTTGTTAAAATGAAATAAAATTTTAAACCAAGCAAAATAAAATAAATGCTTAAAATCTTTTTTCCCCAGTTACAGTGAAGGCATCGTAAGACTCTGATCCATTGATCGGGAAATCCAGGCGCCGGTAGGACTCCTCTCTGTTTCCACGCCTCCCACTTTCACCCCCATTGTGGTGAATCTCTGGCTCGTACACACTTTGCCAGACTTCTAGGAGTTGGAGCGACTGATCGAAGAGGCAACGCCGACAACGTTAGGAGAAAAAAGGAGAAGGGAAAACATAACCTCTTCCCCGCATGGATCTGCTTCCTTCTCTTCAGGGAGTTCCAGGAGCGGCAATGGTTTGCGTTGCTGGAAATTTTGCAGACGCGTACCAAAGAGAAAGAGCACAAGTGCTTTACGCTGCAAAGTTGTAAAAGTAGTTCCCTTTAAGTTCTTGTTTTTTCCGCGACCATCTCGGACTTCGTCTTTCTCCAGCCTATAAACCTACAACCATCATGGCGAGACGGACTGCGGAGAAACCTCTGGTTTTGACGCCGACTACGCGCGCTGCTTTCCGGGATAAACACCTTCGCTTTCACAGGGTCTTGTTGGCTTCACCATTGAGCTTCGTTTTAATCTGTTCGGTTCTTTCTTGTGGATACTGCGGAGCAGAGACGGAGTTTTCAATCCTGGAAGAAGCGCAAGTTTTAGCGGAGCAAATGAAAAAGCTGTCCGCTCAGGAGCTGGGAGTCTTTACTATGCAGGTAAAACCAGACATAATACATGTTTAAAACTCGTTTGTAATATGTCTTCAGTAAAACTGACGTAGTGGTTGCTCTACTTGAAGTTGGAGCGTGTTTTAAAATCCCCTCTGACATAAACAGGAGTGACAAACGAGCTCACACACCAAAATACTGTAATAATTACAAGCAGAAACTTTGTCGGCCAAATAATCGGTGTTATGAAACAACGAGCTCTCGTGTTGCTTTGCCCAGTTTTGCAGTGAAACAACAGGCGCTTTGAAGTTTGGATGCATTAATCTGGGACATCCAACACGCTGGAGGTTTGCTGCTCTGAGCGGCTGACAATTTATCTACTAGGCCTATCTAATAAACGCATTTTATTTAAGGTACCTTATCAGATATTTCAACGCGTTCTGTGTTGAAATATCTGTGTAGAAAGGCGAGCAGAGAGCTGAAAACATTTATTCGTTTCTGGGATAATTTCAGAGGACATGATCAGATGTCTTTAACATGAATGCCCCTATCCTCATGGTTTGCATGTGCAGAATATTACTGAATGCTGAGTGTCTTCCTCATATGATCCTCATGTAGATCAGTTCATGTCATTGTGCAAAGAAAGAAAAGGAGTCAGCAAGTGATCAGATTTTGCCTGTATACCATGTGTCAGATATTGACATATGCTTTAATTACTACTGTTAAATCATCTCAACAACGCTTGTTTCCCTAAGTTAACAATGTAAAATATTAATCCAAATGTTTCCAGAACCTGAAAATATAAATTTTTTAAAAGGTGTTTACATCAGAGAAACAGTTGGATCTATTTATGGGCAGTTTTGTTTTAATAAATTGTTATAACTTCTTATTTTTATACATTTGCTGGATATAGCCATACTGTCTCACATCTTTGGCTTAATCCTATATTGATGATCAACTTTAATCATTTGACATTTTATAGACCAAGCAAAGACCTTCTAATTGTGAAAATAATTGTAAGCTTCATCACTAATGATAAGACTTGTGTGTTGCCACCCTAATTGAGTAGATGTAGGTTATACATCTATGCCATGTCCATCCAGGCAGGGCTACATTGAGTCACCAAATGGCAGGGGGTGCAGTGGCGGCGGGTGCTGGGGATTTGAGAGAGGGGTGTTTTGCACTTCAGAGGCAGAGGAGCTCACAGGCCCTGAACACAGAGGCAAGGCAGCAGGGGGCCCCAGGCCCCAAATGGTGTTTCATCTTCTCTGCCTCCACACTGAGCTGCCTTCATCCCAGCACTGGGAGTCAGCTTTGAGGGCTTCCTCTGATCCCACCGGATCCGCTCTTGTCACCGCCCGTCCCTCTCTAAGCCCCACTTTGTGCTCTAGCTGTCTTGTTTCTGCTCTCGTTATCTCTGCTGTTATTCTTTGCATTATTCTTTCTCTTTTTCTTTTATTATACTGAAAATGTACTTTTTTTCCTCTCTCTCTCTCAAATGAGATTAAAATCATTTTGTCAACTCAAAACATGTAATTAACTTAAAAATAATTTCAGATTTAGTCCCATTTAAATTTTCATAACTAATTTTAAAATTCATGAAAAGTGCGGTCCTGAACATCTTGCTGTATGGTGGGAATGCGCCGCTGTGATGTCATGTTGTAGAAGCTGCGAGTAACTGCCTTGGCGTGAAGCTGATGTGAATATTATCGAAGCAGTAGATTTGGATGTGTCTGAGTGGTTTCTGCAAATGCAAGAGATAGCAATCCAGTAAAAACACTGCATTCAAGTATGAAAACAGAGTGCAGGAATCTGTTAGCCACGCTGGCTGTGCAGACATCTGCTGTGGAGCTTGGATGAAGACAGACTTTAGATATGCAAGGGTGTCATTTGAGCTGAATCCTTCAGGGTCTTTGATATTTTCATTTTTCTTTCCTTTGTGCTTTACAGGAGGCTGTTATTTCTCAGGTTTTCATTTATTTATTTTTCCTTCCCTGCAAGTGTTTATCTGAAAACTGACTCTGTTATCACACTTGCACTGCAGCCTTGAAATCTTACAACAAGGAGCTGTATGTGACAAAGCAAATGCTCATATCAGTCAGATTTACCATGGTAAGGACTTTACTCTGCTGGCACTTCATTTGGGAAGTATGTGTAATGTTTTACTAATAACTCTCAGGAGGTGATTGGTGGTGTTTTTATCATGCAGCTGGGTTAAAACTATTGGAATGTTGAAGAAAAATGGTTTTTGCCAACAGAAATGTGTAAAACTTTTAGAAACAATTATCTCTGAGGATTGATGCCACAATTGTCCAATCAGCTTAACAGCATGGGACTGTTTTTTAAAGCCAAATTCCTGACTGGCTTTGTGACTGCAGCATACTAACAGCATCATCTGGTCTAAGCTTCACCTAAAACAAATCTCCAGTTGTTGTGACTATCCATTGGTTGCTTCATTTGGGCAATGATTGAAGGATTACATCCCAACAAGGTCAATGTGTACTTGCACAGCAGCACTGTTCACCTCAAACATGTCATCCTTGTACCTGTAGTCGTTCCCTTCTGCGTCATCTCCAGTCTTGTGACAGAAATGACCAACCCCATTTATCAAAACAAACTCAAAATGAGTAAATTGTTTCTTAACAAAGAAGCTCAAAGTTGCTTGTAATAAGCAGACCTGGCAACTGTGGAAGTGAAGGCATATATTGCCAAATGTAATGAAAACTCTGGTAGGATGTAATAATTTAATCATGAGATTGACACTTTCTAGGCTTAATTTGATTACACCGAAAGGAATTTATTTGGCATAAGGTGTTCAGAAAATCCATCTTAGTCAGGTTAAGGACTTAATTGGGCTATTTAGTACCTTAACATGTAAGAGAACTTCTTTGCTCTTTTAGACAGTGAGATATCAGCATGCATAGTTCATGTGGTTCTGTTTGGATCAGCTCTGAGGGTTTTGCCATTAAAGAGAGGATCCCAGCCTCTTCATTTAAAATGTAATTGTAGTCTTCTCCTCTCCACCCCTCATTCTCTTGCAGATGTGTAATTTGAGGGTTTCCTCGTCACTACTCCCGAGTCACTGGGTCTGCCTTGTTTAGTCTGTCATTGAGTTACTCAGGGGACATGAGTTGACACTTTGCCTAAGCTGATGATTTTTTTTTTTCCAGTCATATTGAAATATTTATCTCCAGGGATGGGTTCTTTTGTTTGTCACACATTTTCCTGCTGCAGTTGTCTGCTTTCAGTCTGATCACTGATTGAGTGTAAAGTCGGCTTGGAACGCATCAGCCTTTACTTAGTGTCTGTTTCTTGTTTCATAAGCTACAAGTAAAAAAAAAAAATAGTTGGAAACTGTATTGATATGCATTTTCATTGTCTCAGCGTAGACTTATTGACTTTGGTTTTTTGTCTGCCATTTAGTCTCTTTAGGATTTTTCTTTTACTTAGTTTTGTGTGTGTGTGTGTGTTTTTTTATAGTTAAACTAATCTTTTAGTAACAAACATAGTTAGTGTTTTTTTTCAGTGCAGGCATGGACCATTTATGTTTTTTAGATGATTTTTGCTTTTACATCCATCATTTTACTCCGTGTGTGATGTAAACTGTCATGCTGTTTATTGTCTTTAGTAACACTGTGATTGCGTTCTAATTCAATTACTTTTAAATAATTTACAAAAAACATTCCTCTGTGTTTAATGAGGAATTTATCAGTTCTGCTTTAGTTTAGAACAGTCTTTGAAGAATTTAACACATTTTGAATTTGCTCCTGCTCCTGGCTTGTTGTGTCAGCCAAACTGCTAGAGTTTGAATTTCCTGAGGGAGTCATCCCAGTGGATTAATAAAGTTAAGTCTAAGTCTAAGTCTGGCACTGAAATAGACCGAGTCGCCATAATCCATGCCATGGCTCAGTGGGTAGAGTAGTCGTCTTGTAGCCCAAGGGTTGCCGGTTTGATCCTGGCCTGGAGAGCTCATGCCGAGGTGTCCCTGAGCAAGACACCGAACCCCAAATTGCTCCTGATGGATCATGGGTAGTGCCTTGCATGACAGCTCCTGCCATCAACGTGTGAATGGGTGAATGTGATGTATGATGTAGCTTGTTACCATTGATGCTCTAAGGGCCATTGTGTGCCCACAGACCTGGAGTTGAATCCAGTAACTACTACTTCTTCCAAGGAATCAGCTGTGTAACTAAGGGCCCCCCCCCCCTTAAAACCGCATAAGTATTTTAGCAATCCACTTTTTCAGCCCCACAAAACCAGGGATTAGCCTCCACGAAACCGATCAGGTCTGAAACCGTCTGTGTTACCTGAGGACAGCCAGACTGGGAGATATGACGTCCATGTGACGAACACTTGCCGATTCCCAATCCACGCCTTCTTTTTTTTTTGCTTTGTAGTCCAGCGTTACTCAAAGAAGAAGCTCAACTTCTTCTTCAGTCCAAACAAATGTTTCTCTTTTGCCTTGCAGTGAATCCTCAGCCATCTTCTCTTCTTCCAAGTGAACTTCCTGCAACACAGTGAGCCTTTGTCTGCGCATGTGCTACGTCTTGTTCTAGCTTTGGAGTGTTGCTCTTTAGCACCCCCCACAGCCTTGTAGTATGCACTACAGCAGTTTTGTGGGGACGGTGAAGCCTTTCTCCTAGTTTTTGCCACCGGTTTCACACCTGAACTGGCTTCGGTGCCGTGTGGACATAGCCTAACGTTAAGCGATAGCATCATTCTGTCTTGCAGGCTGTGTTGGAGAACTGTTTCTGATGTTTAAAATTCTGTAGGATAATGAGGCTAGTTTTTATATTTTTTTTTTTTTTGAAGAATTGTGAATGTTGCACATCCCGTGGTCTTGCACCCTGAATTAAAACTATTTTACAACACTAGGACGCACTAAACTGACTCCAGTACTAATCGATACAAAAGTTTAATATTGAGTTAAAAATAAATAAGCACGGCCATCGATGAACCCATCAATACCAACTGAAACCAGAACTTATAGCCCATAGAATAGTCTTGTATGGAGGAGACCTTGTCCAGGACCCTAAACCCTTTAATTAAATATTCATCGTGATTTAAGGGCCATGGTACTTGTGTGTAGAATAAGTAATTTGGGGTAGTTTTCAGATTTGTGTCCAGAGGCAACAGAATCCAAAAGAATAAAAAATTTTTTGTAAGCACATATGTTTCTTTCCCCCCTCTCCCCCTGCCTTTATTTTAACCACCTTCTTCTCATTTACCTGCTTCTTCTTTTATTGGCCTCTGTTGCATAAACAGTATTTCTCCTCTTTTCCTAGCTTTATATTGAATCAGTTGCAGAGGAGGAGGAGCTGGAGGGGGATGATTATGGGGGATTTGAGGATGTACAGCAGGACATCAGAATTCCTGCTATGCCTTCTGCTGTAAAGCTTCAAAGCCTCCTTGCCTCTTACTGCACTGCTTGCATGGCTGGAAACATAGTCAAGGTTACCATTAGTTTCATAGGTCCGCTGCATCATCTGGGACTTGCACCGTTTCTCATTCATTCTCTCATTTGACTTGGAGTGTAGATTTTTTTTTCCTTAGATGTGCATGTCAGAGTATATTAGGGCTGGGCAATATATCGATATTTTCAAATATGTCGAGACTTTATCAGACGCAATATAGAAGGAGGGAGTATCGTTTATATCGAGATAGCTTGTTTTGAGTTAAAAGCATTTTTGCTTTTGCATTTTGCACAGCTGTATTTTTCCTATGGTCATTGAAAAGTATTTTTAATTTACTTTGTTTTAAGAGCATTTAATTCAATATAAAAAGGTATTTAATTTCAGTCAGCTGTTTTAATGCGCATGTGCTGCTGATCCTTAATAAAAGTATATTTTGCACTGAAGACTGTATATTAGAACTGTCTCTTAGGTAACTTGACAAAAAATATATAAATATCAAGATATATATCGTATATCGTGATTCAGATAAAAAATATCAAGAAATAAGATTTGGTTCATATCGTCCAGCCCTAAAGCATATACTTAAACTCTTGAAGTGATCAAAATAAATTTATAAAATATTTTACGTGGCCCACGAAGATTTTGAGCCTTTCTTGTCGTTTTTTTACTGCATTTTATGTTTGATTTAACTGAGCATCTTAAAAGATGTAGATATTTTCTTTACATTAGTGCTCATCACAAAAGGCTAATTTTCTCAATTTTCACTGATATTTGGCCCCTAGATACTTTAAAAAAGAAAGATAAAAGTGTATTTGTAACTAACAATAGATATTTATTACAGTAAAAGCTCAAAGTCTTCCCTGCTATCTCTACTGGAGTTTCATGAGATCATCAAGCAGTAAAATGATTTCCCTACCAAACAGATTTGTCATCACCTGATTTTTTTTTTTAGCTTTAATTATGTTCAGGAATCTAAACCAAAGTGGATGTTAATCTCTTCAAACTAATGAGAAAGCCCTATTTACGCTCTCCATTCACTTGTTTTTGTGTGTGTAGTGTGTTCAGGCTGACAGAGCTACAGGTGCTTTGCATTAGTCGGTCGACGTTGCTGTGCAGGGGTAGAAATCTTCTCCTTTACACCTCCCATAAATTCTGATGAGCCTCAGTGATTTACGAGTCCTTGGCGGATCAGCTGAATTGTCTGCACCTCTGTTCTTTTTCCATTTTAACTGTTGCGTTTTTCCAAAGTGTTATTGCAACCCCCTTTTTTTTCCTTCTTTTTTTATTTCCTTGTTTTCACACACTTATTGGATTCTTGCTCCCAAGTTGCTGCTACATTAATACTTTATAAAGCCAAGCTTCACTGTTTTGATTGTGTTTGTGCTTCATTATCCTTCTTTTTCCTCAGGTGAATTGTAAACGAACATGGTAACTGATATTATATGTTCTGTTGTGTATAGCTTTTTAAAAATTTATGTTTTTTTTGGGGGGGGGGGGGGGTTCGTATATATTGAAAATGTTTTTATTTTTGCTGTTAATTTTTCTGGAGAAAAAAAACAAGGCTTTCTCCCAGTACTGTAGCTGCTGAGTCCCGCAGCGACATCTGCAGTGTTTTAAAACTTGGAATGACTTCCGTATAAGCCTTGAAAAATTCTTGGCTTGCCAAAGAGCCGTGGAAACAGCCCAACTCTGTTGACTCTACCTTTATCTTTCTGTCACAGTGCAGGAGAGAACAAAACATGGAGCTTCAGTTTTATTAAATGGTGGGCTGCTTGTATGCTTTGGCTTGAATCCAGAGAGTGAGGGGCTCTGGAGGCCCGCACATCCAACTGCCTTCAGGAGGAGTGTCTCTATCCTCCAAACTTAACATACACCAGACATGGTGGAGTCCTCAGACTTGTTGGACATTAGACTCAGAATTAGTTTTGTTGTCTGATAGAAACTTTGTTCATTCTGAGGTTAAAAGAAATAATGTTCTAATTTATTTTTCAGTCGTGTTTTAAATTTTAAGCCAGGGTTACTCCAACTAAAAATACTTTGTTGTGTCTTTAGCACACAGTTTCCCAACAATAACAACAGCATTGTCTGTCGCTCTGCTGCGAGTTCAGACGGAAATATTTGGTAAAGGTTGGCTAGATGAAGCTAGAATTATGCACATATCTTCATGGAGGAAGCTCAGGATCTATCCTATGAATTAGTGTACCTTGCGACACGGGAGGTCAGTAGTCTCAGTAATTTTACCATTGATAGGATTTGGTGACTCTTGTTTTTTTGCTGTCCATGTGGTCAAAGTTTATAATAATAATTATTCAAACTCCTGAACGGTAACCAGAGGTCTATTGCAGATATTTTGATGCTGCATTGGGTTTCAGAAGTATATGAAGTATGAGTATAGTTCCTCTGTAGAGCTGAACTTGGTTGAAACTATAGACTGTAATAGAGACTGTGAAAACTATCTGGACATTAAATGAGAGTCATGGGGAAAACATTGATCAACTGTAGTTAATGAAGTTGACTCTTTGAATAGAAGGCTGTGGGAGCCTGAAGGGTTTTGGAACAAGAGCTTAGTTGCCTTTAGGAGTATTCCTTTTTTTGTGTCATGTCTAAGAAAAGAGGGCTATGTCCTTTAATTATTTGTTGTTTTTTTCTGTTTATTAGTAATTGTATTAGTTTTATGGTCTGTGACTGAAAGATAATCAAGTAACCTTAAAGATCCCCCTCAGACTTGTTCTGTTAGAAAACTGAGCTCTGAAAAACTTTTTCCACTGATTGATCAGCGTAGAATGGGTGTGCTAGTGCCAAACTTTGCGGATTAATGTGCAAACTTTCTGCTGAAAAGATTTTCTTTTGATATTCGTGTATTTGAACATTTCCAAAGCTAGAGAGACATTATTGCATCACATGTATAATTCGGACTCTTAGTCTGCCAGCAGTCATTCAACCCTTCTTTGCAAGGATACATTTTTATTTTATTTTATTTTATTTTATTTTATTTTAGTACAGTCCCTGCATCATCAATTGGGTCCCGCTGCATGGTGGTCAGAACTTAGCATGAAACTGGTGTTTTCCCTCTTCTGCTGCAGCTGCTGTGGTTTAAATCTGTCTGTACATGGCCAGATCATTTATCTGACCGCTTTTTGATCCTTCTTCTACAAATTTCCAGTTGAACGAGGGCCTCTCTGTCTTTGGCATTGACTGAAATTGGTTTTGCAGTGTCTCTGAAGCCTTAACATATTCATGTCTGTTTTTGTTCACTCTATCTTTTCCTGCTCATGCTGATCGGCCCTAAAATACCAAACACCTGTTAAGAATCTAGACTGAATGTTTCCTTGGCTGGCATCAAAGTGCAACAAAGTTAATCATGGTCTGATTGCGGGGAATAAAACATTTTTTCCAGATGTAAACACAGTGTCTATCAGTTTTACCTGATTACCATCAGAATGCCACCAGCAGGTAGAGTGCGCATCTGTGTTCACATCTGTTTTGTGATAAATGTGCATGCTAACCTGCTGGCATGTTCATGGTTTTGGCTTTCAGTAATTAAGAAATAAGATTCAAGATAAAACGATCAATGTGGAACAACATATTACTCTCGCATACAACATGGTGCCTTGCTAAAATTTCAAACCAAAACAAAGAAAACTTCCACAATGATCTTCTGAAGTGAGCCAATCCAGCGCCATCTGTGTCCATGGAGATCAGACAAAGCAATTTTGAAACTAACAAGTGAGGTCTTGCTGATGGTGATGAGGGCATTCCACCAAGAATTACAGTACATACCTTCAAAACATACTAATTGTGTCTTGTAGGGTTGGAAATCAAATCTCCATTTGGAACTTCTGGACTAAAAATACTCTTTAGTGGGTATGTAGAAGAAAATAAGATTTTCTATTTGTTTCTATCTGTTTTTATTTATTGAGCTGCTTGCTTGGCACGTATCAAAAATGTCAGTGAACCACTTGTTTTCTTGTATTTTCAGTCTTTTTTTTGTTTTGCCAATTCAGCTTACTGTCAGTGAGAGTGCTTAGTCCGATTGGCTGTCCACATAGCAAGTGCATGCAGGAAAAAGCAGGCATTACATCAGAAAGCTATTGGCTAACTTTAAAATGTCAGACACAAGCTCATCCAATCTGGCATTCCCATTTCTCCAAACCAGGCAACACTTTCACAACAGTGTGGCCATGTAGCGGGTATAAAAGAAAGGAGACCACCTCGTTTGACATTACAGAAAAACACAAATCTAATCACTTTTTATTTATTTATTTTAAAGGGCTTTTCTTGCAAAAACCAACACAGTGCTTTACACAAAAACAAATTTATCTATATTAAAATGAAACAAGCCTTCACATTAAGTATTTAACATAGCAATTTAAAAACACACACCTTACAAAGCACCTGCTGTCATTTACTCTGTTTAAATCTACAGCTTGACCTTACAGTAAAGCATATCTTCTACTTGCTCCTTATCCACTAGCAAGCTTTCTTTCTTTCTTGCAAGCAGTCTTTACAGTCTATGTATGCTCGTTTACACAACAAGCTAGAGATGTATACCCATACAGATGGAGCCTGCTATCCGTCTTCTGCATCCTTTTACAGGTGTATTTTGGTCCATTTTCAGAGGGCCATAGTCCGACGTACCAAACAGAGCAGTACCACTGGCAAACACAGTGGCTTGCCTGGTTTAGCTAACGTGACCAGAGTAAGGAACAAAGAAGAAGCTGCAATGTTTTTAATCGTCTGCCATCTTCTATGCTACCTCTTTTTAGGTCTCTTTCTGAGAAAGTGTATTATCAGGATCTACTGTTGTCATGGTTGCTTTTGTCTGAAACCGTTTTAGTTAATCAGATAAAGGACAAACAAAAACCTTGACTTTGGTATCAAATCTTTTATGTTTTTATGGTTTTTGTTGATTTAATTTATTCTAAGACTAGTATTAAGATGCATTGTTTACACAGATTTATTTTTTGCCTATTTTCACAGGGGTGAGTGCATTCACATGTTAGCCCAAAGCATATGTAAACTAAAGTTGTCTGGACTGGTCACTGTATAGTAGAGTAACAGTCAGTAAAAATTAAACAGGCGTTAACTGTTACATAAACTTTTCTTGTATAACAGCCCTGAAATGTGTACACACAGTACTGTACTACTGTAATCATTATTAGCCCGTGACTTTAATGATTAATAATGATGAACAAATATCAGGTTTCTGATTAACCTTTATAATTTTTAGTGTGTTGATTTGAATTCTATCCTTATACAGCCCAACTTTTTTTTATTTCTATTTTTTTTAAACCAAGGTAGGTAACAGTCCCCTGCTTATGAAAGAGGAGAACTAATTATCTGGCTGTGTTTAATCAGATCATTCTCAGTTTTCCTTAATGGTGTTTTTCCCTCTCATTCTTTATCTCCCTCTCACCATTACTCCCTATCCCTTGTCTTTTTACACACAGCCTTTCTGCTACTCACACACTCCAAAAACTGATAACAAATACATCCAATCATAGAGCAAGAAAGGATCTTTATTGGTGATCCAAGATGTGTGGTTCTTTTTCTGAAATTCCTGCCAGTGTTGCTTAGTTAGCTCCAACAGGGCTGACCCCAGAGTGTGAGCCAGGAGACCCATGGCCACCCTTTAGCAAGCGCCACAATAGCCAAGACTCAAAATGAACTCTGCCTGATAGAAAGAATGGGGGGAAAGGAAAGCAGTGGGGGGTTTTGTGGTGAAGGAGTAGTGAGCAAAATACCCATTTTGGAGGGCTAGGAGAATATAGGGACTAACTCCCTCCCCCAGACAAGTTGGATTTTTAAAGCCCCCACCCCCCTCAGTATGCACACACATGCATGCACACCCCTCCTGCTGAAGAGGCTTTGCATTCTCGATGAGGAGGGTTGGAACACCTACTGTGGAGAAGCCGATCAGACTTTTTTTTTTTGTGCTTTTGTGTCTATCTCAGGGCTCTCTGTTGCACACACAAACTTAAGAGTAAACTCAGACTTCACAGTTTTGAGAAGCACTTTTTTGAGGTTATCTCAAGTATCTCTCCATGTTTCTTATGCCTGGTTGCATTTCTGTGTGTGTGCGTTTGGATAGGCGCACTCTCTCTGGTGAATATCTGTTCATATGCAACAATGGGCTTTGGGATTCTTCCCCACAGCAGAGAGCAGTTCAGAGTGCAAGAGAAAATGCTAAATAAGAAGCATGGGCTTGAAATAAAAGAGAAGTTAGAAGAGAGTGTGTGCAGCAGTGTCAGCCAAGAAAATGCAGGCTCTCATATTGTGGAGCCTCAAACACAGTCACAGCAGTCTGCTCTCAGTTGGTGGGGGATTTTAGCACTTCTCAAACTCTAGGGTCACAGGGTCATGGAGGTCAGCTCAGTTAGTTTAAAAGCTCTTCATAAGCACCAGACTGCTGGAAAAAAGAAGTCTTAGATCATCAGAATCTTGAAATCCTCACTGTGCTATTGATCTTTTATAAACCTAAGTCAGCTTCTGGTAAACAATGCCGATAGCTTGAATAATGTGAATGAGATGGGAAATTCATAGAGGCAACTCATGACTCATGGCTAACATAAACTGTAAAAAATATGCATTGGTCATGATGGAATAATGTCATACTTTCCCACTAAAAGGGAAGAAAAGAAGCTGTTAATTGACTTATAGTGACTTACGTCAGACGGATACCGTTCTGATTCTGATTCCGTTCCGGAGATCCTTGGTGCTTCCTGGTGAACTGGCCCTTTCTCACAATAGTTTAACTGTTCAAGTGGCAGATTGCAGCTCTGCATCCCTATACCTGGTTTGCTGGTTGATGACCAATCACAATGTATAACCACTCAAAAGATGGACATGTAACACCTCCAGCTCCTCTTGGAGGACTCAAATATGATTTTTTTCCCCCATATGTGGCCCACATCTAATCTTTTTCATTACAGTCTGAACAGCAGTAATCTGTTTTTTCAATTCTGGCCCAGGCCACTTTAGCGTGCGGTACTTAACCTACATACATTAACACAAACTTTTTCAAAGCAACCTCCGTATGAAAGGTCATTATCACCGAAAACATTAAACCAAAACACAGAGATGTATGTATGTATTACACCATACATCCATTTTTAATGCAAAGTAAAACATATTCTTGACTAAGAAGGGAGAATATATGTCACAAGTATCATTATAGCAAAGAGAATTTTTCTATATCTATATAATTTTGTATTAGCTGCCTTACTAAAAAATGGTTAAATTCTTCAAAAATAGTGGTTCTCCTTTGTTTCTTAGGTCTCATCAGCAGGCTGACAAGGTGCTGTCTGCCTCACTGCTCCTAGTTATTCTTTGTCTATCTTCCCCACCATCTTCATCTTTTCCTGCCTCCTGGTGTAATTGTGTCCGTGGGTGGTGGTATGTGAAACAGTGTCCTGTGCTTTTTGTTTGCTGCTGGTTTGCTCCCTTTGAAGATGAATCAGGAAGTGACCTGGGCTGATGAGTTGAACTTTGGTCTCCCTGCCTCTGTCGCCGTAAGACAAGGCTGGTTGGAAGATGAAAAGAGTTGCAGTGTTTTTTATTCTGTTGGAGGAAATGGCAAGTGGGAAAACCTGATACAGCTTGCTAATTAGGAGGCAGAGAGGAGTGTCTGGGCTTTGAAAGTGAAATGAAACACGGGGAGACTGAAAATGATGCTTTAAATGGTTCCAAACTCCCATAAACACAGAAAGTCACACAGTTTACATTATTGATGTTTTTGCCAAAACACACACATCATACAAATGGAGACACATATGAAACTGCATCAGAGTGGTTACAGCTGTGCTTAGTTATCATTGTCTCTACAGTACAGATAGAACAGTGGAACAATGCTGGCATGCCAGCAGTAAGCAGTATGTATTTACACATAATATGCACTTGTGGTAGACCAGCCATGTCAATATAATGGTTCTTTATTCAGAGTGGTTTCCAGGCATTTAAGCCTGGCAAAGAGATTACTCGCATACAAAATCTGCACCTTACAAAAACAATACAGTATTGTTTGTGCTGCGCAGTGGCCATTTTGAATTCAGTTGAATTTCTTCATGATTTGATTGCAGTTCTGAAGTATAAGACTTAGTTGATTTTGGTTTTGCAGTTCTTCAATCTAAACAGCCATCTAGGTAATTTATCTTTATTAGGTGTGTTTCCATTACCCCTAGAATTGCGCAAAAGCTAAATATCGTGATAAAAAACTGGTATGGAAACACTTACATAAAAAGTTTTTACGCTCTCATGAGATGTTTTTTTTTTTGACGTTTCGATATAGAAGTATGTCGCAAAAGTGTAATGGAAACACTTTTCTCGCATTTACGCTTCACTGGATGTGATGTAGCAGGTCATGTGACCAGTTTGTTTCAAATAAAGATGGCGCAGTCTGAGTAGACGCAGGATGAGACAGAAATCTTTTTACAGATAATTAAAGAAAAAAAATATAATCGTCATCCTTGATAGGAAATAACGATGAAATGCAAGAGTTTTACAAAGGTTTTAGAAATCTCCATCCTCCTCAAAGTGGAGTCTCGCGGGACGAGATTTTACAAGAATAACGGCTAATACGCTAAACACCACTGAATGGAAACACCTGCAAATCGCAACTGCACATTGTCAAAATGTTAGAAATATTTTTTATTTTGCAAAAAACTAATGAAAACGTAGCTACTGTCACATACACGGCACATGAAACAACATATGTGATCATTTCCATATTTAAAGAGTCACATGAAGCTGTAGGGCAGTAACAAGCACACGATATTTTCAGGGCACTTTCACACCAGCCCTTTTGATTCGAATCCTAGTTTGTTTGACCAGAAAGTCCGCTTTGATTAATTGTGGATACGCTAACAAGCTGATTCGGATCAAAGAAGTGAACTCTGATCCACCTACAAGTGTGGATCTCAGTTCAATTCAAGTGAACCCAATACAGGAAGCGGACTACAAAGCAGTGGACATTGTATAAACATAGCACAAACATACATGCGTGTGGAACGATGAGCATCTCTGGCCAGGAGAAATGATCCAAGTCAGATATGTAAGAACACAGAGAAAATTTAGTTAGAAATATGGTCCATGCAACTTCATGTTTTGCTTGGTTGAGGTGGAAATGGAAGTTGTCCTGCATTACCCAATAGATAAGTTTTCTTCTTCATTGTGTCATCTTCACCTTCAGCAGTTATTGATGCATCACCGCCACTGGTGAGGAGGGGAATACGTTATTTAAAAGATCTGGTTTGTTTCAGTTTGTGCAGCGTGGAGGCAAAATCTGGCTGGAAAGATGTTGCAACCCCCAACTGAACCGAGCCCCTAATCGTATCAAATCTAGCAGACTACCCTGGAGGGAATGTACTCAGTCGATCTATCTACAGAGCCAGCGCTGTGTCCCTCACCACACCCCAGCCCACTAGTTGGCAGTAATGCACCCCCAAGTTGGTTGCTAACCACCCAAAGGGGAAAGGGAAAAAATACTATGACCTGCCAGCAGAATGAGATAGAAAATGAGGAGAAATGCAGGAGAGAATTAGTGTAGGCGAAGAGAACACGACAGCAGGTTTGAGACTGAAACTGAACTCATGTTAACTTCCCAAACTGTCAGAGAAGTTGACAAAACAAAAGCCCCCACTGTGTAAGAAATATGGAAGACGTTTGGGCTGAGTAAAAATGATTCAGTTAAGTGTAGGAACAGACTCTGTTGGGGTTAGGGAGGGAAACTTGCTTCGTTTGAAACATTAACATATTAGCATCATTTTTGCTAGCTTAATTCTTGAGGTCGCCTGGTTGAGATGGCCAATAAGACTACATGTGCACAGTCGTGATAGTTAGCGTTTGCATTTTTTTAAAAACTAAATAGAAATAACGAATGAATAATTGCACTGTTAAGTTTTTAGAGGGAGGACAGCTCCAGTCTGCTTGGGGTGAATCGCTTTCCTGTCTATCTTGTGTTTAACTTCCCCAGATTCCTGTACGCTTTTATCAATACAGAAAAAAACGCACTAAATTTAAGGAGGAGCTGTCACCTGTCACGAAGAAACTAAACCTGATTGTTACATCAGTTTATTTGGGAGGGTGTTGAGCAACCAGACCAGTAAATCGGTCTGCCAGTGTTTTAGAATTCATCTGTATTTTACTCCCGTTAACTCTCTACAAGAACACTACAATTTCATTTTATCCAATCTCTTCCACTCTTCTCTGGTCCTTCCAAACAGCCATGTCTTGGACCATTTCTTTCCAAAAGACCAGCTTATTGCCAGGTTTGGACAGCTGGTGTCTTTCCAGCTTTTCTCAGTCTGTCCAGCACCGGCGTTGGTGAAGTCAGCCAGCTGGAGCTGCTGCTGGCATCTCTAAGCAGCAGAACAGGGAACGAACCACACTTTTTAAAAACAGTTTTATGTAACTGTTTTGTTTTTTTGTTTTTTTTTTACGTACATATGTAAACTGATATTTCAGGAAATATGTAGTAGGTATTTCTTATGACATTATTTCCACTGATTGTTTCTTCTGTTTTCTCTGGCTCTACTTGACAGAAGGGCAGAGAGGAGTTTAACTAAGATCATTAAATTATTAATCACAAAAACACACCAAGTATTATTACTGAATAAAACTGATATTAGGGGGAAGAAAAATAGGCTCATATGGTAATACTTAAAACAAAAATCAGCTGGGTGCAAAGACTGATAGAAAATCTCCAGCTATGTTGGGCACTGTCTTGTGAAAAAGAAGCTTGAAGTGGCCTTAAGCTAGCTTTGATTTTACTAAATCCTGTCACGAAGGTAGAGCCAGATCTCTTACCTTTTCCAGAAGCATTAATCTGTTGGTGTTACTCTGTCTGTGTGTGAAAGGTCTGTTAAACTGATACTGAGCTCTGTGGGAACAGTAACCTGTGAGAATTTGCTCTTTCTTGCTTCTTTTGTGTCCTTTTGCCATTTTATACACATTCAGTCGTGTGTGTTGAATTCCATCACCTTTGTGATGTTTGGTTTGCTGGATCTTTAAGATGTCCATTTTAAAATTACACAGTAGGCTACTGAAGACATTTAGAAAAAAAAAACAATCAATACTTTAAGGGGAGGTGCTGGGGCATCATTGAACCACACCCAGTGGGGTTGCTTGGACTGGAATAAAAGATCTTTTTTATCATTGTAATAAGTAAAAATTTTCATTTTCATGCTACGGTGTAGTTTTGTTCTGCTCAGCACGATTCTTTAGTGCTTTCCATTACAGACAGTAACCGCTCAGCTTGGGTGGAAATTACCTGTCTTTCATTACAATAGTGTAAAACTACAGTAGCACAGAAAACTTTTGTCTGCGTTTATTACATCAAACGGATTTAGGAGACTCTTTTAGGATGCTTTACCACTGCCACTGTTTGGTCCATCTTAAGAGGACCATGGTCCAAAAAAAGGCCAAAATATAAATAACGAAAAGACAACACAATAAAATATATTTAACTTGCTCTTAATATTTTTATGTTTCATTGTAGTCTGTTATTTTGTCACTTGTGGGCTCTTTTTGATTGAGAGATTGCTGCATAAACAAGATGGAAATAGTCTTCCAGGGCTTCAAAGTGAAGCTGACACCAGCACCTGATAAGTAAAACACTTGTCATGTCCACAAAATAACAAAGAAAAAAAGGAATGAGAAAAAAAAACAAAAAACAGAAATCCTAATGTCACCTGCAATTTTTACCCACAAAACAGTGTTTTTGTTGGTTACTCGTCGGTCCACAAACAGTTGCAGAACATCTGCATCGTGCTGTTAACTTGCTGCCGGTGGATCACGACTTTTTCATTATTTATTAGTGGCTGTTTTCGGGAGTATCGCCTCTTTGCGAGCAGTTGTTCAAACTAACTGACATTGGTTAGGTCTGCTTTATTTTAGTGCATTTGAATGCAAACCAAATGAATGTGTGTCCTCCAGGCTACCCTGGTGTGAAAGCCCCCAAATCAAAGGTGACTGGCAGGGGAGGTGTATCGAAGGACTGAATGTGTTTATCATTACAATAGGGGCTGAATATATAAGAGTTATAAGAGCTTTGCAGTGCAAGAAAAGAAGTTGTTACCTACAGTAGAAAAACAAAGCGAGCGTATTGTATCATGAAAAGGAAAAATCAACAAAAATGTTTTGATATTTATGGAATTAAGTTCCAATGAAATATCATTGAATTTATTTTCTGACAGACACGTATTGTTGCTTTTATAGTCAGTAATCGATTGACTATTTCCAAAAATACATGTTGACAAGGGATTTATGTACATATTTAAGTACAACGTGGGAAGAAGACTAGACTATAACAGCTGTAATGAATAAAACCCACTAAAATTTAATAAGATAAATCTATGACTTGGAATGTTCTGTTACCGGTGAGACTTTTAACAACTGAGTGGATTCAGTAGCACAAAAACCAAATGGAATCCAGTAATAAAAATGTGTCTATAACATAACATCCTTTCACATATCACACCATTAGAATATGAGTTTTATGTTGGTGTTAAATGAGGTGCAGAGTGTAGCAGTTTGAGTGACCGACTGCTGCAGCAGGAATGCTAAATGGGAGACTCTTCTTTGAGAGGAGCTGTCAAATGTCTTCTGCGCACATCATCAGAAAAGCACCGCTCCCCCTCTCCTCACATTGACGACAGCAAAGCCAGTCGTCATTTGCATACCAGAAACTTGCGAATGTCCTTGGGGAACTCTCTTTCTCTCTTTTAAAAGCACTCTTGCTAGAGATTCTGCACACGGCAGCGATCCACTCATGAATGTGAATAGGAAAGGTTTTCAGTGTTTAGACAGCACAGGAAGTGAAAAAAAAAATTGATGCATATGGGACTGGACCCCCCCCCCCCCCCCAGTTAGCTTTTAAAAGTATTAATTCTGTAAAAGCTGTTTTTATATCATTTTTATGTTTGTCGGAGCAAGGTTTGTGCCTATGAATTTATACTTAATACCATAATAATATGGGGACTTTGACTGTACTGTGTACTCTGGATCAAATTATGAAGTCTTCATCAATGAATGTGAATGAAAATCAGGGGATTTAAAATCTTTAACTTTCATATAGTTTTATTTCAGCATGGCCTGTATAACACTTCACTAGAAAGAAGCTGGAATATGACCTCTAGAGTAATGGTAAACAAAGTTTATGTAGTCTATGTTCAATATTTGATCATTCCTAACAAAGCATGCTGTAGTAAACTAGAAAACTCCGCAAGCAGTTTCAGATGAGGCATTCACATTTTCCTAATTAGCATAGATTTGCATGATTTTTGGAAAAACGAATAAATGAACAACAAAAACAAACAACAACAAAACCAAAGCCTAAGTAAAATTCCAAATGAAAACTAGCCTTATTCACATATTTATGTTTCAACTTAACTTAGTCGTCGATCCAATAAAATCCTAAATTTGTAGCCCCAATTTCATCTAACAAAATTAGCATTTGAGGAGTGTTCAGCCATCATTGTAGAAATATTAGGTCACATCCTGGACTGAATGGCATACAAAATGGAGAAAAAATAATTGTATTGTAAAGTTTGGAACAGAAGAGTCTAAAAGTGTTTTTATACACTCTCGCTGTGGACTGTGTTTCCAGGAAAAGCTCTGTATGGTAGTTTATGGGAATAATGACCATGCTTTAGCTGTTCCAAAACCAACAGGTGCACATTTCCAAGCTTTTGTTTGCATTTCTTTTCTCTTCTTCATAATTTTCCTTCCCTTCCTTTGATATCTCCAGAGACCTCCAACCCCACACAACAGTTCTCAGGATTTTTCTCAAACTGGTGTCAGTTAGAGAAAAGTTTAGTGATGGTCTTTAATTTCTTTTTTTTCTCATTTTCTCGTCCAATCTTTTTTTTGTGTTGACTTCTTTCTTCTTTATCTTTTGTTGTAGTTTTCTTCTTTTCTGACTCCTTTCATGAAATAGAGGAAACAGACAGGTTCACATTTGCATTAGTTGTGGTTTCTTGCTGCAGACAAGATGAACAAGTCCATAAATGTTCATTTACTTGCATGCTTTAGCAGTGCTGTCAAAATAGTCTGAAAAAGCTTGCCAGTGTGTTATTTCTCAAGCTGTGTTATTTGTTCCATCTCCATGTGTTTGTCCACGAGTGTGCATAAATCTGCTTATATGTGTATGTTTGTAATTTTGCCAAGCATGGGCTGATGTTTTCCTTCCTCACCACAACTCCCATGTTGCCTCTCGCTGCACGTTGAGTAGCCAACACAAATCCTGCATCCAATTAATCATCATGTCATAAAGACTAATACTGTGCTGTGTCATGCCATTGCATGCGTTACGCAGCTCTGTAAAACGTCTGTGGGAATGTGCATTCTGCTTTTATGTTAACCAACACTGAATATTTGGAAGAAATTGTCCAGAAACTATGGGTGACAAGGTGTCTGGGTAATTATGAGTAATTATAAAACTTTTTGGGGTGTTTTGGCTCACAGATGAAAATTGCATATTAAGTCAAGAATCTAATTTACCTTAAGTTTAGATCAAAACTAGCTGCATGTTTGGAGATTTACATGCTTATTTACTTTAGGACTTATTTGTGTTAAGCAGCTACAAAACTACTTTCATCATGAGAAATTCCAATAAACAATATTTTAAAAAACAAACCAGTAAACAGTATGAAGATTTATGGATGTATTGACTCTGGGAAGAACATGCAGCCTCTTTACTTCTGCATGTCTTGTATTTCCTGCTCTTGAGATTGTTTTTGTCATAATCAGAGGTAGCTGTCGGTGCATGTTCATGCATTTTGGAAAGAGTTAATGTTTAGTTGTACCTCTCTGAATAACACAAGTCTGTTTGGCACTGACCTGTGTTTGGTCCATCCAACCACTTTGACTGATCTGGATGGGGTTAGTGTGTAGTCAGATTTTAGCTGGCATAGCTTGTAAAAGGCACATGATAAATGACTTGGATGTGGGCAGAGTTGGATGTTTCACTGAATAACACCATCTTTGGTTAAGTAATATTTAACACATTTCATGCAATCTGTGTCCATATAAATTATACCTCAATAATGGGAATTTATTAGCCATTTTTTGGACTCCCCAGTTAGGTTTCACTTTCGTTTTGACTTGTTTTATTTTGGACTCTAGTGCAACATCCCTTCATTTTTCTAATGTAGCTTAGTACATCTTTTAAAGTAAAGTGTTTAGGGTGCAGTGAGATCTAGTGGCTCAAATTGTAAAATGTAACCAAATTTATACCCCTCACCCCCAAACTACTTCAGCCGTGACCAACACAAATGACTCACTTGAAAGTCGATGTTTAGTTTATTTCTGGACGACCGTAGTAACATCACAGTGCACCATGAGTGATGGGCAAAGATCTGACCTTGTTTCTTTGGATTTAAATGGTCAATTTTAGTGTAAAGAAAAAAATATATTTTCTTATATTATGTTTCTGTCTATAGATCACTCTTAATGTTAAATGGGGAACTTTGCTTATGACATTACTGTGTTTTAAGCTGGCTAAACAGAGAACTTTGACATTTTTCTCTACAATTTCTCTTGTTTTGTTAGATTTATCTGTTAATAAGGGGAAGAACCTGCTCATCTGTCTTCTTATATCCTGATGACATAAAAATAATCTTAACAGAGAAAGATTTTTCTTGGCCAGTCAGTGCGGTTCTCAGATGATAAAATGTGGGGAAGCGGAAATGGACAGGCAGTGCCTGCTGTGTTTCAGGCTGGTTGGTAGTTATTTTAAAACTGCATAAATATCTGCATCTGCACCAGCAAGTTCCTTGGATACTGGTTTTGCATTACACTTCGTCATGATTCGCCCTCATTTTTGGTATTTTTTTAATTTTAGGGGTGTCTGGTTGTAATGTGTTGTTTTAAGATTTTATGTGACACACTTTTCCTTGTAGAAATAAAGTATAATCTGACTAAATTAATTGTAAGTGGTTGACTCTATACCTCTAAAACTGGACATGAGGATGTATCTTGTGTCTTGACACACTTTTACAAATTAATTCCCGTTTATTCCATCAAGGTTTTCAACTACATGTGTATTTTCTTAGGCACCACATCATTTGCAGTCTCTTTTTAGTGAGGTTTGGGTTAGTATATTTTGTTTTGTAGGACATTTCTTTCTCTTGGGTCAATAAAAGGCCAATGAAGGTCCTTCTAGACAATGCTGCACTAGTTTAGCTCTGCAAAGTCAAAAGCAGTATCATATTTAACTTAATCCCCTCTGCAGAGCAACCCCTGCCTCTATTAATCAGTGCATGTAACTGCCCTAAGAGTACATGAGCTAAAACAAAGCTCCCTGTCTATATAGAGACCTTATAACAGTGGCCAGACATGATCTCACATCTCGTCAGAAACCAGAGAAGGAGACCACCCCAGGAATTCTTTTCCTCTGTCCTAGATCTTTTACTCCTCTTTATCTCTTTTCCATCTCTCCCTTCTGTTCCTCTGACTGCATGCTTTCTTTCGGCCACCCCATCGTATTCACCTGCTACAGGAAATATTAAAGTTCTACCTTTTTATGTAGTTTTCATTATCTGTCTTCATATCCTTGGCTCTTACAGTGTGAGGGCCATCATTCAGTCCACCTATTTCTCAGGCTTTATTTATTTATTGCAGAGATAAAAACAGACTCAAGCGTATCTGACTAATCTTGGTCCAAAATTAAACACCCTAATTCTTTTGTCCCCCCTCCCTTTTCATGTTTGCAACATCTTTACAGACTTTTCATACTAAGATGTTTGAAAACTACATAATAAAGCCCTTCGAGATGAGCCCACAGCATCGGAATGTGAAGATAATCCAGGATATTTGTGCAGACAGAGCAGGCGCCCCATCTGAGCATCTTTTCACTTGGTTGAGATGGGAGCTCTCTTGACAGGGAGCAAAGTTTTAGATTTTATTGGTATGTCTGTTTCTCTCAACCTTTTCTGGACCAGGGTAACAGTACATGAGTTTTAGTACTTTAACACAATCTGGTACCTTTTGATTTTTCCAAGTCCAGCTTAAATTTTTTGCTCCTGCCAGGGTGTAGCACTGGGGTGTGACTGGGACGTGTGGTGCCAGGGGCCACTGGCATGTTGGCATCCAACTTATGATGGGTAAAGCCCACTGCAGAGGTTAAATGTTGGGGAACTGCAGCAGATTGGCTATTTCACAAAGAGCTGCTGTTTATGAGACATGCAACCCCAAAATTTATTTATTTATTTTCATTTTGTAATGTTATGGACAAAGGAACAATGCTCATTGGGAGTTTGGGCTTTTTTTCTTCCTCTTTCTCTCCCAAGTTTCATCTGATTAGCTTGGTTTATGTTTATTTACTAAATGTGCAAATCATTGATGGCTCACGGTGCATGGCAACAATTCCAGGTTTAACCACATTCATGTCTGGCTCCTCATTCATTTGTGGGCTTTTTGATAGAGAGAAACATTCAAAGCCTCTGTAAAATGACAAAATTTTCTCGTTATCGTGCATTCCTTTGTTGGATTAATTTGACTGCCACGTGTGAGGTTTTGTTTTTGTCCTCTTTCACTGCTAGATTTTATCACCTTAATGGAGATGCTCAGGTATGCAGCTTTGATCAGTCTTTGGAACGTTTTCACATTGGCTCCACTTTAGCACCAGGTTGTTATTCCCATAATGCACTGCAGCCTGGCGCTGCTGCTGGTACGAACTAAATGCATGTGAGTGCTTTCAATAAAAGGTAGAATTTGAAGCTTTTTAAGCATGTGTAGTTGTATTCATTAAAATAAACCTTCACTGTTAATATCCTGGATTTCATTCAAGACTTAAAACGCTGACTTTGATTTAAAATAATAATTATCCCTATATTGGAATTTGTCTTCATAAGGTTTTATCATCTCCAGTTAGTTACACATGATTAGTATGTGGTTACTGTGGCCTGAGGCCTTGTTTTAATGACTCAGTTGCCTTGACTTTAAAGCCCTTGTGCGGCAAAACCATAAGGTAATGACTTCTACCCAATGGCTCTAACCACATGCACTTGACATATGCTCTTGCAGGGACTGCCAACAGTTTGTGCTTTGAGAAATATCCTAGATAGTCATGCATAAAAGAGTGATGTGTCTTGTTATTGCTGCTGAATTCTGACTCTGAGAACCTTGTCACACAAGGTCAGACAGAATATTTGTTTGTGACTGTTCCTAACTTTCCTTTCTTACCCAAAACTGACAATATGTGGTGCTTTTCACACTCATGTCTGTTTCTTGGCACCAAAGAAAAGACAAAGAGAATTAAAGAAAAACCTGATTTGCCTTTCTTGCCAGATGATGTCTCTTATTAGATTTACAATGCTTCAGTCTGGGCTCCAGCTGAGCCTCAATTTAAATGATTTATTACCATCCTTTGTCCTGCAGATGAACCTGATGCATCTTTAAACTTGACTGAATCTCAAAAAACACTTTACAGGGAAAAAAATAAAACAAATACACGCAAAACACATAGAACTCCTTTACAAATTTTACCTGCTGTCAGTGATAATTTGCATTTCAGTGTCTTTCTCAAGAGGTATTTAGAACGTGGAGGGGCCAGGGATTGAACTATCAACCTTATGATGACCCATTCTAAATTTAGCCACTCAGTTTGATTTCAACTGTCTTCTAGGTTCATACTACAGGTGTCTACTTAACTTGGCCAACAACATCATGTTTGATGCATGCAGACTGTATAATGACGATGCCTGGTTAATTAGAGAGCTGCAGCTGTAATGAGATAAACAGACTCAAAGCATCACATAAGCTTTAATATACTTTTATGAGATGCAAAATGTGTGTACTGTTCACTAGAACGTTTTTTACTGGTTTGCTACTTACCTTGAAGCTACAAATCCTTCAGTATTTATTTTTGCAGCATCCCTCTTAGTGCCATCATGGTGTGAACCGAATGACTTTTGCCACAACGCAACCAGGTTTTATTTGTTTGTTTGTTTGAACTCTAGAAGTTGTATTTGCATGTTTTGCTTCCTGTTTCGCATGCTGCTGGAAAGCTCAGTTGGCAAAGCATCCCACTCCCATGCGGGAGACCAGAGTTTGATTCCCCCAGGGGACGATTATTAACACCTTCTAGTTGGTTCCTTAGGCAAGACCCTTAACGCTACTGTCTAACTACTGTAAGTTGCTTTGGATAAAAGCGTCTGCTAAATGACTGTAATGTTTTGGTTATTCACATTATTCCATGCTTGTATCCATGTATTATTAGACATATTAAAGATGGGGGAAAATGCTAAAGATACTTTGTCATATTTGCAAAAATGCCTAAAATACACTACAGAACAATTTCAAGAGCCAGATATTAAGTTCCATCAAGTACTCAGATTTGGTGACAGACATATCTCTGAGTAAACATGGCTGACTTTACGATGGAGCCATCTCTGCCCTTTTTAAGTGCTGCTATCCTTCTCTTTCCTTTACCACTCTTTCCTGACCCCATCCCACTTTTCTAAACTCTTCTTATTCCCTCCATTCCCTCTTTTTCTCTCTGTCACATGTGGAAAGCATTATATCCTGTCTGTTGGGGAGGGAGAGCAAACATCTCAGGCTGAGACTGAGAGCCTCTTGGGGAGGCGTCAGGGAGTGCTGGGGAGGCTGTTAGGATCTGCATGCTGGTGACTCTCTCTTGGCTCTGAAGCAGCAGGAACAAAAGAGAGTCTTGTTATTTCAGAACCACAGCACCCAGTAGCTGACAGGCTTCACCCTCCCACCACATTGGGGTGGAGGAGACCCTGGTAGGATAAGGTGGAGGGAGATAAAGAAAGCCCAGTTCCAGTTTACAGAAGTACTTGGTAGTAGTACCTCTTTGCACACCAGTGCATTTGAAATTAATAATATTAATAAAACATGGCTTCTTTATCCTTTATTAGAATTATTTAATCAGAATCTTTGGACAGATTTGAATAAATGGTTTTGACCTCAAGGCACTGTTGTATTGGGATTTTTAAGCTTGTAAAAAATGTAAAAAATCATTGTCATTGATATATATCAGAATGTATGTTTGTATTGCATTGGCCTACAAGATTTCAGTTTTCCCCTACTATTATACTTAGGGGTATTATTTATGTCACCACATTGTCTCAGATCTGAACTTTAAGAGTATTTAGAGCGATTCTACTGAGTGAAACTGTCTTTATTCACTTGATCAGGACATTTCAGAAGTTAAACTTTTTTCTGTCCTCACTGATTTTTGTCTCAGGATTTCAGTCATTTATGGACAATTAGTCCATGATGAGGTTTAAGACTGTGACATCATGGTCGAGTTTACTTGTCAGGATATGTATAAGTTATTTAAGCATTATCACATGTCAAATTCACACTGTAAAGATGGAATTGGGTAGGCTACCTGTTACCTGCTACAGAATATTGGTGATTTAGCAGGGCTGACTTTAAGGTAGCTGAGATTTACATTCTGTTAAGTCTATGGAAGTTCCATTCATGAAACTCAGATTGATTATATTTAACTATATTTAACTCCTATTTAACTGTATATTTCAGCGCTTTAGTTTTTTTTTTTTTTTTTTTTTTTTTTTACACAAAGCAAGAATTTTTAAAAATCCTGCAGACATTCTTTGGGTGTTTGTGGTAAATATGGATGCGTTTTTAAAGAAGTCCTGTTTATATCAAATAACTGCTTCTGCTCTTGGGAAAGATTGCAAAAAATAACTGACTTTTTTTTGTTTTATCTCTTGTATAAGGCAACATGCTTAGATGACAAATTGTTTTCGCCTCTGTTTAAGACATAATAATGAACTACCACCCTCTGACATTTATCTTAGAAATACACAATTTTTTTTATAGAAACATTTCCAAACCTTGCTGCATGGAAAAATGGACGTTCAGTGGTTTTCTTTTGGTTCTCAGATAAAACTAACAACTTAAAAAGTAATCAGCAAAAACAGTTTTGAAAGTGGTCATTGGTCCGAGTCAGTTTACTGAAGAAAATGCCTGTTACTTTTAGTTTTTTTAATCCATTAAGACAGAAGACTTTTTCTTCAAATTCAGGGACTCTGGTAGAGAACGTTTTAAAACCATTGTTGTGTATTGCTCTTTTTATGTCGCTCCATACTGAAAAGCAATCATATGTGGCCTTAAACTTGTCAGATGTTGAACAGATTCCCGGTTTCCACTTCCTGTCCCTAAAGCTGGATTCTCTGACAGCACAGGGAATGCATCACCACACCCTCCAAAGTCTCCATTGATCACAATGCAAATCTCTGTGTAGGTGCTTCAAGATTAAATTCTGTGACTGCTTACAGAAGATCCCATCGGTTCTTTCTCTACTCACTGAAATCTGCTTCAGTACAAGCACTTTGACAATGAGGCATTATTCACTGTGCACATCAGGAATAAATGTGAAATCATCCAGGCTTTCTTTGAAGCGCCCAGTGTAGCCTGGGATTTAAACTTTGCCTTAAAAAAAGCATTAAACTGTTTTGTCCATTACAGCGTTGCTATGACAACCAAGCTATGGTTTTTTTTGAAGGTATACAATAAAAGCAAGGAATTGTTTCTGCATATGAAAAAAAAAAAACACCCTGTTTCCAACAGCAGATGAACATCGTCAAGAACACAAGTGTTTTACACACACATATGTAGTGTGGGCCCCAGCCCACAGTGGGTGGGCTGGGGCTTTAGAGCCATTGCCTCAGGTTGTCCATTAGTTGGATTCAAGCAAATTAAATTGACCCCCTGCACCCTCTTATACACAGCAGCAAGCATTTGGCAGACACTGACAACCAGTCATTTAATTAGCCAACCTGCTCTACTGGGTTGAAATGGAGATGCACTTAATTAGCAAGAGTTTGGTTTCTCTATGGTCATTAAAGTGGCCTTTACCAATCCAGCTTTGACATACGTCTTTTTACTTAACTCCTCCCTTTTTTCCCCTCTTTTAGGTGCCAGCCACAGTCAAAACCATGAAAAATTTAAATTCCTTCTGTAGCATCTAAAGCTTTAAAAATCTGTGCAGAAATTATCTGTTATGCATATTAAGTTAAGAAGACTTCAACATAAAGGAGATTATTAAGATTTTATGCTTGTTTTCTTTTCCTTAAATCTCTTAGCAATAGTGTAAAGCTTTTTTTGGTTAACATCAGGTTTCCAAGTGCAACATGAAAGTGTTAAGTTGAGATTTAGTCCCATGTCAAACAGTAGAAATGGGCTTTAATCAGCTCCAGTGCAGTTGTGCATTGATGGAAACAAAAGATCTGGGTGTACAAAAGAAATTTAGTCTGGGCAACAAAAATGCACAGAAATGTTTCTAAAAGTTAGCGCTTGCAGACAAAAAGAGATGCAACTGATCATCTTCTGTCATTGGTACAGCTGGGAGCTTATTCTTTGTCACACTGTTTGTGGATCACCTGCAGTCACAAGTCATGTCCTAGCCTGGCTATGTGTAAGTTATTATCCATAACAAAGCCTGGAGAATACAATGTCATTTAATCTTTTCCTGTTGTCATAGTGACAAGTCTATCCCCTTCAAGGCAGAGGTACTCTGGACGTACAAATTTTAGGGCTCACTTGTGAGCAGCATTAAATACAGACACAGACGTAGCCTTCTGTTCGTTCCTTCCTTCCTTCCTTTCCTTTCCTTTCCTTCCCTTTCCTTTACTGCTTATTCCAATTCAGGTGTGGGGAAGCTAGACCCTACCCCAGCAATTAGCAGGTGAGAGTTAGGGCTCACCCTGGACCATCGCAGGGCCCCTCTCCATTCATTTCATGCGTATTTAATAAAGTATTTCTGATCTGATCTGATTTCAGTCTGTTTTCAGAGAGTTTGCGTAAAATCTTCATTTTATGTTTTTGGTTGTTTTTTTTTTTTGTTTGTTTTTTTTTTTCAAAGAATCATCCAAACTTTTTTGTTCTTGCATTAATTAACTTTGAAGTTGGCTTCAGTTAACTTTGTAGCTTTGAAATATTTCTCTGGTGACATCAAAGTCTTTAGATTGATCAGTTTCCTTTTGGGAATCAGTGAGCTAACATTGTGCAAGTTGTCACATCTGTATGTTTTCTCATTAAAAAGGAATCAACCAATTTTATTTTTATTTGCCCTCTTGAGTCTTCTGAGTTGCAAGAAGTTATAATTGAGTATACCCGTTAAAGCAATTCTTTGTCTTATGGTTTGGTACAGCTGGTTTATCCCTATAGAAAATGAATGAATACAAATGCTTGTCCTTTCCGTTTGTCTGCTGTGTGTGTTGTGGCGCTGTAAAGTGCACATGCAATTATTTCAGCCTTTTTTTGTTGTGTTGCAAAAAATACATAAACACCCCCTCGCTGTTTCTCTCACAGGTGCCTGTTTTCTGACTTTGCTTTGTAGCTCTCAAGAAAAAAAAATCGAGATTGGAGGCGGAGGTTGGGTATGAAGACATGGCAAGAGTCTTGGAGAAAAGGGAGGAGGGGGGGGGGCACATCATGCACATCAGAGGTGAAGCTCTAATGCTGCATCCCTGGCTTCCAGTCCTTTGTAGTGCAATGAGCAGATAGTTGGCTGGGGGCAGGTTGGGAGGGAGGACAAGCCAAGAGGGGGGATAAAGTACTAGAGGAAGGAGAGGGGCTGGGCTGTACACCAGCAGTATGGAGGAAGCAGCAGTTGCTGTCCCTTGGGCTTCGGGCTTTTATCTGTCAGTTTTGCGGAAACCAATCTCTCAGGCCCTACAGCTCCAAAACATCTACACACCACCCTAATGTGTGGATGTGAATTGTGTGTGTGACCTTCACATTCATAGACCCCTCTTGTAATGAGGTAAGCAGTCATTGAACTACACATGTGCATTACTTATGTACATTTGCATAGCCCCCGTGCTTGTGTGTTTAAATTTGACTTCACCCAAGAGATGCTTCAATTTTTGCCCTGTTCACAGATCAACCTTGGACCACTGAAGCCCTAAAGACAGGATTAACGTGTGTTCTTGTGTAGTTGTGTGTGTGTGTGTGTGTGTGTGTGTGTGTGTGTGTGTGTGTGTGTGTGTGTGTGCTGGCTCTCCTGTCCAGTCCAAATTAGCATGGCTCACCATTGCTCCACTCTGGCCTTTGAAGTTGGGTGAATTGTTAATAGGTGCAGGCCCAACTCAACCCAGCGTGGGTTTGCTACCTAGAATAGAAAAGAATAAAATATCTTTATTGTCATTGGATTGGATCTGAGTAGATACAATCAGATACTTCATATATAAAATTAGTATAATACGTACAAATTAAAGCAATAAAAGCAACTTAAAAAGCAGCTCAAGCAGAGACTCATCACTCATCTCTTTATGTGTTTTATAATATTGAGTGTGGTGACTGCATTTGGATAAAAACTGTTTTTGAATCTGCTTGCCCTGGTTTTTATTGTTCTGTAACATCGGCCTGATGGCAAAAGTTCAGAGAGTGTCCAGGGTGTGAATTGTCCTTAAAGATATTCTGTGCTTTGTTGAGGCTCTGGCAACTGTGTAGTTCTTCTAGTGTTTGGAGAGGGCAGCCGACATTCTTCTGAGCTGTTTTGATGTCCCTCTTGAGCGCTTTCATCTGAGCTACTGTGCATTGACTGTACACTACAATAAGATGCTCTCCATGGTGCATAGATAGAAGGATACCAGCAATGTCTGTGAAATTTTGTTCTTTCTTAATACCCTCAGGAAGTGCAGTGTCTGCTGGGCCTTTCAGCAGCTCCAAGGTGTTCACGCTCCAGGTTAGGTCTTCCTCAATGTGGACCCCCAGGAAGGGGAGGTCTGCCACCCTCTCCAAACTGTCCCCACTGATCTTCTGTGGCATTATGTCCTCTCTTTTCCTCTTGAAGTCAGTAATGACCTCTTTGGTTTTGGAGCTGTTGAGCAGCAGATTGTTGTTCCCACACCACACAGTCAGTTGCTTCACCTCGTCCCTGTAGGTGGTCTCACTCCCCCTTGAGATGAGTCCCACCACCGTGGTATCATCTGCAAATTTGATGATGGTGTTATTGTAGTGGGTGGGGGTGTAGAAGGTGTAGAGCAAGGGGCTCAGCACACAGCCCTGTGGGGAGCCGGTGCTGAGGCTGAGGGATGTGTGTGGGCCCACTCTCACCCTCTGACTTCGACTGGACAGGAATCTTCTGATCCACATGCAGGTAGCATGTGTTAGACCCAGATCCACCAGTTTGCCCATCAGTCTGTGGGGAAGGATGATGTTAAACGCAGAACTGTAGTCCACAAAAATCTGTACCTTCCCCTCTTCCTTCTCCATCTTCCACAGTCTGCTCCTATTCCCCCTTGTTTCTCTTCTTATTCTACATCTTTCTTTCTATTCCACCATTTTCCCTCGAAAGCATACTGAAGTGGTTCACAGCGTCTCCATCCTGTGTCTGCGATTATCGCTCATCTTTTGTTCACTTTTCCATTGAGAACAAAATTGTCACTTTAAACAAGAAGAGCCTCTTTGTGTAGCTTAGGGCATCTGAAGAGGGTATAACAGAAGTAGTGGAACAGCCAATTAAATGGATGCTGTTTACATAGAGAGCATCTTCACTGTTGGTATAAACTGCTCTAACAGGATGCAAAGAGGAAAAAAATAGGTAAATAAAAAAGGGAGAGATCTTTTTTGCATAGGTCATAGCAAATCCACAAAATAATCTAATGGAATGTAGTGAAGCTGGTTGGGCATTAATCCTCCTTTCACCAAAAACTGAAATTACATGATTAAGTTGAAAATCTGAAAAAATAGCTTAAATGATCTTTTATGAGAGAAATGCTTTAACAGCCAGCACACCTGTGTCAGTCACAGGAGTGTTGGAAACTTCAGATTTTTCTTTATAACTCGAGTTTGAGCTTCCTCTGAGGTGTAGCCATTCCTGCAAATCACTCAACTGTGGTCAGGATTAACCCCGAGGTGGGTGGATTGAAAAACCAGCCTAATGAGACAAAGGCTCTGTGATCAATGTTTGAATGCATTTCCTGGGAGCTTAGATGTCAGAATGCTGCCCATTTAAGATTAAGAAGCTTTTTAAGTGTCTTTTTATTTTGCTCATATTAACTTGGCGTTAGAGACCAAACAAAGTTAGGATATTTCAAAAGAGATATTCTGTTTTGTGTGCAAGTTTTGCCTCAACAAGCTCTTCTATAAAATGATTTAATCCCTCAGCTATGTAGGTTTTCCGTATTTAACAGGTAAACGTGGTTAACAGGAAAATCTATCTACAAAACATTAAATCTTTAAAAGAGACCATATAGCTTGTCGTGAATGATGTGTCTTTGTGGTATTTTTTATATTATGTATTTTTGAAGTTGTTTTTGTCTATTTTTGGTTGGGGAAATAAATGCTTTTGATAGTCATAGTTCACTTTGTACATGTGTCTCTGCAAATGGACAGATACTACAACCATCATATGCATTTAAGTACATGAACATAGTAACAGAACATGTTCATTTTAACCTTTCCTTGACATTAGCTGAGCACTTTCAGGTCTTGAGAAAAACTTTTTCCCATAATTGATTGTTCCCTAAAAGCGGTCAGCAGTGAGGTGTGTAGAGAAGTCTGAGCAAGCTCTAATATTTTGTAGTTTTGGTGAGTGTGCCTGTGCATGTGTGAGTGTTTGATTATGGGTCACAGGAGGCCATAGGCCCACGGTGGCCCAGGCAGCCTCAGGCCTCTCCAGTTTCAGAGCTGAGCATTCCTCCCTGACTGCTCCATAGCTGTGAAAACCGCAAAGCAGCTCCAACAACAAACACTCAAGGCACTGGGGGAAAGACAGCTAACCTGTAGCTAATCAGCAACAGGAGTTTTCCTAACTCTTCAGGAGGATTTGCTCCCAACTTTCCAGAATTGCTGGCTCAATGGAAAAATGTAGTTCTCCTTTCCAGTAACTCTTTCTCCCCCATTTTCTTTGTCTTTTGTTTGTGTGGTCTTAACTTTTAAAAGCACATGATTCCTGCTAAGTGGTGGCAGCTCGGTTTGTGTGTACTTGTTCGTGTTTATTTGAGAGCTTCACATCTTGGTCCTCCGTTTTTTCTTCCACTAAGAAGGGTGGGGACCTGTAGACTGTCTGGGCTTGGTTTTGTACTTTGCAAATAACTCGCTAGTGGAATATGCAACTGTGCATGTTTATGTATGCAAGTGTAATGATAACACAATAAAACTGTTTGTACAGCTCGTGGGCTGTAAAATAATGACACAACGACTGACTGATTTAGACGATCTGGATTAAATCTGAGCTCTTTGTTTAATCAAAGTCTGAGTGTAAATCTTTATGCTAGCCTTTGTTTATAGACAATATTAGATATAACTGAATAGTCAGAAATTTCAATTCCTCAATCTACCAAATTATGACTAATTATGATCGAGACGGTGGGATTATAAAGAGATTTCAGTAAACAGTTGCATCTATTTCTGTTTGTACTTGACTAATCAGATAACTGATCCACAGAAGGGTGATTATCATATTTGTATTTGCGCTGTCCCTCACTATTATGTATTCTGGACAAACCAAACAAAAATAATCTTTGTTCAGCGACATTTTGTAGATTATCTGATGAATTAAGACACATTAAGCAACTACCTTTAACAATGGAAAAAAAGTGACTATATTTACGACACTTCAACATCTACAAGCTCATTATGATGCTTGATGTTATCTGTTGCAGGGCGATAAGTCTATATTAAGTGACTTCCATGCTAGGTGTGTATCTGTAGCTTTCGGGGATCTCTGCAATGTGGCTAACAAAGGTGTAGACAAACGGCAGGAAATGTTGGAGTACATAAACCGAGCAATTTAGAGCTTTAAGTGTGATGGGGGAGCTTACAGTGAAACACCTGCCTGCCTGCTGCCACAACACAAACATTAGTTTTACTCTGTTTGTAGCTGTCACATAGCACTGGATCCTGTATGTAAAGCCTGTGTGTGTGTGTGTGTGTGTGTGTGTGTGTGTGTGTGTGTGTGTGTGTGTGTGTGTGTGTGTGTGTGTGTGCATAACTACACCAAAGAGAGACTGTGTAGGTGATGGGGCTCGAGAGACCTGCTGAATAAATGTATGTTTTTCAGCCAGTGTGTTGTAGCAGGTGAATATTCAGGCAGCTCTGAGGCTTTCAGACCACTGAGGTCATTCCAGGACTCATTTTCTCCATGACTTAATGCATCGTTCTGCTACTTATTCCCTTAGTATAAATTGGAGACCACTAAAATGTTTCAGCCTGGAAGGCGAACTTGGATATGTAACATCAACTTGTGAACCTGGCTCAAAAAAGCCCTTGTTCTGTGTAAAAGCTGGGCTCCTCACTCAGGTGACACATTTCCCCTCCTAACCAAGAAACTGATGCAAAGGACGGGGTTGGCTATTTGAGTCTTTGGGGTTCTGGTTTTGGCAGATAGTTTGGGTTATCGTTTTCTACGGACCGCTTAATGAAATGGCTCCAGATGCACTTGTATGTGAAAGGGAATTCCATCGCTGCCGCTGCTGATGTTTCTGGTTTGTTCTCAGGGTTGACATTCAAGATGGTGGCTCAGGTTTTTTCATCTAATTCAGTGAACTTGATTTGGATGCTGTCAGGTGGATATACAGTATGATTCAAGATCTTGTTCGACTGAGTCTGAAACTACTGCTGCGTATATATTAACTTACAATTTGGAAAGTTGAGTCGACATAATAATGATAGCTACATGTAATAAAATCACACGCTCAATGGGATTTCTCAAGGAAATTAGCTTTTATGTTAACATAAGCTTATTCTCTGAATAAGCTTATGAATAACTCTGGCCCATCGAATACAGACATTAGAGTCTCACTTGCAGCACCTCTGGAACAGTTGCAGATACAATGCACAGCTTTATCTGATCATTTTGCACCACAGCTCTGCACCTCTAGCATCAATACACCTGAGTGGGTTTTGGCATTTATTAATTCTAATAGCGAAAAATTAACATTATGGGCCATTAAAGAACCAATCACAAATTTTCTGAAGACGGGTTCAGCTGAAAGATGGGCTGTTTTTAAACCTGACATTCAGGCCACATTAGGAAGTGAACCTAAACAAAAGTTTTGAAAACAAAAGTTTTTGCTGCAGATTACAATTCATACACCCCATGGATGTAAGGTGATAAAGTTACTCTTTATGGTGTGGCTTCAAGCGTTTTCAATTTTTCCTAATATATTAATGTCTTGGTCTTTAATGTTGTTATTCCGGTTATTGACTGCAATTGGACTGCCATCTCTTTGGCGTCAGAGTATATTTATACTAGTGATGTACTTCTAGTTTTATAAAACCTTTGTGTTTATTTGCATAAACAGCAATGAGAAATATGAAACCAGACTGAGGAAAATGTGGAGGTTTTAATGCCGGGCATGAATATTACACATGCATAACTCGAGGTCTGGATTATTTTATTTCTGTTTTTCTCAATAGAGCATTTTTAAAAAATCTTTTTCAGTCTAAATAAATTAGTCTTAGTCCAATTTTTTACAATTATTTTACATTTAAGGCAACATTTAATCTCATGCCATTTTTCAGTTTTTGTTGTAACTGAATGCAAAAGACAAACAGGAGGCTATAAATAAAAATCACAATAAAATACTAAACTTGAACTGGGAAAAAAAAAAAAAAAAATCTGTGTTCATCCAAAATGTCTGTGGATGAGTTCTTAGTAGTTCAGCATCCAGTTTAAGCAGCAGTTTCATTAGACGTTTCCTAACAAGCATTATTTGCCAATATGCATGGATTTCATCAGTCAGAAAACATCCTAATATAACTGGATTCCTCTACAAATGTGACGACATACAATCTTTGCATTATTACAAACAGATGTGAAACATTGAGCTACCAGTAGCTGTTTGGTAACGATCTCTTATCTTTTAATAATATAACAGTTTTTATAGATGTTAAAACTCCATCTTGTTGAGGCCAAATGTTTCTGCATAACATCTAAAACAAAATGTTTCTTCAGGCACATCCTCGTGTAACTGTTTTCAGTTGGATCTAAATCTTCAGCCTTCCTCCTGATCTGACCTTGATGTTTCTTCTTCCTCTTTTCCTCCACAGAGGATTTTTAACTCTTTCGTGTACACAGAGAAGACATCAAACGGAGAGACAGAAGTGCAGCAGGTGAGTAACAAAATCCTCTGCTGTCCAGCGTGTGCGCGCTCATACCTGTTGGTGCATGCATGTGTCTTGGATGATGTCTGTCTCTGGTCATGTGTGGTGAACACATACTCCAGGGGGTTTATTAAAATTCTATGGCTGCTGTCTCATTGGCTTTGAAGTTCTGTCTCTTTTCCACTTGTGGTTCTCTTTCCCTTCCTCCCCTTCTGCTTACAATGTGAGCGCAGAGCTTCAGTCAGACGCTGCAAAAACGCTCAGAGAGGCAAACAAACCGCAGCTAGAAATGAACGATTTGTCTTCAATGAACCCAAATCGAAGTCAGAATTTATATGTGGTACTTTGGTTCTACTAAGTCTAGATATCCTGGCAGTCTGTGTAAAGTCTCAATGACTGTGTGCAGACGTGGTGTGTGTGTGTGTGTTTGCACAGGATCTTGGACGAGTGACAATAAACACCAGACTGGTAAACAGCCACCAGCAAGAATAGACAGGTTTATGTTTGTTTGCATTTCTCCTGTGACCGTGTTTGTGTGAGCATTGGTGAATCCTTCTGTGTTGGTGCGTGGATTTGTGTGTGCAAAATACAGCTTGTAGGTTTTATTTTAATATTCCAGAGGCAGCCTTAAAAACACAGTTTCTGTTGTCTCTACAGCTGTTTTTGTCCTAAACAGACAAAAACCACCACCAAGAAGTGGGTTTGGGTGCCCTAGTTACAGCATTTCAACTGATTCCTTCAAAGAAATTCAATTAAAAAAATAACCCTGAGATTTGAAGGCAGCATCTTTTAGTAATTGTATTTTAATTAGCATTAATCCCAAGGTATGCTCTTAAAAACCATTTTACATAAGGGAGCATTTTAAAGAGTGCCCAGAAATTTGAACTATAACCCTCCTGAGGTGGTGTCTAACTTCATCAGATTATAGCTCTGCTGTGGTTGGGTTACTTGCTCTTTGTGGTCAGAGGGGCTGTGTGCCAGAACCAAGTTGAGGCTCAGTTAGGATGGCATCAACAGAGAAAGAGAAAGGCTGGAAGAAAGCAGAGAAAGGAAAGGAGCTGCAGCGAGGAGTCACCATCTTCAGCAAACTTCTGTAGAAATGAATTATTAGAAGATATGTGCAAACATCTGTTTCTCACTCTCTAAAGACACAAGCTTGCTGTCTTTGTGTATCTCCTTGTTTTATTCATTGATGTGCTGTCAGAGTGGTTATTAATAATTTAAACTGCTGGCTTTTATTAATGTTTTTACTTTGGATCAGAGAATCCATTGTTCTTAGAAAGCAGCAAAGTGGTTTTATAGTTTCTTCTCACATCAAAAACTACAGAATGTAATTAAAAAAGATGAATTGAGAATGCATAGGCATGGTTGCACAGCATGTAGCAGGCTGAATGCACTATTAACTTTCTTTAGATTTGCAGCAGGGCTGCAGCTGCTGGACTCAGTCCAGCTACAGCCTTTTACACATGGTGACATTTAAAGAAATTGTAATAACAAGACTAGAAATGACGGCTAAATAGATAAATAAATAAACAAAAATAAATCAGATTTGGATTATTCTTCTTTTCCTGGTCCGCATTTCTGGCATTTCATTGACTTTCCGCATGTAGGCCTACAACAACTATAACAGATTTGGAAGATAACGACTGCTGTTTAGAACACAATAGCTGCTCCACAATCCCATATTTTCTCCCATATTTTACCATTTTATCATTTTTAAAATTTAACATTTTGTTTAGTAAAAACATTTTACTTTTCTGTACTTAAACATTTCTTTAGATTATTTATGTCACCTTCTAGAGGGAACAAAGTCAGCAGTGTTAAAAGTCTTATGACCTTTACTGGAAGTAATGCCTCAAATTTTCAGCTCCTTGGGTTTGCAGTAATTTAATATTCATCCAAGAATAAGCTGGTTTCAAAACCAGTATCTGCAAAACAAACCTGTGTCCCAAAGTACGTCTCAGTCTCGCCTGAAAACACTGCTGCTTGTGACCTTGGTTGAAGGCTGCCTGGCAAATCTCACAGCTCCAAGACGAAACATCAGGCAACACCCGTTCCACTCACTCCACTTCTGTGGCTGAACCAGTCCCACTGGGGGGCTGCAAGCCCAACGATCTGGTCGGATGGGTCAGGGAACGGAGAGAGGAGCCCTGTGTTTTGGAGAGTGTGGTTAATCTGCAGAGCATAGGTTGGTTTTGGCTGCTCAGTGGCGGGCTGTAACCTAAGCTTTAACTTGCACAGCTAGAAGTTTCTGGTTTCTCTGAAGTGACTCTGTTAAAAGTCGAGCCGTATTTTCTCTTTTCCTTTCTCTACCTCCCCCCAGTCGGTAACACCCTCTTCTGAACACTGGCCCATTTTTCCTTATTTAATACAAAGTTCAATGCAGCTAATTGCTATGCATTGACAGTTCTGTGTGCAGTGGAGTTTAGCTTTATGTCCTGATGTGACTGTATACTTTAGTGTCTTGGTATCTCTGTGGGTGTGTGTGTGTGTGTGTGTTATTTGCTGCATAGCAGCAGTAATTGTGGGCTGTGCCTGAGGCCCTTGTTAAAACCCTAATAAGAATAGCAGCCGGTTGATTAGGTGTACAAGCGGTCAGTGGGTCGCAGTACTTCTTCCTGTTCCTGGCTTCAATCACAGTCTTTTTTGCAGGCAGCAGTAATTATGGGATGTGAACAAAGGGGGTCCAGTTACTGTGGAAATAAGCCTTTTCTGTATTCCAGAAGGCTAAGGAGGTGGCTTACAATGGCTACAGAAAGTATTTAGATCACAGTTTTTTGTGTTATTGTTGCCCTCCCTGCACATTACAACACATGGCAGGAAGCTTTTCAAGTTTTTTTTCCCCTTTATCCTGGAAAAAAGACTTAATATTCATTCACGTGCATTATTTAAATATTTCTTGGAGTTTTACCATGCTCTCAAATATAATTCCTTTGTCACAGTAAAACTATCTCCCGCTATTTAAAATGGGCCAATCAAACACTAAGAGTACTGATTAACTCAAAGAATTATTATAAACAGAAGTGGAACAGAAGAAGACATCTTTTCTTTCTATTCAGAAACAATATCTCAACCCATAACATTTTTTAGTCCTTTAATGTGTCCCAACCTCCACATGTTTGGGTTATTGTCACTCCAGTTCTGGTCTAAAAAGAACTAGCTCAAAGTTAAGTTCATGTAGAATTGTAACTAGTATACAGTTGCAGAACATGTAATGTTTTGTGTCAAGACCATGACACTTTCCCCACATTGTGTTATGTAACAAAAAAACTCAGTGTGAAAATTTAACCGTCCGTCCGTCCGTCCGTCCGTCCGTCCGTCCATCCATCCATCCATCCATCCATCCATCTTCCTTCTGCTAAGCAGTGACCCCCAGACCTCCAATCACCTCCTCAGATCTTCTACCATGACACCAAGTTGTCCTTCCCTATACAGTCTCTCCACCGGATCCCTGGGTCTGCTCCAAGGTCTCATCTCTGTGGTACATGTCCAAAACACCTTTCTGTGGGAAGCGTGCAGGAGGCATTCTGAACAGATACCCGAACCACATCACTTGACTTCTTTCAATGCAATAAAAGCAACGACTGTGAGCCCCTCTGGGATGACCAAGCTTCTTGCCCTATGTAAAAAAATATATTCCACAGTTAATACTGAGACATCAACAGTCTGTGTTAGTCAGTTTAAGTAAACATCTAAGTTTTTTTTTTTTTTCTTTTAACAGAATTTCCTCCTCTTGGTTTCTTTTTCCTCACAGCCATTCCGAAAGGAAACAATGTTTGTGGGAACACAAGGGAATTAATGACGAAAGATTCTAACTTTTATTAATTTTCTCTTGCTGCTGTATTCTTTATCTTTTGTCTTGTCTTTTGTCTAAGATTTAATGTTAGAAACTTGTGAACATGGCTTTAAAGTTTTTGATGTCAGCTTTCACGTCCATAGAAAAATCATTCATATCCTGCATTTATGTTAAAGAAGAGCAGCTGTTTGTTATAAGAGGGTGCAAGTTATTACTGTCCAGCTAGCTGGCTAGTTGTTAGCTTTCCTCCACCCTGCTTCCTGGCCTTCATGCCAGTGAAAACATAAAAAAAAACAAACACCTTTTCTGTTTTTTAAATGTATATTATTTACAAACAACTTGTGAGTAAAGCAGAATGGTTTGTAGCTGCTACAATGGCACTGTGGTGTGTTTTAGGGTAAGGATTTTAGTAGATAAAAGAATTATGGGTAGGCCAAGGTTGTGTCCTTAAACATCAGCAATGCTACTCTGCTTTGAACTGTGATGGATTTCTCACAACTTTACATCAACCTCAATGTTTTACGGCTGTTCACATGGATGCTTAATACAGATACAGATTTGATTTGGTGTGTTTATAAAAAGCTGACTCACCCTCTGTTCACACAAACACACATACTGGTAGTTTTAACCCTTTAAACTTGAGTTACTTTTGTAGATGATGAGCTGAATGTAAAAGTTATTCATTTACCTTTTAAAATGTAAAGTAAAGGCAATTCAAAGGTCACAGTAAAAAGAACCAAAAGAATAAGATGCAACAAGGATGAGTAGTTATAGATAAACATAGACGGAAAGAATAAATGAGAAAGAATTAAAAAGTTTAACTGTTTTAACTTGTGATCTATTCTTATATATTTTTTAGAAACCAATTCTATTTATATTCATTTGTATTATCTTCTTGCAAACGATGCATGTGTTTGGTGCTGTTATTGTATTTCCAGTTGTGTTGTGTCTGTGATGTATTGCACAGGCTAAAATAAAAACAGTCAGTTTTTGGGGATGTTCTTTTTAAACAACTATTCAATGCAGGAATGCTGCAAATATCAACACAGATGTTGCAGAACTGCATAAATTGATCCCCTTTTTGCAGAAGCATTTATTCATTGTCTTTACAGCTACGGTAGACAAAATAAAATATGAAAGGCTTTTATCAAATGTCATTGCCAAATAACAAATATGTTCCAAGCTATGTAGATGGTAGCTTTAATTACACATGTAGATTTTTTTCTTGCCGTCATCTTGGCCAGGACTTCCTGTAAGAAGAGATCTTGTATTTCTTTGAGACCTTCCACAAAGTAAAAGAAAAGAAAATGGTTTAAAACTGTATCCGCTCTGTCATGACTTGTCTGTGGAAAATCCAACTTGAGTGTCACTTTTAGTCTAACATGTCCGTGCTTCATCTTTCCCAGCTGGCCAAGAAGATTCGGGAGAAGTTTAACCGTTACCTGGATGTCGTGAACAGGAACAAACAGGTGGTAGAGGCTTCGTACACCGCCCACCTCACCTCTCCGCTCACTGCAATACAGGACTGCTGCTCCATACCAGCATCAATGATGGAGTGAGTAATGCTGCCCTTAACACACACACACACAGTCACATATTTCTTTCTCTGTTTGTCTTGTAGTACAGAAATCTCAGCAGGAGGTTAACTCCCTGTGTGTAAACTCACTCCCCACCGTTAGCACCTGCACTCAGCTCTCCGTGCATGGCTTCATAATGGAAGTACACACTTAAACCCCTTTTCTTTCTTGTTTAAACTTGTTTTGATCATCCTGGGATTACTTTTAGCTGTACATAAATCACATTTACAGCTCTGAGCAGTATTGGCTTGCACTGATATTTGGCAACCTTTTTTTTTTTTTTAAACCTTCCAGCCTCATGTCAGACTCTACCCTTATTAAAACAGTTATTTCTTTATTGGTAGTGCTACCTCAGCAGTTGTGGGTATGATGTCACTTTTATCTCACTTTTAGCTTTTGTGGCGTATAAAGGTTATAGAAAATCTGGATTTTTGATGACTGCCTTGGCATCAACTTTGATATCATAACATTTAATACAAACTATATATAGTCAATGGCACTCATATGATTAATCAATGAGGACTTGTGAAAGGAGGAGTGTTCACATGACAGTTGTATGCATTTTAATGAAACTGGGTGAGCAATTGATTTTTTCACATTGAAGTCCTGGTCTGAAATTGGCCCGGTCTACTGCAGACCCGGTTTCTCAGCCATTCGTCAACTCCAGCTGGGAAAAACACAGTTCAAAGCGGAGCTCAGAAAAAGACGGCACTACTTTCAGTTCTAATCTACAGAGCAGCAGCTGTCTCTGCCCCTCATCCCCTCTCTCTCCATTTCTGTCTATCTCCCTGCCCTTTATCTGCCGATGCAACTAGTTACTGCGCTCTGAAGTTTTTGCTCTGCAGTCTTCACAGGCTGCAAGGTCACCTGTCTTTCCTCCTGTCGTGCAGAGGGGGGAGGCCATCTGGCTCAGAGCCACCAGGCACCTGTTGCTGAATCAAGTGCACGACATGCTGTAAATACATTCAACACTTGTTCACACACAAACGTGTTGTATTTTTTACCCAAATATGCTCACTTGGACATATCCTTTAAAATTGTGGATTTACAAATGTAGGACTGACTTGGTAAAAAGATTGTATAAGACCCATGCAGCAAGGGGGAATTGATTTGTGGGAGGGTCTGCGGAGGTCAGTGGTGTTTGTGGTGGACATACCAAACTGAAGCCTCTGATAGATCTCTGAACTTCAAAGCATTTTCCGCAGGGGAGGAATAAGGCTTACAGCTCTCTTACTCTCATTTTTGGATTTGCACTTGATCGTGAGATAATTTCAGTTACCAAATAGAGAATAATTTAGATCTCCTATAATAATAATTCTACATTTAAAAAAGGCTTCGAACTGGATGTTGGTTCAGGTAGAGAACATGGTGCAAAATGTTTTTTCCTTCGAGATGGTGACCCTGAAAATATTGTGATATGCATAGTAAGAGCCAAATTACCACTACCCTTTCATCACAAAAAGGGGGCACCTTACCCTTGCAAAATGAAGGGGTAGGGCAAAAGAGAAGAATTTGAAATGGGACTAAAACAGCAGTGTGTATTCATTAATGAGGTTTTAATGAGGTTCAGTTGTGCTGGCTGTCAAATGTTGTTCCCTGAGGACAAAGCAGAGCTATTTTTTCCCGTTTCAGGTGTTTATGCTAAGCTAAGTATACAAAGCAACCACATAGCTAACAAGCATACACAAGAGTTTTATGTAACTTGTTTACCCAGAAATAGTTACAGTAAAAATCTCTGTGTGAAACCACTTCTTTCTCTTTATACATTTCATTTTCTGTGTGCCTAACATTAGTGACACAAAAAGTAAAACAGTGGAAAGTAGCCAAGTTAGCTTTCATTTTTGTAGCATTTATCTTAAGCTTTTCTCCTCATTAAAAGTTTTGTTCTATATTTTGGGCTCATTCACTTTCTTGCTAATAGAGTCACATTATTCAACTTTAATTTCTGCTGTTACAGAATTGTTAGAAACAACCAACAGTCTTACCATATTTATAAAGAAAACAATTTAATTACATTAGCCTGAATGAAAAATTTGGACTTTAGAAATGCTTGTAAACATGTTAGGCTGAAATCACACTAGGCTGAAGCCAGACTAACACATACAGATAGTTTATTTGTACTTGTATTACTTTAAATGGACTCAGAGGTACTCATGGAACCAATTCAGGGTTAATTGACAATTTAGTATGAGAATTTATCTGGTGGAAAATTAATATAAGTTGTTTTGGTCTTGAACTTAGTTGATAAACTAAAGAAAAATAGATCAATATTTATAAGCTGAAAGGGGCAAATCACCATTTTTTGTAAGAGAATTGGGTATACTTCACTCAGTTAACTGTGTGTGCTGGAGCAAGAACAAGTCATCCACCGAAATTGGCTAAGTTTAAATATATGACACCTAAATTAAATGTACATTTAAATATACAAACTGACTGACTCTAATATATCCCTGCAGCTTTTAAATGCTAAGATATCCTGAAATTGAATGGGAATGATGAAGATTATTCTTTCCATGCTCGTAAACAGATAATTTAAGGTTTCCAAACTATCCGCTGTTAGATGGCCTAATTATTCTGTAAACATAAAGGAAAACTGCATTATGTTGTTGGCAGAATAACATTACACACTGCAGGCTGATTGGACAGGAGTGAGCTCAGACTCATGACAGGAGTTCATCTGTAGGCCACTTCACAGTGTCCCTCACTAGTTTCAGGCATCAGCTGCTTCTGGGGGTCTCAGTCAGGTCATCCAGTTTAGTGGAGATCAGGTGGTTCACAGGGTGTCCATGTCTGCTAGCCTTCAAGCTGGCAGCCTATCGTTTCACAGGGAGGCCACAGAGGGCAGTGCTTAACACTCTGTGCTATGCTTTAATCATCGCCTGGTCTTAACAACAGGCTGGACCCCTAAAATAGCAAATATATATGGCTTGTAGAATTGGTTTGTCCACTCCTGGGTGTCTGTATGTTTATGTTTTTAACATGAGATCTCCAGCTGCTCATTTCAACGCTTCACATTGCATTGCACTTGCGAAAGTGAGAAGTGTGCTCTGGAACAGCCCAGATAACACTTTTCACCAGCAGTTGTTGAAGAGAAAAGCTTTAATTGTTTCTCATATGACCTGTAAATGTTTCTTCATAAGGCAATTCATAACCTATTTCATCTAAATAGAGGTTAAACATGGAAAGGTGTTCCCAAAGACTGCAGCTCTCTTCCGGCAGACCCACATCACTGGGATATGTTCAGCTTTAGTTCCTGAGTTAATGTTGGAATAGCCCCCATTTTAGCAAGATTGTGCTGGTTTTACTCATAAGACATTTAGTTTTACATTTATTTACTTTTATTTATTTATGTTTATTTTTTTTTTATTTTCATTTGTCAGTGTTTCTGCAGCCATTTTCCCAGTTATAAATCAATCAACTCACTCATTCATTCATTTTCAATACCCTGTATTCCAGTTCAGGGGTGCGGAAAAGCTGGAACTTATCCCAGCAATTAGCAGGTGAAAGGCAGGTACATCCTGGACAGGTTACTGGTCGAAAAAAGGAAATCTGTTTTGGAGAAGGCTATTTCCAAGAAAAACAAAAGCTGAAGGGGAGAGCGGAGTGAAAGCAGAGTGTTAACGAATCGCTGTTGCCCAGGCGAATCCTCGGGAACAATCATTGCATGTTTCTGTGCTTTGGAGGCGCAGCTTCAAGGGAAAGTCTAAAGAAAGGTGTTGGGACTTTTGAATTGTGTATTTTCAAAATGTAGCTTGCTCAAACCATTTTTCTAGAGTCTCGTACCCTAGGTTTAATTTTTATGCATATTAAAAGTACATTTTTGCCTAAAAGGTAGAAACACATGCATTGATTGACCTTTTTTTGTTGCACTGTTGCATTAAGCCCATTTTTATTGTTATTCTAATACAGTTTAGGTTTCGGTAATGTTGCTGCAGAAAGTTAAAATTCAAACAGGAACTATGCATCTTTTTTTTTTTTTTTTGTTTAAATCATGTATGTATAAACTCCTGTAAACATTAAACAGAAATGCTCACAATCAACTTCAATGATCACATCATTACTATTTAATATGTAATGTAGTAATACCATACGACAGATTGTGTTGCAGAATTTCCAGTAATCTTTGAAGTTAGCATAGTGCTAATACTTAGCTCCTGTTTCTGAGGAAGCACTCTCACTATCTGCTTCTGGCAGACTGACAGTTCATTTCAAGAGTATATGTTGCATTAGTGAGTAGCTACTCAGATTTAAAGTCAAGCTGATCTTCTGGTTGTCCAGTGGCATAACGTTGAGATCTATGTGTGTGCATAAGAGGAGGAGATGGCAAATCTCCAGCTAGGTTGAGAGAGGGGGTTTTTAAGCAACCCTAACAGGTGTAAATGCATTTTTCCTCCCTGCAGATGCCTCCATTAATGTCAAACTCTTCATCTTTCCTGCTTTGTTTTTTTCTTCTTAGTTCCTGTGTCCATATTTTCCTTCAACTTTCCATTACTGGCTTGCTTCCATTTCTTTAGTTTTTGTTCTTTGTTCTGTTTTTTGTCTTGTTCTCACCATCATCTTTTCTTTCTTTCCAGTCCTTCACTATTTTCCTCCTCCTTCAAACCTACATTTGGAATACCATCTTGCTTATATTTTAAAATAGATCTCAGTTCCACAATATATTTTAATTAATTTAAAAGTTGGATTGGCAAACACATAAGTAACCGGTCACATGTCAGTCATCACTGTCTCCCAGTTTCTGAGTGAAGCCATGCAGTAAGTTGGCATAAAAATGTAAAAATTCAGAACAAGATGTTATATAACGTTAAAATACTGATTCATGTATTAACCTGTAACTTAATAATTGTTTTCACATGCTTAAAACAGCCAAAAGCACAACCAAAACTTTGTTTGAGTCTAGTGCTCCTCCTGGAGATAAACAACTCTACAAGCTGGTGAACATTCAAGCCTTGTTAGTTGCTGCGGTCTGTCATCTGCCATCACCATCCATGTCGGTGCACAGCTATGCAGCAAGCTCAACCACGATCACATTAAATGCTGAAGAAACGAGTTGGCCTTTGAAGTTGTTCCTGGAAGCAATTGTGAAACCGTGAAAACAGGACAACAAATTAAATTATGCAGCGGTGTTTGTTTACATCAACGTGGGTATTTCAGTTATGGGGCTTATTCCTGTTTTGAAGATGCTCAATCTTTGATGTGTCTGTGCAACACAGAAAATGTTGGTTTTAAGCTTTCTCTTCTTTTTTTCCACCTTTTTTTCCTTAAACTCATGACAAATACTAGTACAAGTGCAAGTAAATCAAGAATGGACCTACAAGGGTGCATCTGCTCTGCTGTTCTAGCAGGGTTTGAAATGGCTCCTTTAAACATTGATGCAGTGAATATAATTGGTTTCTAATGAGGTACATTTGAAGAAAAATACCATTCTTAATCCTTTAATGATGAACACTGACCTCTTAAGCATAGACACAGAAGTATTTCCATTTACAAACATTTTTTAATAACAAACTGTTTTAGATTTTTAAGTCCTTCTTTTTTTTTAGAAAACATTTTCTCTTATGCCTAGAAGCTCACACATGTAGGCGTCCCCTTGCAGACTTAAAAATCTTTAACTGACCAGGTGTATTCAATGTAATGAAAGACAACTTTTTTGGTTTTTATGAGACGGGGAGTTATTTTTCCTGCAGGTATTTTTTTTGTGTGTGCTGGCTTTCTGAACAAATTCATACAATCCCAAAAGCCTCATACTATCTCAAGCCTAACCAGAATGCACATCCATGTAAACACACTTGCCTTGTTATCGCATTCACACCAGGATAGTTCAGCGGACTCACACCATTTTGTTTGGTTTGCTTTCACACTGCACTTTATTGAAGCATACCCAACCGCCCAAACAATGTCAATATATCCTGAAATTACCACTGACCAAAAAGAAAGGAGGAAATCCAGCTCATTGATTGGCCAGGACCAAAAATGACTTGTTCACTGCAGGTAAACGATGGAACAATTTTTTTTTTTTTTTTTTTGTATTGGGGTTTCTGATTTTACTTTGGTGTTCAAACCTAATGTAGTTTTACCAGAATCTGTTCAGTATGGGCAGCAGGAGGGGTAGCGAGTTATCTAGCATGTTGCCCTATGACACACCTTATACTACTTCTGCTCTTTGGTTCACTATAAGGTACATTTTGCTTTCACACTGCAAGCGAACTGCACCAGGACTGAAGTGAACCGAGATCCCTGGTTTTTACTACTCCAAACTAAATGTAGTATCCGTGGAAGCACCAGTGTGAATTCAATATAATTCAATAGCAACAAACTGAGATTAATACAACCCATACCAATAAGTGTTAGTTGTGCCATCAACTGTTGAGTTATACAACAGTTTGTCAGAACAAAATATGGGGCACCACTGGGTGGGATTGCTCACTGAAAATACTATTAGCTTTCTCTGTTTGAAATATAAATGCAGTGGGTAAATGTACACAGTCCAAACTGGGAATGTCAAATGAAATGGATGACAGTAAATGTGGTGTATTGCATCATAACCATTGTCACCATTGTCAGCGGGACCAACAGCTATGTCTGTACTGGTTGCTATTAGGATCATAACGGTGCTAGTAGTAACTATAAAGATTTAAAGCTGCAGGTAACGGAACATGGTGATTGAGCTTGAACAGTTGATGCAATAGAAGGAGCCAATTGAATGAATCATGTAGGGTCCTGAATGTTAAGAATAATCATACATCTTTACTAGCAGACCAGTTTCTTAAACCTCAGTTGCCTACAGTTTAATTTGTGACGCCCAGAGGCCTCCTGACTACCAGCCCATATATGTTGGTCAGCTGTGGGCTTTGGAAACCTCCTCTGCTGCAGTCAGTCCACGCGAATGCCAACAGCTTAGCTGATCTTGTAAACTGGATTTATGGTCTGTCTGGACATGTGGGATGGTTTGACTGCACGGGGGATCAAACCATGACACCCCCCCCCCCCCCCCCAAAAAAAAAAAAAAAAACGCCATTCTGACACCATGTAGTGGCTATGTGCATTGTCGCCTGTGACCAACAACAAGCCATTTAAAGCTTTACTCCAATAATTTGTGGCACTTTTTATGTGTGAAGCACATGTTTAAACTCTCACATCTAACCCCGCTTTCACTCTCTCTTTTTGATTGCCGCTGGTGTGTTAACTGAACACAAACATGCAGGAGAAATTGGACTCATTTTCTCGGTGTGGTAGTCTAACATTGGAAAAAAAAAAAAGTTTCATACTATTTTAAGTCTGACTATTTTAAAGGTTTTGGTAGTAGCAGCCATATTTTGGGCAACACTGTTCTGAAAAACATCTGTACTATGTTGTTCACATCTGTCTTCATGCCTGATAAAAGACCAGAATATCAGAGGTACCTCTCAGTTTAATGTAATGACACTGGATCAAAACCCTTCGAGCTTTACCTCAATTATCCTCTCTTCTAAAATAGCTGCTAGAAACTGTTTTCCTATTTCTCTTCTGCATTTTGGCATTACAATCAAATCTGTTTTGGTAGAGCTTTATACATGAAAGACCTTCTTCAAGCACTCAGTTCTCCAGCTAGCACATTGCTTGCTCTACCACTGAGGGATAGCAAACACATTAGAAATGGTATTACTCTTTTTTGTGGCTCACACAGCAGCCAGCCTCTTGAAGGTAATTGTTTTCACAGGGTGTTTTGAATGGTGTAGGGTTGGCTGCTATGTGGACATACTCACTTCCTGTACCTGGGTGCAGCTTAATGTAATAGAATGGCTGCAACACTGAAAATGACAGGTGCTACCTTTTTTTTTTTTTTTTTTTTGGAAGGCTGCATTTTTCCCTTTGTGCTGCAAAGGGGTGGGTTTTCATGTGTTTTCTCTGGTGCCTTAAAGATTTTTCCATTGCAAATTGGGAAGGCTGCTTTTGTCCTATTTTTCCTGTAATACACAACTTAACTCTGAGATAAATATACTCGAATCTCAAGGAATCTTGAAAAAGTCGCTGATCCTAGTGCTCTTTATTAATTCGAATTATGAGGGGAATTCTATTTTATCGTAGAACACCCGGCTTCAAGGGTATGATGATCGAGCTTTCCTTCAATATGTTATTAATATTCACTGCTAGTGGAATGCTAACTTTGTGTTTTTAGCAATATTTTGGGAGTAGTTTGGATTTATGCCATAATTTTTTTTTATCTTTTCCCTAATAAATGAAAGGCAGTTTGCATTTGTATTTTCTGCAACTCTGGTGGGTCAAGCCTCATTTTTAAGAAACAGATTTTTCTGCCCTCATTGAGATGTTTTGATCAGACTTGCAGCTTTCCTCCTCGCTCTCTCCTTCTTTCTCATGTTTTTTTGATGTCAAATTCAAAGCGGCTGCAAATGTGTTTTTTTTTTGTTTTTTTTTATCTGGCATGCATTTTGCTGAGCATCCTGCCCACCCCCTTTATGCAGAGAGGATTGAAGGAGAATAGTAATGACTTTAGCCTTATGGGACTCTAAATGTGTGATGTTCAAAAGCAGCTTGTACATCACAGTACCTGTCAGTCAAAACGACCAGTGCCAGGTCTGCAAGTGTGCAGCATGTGTGCGTGTTTACAAGTTCACATGTTTGTCTGTTTGTTGCTAAGCCAGAGGATGTGAAGGGGAATGTAGTTAGAGGGAAGGAAGGATCAAAGTACCCAGGCTTGGTGCACTGCAGAACAGCCTGCTCCTCTGCATACCTCCCTTTTGTTTGCAGGCTGTGGAAACTAGGCTTTGCATTTGACATACATATAACACATATTGAAATAGCACTGCTGATGATGTTAAAATACATTTCTGTAAAATTACATGTCATCTGTGTAAGGGAATTCTTGGTGACCCCCCTCCACCCCAAGCATTATTTTATGTATGTAGGCTTATATTAATTTTCAAATCATGTCAATGAGACAGATCTGACTTTATAATCATGCATTTATGTGATTGAGTGCAGCCTAAAGCACAAATCTTCAGCTCTGTTTTCAACAACTTGATTCTCTGCAACTTTGATACATTTCTGTAAAAACCTTTAAAAAGAATTGATGGAAAAAAATGTTACTTGGAATATGTGCAAAACTACTTGCTATGGACATTTTGCATGCATTTCACCATCAGCTGACCTGGATAGGTTGTAAATATGTTTGGAAAAGCAGTTTTTTGGGTATGTTCTGCTTACATTTAAATCAAGTCACTCATACAGTATTTCTTGCATGCGTCTATTTTTGTGTGTGTGTTTAGACTCACACATCCTAGCCAGAGTTTGGATTCCCATCCCTTTGCCCATGACTTTCTCCTGTCTGTGTCTTTCCTTGTGACCCACATATGAATACTGCCTGCACCGTTTAATTGCATCTCTCTTCATCATCGTGGAGGAGGAATCATTTAATTAACAATTTAAAATATGAGGCTCATTATATGTTCAAATATATTTCTTCCAAATAGGCTTGAGCACAGTAGAACTCTGTGAGCGAAGGATTCATCCGTGACCTCCGCTGTGTATTTTTTTAGGGTTTGGCATAGTTAATGTAATGTTTGAAGCAATCATCTTATTTTTATCTTTGAGACCACCCACCATTCTTCTACTTTCATCTTCTCAAATGCCATATGTTGACTGTAATCCTAGACTTGGCCGTAGATGAGCCCTTGAATGTAATCCAGCAGTGTTTTGAATTATTCTGATTTTCATATTTGTGACTTATGAACTGTAAAATGTATAATATTTGATTTTGATTATAATTTATAATATTTTAAACATGAATAAAAGATGTGAATATGTATATAAAATATGTGGTTGAGTTATAGCTCCTTGCCATTAGGAAGAGGCTTCTCCCTGTGTGTTGTGATCTGAGCTGCTCTGTTCTGTGCTGTGGCAGCCAGTACGGCATGCATGCATGTCAGGGCAATTAAGAGCAAGGAAACCTCTAGGTTTCCTTCTAAAGAATAAACAAAGTTCTCCAGCTCTACACACACAAAAAAAAGATAAAACAGTCAGTGTGAACTCCATCTTTTTTTTTAACAAGTTCTTGTGATGAATGGTTGTATGGGCTTATAAGTACTGCAAAGGACGTGTGGCTTGTTTTGGACTCTGCCTGTACTTGCTTACAGTTCTGGTTTGCTTTTATAGTCCATAAAGTATTTTTTCAATCAACTTGAGCGTTTGTATCTTTGTGAACCTCAAGTATAGGCTTTTACATAAACATGCACAATGGCATGATACCATGGATTGTTGTTTTCCTCTTTCGCTCTGTAACAGCTAGACTTTTAACTCGTCCATCTTCTTTCACTTCTGGATTATAGTAGATGATGTGAGCCAGGACATTAATGGTGTCTGTGATGTACTTGACTTTCATTGCGCAAACCCTGCAGAGTTCATGTACTGCTCCTTCTCTTAACAAACACTGGAACACTGAATGAAGAATCCAATATTAAGCCTAGGGCTGGGGCGATATGAACCAAATCTTATATCTCAATATTTTTTACCTGAATCCCGATATACGATATATATCTCGATATAGATATATATATATATATTTTTTTTTTGTCAAGTAACCAAAGAGACAGCTCTAATTTACAGCCTTCAGTGCTAAATACACTTTTATTAAGGATCAGCAGCACATGTGCATTAAAACAGCTGACTGAAATTAAAGTACCTTTATATTAAATTAAATGCTCCTAAAACTAAATAAATTAAAAATACTTTTCAATTACCATAATAAAAATACAGCTGTGAAAAATGCAAAAGAAAAGATGCTTTTAACTCAAAACAAGCTATCTCAATATAAACAATATTTCCTCCTTCTATATTGCGTCTGATAAAGTCTCGATATATTTGAAAGTCTTGATATATTGTCCAGCCCTAATTCAGCCAAACACTTGCCCTCTTTGAAGGTGGGATCATCTGTATTTCCTGCAAAAGTTCCTGCTGCTCATATTAAACTACCAACTTTGAGAATTAACTTAAGCAGCATCTGAGTCTTATCCTGCTTGCAGAACGTAAGCCGGAAGAGTCACGCAAGATTCCAACTTTTTTCCAAACAGTAAAAACATTGTTTAAAAAAAAAAAGATAGCTCAAGACTATGAACTACTTTATTCTGAAATTCTTTAGGGAGAGATCTATGCAGGCTACTTGAGGGGCTCAAACTCAGGCTTCTCTTCCTGTTTTGGCTTATGGTGCCTGCTATTTCTCCCTAGCTTATTGAAGCAGAGCTGAATCATTGGGATTGAATGTTGTGTTTAATAAATGTAACAGTTACTCCTGTGACAAAAATTGCAAGTTTTACAAGCTGTTGTTGAGATTAAACATAAGATCACTCAGACAGAAAAGTTGACATAAGATGCTGGCACTTAATTTTTGGCACTGGAAGTCCTATTCGGTTTCTTTGTCATCTCAAATGTACAACCTTCTAACCTTCTTGCTGCCTGGGAACTCGGTTTGGCTTTCGGTTGAGGAAAAGACTCCTGAAGTCAAAACCTAGATAAAGTCTGCAAATCCCAGTTTAGTGCTGTAATATAATGTTCAAAATGACACTGAAGGAAGAAAGGGGACCGATAACAGAAGTCTTGTCTTTTAAATACATGATTTAAATAATCAAATTAAGTGAGCAGTCTTTATTTTAATGTTGTTCAAACCATGGCAAGCTCGATATTAAAGAGAAAAATACAGAACATTTTCCCATGGAAAGTATTATTCACAAGCTATAACCTCTGCTTTAATTTGAGGTCTGGGCAACAGATGATACAGTTACTAATGCAGTTTAGCTGAAATGAAACAAGCAGGGCTCATTAGTTTCAGCATATGGTTCATGTTATTTCATTAACTTTGTGGCTTCATGTTATTCAGGTCCATCTAAGTGAGAAGGTTTTTCACTAAAAACACGTCAATGCCATAAAGTCCGAGGTGTGCTCAAACCTGTGAGTTTGGTTTTTATATAAAGTAAGTAGTGGAATGGTAAATCTGAAAGCCAGTGCCGCTCCTCCAACAAAAGAGCTGGATATGCTCTATAAATTCTCAAATGCTGGCTGTTTGTGTGTGTTTAGGTTTGATGGAAACTTCAATACCAACGTCTCCAAGACCATCTGCTGTGACAGACTTTCCCCCACCGTCAACAGCCGAGCTTTCAACCCCGGACGAGACCTCAACTCAGGTTTGCTCAACACACAAACTCACACACACAGACTCAGAGTGCAGATCAAGAGGCATTTGCTTGTGAATAAGCCAAACTGGTTTAAAAACTGAACCTTTTGAACTTTTTCAAAATGATTTCTTCTGTTTATAAAATGGGCAACAATAAAACAGAAGTTGGGATTGCAACTAGTTTTTCATGAACTTGTGTTATCGCTTCCATCTTTCTCGCAGCTCCTGAAATTTTAATGAAGTAGAGGACATTGATGTGAGATTAAAACGAGCTCTGTGCATCCAAAGAGACATTTTTGAAGTCTTTGTACTGTCTTCCTTTTTTCTTTTTGTTTCCTGCCTTTTCAGCTTTTTTCCACAGTCAAGGAATCAAATGAAGTCTGTCTGACTTTGAGCTCTCAGTTTTTGGTTTTACTTAAATAATGTAAGTTTTATCATTATTTTATTAAAGCAGCTTGATCTGAAATGGAAGTTGCAACAGTTTACAAACGTATAAGACACCACTGAATTGCAATTTGTGTGACCTCAGCGTCCATAGACAGTTTGATTCTCGCTGCAGTCAAAATACATGTATTAAAGCTCCTGATATACACATTGCAGAGTATTACCTTGTAAAACTTACAACTGTCTGTGCCTGATTGAGAACAAAATGGGCCACTTTGATTAAAACCATGCAAAAGCCATCTTTCCCTTGCTGGCTTGTCTGTTCTGCTGCTGTCGCTCAGTTAGTGCCTGCTGTCAGAGGAGAAATCTCAGACTGCACAGCATCCCTTCAGAACTTACAGGGTGCAGTTTCCACAGTAATACACAACTATTTAGTAAAACTACAGCTAGTTCTTTCCAGGATTTTCACTTTGCATTATAGCAGACACACTTGAACATCTTTATGCAACCCCAGTTTCAAAAAAGTTGGGACACTGTGTAAAATATAAATGAAAACAGAAAGTAATGATCTCATAAACCTGGATTCTATTCCTAATAGAACATAAATAACATCAGATGCTGAAACTCAGACATTTGACCATTTCATGGAAAATATTAGCTCATTTAGAACTTGATGGCAGCAACATGTCTCTAAAAAGTTGGAACAAGGTGATTTGTACCACTCTGTAGCATCCCTGCTTCTTTTACCTTCTGTCTGTAAACATCTGGGAAATGAGGAGACCAGTTGCTGCTGGAGGTTTAGGAGAGGAATGTTGTTCCATTCTTGTTTGATGCAGGACTCGGACTGCTCACCAATCCTGAGCTGTCATTGCTGGATTTTCTTATAATTTTTTTGTTGATGTACAGTCTGGACTGCAGGCAGCTCATTTTAACATCCAGACTATCCCTTCAAAGCCGTGCTGTTGTGATGGATGCAGTATGTGGTTTAGCATTGTTAGCTGAAATATCCAAGGCCTTCCCCTAAGAGGCGTTGTCTGGATTGGATGGAAGTATATATTCTTCTAAAACCTCTACTGTATATATTCTCCTTCATTAGTGTTGCCGTCACAAATGTCCTGGCCGACAGAGAAAACAGCAGCATTTCTAGATTGTTCTAACATATGGCTTCTTCCTTGTATGATGGAACTTTAAGCTGCATTTGTGGATTGCATGATGAACAGTTATTTCTGGAAGTGTTCCTTAACCAACGCAGTGATTTCCAGCAGAGAATCGTGTCAGTTTCTAAGGCAGCGCAGCCTGAAGGCCTGAAGATGACTGGTTATAGCCTTCGGCCTTATCTCAGAGATTCCTCCTGATTCTCTGAATATTTTGATGACATTAGTAGATGGTGGGATCTTCAGTCATTTTACGGTGAAGAACATTTTTCTGAAATAGTTTTTTTTTTTTTTTTTTTTACTAATTTTTGGACACGGTTGACTGCAAATTGGGGAATCTGTGCCCATCTTTACATCCGAAGGGCTCCGCTCCTTCAGTTGTTTATTTGTTCTTATTACCTTTTCAGCCTTTTGTTGCCCCAACTTTTTTTTTGCTGCCATCAAAGTTAATATTTTCTATAAAATGGTAAAATTTTACTTCAACATGGGATATGTTGTTTTGGTTCTATTTGAGAATGAAATATGGGCTGATGAGAATGGTAAATCATGGCATTTTGTTTTTATTTACATTTTACAGTTTACAGTTTTTTTTGTTTTAGGGAAAAATAAGAGCTTAATCAGAAATATAGTTTTCAAAAAGCTTGTTAAAATGTGAAGTATGTTACTGTATCTAATTAATGCTGAAAAATTAATTTAAAGGATAAGTTAAAAGAATATATATGATTACGAATGTTTCACCTGTTTTTTCATATTTAATCTCATTTCCAGTTCTATATGGAGTTGTAAAGTGAGCTTAAAGTTCAGCCAATAAAACGTATCCAGGTTTGCTTAACTTCCTGGATAGAGTATAAATTGTGGAATATTTCAAGGATCATGACTGAGCTTGCAAGTTATAGCTCACAACTTCAGAAAACTGAGAACTTTAGAACATCTTTAATCTCAAAAGAACACTACGATTTCCCAAAGGGATACCTGAAAGATGTGGCGTCTGAAGTGCACTGAACACTACTTTTCATTGTACCAGATATTTCCTCTTTCTTTATGAATCATCACCATCAGTTCATCCTCTGTCATCCCATAGTTGCCCCCACCCTTTCCAGCCTCCCCTCTCTGCAAGCCATTCATAATGACAGCCATTCATGACACGTCACCATCGGCGGGTTTTTATTTTCCTTACCAGCCAGTCAAGGCAAGTTCAAGTTACCCCTCCGCCTCCTTTCCCCCCTTCTCATCCCTCACACTCAGCCCTCCTTGACCCCCAAACTCCCAGTGTATTCATTCTCTCCCATTTGTCTCAGTCCAGTCTAAACAAGCTGCTACGGATGGGAGGGAGGGTGTATCTGGGTGAGGGAGGGATAGTTGAGAAGGAGAGAAGGATAAATGAGGGGAAAGAAGGGAGGGGTAAGAGCTGATTGAAATGGAATAATTTCGTCAAGACTGCATTGTATTTCTTTCATCTTCTGCCCTTTCATCTATCATTTCATTTTTTTAATGTAGAAAGAGGAAGATGGTGGATATGGAAGGGTCAGTACTGATACCAGCTGGTGGGAGAGAAAATGGGCTGAGTGCAGTTTGATTACAGAGCTAGCTTAATACATCTTCACTCCTTCCTCAACCTTTCTTTATTCCAGTCTTTCCTCCTAAACAATTTTTTAGCAGTTTTTCTTATTGAAGAGGTGTTATGTGACCTCCACTTTGCTGTTATACCCACTTTCTACTATACCCACATCATTCATTTTGAGTCTTCCCATGTTGGTGACCACCTTTTCAGACCCAGAGCCTTTCAGTTTCACAAACTGGTGTCTGTTTGGTGATGTTTTTAATTGTGATTGTTGGATTGCCATAACACAGTGAATGCCTTTATTATTTAAGTGTTAATTCTCAGGGATAAGGATGTATTTAATACCCCTAAATGGATTTAATACCTGCAGAATGAAGAGATGGAATAGAGGAAGCAATAATAGAGGTATACAAGCCAATAAAATATGTGCAATAAGCAAAGAAAGAAATGGAAAATAGTAAAATAGTGAGTGAGTTTTAAAAGAATTAGAAAGCTTGTACTACCTTATTTGGGTTGTTGAAGTGTCATTAGAGAGGAACAGCTGAAGTGGAAGGTAGTGCAGATCAATGGAACTAACACAACAAAGGTTTGATCTCTAGACATTTTGCTGAACAGGCCAAGTTACAATGGGTGCAGAGGAGATGTTTTGTGGTCTGGGTTGTGGACCCATGTAGAACTTAACAAACAAGGAGTTACTCCCCCCTGAGAAGGAAAGTGACCTGCACTGCACTCACTGCTGGGTTCAGGGCACTTCTCGTGGGAGTGCCTGGCTGGATGGCCTTCACCTCCTTGTGACATGGAGCCATCCCCGCATGGCACAAGGAGCTGTAAATAATTTAGAGTGCAACAGGGTCGTGATCATATTTGGCCTGAAAGGGGCTTGAACGTTGTAAGAATTGAAGTATTGGTGTATTACTGTCTCTTCCTGCTGCATTATGCACCAGATGCAGGCAACGGGGACTAAAAGATACTCAAATTAAAGAAAGATACAACCATTCGTCTCAATTAAGTTCCAATAAAACTAAACATTTAGACATTTAGAGCAGGAAACTAAAAGGATACACTTGGGTGGCACTTTCAGTGTTATAGCTGTACTTTAAACTGTTTATATGTTGATGCTGATACATCAAAGCAGATTATTTGAAGACAGAAGTTGTAAAATTGGAGGAAAATGAGTGTCATGTGGTCACAATTTCTTGCCTCGTCCATCTCTTTCTGAGATTTAAACATTGTTGGCAGAATAGATCAACATATGTTTATATAATCCTTCTGCTGTTGACGCAGCTGAGTGGTTCCTGTTTACATGAGCCACAGAGATGGATGGAGTCACCAGGCATGGATGATGCATGTGTCTCAATAAAGAGTAAATATAACCAGTAGTGATTTTTGGTGGTTTTCTTTTTTTTTTGTGTATGTTAAAATTCTTATAAGTTGTGTGAGTTCGCTGTTTGTCACTTGAATGTTTGAGTATTTTTTTGCACCAACCAAAAAGGAGGAGGAAAAAAAAATCAGCTTGCAAAACTGGTAACAAGTTTTCTTTAGCAGGTGATTAACTCAGTATGCCCACATTTAGAGACTATGTGTATCAAGATATTTTGAAGTCCTGTCCTAACAATATTTAGCCAAATGACAACATATCATGTGTGCAGATTAGGGATGCTCCGATCAGGTTTTGATCAGCCGATTCCGATCCCGATCACTAATAAGTGCCGATCACTGCCGATCACCGATACCGATCACATGGATTGGCCGAATTTTTTTAAATTACATTAGAAGCACTACTGGCTACATGATTTGGAAAAAGAAACCATAAATCCCCTTCATTTAGAGAAAAACAAAACATTTTATTTACGTTTTCCAAGAGAAAAAATACAAAACACTTTAAGGCACAATAAATGAACTACTCAGTCAATAGTAGTAAATTCTAATTAGTAATACTATTGTTAACAGACTGAAAACAGATTTAAGGCTCCCTACAGGCTTAATAATGCAGATATTAAAAGAAACAAAACTAAAAACTTAGCATTGCCCATATAAAATGTCAAGTCAAAAAGGAAACATTCACAGTCATAGGCAGGTTGCATTTGAGTTAACTAATTAAATCAGAACTACCTGAGAGCACAGCTTACTATTTTGTGCATGAGTAACCTCTGTTCTGCAAAGAAAAAACTGCTTACCTTTTTTAAATTTATAAAATAAATACTATGGGTCTGCTGCTTTATATGTATAGTAAAATAAATAAATAACCCATCTGCTACCTAAACAACATTACTGTGGCCTTAAAGACTCTGAAACAGAAAACAGGCCAAATGAAATTAAAGTGCTTTCCCTTTGAACAGGAAATGATGCAGAAATTAAAAAAATAAAAAAACCTTAACATTACCAGGATAAAATGTCAAGTAAAAAAGGAAACATTTACAGTCATAGACAGGTTACTAGCTGAGAGAAGAGCTTACTGTTTTGTGCATGAGTTACATGTTCTGAAAAGAAAAAAACTGTTTACCTTTTATGAATAAAAAAAAAACCTACAATGGGCCTGCTGCTTTATATGTAAAATGAATAACCATCTGCCACCTGAACAACATTAATGTGGTCTTAAAGACCATGAAACAGAAAATATCACAAGTGAATTTAAAGTGCATTTGCTTTGAACAGGCAGAAACGTTGAACAGCCTTAACACATGCTGTTGTAAATACGTATTACTTGTTGAGCATTGTGGGAAGATTCTTTTTAATAAAGAGAAGCATCTCCGCTTTTTCAGGCATGAGTCTATTCCTGTGTTCATCCACAATGTTGGATGCAGCGCTAAATAGTCGCTCACTCTCCACACTTGTGCAAGGGGCAGATAAGTATGCTCTTGCTACACTAGCAAGCCCTGGAAAGCGTTCCTTGTTAGCTTTCCAGTATTCCAATGGTGATGCACTACGAGAGATGGTTGGCTCTGAGAGGTAGATGATCATTTCTGATGGTGTTGCATTTTCTGTGAGAACCTGGTGCCTGGATTCTTCTCCCAAGATTTCACCAAACACTGAAGACAAGGACCCTGGTCTCGGCACCTTCTCTGCTGGTTCCCCTGTGCTGTCAGCTTCAGGTCTTTGTTTTGGGCTCCTCTGAGTGGCTTGTGTCATCAGACCAACAAGCAGTCTGTGTGTGTTGGTCTTCAAGTCTTCAGAGTAAAATCTGTCTTTGTACCTTTAAGAGGGCAGAGGAAAATCACATTTATTTCACATGAAACTAATTGTCTCAGGTCAGTTGAGGATAAAAAATGTAAAGTATTTGAAAATACTTAATTTTCCACCATTACATAATAATTCTCTCACCTTGGGTCTATGAGTGTTGCCAAACTGTAGAGGGGCTCTTCTTCAATGTCAGCAAATCTTCTGGTGACAGCTTCCAGCAATGTGTCCTTAGTTGTCTTCACACCATGACCTGCTGCAGTCTCTTTGGCAAGGAGGCGCTTCAAAACCATCACAGCAGGTATGACATCAGCAGCAGATGCATTTGATGATGATATTTCCTTCGTTAGCTCTTCAAACGGTTGTAGGAGTGTTGTTAGGTTTTCAATCAATTCCCACTGAGAAGTTGTAAAGGTAGCAGGCAACTCATGGTCAGCTGCATAAACACCCAGTGCTCGCTTTTGCTCAAGGAGACTGACGAGCATATAATAAGTGCTATTCCACCTCGTGCTAACATCTTGTTGCAGTCTTTTGGTGGGCTGGCCGAGTTGTTGCTGTACACTCTGAAGTCTTGCATATGCTAATGGCGAATGCCTGAAATGCCCTACAATGCGTCTTCCTTTGGCAATAATGTCACTTATACTGCGCTGAGACAACACTGCCTCGTGAATAGCTAGCTGCAGGGTGTGAGCCATACACCCCAAACTTGGTAACCCAGCATCTGTCATGCCTTTCACCATGTTTCTGGCATTATCTCTCAGTATCACGTGCACTTTGTCTTTCGGAATATGCCATGTTTCAAACATTTTCTCAAATGTGGCTGCTAAAGCTACAGCAGTATGGGAGCCAGAAAACTCCTGGGCATGCAGAACAGCTTTATGGAGATGAAAATCTGAGTCGATCCAGTGAGCTGTTAAACTCAGCAACGAGACAGGACTGACATCCGAGCTCCATATGTCCGTCGTAAAACTTACGGAGGAGGAGAGACCTTCTTTCAGGAGACGTTCAATGTGAGCGTACACAGTCTGATGGAGCTCCGGAAGGGCTACGTCCATGAAGTATTTACGTCCAGGTAGCAAGTAGCGAGGCTCCAAGTGTGAAAGCAGTCGGCGAAACCCAGTGTCTTCAACAACTGAAAATGGCTGGTCATCCAGCCCGATGAATTCCATTATTTTGGTAGTAATTAGCTTAGCCTTCTGACTGTCACGTTCATACGGACGAGCATTAGCAATTGTTGTTTGTCTTAACTGCGCCCTGGCTGCTCCAGGTGTCTTCTTCTCACTCTGTGCAGCGAGTCTCGTAAACTCACCATACTCCGCCAAGTGATTGTTTTTTAAATGTCGGATTAAATTCGTAGTGTTGAAAGTTTTTGCCGTGCTTCCCCCACGAGGAATTTTTCCGTCGCAAGTGTTACAGGATGCAAACTTGATGTCACTGTCACACACAGTGTAAAACTTCCACACGGCGGACATGTTTATTTTGGATTTGCGCACATGTTCAGTGAGGAGGAAAGCGGAAGCTACGTCACTGCACACGCAAACAGCACCATTGTAGGCTGCAAAGTATGTAATATAAGTGATCGGATTTTGCGATCGGCAAAAAAACATGTGATCGGCGATCACCGATCACATGTTTTTTCATGGAAATCGGCCGATCATGATCGGTGGCCGATCGATCGGAACACCTCTAGTGCAGATTAAGCTTTTAATGACCTAATAATTATAAGTGCTAAGAAATTAAACACTGACACATCTAGTCAAGTCAAACCAAGCCTTTTCTTCAGATAACATTAAATTAAGGACTGTTATTATTCTCACATGGTTTAAAGAACTGAAACACTTTGCTGTACACTGCAGATAACATGTTTGAAGCCTGTTTCAGCATGTGCGTCATATAAAGACTGGTGGTTATTTCTACCTCCTCTTAGAGGACTTGAGATGATTAGATTGGCTGCCGTTGACCTTCTTTTCTGTATCTTAAATAAAGAAAAGTCGTCTAATGAGCTGCACATGCTAGTTTTTCATATAAGCCAACTTTGAAGCACACTGATCCCCTTGTGTTGTTGTTTTTTTTCCTTGGTTAAAGACCAAAAATTGCTATTTGTATCTCCCTAACTCTTTCCACTTAGCAAGTGGTAATTTTGACACCCCTTGTTAAAATCTCACTAACAATTTTAACAAAATAAGCCTGCAGAAGCTGTAGCAGACTGCCATCTCAGATAAAAATCCAGAAAGTGAATGAAAGATGTGCACAGTGCCCTGACCAGTGGTTAAACAGAAGGCAGGGCAGTATTTGAGACCTCGTAAAGCATAAATAAGGAAGCTTACGTAGTCTCTGATATGCTGTAAAACAAAAGACCAGTAAAAGAGAGAGGGGTTATGATGAACAAAAAAGGTTTAGATGTCTCTGATTCAAACTTTAGGGACTGTGGTGTTCCCTCTTAATATTGCTATTAATTTTAAGAATTTACATTTAAAATGAAAAAGAAATAAAATATAAATGAGCAATCACTTCCTACACAGCTTTAACGCACATTTCTCTCTTCTAATTTCATTGATGAAATTAACTTCTCTGTCTGTCCCTTCTTCTGCAGTGCTGGCTGACAACCTGAAGTCCAACCCAGGCATAAAGTGGCAGTATTTCAGCTCAGAGGAGGGCATCTTCACCGTCTTTCCTGCTCACAAGTTTCACTGCAAAGCAAACTATGAGCACCGCAGCAGGTACACCAGAACGTCTCTCTGTTGATTTTTTTTTTTTGACATCTAGCTGTTAGACAGACAGAAAATAATTAGGTTGCTACCAAAATATACACGTGGCAGCCTCCTGAGACAGACTGGCTGAGCTTGAAGCCACAACAACTTGTTTCTCCCTTCGACTTCATCACCCTCACCCACCCCTCTCCGTCCATCTCTGCCAGTTGTTGTGGGGGTGGCCCAGAGGGCATTGCTCATGGCATGCTGCTCTCACACCACCACCACTCATGCCCTCAGCTGGAATGTGGCTTTGTACCACCAAAGTCCGGTGGAATTTTACGCCTCCAGTGTTGTGGATTCTTTTTTTTCTTTTTTTTAAAACCATGACTGAAGGACTCTCTCTTGGTCCCTTACATATTCTACGTTCTCTTTTTTTTTTCATATCTTTTGGATTTTTTTTCTTTTTTAAATCTTGTTACTGTTCAGATCAGCAACCTGGCAAAAAGCTATGGGAGAAATGACGTAAGTTAGCTTGTTTCTAATGTGAATAAGGCTTTGTGAGTATATCACTCCATTCTTTGCCCCATGTATGTGTCAATTCATCCAGCAGACCACACACACACACACACACACACACACACACACACACACACACACACACACACACACACACACACACACACATTATTTTACTTTAAGTGACACACACTTCATATTATTGTCTTAACCAAATAAAAAATGGATTCAGCTTATTTTAAGAGTAATTAAACTTTGTCATCAGAACTGTAGCTTCATGCACCAACAGACTGACTCCTCAGTGATGCTTCCTTAAACACATTAGACAAAAAAACTTGAATACATCTTAATCCCATAAAGTTGATAACAGATCAGTATGCATTTCTAGATTTGATCTTAAAAGGCTTATTTCATATTTGATATCACCACAGTGAAATGTGTTTGTGGTTTGTTCAACTTTGTCATGATCTTTGAATCTCTAAAAATCATTTATATTCACTGTGTGATGTAAAGAAAATATCAAAACTCATACAAAACCGTACAACTATTGAATATGCTTATATGCTATTGAACATCCCCTTACCTGACCATGTATTTGTGTGTGCATCCTTGCAGGCCTGTGTATGTCTCTGCAGTTCGGCCACAGTCTAAACACATTGTGGTGATGGTGGACCATGGAGCTTCTGTAACTGAAACCCAGCTTCAGATTGCCCGGGATTCAGCGTTGGTCATCCTCAATGCCATAGATGAACACGACAAGGTTTGTGGAAATGATCAGACTCCTTTGTGTTTTTCTTATTAGGTAGTAAAAGTGCTAAATTTTAACTACTTCTCCTCCTCAGATCTCCATTCTGTCGGTAGCAGAGACGGTTCGCTCCTGTTCTCTAGACCAGTGCTATAAGAGTTTGCTGTCTCCAGCTACCAGCGAGACCAAGAGGAAGATGAGCACCTTCATCTCCAATATTAAGGCATCCGATGGAGCCACCCAACATGCAGCTGGCTTCCAGAGGGCCTTCCAGCTGCTCCGCAACACCAGCAGTCTCAGCAAACAGAGCACCAGTAAGAAAAACTGCGGCTTTGAGCTGTGGCTGTTTCACAGATGAAGTCAAGTTTTGCTTCTGCCATTAACAGATAGTAACTATAATCAGTGTGCTCTCATTACTCTGTCTGATATTGCCTGATATGTCTCGTGTCCTCTATTAGCCACAGACATGGTGATCATCTATCTGTCATCCGGCATCACGTCTCGAGAGTCGTCAGAGCAGGAGAAGAGAGCCACTCTCAGTGTGGTCAGAGAGGAGAACCGACACCTCAACAACTCGGTCATGATCCTCACTTACGCTCTCATGAATGGTGAGATGCTACACCTGGAAGATATACTAATGCTTTCAAACACAAGTCAACATAGTTCATTCAGTATTTTCTTTTGCTACAAGAAACACTCAAAAAAACTGCAATAATGAAGGGCCAACTAAAAGTAAAGGGGAATTATCTGCTGCTCATTAACCCTCCTTAAGAAGTTTATTAGTTTGTTTTTCCATCTTTTGTCGTTGCAGTTAAACAAATACTGAAAATTTCCAGGAATTATTCAAATGAAAAAAATTAGTAGTTTTTCTTTTCCTTTAAAAGAGAGGGTGGCTTTTTGTTCACGTTCAGTTGCATATTGATGATCTTTTCCTGAATGTTACAACACGGTAGCTCTCTTACATCAGGTTTTATACTTGTTTTGACTCTGTAGATGGATGGGAATGCATCAACGTGGAATAATTTTATCCTTTTACTAAAAAAAAAAACACATTTGTTCTTTTCCCCCTTTTTTGGCTACAATAATAAGGACTTTTTCCCCTTTTGGCTTAGCTGGGAAATGTTTCGTTTCACATCATGATATTAGATATTTTCTGTTCCTTTGTACATTTTGCTCAAGAGAAGACTGACTGTAACAAAAGCGCTCTGAAACCTCAAAGGTTTTTTTTTTCTCTTTGTGTGTGTTAATTTGAGGTCTGTATTCTTATTTTCCTCTTTCATTGTTCTTTTCCATCCATCAGTCTCCTTTAATTCCCACCTTCCTCTGCAACACACATGCACTCTCCTGCTGAGCCTGCATTAATCCACCATTAATACAAATCATTTTTGCACTGGAGAATGGAAATGAGGTACATCTAAGAGAGGGGAGCATGAGACTTCAAAGGGCGTGCTGCTCACTCGGTGTGTGACTGACAGAGGACCTTGGGTCTTTTAAGAGAGATGATGAAAAGGATGCAGAAATCTCTCGTTCTTTGAGTTTATTAGCATTGCATATTCAAAAAAACATTTGTTTTGTGGCCGATGGTTTTGCACAATGCTGAAAGGCCTGCTGTGGGTGCGGGACTCTTATTCACCGCATCTCCTGCCAAATGTGAAGTGCTGATTGTTCAAGCAGATCAGCAGTCTCTCAGTACTACAGCACACAGTTTCATGTTTAAGTGTGTGCGTTTATATGTCTGTGGCAGGTTTTGGGGGCAGGGGGGGGAAATGGCTTTGTAGTTTAATGATAAAAAAAGACTGTTCAACATATTTCTTACACCCCAGAATAATTAAGGGACTATTTAATGAGAAGTAGGAAATGTAAATTTGACTTTTAGGAAAGAGATTCCTCTGGAAATTTTGAGAAACATTACATATCAGAATATTACATGAGTTAGCATTTTCTCTTCTACATAAATGAAAGTCAATAGAAACCTGAGGTGTCAGCAGAATTTCCTCTTTGAGCTTGTTTGATGCTATCATCCATGGCGACATCGCCTCCACTCTATAGCCCAGCATAATGATGAAAAGAGCAGAGCCTTGGTATTAAAAAGGGATTCTGCTGTAATCCATTCAGTGATTGGATGCTGGCAGACAGTCTGCCCCGTCCTTCCCAATGTGGCATGGGATGCCAAATGTTCAGGTGACAGCTGTAGGGAACTGCCACACATCCATCTATTTTTCCATCCATCCTCTAAAAGACCTTATGATGCCTGGAAAGGTGAAGTCTGAAGTGTGCATTCATGTTTGAGCTGAATATTGTCTTTAAAGCAATGAGGGATTTATTTATGTCACGATCTCTGAGCTTGACAGACGACAGCTGGGCTTTGTAGGAGCATGGGACTGTAAGAGTGAAATTTACGGAGACCATCAAGCAGGACTACAAGCCAAGGCCTGCATGTTGATGTCTGTCTCTGCTTCTACTGTTGAAACACTTTTTGGGCAAATTTCATGTGGCAAGGTTTATTATAATCCAATTTAATGCCAGCTTTTTGCTGTTCAACCATGTGAAGCGCACGAGGTTAATTATAGTAAAAATAAACTTCTCGTCCCAAGAGTTGCTTTGAATTGAGCCCTTGTTTGGTGGCAGGAGTGTGATTTCTGTCTCTGAGCTTCTTGAAGTAATTCTCTTCTTATAGCCAGAGGAAAAAGAGAAAATGTTGCCTTTTATAGTCGGAATTTGAGTCATGCACTCTAGTGAAGAACTGTTTACTTCATTCAGCTCCTTTTCAGCCACTCCCTCCTCTTTTCATTTTCACTGTTACCCTTTTCAACTGGTCTGTAGGCAAACCACAAGTTACAGATCTGTTCCCAATATTTCTGCTTAATTAAATCAAACAGTTGACCTCCTTTCTTATCCCTAACTCACTTTCTGTACCACTCCTCTCTTTTCCTCCCTCAGAGGGAGTTACAGGCTTGAAGGAGCTTGCCTTCCTAAGAGACCTGGCAGAGCAGAATTCAGTGAAGTATGGAGTCGACCGAATGTTTGACCGAGAGCGCTCCTCTGTCGCGTCCTCGGCCGGATCTGCAGGAGCTTCCATGATGCAGGTGATGAAAGGCAGTATGATGGTGCTGAACCAGCTGAGCAACCTTGAGACGACGGTAGGACGCTTTTACATCAACCTGCCCAATCGTATGATCGACCTGGCCCGCTTCAGCCTGCCCTACTCTGACCCGATGGGAGATGGTGAGCGAAATCCAGTCACAGATGATATTAAGTGATTTTTAGTTTCAGGAGAAAGATTTTTAGATTAACTTAATTTCTTAATCACAAGGATTTATTATGACTGTGAGCCGGCCATGTTACTTTGGTAACCTGCTTCTGGGTGTCGTTGGGGTGGACGTAAACCTGGCCTACATCCTGGAGGACGTCACCTACTACCAAGACTCCCTGGCTTCATACACCTTCCTCATTGACAACAAAGGTCAGTCACAGAGGCGTGCACAGAGAAATGCAAACATTTCTCATTAATAGGCTTTAATTCTGCCTTCGGCCCACTTTCTTCCAGATGATACAAAAGACAGGAGAATTCTATAGGAAACATTTCTAGTCTTTTTTTTTTATATTTGTTCTTCCACTTAAAAGTGGAAAAGCTCTTTATTTGGTTTGTCTCATCTTCCTCTACGGCCATTATTTCTTATTAGGATTAATTGACATCTTCTATGTAGTGCTGGCATTTCTTTGGCACTTCATTCTCCGTTGAGCTGCCTCAGTGCGTTGCCACAGTGCCGAACGGTTAGTGCCCATGTCCGGTCCAGGTTTGTGTTGGCCTCGACTGAGGAGGATTTTGACTCAACTACTGGTGCTTTAAAGCAGGAAAGGCTGTGCTGTGCCAGCCTGGAGAGAAGTGACATTAGTGGATGGGCTTTTACAGGAGTTTTGCACATCAGGGTGAAAAAAGTCAAGCTAACAGGTAAGAACAAGAATGGATTCCAAATCTCAAATTAAAAGGAAAGTTTCTGAGGAGCTTTGAGTAGAAAAAGAATGAAAGGAAAGTTGGAGTCTCAGCTGTAAAGAAATGTTTGGTATGTGAGGAGGGACTTGGGGGAAAGTATGTTGGCATCCTAAAGCTTTTTTTTTTAATGCGAATTACATGGACTTACCTGAAAGGATGAAATAAATGTTCAACTTGTGAATTTTTCACAAGTTAAAGAATGTCTGCAGGTGTGAGGTTTGCTTCTTTGCTGCACCTTTCAATGAGTCTCTTTTTGATTTTGCTATAGTAATAAATATGCCATCAAATTATAGCTCATTACTGCCTATTAGATCCTCAACTCCATAAACAAGGACAAATGACTCCCATTAAAGCTATTAGCTGCTGTTCAAATCATCTGCTGCCAATTAGTATTAAAATATGCAGCTAACAAAAGGCATCGACAGGAAAGAGCCAAAAATAGCAAATGAGTGCGTTTTAAATATTTCTTGCATTTAGTTTATCTGCTATTGAAGTTTTAAGGCTCTGTGTGACAAACTCTTTTAAAACAGTCTGAAGAATTTAAATATGTTTATGACTGTCTTTCTGACTTTTTAAAAATCATGCACCAACATATAATTACGCAAACCTGTTGTCATGATTAGCTGTTAGTTGCATGTCCTCAGCAGTGAGTCCCCTGCTCCTGTTTTAGCTGATCGCCCTGTTGTTCTTTTGCTTTACTAAAACCACTGAACATGTATCATGCTGCAGGTTACACCCTGATGCACCCTTCACTGACGAGGCCCTACCTGATGACTGAGCCTCCCCTGCACACAGATATCATCCACTATGAGAATATCCCAGGATTCCCTGTTGTCCGACAGAACATCCTCAGGTGAGAGAAGATGAGTTTTACTGTTAAAAACGACTAAAACAAAAATTCCTCTAGGCTGCAATGCACAGATGAGCTTATTGTTGAGGGCATTTTGTAATTCAAAGTGTGTGTTTTGCAGCCTCCCTTTGGGCAGTCAAGTCATTGCTGTGCCTGTTAACTCCTCCCTGTCCTGGCACACCAACCGCCTCAGAGACAACAGCAAAGACGCGTACAATGTCAGCTACGCCTGGAAACTGGTAAGTATTCCTGTTCACTGTAAAGACACCAAACAGAATTCCTCAAACTTCTTCTTTAAAGGAGTCCTTTGCACATTATCTTCTTCATATTGTCTGCATGATTCTACTCTTTGACAAAGAGAAAATGCTATGTGAGTCAAACAAATGATGTAGTGGGGTTCAGTATTCACATTTCACTGCCAGCAGACCAGAGTACTCATTAGTAGAAGTATTGTACCTTAGAACCGGTGTGAGTTCTTACACAGTAAAACTCCTGAACAGCCATTGCTATAGTTGGAACAATGCTGTCATTTATTTACACAATGCCCCTTCCCTCCCCTTCTCTTGATCTTCACTGCACCGCTCTGCAACAACAGTGTAAAGATTTCTGCTCCCAATGTTTATGTCACCACCAAACCTCCACCACCTTTAAATTAGTCCTTGGAATAAAAAACCCACAGCCATCAGCTGTCTAATGCTCAAATCTGCTTTTCCTCCGTGTCCCAGAAGTGGCATGTTTTAGGGGAAAATGGCAACAGGACATGAAACAACATCACGTCTTTCAGAGAATTTTTTTTTTTGCTTTTAGATTTTTTTGGCAGAAGCAGAGAAAGCACATTTAATTAGGGCATTTTACTCAAACTTCTTTTTGTGTGCTTTTGACATGTTTTTTTTTCCACTTGAGTCACTCGAGTTCAAACACATCACCTTTGGTGTAAATTTGGCCTCTCTCTCTCTCTCTCTCTCTCTCTTTCTTTGTCTCTCTCATTGATGAGAGATTGGAGTTTTCTGGATCAGTCTGAAAACTACTTGCAGTGTGTCCAACATGTTGCTTGATTCAGCGATGAGATGTATGAGAGTAAAACACCAATAGTAAAACAGCTGTTAAAAGGACACTTTTCTCATCTGTAGCTGAGAACTGAATATAAAAACTGATCTAATTGGGAAAGATGGCATCAAGAGCCTAATTTTAGTAGTTTTTTAGCAGTTGACATAAAGGTAGTATTAATGTTCGCTTTTATTTTAGGGTTTTTAAAGTAAAGAATGTAACCCCAGCTCTCCCTTTTTGCATCCACTAGCATTGTTTAGACAACGGGGTCAGGAACTCTGGACCTCCCAGGCAACTGTTCTGCAGGTTTTAGATGTTTCCCCACTCAGTTGTGTTGGAATAGGAAAACATTTCAAACTTGCAAGTCAGCTACTCTCAAGGATTGGCGTTCCCCACCCCTGGACCATGCATGAATCCCATTGGCAGAATTGGCAGAACTCTGCCCACCCATCAAGACTTGTCACTCACAAGTTAGCACTGTTCTAAAATCTATCCTGCTTTATCCTCCACTTTATTTTGAACAAGAACATCTACTCACAGGTCAGTTCTTTTTAGGAAACACCTTGTCAGAATTGGGTTGGACCCACTTTTGCCTTCAGAACTGTCTTCATTCTTCATGGCTTCCCCAGAGTTTTTGCTCCATATTGACATAATAGCATCACACAACTGCTGCAGATTTGTGGCCACACATCTGGGATGAGAATCTTCTGTTCCACTGCATCCCAAAGGTGCTCTATGCTGGTGACTGTGGAGGCCATTGAAGTACAGTGAACTCACTGTCATGTTTTAAAAAACCAGTTAGAGATGATTTGGGTTTGTGACATGGTGCATTATCCTGCTGGAAGTAGCCATCAGAAGAAGGCTGGACATAGTTAGCAGCAATACTCTGGTAGGCTGTGGTGTTTAAACCATGCTCAGGTGATGCTAAGGGGTCTAAAGTGGTCCAAGAAAATATCCCTCACACCATTACACCTCCAGCAGCTGCACACCATTGATATGCGTCAGGAAGGATCCATGGTATTATATTGTATACACCAAGTTCTGATCCAGCAATCTGATTATGGTAGATGAAATAAAGTCTCATTAGACCAGGAAACATTTTTCCATCTTCTACTGTCCAGTCTGTTTGTGTGAATTTTAGCCTCAGTTTTCTGTTCTTAGCTGACAGGAGAGGGACTTGGTGTGGTCTTCTGCTGCTGTAGCCCATCTGCTTCAAGGTTAGATGTTCAGATATGGCATTCTGCATACCTTAGTTGTAATCAGTGGTTATTTTGAGTTACTTTTGCTTTTCTATAATCTTCAACCAGTCTGCCCATTCTCCTCTGACCTTTGACATCAACAAGGCATTTTGGTCCAGACACCTGCTGCTCACTGGATATTATCTCTTTTTGGTTGTTGTGTGTGCAAATCTCAGTAGATCAGCAGTTCTGAGATACTCAGACCAGCTTGTCAGGCACCAACAATTACGCTCAAAGTCACTTTTCTTCCCCATTCTGATGCTGTGTTTAGACTTCAGCAAGTTGTCTAAATGCACTGAGTTGCTGATTTGTGTTAACAAGCAATTGAAGCAGTATGTTTATATAATAAACATAATATTTTATTGTGAACTACCTAAAACCAGCTGTAAAAATCATGAAAACAATATAACAGTATTTAATGAATAGAGTTAAAAACATCGCCCCCCGTTGGCCATTAGAAAGAATGCAGATTTATTCAACATGAAAACAGCATCAATCAACAAAGGGAACTTAAAGCTGCATTTTTCCTTATTAGCTAATCAGCTAAATAGACCAAAAACACCAGTTAATTAACCATAAAGTGCAGTTTAGTTTTCTTCTATGATATGTGTTCACCAAATATTCATACAGGAAATCTGTTCTTTCATTATAATGAACACATAGAAACTGGAGTTAATTACAAGTTGCTCCCATTTTCACATCAGGTTTTTAACCCATTATTACATAATGTAGCTTATATATAGTTTTACCTTCCAAAACATGAATGGTACCCCCCCCCCCCCCCCCCCCAAAAAAAAAACAAAACAAAAATAAACTAACAAATGAATAAACATGTAGACAAAATCAGTCACTTACAATGAAACAGATTTTGCAGGTTTAACTTAGTTTTTTAGATTTTGATGTCCCTTGTTTCTACAGAGGCTGAAAAGCTAAAGCTGATCAGCTTCAAGTTCTCCAGGTTTGCTAGGGCTTCTTTTTTAACCAAAGTCCATGGCTGAAAATCGCATTTGAATTCACCTTTTTTCTCATTTTTACATTCTATGTGAAAGCCACAGCACTCTGTAATTTTGGGGACTTTTATTTTAAAATGAAATTATGTGCTGGGGAGCCTGGCCTTTAGAGGGATGAAGAAGTATAGAGCTGTGAGCCGCTGGAAGGTTTGGGCCCTTTAATTAGATTTGATGACAATTACAGGATTCATTTCAATTTATATTTGGTTTCCTCCTCTCCTTGTTTTGTCCTCTAGGTCCAGGACACGTCATTCATCCTGTGTATTGTGTACGTGCAACCAGAGATCCCAGTGAAGCAGCTGAAGAATCTGAATACAGCTCCCAGCTCTAAGCTGCTCTATCATCGTCTGGATCTGCTGGGTCAGCCCAGCTCCTGCCTGCACTTCAAGCAACTCGCCACTGTTGGTAAGAAAAAGCACCAAAAGCAACAGACCGGGGTTACTGCAGGATGCAAACTTAGTCCAAAAAACTTGTCCCTGTTTCCCAGAATCTCCCACAGTGATGCTGGCAGCTGGTAGCTTCTCCTCTCCCTATGAGCACCTCAGTCAGCCAGAAACAAAGCGGATGGTGGAGCACTACACTGCCTACCTGAGTGATAACACCAGGCTCATAGCCAACCCAGGCCTCAAGGTACACAAGAACAAAAGTCTTTGAACACACACAAATGTAGCCCACAGTAAGGACCAGCCTGAGGGCACACAGTCTCAGACACAAAAGGTTAAGCTTGTTTACCTTTCAAACACATGGCACATGCTTCATCTTGGGCTCAGGTTTAAGACATGTTCACGTGTTCTCTTTTAAACACAGTGAATATATCTCACATTCAGAAATTGTTGAATAGATTTATTTATTTATTGTAACATGAGTTTTCTTATGTTTTTTTTTTTTTTAGCTCTAATTTCTTACATCTGACAAGTATGTCCAGCTTTTCAGACTTGTGGTATTGCAGCTAAAATTCCAAAAGCTAAAATTATGTTCTGTCTCTTTAAGAAGGGGACAAACCTCCTAGTGGGTTTTGGCACTCTGTGTGCATTCCTGTCCTGGGGGGAGTTAGTTTGAAAACCCCATTTCCAGCACATATTCCCAGGCTAGTCTTAAAGACCCCCTCCAGTGACCTCATCACCGCTTTCAAACTTGAAGGCTTATATGAGAATGGCTGTAGGACATGATTTTTCAGGGCTTTAAGAGCTAATCGAGTCCTAATTCTTGCTTTCTTTCAACTGGGCTGTTGGGGATTTTGATCAAACTACCGTTCTCTTTAGAAAAGATGTATTCGCTTATTCGGCTGCAGAGGTGAACTTGCCAAAAGTTTTGGCCAACTTACATTCAAGCTAATAGCAAATGAAACTTTTTTCTGTCTTTGTCAACCCACCCAATTGTTTCATTGATTTCTCTTTCTACTTTTCACACTTCCCTCCATCTTGTCCCCTCTGCAGTCCTCTGTCAGGAACGAGGTTATGGCGACTAGTCACGTCACGGATGAGTGGATGACACTAATGGAAATGAGTAGCCTCAACTGCTACATTGTCCGGCGTTACATAGCAACGCCCAGCGGGGTGCTCCGGATTTACCCAGGATCGCTGATGGACAAAGCTTTCGACCCGACCCGCAGACAATGGTGAGGCTTACTTTGCAGGCTGTGAGGGGGGGTGAAGAAGAGAGTGAAGGTGTGTGTGCATCTGTGTGTTGTAGGGCAGCGATAGAAGTTTTGGATAGTTTTCGAGCGGTCAGAGTTTGAAGGAACACGGGTGTTAGTTTAGATTTTCTAATGAAATTGTGATTAGTTTTTATTTAGCCATTTATACAAAAGTTTTCTTCATTTCATCCTCATTTCAGGGTTTAACAATGTTATTTAATCCAATGCGTTTAGAGAACAATCAACCTTACTTGAAGCTTTAAATGAATGTTTTTCTCAGTTTCAGCTTTCCATCACTATTAAATAGCATTTCTTAAGCCTACAACAAAGATTTAGAGCAGATTTTGATATTTTAGCAGGTCTTGTACTGAAATCTGTTATCCCTTTAAGATTTCCTTTTTAAAAAAAAAAGTCCTCCTGCAAGCACTCTGTTTCATGGGTGGAGTCAGGATAGGTTGTGGTACTAGTTTGATTTTAGGGACCAGGTTCTTCTCAGGTTAAGACAAGTGAAACCACGTTCATTGAGAAATTAAATTTGACATTTGACAGTGTAAATTGGGTCAGTTGTGAATTTAAATGTCTGTCTGTAATCTGTAAATGTCTGTAATCAAATGCAAAGCAGTGTTCCTCTGTTAGATTTGTAAAATTTAAATCTTCAACATGGAGACAAATCCTGATCTTGGTAAACAGTGTTTTCAGGTTTAATGTTTTCTTTCTGTTAAATGGTCTCAGCTACATTAAGTCACCATCTGACTCTGTGTGTAGGTACCAGCATGCTGTGGCTAACCCTGGTCTCATCACCTTTACGGGGCCTTACCTGGATGTTGGGGGGGCCGGCTATGTTGTCACCATCAGCCACACTATTCATGCCTCCAGGTAAACAGACTGGGTATATTTTTTTTTTTACCAAGTGAGTGAAGATGTTCTGTCACACCAGAGTAAAAATCCAGTCTCTTGCTTCAACTATCTTTCTCATAGAAAACATGACCTTCAGACTTGAAAGCATGTGATGACTCTCTTTAGTAGAGACTGTTGTGAGCCAGGATGGCATTCTGAACAACAAGCACCTCAATCTAAAAGACATGTCATCCAGACTATTGTACTAAAACAACATTTATCAATTCAGCTTCATAGCTGTTTAGTCAGTGATAAAATATCCTCCCATTAAATCCACTGCTCAGTCACAATCATCCCCTGGTGGTGAGATGGAAGAAACAACAAATGACAGATGGAGGCGCCATTTGGTCAGTGGCCATTGAGGTGATTGAGACATTTCTTCTCCAGGACTGGGCTGAGATCAAAATATTTTTTTCTTGCTCAGTGAGCTTAAATGCAACCCACCACAATGGCCACTGCACTGCTTACAGCTGTACAATGCAAACTGTTTACCACAGTTTGCACAAGCATCCTGTTTATACACAAACATCAGTGTCGGTGTGTGTGATAAGTCAAGATGTATTTTCTACATTGCCTCAGTAAGAATAACAAACAGTCTGTACTGAATACGGATTTCAAAAGACCCTGCAGATAAATGTTTGGGCTGTGTTTTTGGTGTTTTATTCTTTTTTTGTCTGCTGTGTTTCAACATTTATGTGTTTTCTAAAGGTCTGTGTACAAGTAGGACTACTTATGGAATAACTGCACAATGTGATTGACTTCAAGCAGGTCAACTGAGAAGATTTACAATTTCGAAGCTTTTTTTTTTTTTTTTATCGTCGCATGATTCCTCTTTTTTTGTGTTTTCTGCTCTGTCTGTAGCTCTCAGATGGCCCCTGGCTATGCCATCGCAGTAATGGGTATAGACTTCACACTTCGGTACTTTTATAAGGTCTTACTGGACCTGCTACCCATCTGCAACCAGGACAAAGGCAACAAGATCCGGTAGGAAGATGATTGAATGAATTGTTATTGATTTGTTTTTGCTTATTATTGCAGATAAATGCTCCTTCTTCCTTTTCATTCTCTTTTTTTCCATTTCCCCCTCGATGTCTCTGCAAGAGCTACAGTTTCTGAGAGAGAGAAAAGAGTGGGCAGAAGACATAAGCTGATTATCATGACTTTCCTGCTGGAGATGTTTTTTTGTTACTGCCTTAGTCACAACCCCTTTTTTATCAGTCCCCACCTTTAAATCTGGCTCTCAACATCCTTCATGCTCTCTCTGTGGATTTTTAAAGAGCCAAATAAAACTAGATTACCTAAAAAGGGTGTTGGGACTGAAATAAGCTGTTTTTGCCAAAATACTGAAGCACCAGTGGGATGTAAAATTATCTGGATACTTTATGATTTATCCAGAGAAGAAGCTGATTGAAGTACTATCTAAGACATGTGATTTGATCTCTATTTACAATCTATACTTATATGTACTTGTTTAAACCTCAGGTGCTTCATCATGGAGGACAGAGGCTACTTGGTTGCTCACCCCACTCTCATTGACCCTAAAGGTCATGCCCCTACAGAGCAGCAGCACATCACACACAAGGTAACACATTCAGACATAAATAAACATATTACATCCCTAGCCACACATACAGTATTCAACAAAGATTGTTGTAAGATGGGGAAGAAAACATAATAAAATAAATAAATCCATTATAAACTTTCAGAATATTGTAAATCAAGTGACCTGAGAAAAAAAGGCTTTCTGCATCCTCATTTGACTCTGATTTTAGTTTTTAAATGGTCACCCTTGTATGTTATTTTTTATTGTAGGAGCCACTGGTGGCCAACGACATCCTGAACCACCCCAACTTTGTCAAGAAAAACCTTTGTAACAGCTTCAGTGACCGCACAGTGCAGCGCTTCTACAAGTTCAACACCAGCATATTGGTATGATAGAAAAACTGTATGTAGAAAAGGCTTGAAGAGAAACTTATTCAGGCTGCCATACAAGCCCTCGCTGTGCAATATACCATGATTTTATGGTAGAACACTGCCACCTTGTGGTGGCGAAGGGGGTTGCAGCTTGGAATTTTTCTGCTTTTTTTTTTATCCTTGCTTTGCTTTTTGATAGTTTTATTTACAGATTAGAAGAGGCAGATTTAGAATGTTTTCCTAAACCTAATATGCTCGTCTACCTTTACATTGCTATTTCGAATATAGATATGAAACTATAAGGTGCTATGATCTGGATGATGTGTAGATTTAAGTGATCTTCCTAATTATTTGTCTTTCAGGGAGACCTCACCAATCTGGTCCATGGCAGCCACTGTTCCAAGTACCGCCTGACCAGAATCCCCGGCACCAACGCGTTTGCTGGTATCGTCAACGAGACGTGTGACTCGCTGGCGTTCTGTGCCTGCAGCACGGTGGACCGTCTCTGTCTCAACTGCCACAGGTTGTTATTTGAAACTGCACATTCATCAGACATTCCTACTGATGAAAGAAACTGCTGATCTTTATTGAAAATACAGAGAAGGTTAGATTTTTTCACAAGCCAAAGCTTTAAAGATGGATTAAGCTTTTTTGATGGACCAGAACTGTTCATCATTTACATGCTAGATAACTAGTAAAATACTAGTTATCACTATTTCTACAGTGTTCAGGGACAGAACAATGTATTTTTAATTGAACAGAGAAGTTAGGTCAGGCATGACTGCAAACTACTACAAGTGTTTTTCTCTGACATGTCCTCTTACTGTTTTTTTGTTGTTCAGAATGGAGCAGAATGAGTGTGAATGTCCATGTGAGTGCCCTCTGGAAGTCAATGAGTGCACAGGCAACCTCACCAATGCTGAGAACAGGTCAGTGCAACAAGTCTTACATGCTGTATATGTGCACCAGTACCTTTGAATGATGACAGAAAAGGTCAAAAAATTTGCAGCTTGAATTTTTTTTATATAAAATGAGCTGTTTGTAATTTGCTCTTCTATACTGTTGATTATCTAATAACTTGAGTTAATTTAAATGTTATTCTAATTCTTTCTGTCTTTTGTTGTTATGGAATATAAAAATATTACTAAATGCTGTTTTACTGTCAGCTCTTTTATTCTATTCATCATCATTTGAATGGTGTGTGTATGGGGGCGTGTGTCCCTTCAAACAACTCTGCAAAAACTTAATGCTTCCTGTGTGAATCTTTGGGGGTGTTTCCTTATTCTTTTTTTATATCTCACTACCTGTACTGAGTCTTTTCCAAACTCTGCATCCATACCCATCACAGTATGCCTCTTTTTTTCTGTCTCTCTTCACCCACCTTCTTTCATCAGCCATCAGCTGCCATTGACAGCATGTCAGTGTTTCAGAGCCCTCCTTTATCTCAGGAAGACATGTAATTATCATGTTTCACTGTCATTTTTCTCTCTTTTGGTGTCAGCCAGTGCTGCTTTGCTTTCACTGCCATTCTGATGACAACTTGGTTTGCTAATGCTTTCATTTCTTGTTTTTTCTTTTTTTTTTGTCACTTTTTAGCCTATTTGTCTGTTGAATATAATCCTATTTCATGCCAGGATTTGAGTAGCTGTTGTGTGTTGCTGCTTTTGTGTTTTAACCAGGAAAATGTCCAAGTGCAGATCTGGTTTTCACTTTGTTCTGTCATGGTATGTTGTACAGGAACCCCAGTTGTGAAGTGCATCAAGAGCCTGTCAGTCTGAATGTGATTGATCCCAGTCTACATGACACTTTGCCCCAGTGTATCAACACCCGCTGTGGCCAGAGATACACCAGCAGGTGCAGACACCAACTACTTTTACATGTGCAAAGTCTATACAGAAGTATACAGAAGTCTTTACAGACTTATATATATATATATATATATATACTATACAGAGCATTTTACAAGCACATACGTGCAGCAAACTGAAACACGCCAATCTACCCTCAGATGTGGTGTGCACAGTTAGGTTGTATTTCCTGCATTGACACGGCTACACATCAGTGGCACACTGCCACCCAGTGGTAGAAACAAGGAGGATTTTCCATTCTGAGTAGAATGAATTCACCCTGCTGAGCTTATGCGGATGTGTTCATTGTCAGTGATACAGAGCAGATTACAGAGAAAGCAGCACAAAACACCTTTTCACTGTTAGCATAAGTACTTTCTCAGCTCTTTGCAGATTCACATTCAGTATGTAAGAGAAATGAGTAAATTTACTCCCGTCATAAACTCATAGTTGATAGTCAACATTTCTCTTATTTACTTCATGCCTTTATGTCTGACCACTTCCAAGCTACAGCTTTTAAATTCTTGATATAAAATGAAACATTTCCCACACCTGAAGGGTTAAAATCCTGTGATAATCCCGGTATTCTGCACCTTTTTACAGTGACTGTTTTGGCGTGTTGGACTGTGAGTGGTGCATGGTGGACAGTGATGGCAAAACTCACCTGGACAAGCCATACTGTGCCCTGCAGAAGGAGTGTTTTGGAGGCATCGTCGGTGCAAAGAGCCCCTATGCAGACAGCCTTGGGCTGCTTGGTGAGTTACATAAACGAAGCCAGTCAGATAAATCACCCTGTTTATAAATGTATCTCCTATATTCTCTTTGCATCGTTTCATTATACAGGACTTTGCAGTGTTTTAGATTTATTTGACCATTTTGAAAGATTTTTAATAGATATACTGCAGCGTACCTCTCAGCCAGCAGAATGATGAAATGTCTAAGCAAAAACAAAACAAGATGGGGACCAGCAGAGTAATCTGATATCTAAGATTGCAAAAATATTGTTTATGTAGCTCACAGACTGTCATGATCCTTTAAAATGTTGCTACATTTTTCTTCAGCATCTCAAAGGAACTTGGTTATCTGCCTGAGGTTGACTTATTATATATATATATATATATATATATATATATATATATATATATATTTGGGGCATTTTACTGTAATGTGAAAATAGAAGTAAAGTAGAAAATGTACCAGCATCATAATGAGAGTTAGGCTCTAAGCTTGAGCTGTTTGATACCGACTCTTTTCTTATTTTCTAAAACATTCTGACATCCCTCATGAGCTCTTGTCCTTGCTTTTCCTTTTTCCATGTTGCTATCTTCTGCAGATGAGGAGGTGGCATCTTTGAACATGATCAAGAGTGCCCCTGTGGGTCCAGTTGCTGGGGGCATCATGGGATGCATCATGGTGCTGGTGCTGGCTGTGTATGCATACAGACACCAGATCCACAGACGCTCACACCAGCACATGTCACCTCTGGCTGCACAAGGTAGGACTGAGTGATGGGACAGATTTATATGTCTCACAAATATATATGTAGGGCACAACTTTCAGTTAAGTGCAGTTACAGCATGTGTTTATTAATATGTTGTAGTGTATTTTTATACTTTGTCTTTCATTGTCCTAAATGGTAGCACATAAAAAACCTGTAAGAGCCACTGTGTTTACATGGCTTTTAAAATATGCCCAGATGTATTGTAAAAGGTTGCATTGTGGCAAGTGATGCTGCAGCTAAGTAGCCGACAGTGGTATCAACACAAAAGAAATTGGCTAGAAAATGTAAACAAAATTGCTATCTTGATCAAATTCTTGGGTATATACTACTTCCTGTCAAGCAGCTGGGTAAGCAACTTGAAAAATCAACATCACAAGTCAGTAGGCTGAGCAACTGGATCAGCAATTGTTGAGTACATATATTTACATCAGTGTTCTCATAACAAATACATTGGTACACAATGAAGGCTAAACATTTTTAAGCTTTAAAGTAAGACATCTGCATGAAACCAAATAATATCTGAAGTTATCTACAGTTTCCAGGTATCCACTGGTAGGAACACATCATGCTGCAGACTGAATATTTTATATCTACTTAATGAGATGGCCTCTGGCAGGTGCAGATCCTATTTTAATTGGATTGGCTGATGTTCTCCCTCAGACAATCCCAACAGTAGCCATAACCAGGGTGAATTTGCCCATATCTGCTGCTAATTGTTCATTGTGAAGTGTGATAATACTTGATTTATGAAGCAGTTTTTAACCATTACCAACAATATGCTGCTGTCATGGCACATTTTTATCCATGTCTTTGTGTTTTTAATTAAATGTAACCTAAACTGGTCATTTTTGTAATACGTAAAATAGTAAATAAGTCTTCTTACCTTCCTCTTTGCCTCCATTGTGCTTCAGAAATGTCAGTGAGAATGTCCAACCTTGATAATGAAAGAGATGAGAGGGATGAAGACAGTCATGAGGACAGAGGAATAAGTAAGTATGATGTGTTATCTTTACGAGATGCCACACTACATTTTTGAAGTGTGAAGTCTTGACATGGTTTTTTTTTTTTTTTACATTTTACCCAGAACTGACTGTTTGACTGGTGCTTGATTACTTCACAGATAAAGAGTCTCACTGGTGTGTTTTCTTTGCTTTTAGTCAGTAATACCAGGTTTATAGCTGCAGTGATCGAAAGACACACTCACACTCCTGAGCGGAGACGGAGGTACTGGGGGAGATCTGGAACAGAGAGTGACCACGGTAAGACATCACATACGTCCACAGTTGAACGGGAGCTTGACCTTTTGCAGAGAGAGAGAAATGTGTGATGACATGTTTTAACCACAGTACCAAACCAAAGTTCATCATCATTTAAAAAAAGAAAAACTGAGTCAGTTTTATCTGAAAGGTTTGTTAAAGCAGAACTGAGTTTTTATTGAATTCATGCTCCTTACTTAAAATTAAACGTGTCTGAAGGCTCATAGTTCCTGAAATTTCTTCTGACATGTTTTTTAATAAGATTTTTACAGTTGCTTAATTAATCTTTTTAACTTTTCAGTCTTTAAGCGAAGTCTTAGGTCTAGCTTTTGTGGCACTGCCTCAGCTTCTGCCTTGTTTATTTTCCTTACATTCCAGGTCTGGACCTCTTTGTCTCTTGAGCTGCAGCTCTGGACGGGCTGCTCATGCGCACTGTTAAAACTAGAAAACTGTTGTTGAAATTTCAAGACTTATTTTCAGTGTGGATGGACAGTTTCACCCACATGGGTTCTCAGCCGCCCACATATGGCATCACTTCACTTCCTGGAAATGAGTATCTGTTACGTGTTGCGTAACGGATGTTTCAGAGATAACAAGGGTGAAGATGAAGAGAGGAGAGTGGGCTAAAGTGAAACTAAAATAAAAAAAAGGTAGAAAAACAAGCTTATTGGTTAAATGTTACAGTATAAATGGGGAAACAGATCAGCTCATCTTTATTTTCTAGTCATGCTTTTCATACTTCACACTTCCTGCCTGACACAACTATAACTTTAGAAGCAACATTTTGAGGAAAGGCCATCACACATTCATGTTCAGAGTTCTCTCTTTTCTCTCATGTTTGTCCTTTTATCTAAAATGGACTGCTAAAACGAGTCCAGATAAGTGAGCAGAAAAGGATCACATTGTGCAATGGAGGATGGGACATTGTACAGTATGTGAAAGTGTAGGACAAGCGGGGTGCTGGAGAGATACAAAAGTGATGAAAGAAGGGAAATGAGTATATGGATAGAGAGGAAGATTGGTGTAAAATAATGAAAACAGGGGAAATGGGTCCATTAGGGACTCCTGCAAATTCATAATGAGTTGGGGCTTCAAAGTTGAAAGCCAGTATACAGCTGGCCTACTAGCTTAGTTCAGCTAATCACTAGAGCCACAATGAAAGGAACATAAAAAATGTGAATTTTTTACACAATGGTTTTGTGTATGCAACATAAAGAATTTAGATATCATAAAGAAATTAGAATATATTAACATTTGGACAAATCAAGTAAGACTGTTTAAATATTAGCTTAGCATACACAGGGCTTAAAGTATTCCGGCACCGTGCCGGATCTCCGGCTTTTCACTATGACTCAGGGAGAAAAAAAATAAAAAACTGTATAGTGGTTGAGACTCTGACTTGGCTCTGAATTGTAGAAAATGAATTTAACAATGAAAAATGTTAAAGTCGAAAATTACATGTATTCATCTTCGAAAATAAGCAGAACTTGCTGCTGCATATGTTTTCAGTGTTCAGTAAATAGTGACAACACACTTCGTTTTTCTCCGCCGAGTTAACCTGTAGCGTCAACGTTATCTCCGAGTGGTCTTGAACGCAGCATCCAAGCCAATGTTTGTTTCACCGAAATCAGAAAAAAGGTGAGTAAATTCATGAAGCCAGGGAAAGACATCCTAATTGACAACGGCCTTAGAACCAAATGGTGCTGGGCATGGATAGAAGAAGGGGTGGAGACGACAAGCTTTTTGGGAGCTGGTGCCAGAAACTAAGAGAGCCATGTAGGCCTACTTGTTTATGTGTTGTGTTCGCAGAAGCTGGTGTATGCAACTAGTGGCAAAAAAGTTCTATGACGCCACTAAAGCTGGGCTTACGCCACAAGACTTTTAAAAGATTTGCAAAAGACTAGCAAACTATCATATCTAAAGACAAATGTTTAGAGTTTTAAGTCTCAGCCTAGTCTCAGACTGAGATTTGACAAAGACTGTCAATCTTTTGGGGCCACTATTTACAAGACTACAAGACACATGGAATATTAGGACTTTTTATGGGCTCACCTCCTTTGGGTTGGAGTATTTAAAATGTAGAAAGATTGAAATATATGTAAAGCAAGGCAAGACAAATTTATTTGTATAGCACATTTCACGTACAGTTCTTTACATAAAACATTAAAAGCATTACAGAAGGGAGCAATAACAAGTGCATTAAAAGGAAAAAAAATCGAATGTACTAAAAAATTGTACTATCAAATCCCCGAAAAAAATAAGATTAATGGATGCAGTTGTCTAGATATTTAGCTGTCAGATGTTAAGTAGAGTAAGAAACTGATAATGTGAAATAAATGTAATAATGATAATAATTAAATGATTAAAAACTTACCAAACTTGGCAACCTGTTTTAACCTGCAACAGTGGTTAAATCCAGTATGTATTCCAGATTCAGTTCTTTGGTTAAAATAAAAAAAAAAATTCCACGATGACACTTTTTTCTTAATTGACTTTTTCTTTCAGATGGCCACAATAAAGGAAAGTACTTGTCATAAATCTAATGTCTAATATCCAAGTTGTTGGTTTGTCAACTAAATCATTAACAGAAGAATTATGGAGATCTGATACTGTTTTTTGTGCATGTCTGAGCCTGAAAGCAAGTGTTTTAAATCACGAAAATCTGAAATGTTCTTTTTGCCTTAAAAAGATCACATGACAGATATCTGCAGTACACATCCACATGTACACTCACATGCACACAAATCACAGGGTTCAGTATATGTGGAGGTTTAATGTGTCATCATATAAAGTGACAGCAATTTTTCTACAAATGCAATTATGGAAGCAGTCACAGAGCTATGTGCTCCAACAGTAAAAACAGATTGATGCTCCACTGCAAAGCACACTGCCAATTCTTTCTTTGAAGATAAAAAATATGGCGGTAAAGGAATTACGGAAGATTGGATTTATTGTCTGCCAAGAAATATTTTTTAGATTCAGATTAAGTTTATAGGCTTAAAGGTGAAACCTGCTCTGTTTATAAGGGGGGGGGGGGGGGGGGGGCTTATTTAGCACAAGGAAAAGTAAAAAATACAAGAATCAACAGTTTAACTTTAAGGACTGTAGAAGCATATGGTTATTTGCTGCTGTTTGTATATTTTATTTACCTTTTCTCTGACATAGTGATCTCTTTTCTCTGTGACAGCATAACATCCCTCCCACTGCTCCAGTTATGGTTATATCCTAACAGCCATGTTGGCTTGTGTAACTGTTTCCTTGGGCTAAACATATGTGTAGAATGTGTTGAGAAGTGATTATTAATATGTATGTGATTTTTTTTTTTTTATAAATCTGAAAACATTCATGATTTAATTAATGCTTCCAGAAATGTTATGAATTAGCAAGTGGTTTCATAAATGTGTTTTGTGCTAAATGTCTAAGACTGGGGGTGTCACTTGCTTAATTGTAGCTTTAATGATTTACCATTTCCACTTCAGTCAATGCCCATCAGTTACTACACATGTACAGTAAATGTGAAGATGCATCAACAACCAATCCTGCAGCTTCTAATGTTCAGTGTTGTATTCTGATACAATAAAACAGATCTGTTCAGTCGCTTATTTTTAATATTCAAAAATAATTTTCTGGAAATAAAATATTATATATATATATATATATATATATATATATATATATATATATATATATATATATATATATATATATATATATATATATATATATATATATATATACTTTCGTTTTTTTTGTGGTTTTTTTTTCACTTACATAAAAAGCCTGCCTTTTCTTTGCATAACCCTCTTATACCTGTAACATATAGAGTACAAGTACAAAGTCATTTTCTTGACTTTGTACTTGTAAAAGTCGTCCGCTTCCTGCTGTTCCTCTTGGTTTCTTATTTTGAGGGTTAAATCCTTTGTATCATGTACTGTATTTTCTTGACACTTTTTATCCATCATGTTTTGAAAGTTCCTCTTAACCACTTGTTATGTATTTTTTTGTCACCCCACTTTGTCTCCAGGATGGCTGCATTGTTGATGGGTATTTATTCTCAGTTTTAGGTGGAGTAAAGACTTAAATTAAATTCTTTCAACGATGGATTACAACAGTACATGAAGATGTTGTTCTATGTTGTGCTCTCCAAATATTAATCTGAATTGATAGTAAGGGAATATAAACAAGGTCATTCATCACTGGTAACACAACCTGTAACTTAAATCTTTAACAGGGCATGCTGGGAAATCAAATCTGACAGTAACATCATAAATTTCAGCTTTGCTTTTCCTTTTTTTTAATCTTGTCCTGTCCAGCAAGCAGAATAATGGTTTATGTACCATGTTGTGCCGAACAAATTGTTTTACCAAGGGAGAGCTTAATGGAAGAAAATTAATTTTTTTGGGATATAAGGCTCACCTTGACACTTAATTATCATTCTTTATTTTTTAGTTTGGTTATTGCTAAATTAGCTATTATTGCTGGACAACCTGACAGAGGAAATTAAGAGTGAGGAGAGTGAGCAGAAGAGAGAAGAAGAAAGTGAAGAAAAGAAAAAGGAAACAAAGATACAAAAGATAGAAAATAGCAACAAAAATCACACAACCAGCTGCTACACCTGTAAAGAAACTGAACAGAAAATATCCAACAACCTCTGTAAGAAAACAAAGCAGAGAATCATCAGGAGCACCTATAAGAAGACAAACTGGGAAAAACGTTAACAACAAATTTTAGTTGTAATATGGTCTTTATGTCTCCTTGTGCATTTCAGGTGAGCTCTTGGGTGAGGCCCAGCTTTCCAACCTGAAACGACTTAGGTTGGGAGGTCAGACGGCTGTTTTATGTCTTGAAACAAATCCATTAATTCCAGTGTTTTATTGTGTTTAGGCTACAGCACCATGAGTCCACAGGAGGACAGTGAGAATCCACCAGGAAACAACGACCCGCTGTCGGCAGGTGTTGATGTCGGTAACCATGACGATGACATGGACCTGGACACGCCTCCTCAAACAGCAGCATTGCTTAGCCACAAGTTTCATCCCTATCGGCACACGCACACACACCACCACCCTTTACACACGCATACACACCATCTGCAGGCTGCAGTGACCGTGCACAGTGTGGATGCAGAATGCTGATCCTCAGCTTTCTGATGTGGACTGAACTTTTTAAAAACTTATTTTTTGAAAGAAAGAAAGAAAAAAAAACACTTTTATGCTTAATTTGATAACACGCAGTGTATACTGCCAAGAGGGAGGGGGATGCCACCGCTGGACTCTCTCCTGGCCACTGGGATTTATGTCCTGACTGATGGATGATGCAGTGCTGCATTACCATGGCAACCTTTTAACCTTGACCCATCTTTTATTCAACCCAACTTGAAATCTGGCAGATATACAACACAGCATATAAACAGTCTTGGGCCAGTATGTAAAGCCAGTTGGGATTTTTAGTTTTTCTTTTGAAGGAATTCAAACTCACAAGTAAGAGAAGCTAACATGATGCCGTTTCAGCCCATTCATCAGACATCGTTGAAGAAAGCACACAACTGGAGCCTAAAAGCTTTGAACAGGGACAAAACTTTTATTTTTCAATGTTTTCCTGTTCAAGTGGATAATTTAATCTGAGCTGGAGCTCCTTGTGGATCTCTTTTAACCAAGTCTTCAGCACAAAACAGGTAGCTTGCCAGCCAAGCCCACTTGTGGAAAAGGGTGGGAAGGGAACAGAGCACTCCTTATATTTGTGAAAACTGTGGGGCATCTCTAGTGATACTTTATTTCATAAAAAAAAAAAAAAAAAAAAAAAAGATCTTGTTTCCATTTCACCTTTCACTCACGTTGGCGCTGCAACTCCAGAGTTTTTTATTTTGTTCTCTCTGATAGTTGCACCCTTAATCCAAAGGAGAGGCTGCTGGTCTCATACAACAAGCAGTGGGAAGATTTTTGGACATTTTCATGAATGTCTGTGAACTTCAGTGTAGGAAAAGTTTCAGTGTATCACATAAATGCCAGAGGAAATGCTTTTAAGAGGAAGATATTATTTTTCTACTATTTATTAAAGAGGTAGAGCTTCAAGCCAGATAAGTAAGCAGCTGCCGCCATTGCAGACGTTTTTGCAACCAGTGCATCAGATTTCCAGCTCATTATTTTTAGTTTAGTTTTTATTTTCCAAAAAACATTGTTACTTATTTAGGAATTTAAAAACATGTTTATTACAACAGCTGGGATTATATTTTCATCAAGTTGAACTACCATGTACACTCAAAAATCCATTTCTAAGATGGATCTGTCTATTCTGTGAAATCCAATGCAACATCCCTGTCATAAGCACTAATTTTATTAAACCTTTTTGCCACCGCTACAGAGATGTTAAATATGTTCCAGCACTAAAAATGTAATTTGCTGCATGCCTTTCTTATGTATATAAAGAAGCATTTTTCAGCATAATGTTGGTTAGCAAACTAACCAACCAACAACCAACCAGCAAAATGGCCCAAAAAAGTAAATATTAAGAGTTCCCATTGCAGGAATGTTGCATTGCATTTCATTTCATTTACTGGTATATGATGTAAAATTCCAACTCTGTGTAGTAGAGATGAGCAGGGACCTAAAAATCTGAGTGGAAAATCTTCTTTCAAAAATATCCAGGTGTTTTTTTCTTTTGTCCAAGACAAAAAAAAAAAAAAAAAAACAGTTAAAATGTTTAGCCTTAATCACATCTTGTTTCAAAGCAGTTAGCAGGATGTGTTTTTTCTGTCATGTTTTTAGTTCTAGGGGTTCACGTGAGATAAAACTGGGAAGGAAGAAAAAAACAAAATGAAAAAAAAAAAAAATTGTCATGCTGGACATGTCTTCTGCATCAGGAGGCAGAACCTTTGTGCTCACTGAAAATTTTCAGCCTCCTGTGAATGGAGGAAAGAAGACTGAAGCTAACACCAGCAAAAGAAAAAAAAAGTTCCCAGTTAAAGTTACTGCTGGGGGTTCGGTGTGTGAGAATAACTGGGGTGGGGCCTCACAGCTGCCGAATGTCAACCCGAGTAGAAAAACCTGGAGAGAATGTTTCTTTCACTACAACCTTTTTGGCTCCGAGGCCCAGCTGATGCTGTACGTGTGTTAAGGTTGTTTGCTGGATTTTGTGCAAAACAAGTTGAATTTCCAGCGATGCCTATGATGCAGTCTCCTTCTCATCAAAGAGAGAAAAAAGATAGAGATGCTGCTGTCATCGCACAGAGGTTACACCCATCTGTTGTCTCCTCTGTGGTTAACCACTCAAAATGTATTTTCTACATGTGTTTAATTAAATGTGTGTGTGTCAGAGAGAGTGTGTGATGAAAATTGTGATTATCCACCTGGAACGTTTTCATTGAATGCATTATTTTTCGTAATAGTATTAGAAAATTATAGAGGAAATTATTATGATTGAGAAATCCACTTATTTTTATTCTAATGAAGAGTCTGAACTTGACCCGATGTGTGTGTGCTCCATGGGTTTGATTGTTCAGCAGGTCAGTGTGGCATCCATTTTTTTTTTTTTCCTTTGGATGCCGAAATCTCTGTTGTTCTACAGAGATTTATCATGAAGTGTAAATACAGAATCACAAATAGCTATTAATGTTCTGTACACTCCATTTTTTAAAAATGTTGGTGAAACATGATGTATTCTCACGATGCTCAGATACTCGGGTTATTGACTTGTCTGTTCATGGTGTCTTGCTATATTTTTGAAGCCTTGGATGTTTTTTTTTTAGGCTTATTTTTCTTTAGGTCCATATTGGATGAATGTCAGTACTTTTTAAAATGAATACATACTTTATGTTTAAGAGAATTCTAGTTTTTAAAGGTCTATTGTGTCTTCGAAATGTTTATGAAAACTCAACAAGCTCATTTAGAATTGTAGTAAGAGAGTACGACAGCTTTTCGGTGAGTAATGACCAAAACAACAGCCTTGTAGTGGATTATAGATTACAGTAAGCAGTGCTATGGTTTTGTTGCTACTTAAAAACTGTCAGCTGTGTTCATTTACAGCCTTTGTAATGTGCTTGATGCTTTGTGAGCTCATTAAGGGTTCATCTACACAAGTGCTAAATCATCTGATGAAATGGATTTGTCATAGTACTTGTTCATGTTCCTCAAAGTACTACTACTGTTGAATGCAAGGGGTTAAATGTGCCACTCATATCTTAAATTACAGAAATGTTTACTAGCATCCCCGAATGTTTGACCTGTTTTCTTTACTCAACATGGTACGCAGTTTCAGTAAGTTTAATTTCACGTGGAAGAAATCTAATGGAAGCGATTGTTGGATCTAATGCGTTATTTCCAGCATTGTGTGTGCTGGGCCTTTTTTTTTTTTCGTTCATTTTTGTTCCTGGAGTGCTTTTAAACAGTATTTACCGGCTGTTGTAAGCAAATATATATGTGTGTGTATAAAGAACATTCTGAATTGCAATCAATTTACTGAGGGAACATGTACGCCAGCCCCCATGTATCATTTAAAAGTTATCAAATTGAAATTTATTGCAATGTGAATGTGATAAAAGTCCATTTTACACTTAAATTGTGGTGGTTATGTGATGTCTTCGATTTCTGCTACAGTAAAATATAGTACAGATACTTGACTACAGCCTTATGTGAGATAACTATAAATTTTACACTCTGATCTCCAGCAAACTCAGCTGATCATCATCTTCATTATATACAACATGAAAAAAACAAACTCATTAATAAATGGTTTGTGCCCATGTTGCACATCAGTTTTGCTTAATTAGTTTCATGTTCACCCAGTCGTACACACTTACAGCTGCTACTGGGAGTAATTTGGGGTTCAGTGGCATCCCTACATACAGCATAGTGTATATAATACATATATAAGGGTAGAGATTGAACCCAGCTCATGATTCGTCTGAGCCTCTGCCACACAATAAAACACGCAAATCATAAGAACTTAAGAAGCTACTGCTGTTTGAATGTTATCAGATTTAATATTCATGCAATCAGGTAGTCGTAGGGTCTTTTCCAAGTGAAATGACTGCATAAAAAATTCATCATTAGACTAGAACAGAATTGGAAAGCAGACAGTGCTTTTAAGGCCAGATAATAGAAAAACAACTCATAATGAAACTGCTCCAGGCTGAGGGCTGTTTGCAAGTCCTTTCATTTATAAAACAGCACTGTGTGAAGCTGCTCTGTGGAGATTAACAGGAAAAAAAGTTGTGTGCCACTTGATTATGAGGAACTTAGAAAAATGAGCATTTCTGGATAATTAGCATTGATTAGTATTTTATTAGTGATACGTGGCAGTTAAGAGGCAGGTAGTTTTATCTGTACCATATGCAAGCATTGAAGATTTCAGAAAAGAACAAGTTATTCCAGATATTTTGTTCCAAGTATGTGGATTGGGCTTTAATTAATTGTCAGAAGCATTTTGTTTGTTTTGTTAGGCGTCCATGATCACAAACTGTTATGCACGCTGTAAGCCAGAGTTTTTGAATGTGAATGTTTTCTGAAAAACGTGGCCCACTGTCCATGCTCGCTATCTGCAGAGTAATACTGTCTGATGGATGTCCAGCCTGCATTATTCTCTTTGGTTCATGCATGGACATTTAGGCCACCTACACTCCAAAGAGCTACTCTTCAGAGGCCTGTTGGCCTTGTTTTGAGAGCAGTGTCTTTAATGAGATGTAAAATTTCTGCTGCTTTGTTGAACTGGCAGAATTGCCTGGCTTCATAGAGGGAGAGACAATTTGTTTTTTTTTGTTTTTTTTTTGTTTTGTATTGCTTTGGTTTGGTTTTTTCAGCATGAATGGAGATATACAGATGCCAATTTACACTCTGCTGGAAGTCCAATTAGTAAAAAATATCATTTAACCCTTTATTTGGTGAATGACCATATTTGTACACTTTATTGGACAAATAAAATGCCTCTGCATGCTAGTCCATGAAATCCTAGAACCACACCAAGTTCTCCATACCTATCATCATAGATCACGCTACATCCCAGCTACTTCACTGAGATCTGTCTTTAGCATAAAAATTTGAAAAAACTGTGAGATTGACCACTTAATACTGTGTAACTTTTATTTTAGAAAAAAGTATCCATGTTTTAAAATCTTGTAATATCCTCCAATATTATAATTATACTATTTTCTAAAAATGAACATTTCCAAGTATTTCAACAAGTGTCTAATAAATTATTAATATAATTTGCACAACTTTAAACAGCAAAAACTTTACAGCCAGTAGCACAGAAACAATGAAAGGTTGGCAAGCTATCACTCACTGGCCCCAGAATTATGTTATTTTAGAGTAAGTAGTATTGGTGCTACAACCTACACCTGCAGTATGTTTCAAGCTGCTGGTCAAGCCTTCTGTGGGTGGAGGAAGGATACTGGTACAGCCTGGAAATTTATTTATGAGGCCTTTCTGTACATATGGTGTTTCCTGCCAGGGGATCTGGGAAACAGTCACAGATGGAGAGGCAACATGGTTCTGACACAATATAACAAGAGGTTTCTTTGGTTTTGGGGATGCAGAGAAATCAGAAGAAATCAGAGCTTGAGGTCTCCACCCTGACCTTCAGCACCTGCTGGTTGTGTCTTACAGAACTAAATGTGTTAACATAGCCCCTGTATATATACTGTGTATTGTAAAGGGATTTAATATATAATGATACCATTATTTATTAAGCTTTATTTTATTTAACCTGTATTTGTTAACTCCACCAAAGGAAAGAAATATTGTGGATTATTCGTAGGCTATAATTTGTCATGTTTACATTACAATAATTACTTAAAATATTTCGTATGATGCTCGCAGCTATAATGTCACACCACATTTATTGAATGGTTAAAAAATTATATAAATGATAAAAAAAAAAAATCATTAGTATCCTTTATCATATCAAACTGGATTCTGAGTGTAGACTTGACATTTTGTTTTCAACCTCATAAAATTGATTAATGTGGCCTCATTTAATGGGCGGATGACTGATCATCTTGTTACAAAACAGTGCTTTGCTGTGATCACGATCAACACTGATTGATCGTGGCATTCATGTAGATGTTACCTTTACACTTATCACCCACTGAAATATCACAGCATCTCCCCTATCAGAACAATACTCCATAGAAAGAACTCGGGAACGGCTCAAACTGAGTGACAAAGAGTCCAAACTATCGGCCTGGACATGAACTCGTCAGATCCCAATCTGATCCCACATCCTCAAAATGTTTCATAACAACTCAATCCACTGAGGCTGTATTACGCAAACTAAAGGACCTGAACTGTTGCTTGGATTACTTGATACTTATTTAAATTCTATTTACAGCTTTTTATCTTAAAGATATTTTTCCCTTTTGCAAACATCTTTACATCTTGATTTATTGCCCAACAGGCCACTTAAAAGCAGTTTATGCACCGGTATTAACGTTTGTTAACAGAGCCCTGTTGTAAAGATGATTCTGCAAGTATCAGCAGTCTTACAAGACTTTTATTGTTATATTTTAATTTGATCATGCTTTTTTAAATCTTACATTTTCTTTATTTAAAAAAACACTAGGTGTAGTGTCTCTAATTAGAAGCAGTGTGTGATTGATTTTTTTATAGAAGGTATTGCAGCACTGTAAATTGTTTGACCTTGGGGTGAAGTAAGGAGTGGTAGTAGGTCTTAGTTTATTGAACATGAGCAGGAAAATAGATGATAGAGAAGGAGCTGTCTATCCAAGTCTTTCCATCTGCTTCTATGTCCTAATAACCTTATCAGTTGGTCTAAATCCATTCATATCTCCTCTACAAAACCCTGTCTTTGTCTTCTTTTCACTGTCACTGTGCCTTTTCTAGTCTCCCTCTTTCTCCCGAGCTGTCTGCTGCTCCCTGCCAGGGAAACACCGAATTAGAGCACTGAGCTTGGTGTCCAAGAACCCTCAGGTCATTTCAGTCAGTCTCCGCTCTGCCAACTAGTACAGCAGACATGCACTTGCAGCACATTTTTGTGCAGTGCAGAGTCCCAGTTTCCCAAACGCATCTCAGTACTGTGATCATCTTAACTCTTGCATGCAGGCAAACAATTTATAACATGTTGAAATTGCTTTGACATGCATTGCGTTCAATCTTCTCATGTTGATTTTTCTAAAAAAATGTATGCAGTCGATGCACGACTCAAATCCTGCAGTAAAATGTCCTATAGATGTTCTCAGTGTTCAGCTCAAACATGCAACCCGACAGTATTAGTAAATGTAGTACAGCCTTTTTGAAGGATCAGGACATATCAAAGAACAAACCTCTGGTTTAAAGCAGGAAGCGCTCTTGTTAACTTAATGAAACTTTTCATGACTGATTCACTTTCTCACCACATTAAAGAGAAGCTTCCCTGGTGGACTGATGAGGAGGTATACTCATGATCACTGTAATTAGGACATGAATTAGGCAGGGAGCTCTTGTGCATATTGTCCCCATGTGTTGAGGTCAGCTGTTTTCAGTAGGTCACATGTCCCTTGATCTATTTCCTGGTCATAAAAGAAAGGAAAACGTGAAAATTTATGAGAGCTCTGTACCAGCTCTGAAACTGTATTCCTGATTGGATCACAGCATGAGATGTTCATAATCACACTGTAAAATCTATATACACATGTGTATGTGCTCACCAACTCCCCCACACAAAGAACCACTTCACCATTTATGGTTAACCCTCCTTCCTGATACTGCTTCCTCTCATTCTCTCCCATCCTCACGCCTACTGAGCTCATCCCAGATGCCCGCTTTGCCTGTTCAGCCACTCAGCCCACCCACGCCCTCACACTCTCAGTCCCAGTGAGCAGCGGCGAACGTTTTCCCGCTTTCTTCTTCTCCTCTCTACTGCCACCCACTCCAAAATGCTGTGAATCACCAGCTGACATGCTGAAGCACCAGCAGCACTCTTGTGTTTTAGACAGAAATCAGCTAACATCTCTTTTCCCCTTGGTTTGTGAAGCATCACCCATGATTATGGGCTTTGACTTGCACATAGGTATAAAAGCTTTGGTTTACATAACCATGCGAGGCAGCTGCAGGCCAAAAGGAATATTGCTATTTGTTTGTGTTTTTATATGTACTTGCAGGTGTAATCTGCTAGCCTGTCCGTGTCTGTGAGAACAAATTAATTATCCTTTTATGGAAAAGTTGTTTAGCACTTACTGGAGTGATTCATGCTTCTCCAAAATCAGCCTGTATAAGTGACAGACAAGTTCTTGCTGTTTTATCAATGAACCACAGTGATTTATGTCTCCCATTCTGTCAGCAGCGACCAGCTATTGTATACGTCAGCAGTTAGCCTAAAACCTGACTCCTCGTTATTGTTTTTCAAGCATAAAAATATATTTGTTTTCAGTGATTGTATGTTTTTGGGACAGAATAAGTGTTAGCTTACATAAGATGAGTCTGGAGCATTCAATGTGGTTTGATTTAATGGAAAACATTATATTCCAACTTTGGTTCGAGGCATCTTTATTGTTGCATGAAAGGACAAGAGTAATCAGGTAACAGCATTTTAAAGCTAAAAAAAAGCCAAAGTCAGTCTCACTACTAAGCAGAAACATTTGTCAGTCTTTTGATGAAATAATAAAAGATGATTTAAAAGTATGATTTCTGCTTAAAAGTGTTGACCAGAAAATTCTTTGTGGCAATCCTGATCAAAGAGTTCAAACTGTCCACATACAGTGACTGAGTTTCAGTCACACTGCTTCAGCGACTTGGCATTGTGAGATCATTTTCACCAACTGACAACTGTGATTGTCTGGACTTCGATCTGCCAAGAAACACTCTACACAGATGGCGAGTGAGTGAGAAGAAGGAGGATAATTTCACCATCTCATACAGGCCTCGGCACAAGTGTGCTCTAAATATTTCCTAAGTGGGTTGATGTGTGCTTTCTTTCTTTTTTTATGTTTGTGTGTCTATATGAGTGTTGATACAACCTATGAGTGTGATTATGCAATGTGTGTGTCTGTCAGCTACCAATGCTGCGGAAGCCACATAGGCATTGTGAGGACTCGGTAGGGAGCTCTGCTCCCCTTGTGTTTGCCAGGAGCAGATTTCCACCCACGGCGGGCAGGCGGGCTTGGTTGGCTGCTAGGTTGGCATTCACTGGAGGACTTGGGTAGAACGGAGGGAAGGCACACAGCCATTCATGGTTATATTATGCACTTGGAGAACAGGAAAGCTGTGGTGGTTGAGAGATATTCTACAGTGAATGGCTTTTTCTTTTCCTCCGCCTCTTTGTCTAAAAGAAGAAATGTTTTAAATGTGCTGCAGGATGGAAATGAGAACAGGGCTTTTTGCACCAACATGCACAAGGTTGAGCACAGCCCTAATTTTTTATCAGTTAATTGCTGTGTAAACAGTGATGAACATAGTTTAAAGAAAACAGAACACGTAACAGATACAATATGTGGTTGATTATGCTCTTTGAATTAATAATAATAATAATAATAAAATTAGGCGCTATTTACCAATGAACTGGAGTAGCTACATTACAACTAGATGCTGTACAAATCAAGCAGCCCTCAATGCAGCTGATGAAGGTAGTTGAGTGGCGCAGCAGGCACACACGCACGAAACATATTTTATTTCTAGTGGAGTGTGTGAGTCCTAAATAATCCTAACCGGCTCATATACATTGAACTGACGGTTGGGGTCGCCAGGAGTCCGAGAAGCAGCCCGCTATGCAGAGCATGAGAGAGGCACACACACCTAGTTTCATTCATACAGTATGTTATTGAATGCATCAGGACGAAAAAAAAAAAAAAAAAACAAACAAAAAAAAAAAAAAACCAGAAACAAACTATTTTCTAAATTACTGTTTTTTTTTAAACAAACGAATCCGTGGAGTCAATTGTGTTTTTGGGTTTCTCCTTCAATTAAGAACCAGCAATAAAACAAACGACATAACAAGTCTTAACAAACTGGATTGGGCTTCTCTCATTAAGTTAAAAGTCAACAAACATGCGTTCTTACTCCGCAAGTCATGAACAGTTAACCTGTTACACAAAAACTGCTTTTGTTTGCCATTTTTATTTTGCAATTATTCGGAGTTTTCGTCTTTCGTCCACCAAACACGCGCTCGCACTCACCTCCCACCTGCGCGCGCGCACTCTCTCATCTCTCTCTGTCACTCTCTCCCTCTCCTCACACTTTTCTCTCAGCTACCCAAGATGGCGGCAGCCTCGTCCATCCAGCCGCCGAGCGTTCACTCTTCTCTCGGTCGGGATAGCGCACTTTCCCCGGAGATGGACAGCCCCGAGAGCCGGCAGCCGGAGGATGAGGAGGCGGCGGCAACGCAGCCCTCCGAGCCGGGGATTTGCCTCCGCGACCTGCCGGACATAGAGCCGGAGGAGATCGAGCGGAGGCTGGCCAAAACTCGACAGGAGCTGAGCAACAGGAGGAAAATCCTCATTAAGAACCTGCCGCCTGACACCACCAACCAGGTACATGACAGTTTCCGCCGGAGAAACTACAACAAAAGTAGCGGGGAGCAGGTTTTTATGAGTTTTTGCGTACACTGAGGCTTAGTGCAGTTTTATTGCTGCGCCGCGGTGTAGTTTGCATCGACTGTCGCACTTTGTTTAATTACACTATCAGGTTATGGGACGCAGTAACCAGTGAGCTACTTATGATGACTACCTAATGACATGATGAAGTTTAACTAATGTTCCAGTGATGTTTTAACCCCTTATGGTCAATACTTTTAAATTAACTTAAATTAAACTCTCGAGTAAACAATTTCAATGCCGCTTCATTTTTAATCAGCCTCATGCTGATGTGAGGACAACCTCTATCTATATCGGTAATTCATTGTTTGACCACCATTTTAAGGCTAGAATGAGTTTTATTTTTTATTTTTTTTTACTTTTCTTTGCTGCTTCGGGCTGCAGCTAAAATGCCTTATTATGAAGCTACATACGCGTTTTCACACAATGAAGGATGCAGACAAACCTGACTCGTGAAGAAATGTAAAGCTTAAATTTGCTTCCAGACATCCTGGAAATATTTGTTTTAAAGTGAATTCTTGCAAAAAAATAAGTAGAAAGTGTGCTGCTTTCATTGCAACAGGCCCTCAGATTAAGGTTTTTGTTTTTTTGGTCATGGTTATGAAGGAGTCTGACACTAATGCATCTACACTGACATCATAGATGAACAAGTTTTTCTCTTGTGATTTGTAACTGCATATATTTACTTAAGCAACTTGCACAAAAGCAGTAACTTGAACCAACTAACAACTTTAGTGTAAAAATATAAGAAACAAGGAGATGCAAGAGCAGCTGTGGCCACAGCAGACATGACATGGTGGAATCCATGATATCTAACTGCCTGGTATAAACAGTTTGCTCACATCAGACTCCTTTTACTCAAAGCCAAAGAAAATCACTTAATCTGTTTTTTGTTTATTATACTTGCAAGAACTTTGTATGTTTCTTGTCAAAGACTACAGTGACTTCACTGTTTATAACTTCTTGAGCACTTTGATTTCTCCCACCAAGTGTCATTCATCACTTGTGTCAGCATGCAAGCCTTCAGGAGGCAGTGTGTCGAGCTGTGCCGATGGTGTGTATTCCTCCAGGCTCGTAGCACCAAACATTCTTAGGCGGGCTGGCTGCCAAAGAGAGCCAGCACTCTAAGTGTTTGCGTGTGAGGAAAGGAGGGAGTGTGAAAGAGTCAGACTGCATAGAGTGTGTGAGAAATGACAAAGAGAGGGAAGCGAGAAAGAAAAGTCACTTGGATCAGGTGAAGCAACAGATATGGTAGTTTTCTTGTATTTTTCATGTGTCAGATTGAGTTCGGTATGCTAAGTGAGGCTGAGCAGAGCAGGAAGAAGTCTGCTCTTCCGAACAAGAGGGATAAAACTGCTATTTTTAAAGGAGTCGTTTTGATTCTTTGACATTACTTTGCTAAAGCTGCAGTGCATTGCAATCAGTGTGGGCTCAGGCTATGTACGGAGCCACTGATCTGGAAGCCTCAGACAGAAATAATGATACGAATGATAAAGAAAAGACATTTTCTACCTGAAACTGGGAAATAACCCAAAATATTGAATTTAACAGCAGCATGCTGGTGATTAAAATCATTTACATTCTTAAAAGGTTTGTTGGAGGATTAATATTTACACTAATACCGGCCAGTTTTTATCGTGATAATGCACATGTCTTAAAACAATAAGGTTTTAGGTTTTTGTTAAAGGAAACTTGGTAACGTTGTGTTTGATAGACTCTGCAACACCCAGAAGACTCCATCTCCCGTTCCCCACATACCCACTGCCCCATTAGTGAACACTCCACTGCAGACTGGAAATGTGTGAGTGTACGGTGCAGTGTGTCAGATATATGGCCCTGTTGACAGTCTCCATCTCAGCGAGAGGTGGGGGGATGGAAAAGATGGAGGAAGAGTTCAATAATAATGGGAAGGTTGAGCGAGAGAACAGTGAAAAGGAAAGTAGGATGAGGGAATCTGTTGAATTTGGAAGCCAAGAGCGGCCATGTTCTTGAAATAACGAGTTAACTGTCAAGGATTTTTTCATTAGCATTTCATATATTTTTTCTCGATAATGGGTTAATTAATTAGGCAACTAGGATAAAACAAAGAGTTTAGGAAGGCCTGTAAAAAGTGATGTCAGGCTCAAACTGCTATTTTAAAAACAACCAGTCTCGTCTCCACTAATGCTAACATGCTACAGTCTTAACGTTAGCTGTCCTAATGTAGGAGCTTGCAAGCCTACAACATAAGCTGCTGCTGTCCTTTGTTTATACTTCATGAGGAGAAAACATTGGTTGGCTTTCATACAGCACACATCTGCCCTTTGTCTTCGCAAGATAGGGCTCCATGTTTTTAATCCCATCATCTTTTGATTTTTTTTCTACATGTAAAAAAAAAAAATGAGATAACTCTGATTTGCTATAAACGTTTAAAAAGACATCTTAATATTGGGAAGAAATCTAGGTATCTTTATTTGATTTCTCATAATAAAATAACTTCTGTTTTTCGAGAAAGCATTTTTACATTATGCTGTTTACATGATCAGTTGGGTAATCTGATAACTCCAGAAATTGGATAATGATCAGATTTTTGGTGTGCATGTAAACAGGCTCAATGATTCTAGATCAGTTTGTTATGATAAATTAGCTTTGTGATCTCAAAATAATGGCATCGAAGTACATTATTAATAAAATATGTTTTGCTAAACCCAAAGTAAACCATGGTATGCTTTTGTATTGAGGAATGTTTCAAGATGCCTTTTTCCTTCTTTTATGGGCATCATAATACTGGTGAAAATAATGGAAAACTGATTGGAGGTCTGTTTGGTTTAAATTACCAGCTACCATTAGGTTGTTTTATCACTTTATTTAATTTTTATCCAGCAAATTAGCTCCCAGAGGTAAGTTTATTAAATTCAAAATTTCCCTTACTGAGCTCATTTAGTGTTTTTTTTGTTCGTTTGTTTGCTTGTTTTTTCCCAAGAAATGGGTTCAGCTTCTGGTATTTGCAAGTACGTAATCTTTTTTTCATTCATTCATTTTCTGAACCGCTTATTCCATGAAGGGTCGTGAGTAAGCTGGAGCCTACCCCAGCATTAACAGGTGAGAGGCAGGGTACACCCTGGACAGGTCACCAGTCCATCGCAGGGCCAAGACATCGGGGACAAAAAACCATTCACACACACACACACACTCCCAGGGAGAATTTAGAGTCATCAATTAACCTAACATGCATGTCTTTGCACGTAATCCAAAATTTGATATTTGATCTTTACATCTTAATGTTTTGGCTGATAGGGCAGATACAGTACTGTGACTGGCAGCCCGATTAAACAAATACTTCATCTCTCAATTCATTGATCAGATCCTTGGCATTAAACAAATTGTATTACATCTGCCGTTGATGTGAATAATTACAAAGTTTTCTAACATTTTTATTAAAAACAAAAGTTAAGTATATTTAGCTCACTGAAATCTAAGCATGAGGCTATGATGTGAAAAGTTTTCAGCTTAATTTTCTGTGATCATAGCAGTTGAAAAATACACTGAATGGCCCAGCAGCAGGCAGTAGTGCTAATAAGGTCATCTCTTAAAAGTTACCTTGGCTGTCTTGGTGTGCCACTGTGAACATATAAGCAGTTGTCCAGGAAAAAGTTCCAGCTTGGAAAGCCAGATGATTTCATAGCTGTGCTCTCATGGAAAACATTTTCTTTCAGCTGTTTTGGTACGGAGAAAAATTAAAGAGGAACTTGAACACTCCCCGTCATTCTTTAGGGTCAGTCTTGTTATTTATTTATTTTTTTATAAGTTATAAACTCTAAATTCTCAACGCGCAAGATTCTTGGTTCAGAACAGTTAACTTGATGAGCTTTATTTCTTAATTGCTCATGCACGTTTCCAGGGTATACGGTGGTGTATACGCCCCCACCATGATCTTTGCTGACTCTTTGGTCAGTTTTTTTACTTTTAATAAATTAAAACATTTGCTCTTGCAGGGAAATTGTAGCCACTGAAGACATGTGACTGAACAAAAGACTTGTTAGTACTGAGCTTTGAAGGATTTGTGTATCAGATCCCAGATGTAGACCTGACCCATGAACAGATGATTGGTACAGACTGAGTTATTAGTCTGGCAGCCTAGTCCTGCAAGACAAGCTAAACACAACCTGCTTCACACCCTTTTTCCAGTCCAAAAATGTTTCAAATCATATGATGTAACCTCACAACCACAGTTGTTTATTTCAGTTTTGTTTGAAGAAGGATGTCTAACATCTATTCCTCACTTTGACATGAAGACGGGAAAGTCATGAAAACAATTATAACTCTTCAAATGTTTAAATGTCACCATGACATTCTCATATTAAATACCAGTAACTGTGTGCGTGTGTAGACTGGAGCCCATTTATTCAAGCAGAAAAATACGCTTCTTTAAATTCAAGCAGCTGGTAAGGCAAAGCAAGGCAAATTTATTTGTATTGCACATTTCATGACAAGACAATTCAAAGTGCTTTACATAAAACATTAAAAGCATTACAGCAGGGAGCAGGAAGCAATAAGAAGAGCATTAAAAAACAAACATAAGAAATTAAAACAGAAAGAAAAAGCTAAAATTAAAGTTTAAAAATTCAAGCTTAAAGAAACAGATGCAGATTTGGACTTCTAAATAAAAACTACTGAAATGCAGCAGAACAGGTGGGTCTTTCATTTGGATTTAAATAAACTGAGTGTGGTATGCAAACATATTTGCAGATGAACATGGAAGTAGTGTTTGTGTGTTTTTTTGTGTATTTACATTAGACTTGGTTCTGCTTCCAAGGTCTTGGATTAGGTACATAAATGTGGGAATTTTTATAAAAAAGATGTGTATGTTCACTTTCAGTAAGCAGAGTTTGTGTGTGTGTGCAGTTGTATTTGCATATGCACAGCCAAAGACTAATGCAGCCACTTTTATTTTACGTGCTGTGATGGGTGTGTGAGGAGCAGATGTTCATTATGTCTGCCACTCCTGACAGTGGGTAGTCTTCATCACCTTCAATTATGAGGCTTTCTCGCCAACATTTTAGCCGCTTTTTTCTAGCATTAGTCACCTTTAAGTGTTAGAAATGTTTGTGACACGGTTTGAAATTTATACCGGGTTGGACTGTGTGTCCAACCAGAATAAGTAAACACTACTTTCATGGACTTTCTATCTCCAACTTGGTTGGAGATGGACTGTGAATTCTGCATCTGGGATCATTTATGGCTGGAAAAGAGAAAAGGAAACATTTTTGGTGATCATCACTGATTTGTTTAGGATTGAAATAAAACAGCATTTTGTAAACTGATCACACAGAAGGCCTTTGTATGTTTCATATTCCATGACTGCACTGAAAGTCAAACCTTGTGATCTAAATGGAGGAGGGAGTTGTGCTGAGTAGATAAAAGGTTTTGAAGTAACCTCTGAAGAAAGGCATTGACCGGATAAGTACAGAGGGAATGGGGAGTGGAGTAATTGGATAAAAGGTTACAAGAAACTAATGAGTGTGTGTTTGGAGTAGTGAGACAAGGTGGTGTTCTTAGTTGAACCTCCACAGTTCTCCTTCATTAACTTCCAAAAGGAAATTATCTTTAATCTGTCCTAATGCTAATTTTTTTCCCTTTTTAACTCCACGCTTCAGTTAACTGTGTTTGGACTTCAGAGATGGTTGCCTGCTGTTAAGAACGGCTGCCATCACTGTGTAAAATGTGTTTGTCATGGAGCAAGTGGAACGATGGGGACGCTTCTAAATTCTGTTGGTTCCTGTTTGCTCTTGGAACTTTGACATTTATACAGCAGCAGCACAGACGTTTACTCAAGTGATGCTTTTGGTACAGAAATGAATATATCTAACATTTAGAAGCGATATTTTTATAAAAGGAAATCATTCGCTTTGTCTGATTTGCATGTTTGGCTTTCAGTGTGATGGAGGTCCGCACTGACCTTACCCCTCTGATTACATAATGTACCATATACCAAACTCTGAACATGAGTGTCAGATGTGCAGGTTGTGTCAGATCACAAACATTTAGCCTGATCCATGTGAGTCAACAACATACAATCCAGTCAGCAGCAGCTCTGCATGTGCAAATTTACTACTGACAGATCAGAAAGACAGGTGTAAGCCATGGAGGGTGTCACCTCTCATCAAAGAGCAGAAACTGTACAGGCAATACAGCCAGTGACACAGTGGAAAATGTGCATAGTACTTAGTCTGATTAATTAAACTTTCCTCCAAGCCCAAATTAACAGCGTGAACCTATCCATCCTTCTATAATAATGGTTTATTTTCATACATCACTTTAAAGAGTTTTGGTCTGCTGTGAAAAATGGGGTCTGTCACTGCCAGATTAAAGGGAAAAATCTCACCACAGAATGTAAAATTCAGTTTAAATATGTTTGTGCTGAAAATGCTGCTATGTTCAAATTAAATTAATAGATGCATTGACTAAAAAAATCCTTTCAGTCTAAATTACAACTTTGTTTTGGTGTTAGCTACACAATGGCATGCAAAGGTCTGGTATCCCTTAAGGAAAGAAAATAATGTGCTATATCCAAAAACTATAAAGTTAAAATGATGCATTTATGGAAATGAAAAGGACCACATTTCTGTTGGTTAGTGGACTTTTGGGGTTTCTGCAACATGTTTTTTCCCAAACTTCCAAGTCTTTCAAAATAATTTTAATGAACTTACCCTGCTTGGCAGTGTGGATCAGTGGGTAGAGTCGTCGTCTTGTAGCTTGAGGGTTGCCGGTTCGATCCTCGGCCTGTCGAGCTCATGTCGAGGTGTCCCTGAGCAAGACACTGAACCCCAAATTGCTCCTGATGGGCCTTGCATGGCAGCTTCCACCATCGATGTGTGAATGCGATGTATGATGTAAAGCGCTTTGAGTATCATTCCAGGTACAGAAGAGCGCTGTAGAAATACAGACCATTTGCTTAAAATGTTTTAATAAGACTTTCTTTAAATGTTGTTGTGATCAGTTACCTGCATACAGAAACAGAAAAAAATTGCCAAACCTGATGCTGTATGCATTAATAGTAATGTAATGTCATAATTGCATTACATTACTCATTTAAAACAAAGTTGTTACTTTCTGAACATTTTCTTCTGTCACCTTGCAAAAACAATATTTAGACCCTGCTTCACAGTGTCTATGCTCTGTATACATATTATTTTACTCATTTTGATTATATGTTTAGAGTGTTAGTTGAATTATGTGACATCCCACTGTTAGAAATTATACAAAAATGTGTGCACAACTAGTATGGGAGACATTCACTTTCTCCACATGCAGTCTGTTGATATTCAAAGTGTTTCTGCAAGTACAATGGCTACTCAGCTTCTTTAACAGTTTATGCCCTGTTTTTCTCATATCTGTCGCTATGATAATTATGTAAGCATGTACTGAAATGGCTCAAGTGTTGTTTTTATTATAAATCACTGGCATTAATACAAAGGCTGTCTGTGGGCAAAGTCTGGTAAAACATCCAATAATGTAAAACTGTCAAGTGAAAAAATAAGAATAGGTTATATTCCCTTCTAAAATTAGTTGAAGGCTAACACTAAGCTCATTCTGTAAACACGTCTACTTTATCTCATGTGGAAAAGCCCACAAATCAAAGAAGTCAGATGAAGCAGGAATAATGGTTATTCATAAATGACCCAATGACTGCAGGACTGTGATATGTAGAGGAGGAGTGACTGTTGGCTCAGTGGGAAAAATAACCTTCAATCTGAGCCCCGTCGCTTCGGGGCCTGAGCCATGCAGAGATGGGAGGGTGTGGACAGGAGGGAGGGAAGTGGGGTCACACTAGCTGGCAGCAAAATCTGTCCTGTCTCAGGGAAAGCCACCTGCTACTATAAACCCATTGCTTTTTCCTTGCTCTGAACACATCAGCCAGCTTTTCTGAGAGGAAAAACATGAAAATGAGGAAATGGGAAAATGCAAGCAACAGCAGCAGTTTGAGCAGGCGGCAATGCTGAAGCAGTGCTTTCCTGTAAGATGCAGTTCTTATAATGATTTTGTCTCTGACATCATGAAAGCAACAAGGAAAATCTCCAAGTCTGACATGAAATTAAAGAGTAGCTTTTCCTTGTCAATTAAAAAAAAAAATTAGATGAGGCTAAGTGGGGGAAAAAAAGTTTTTAAAACATGTATTAAAATGGATTTTAAGAACAAAAATTTAACTGAGGGTCAAAATGGAAATTGTGTTGTACATCTCTATCCTTTTTTGTTTAGAATAATTATGAATTGTTTAGAACATATGAAAGGTGCACAGCAAATTTGCTACATTCATTGTTTTTAGCCGCCATAAAAGAAATGTTCTAAGCCAAATATGATCCTGTGTATGTGTTGTGTGAGTGAGAGAGAATAATGCTGATGAGATATGAAAGATTACCAGTTGTAAATTTGCATGCTGCCAGTTGAACAGGGAATAAGATACTCTTTTGAGTTTACAAATGTAAATCTGACTCCAAAGGAGCCAGTGCCTCACCTGCCACGAACAAGCTTGTCTTGCTTTGTCCAAGTCAGATATTGTCCCTAATTCTAACCAAGTACTTTTGTTGCCAAAACAAAACCAACAGAACTTGGCATAAAAAAAGAAAAGAATAACTGAAGCTAAAAATAAACTCTGAAGAACAGGACAACAGAGCTACTGTTTCTTTCAAGCACTGAATCAGGGTCTCCTGGTTGAGTCTTGAATTGGTCTGATTGGCCTTGGCAGAGGGTCTGCTCTGAATGCTTTCCGTCACGTTTACACAGTTTAATGTTGATGCCAGGTAAGGAGAACAGAAGAGAAAAGGACTCAAAACAGAAGTGTTAAACATTAAATTCCACCAATGCATTTGCAGAATATTGCATACAGTACAAGGTGTGAAGACACTGAGAGTGCGTCAGAGATAGAAGTAAGGATATATGCATGCCTGTGTTTGTACGAGTCTGCTTGCAGTGTGAGTGTGCACATTTTCCAACGAAGCTCTCCTGGCAACCATTTGATGGGCCAACGATCCGTGCTGTGCATGGTTTGAGCCACCTGTCACACACACACAAACACAACGCTCAGTTCTTACCAAATATAGAAAACGTCTTAAAGATCTTTTGGGCACGCATAGTTATGATTTTAGATCAAATACGTAACATACTGTTAAACCATGGGTTGGGACTGAAGACAGCTGCTTTATGTGGCTCATTTATTTAAAAGTAAGTATGACAAAATCCTACACTGTCATGCATTCGGCAGCACTGACTCACATCACATTGAGAAATAATTAAAAAAAAAAAAAATTATTTTTACCTTTAGTGGCTATTCAGTGAATTTCTCCTTAATTCTGATATTTTTTCAAATAGCAGCTAATGTAAAATATCTATAATTTACTCTGCACTGTACAAATCCTTAGACTATAGGTAGCTTAAAGGTAGTGTTAGCAACTGTAATTATTCAGATAATGATTTGCTTTCTAGCAGACCTGGGCTGTATCTCAGCCTCTCCTACTCATTGCAGCATACATCACTCCATCAGTAGGTCAAGGACGCAGTTCCTGCCGGTAAGGAGGCCACGCAGAGTGTGTTTGTCCCCTAATCCCCTTCATCTTTCTTTCACGTGGACACAGAGCTGATAGACCACTGCTACTTTCCCTCAGTGGCCCTGTTTGTGGTGTGAAGCTATCTCATGTATGACAGCAGAACAAATGGAGAATGTGCGTGTCTGTGCAGTTGTGCAATGAATGAACAGGTGCCGCAGTAAACAATCTTTCTATTGCATCTTTTGTCTTTTTCCCGGGGGGTTCACTTGGTTTTCTCACTTTACGTTCTTATATTAGGTTTTTCACTCGCCCTGTACAGAATATGATCCTCAGAGTGAGTTACACGTTACAGCAGGGAATTACAAATGCCTAAACTGACAGATGTAAAAAGAAAATGAATGGGTCATATTGTACCCAGATTATAGGGAAAGGCACTTTGCAGGGAAATTAACAGGAAATTAAAGTTGTGAGTGGAAAGGAAATTCCTGCCGAACACACGAGTCTTGGCATCACACATCATGGATGTTGTAGTTATATTAGCCTTGTAACACGTATCTAATCCACATGGGATAATTCTCTCTCTGAGTTTGTCTGTTGGGATATTTGAAGAAGTTAGTTACAGATGTAGATGTTTTTTTGAGGATACTTGATGGTGTTTAAAGACTCTAAAGCAGGTTAGATCTGATAAGGATGCCCATTTTAACCATTTATCCAAACTGGTTGTTGGACATTCTAAACACACTTTTCTTGTTTTTCATGATGATTAAGAAATGGATTTGGTCCAAAACAATCTGGCCTGGGTCCAAACCTTTGAATCTGTCCAATCCACTGAGCGCAGTTAGCTCACCTGGTACTGTTAGATAAAACAATTTAATTCACTTCAGATTTACTTGTACAGAAAAGTAATTTAAGAGCACTTTCAAAGATGAAGTCTTATTAAAAAAAATAATCCAATTAAATAAAATCAGTTGTAATTCACATTAGTCCAATTCATTATAATTGTCTTCATATTAAGCTTGTCTGTAGAAAGTTGCCAAGCTAAGGAAAGCAGTTTTTTTTTATCAAATCTTTTTTTTTATTCAGTCAGCGTGTTAAGCAAGTAGGAGCTGGAGGATGACAGAGGAGAAGGAAACCCAATAGTCGTCTATTGTTAGAAAAACAGAATAATAATAATAATTATAAAAAAATTATCCTAAGAACATGGCAGCTGAACAAATCACTAATCAATAACATGGCCAAAGCCATCTCTGTCAAACTGTTGTCAAACTATTTGGGTATTCTTACTTTTATTTCACAGCCCCAACACATGTTACTGACAAAAAGGAGCTATTAAATTCAGGCATTTCGATTTCTTTTCAGTGATTTGTTTGGGAGATTCAGACACTGTCCACTAATAGAAAATTAACGTGAATCAGTGTCAAATTGAAGCTGGGAATTAAGTGTAATGAGTTAAATTTTTCTGTTTAGCAATAAGCGAACTGTGGTACACAGATGTGGAGTCGCAGATCTCAGTAGTAAGTGCATCCTCTTTTTTTCAGCAACAATGTAGATAACATGAGCCAGTACGTCTGATCTGGTTCTGTTGGAATAGCTGCTCATTCCTTGGTCATGCCCTCTGTACTCTTTTTTTTTTTTTCTTTTTCTTTTCAGCAGTTTGCACATTGTCAGACGTTGCTCAGCATATCCCTGAGGGTTTTGAGTGATTTTTGGTCTGGTACTGTAGCATGCAAGTGAAAAGATAAGATATTTTCACTGTGAGCTATTCTTACAAGATCCAGGCCGACAAGTATTAGTGCACTGCGCCTTGAAAAATGAAGGGTTGTTCCACAACAGTCCTGGCAGTGTGCCATCCACAAACAGACAAGTATAAGGGTTTCTGCTATGGTTTGGCTCGGGGTGACTGTGTTCAGGTATGTGAGATGGGTCAAAGGATTCATCAACTCATTGGACAGTGCTTTACTTAAGGCTTTTGCCTATTTGTGATTCTGTGAGTTGGAAAGCTGAAATAATCCTTTTATATATCAGAATTTTTACTTAGTAAATATGTACAACATGGATATCAAGAAATACATGAAATAATACCAGTGCATTTTCAATTCATGTGGATATATTAAGCTCAGAAGTCACAAGATTGCATCTTTTCAGAGACTCGTCCTCATCATGTTGGATTTAGAACACATACTAAATCAAATATGCTCACAATGATGCCTTGAGGGCCTTGATGCAGCTTTTGTGTTTGGTTTATGAGATGAAACCAGAACTAGAAATGAACTAGAAAAAAATTCTTCCTATATTTTGGCTGCAATGAAACACATTTGTGATATTTTACATCTATGGTAATTGCAATCTAATCTGAATGATCCTAGATTATTGAAAAATTCTTATTCTTAATCACTTTTTGGCTACAGTCCCGAACAGTCCCCTTTAAAAGTGTGCATCTGCTAGTCCCAGAGCTTTCTGATACTCATGTTTACCCAAATATTGTTTGGTACATTGAACCAGCAGCTTTGACTTCCCGAACTTGGCACTTTGAGCCATTTTAGCTTGTCATAACAGGAAAGGCTCAGATATAATTGATAACATTAATCATGTCTGTATTTAATTGAGTTTGGAGTGTTGTATTTGCTGGCTCAATTCCATTTTCTACTCTGACACTTCATATAAACCAGTGCTTTTTGTGGTACTGTAGAAAAAGTCTACTTTGAAAAAGGTCCATTAATGTCAACACTGTCAGTTGGAGATGAGGTGTTTTATTCTTTTAGAGATGAGCTTGATTAATTCAAATCTCCTCAGATGAGTTAAAAAGTAAACTTTTTTTTTGGCTGAATATGACTCCAGCTTTCAGAGAGCTCTCACTCAGCATAAATCTATTCATAGTCAAGTTTACAATAATGATGCTTCAAAGTGAGCTTCTAGCCTGTTACATATGCTCCATTTTGCCAACAAGAACACAGGGATGGCTTGTATTAAAATTTAAAGAAATCGTGTAATTTTTCTCTGTTACAGAATGCAAAATGTGAGGCTAAAATGAAAGAAAACACTGGTGAGAGTTCTTTTTCTGTAATATGCAGCAAAAGTCCAAATGTTTCTAGTGAAAGGAACACTGTAGCAGTCATTGCCCAATGTGAAAAAACACAATGTGCACGGCATAGATCTGCATTTCATCTGGCCAGAAGTGTTTGAGCTCATTCCTATTTGTCAAGGAGATCTAGATTGGTTCTGCCAAATTTATCTTGGTGGGACAAACAAAATGAGAATAAACTAGAAAGCACAGGAGTCGTACTTGATACACTTGGTACAACTTTTTTTTTTCTCATTTCTAGTTTAAACTAGTTGCTAGTCAGCCAGCTGTTTGCATGCATTGGTCTGCACAGCATGTCAAGATTTAAAGTTAGTGCTTATTGGCTCCTTGTGCTGCCCTACATGTCTTGTGGTTTCCTGTAACAAACCTCCATCCAATTGATCCCCAGAGACATGCATCTTTGTGGAAACCTAATTTCAGTTTAAACTAATCCGGACAATATAATAGTAACTTCAATCAACTTAAATAAAATGTGTGCTTGTGTGTGCATGTTAAAAGCATTTAAAATGAAATATCAATGCAAGGAAAGCTGGCGAGGTGGGTGGTGTGCTTCATCTTGCTCTGCAGCCATTGATCACTGATTTACAGCTGGAGGCGGCAGCAGTCTTAAGTGATCAGAGCCGACATGTGTGAAGATGATATCAGCTGTTTCGAGCGGGGCTAAAGATTTCATGTTGCTTGAACCCACAAGTAGTTGTGCCATGTGCTAGATCAGGCTGCTATGACTTTCCTTATCAAGCTTCCTTCTCTCAGGGCGGTCTACTTTAATACTCGACCAAAGAGTGCACCCACATATGCACTCAATGAAATAGGCTGTAGGCTTAAAGCTAGATCTGTGGTACTGCCTGGACCTACTTGAAATCTCAGCTTTTGACAGTGTTCAGGCCTGAAAATGAAGTACTATTGCATCAAATGAACCAGATGTGATTATTAGTTATGTTACGAAAAATCTACATATTCAAAGTAACAAGGTTGGTTTATTTTTATTCACCTTAACATACCAAGAGGTAAACTCTGCATTTCATTTGTGATTTGGACTTTATTATCACAGATATTAATGATTTGCACTTCATAAAGTGAATTTTAGACAAATAAGATTCTGTCTTCATCTTCAAAGAGCTTTTATTGTGTTCATTTCCTGCTTCGTAATTCTATTTTGAGGTTTTCCTTGAATAGATTTGAGTGTTATAAAATGTTCTGCTTATTCTGCAAGTCAGAATAGCTGTCAGACATTTTTGTTGACTACAACATTGTTTATTGTCTTAAGATTTTTTTTTTCTTTTCAATGTCAGTTATAAAAACCTGGACAGATTTGTTTGTGAAAACTTACCTGCATATTATATTATCGTACTGTAATTTTATTTATTGAAGTTATTTCTGGGATAAAATATCATTAAATAAAATCACATTATAAATATCATCAGCTTGAACACTGACCACTCTGGCTGAAAATATACCTTCTTTTAATTTTGCATACTTGTGATTATCATGACTTATTTTGTGTTTATTTCAAGTGTCATTTGTGAACATCCTCATAAAGTAACGCTACGTGTTTGCAAGCTGTAATATGCGAGTAATCGTATGGGCAGGTTAAGGACCAATTTGACCAAATGGAAGAGCTTCAATAGTTGTACAAATAAACAAGACACCTATGCTTATTTTTAGCTGCTTTACATACAAATGTTAATTTCCTCTGTTGGTCGAAGGTCTCCAATGCACCCCTAGTGGAATCCATCAGTAACGCACATAATACACAAGCAAGTATGTGAACAATGATGCTCACAATGCAGCAGTTTGTCTACGCAACATTAAAAAGCAAGTATATTCCCTACCTTTAGCTTGCCAATGATGACATGCTCTGATAAATAATTCATAGTAACAACCATTACAAGTGCAGCTGCTCTTAGACATGCCACAATAACATTTTATTAGACAAATATTTGTTATATGCATAATTGATTTAACCATTTAATATTTAATATTTGTTTCTATGTCACTATGATAGATTTATTGTAATCATGGTGTAATAAACATACACCTTGTGCAGAATAACATTTATTTGTAGGCAAAAACAACTCTTTTGCTTTAAAGTGTTGTACGTAGATGTCAGCGGAGGCTAAGTAAAAGTGTATTTCTAAGGGATTTGCAGTTGTTGGGATGTATGTATTCCTAGTAATTTATATAGCTCTGCAAGGTTTTGCAAGATTTTATAAAATGTTTTTTTTTTTATGTTTTTCAACCATTTGAAATGGCTACATTTCTTGGGCTTATATACCACGTTACATTGTCAAAATGCACCACTGGATACAGTCATGTTTCTGTTTATTCACTCTTCTCTTTGACAGTTGCCAGTTATGAAAATGATCACCAACATGCCAGGTAATTTGCAATCATATGATTATGCGATAATTGTTACAGTCATAGCTGCTCCTTGTGTTTTTCTTTACCAGATTTAAAAAGATAAGAGCCTCGCTAATGGTGCTTTTCTTTTGTTGGTCTTGCTTCCATTTAACCTTTTGTAGGAAAAGGCAGAAAGGTTTAACAAACTCCTGTTTTGCTTTGAGTTAAGATATTAGAAGAAAATAGAATCATTTATTGTCATTGTATGTAATATGTATGCAAAGGAATTGAATAACAAACCATTGAATCCATGATCATAAAACATGATGAATGATAACAAAATGTTAAGATTTGTTTTAATACTTGAGAGCATAGTTTTTCCACAGTACAATAATAATACAGTTTTCCACAAAACAAGACAGTGAAGCAGGGAGAAAATTAATTGAAATCATGAATCATCCATAACAAGAAAAAGACGAAAATCTTTATGTTCTGGGTATATTTCTCTGCCAGGTTATGTCCAGTTTCAGTTGTCTGTCTCTTTACTGAGGCTGTTAAAAACACAAATGTTTTAAGTAGAAAGGTTTTGAAATAGTGATGTTGGTGTCAGAATAAAACAAAGTGCAGTTTTATCGAACAGTGTAACTGGAGGTGTTAGGCCAGAAAACGGACAGGAAAAAAAGGGCAGTATGATGTGCTAAACTATTAAAATTGTAAGGCTCAACTCGAGGCAGGATTGTTTGTGTTCCTAAAAATAGTGTTTCAGTGTTTTGTCATCAGTGTTGGGTAGTAACACGTTACTGTAACTCTGTTACTTTTGTCAGTAACTAAAATACTCTAACACATTACTCTTTAAAGTAACTCATTTACCGTTACCCTTTGGTGCATTTGTTCGTTACTAGCTGAATGAATACATTTCGGCCAGCAGCTGTGAGCTTCCTGTTTACAGCGGCATGGGCAGTGCTGCAAAGTCCCATTTGTTGGGCTTATTTTTGTCTGTCAAGTCGCTTGTAAATATCATCAGTCGCGGGTTTTTTGGGCTTGTTTACTTAAGTGTTGTTGCTTCCTCTGCTCCCTCTGAGAAGCCCCCATGCTCTCACAGCTGTCCACAGTAAAGCAATAACCCCTGGATGTGAAACAGGAAACGTGAACGCAACAGTCCTTTTTGTCAGGAGCTAGCGTTTACAGCCCTGTTTCCTTGGTTACCACGGGCATCCGAACCGGCACGCCCCTACCCACACACACAACTTCGCTTGACAGAGAGTCAATGCAGTGACAATGCGAGCGAATAACTAAGGAAATATACAAATAAAAAATATATAATAGAGTAGGAGAAAGAGGGCTCCACATGCATTATAGATCTCATTTTTGTACAAGACTAAGTTAAAATATTAACGGGAGAATTTAAAGAATGTTTTTTTTACAAAAATAACTAAAAATGTACTTTTAACAGTAACACATTACTTTTTAAATAGGTAATCAACAAAGAAACTGGGTTACTTTTGAATGGAGTAACTAGTAACTAACAAGTTATTTTTTTTATAGTAACTAGCACAACACTCATGTGGTGAAACAAACAAACCTTCAATTCAACTAAAAGTACAGCACAGTAGAAAGCCACGTTAAAACCCGCTTCATGCAGAGCGAACTCTGAGGGGAGAAAATGATCCACGGCTGCATGTCACTGACTGTTTGCACCGTCTCTTTCTTCTCCAGAACAGTCTTAAGGTAAAAAAGATGGAAATATTTACTGAGTTTACACATCATGACTGATGGAAATTTCTGTTTTTCATGTGACATTTATCAATTTATCTTTATTATCACTTTAGGCAATAAGTTTTTTTTTAAGACTATTATTTTTTATTCATTTTAATACAAAATTTTACTCAAGCTTCTCCTCCAGGAATGTATTTTGTGACCAGATAAAGGAAAAAAAAGGCACAAGGGGGCTTTGGCCATTGGGACTTGACAGCAAAAACAGATGCACTTCAGATGAAGCCTAAATAACTTTGGAGGGCAGTATGTTGAAATCCGAGCATAAAGTTTTTGTCTACATTGATTAAATCCTCATGTGTTGGCATAAAATAGAAACTGTTAAATGAAACTTTTTAAGACCTGACAGTCTCATTTTAGTGCAGAGTATTCCCATCGCTTTACAGAACAAGTCAATATGATTAAAGTATTTTCTAATAAAAAAGATAAAGCTCTTATTATTATTTAATAATATTTTATTATGTTTTTCTTTTCTGCAAACACCATCAATATTTCCAGGAAATTTATATTGATTAGAAACAAATGCATTTTGTCTAGACTTGTCTTTTTTAAATCATTTATTTATTTTTTTTTAGTACAAGTGCATAATAAAAAATCAAGAACAAACTGAAAAACTTTAAGAAACTGGATATTTAGTGTGTCAATGTTTTTGATTCTCCATTTAAATTAAGGCTGATATTCTTTGTAGCAGCGTAGATGGATATTTGATGCCAAACCTGCTAATAAACATCAGTAACAAGAAGAAAAAATATATATATTTTTTTTCTTTACATGGTGTGAAACGTGTCTGCTCTTGTATGTGAAAGGGCTGGATGGTTGTTTGAGGGGTAGAAAAAAGAAGAACTTACACATCAGATATCTCATAAAATAATGAGATAAATTGGAGATGATGTGTCTTCTAGAAAGTATCTACAAACCTGACCTCCCAGAAATGACTCAAATTTGAGCATGGGATGGCCATGAATCGGTACTCTTCCTTAACTCAAAGTTACTTCTTTGTGTTTATCTTTTAATGGAAGCACACAACATAACCTACATTAGATGGTGGTGAATTAAAGCCCACAATAAGAGCAGTATTAACCAACTGTTCAGATCAGCCTGGCTAATCAGTTTTTAAAAACCACGTTTTTTTTTTTTTTTTTTTTTTTATATTAAAGCCCTTTCACAAGCCTAATGGTTCCCTTCAACCAGCACTTGACTATACATAAAGTGAATTATAAAAACAAGTAGGAGGGAAATAATGTCTCCATTTTGCCATTAAAACTTATCTCTAGTTACACAACAGTGACTGTATAAATCTGCAGAATTTATACTAAAACTTGCAGGCTTTTTGATCACTAGTGTTTCTCCCAGGTTTACAGCTTTCCTTAGGCAGAAAGTCGCCAACACAAACATTTAAAGGACTGGCAAGAAGACGTTATATAGGAGAATAATGCATGCCCATTCTACATCTACATCATAATTAATCTGCTGTGAAACAGCAGTGAGTTTCAGACATGTCACTTACATGTTGGCTTAATATACAGGGGGTGCAAATCTCAGCAACTTTAAAATCAACACTTTTAAATAAATGTATTCACAAAGCTGTCTAGTGCTGTAACAGGTAGCCTACCAGCACAACAGTGTAAATATGACACATGTGAGTGTTAAAGTGATATAAAATGATACTCAGCTGTGAAGTCATGTCACATTTTCAGACTTCATCACGGACTGATTTCCTATAAATGACTCAAAGGATGAGACAATAAACCCCAAAGACAGAAAAAAAGTTTTAATATGTGCAGATAAAGCGAATATAA